>NC_044996.1:8695871-10010932 GCF_008728515.1 Papio anubis | reverse complement strand
CTTGGTCGGAATATACATACAAAGTACAGGGCTTGGGATTGGGCAGTCCCAGTGCCAGGGCAATTAAAAGGGCATTTTTTTAGTGTAGTTTAGTTTTGTTTTGTTTTTGTGGGAATTGATGGGGTAAGCTGGGTTTGGGGGTTTTAGGATGAGCCCATGAGAGGCTATGTAGAGTGCCTTGGCCAGCAAGTCAAAGTTGGGAATTCACAGCCAGAAGTATCCCACAAGGCCCAAGAAGGAGGGGAGGTACTTCTTTTGTGTGGGGAAGGGGCCTGTCACAAATTAGCTCCTTTCATTGGGTTGGGATGGTTCGAGAATTAGGGGTTAGGACAAACTCATGTTTGTGCTACCTGATATTTTGTGGGTTAGGCCCAATATCCTCGATTATGGAGGAAGTTTAAAACCTGAGTGGTGTGTTGAATGGACAGGTTAAGGAAGGGGCTACAGAGAAGGAGGTCATTGACGTATCGGAGGAGGGCACTAGGAAAAAGAGGAAGTTCAGCTAGGTCCTTGATGAGGGCCTGTCTGAATAGGTGGGGGCTATCCTGGAACCCCTGTAGGAGTATAATCCATGTTAGTTGGGTGGACATGTGAGTACTAGGATTTGACTAAGTTAAAACAAAGAGACTTTGGTAAGCTGGGTTTAAGGGAATAGTGAAATAGGCATCTTTTAGCTCCAACACAGAGGAGTGTGTGGTAGATGTAGGAATATGGGGGAGTAGAGTATATGGGTTGCAGACCACCAGATGGATTGGTACCACTGCCTGGTTAACAACTTGGAGATCCTGGACAAAGGGGTAAGTCTTGTCTGTCTTCTGGAAAGCCAGAAAAGGGGTGTTGTGGGGAGAGTTGACAGGCTTGAGAATTTGAGCTTGTAAAATTTAAAGATAATAGGTTTTAGGCCCCTAAGCAAGGCTGGATTAAGGATATGTTAAGACTGATGAAGGAAAATGGAGGGGTTTTGAAGGGTTATTTTAAATGGGATGTGATGTGTGGCTATTGTGGGTTTAGAAGCATTCCAAACTTCAGAATTAACAGAAGGTAACAAGGTGGATAATGAGGATAAGTGGGGGAAGAGGGAAGCATTTGGGTGTCAGAGTAAAATAAAAGGGGTAGAATTGTAGGAGCCACATTGCATGGAGACCTGGGATTGACTTAATATGTCCCACCCCAAGATACGTGTAGGGGACTGAGGGATAACCAGGAAACAGTGGGTGAAGGGGGATGTTGAATAGGTTGTATAATAAAGGACCAGTCTGGGGGCTGGGCGCGGTGGCTCACGCCTGTAATCCCAGCACTTTGGGAGGCTGAGGTGGGCAGATCATGACGTCAGGAGATCGAGACCATTCTGGCTAACACGGCGAAACCCCATCTCTACTAAAAAAAAAAAAAAAAAAAAAAAAAATTTAACCAGGCATGGTGGCGGGTGCCTGCAGTCCCAGCTACTTGGGAGGCTGAGGCAGGAGAATGGCGTGAACCTGGGAGGCAGAGCTTGCAGTGAGCGGAGATCGCGCCACTGCACAACAGCCTGGGCGACAGAGCGAAACTCTGTCTCAAAATAAATAAATTAATTAATTAATTAAAGGACCAGTCTGTTTGTGCCTAGAGGCGATTCCATTGATTCTCACAATAGAGATCGAAGAACTGAAAAAGGGTCCAGAATACTCTGGTAAAACTGAGTAACTAGTTGTCCTATTGAGTATCCAATAGGAAAGATATGGGTTTACCAGAGACTGATAGCATTACCCTGGGTTCTGTGGTGGTGATGGCAGTGGGGGCGGTGGACTCCAGGCCCCATCAGACTTCAGGTACAGGCGGTGAAGCAGGATGAAGGGTTTCACTGAGCACAGTCTAACTTCCAGTGTTGCTTGATATGACAGATGGGGCAAGGTTTCCAGAGTGTCCTGGGATTAGGGCAGGCTTTTTCCCAGTGTCCATGTTGGACACACTTACAACAGGCTCCTGGAGTTGACCATTACCAAGTTGAGGAATTCTGTATGCCTTGGGAACTCTGTTGAGTGGCAGCTATCAGCATGTGGTATTTAGCCTGGCCCTTTTTTAGGTTTGGGGTTTTTAGTTCTTCCTCTCTATTCTTAAAGACCTTAAAGGCCACTTTGATTAAGTCTCTTTGGGAGGTTTGAGGGCCATCCTCCAGTTTTTAAAGTTTCTTTCAAATGTCTGGGGCGACTGGGAGATAAAGTGTAAATGGAGGTCGCTTTTCCCCTTATTGTTATTAGGGCTTAAGGTGGTCTATTTAGTTGTGACTTTTGAAAGGCGGGAGATGAAAAGAGCAGGGGTGACTTTATTTATGCCAGCTAGAAGGCATGATATGATATGATATGGCCTGGTTTCTGTCTGTCTACGGAAGTCGCCTGAAAATTCCACCTGGGGTCAGTTCTGGGGACAGCTACGGTTCCTACTGGGTTATGAGAAGCATCTTGTTGGTGGAGGGTGTTCTCATGGGCCTGGGTGCCAATAAAGATGTGTTCCCTGTCCTCCAAGGTGAGGGTAGAGGAGAGGATGACATATATGTCATGGCAGGTAAGGCCATAAGATTTAGAGAAGTACAGAAATTCCTTGTGGAAGGAGGTAGGATCCATTGAAAAGGAGCCAAGTCTCTTTTCACTAAGGGAAAAGTCAGCTAGAGAGAAGGGAACTTGAATTCAGATTATGCTTTCAGCCCTCGCGACCTCCTGCAAGGGAAGGACTTTGGAAGACTTTTGGACACGTGCCTGGTTTTCGGCAAAAGAAGGTTGGGCATGAGACCTGGTTTGAGGTGGAGAAGGAAGGGGGATGGAGGGCTACAGTAAGGGGGTGGAGGAGCCGGATCCGAAGGAGAAGGTGGAGGGAATGGTGGTGGGCAGGAGACTGAAGAATGGGTGCATTCGCCAGGTTGAAATTCAGAGAAGGAAGCCTTGTCTGTAGGAGGAGGCATTTTGGGGGGTTTCTCCTTGAGGAGGAAGATTTGAAAAGGTGAATAAGATTGGCAGAGAGAGAGAGTGAGACATGAAAGGAGATAAGCAAAGCACTTAGAGTATTTACCATTGTGCTGGAGAAAGTTTTTAGATTATGTTGAATTTGGAAGTTGAATGTTGTGTTTTATGGAAGAGGGAAGTGTATACTCTGGAAGGCAGTGAATACCCCTGAGGAAAGTGAGTACCCTGGAAAGCAGTGAATACCCCAGTGGGGAGCGAGCACTCCAGAGAGAAGTGAATACCCCAGAGGAAAGTGAGTACTCGATTCCTCCTGGGAGAAGGGATCTGGAGAGTTGGGGCAGCCCTGTACTATTTATGCTCCCCAGAGGCTGGAGCAGCCAGAGTGGCAAACGTTCTGAGGCTGAGAAGGGAGGCTGCAGTCACCTGGTGACTGGGGAGAACTCTCATCCAGCACTTGATTTTTTTTGGAGAACAGGCAGAAATAGAGAGGAATCCAGAAAGGAGGAAGAGGGAGACTCACCCACTAATTGAAGCCCAGTGTTGGATGTGATGTCCAGCAATGGGTGTGATCCTTGTTGCAGCTGCCCAGAAAGGGGAAGGAAGGGGGAAAAAAAGGTGGAGAGTTTGATCAATATCTGGAGGTTAGCCCAGGGTTCGAGAAAACTAGAGAATAAGGGGAACCGGACTAGGAACAGGGAGATCACTCAGGATCTGGAAGCAGGCCCCAGTCTTGTTTGTGCTGCTTGCTGCTTTCCCGGCTGCAAAAGAAAACTTACCCATTAGAACCCAATCACCATTCCAGCTTTTGACACCAAAATGTTAGGTTTTGAAGAGAAGGTGGGGATGAAAGAAAGACACACAGAGAGGCACACAGAGAGGGGGCAGCTCAAACAACAGTACAGGAATATTGCAGACACCTGTGGAAGTGGGGGACCAGCTTCATGCCAGATCCCACCGCTGCTTACAGCCTGGGGTCCTTACAGGTATGGGTGGGAGGGAGCTGGGCAGTATGGCTTGCTGCCCAGCAGGATATTGATAAGATATTCTTATGATCAGATGGTGTGGCCCTTTTTCTGGTGGAATATCATTGTGGTGTTCCTTAGAACTTTGCCAAGCAAGATATGATAGGGATGTTTCTTTAGTTGAGCCTTTGTCCTCCTTGTGGTCAGGTGGTTAAGCAGGATGTTTCTCCCGGCCTGAACCCCCATGGAATGTTTCACTTTGACCACGGTCTGCAAAATAGCAAGGAGCTTACAAAATGGTGCAGTTTGGACTAACAGGTGACCCTACCCATGCCCCTTTTCTTCTTCCCCATAGATCCCTACCCTATGATTCCACCTTGTTCTTCTCTGGCACAAACCCCTTCTTCAACCTGAATTCCTTCTCATAAAGCCCCCCTTGCTATCCAGTCTCTATCCTACTCACCCAAAATAATGTCTTTCTGGCCTCTCCCTGTTTTCTTAACACATGCAGGAGACACCAAACAGGGACTTAGCCCCTGAACCGAGTTTGAAAAAGATGAAAACATCAGAATATCCAAGAGTATTAGTGTTTTGCTACAGGAAGGTTAAGAAAATAAATTCAAATCAACTGGAGAATGACCAGTCCCGAGAGAACTCCATCAATCCAGTCCAAGAGGAGGAGGACGAAGGCCTAGACTCAGCTGAAGGATCTTCACAGGAGGATGAAGACCTAGATTCATCTGAAGAATTTTCAAAGCAGGATGAGGAACTAGACTTACTTGAAGGATCTTCACAGGAGGATGAAGACCTAGACTTACCTGAAGGATCTTCAAAGCAGGATGAGGAACTAGACTTACTTGAAGGATCTTCAGAGGAGGATGAAGACCTAGACTTACCTGAAGGATCTTCACAGGAGGATGAAGACCTAGGTTTATCTGAAGGATCTGCACAAGAGGACGAAGACCTAGACTTATCTGAAAGATCTTCACATGAGGATGAAGACCTAGACTCAGCTGAAGGATATTCGCAGGAGGATGAAGACCTAGACTTACCTGAAGGATTTTCACAAGAGTATGAAGACCCAGGCTTATATGAAGGATATTCACAGGAGGATGAAGACCTAGACTTACCTGAAGGATTTTCACAAGAGTATGAAGACCCAGGCTTATATGAAGGATATTCACAGGAGGATGAAGACCTAGACCCATCTGAAGGATCTTCACAGGAGGATAAAGACCTAGACTCAGCTGAAGGATATTCAATGGAGGACGAAGACCCAGACTTATCTGAAGGATCTTCACAGGAGGGTGAGGAGAACTAGTCAAACATGGAGAAACCAAATTGGACAAATCCTCACCACCAATGGCAATGATTACAATAAAATCAAGTTTGAGAAGCTGATGACTGTGTATCTGTCTGTTTTCTGATGGTGGGGAGGAAGGGAAGGGAAGAAGTAGGCATTTGAGAAGGGAGGGATATGAGGTCCCGTAGGGTTGGTGGACAGACCCACAGGTTGACAGTTAGTTAGCCAGACATTGTACATAAGTCCTGGGGGATAACTGATTCCTAAAGAAAATTTTCTGCTTAAAATTTTATCTAACAGAAAGTGGAGATGTGTATATGTTCATGCAACTGTACCTGGCAGCACATTGTTCTGCTGAATGTACACATCAAAGGTATTCCCATCCCCTTTCCATTTTATATTTTCCAAGGTTAGAAATATATGCTTTATAAAGAGTAAATGTTCTTTAAAATACAAAGCACAATACAAAAGAAGATAGTAGATGTAGAAGTAAATAAACAGCAGGAAAGCATTGCTTATAATGAAGTGATTGAAAAGCCAATTCTAAAACAAAATTTTCAATGCATCTTAAATATTTATGTTACTGTTTCAATGACCTCAACAGTCTTTAATCAAGATAAGTACGCTTTAGAAATGTGTTGATACCTGCAAAGTGTGAATATTCAAAATTGCCATGACTTGGGAAAAAGGAAAGTAAAACACTCTAAGTTTGAGGAGCTTTTTTCCATGGAACGAGAACTGCAAGGTGGTGAGAAGGGGTTAGGTGTGATGTGGTGAGATCATTTTTAGGAGAGTGTGTCTATTATCAGCTTTATATCACTTCCATTTTGCATTATAATTTCCTGAAATTCATCATTCAACACTGAACTCAGCACTGTCTCTTACAGGAGAAAGGAAAACCAGTCCAAACTCAGCTGACTCCCACCTGGGAAGGGGACATTTAAACCACCTCTAGCCAGAGGAAAATTTCCCATCCCAGTAATCAGCGGGGCTGTGGAGGGGTGCACATGACCTACCGAGATACCAGCTGGGGCAGCCAAGGGAGTGCTGGCATCACCCCGCTCCAGCCCCAGACCGCACAGCTAGCAGCTCCATAAAAGAGTCCTTCCTTCCACTTGACGACAGGAGATGGAATAGTGAGGATCATTTTTTTTTGTTTTCTTGCATCTTGAATACCAGCTCAACCACAGCAGGACAGGACACTGGTCAGGGTTGTGAAGCCCCTGCTCCAGGCACTAGCTCCTAAACAACATTTCTAGACACACTCTGGGCCAGAAAGAAACCTGCTGCCTCGAAAGAAATGACCAAGCCCTGGCAGCATTCATCACCAGCCAACTGAATAGCCCTTGGTTCTTGAATAAACAGCAGCGATACCCAGGTACTGCATCAAGGACCTTGGGTGAACCTCTGAGACATACTGGTTTCAGGTACCAGCATGGTAAGAGGGCAATAGAGTAACAAGTGGGCTATCGGGGTCCTGAGTTCCAGGACTTGACCGTTTGACAGCAATTCTGGACCTGCCCGTGACCAGACAGGTACCCACTGTCCTGAAGTCCCAGTCCCAGGCCTGGCAGCATTCTCAAGAACCACCAGCTGACTCAAGAACCCTGGGGACTTATGGGAGCATCAGTGGTAGTGTTGCAGTACTCTCCATGGCCTGTAGTAGGGGTGGCTACATGGTGAGGCTGCCCTGCCTTTGAAAAAGAGAGGAAAGTGTGGGAAGAACTGCTTCTTGTGGTTTGAGTGCCAGCTCAGCTGCAATACAATAGTACACCAGGTCTTTAACTCTAATCTCTGACTCCTGGATGACACCTCTGAACCCACCTGAGGGAACTCATTGCCCTGAAAGGAAGGACACAGGCATGGCTAGCTTTGCCACCTGCTGAATATAGAGCCTCAGGGCTTTGAGAAATTATAGACAGTAGCCAGGGAGTGGTTATAGCAGGGCTTTGGCAAGATGTAGCTCTGTGCTGGCTTCAGGTCTGACCCAGCACAGTCATAGTGTTGGTGGATACAAGAGTGTCTGTGTCACTCTACCCCCAGCTTTAGGTGGCTCAGAACATGGAGAGAGAGACACACACTTTGTATGGGAGAAAGTAGGGGAAGAGAACAGGAGTCTCTGCCTCATAACCCAGAGACTTCTCCTGGATCTTTTCTGAAACCATCAAGGTGGTACCTCCAGAAGTATGCAAGAACTGCAGCATTACTAGGCATGGGGGACCCCTAAAGCAGATACAGTTTAAAACAAAACCCCCCAAGTATTTGCAAATATCTGGAAAATATTCTCAAAAAGGACGGTCACAAACAAGCCCAGACAGTGAAGACTACAATAAATACCTAACTCTTCAATGACCAGACACTGAAGAATATCTACTAGTATCAACAACATCTAGGAAAACATAACCTCACCAAATGAAGTAAATAAGCCACAGGAACCAATTCTGGAGAAACAGATATGTGACCTTTCAGACAGAAAATTCAGAATAACTGGGTCATGCCTGTAATTCCAGCACGTTGGGAGGCCAAGACAGCTGGATCACCTGAGGTCAGGAGTTCAAGACCAGCCTGACAAACATGGTGAAACCCCATCTCCACTAAAAATAGAAAACTAACTAGGTGTGGTGGTGCATGCCTATAATCCCAGCTACTGGGGAGGCTGAGGCCAATTGCTTCAACCCAGGAGGCTCAGACTGCAGAGAGCGGAGATCATGCTATTGCAGTCCAGCATGGGCAACAAAAGTGAAACTATGACTCAAAAAAAAAAAAAAAAAAAATAGGTGAGTTGATAAAACTCAAAGAAATTCAATGTAACACTGAGAAGAATTCAGAATTCTATCAGATAAGTTAGCAACAAGTTTCAAATAATTAAAATGAATCAAGCAGAAATTCTGGAGCTGAAAAATGCAAGTGATAGACTACAGAATCTCTCAAACTCTGTTAATAGCAGAATCAATCAAGCAGAAGATAGAAAAAATAAGCTTGAAGACAGGTTATTTGAAAATATACAGTCAAAAAAGACTAAAGAAAAACCGAGTAGAAAGCAATGAAGCAATGAAAAACAGAGTAGAAAGCAATGAAGGAATCTAGAAAATGGCTTCAAAAGGACAAATCTAAGAGTTATTGGCCTTAATGAAGAGGTATAGAAACACATGAGTAGAAAGTTTCTTCAAAGAGATCATAATAGAGAACTTCCCAAACCTAGAGAAAGATACAAATATCCAAGTACAAGAATGTTATAGAACAACAAGCAGACTTAACTCAAAGAAGACTACTTCAAGTCATTCAATAATAAAACTCCCAAAAACCAAGGATAAAGAAGGGCTCCTAAAGCTACAAGATAAGAGAAACAAATAACATCCAATGGAGCTCCAATATGTCTGGCAGCAGACTTTTCAGTGGAAACCTTACAGGCCAGGAGACAGTGGCATGACATATTTAAAGTGCTGAAAGAAAAAAAGCTCTTTTACCTTAGAATAATATATCTGGAAAAAAAAAAAATCCTTCAAACATGAGGGAGGAAAAAAAATGGTCCCAGAGTAAGGAAAGCTGAGGGATTTCATCAACACCAGCCCTGTCCTACAAGAAAAGTTACGAGGAGTATTTCAATCAGAAAGAAAAGGATGGTACTGAACAATAAGTAATCAACTGAAAGTACAAAACTCAGCGGTCATTGTAAGAACACAGAAAAATAAAATATATTATAACAAAGTAATTGTAGTGTGTAAACTACTCTTATTCTAATAGAAAGTCTAAAGGACAAACCAATCAAAAATAAAAAGCACAACTTTTCAAGACATAGTCAACACAATAAGATACAAAGAGAAATAACAAAAAATTAAAAAGCGGTGGGATGAACTTAAGGTGCAGCTTTATTAGTTTTATTTTTCTTTGCTGTTTGTTTACGCAAATAGTCTTAAGTAAATATCAGATTAAAAATAATGGTTTATAACATATTATTTGCAAGCCTCATGGTAACCTCAAACCAAAGAACATGCAATGTATACACAAAAAATAAAAGGCAAGGAACTAAATCATATACCCACAGAAAAATCATCCTCACTAAAAATAGACAGGAAGGAAAGAAAGAAAGAAGACCACAAAACCATCTGAACATAAAAATCAAAATGACAGGAGTAAGTTCTTACTTATCAGTAGTAACATTGAATGTAAATGGGCTAAACTCTTCAATTAAAAGACACAGACTGGCTGAGTGTATGAAAAAACAAGACACATTGATCTTTGCCTGTCAGAAACACACTTCTCCTCTAAAGACACACATATACTGAAAATAAAAGGATGGAAAAATATACTCCATGCCAATGGAACCAAAAAGAAGCAGGATTAGCTACATTCATAGCAAACAAAATAGATTTCAAGACAAAAAATGTAAGAGGAAAAAAAGTCACTATGTAATAATGAAGGGATCAGTTCAGCAAGAGGATATAACAACTTTACATATATGTGCACCCAACCCTGGAGCACCAAGGTATATAAACGAAATATTATTAGAACTAATGAGAGAGATAGGTCCCAACACCATAATGGCTGGAGGCTTCAACACCCTACTTTCAGCATTGGACAGTTCTTCCAGACATAAAATCAACAAAGAAACATCACACTTAGTGTACATTATAGACCAAATGGATCTAACAGACATTTACAAAACACTTCTTCCAAGGACTGGAGAATGCACCTTATTTTACCCAGCACATGGATCATTCTCAAGGATAGAATATATGTTAGGTCATAAAACAAGTCTTAAAACATTCAAATAAATTGAAATAACATCAAGCTTCTTCTCTGACCATCAAGAAATAAAACTGGAAAATAACAAGGGGAACTTTGAAAATTATGCAAATACATAGAATTAAAAAAAATATATGCTCCTGAATGACCTGCAGGTCAATGAAGAAATTAAAAAGTAAATTGAAAAATGTCTCAAAATAAATGATAATGGAAACACAACATACCAAAACCTATTGGATACAGCAAAAGCAGTATTAAGAGGGAAGTTTATAGCTATAAGTGCCTACATTAAAAAAGAGAAACACCTTCAAATAATCTTATGATGCATCTTAAAAAAATAGAAATATAAGCTCAAACTGAACCCAAAATTAGTAGAAGAAAAGAAATAATAAAAGACCAGAGCAGAAATAAATGAAAGTAAAATAAAGAAAATCAAAAGACTATCAATGAAACAAAAAGTTGGTTTTTTGAAAAGGTATACAAAATTGATAAACCTGTAGCCAGACTAAGTAAGAAAAAGGAGAGAAGATTGAGGTAAATAAAATCCGAAATTAAAAGGACTAATACTGGAAAAATTCAAAGGATTATTAGTGGTGACTATGGGAAACTTTATGTCAATACATTGGAAAATCTCCCTGAAATGCATAAGTACTTACCCATACAACCTACCAAGTTTACATGAAGATATCGAAAACCTGAGTAAACCAATAACATGTAACAAGATAAAAGCCGTAATAAGCAGTCTCCTAGTAATGGAAAGCCTAGGACTTGATGGTTTCAATGTTGAATCCTACCAAACATTTAAAGAAGAACTAATATCAATCCTACTCAAACTATTCCAATAAATGGAGGAGAAGGAACTACTTTCAAAGTCACTCTAAAAGGCCTGTTTTGCCCTGATACCAAAATCGGACAAAGACACATTAGAAAAAAAAAAAAAAACCTACAGGCCAATATGTCTGATGGATATTGATGCAGAAATCCTTAACAAAATACCAGCAAATCAAATTAAACAATACATTAGAAAGGTAATTCATTATGACCAAGTGAGATTTATTGCTGGGATGCAAAAAGGTATTGACAGGTACAAATCAGTCAATGTGATTCATCATATCAACAGAATTAAGGCTAAAATCATATGATCATTTCACTTGATGCTGAAAAGACATTTGATAAAATTCAAAATACCTTCGTGGTAAGACTCCTGAAAAAAACTGGGTATAGAATGAACATATGTCAACATAATAAAATCCATATATGTCAGACCCACATCTAGTATCATACTGAATGGAAAAATGTGAAAGCCTCTTCTCTATGATCTGGAACATGACGAAGATGCCCACTTTTACCACTCTTATAAAGTGCTGGAAGTTCTAGCTAGAGTAATCGAACAAGAGAAAGAAATAAACAGCATTCAAATTGGAATGGAAGAAGTCAAATGATCAGTGTTTGCAGATGATATAATCTTATATTTGGAAAAACCTAAAGACTCCACCAAAAAAACTCTCAGAACTCATAAACAAATGGTTTAAAGCTGCAGGATACAGAATCAACATACAAAAATCTGTAGCATTTCTATATGCCAACAGGGAACAACCTGAAAAATAAATTTAAAAAAATCATTCCACTTACAATAGCCACACATAAAATGTAACACCTAGGAATTAAGTTCACCAAAGAACTGAAAAATCTGTATAATGAAAAGTAAAAAACACTGATGAAAGAAATTGAAGATGACATCAGAAAATAGAAATATATTCCATTCTAATGAATTGGAAGAATCAACAGTTTTAACATGTCCATACTACCCAAAGCAATCTACAGATTCAATTCAATCTCTATCAAAGTACCAATGAGATTCTTCATAGATATAGAAAAACCAATCCTAAAATTTACATGGAATCACAATAGATCCAGAATAGCTAATGCTATCCTGAGCAAAAAGAACAAAACTGGAGGAACTACATTACCTGACTTCAAACTATTCTACAGAGCTATAGTAACCAAAACAACATGATACCAGCATAAAAACAGACTTACAGATCAATGGAACAGAATAGAGAACAATCTGCATGCCTACAGAGAACTAATTATCAACAAAAGTACCAAGAACATAACTGGGTAATAGTGTTTTCAATAAGTGGTGCTGGGAAAACTGAATTTCCATATACAGAAGAATGAAACTAGACCCCTATCTCTTGCCATATAAGAAAAACAAATCTAAATAGATGAAAGATTTAAATCTGAGATCACAAACTGTGATATTGCTACAAAAAAAAAAAAAAAACGTGGAAAATTTTCAGTACATTGGTCTGCAAAAAATTTCTTGAGCAATATCTTACAAGCACAGGCAACCAAGCAAACAGTGAGAAATGAGATTACATCAAGTTAGAAAGCTTCTGTGAACTCTTAATAAAGTGAAGTGACAACCCACAGGATGGGAGAAAATATTTGCAAACAAGCCACATGACAAGGAATTATTAACCGGAATACATAACGAGCTCAAGCAACTCTATGAGAAAAAACAATCTAATAATCCGATCAAAACCAGGCAAAAGATTTGATTAGACATTTCTCAAAGGAAGACATAATAATGGCAAACAGGCATATGAAAAGTTATGCAACCTCATTGATCATCAGGGAAATGCAAATATAAGCACAATGAGATATCAACTCACCCCAGTTAAAATAGCTTTTATTCAAAAGACAGGCAATAACAAATGATGGCGAGGATGTTGAGAAACTACAACTCTTCTACACTGTTGGTGGGAATATAAATTAATACAACCATAGTCTGAAGGTTCCTCAAAAACCTAAATAGAGCCACCATGTGATCCAACACATCTACTATTGGGTATATACCAAAAAGAAAGGAATTCATTATATTGAAAACATATGTGTACTCTCATGTTTGTTGCAGCACTGTTCACAATAGCTAATAGTTGGAAGTAACCTAAATGTCTGCCAATAGATACATGAAAAAAAAAAATGTGGTACATATACACAATGGAGTACTATTCAGCCATAAAAAGAATGAGATCCTGTCATTTGTAACCACATGGATGGGAATGGAGATCATTAGGCTTTAGTGAAACAAGCCAGGCACAGAAAGACAAGCATCACATGTTGGCACTTATTTGAGGGATCTGAAAAACAAAACAATTGAACTAATGGACATAGAGAGTAGTAGGATGGTGACCAGAAGATGGAATCTGTATTTAGGGGTTGGGGGAAAGGTGGGGAAAGTTATGAGTATAAAAAATAGAAAGAGTGAGTAAGACATACTGTTTGATAATGCGACAGAGTGACTGTAGCCAATAGTAACTTAATTGTACATTTCAAAATAACCAAAAGAATATTATTCATCTGTTCGTAACATGAAGGATAAAATTCTTGAAGGGATGAATACCCCATTCTTCATGTCGGGATTATTCTTTATTGCATGCATGTATCAAAACACCTCATGTACCCCATAAATATATGCACCTACTATGTACTCACAAAAATTAAAAATTAAAATTAAAAGACAAAACGTTAAAATGTTGAGCACTGTAGAAAATTTCTGTCTACTCAGACTGTTTGATTTTAAGGAATCAGTTTTATTTTCTGTCAGGCTGGACATTACTTCAGAATATCTTTTCAATATGCCAGATATGAAATATACTCATGGGATGGCATTTTCTTCAACAAGTGAAGAATGAGGACCATGGTCTTTACATCTATATGACTAGTCCAGTGCTTGAGATAGATTCTATTCTCTCTTTAGAGTGGCTGAGAGACTTGATGGTCTCTGTTTGGTAGCTTACTTCTGTCTAAAGAATCCTATTTCTGGGCTAATTCTCCATATTAAGTCTCCTGCATTGTTCTTAGGTGCTAGTATTTTCCCAGTGGTAACAGAATCAGAGGGAAGAACCACAGTAGTTCAAGGTAGTACAGGCCCACCACACATAGTTTTACACTGTGGAGATGTGAATCTGTCTGGCTGGAATCATATTACCTAAAGTTTATAGGAATCGTAGTATCTTTAAAAGTGAGAAGTATAGAATCGTAGCATATTTTTTAAAATGACATTGATCGTTCCAATTTACTCATTCTACAGCTGAGGGATCTGAAGCCTACAGAAGGTATGCAATTTACCCAGAGTCTCAGAAAGAATATGAGATTTAGGGCAGATTGAACTAGGTTTGAACACTGTTTCACAATTATTGAGTTACTGAGCTTCCCTGGGCCTCAATTTCCTCTCCAGTAAATCAGACCCCCATGATGATATCTACCTCCTGGGACTGTTGTGAGTACTGCACCTCGGCTAAACATCTTCCCTCTGCTTTTCCAGAATCAGTCACCACCTTTCTTCACCTGCTCTGTCCTGGGAGGCTATTTAGAAAGGATTCTCTCAATGGGCTCCTGGACTCTGATGTCCACTGGGTTTGGCTAATGGGGAGCTCCAAGGACAGTCAGAGGTGGAAGGAAGGAAGGGGAGTGAGGGCCGTGGACTTATTCTCCTGGCTCCATCCCTGTGAGTCACCTCGGGCGGGATAAATCTCGTTAGAGGTCACTGTTCTTCTCAAGATAGCTATTTCCTCATGACTATTGATCATTTCTGGTTCTAGTAACCACTTCCTCCCTGCTCTCATTCCTCTGGGTCTGTAGTGATGGCAGCTGCAACAAGCACTATCTCTGATGGTCTCCCTGCATCTACCTGTTTGTAAATGGTTCCTTTGCAGATAAATATTTGTCAAATTATTTAATTTTGCATGTACCATCTGTTTCCTGTTTGACTTTGATACCATATGCTTACAGCAGAGACTGGCATATAGTAGGTTTATTGTGTATGGAATCTATTGCTAGCAGTAACAGTAGTAGCAGTGTAGAGGTAGAAGTAATTGCAGTGGAGGTAATGGTGCTGGTATTTTTCAAAGCTACTCATTCAGTCACATGCAAAGCCAGCAGTAAGTTGTACTCCTCTTCCATACTCAGCTCTTTCTCGTTAATTGCTCTTCACCTGTCTGCGCTCCAGAGGAAAATATATGGTTGGCCTCTAACTCCTTACTCTTTGCGGCCACAGAGTAGTGCTAATCCCAAGTAGATCCTATCCTATATCTGGTACTCTGTGTGGTGTTTAAACCTGCCTTAGACAGGTAAAAAGTATTAAAAAAATTATTTAAAAAGTTGTGGAGGGTTATTATTGTAACTAAACTACTGTCAGTTTATAATGTCAGTTGTACAAAGTCCCAAACAAGAAGTAAAAGGGTGCCCAGGACTCCCTGCTTCTTGTCCTGGTCCATGTCTGACTTACAGTGTGACATGGGAGAGTCCCTTTGAGTATGTTTCACAACCTGATACGATGAAGAAGAATACTCTTGAAAACTGAACACACCAGAAATAAAAACGTTCAATACAATGAACTCATTGTACACTGATGACCTTTAATTTTTTATTATTCATTTTGTGGAAAATATAACATCATCACTAATGATTTCAATAGGAGTTATTTTATAAAGTCAGTTGCAATCTTTCAATAGAAATATGCACTAAATGTTTTCCTAACATTTGGCTTAATTTTCCTTGGATAGTGATATACCCATCAAAACATTTTTGGTAAACAAATTCAGAAAACAATTTTAAAAGGTAATACGGTAATTGAAAGCTGTTATTTTCAGCAATTGTAATCAGTTTCTGACCTGCTCTATTTGATGCAGCATATGCCTTTTGGTTTTGTTTGTTTTGTTTTCCATAACATGACATGACAGGGTGTTATTCTCACTGTTAATTGCAGGCAAGGGTACAAAAAATTATTAGAAGTTAGCTTGTGAGCATTTAATAAATGGAATTGTTGAACTCTAGACAACATCTGGGGTTCACTAAAAAAATTTGTATACCTTGATACCAATCTTCTTTTGGTTTGTTTGTGTTTAGATGACAGTCATGGGAATGCAATACATTGGTTGTATCTGGATGTCAGCAGGGTATTTTGCTAGGCCTTTCATGATTTTATGGTGTATGAAATAAAGATATGTGACCTTGATGAATGCTGGATCAAAATTCCAGGGTCTACTTCTCTTTTGTTTCATTAAATTTTTTTTCCCTTATTGAGTTTTGTGACTTCCTATGCAGAATGAGACAAGTGTTAACCTGTGGGAGGAACCTAGGATCATGCCTTCTCTATCTTTGACTCTCTCTCTTATTGTCTTTTAAAACATTTTTAGCTTTTTATTTTGAAACAATTATAAGTTCACAAGAAGTTTCCAAGATATGTACACGGAGGCCTTATGTACCCTTCAACCAGTCTCTCCCAATAGTATACTCTTCAGTACACCTCCACATTACACTATCAAAAGTAGAACATTGACAGTGATAAAATTCAGAGCTTTTTAAGATTCAACAATTGTCTTTTGGCTATTCTAGGCACTTTACATTTCCATATGAATGTTGTAATTATCTTGTAAATTTCTATAAAAAAGCCTTTTTAGAATTTTGATTAGAATTGAGTTGAATCTACAGATGAATTTGGAAATAACTGCCATCTTACAATATTGAATCATGGAACCAAAAATCAAAGTATACATTTTAATTTTTTCTTATGTCATTAATTTACCTTTGCAATGTTTTGTAGTTTTCAGTGTACAAGTCATTTACATCTTTGTTCAGATTTGTTCCTAAGGCTTTCTATTTTTAGTGATATTTTAAGTTGCACTGTTCTTAGTTTCAACTTTCAGTTGTTGAAATTAACTTCCAGTCCACCCTAGGACTACCATTGGCTGAAACACCGTCTCTTCTAATATATAAACTTCTAATATATAACTTCATATATATTAACATACAATTGATTTATATGTTGATCTCTTACTCTGCAATCTTGCTAACCTCAATTACAGTAGAAGCATTTTTTTAGATTGACAGTTCTACATGCACTCTCATGTAGTCTTTGACAAAAGATCCTTTTACTTCTCCCTTCCAATCGGAATGCAATTCTTTTTTTTTTTTTTTGGCACTGGACACAATCTCCAGTACAAAGCTTAACTATGCCCACAGTCTTGCACATGTTCATCTTAGACTGTAGTATCCTGCGTGTAAACACTCAGAACATGAATGTATTCCAGCTTCCATGTGAACCATGAACATTAAACATGGAGAAATGAGGAGTGGCGGCAGATCTGTTTGGGATGCATCATCTTCAGGGGATGCCGAAACAACAACAGCATTTGGTTTCCTCTACACCCCTTTCCCCTCCCCTGTAAGCCCAGGGAGTGGGCAGCAGTGGTGCTTTGTGATGCCAAAGCCACCCTAGGACTGCCATTGGCTGGGACGCTGCCTGTATGATCAAACAAAGCTCAAGGGCGTGGCTTTGCCTTGTCACCAGGAGGGTATATATAGGGAGGGTAAGAGCTCTGGGACATTCCCCTGGGAAGCTTCAATATAGCTGTGGAAGTCTGCACTCTACAAGAGCCTGCTATAGACATTCTACAACCAACCACAATCATGGAACAGCCAACTTCAAGCACCAATGGGGAAACGAGGAAGAGCCCCTGTGAATCCAACAACAACAAAAATGATGAGGTAAGATTGTTAGGTTTTGAAGCGAAGGCATGGGTGAAAGAAAGACACACAGAGAAGGGGCGGCTCAAACAGTAACACAAGAATATGGCAGACACCTGTGGAAGTGGACGAGCTTATTACCAGAGTCCACTGCCACTTACAGGCCGGGTTACTTACAGGTATGGGTGGGAGGGAGCTGGGCAGTATGGCTTGCTGCCCGGCAGGATATTAATAAGATGTTCTTATGATCAGGTGGTTTGGCCCTTTTTCCGGTGGAATATCATTGTGGTGTTCCTTAGAACTCTGTTAAGCAAGATATGATAGGGATGTTTCTTTAGTTGAGTCTTTATGAACCCTGTGGTCAGGTGGTTAAGCAGGATGTTTCTCCCGGCCTGAACCCCCATGGAATGTTTCACTTTGACCACGGTCTGCAAAATAGCAAACAGCTTACACAATTGTGCAGTTTGGACTAACAGATGACCCTACCTATACTCCTCTTCTTCTTCCCCATAGATCCCTACCCTATGATTCCACTTTGTTCTTCTCTGGCACAAACCCCTTCTTCAACCTGCATTCCTTCTCATAAAGACCCCCCTTGATATCCAGTCTCTATCCTACTCACCCAAAATAATGCCTTTCTGGCCTCTCCCTGTTTTCTCACCAGATGCAGGAGACACCAAACAGGGACTTAGCCCCAAAACCAAGTTTGAAAAAGACAAAAACATCAGAATATCCAACATTATTAATGTTTCCCTACAAGAAGTTTAAGAAAATAAGTTCAAGTCAAGTGGAGAATTACCAATCCCCAGGGAACACCATCTATCCAATTCAAGAGGAGGAGGAGGAAGACCTAGATTCATTTGAAGGATCTTCACAGGAGGGTGGGGAGGACTAGTCTCACATGGAGAAACCAAATTGGTCAAATCCTCACCACTGATGGCAATGATTACAATAAAATCAAGTTGGAGGAGCTGATGACTGTGTATATCTCTGCCTGTTTTCTGAAGGTGGTGAAGAAAGGAAGGGAAGATGTAGGCATTTCAGAAGGGAGGGATATGAGATCCTGTAGGGTTGGTGGACAGAGCCACATGTTGACAGTTAGCCCCACATTGTAAATAAGGACCGGGGGAGAACTGATTCCTGGAAAAAAATTTTCTTCTTAAAATTTTATCTCACAAGATAGAAAGAAAAGGACTTGGTGTTTCTTGGAGCGTGTGAATAGGTAGAAGGGCATATAAAAAGATATGTATTGTGTGTAGGTGACAGTGACACTCTTTCCAGAATGAAGACATCAAAATCACCACCTCTAGGCCACATACCTCATAGTGGTGTGGGTTGTAACTCACCGAAGGCTGTGAGCCACTGAAGCCCCTCAAAAGGACCAAAAACCTCCACCCTACATAAAGTAAGACAGTATGTCACACACATAAAAATAATGGTGTTTGGAGGCCATGGTCCCAATACTAGGGCATTTCCTTGTTAAGAAACACCAGATGGAGCAGAAGCCTACCAAGTGTGGGACACTGGGAGTGGCCATTGTCTACTGCAGGCAATAAATGAAAGCATAGTCTACAGAGAAATTGAATACAATGATACAAGTAAAAGTTGGTATTTTCTTTATCACTTTCATACACTAGCATTTCTTTTTTCTTTTTCTTTTTTATTTATTTTTTTATTACATTTTAAGTTCTGGGGTACATGTGCAGAACCTACAATTTTGTTACATAGGTATACATGTGCCATGGTGGTTTGCTGCACCCATCAACCCATCATCTACATTAGGTATTTCTCCTAATGCTATCCCTGCCCTAGCCCCTCACCCACTGACAGGCCCTGGCATGTGATGTTCATCTCCCGGTGACCATGTGTTCTCATTGTTCAAGTCTCATTTATGAGTAAGAACACGTCGTGTTTGGTTTTCTGTTCTTGTGTTAGTTTGCTGAGAATTCTGGTTTTCAGTTTCGTTCATGTCCCTGCAAAGGACAAGAACTCATCCTTTTTTATGGCTGCATGGTATTCCATGGTACACATGTGCCATATTATGTTTATCCAGTCTATCATTGATGGACATTTGGGTTGGTTCCAAGTCTTTGCTATTGTGAATAGTGCCACAATAAACACATGTGTGCATGTGTCTTTATAGTAGAATGATTTATAATCCTTTGGGTATATACCCAGTAATGGGATTGCTCAGTCAAATGGTATTTCTACTTCTAGATCCTTGAGGACTCGCCACACTGTCTTCCACAATGGTTGAACTAATTTACACTCCCACTAATAGGGTAAAAGCATTCCTATTTCTTCACATCCTCTCCAGCATCTGTTGTTTCCTGGCTTTTTAAGGATCACATTCTAAATGGCGTGAGATGGTATCTCATTGCGGCTTTGATTTGCATTTCTCTAATGACCAGTGATGATGAGATTTTTTTCATATGTTTGTTGGCTGCATAAATGTCTTCTTTCAAGAAGTGTCTGTTCATATCCTTTGCCCACTTTTTGATGGGGTTGTTTTTTTCTTGTAAATTTGTTTAAGTTCTTTGTAGATTCTGGACATTAGCCCTTTGTCGGATGGAAAGATTGCAAAAATGCTCTCCAATTCTGTAGGTTGTCTGTTCACTCTGATGATAGTTTATTTTGCTGTGCAGAAGCTCTTTAGTTTAATTAGACCCCATTTGTAAACTTTGGCTTTGTTGCCATTGCTTTTGGTGTTTTAGACATGAAGTCTTTGTCCATGCCTATGTCCTGAATGGTATTGCCTAGGTTTTCTTCTAGGATTTTTATGGTTTCAGGTCTTACATTTAAGCCTTTAATCCATCTTGAGTTAATTTTTGTATAAAGTGTAAGGAAGGGGTCCAGTTTCAATTTTTTCTGCATATGGCTAGCCAGTTTTCCCAACACCATGTATAAAATAGGGAATCCTTTCCCCATTGCTTGTTTGTGTCAGGTTTGTCAAAGATCTGATGGTTGTAAACATGCAGTGTTATTTCTGAGGCCTCTGTTCTATTCCATTGGTTTATATATCTATTTTGGTAACAGTACCATGCTGTTTTGTTTATTGTAGCCTTGTAGTATAATTTGAAGTCAGGTAGTGTGATGCCTCCAGGGTCATGGAAATAAAGGAGAGTGAATGTAAATAAATGGGAGAGGGTCTTGGGGAATTAACTCAAAGAATATAACTCAGTCTTCTACACTGGATGCCAAAACAACTCTATTATATTGCCTTCAAAAAAAACAATACTTTTTTCAAGGGAAGAATTTTTAATCATTGACTCATTCACTCTCCTTTATTTCCATGGTCCAGTTTTATTTCTCTTGTCTACATTGGCAATCATTGTATTGAATTTGATGTGTATCCTTTTCTCTGTATGAGTATTAATACATGCTTCTTATTGTTTGTGGACATTTGTTTTCAATTTACATTTCCATTGTCAATACTTAATGTTTCACTCAGCCCTGTTTGTAAGATGCTTCTATATATGTATAATCTGTTCTTCCCTTGTAAATGAATATATTAGCTATATTTTGTGTTTTGTAATTTTTAGAAAAGTATGTTGATTTTTAATATTTGTACCCACCTTCTGGTCTGTGTTTTGTTTAATTTATACACCAGTATTACATTTTCTTTCAAGTGACTGTAAATAGTATCATGTTTTTAATTTTGATTTCCACATGTTCAATGTTAGTATATAGAAGTGTGATGGATTTTTTAACTTTATTTTAAAGAAATTTTATTGTGTATATTTTAGGTTTACAACATATAATGGAATACATAGAGAAAGTAAAATGGCTACTATGGTGAAGCAGATTAGCAAATCTCTCTTCTCAGTTCTCTTTTTTTTTTTTTTTTTTTTTAGACAGAGTCTCGCTCTGTCGCCCAGGCTGGAGTGCAGTGGCACAATCTCAGCTCACTGCAACCTCTGCCTCCTGGGTTCACGCCATTCTCCTGCCTCAGTCTCCCAAGTAGCTGGGACTACAGGCGCCCGCCACCACGCCCAGCTAATTATTTTTTTGTATGTTCAGTAGAAACGGGGTTTCACCGTGTTTACCAGGATGGTCTTGATCTCCTGACCTTGTGATCCACCTGCCTCGGCCTCCCAAAGTGCTGGGATTACAGGTCTTCTCAGTTTTTTTTAAGTGTGTGACAATAGCAGTTATAATCTATTTATTTAACAAAAATTCATGAGACAATTTCCTTAACTTTAGTCCCCCTGTACATTAGATTTCTATACTTGCTCATCCTACATATCTGCTATTTTGTATGCTTTGGCCTACATCTCCCCATTTCCCCTCCCACTCCCAATGTTTCATTCTCTACCTCTGTCTGTTTGAGCCCCTTATCTATATAGTTCACATATGAAATCATCAAATCTTTTTCTTTCTGTCGGTATTATTTAACTTAGCGCAACGTCCTCCAGATTCATCCATGTTGTGGCAAATGCCAAAATCTCCTTTTTTAAGGCTGAATAATATTTAGTGCTGTATAACTATATATAACTACACACACACACCACATTTTTACATCTGTTCATCCATTGATGGGCATTTAAGTTGTTTCTATATTGGTTATTTTGAATAATGCTACAATAAACATGAGAGTGCAGATATCTTTATGAGGCTGTGATTTCATCTCCTCTGGGTATTTATCCAGAAGAAGGATTGCTGTGTCTGTCATATGTTACTTTTTTTTTTTTTTTTTTTTTGAGATGGAGTCTCACTCTTTTGCCCAGGCTGGAGTGCAGTGGCGTGATCTTGGCTCACTGCAACCTCAGCCTCCCAGGTTCAAGTGATTCTCTTGCCTCAGCCTTTTCAAGTAGCTGGGACTACAGGCATGTGCCACCACACCTGGCTACTTTTTGTATTTTTAGTAAAGATAGGGTTTCACTGTGTTGGCTAGGCTGGTCTCAAACTCCTGACCTCAAGTGACATGCCTGCCTCAGCCTCCCAAAGTGCTGGGATTACAGGCATGAGCCACCATGCCTGATCAACTTTTAAATTTCTTTAGTAACCTCCATACTGTTTTACACAATAGTTATACCAATCTACATTTCCACCAACAGTGTACTAGTGTTCTTTTTTCTCCACACCCTCATCAACATTTATTTTTTATAATAGTCATCTTAACAAGTGTGAAGTGATACAGTGGTTCTAATTGGCATTTCTCTTATGATTAATGATGTTGAACACCTTTTAGTATATCTGCTAGCATGCCATTGTAAGAAATATTATGGAGAGAAACCACACTGTATCTTTTACTCAGTTTCCCCCAGTGATAAGATCTTGCAAAAGTATAGTATAACATCACAACAAGAAAACTGACATTAATACACTCCATCTATTCAAATTTCACCAGGTTTATATGTGCTCATCTGTGTGTGTGTTTAGCTATAATCAGTTTTATAATATGCCTAGATTCAAGGGACAACCACCCTAATAAGAATACAGAAGAGTTTCATTAACATAAGGATCTTTCATGTTGTCCTTTAATAGCCACACCCAACCTCCCTCTCAAATTCATAATCCCTAGTTACCACTATTCTCCACCTATATAATTTTGTCATTTTCAGAATGTTATATAAATGGAATCATTCAGTATGTAACCTTTTGGAATTGGTGTGTTAGTTTGTTCTTTCATTGCTATAAAGAAATACCTGAAGCTGAGGCCAGGTGCGGTGGCTCACGCCTGTAATCCCAGCACTTTGGGAGGCCAAGGCAGGTGGATCACGAGGTCAGGAGATCGAGACCATCCTGGCCAACATGGTGAAACCCCATCTCTACTAAAAATACAAATATTAGCCAGGCATGGTGGCTGGCGCCTGTAGTCCCAGCTACTCAGTAAGCTGTGGCAGGAGAATCGCTTGAACCCGGGAGGCGGAGTTTGCAGTGAGCCGAGATAGCACCACTGCACTCTGGCCTGGGAGACAGAGCGAGACTCCATGTCAAAAAAAAAAAAAAAAAAAAAAAGAAAAAAGAAAAGAAAGAGAGAGAGAGACAGAGAGACAGAGAGACAGAAAGAAAGAAAGAAAGAAAGAAAGAAAGAAGAGAAGAGAAGAGAAGAGAAGAGAAGAGAAGAAAAAGAAAAGAAAAGAAAGAGAAAGAACTGAAGCTGAGTAACTTATAAAGCAATGAGGTTTAATTGACTCACAATTCTGAAGGCTGTACAGGAAGTGTGGTGCCAGCTTGTGCTTCTCGTTATAGTTTCAGGAAGCTTACAATTATGGCAGGTGAAGAGGGAGCAGACGTTGTCGCATGTCTGTGACAGAGGAAGACCAAGAAACAGAGGGAAGAGGTGCCACACACTTTTAAAAACGAGATCATGTGTGAACTCAGAGCAAGAACTCGCTCATCACAAAGGGGATAGTGTGAAGCCACTCATAAGAGATTCACCCCCATAATCTAATCACCTACCACCAGACCCACCTCCAACATTGGAAATTACATTTCAAAATAAAATTTGGAGGGGACAAACATCCAAACCATATCATTTATTTTGTCACTCACCGTAAGTCTCTGAGGATTCATTCATGTTGTTGCATATATCAATAGTTTATTCTTTTATATTCCTGAGTGTGATATTCCATTGAATAAATGTACCATAGTTTGCCTAATCTTTCTACCTGTTGAAGGACATCTGGGCTGTTTCTAGTTTTTGGCTATTACAAATAAAGCTGTTATAATCATTCACATGCAGGATTTTGTATGAATGTAACATTTCATTTCTCTGTAGTAATTACCCAGATTATGGGTACTAGGGTAGTTGCCCTATTTGGTTGTGTCAGGAAATTCCAACCTTTCTAATGTGGCTGTATCATCTACATTCCCACCAGCAATGCATGCATGATCCAGTTTCTTTGCATCTACATTAGCATTTGGTTTTGTCACTTTTAAAAAGCTTGGGTTTTCTGGAAGGTGTGTACTGATATCTGATTGTGGTCTTAATTAGTACTTTCCTGATGGCTAATGATGTTAAACATCTTATAAAATTTATTTGTCATCCATGTATTCCCCTGGCCCTCTTTGACAGATTCATGACACTGGGTTAAAAACAAAGATACACAGTATATGTATTAAGTCTGAAAAATACAAAGATTAGAAAGATTTTTCTAATAACAAGATTTTAAATGCAGTAAGAGTTTAAACAGGCTAGATCAGTCCACTTGAACCATGATTGTAATCAGACAAGAGAAATTTACTAGAGAACATTGGCATGCTGTGATCTTGGAATCCCAAAACTAGTATCTCCTGTGAATATGAACAGACATTTGGCTCAACAGTAGTATCAAAAAAGCAACATAGAAGCTTTCTTTCAATTGATATGAATAGATTGTAGAACCAAGCATGTGAAAAGGCTTTGAAGCTACTAGTATCTTGGAGTAACTTCCATGGAAATGTAACTAAAGCAAGAGGTGACTTTCTCCTTCCTGTCCTGTGTTGATCAGAATTTACACTCATGAGTAGTTCCAGAAGGCGGACCTTTAAGAGGAAGAGAGACAACTTAAATAGTCACCCGAGGAAGGAAGAAATCTGAGTGATGTTGAGACTCCGAAATGGTGTCGTGGGGCAAATGATTTAGAAAATAACTGTATCAGGTATCATTTCTCTGATGGGAAACAGACCGCATAATTGAATAGAGGAAAAATTAGGAGGAGGGCTTTACTGCTAAAATGTCTAAACACTTCTAGTGATTACAGAGGAATGATGTGCACAGGGAAACCAGAAGAAATAACTTGGAGTTGGAACAGGAAGGCAACTGCTCCTAACCCCAAGTTTGACAGGGAGAAGGAGGAGACTATTACTGAACCTGAGAATTAGGAGCTGTGTGTAGAGAACTGCCAGACAAAAAAGGGATCATCTAGGGCTGAAGAAATGAAACAGGAAATTTCAGAAATTACAGAAATTCTGCAAGGAAGGAGCCAGGATAAAGAAATACTCTGACTTCATTTCTCCTCCCTCCAATCGCCTGCAGGACTCCTACCATTGCCAAAACTAACCCGAAGCCGAGAACAAAGACAGCCCATTGTCAGGCCTCTGAGCCCAAGCCAAGCCATCATATCCCTGTGACCTGCACGTGATTCAACCAGATGGCCTGAAGCAAGTGAAGAATCACAAAGAAGTGAAAATGGCCCTTTCCTACCCTTTAACTGGATGACATTACCTTTGTGAAATTTCTTCTGGCTCAGCAGCTCCCCCACTGGAGCACCTTGTGACCCCTCGCCCCTGCCTCCAGAGAACAACCGCTTTTGACTGTAATTGTCCATTACTCACCCAAATCCTGCAAACCACCCCACCCCATCTCTCTCTCTTTTCCTCTGACTCAGCCCACCTGCACCAGGTGATTAAAAGCTTATCTCACACAAAGCCTGTTTGGTGGTCTTCACCCGACGCAAGTGACACTTATTAATACAGTCCATGGTTTATATATGAGTCAGATTTTTAGGAGCACAAAGCAGAGGAAGAAGAGTGGGAGAACGGATCTGGTGAAGCAAATGGATTTGTATATTAAGAACACTGAACTCAGAGAAGCAAAAAGTCTCAGGAGAGATCAAAGTGTCTTTCTTCAACTCTCATGGTGTCATGTGGAATCAGGCCTATTCTACACTTTTTGAGTGTCATGCCTATGATTAGTAGGGCCAGGGCCACAGCAGGAACTTAGGGAAAGTGGCATAAACCTCTTTAGGCAGTTGATGTGGGATGATTTGTCCTGGAAAAGCTGTTTACAAAATGATCAACTGTAATTTTGCTCTTTTGGAGCTCGGAAAATAATACCCCAAATGAAGACCTCAGGAGCAAAAGTCTTTCTAATCTTCTAATCCAGTCTCTTTCTAACTGTCTCTCAGTCTCATTCTCCCCCAAGGCTAGCCATAGAAACTAGAATCCTTCTTCCTTAAGGTGTGTCACAGAAACCAAAACATATTTTCCCCAAAGCCAGCAATAAAACCTAAAAATATGGCTGGGCACAGGCGCTCACACCTGTAATCCCAGCACTTTGGGAGGCCAAGGCGGGCAGATCACGAGGTCAGAGATCGAGATCATCCTGGCCAAAACGGTGGTGAAACCCCGTCTCCCTACTAAAAATCACAAAAAATAGCCGTGGTGGCATGCTCAGTCCCAGTTACTCAGGATACTCGGGAGGCTGAAAGGTGAGAATGGCGGGAACCTGGGAGGCATGGAGCTTGCAGTGAACTGAGATCACGCCACTGCACTCCAGCCTGGGCGACAGAGCAAGACTCCATCCCAAAAAAAAAAAAAGCTGAAAATATTGCTCTCATTTTCACTCCACCTTTCTGTGTAAAAACTGGCCATAAAGAAATGGTCTGATCTACCTTATTTGACTGTAGGTCAGAAGACCCCCATTCCAGAGGGGTCCCTGCCCCACACCCAGAAGGAAGAATGCTGCTCAAAGAAGCCAAGAATAACTTTGACATACAGGCCTCTCTGTGTTTCCCCACTCAGTTCATCAGTATGAGTTTATAGCCTTTTTGTCCAAATCCTATTTCTGCACCTCTATCCATACTTCCTAAACCTAGTAGGCATAAAATACACAATTTCCCTGTCTCTTTGGGTCTTCATTCTGAAGGCTCCCATGTACACCCCTTAAACAAATCTGTATACCTCTTCTGCTATCAAGCTGGCTTTTGTTGGTGATATCTAGTGAGCCCTCAGAGGGCCTTGCCCGCTACAGCTCTTCCCTGTGGGTGCGAATATCTCACCATGCCTGTTACTCTCTACATCAAAATGTCTAACACTTGCTACCATATTTCCCTGGTGTAAAGGAGAAAGTTTTTGTGTTTTTTAGGCTTGA
This sequence comes from Papio anubis, assembly GCF_008728515.1. Lineage (NCBI taxonomy): Eukaryota > Metazoa > Chordata > Mammalia > Primates > Cercopithecidae > Papio > Papio anubis. The sequence goes on along the minus strand of NC_044996.1, from coordinate 9,983,650 downwards.
TATCATTTGAAAAATAAGAGTTATGTTATGTAAAAACTTGAACAGTGGCAAGGATGTGGTAGCTTGATCGCTAATTTCCTGGAAGTTCAGACTTGACCTTGTTTGCTGTGGTACCATCCGGAAATAACATGGAGCCCGACACACAATAGGCAATTAGTAAATATTTGCAGAATGATGGCACAAGTGTGGAAAGTAAAGTGTAGCACGGTCACGAAAAAAAAAAAAAGACTGATAGTGACTCATAAAATATTCTAGCCCCAGCTGTGGTTATAACCAAAAATATAATCTTGAGCTAGTTAAAGAAACACCCCTTAAATGTGATGTCCAAGTACCTAATTCCATTAATTTAGATGTAATTGCTAAATGTTTGGGTCTATGTAGCACATCAATCTAAGTGCAAAAACATCCAAAATATCCAAGATAATGGTATAAGTCTCTCTAGTTGAAATTTTAATACAATGCTGATGCTGATATCTACTCAAAAAACTTGAGGATGATAGCTACTCAAAAAAATTTCTAGGCATAGATAGTAGATATAATGATCTTAATTATATTATCATTTTCGTTTTACACAACCTTACTTTTTTTCTCGAGTTTTATTTTAGATACAGGAGTACACGTGCAGGTTTGTTACATGAATATATTGCACTCAGGTAGTGATTCTAGTACCCAGTAGGTAGTTTTTTCAGCCATGCCCTCCTCCCTCCTTCCCCCATCTAGTAGTTTCCAGTGTCTAGTGTTTCTACATTTACGTCCATCTGTGCTTACTATTTAACCCCTGCTTGTAAATGAGAACGTCTGGTATTTGGTTTTCTGTTTCTACATTAATTCACTTAGGATTATGGTCTCCAACTCCACCCATGTTGTTGCAAAGGACATAATCCCATTGTTTTTTATGGTTGCATGGAATTCCATGGTGCATATGTACCACATTTTATTTATGCAGTCTACATATTGATGGGCACCCAGGTTGATCCCATGCATTTGCTATTATGAATAGTGTGGTGGTGAGCACACGAGTGCATGTGTCTTTTGATATAATGATCTATTTTCCTTTGAGTATATATTCAGTAAGGGGATTACAGGGTCAAATGGTAGCTCTATTTTAAGTACTTTGAGAAATAGCCTAATTTTTAAAAGACCTCAAAAGATACATTTACTTTAGTAAACTTTAAATCAATGTGCATCTTGGCCAGGCGCAGTGGCTAACACCTGTAATTCCAGCACTTTGGGAGGCTGGGGTGGGCAGATTACTTGAGGTCAGGAGTTTGAGACCAGCCTGGGCAACATGGTGAAACCTCATATCTACCCAAAATATAAAAATAATAGCCGGGCATGGTGGTGTGTGCCTGTGGTCTCCACTACTCAGGATGATGAGGCAGGAGAATTAAGCCCAAAGGGAGGAGGTTGTAGTGAGCCAAGATTGAGCCATTGCACTCCAGCCTGGGTTACAGAGTGAGATCCTGTCTCAAAAAAAAAAAAAAAAAAAAAATTAAATTAAATTAAATAATGCACATTTAAATGAAGAAAATATCTTTGCCTTGAAATGCTTCACTGAATGTGAATAATGCTACTAATAATACTAATGATATCTAACATTTTCAAATAATTATGTCTAATATTTATGTAGCATTTCCTAAATTTCAAGCACTTCATATGCATAAGGTAATTTAAACCTCATAAGCAGCTTATGATTCTGGTAGTTTTGCTATCAGCATCCTTAGGGAATGAGAAATGGAGGCTACATAGCAAGTGGTGAAATAGAGATTCAAACCCAGACAGTCTTGAATGCAGAGGCTGAATTCATATCCACTCACTATAAATACTACATCTTGACTTTTCCTCAGAAAGCTCATGGTAAATGCACATGTTTCTGCCATATAAATTCAAAGATACCATGATATCATACTGATATGGTCTGGTTCTGTATCCCTACCCAAATCTAATCTTGAATTGCAATCCAAATTGTAATGCCCACATGTAGGGGGAGGGAGTATACATAGAGAGGGTAGGGGCCCTGGGCTATACTACTGCTTGACATCAACATGGAAGAGGAAACTGGCAAACCAGAGTTGCCTAACACAGCTATGGATCAACCAACACCAGACATGCAACAACCAACCACAGACACCAAAGGAAAGAAGATGAATATCCCGTGTGAACTCAAATCCAGAGACAGTGGGAAGGTCAGATCAAGCTCCCCATGTTCTTTCTCTGTCCCCTTAACTACGTTACCACTTCCAAGACTCCTACCTTATCCTTATGTGGTACGTATCCCCTCCTCAGGCCATAACCAGGTTCAGTAAACGCCCCTTCCTACGCATTTCACATTCTCTTCTCCTAAAGCACTGCCTTATGGGAAGAGGACCTGACAGCACCCTGTTTCCCTACCAGGTGCAGGAGATAATCATAAAAGTAAAAGTAGCCAGTAGTTTTTCTTTTTTTTCCTTTTTTTTTTTTTTTTTTTTTTTTTTTTTTTTTTTTGAGACGGAGTCTGGCTCTGTAGCCCAGGCTAGAGTGCAGTGGCCGGATCTCAGCTCACTGCAAGCTCCGCCTCCCGGGTTCACGCCATTCTCCGGCCTCAGCCTCCCGAGTAGCTGGGGCTACAGGCGCCCGCCACCTCACCCGGCTAGTTTTTTGTATTTCTTAGTAGAGACGGGGTTTGCACCGTGTTAGCCAGGATGGTCTCGATCTCCTGACCTCGTGATCCACCCGTCTCGGCCTCCCAAAGTGCTGGGATTACAGGCTTGAGCCACCGCGCCCGGCCAGCCAGTAGTTTTTCAAGGGTGTTCAAGAGAAAAATCTCTGAGAACTACCATCTCTCGAAACAATCCTACGTCAGCCAAAGGCCAAAACTATTTGGTCATTATTACAGGCCCAATAAGAAAGTGAATCAAAATCAGGGAGACTAAGCCTAAGAAAACCTAGGGAAACCCACCACCTCGAGTGAAGTGTGCATCCCGTGACTGCAGAGTGAAGAACAGACCTCTCAGAAAGTTCTTCTGTCTCCAGAGGTCTGGCTGCTGAGAAATGACTAACACTGTAGAGATTACATCTTCCACAGTGATGATTAAAATAAAATCAACAAGTTGTGAAAAGCCCCTAAGTTTTCAGTTGAACTGTGTCATCCATATGTGTATGTGTCTCTGCAAGTTATCTGATGGTGGAAAAAGAAAAAGGAAGCAAGTGGTGTGAGAAGGGAGTCAAGAAGGGTTCTGCAGGGTTAGGGGTCAAACTGGCAGGTCCACAGCCAGATATTGAGAATAAAGACCGGGTCAAGACTATGCGTGAAAGACAATTGCCTAATCCAAATGCAAGAAGGAAAATGGCATGGTATTGCTTCTGTGTGTGTGTGTGTGTGGGTGGGTGGTAATAGTGGCATTGGTAGCAGATGTCAGTGTCTAGATCACCAAAACCCAAATGAGGTTAAATGCCAGTTATTTGCAATTTTCTGGACTCTTGTTCAACCTACTCTCTTCCCATCTCCAATCTCAGTTGAAGAGGTATTTTTCCTGCAGTCTGAGACAAATCCCATTTCTTACCACCTCTTCAGGGAATTTAATTCATAAATGTTCTATCACCTGTTTCTTCAGTCTTGTCTACCAGCTTCTTACTACTTCACTTCAACTTTTGTTTTAGATTCAGGGGCGTACATGTGCAGGTTTGTTACCTTGGTATATTGAGTGATGCTGAGGTTTGGTGTACAAATGATCCCATCACCCAGGTAGTGAGCATAGTACCTAATGGTTTGTCAGCACTTGCTCCACTCCTTCCCTCCCAACTCCAGTAGTCTCCAGTGTCTATTGTTCCAATATTTATGTCCATGAAAACCCAATGTTTTGCTCCTACTTATGAATGAGAACATGTAGAATGTAGTTTTCTGTTCCTGTGTTAATTCGCTTAGGATAATGGCTTCCAGTTGCATATGTGTTGCTGCAAAGGATATTATTTCACTCATTTTTATGTCTACATAGTATTTCACGTTATATATGTACCACCTTTTTTAAAATCCAATCCACCATGGATGGACACCTGGGTTGATTCCATGTCTTTGCTATTGTGAATAGTACTGTGATGATCATACACGTACGTACGTGGGTCTTTTTGGTAAAACAATTGACTTTCACTTGGTTATATACCCAGTAATGGGATTGCTGGGTGGAATGGTAGTTCTGTTTTAAGTTCTTTGATAAATTTCCCAATAGTTTTTCACAGTGGCTTAAGCAATTTACATTCTTACATTTAAAAATGCTCAATCACTCCCACTATTGAACAAAATGCAAAACAAGTAAAGCAAAAACACCTTCCCACCACCCGGTGTCTCCCTCTAGGTACTAACTTACTTCTCCGTACAGCAGCACTTGTAGATTCTAGTTGGAGATGTCTAGAATCTAGGACGAGTAGTTTATACATTGTTGTCTTCCAATACTCAATTAACATTACTTCCACAGTTAACTGTAGTCAACCTTTTGCCTCTCCCTTATCAATGACATGCTCCTAGCACGGCTATCTGTGTTTTGTGGGGACAGTAATTGAGGTTAGAAAGGTATGGAAGAAAGTTCTGTGTTTCGCAAAAGTTAGGGATGATACCTGATACAGACTAGCTCAGTAAAAACTTTAGGAAGGAAGGAAAGAAGAGGTACTGTTGGGAAATAAATCAAATTTTAAACAAATCTCCTCTCAACCCAGAAAGCCTTTCTACGAAGATAGAAGAGAAAGAAAACAGTTTTATTACTGGATAAACATTAAATCAAAATGTGGTGCACATCACAAGCAATCCACTAATTTCATAAGAACCAAAAATCAAGTGAGCCCTCCTTGTACCTCGTTTTAATTTCATATCCCGGAAAGAGGCACTGAAGAGAGAAAAAATAGTCGTGAATTGCTGATACCACCCCTCTGACACTCCTAGCAGCAGCAGTAGCAAAGTACGGAGAGCATCACTGAGCACTGGGAAAGGGAGAATACAGCAAGCATGAGGCATTAAACTCAGTGCTTTCCTGTTAGAGCAGAAAGGAAAACCAGACCAAACTAAGGTGACACTTGCCCATGGAGGGAGCATTTAAACCAGCCCTAGCCAGAGGAGAATCGCAAACCCCAGGGGTCTAAACTTGAAATCTCACAAACCTTACCACTGAGGACCAGAGTGCTGTGTCTCCAAGTAAACTCAAAAGGCAATCTAGGCCATAAGGAGTGGGACTCTTGGGTGAGTGGGAGTGGGAGAAATAGGCCCAGAGAAGAGTGGGACTCTTGGGAGAGCATGGAGCAGACTGGGACGAAAGCTAGAGCAGATCAGGGAAGTGGTGACATCTCCCTGGGGCAGTGGGAGTGGGAGAAAAGAGAGAAGAGTCCAGGAGACTCCCCTTGGGGAGTGGGAGTGGGAGAGAAGAGAGAAGAGAGGGACTCTTGGGGAGTGGGAGTGGGAGAAAAGAGAGAAGAGTGGGACTCTTGGGGAGTGCTTGGGGAGAGAAGAGAGAAGAGTGGGACTCTGCTTGAGGAGAGAAGAGAGAAGAGAAGGACTGTGTCTTGCACCTTGGATATCAGTTCAGCCACGGCACGATAGGGGACGAGTCAGAATCATTAGGCCCCCGTTCCAGGTCCCAGCTTCCAGATAACATTTCTAGATACACCTTGGGCCAGGAGGAAATCTGCTGCCATGATGGAAAGGATCCAGTCTCAGTAGCATTTATTACCTGCTAACTAAAGGACCCTAGGGCCCTGAAGAACCAGCAACAATATCCAGCCAGGTGCTACATTCAGGATGAGCCTCTGAGAGTGGCTCTCTTCAAGTACAAACATGATCAAAGGGGAGTAGAGCACCAGGTGGCCTCTGAGGATCCCTGATTCCAGGACTTTAGTCTTGGATAGCATTTCTGCATCTGCCCTGGGCCACAGGGGGCGCTAGTGCCCTGAAAGGTTAGTCCCAGGCCAGGCAGCATTCAGCACAAGCTGACTTAAGAGCCCCTTAAGGGAACATCAGTGGAAGTTTAGCAGTACTCCTTCTGGCCTGGGTTGTCAGTGGATACAGGGTGAGGCTCCTCTGCCCTTAGAAAGGGGAGGGAAGAGTGTGAAGGACTGTGTCTTGTGGTTTGAGTCCCAGTTTATCCTCAATATAATAGAACGCTAGGTAGACTTCTATGGTTTTGGACTCTAGTCCCTGACTCCTAAATGGTACCTGTGGATCCACCTGGGGCCTGGGGCACCTCACTACCTTAAATTTAAGGACACAGGCATTGCTGACTTTGCCACTGTCTAATAGGAGAGCCAGAGGTCCTTGAGTGAACATAGGCTGTAGCTAGGGAGTGGTATAAATTGTATACTATAATACTATACTGTAAAGTATAATCTGATAAAAAATGGGCAAAATATTTGATTTGACATTTTTCTAAAGGAGACACACAAATGGCAAACAAGCATATGAAATAGTGCTTTACATTATGGATCATGAGACAAATGCAAATCAAAGCTACAATGTACTACCCTCTCACCTCACTTAAAATGGCTTCTCTCCAAAAGACAGGCAATAACAAATGCCATAGAGAATGTGGAAAATAGGGAACCCTCATGCACTGTTGGTGGGAATCTAAATTAGTACAATCACTATGGAGAATAATTTGGAACTTCCTCCAAAAACTAAATATTGAGCCACCATATGATTCATCAGTCCCACTGCTGGATACACACCCAATAGAAAGAAAAAGGTATATCGAAGGTATTTCTGCACTCCTATGTTTGTTACAGCACTGTTTACAATGGCAAAGATTTGGAAGCAACCTAAGTGTCCATCAACAGATGAATGGATAAAGAAAATGTGATACATATACCCAATGGAGTACTACTCAGCCACAAAAAACAATGAGATCCTGTCATTTGCAACCACATGGATGTAGCTGGAGATCATTATGTTAAATGAAATAATCCAGGCACAGAAAGACAAACATAGCATGTTCTCACTTATTTGTGGGATTTAAAAATCAAAACAATTGAATTTACATACATAGAGAGTAGAAGGATGGTTATCAGAGTCTGAGAATTGTAACGGTGGTCTTGGGGATGGGTGGGAATGGTTAATTGGAACAAAAAATAGAAAGAATAAATAAGACCTACTATTTGATAGACAAACAGGATGACTATTACCAATAATAACTTCATTGTACATTTTTAAATAACTTAAAGAGTGCAATTGGATTGTTTGTAACTCAAAGGATAAATGTTTGAGCAGATGGATAGTCCATTGTCTATGAAATACTTATTTCACATTGCATACCTGTATCAAAATATCTAATGCATGTTATAAATATATACACCTAATGTGTACCCACAAAAATTAAAAATTGAAAAAAATGAAGAAAAACAAACCCTTTTATATAGCCAAATGGATACATCACACGCCTGTGCTCAACATAAACAGTAACTAGTCCTCGAGTAAGTTGACACTAGCCTTTGTCACACAGTTTATCCTCAATTTGCTTGGTAATTTAGGGGAGTGTCTAGCTTAGATAATTGTCTCTATCCAGATAAAAATAAACTCCTCATGCCTTTATGATAGGAATTAGTTTTGCAAATATGAGCAAGGCTCCTGCTAAAGTTACCTTCCTACCTTCCCTCAGAAATTAAGAGACAAGGGTGCTAATTTATCTGATGATTACATTTCAAAGAGATACTTTCCAGGTCTTTAAAAAAATACATACTTGTGTTGCAAAGCTGGAAAATGCTTATTTTGCTTTTACATATATTTACAATCTTCAGTGTATTTGGAGAAAGAACTTACAAGTTTTCTAAACTAAATGTACTACAGTAAGTGGGAAAAGAATAAGGAGACTGAAGCTGATGTTGGTTAGATAGCAACAAACTGTGGCAGTTGGTTTTTAAATTTTATATTCATTAAATATTCACGAGTAAACTGCTAATTCATTTAGAAATAGAAGTATAAATAGTGGCTTGTTATTAAGTTGAATGCATTAAGAGGCCAACCCAGAAAAGTTTGTGAACTACAGTTTAAAACACACTCCAAAATTATGTAGAGGATGTGCCATCCTCTTTCCCCAATTATTCCTCTGTCTTCTCTTTCTTGCCCCCTTCCCAGATTTGCTTGCATGCTTTTTACTCACTGACATTCGTGAGTATTCATCCATCTATTCCTGGAGAGGATACCTGGGCTCTGATCCCCTGTGCAGGTGCCACCCCAGCTCCTGGGAATTTGGCTGCTGGCAGCTCCCAGCTGCCTCTCCTGGCTGGAAATTCCCATAGGCCTCCCAGACATGCTTTGCCCTGGGATACATCCCTTTCAGGGACTGGATGACTGACTACATCTGAAAGACAAAGGCCAGGCAGTATGACACAAAGGCTGGCATTTTTACTTCAACTTAGAACAATTTCAAAGGATCATCCCAGCCCTGGATCCCCCAGTGAATCAGATGAGGCCCCATTTGCAACCTGATTCCAGGTTAGTATCTCCCATTACTATCTCTGCCTTCTTCACCCGTCATAGGCCTGTTTTTGGTCAGTGACATAATGTAACCGGCAATTAAGAAGATGGTTTTAATCAGGCTATCGAAATAAGGAGAGTGAAAAGACAAAATTACAACCAATATAGTTTTGCAGACTATACTACAACTATATTACAACAAATATAGTTTGGCTTTAACTCTGAGTAACTAGAATCAGAACCTATTGAAAATGACTCAAAATGTTCCACCCTACACAAATGCAGTTCATATATATATACCCAGAGTAAATTAAGTGACAGGCAAAAATAACCTGACTGGCTGCACTCTGCGATTGCCTTATATGGCAATATTTTGGCAGCTTTCGGCCTCATTGGCTGGTCATTCAGCTTCTATGATTGACTGAGACTTGGCTACGTGTTGTACCACTGTACTTTCAATTTAGGTTACAGTCTGTTTACACATCATGTTAGGTTACACTTCACTCCGTATGGTGAAACCTTTAGGTCAAACTCATTAGGTCAAACTTAAAATAAGGAAGCAGCTTTAGGTGAAACTTAGTCCAAGGTAACAAGGGACTGTGCATTAATGAGAAGGTTTTCAAAGGAAATAAAGGGGGACTGGTGTTTTATGGAGATAAGATACAAGAGAGTCATCTGCATCATTCAAGAGTCCTGTCGGGGCAAGTGGAAGTATCCAATACGTAAACATGTGAGGGCAGTGTGGGCCTTTGTGGCCAGCCATTTCCAGAACAGAAAAGGGTGGTGATGGTGATACAGGACAGACAACCCCCAGAATTGGAGATTAGCCCAGGAGGATTCTTGGCTTCACTCAGGAAGGAATTCAAAGGCAAACTGGTGGTGTTAAACAGCAATATTTTTTAAAGTGGCAGTGTACGGCGGCAACAGACCTACTGCTCCTTGCGCAGCAGGGCTACCCCGTGGGCAGTGTCACCAGAATAGCAGCTCAGAGGCAGTTCTGCACTCATGTTTATGCCCAGTACTAATTATATGCAAAGTAAGGGGCAATTTATGCAGAAATTTCTTGGATGAGGGTGGTAACTTTCAGGTCATCAGGTTGTTGCTGTGGGAAGTGGTTGAAACTTCCGGGTGTTGCCATGGCATGATAAACTGACATGGCACACTGGTGAGTGTGTCTTATGAAAAGCTGCTTCCACCCAAGATCTGTATTAGCTAATCCCAAATTTGGTTCATTTTCTGAGTCCTGCCTCTAGAGTCTAAGTCCCATCTCCTACCCCATTGCCCCTTCCTTAAACTTAAGGGGCCTTCAGAGGGGTGAATGTTCATCCTCTGTAACCACTTGCTTCCTGTTAAGTTTGTTGGTATAGGCCCTGCCTAGCAGCAGAGGAGCAAAAATCTCTGGATACTGTATCTAAGTGGCCCAGAAACAGGATGCTTCCATCCTCCAGGTCAGTATACAGATGGGTTGGAAGCCTTGTGGCAGCACTGTCTTTACCTGGAACTGTTGTAATCTACAAGACACAAACTTTACTAAGAGGTTAAACAAGCAAGGGCCAAATATTAGTGACAAGACACTACCAAAGTTTGTGGAAAAGGTAGGTAAAAACAAGGTGAGACTTTCAAGTCAAGGCACTTTTGATAGTTGACCAGATATAGTTGGGGTCATTGACCTGGTTATGATGCAGGAGAATAGGGTCTCTAGGCAGGGAACCTAAGGCCAATTCATACTTGCTTCCGAGAACTAAATCAGAAGGAAAACCCAACTTTCCATGCCCAAGTAACAAAAGGACCAGAGGCTACTCCCTTTGTAAACCGCCACCTTTTTCTGTATGGCAGATGAAATATTGAGAGTACCTCTGATTGATCCCCTTCCACAACCAATCATCAGCCTGGCCATGGGCCAAGTCTTCACTGGCATAGGAGTATAACTTTGCAACTTCACTTCAGCCTCTGATTGGTCACCTTCTGCAACCAATCACACTTCTGCATAGGGGGTAACATTGTAACTTTGCTTCAATCTCTGATTGCAATCAATCAGGCTGATCGTGTGCCACTACTTCACTTACATACGGTGTACACCAAGTAACCAATGGGAAACCTCTAGAGGGTATTTAAACCTCAGAAAAGTCTGTAACAGGACCCTTGAACCACTTGTTATGGTCTGCTCCCACCCTGTGGAGTGTACTTTTGCTTTTAATAAATCTCTGCTTTTGTTGCTTCATTCTTTCCTTGCTTTGTGCATTTTATCCAATTCTTTGCTCTGAACGCCAAGAACTCAGACACCCTCTACTGGTAACAGCTTTATCTATTTAACCAGGTAGCTTGCTCATAGATCTTTTGAACGTTAATCTCAACTTGTCCATATGGGCAGCAGGTTGTATTAATACTCGCACAGACTCCACCTTTTGCAGCCAGTAAATAATCTAATGCTACTCTGTTATCGAGAACTACATTTGCCAAAGAGTCTAAGGACTCTTGAATTCCCTTTAATGCTTGACTTCTGTCGGTGGCTAAGGATTATAGGGTTTCAGTAAAGTTCTTTAGGATTAAGTCATTAGGCAAAGCAGCCCCAGGCTGCTGCCAGTCCCATTGCTGCCCTGATTCCTGCCTGAATGAATCCTATTGCTTGCTTACTTATGGTATCCATGGGTCTTATGGGGTTATAGACAGTGATCCCTGGAGGGGCAAGGGTAGCCAACCTACATTCACCTCAGTTCCGAGTTTTTGATACATCAGGGAAACTACTCCTAAAAGAACAACTGATTTCCTAGTAAGATGAGAGCAGTTACAGGGTGTGAATTCTTTCCTTTCATGGCCACAAACAAAAATGAGCCTAGTTGGGGCATAGACTGAGGCCCAACGAGGTGTGATGTTTATCCTTTGCTGCCAAGTTGGGTCTGTAGAGATATTTTCCTCTTTTCGAATGGGGTGGTTTGAACCATCTTTGTTTTCCAGAACGGGGGAGTAGTCCCAACTTCTCAGACTAGGCAGTTGTTTTTCCCTTGTATGTTCTGATCTGGGAAAAGGCACCATATATGTTCTCCTTGCTTACCAATGGAATCCCATTTACCTTGTTGCAGCCTTGGGAACTTGGCAACTAAAGTTCAATCAGAGCTTCTGTGTCATTAACACAACAGTGGGTGCAAAAAATAGAATCACTGGTGCACTGAAGATATAGATACCCAACTTCCAAGGTGTAGGTAATAGTGGCAGGGGGTTTCAGGTGGAATCTGGTAAGTGGTGGGAAGTTCCACTTAACAAGTAGAGGTTTGGGTATTTTGGGGTCACTATGGTTAGTAAGTAGGTCTCAGGGATGATTGAGAGATTTTCAAGATAGGCCAGAAGATAGAACTCTATCCTGGGGATGTTGATGACAAATGTAGCAACCATAGAGATGATTTCTCGATGCTATAATTTTTGAAATATGTACTATAGAACTTTGTTCCCCGCCCCCACACACACTGGATTACGTTAACTGGGGGAGCAAATAGGATTAACAGTGGCAGCATGGGGTCCAGGTGGGCCTTAGAGTGGTCTGTACACCCAACAAGCATAAAAGAGCTGTTTCCCCAGAGGACGCAGCTGGTGAAAGTAATAGAAAAGAAGTATTACAGACAGTAAGAAGAGGAAGATTATTCCTGTTTCCATCTACACCATCATATTACCACTTCTGTCTGAGTATTGATTATTTAAAATAGGTAAAGGAGGTCTTCCAAAGGTTTACAGAAGTCTGTTGCAGTGTCCTTTCTTTGTGTTTATGACTCACAGTGACTCCTGTGTAGGTGTACAGAAGTAGTTATTTCTTGAAATTTAACAGCAGTTGGGGTGCTTAATATCTGATAAGGGCCCTTTCATTTTGGTTGTAATTGATTCTTGGGGGATCCTTCCTTTAAAGTTTTTTAGTGAGATGAAATCGGCTGGTTGAATAGGGAAGCTATTTTCTTCCTTTGTGGGGAAGGGTGATATTTTCATATCGGAGTGCCTTTTGAACTCAGCCTAAATTCTAATGGGGAGGGGAAGGTTTGTATAGATAATTACTACAAGCCAAGACCGCAGCAGGTGAACACACAGAATCAATAGACAAGTCCATTTTACAACCATATTTTCCTGCTTCTAGTCCCTGACTCCCAGTTCCTGGCTCCCATACTGCTCAAAAGGGTTTCAGGGACCAATGGGTTCCCGCCCAAATCCACCCTCATCCAGCCCAGAACATATAACTGTCTATAAATCCTCTGACTCCAAGTCCCCCAGTCATAGGGGTTCCACTAAGGGATATGATAGACCCAGGGCAGGCAGCACGCCACCCCAGCCTTGGCACAGGACAAAATAAAAGCTTGGACACTGACACTGCCTCCAGCACACACTGACACAAAGGAATAAAATGAAATTTAAAATTAAAATCCATAGCCCCCAACACAATGAAGCAATGCCCACTTCCTGGTCAAAGGGAATGAAGTTTGGTAGGCACCCACCAGACCCCAAAACCCTCCTAAGCAATATTAATCAAAAGCAAAAGTCAAAATAAGATTACACATTGAGAAAAACAAGAGAATAGAATTAAGCTATAATGGGAGAAAACGCTGCTGCCAAGAACCTTTAAGACAAAACATTTTAGCATCGGGCCACAATAGTAGTCATAAGCAAAGGAGAAAGCTCACAGGAGCGGGCATAAAAGCCAAAGGAAAGAGTTACAAGAATCTCAGAAGATTTCCAAATAAATAGATTACAAAGTCGAAAAGCAAAATTTCTGGTAATTTTGTGAATTAATATCAAAACTAGATTTGGCTCTGCTGTATAGACCATTTTCTAGAAAGTCTATCACAAACAATTTTCTTTAATCAAAGCAAGTTTAATCATCCACAAATTTTCTTTTATAAATTCCCCTTTCTGAACAACTAACACAGACGATCTATAATGTGCTTGAAATTTCTGAGTTGTCCTATACTACCTCTTTGCTAAATAAAACCAGTCATTGTACTCTAGGGCAAGAATGTACTATAAAAGATCTCTCCTCATACAAAATTACTCTTTTTTTATATCCTTCTTTGCAAAAAAACAAACACATTTTCTATCCATAACTTTCTTTGTATCTCTCTTTTCTATCCAGATTCTCTTGTATTTTGAACAAAAATATCCCTTTTGATAACTTCAAAGTTAAACAAAAAATATTTTTATTTTTTTCTCAATAAATAATACACTTTTTTTTCTTTTTCCTGGCCGGTTGCGGTGGCTCACACCTGTAATCCCAGCACTTTGGAAGGCCGAGGTGGGTGGATCATGAGCTCAGGAGTTTGAGATCCGCCTGACCAACATGGTGAAACCCCATCTCTACTAAAAATACAAAAATTAGCCACGTGTGGTGGCATGCTCCTGTAATCCCAGCTACTCAGAAGGCTGAGGCAGGAGAATCCCTTGAACCCAGGAGGCAGAGGTTGTAGTGAGCCGAGATAGCGCCATTATACACCAGCCTGCGTGACAAAGCAAGATACCATCTTAAAAAAAAAAAAAGGAATATACCTTTTTGGCACATTTTATGTAAGCCTAGGAAGGAAGAAGTCCTGAACTACTCATTTTACATTGGTATTCTATAGATGAGAACCATTCTACCATTTTAAGATTTTAACCACACAATAAGCTCACAATTTAATCACCTATTTAATTCACATGGATTTAGCTCTTTCACTTTTAACAGTTTTATCTAGACTTCCTCCAAGATCCAAGATACTACAAAAAGTTAGTCATCACTTGAAGCATCTTAATCATTTCAAAGCCTGTAAACATCAGTAATTTACCTATGCAAATATCTTCAAGTTAAATTTTAGAAGAGAGAACATTCTCTTGAAACTAATAAGCTTTGACTAGTCTTACTCATGAGTGCTCTTTTATTTATAAACCAATTTGATAACATGCTAGACACAACACACATCACAATACCTGTATATATACCTAAACAAGCACAGTAAAGAAAACAACCTATACAAGACAGCTGGATTCAAGTCATTTACAAAACTGTGACCAATCTACCTGGCCAAATTTTGTTTGCCACAATAGGTGTGGAAAACAGGAAGACGTGGGAAAGTGAATCCTAGAGCATCAAATATGGAAGGGAGGGTGCAAACTGCATTGCTCAGGGGAAAACCTGGAGTCCCTGAGCCACCAGAAAACTCACACAATAGTGGAGACACTGAAGAAAAATGTTTGGGCAGCTGCTTGTCTGCCACTGCAGGAAGCTTTCTGATGGGTCCAGGGTCCAAGACTCCCAGCAAACTTACTTCAGCAAGGCAGCTTATTGACGCTGGTGGAATAAGGTTAGCTCTAATATTGATAGGGAGCTTTTGTTTTCCTCTCACCAGGGACAGTTAGGACATTCTCATTGCTAGTGGCCCTTTTGCTTATAGTAGGCACACTGATTCTGCCCTAGGTGCTGGCGAGTTGAGGGTTCTTGTCTAGGCATCCCAGATGTTTATTTGGCAACATTTTCTCAAGACGAGTACCCTGCAGGGGTATGGGGATTAAAGTAAATGTTGGTAATTGTACTTTTTGGCTTTTTGACTTCATTTTTCCCTCTTTTGCCCTCTTCTTATTGTTGTAAACTTTAAAGGGTATGTTTAAAGGTTGGCATATAGGGGTATGAGGTCCCATTACTGCTTTTTGTTGCTTCCTCCTAATATCAGGGCAATTGAGTAATAAAATGTATACCAAGGAAAGCTTGCGCTTCTGGGGGTCTGCGTCTACATTAGTATATTTCCTGAGTGCTTCAACTCAATGTCCCAGAGACAGAGCGAGGATTTGATTGTTTCCCTGAGATACTTTTCTAACCCTGTCATAATGTACTGGCTTAATCACACACTTTTTCTTCCATATTTTTCCCACAGCGCAGCAAGCGGAGGACAATATTTGAAAGTTATGATAAATATTTGTTAAATCAAATAGCCTGGTCAACTTAAGCCCCTCTATAAACTTTTCTGGATTCTCTGAAAACTGGCCATAATTTTTCTTTTAAAAAACCAAATTAGACATAGAAAATGGCACATATACTCCCTAAATATTCCCTCATTTCCATTTACTAACTCTTGCAATGAGTACAGGTGTGACTTTAGAGGCTGATATGGGACCCCACTCCTGGTGGTACTGGTTGGGTTTAGTTTCTTGCACAGCAGGGTGTATAGTCTGGGGCTAGTTGGATAAGGGGAAGAGGTTCCTGATGACCTTGGAGCGGAATCCTTCATGAGAGGGCTGCTGGGAATCCCCTCATAATTGAGGGATGAAGGGCGCTCTGGGGAGGGCATAAGCCTTCAAGGGGGAACAGCTAGGAGGGGATCACTTAGGCGAGTTTGTAAAAGGCCATACATACTGTACATAAGGGAACTCTTCCCATTTTTCTTCTTTATTACAAAGTAAGTCTAATTATAAAATACCATTATAACGTACAGAACCATGTTTAGGTCAAATCTCTTGGCTTTATAATTTGTATTGCATCCAAATTGTGTTGCAATAGAAAATGTTTATTTTTCTTTATGCCAAATTTGAATTTGCTCCAATGGCCTAAAAGATGCCCTCTAGTGGTGAGTCCTCTGGGATGCTCACAGTTGTCTCCATGTCTAGCAAGGATCTTCACAAGGGGTTTTAGTTAACGTAAGTTTAGCAAAAGCCTACTTACTTTTCCCTTTTAAATTCCCTCCTTCTATAAGGGTATAAATATAGATAGCAAGGTGTTATAAAAGTGGATTATGAGCTACAAATGGGCAGTTGGATGTTAAGCCTAAATTCCACAAAGTGTGAGAGTTGGGTGCAACGAAGCACTAAACAAATGAAGGAAGAGAAAGGGGTAAACATTACCCAAGGGGAGACTTGTTCTGAATTTCTGGAGACCCTGCCCAGTAGCAGAGACACCAAAAAAAAAATATTCAGGTGGCCACTTGTCTACTGCTGTTGGTGGCTGTCCATTAGTCCAGGAGCCAGGGAACTCCCAATTCCTTCGACCAGGGGAGTCTTGAGCAAGGCTGTTACAAGACAGCACACAGAAAGAGGCTTGAAACTGGCTATTAGGAAAATAATACTTCTAATTTTAGGGCAGAAAAATTCAAGACCAATATTCCCCTATGGAGAGGGTCTATATAACCCTCAATCATAGAGAGAATGTCAATGTCAAAAACCCAGAGCATCTGGGGGAGCAGCTTATAATATCAATGCTAAAAACCCAGAGTACCCAAGTTCCAGCCAATAAACATTGCCTCACCAAATGCTGAAAATCCTGGAAAACCTAGGAAGTGGCCAACAGCGAACCCAATACCAAGTTCAGGTCACAGAACAACATGACTCTGACAATGGGCTACCTATCACAACCAAGTGTCCTGCCACAAATAATTGCCCAAACACAGTTAACAGAAATTTGAAAGCAAACAAAAGACTGCAAACAAAACACAGACACTAGTACTGAAAAAAAAAAAAAAAGATTGATGGAGCAATAAATTGGAGTTAGAGGAGAAAGGACAAAGGGAAGAGGTGGCAAAGACATGATTCAGGACACCATTCCTAGATTACCTCATATTACTGGGGGGGACAGAGTGGACACTCACCCACCCACTGGTGCCAAAATGGTGCCAACCCATCCTCCACATGGGACCTGGGTGTAGATTTCTACAGGTTCCCTCATCTTGGATGGGCTCAGATGCCATGTGGGGCAGGAGGATGTCAACAAAGGGACCAGTAACCCACTAGCCTGCCAGCTGGAGCAGTCGGTCCTACACAAGGCAGCAACACAATGGCCACTTGCCCATCTGTTCAGCTCCAATGCTTGCCAGGGAAAGATGATGGCTCTTAAAAGTGACTTTGGTTAGTGTGACAGCTCTGTAGTTTTAGCAGCTCTTTACTGTTACAGCCACAGTGTTAATAGCTCCTATCTGCCACTGCTCTCTGGAACTCATGACTCAGGTACAGTTCCACACTGTTACTCTCTAGAGCTTTTCCCAGTCAACTTCCTACAAGCAACTCTTCATCCCAGAGTCTGGTTCCAGGGAACCCACTCTAAGACTCTCTGCCATCTGGTTGCATGGACTGGGTTTGAGCTTCTCTGCTTGGAGGTCTGGGCACCAGAAATCTCCAGAATGGTTTGTTTACGAGATAATCAGTAAGATTGTGGGCTGGAACTGAGATTTTAGCCCAAAGTCTTCAAATCTCCTCAAGTGCATTGAGACTCTGTCTTTGAGTTGAGTTGCTTCACGGCCAAGTTGAGGCCCAGCAACTGGAGTCCTTCTCCCAGCAATGCCCTGGCACTCTGCAGACAGAAAACACCTAGACATAGTGCCTTTGATCCTTGGATCTTGCTTTGGACTTTGATACTTGTAAGATGGGCCATTGATGATGACCCACTGGCTTGGAGGGCAGCAACCCAAGGAAGATCAAACAGAGAAGAATATAGTGGACCTTGCATAACGGCTGCAACTGAAAGTCTCATGGGGCCTAATTACCAGCAATCAGGCTGGTGGAGGCTTTGGTCATGAAAAGTAAAATGTGATGTTAGCTGTCTGTTTTTCAGAAATGCCCTTTATTGTGTGGAGGACATTTTCTTCTATTTTTAGTTTGCTGAGTGTTTTACAATGAAAAGATGTTAGATTTTGTCAGAAGCCTTTTCTGCATCAACTGAAATGATCATGTGGATTATCTCCTTCTTGATCAAAGTTTGTATGTTGGACCATTTATGCATTCCAGGAATAAATCCCACTTTGCCATGCTGTATTGTCCTTTTAATGTTTTCTTGGATATTGTTTCCTAGTATTTTAAAAATATTTTTACATCTATATTTATAAGGGATATTGCTCGCTACATTCCTCTAAGCACTTTGACTGGTTCTGGTATCAGGGTAATGCTGGACTCTTAGAACGAGTATCAGTTTCTTTCTCTTTTACTTTTTGGAAGATTTTGAGGATTGGTGTTAATTTTTCAAATGTTTGGTTGGATTTATCAGTGAAGCCTGCCTTATATTTTCTGGGAAGTTTTTGACAACTAATTTAGCCTTTTTATTTGAAATGAAAAAAGCCAATCACAAATAGTGTATATACTGTATGATTCCATTGACATTAAATATCCACAGTAAATCTATAGATACAGGATGTATTTATTGCTAAATACAATTTTCAGTTTTTATATAACTATGGAAATGGGGAAATTATTCATAAAGACAAATTTAATAATTTTCTCACTATATAGATTCTCCAGTTTTTAAACAGTACTATATAACTAATCAGCATCTTTCAACAATATTAATCATGTAAAACATACACACACACATCCACGCTAAACTGAAGTGCCCATTGTGTAGGACTTATTTGGTTTTTCATATAAAATGTGGAACATATGCTACTTATTACTGCACATTTATGTATGTTTTAGAATATACACTGGATATCCATGCAAAAACAAATAGATATTTATTTATATTCAATTTAACCTTAAAATCAGAGAGAATGTGCTGGAGTGAGTGTCATTGATTGTGACTTATAGGCTTTCTTGATTTTTCCATCTAAGTTTTGATTTTACACTTTAGATACTTATGTTGTTATTCTGTTGCATTCCAATATTTACCAAAATTTTAACCAAAACCACACTGTTTAAAACACCACACTAAGTGATGGTATCGCTGACCGAGCATATATTTTGTTGAGTGCCATCACCATTGCTCTTTATGAATTCCCTACTTTGTGCTTCTTCTAGATACTGACTGGGTTAGCCCTGCAGTGAGAGGCCTAATCCAAAATTGTCAGCATAAAATGTATTTGCATTGGCTGGAATAGCAGTGTTGCATCATTGATATAGTTAGGCGGTGGCAGCCCCTTGGACCTCGATAACTAAGAGACATAAACATGAGAGAACACAAACATGGGCAATCTAATCATGATGGACAAACATTACTTTTAAGAGAGAAACACACTTCTGTGTTTAAGAGCAGATCTAAATTGCACATCACTGCGGCATTATTTAACTTGATATCTGTAGAAATGAACATTGTGATACATTATTCTGTGATGTGCCTATTGTATATTTTAGGTTACAAAAATATTTTATACAAGTTGTTCCATTAAAACCTCACTGTGATCTTCTGATATAAAATCAGAATTTTATATTGTTGGCAATGTCAAGATTAAATAAAATGACTTCTAAATGTATACTAAGCATAGCAAGTGATGCTGAGTAAACATTGAGTAAATATTAATGATGATAAATATTCTCATTGTCTTCGTTAATAAAATTGAACAATTCTATCACCCATTTACAAAGAATATTGGTGACAGTGGAAAGATTTACGAACTGTCTTCGTTTTAAATGATAAATATACTATGACGTTGCCACAATTAGGAACCTGTACAAGTATATGAAAAAGTTATTTGCTCCATACTTCTTTCTTAGCCACTTTCAACCCTTTAGTCCCTTATAATAAAATACAAATTATTTTACTGGACAAACAAATCTATATCATGACCCATAAAAGAAGTTCAATAATTTTGTGTGTCCACGTGTGTCATAATTTTCCTCTTAACAATTTTGCTTTTCACTTTTAAATTGTTGTAGATTCACAGGAGTTAGCAACGATAGCACAGAAAGGTAGCATGTAGACCCACTCAGTTTCCTTCAATGGTTACATCTTATACAGTTACAGTAAAACATTGAAATCAGGATTTGATACTGGCATGATGTGTGTGTATCCCTCTATGTTATTTTATCCAATGTGTTGATTTATGCACTCACCACTAAGATCAAGACAGAGAATGAACCCATAACCAAAAAGATCTCCCTCATGCTTTTTAGTCGCAATCATCCCATCTCCCATACCATATCTAACCCCTGGAAACCCCTAATCTGTTTTATCCTGTTTTAACCAGCATTATGGTTTTATCTTTTGGAGAATAGTATATAAATGGAATCATTCAGTATGTGACCTTGCAGATTGGCTTTTTTTCTCTTAGTATAATGCGCTTAGGAGTGGTCTAAGTTGTGTAATTGAATTCCATAGTTTGGATGCACCATAGTCTATTTAGCTTTTTAACTATTGAGGAAAATTTTGGATGTGCCCAGGTTTGGTTGTTACAATTGGAACTGCTATGAACAAACATGTGCAGGATTTTGTGTAAATGTATATTTCCATTCCGCCTTGATATGCACCCAGGAGTGCAATTACTAGGTGTGGTAAGTATATATTTAATATTTAAGAAATTATCAAACTACTGTCTAGGGTGGCTGGACCATTTTATATTCCCACCAGCAATATATAAGAGATCTAATTTATCTGCATGCTTGCCAGCATTTAGTGTTGTCACTATATGTGTGTGTGTATGTGTGTGTGTGTGTGTGTGTGTGTATATATAAAATTAAATTTAGTTCTTCTAATAGATGTGTAGTAATGTATCTAAGTGTGGTCTTAATGTCCATTTCCCTAGTGGCTAGTTATGTAGAACATCTTTTCATGAGCTTTTATACCACCAATATGCCCTCTTCAGTGAAATGTCTCATGTCTTTTCCTATTTTCTAGCTGGACTGTGATTCTCTTTACTGTTGACTTTTAAGAGTTCTTTATATATTATAGAATGTGTCCTTTTTCACCTGTGTGGTTGTCAAATATCTCCTCTAAGTCTGAACTTTGTCATTTTATCCTCTTAACAAGGTTTTTCACACAATGACAGTTTTAAATTTTGACCAAGTCAAATTTGTCATTTTTTTTCTACTATGGATCATATTTTACTTTGACCAACTCCAGGTCCTGATGTTTTTCTCCTATTTTATTTTTTAAAAAGTTTTATAGTTTTATGTTTTGCATTTAAATCTGTGATCCATTTCGAGTCATTTTTGATGTCTTAATACACTTTTTATTTTGGAATAATTTGATATTTACAGAAAAGTTGCAAATATAGTTCAGTTTTGCCTAGTTTCTATTAATGTGAACAGTTTTCAGTGCCACAGTACATTTGTCAGTACTGAGAAATTAACATTGGTACTCACTTATGAATGACTATTAACTAAACGACTAAACTCCAATTTTATTTGTATATCGCCAGCATTTTTTTTTTTTTTTTTGACAGAGTCTCACTCCATCGTTCATGCTGGAGTGCAGTGGCAGGATCTTGGCTCACTGCAACATCTGCCTCTGGGGCTCAAGCAATTCTCGTTCCTCAGCCTCCCATGTAGCTGGGAATACAGGCACATGCCACCATGCCCAGAGAATTTTTGTATTTTTAGTAAAGACAGGGTTTCACCTTGTTGGCCAGGCTGGTCTTGAACTTCTGACCTCAGGTGATCTGCCTGCCTTGTCCTCACAAAGTGCTGGAATTACAGGTGTGAGCCACCCCACTGAGACCAGCTTTTTATTAGTGCTTTGTTTTCCCCCCAGGGCCCAGTCCAGGATACAACTTTGTATTTTGTGACAGTTTTTACCATAAATATAAAATAAGTTCTATGAAATGCATTGTCTGTACCAGTTGAGATAATTATGATTCATAATATTTATTTGTAAGTCATTTATTTTCTAATATTATTCCATATTTACATAACTTGGATAAACAAAACGTTTTCACTAGTATCACTTTGAATACTATCAGATGTACTTTGCTATTATTTTGGTTGTAGTTTGAATTTGTATTCACAGATGATTTAACCATGTGATTTTCCTTTCCTTTCATGCCTTTGTCTTGTTTTAGTAATCTTACATGTGAAAGCATATGGGAAAAATTTGCATTCTACAAGGATTTCTATAAAATTTGAGTAACCTAAACCTCCTTATAAAACTATCAGGCCTGATATTTTCTTTGGAAAATATCTTTAAAAATATGTTGTTTTCTTTAACAAGTATATAAGAATCAAAACTTCTAAATTCTTCTTCAGTAAGTTCTGTTATCTTTTTTTTTTTTTTTTTTTTGAGACTTGAGACAGAGTCTCACTCTGTTGCCCAGTTGGAGTGTAGTGGTGCGACGTTGGCTCACTGCAACCTCTGCCCTCGGGGTTCAAGTGATTCTCCTGCCTCAGCCTCCCTGGTAGCTGGGATTACAGGCATGCACCACCACGCCTGACTAATTTTTGTATTTTTAGTAGAGATGGGGTTTCACTATCTTGGCTGGGCTGGTTTTGAACTCCTGACCTCGTGATCCCCCGACTTGGCCTCCCAAAGTGCTGGGATTACAGGCGTGAGCCACAGCACCCGGTCAGCAAGTTATGTTTTCAAAGTCGTTAGCATGTCATTTTCACTAGTACTGTATTTCTAATTTCTACCTTAATTGTATTTATGTCTCCTTAATAGTCATAACATTGTTTTTTTGTGGCTTCTACTTATCTCATTAAATCTTGCCATTTGCCTGTATTGTTAGTTTTTTGAAATATTCAACAATTTAAGTTTTTATATTCTCTGTTTCTATTTTTATTTTGCATTATATAAATGTATGCTACTATTTTATGTCTTCTACTTTTGGGGCTTTTTGTTTATTCCTTCAAAATGAATACATATAAAAATTATTGGCCTATTTTTCTTCCAATATAAATATGAAACACTATAGAGTTTTCTGAAAGCACCATGGGAAGTATTGGTATTTAGTATTTTCATTATATTTCATGTCTAATTATTTTTAAAATTTCCATTATGATTCACTGTTTAACTCCTAAGATATTTATACAACTTATTGTATTTTCATTAGATATTAGGCTCAACATGATGCTTACCTTTAAAATTTATTTATCTTCTTTATAGCCTAGGCCATAATCAATATTTTGTTTACTATTTAGTTTTAAAACTGTATGCTTTCTAATTATTGAATGCAGAAATCTATATATGGCCCAGAAGTCAAATAATAAATTAATAGTATTTATTATTCAGATTTCCTTTACCTTTGCTGATTTTTAACATGTAGTGACACTTAATATTCAAGATATTCAAGATAGATATATCATTAGGGTATTTTCCATTCCTTCTTTCAGTTCTTTCACTGTGTGATCAAATATTTTGATGACATACTATTTTTTGCATGCATATTTAAAATTGCTATTTTTCTTTTGGTGAATTGTATTTGTTAATGTTACACAATGACCCTTTCTATCCCTATCCTTGTGAACTAAACACTATTTCATCTCCTGTTAACTTGGTTACACCAGCTTTCTTTTGGCTGCTTTTTGCTTCATATGTCTTTTTTCATGCTTTTACTTTCAACTGCCATGTGTTCTTATATTTAATATATGTTTCTTGTAAATAACATGAATCTCAATTCTGGGATTTATTTTATTACTTCAATGTCACAACTTCAAATCACTCAGTCAAAATCCTTTCTTCAATTTCCTTCATGTTGATAGTTGACAGACTTTTATTTTAATGTAATTACAGCTACTCTCTCTCATCTCTCTCTCTCGCTCACTCTCTCTCTCTCTCTCTCTCTCTCTCATATACACACACACATTTCATTTCACCACAACAAACTTTATCATGGTAATTTATTACCTTTTCTACTCCACGCTCTAAGCAACTTCTGGAATACATATTCTCTATTCAAGCACTTCATTTATAACTGTTTTGACTGTAAATATCTGTGGAACAAAACTTCTAGGGTATGTATGCCCAAGAATAATTTCATCTTGCCGGGTTCTTTTTTTTTTTTTGGAATGACAGATTAGATAAATATATATGAAAAATTCCCATTTATCCTTTATTTTCTTGAATCATATTTTGCTATTGAAAAGTCTGGTTATCAGGATGACTCCTGTGTTTGCTCTGTCTCTCTATAAGCTTCCAGAATTTGCTTCTTTACTTTAATAACTACAAAAATTCACTCTGATGTGTCTTGGTGTGCGTGTATATCTTTGGCAATTTGGTTCTCCTTTTCCAGTATACTTCGAATCTCTTTTATTTTGTTACCTTTATGTTTCATTTAGTCTGAGAAATTTATCTCCGTCAGGTTTTGAAATACTTTATTCTCTTCATTTTCACTTCTCTTTCTGGGGCTCTTGTTGTCCAGATAGTAATACATTGATTCATATAGCTTAGCTGTTTTTATGTTTTTTCATTTCTTCTTGAAAGAAGAAACATTTCCTCAAACTAATAAACTGGTATTTCATTTTAAATGTGTTGTTTTTCTTTAAATAAAATTGTGTACATTTAAGTTTACAGCATGACATTTTGATATACATAGTGAAATATTTCTTATTCGTGTGATTGTTCTATGCTTCTTAGACTCACATCTCCAGCCTTTGTACACTATTCCGAATACTACACATAGGAATTTGCTCATTTCAACTCAGGTTCTTGTCTTCAGTTTCAAGAATTGTATGTTGTTAGCTGCCTCTGGAATATGTTACATAACCTCTTCACTTACTCCAGATCATACTACTGTCCAATGTCTCTTGCATTTGGCAACCCTTACCCCTTTTCATTACTGGAGGTTTCAGCAGCTCCTAGTTTCCTATAAGAAGTGTGCATTTCTGCTATGCAGCCATAAAAAAGGCTGAGTTCATGTCTTTTGCAGGGACATGGACGAAGCTGGAAACCGTCATTCTCAGCAAACTAACCCAAGAACAGAAAACCAAACACCGCATGTTCTCACTCATAAGTGTGAGTTGAACAATGAGAACACATGGACAAAGGGAGGGGAACATCACACACCAGGGCCTGTTGCGGGGTGGGGGGCTAGGGGTGGGATAGCATTAGAAGAAATACCTAATGAAGATGACGGGTTGACGGGTGCAGCAAACCACCATGGCATGTGTATACCTATTTAACAAACCTGCACGTTCTGCCTGTGTATCCCAGAGCTTAAAGTATAATAATAAAAAAAAAAGATGTGTGCATTTCTGTTGCCATGTGCTCCTTGTGTATTCCAAGAGGAGAAGGAAGATAAATGACCTTAAGCTAATGCACTCATACCAGTAATCCTCTATTATGATATTTCATTTCAAGTCTCAAAGTGATGAAAGCAAATTTATAATCTTCTTAACTCTGAGCAAGGCAAGAGGGGAAAATAAGGATTGCCTATTTCTTCTCTAATTCTCTAAGACAAATTGTTTTTCTTCACATATGTCTGTATGCAAGACTATTCTCTCTGTTTGCTCACTAGTGGGTCTCTTACTTGTCCTTCTATCTCAACGTAGTCTCTGAGACATTTTCCTAGATCTTAAAATGTTTGCTCAAGGCTCTGGGACTCTGCTTTCATCAGGTGGCAATACTAGCCATGCTTACGTACTTCGCTTCATTATGGCAAGTTCCCTAAGGCCCCAGGTGTGTCTAGAAGTGCCACCTGGGAGTCAGAGACTAGAGCCAAAAACCCTAGAAGTGTACCTTGTATTCTATCGTATTGCAGCTGAGCTGGCACTCAAATCACAAGACACGGTCCTTTCACTCTTCCTTCCCCTTTCCTAAGGCAGAGGACCTTCACTGAGAAGCCAGTGCCAACCCAGGCCAGGAGAAGTACTGGCACACTACCACCGATCTTCCCTTAAGGCCAAGGTCTATTAAATCAGCTTATGTTGAATGCGACCTGACCTGGAACTCGCCGACCAGGACAGTGGGCTCCCCTCTGGCCAGGGTAGGTCCAGAAATGCTGCCCACAAGTCACATCCTAGAATCAGGTATCCCAAGAGCCCGCTTGCTACTCTACCCCCTGTCATTGTGCTGGTACCTAAAGTGCAAGACAAAGTCCCCTTTATGTTTTCCTCTGCTTTTCTCAAGCAGAAGTGGTCTTACCCTAAAGCCACTACATCTGGGAATGTGCTGAGTCACAACTGGATGCAGTAAGTCTCATGGTCTCACCCAAGGCCCTCAAAATAGTACCTGGGTATCACTGGTGACTATTCAGGGCCCAAGGGCTAAATGCTATCGGGACTCAGACCTTCCCTTCCAGGCAGTGGGTTCCCTTCTGGCCCAGTGTGTATCTAGACATATCGTCTGGGAGCTAGAGCCTGGAATGGGGACCTTACAACTCTGACCAGTACCCTATCCTGCTATGGCTGAGCTGGTATCCAAAATGAAAACAAAGTCCTCCATACTCTTTTATCTTCTCTCCTCATGTGGAAGGAAGGGGTCTCTTTTGGAGCCACAATCTCTGAAGCAGGAAATGAGGAAATATTGTAATGTTCTGCTGTAAACCATTTTTGTGATACTGCATGCCCTTAATTTATATTCTGACTACCAGTTTACACTAATATAAATATAGATTCAATATTTTCATATACTACATATATTGCAAGATTATGTGTGTGTATATATATATATATATATGCATTTACCTTTGTGACAATTCTATAGTATAATAACAGTAGTTTCTATTACATATTGGGGGGAACATACAAATTAGACAACCTACATAACTTCATAAAACAGTACCTGAAACTTTTAAGTGATGTAAAGTTCTTGTTAACATATTTAACCTAAAGCTAATAATGTGGAAACAGACAAATTCAAGATATAGAACATTCTAAGGGACAACTGATCTGAGTTTTAAAAAATTATCACAATCATAGAAAAAATAATGTCAGGCATACAAGTCCTTGGCATTATTTTCAGATTGAAAGAATAAGAGTCATCATAACTAAATGCAAAATATGAACCTTGGTTGGACACTGGACTAAAAATTTAAACAGCTATAAAAATGACTGGGGCAGTAATCAAGACAATTTGAATATAAAATATATATTAGATGACGGTAAGTTAATGATAACTTAACTATTCTTATTGTTATGAAATTCAGACTGAAGTAGTTAGGGGTGAGGTGTTAACGTGTCTGTAATTTACTTTCAAGTGGTTCAGAAAAAAGAAAAGCAAAATGTGGCAAAATGTAAACAATTTGTGGTAGGTCTAGGTGAAGTCAGGTATGCATTGGAATATTTTGGAATTTTTCAAACTAAAAAGTTAGGGAATATGCACCAATAGGATTTTTAGTCTCCCAATTTTCTTGCCTTAAAAATGTAACACATTTGGGGAAAACAATGAATTTTTTGCGTACTAGGGCTCCTCATAGAGTTGAATATACAAGTATGCACGGATTCAGTTATTGTGCATTTCATTCTATACTCTTGTGGTTTTTTTTTTTTTTTTTCCTACCTCACTGGACATTTCTTCTAAGTTTCTTTAGCTAGGTCCTCTTCTTTCTAACTTCTAAGTTATGAATATCCTAAGGCTTTGGTCTCTTCCTTATTCTCTCTTTCTTGATTACTTCATCCAAATGTATGACTTTAAAATACTATCTGTAAGTTGACAACTTTCAAATGTGTGTATCTTGCTCAGATCACTTTCTCCAATTCTAAACTAATATATCCAACTACCTACTCTACATCTCCACTTGGAAGTCAAATAGGCATTTTTTTCTTAAGGCAACACTTTTGCTATTTATTTACAGTTTCACGACAGAAAACAGAAAATTTTTTTTTTCATTTTTTAATTTTTTCTAATAGGCTTCTTAAATTCAGCATGTTGACAGTTGGACTTCTGATATTTTCCCTTTGAGCTTGCTCTACCCAAAGCCTACTTTATCTCAATGGTTAGTAGCTCCATTCTTCTAGTTGCTCGGGCCAAAATCTCAGAAATAGCCCTATATATACTCTTGCCTCTGTATAGTTTCTCATCAACACAGTAGCCAGGATAATCCCTTTAAAACAATAGTTTACTAATTTTCTTTCTGAATACTTTTCAGTTGAGTTTCTTTTCACTCAAAGTGAATTCAAAATCCCACAAAATCCTAAAAGACCAATTTGATCTGTTCTCATGTTACATACTTCAGTTCTTATTTCTCTCACTCTATTTTAGCCACATTGACCTTCTCGATTTTCCTAGAAAGCTCTCGTTATAGGGCCTGTACCCTATTCCTCTGCCAGGAATGATCTTCCTGATATCTGTATTACTTTATCCCTCAATACTCCCTTTTATTTTTCACTCAAATCTCACCTTTACAATAAAACCACCCCATGTAGCATCACGGCCTGTAGCCATGTCCCTATACTTTTGCTTTCCTCAGTAATTTTATTTTCCACCGAAGTAACCAACTCCTAACATATTATAAATTGTTCTTGTTATTTATCTCTTATTCACTATCATGTAAAGTCTATGGGTGCAGAAATGTCAGAATGTTTCATTCTCTGCTATA
The DNA here is from genome assembly GCF_008728515.1 of Papio anubis. Classification (NCBI taxonomy): domain Eukaryota; kingdom Metazoa; phylum Chordata; class Mammalia; order Primates; family Cercopithecidae; genus Papio; species Papio anubis. The sequence continues at coordinate 9,955,123 of NC_044996.1, read as the reverse complement.
TTCCAAGAAATTTTAATGGTGCCAGAAAGATAATAAGTATCCAACAACTATTTTTTAAATGATTTAGTTTCAGTGTAATATTTTGCTCTTTTGTTGCTCTTTTGGCCTATTTCTTCCCCAAGAATATAGATCGTTTACTTTCCATTTCATTTTTTCTCTTGACTGCAGTTATCTTTTTCCTTTTTGCAGAAAATACCATCCCGATCCCTTACGTTTTATTCTAATCTGCCCTCTTTTCTCCCTAAATAAGTCATTTCTTTGTAGGAGAAAATTAGGTTTAATAGGAACATTAACGGCTGTGCATTTTTATGTGAATACAGAATAAAAGTAAGAATCATACTTAGGTGATGATGAATATCACTGCTATGATTATAGACAAAAATGAACCTAAGACTAGATGGTAAGAACAGGAAGTTGAGAATAGTATTTGAGGTGATGTCCTTCACTAAATTCTAAGTTTTTTGAGTATACTGACTACCTTGTTGAACATTGTGTCCACAGTACCTCGCGCAGTGCTTTGTATCTTGACCATGCAGTTTGGTGTCAAAAACTATTTGATTTTTTCTGGGTCTGCCTGCTATTGACCATGTGACCATGGTTATGTTACTCTACCTCTCTAAGTCTCAGCCTCTATGTCTATAAAATGGAAAGAAAATATTAATATCCCTCTTATAAGGTTGTGGTGATGATTAGATGAGATATGTTCTCATTAAAGTGTCTGATAAGTTGTATGTTCTCAGTATGTGATTGTTGATGTCACTGCTACATGTTTAGTAACTCAAATGAATTTAAAAATATGTTATTTTTGAATATAAATGCATACTATCTCATTCAAGTTAAGCCCCTATGTGAGCCCTAGGTTTACTACAAGTTGCTACCAGTGGTTAAAACATTTTAGTCACCTACTCTGATGCATTACACTCAATCCCCTCATTAGTGGTAAAGTTTTGTCTTGAGGAGGATTTCAGCTTTATACACAGCAAACGTAATCTAGAGACTACTTCAGTGAATATGGTGAGTGAGGCACAGAGTTTTTGTTTTTTTGTCTTTTCCCAGAAACAAACAAACAAACAAACAAAAAGTAGACTCTAATGTGGTGTGATTGGCTACCATTTATAGTTCATGAACTAAATTTGATGACTTTTCCCAAAGGAAGATTCTGAAACATTGAATGGAAGTATGGGGCCAGGCATGGTGGCTCATGCCTGTAATCACAGCACATTGGGAGGCCGAGGCAGGCAGATCATAAGGTCAGGAGTTCGAGACCATCCTGGCCAACATGATGAAATCCCGCCTCTACTAAAGATATAAAAAATTAGCCAGGCGTGGTGGCATGTGCCTGTAATCCCAGCTACTCAGGAAGCTGAGGCAGGAGAATCACTTGAACCTAGGAAGCAGAGGTTACAGTGAGCCGAGATCGTGCCACTCATTGCACTCCAGCCTGGACAGGGCGAGACTTTGTCACAAAAAAAAAAGAAAATATATATATATATATATGTGTGTGTGTGTGTGTGTGTGTGTATGTATGTATATATATGTATGTATATATATGTAACAGACTCATTTATATTCTTAGATTCTCATGTTTAATACTTAATAGCATACTTATTGAGCACTTACTGTGCTATATATGTTTTAACTGGTTTCATCTTAATAAAGACCATATGAGATAGATTGCTATTATTATCCCCATTTGAGAGATGAACAACCTGACGCACAGAGATTAGTTCAATTTCCTGCAATTACATGGCGAGTACATGATACAGTGAAGATGCCAACTAACACAAATAGTTTGGTTCCAGGCTGTGTTCTTAACCACTGTACTAGATGTTTTCAGATCTCTCAGCTCCTAGATAATTAATGACTAAGACCAAATGTCATTTTTGGGGGGGAGAAGGCAAAATTTAGAGGAATAATTAAACAGATTTAGCAATTTATCTCCACAGTTATTCTAAAAGGTAGTCTCTTCAAATGGAATTGGTGGAAATCTGAAAAGAGAGCAACTCTTTAATAGGGGTTATTGATTTGAGCAAATTTAACAACACATAATTGTAAGGTATTTGTAGAGATTAATAAATAGAGCAATCTACATGTATTCATTGTACAAATTGATGTCATGTCTTCTCTTTGCTGAGTTAATAGGTATTCACCCTTCAGAACTCAGCTTAAATAGCTTATCTTCAGAAAGCATTTTCTTTCTTTCTTTCTTTTACTTTTTTGAGACAGGGCCTCACTCTGTTGCCCAATCTGGAGTGCAATGACATGATCATCATAGTTCACTGCAGTTTCAGACTCCTAGACTCAAGTAATCATCCTGCCTCAGCCTCTCAAGTAGCTGGGACTACAGGCATGCACTGCCATGTCCAACTATTTTTTTTTTTAATTTTCCTTTTGTAGAGATGGAGTCTTACTAAGTTGCCCAGACTGGTTTCAAACCCCTGGCCTCATGAGATCCTCCCACCTTGACCTTTCAAGGTACTAAGATTACAGATGTGAGTCACTGTGCCTGGCTTGGGAAGCATATTATGATTGCCTCAAAATAGGTTTAGTCCTCCTGCTTTATACTTTTATAGGCTTTTACATTTGTTTATTTATGCTTATATTAGTATTATCAATAGTAATAGTAGCTGGCACTTATTGAATGATTACTGTATGTCACATACTGTGTTAAGCACTTAAAAATGATCTTCGCCCCCCTCACCCTATGCTGTCACTGTCATCAGCGTGAATGTGCACATGGAGGGCACCACCCACACATCTACCAGTGCCCTGCCCCCACGCCAATACTTCCATCAGTATGAACACATGCATAAACAGCAGCAGTCCTATCCCCACTATGCCAGGTCAGCAATGCTGCCTCTGTGAATACCTGTATGAAGGCCAGCACCCATGCACCCAACAGTGCCCCACTCCAGTTGATGAGTGTACACCCTACTGCACTGACACTACTGCTGGCACATGTTAACGAGCATTGATCCTGCTGTCACTGCCGGATGAAGTGTTTTGACTGGAACCACCCATTGGAGTATTATGACCAGTGGTCAGGGAACACGTTGGCCCCTCCAGCACAGCAGGTTCCTAACATTGAGGAGTTAGAGAACAAAGCTGGGGACCTGATAGCAGCCCCCTAGAGTTATAACATGAAGCCCAGGATACTGCACTGAGCCTTGTACTCCTTAAGTCTTACAAAAATGAAGCCAGTCAGTTAAGCCTACCTTATAATATAATCAAACCCCCAAAGACATCAAAGAGGATAAAAGAAAAAAACTCCAATGTACAGCAACTTCAAAGATTAAAGGAGCATAAACCACAAAGATGACAAAGACCCAATGCAAGAACTCTGGCAAGTCCAAAAGCCAGCGTGTCTTCTTACCTCCAAACAACTGCACTAATTCCCCAGCAATGGTTCTTAAAGAGGTGGAAATGATGGAAATGGCAGAAATAGTATTCAGAATATGAATAGGAGCAAAGACCATCAAGATTCAGGAGACAGTCACAGTCCAATCCAAGGGTTCCAAGGAATGCAATAAAATGATACAGGAGATAAAAGACAAAATGGCCATATTAAGAAAGAAACAAACTGATAGAGCTGAAAAACTGACTTCAACAATTTCATAATACAATTGCAAGTATTAACAGCAGAATTGCATAAGCTTATGAAAGAATCTCAGAGCTAGAAAACTCAGTCACACACACACAAAAGGAAACAAAATAAAGAAGAAGGAATAAAACTTCTAAGAAATACAGGATTATGTAAAGAGGCAAATTCCACACCTCATTAGCATCTCTGAAACAGAGGGAGAAAAAGCAAGGAACTTGGAAAACATATGTTAACATATCATCCATGAAAATTTCCCCAAACTTGCTAGAGAGGACAACATTCAAATTCAAGAAATGCAGAGAACCTCTGCAAAATACTACAAAAGAAGACCATCCCAAAGACAAACAGTCATCAAACTCTTAAAAGTTAAAATGAAAAAAACAAAAAAAAAAAGTTAAATGCAGCAAAAGAGTAGGAGCAGGTCACCTACAAAGGGAACCCCATCAGGCTAACAACAGACTTGTTCGCAGAAACCCTATAAGCAATAACATATTGGGGGCCTATATTCAACATTCTTTATGAAAAAAATTTCAACCAAGAATTTCATATCTAGCCAAACTATGCTTCATAAGCAAAAGAGAATTTAGATCCTTTTCAGACAAGCAAATGCGAAGGGAATTTGTTACCACTAGATCTGACTTACAAGAGGTCCTGAAAAGAGTGCTAAACATGAAAAGGAAAGACTGTTACCAGCCTCTACAAAAACACACTTAAGTACACAGACTAGTGACCATAAAACAACCACACAAACAAGTCTGCACAATAACCAGCTAACAACATGATAACAGAATCAAATCCACAGATAGCAATACTAACCTTGACTGTAAATTGGCTAAATGCTCCAATTAAAAGGCACAGAGTGGCAAGTTGGATGAAGAACCAAAACACAATAGTATGATATCTTCACATACAGTGTCACATACAGTGACACCCATACGTTCAATGTAAAAGGATGGAGAAAAATCTACCAAGCAAATTGAAAACAGAAAAAAGGCAGGGATTGTTATTTGCATTTCAAACAAAACAAACTTTAAACCAACAAATATCAAAAAAAAAAAAAAAAAAAAAAAAAAAAAAAAAAAAAGACAAAGAGGGGCATTGCATAACGGTTAAGAGCTCAATTTAAAAATACTTAACTATCCTAAATATATGTGTACTCAACACATGAGCACCCAGATTCATAAAGTGAGTTCTTAGAGACCTATGAAGAGACTTAGATATACACACAATAACAGAGGGATACTTCAACATTGCACTGACAGCCTTAGACAGATCATGAAGGCAGAAAACTAACAAACATATTTGTGACCTGAACTCAACACTTTATCAAATGAACCTAATAGACATCTACAGAACTCTCCACCTAAAAACAACAGAATATACATTCTTCTCATCTGCACCTGGCACACAATCTGAAATCAACCACCTAATTAGGCATAAAATAATCCTTAGCGATTTCAAAAAAAAAAATCATACCAACCACACTCTCAGATTACAGGCAATAAAAATAGAAATAAAATTAAATAGAAATCACCCCAAATCACACAATTACATGAAAATTGAATAATCTGTTCCTTAATGACTTCTGGGTAAATAATGAAATTAAGGCAGAAACCAAGAATTTCTTTGAAACTAATGAGAACACAGATACAACATACCATAATCTCTGGGACACAGCTAAAGCAGTGTTAAGAGGAAAGTTTATATGCTAAACATCCACATGAAAAGTTTAGAAATATCTCAAGGTAACAGCCTAACATCACAACAAAAAGAACTAGAGAACCAAGAGCAAACCAACCCCAAAGCTAGTAGAAGAAAAGAAATAACCAAAATCAGACCTGAACAAATGGAGATTGAGACATAAAAAAATTACAAAAGATCAACAAGTCAAGAAGTTTATTATTTGAAAGAATTAAAAATATAGACTGCTAGCTAGATTAATAAAAAAAAAAATGAGAGGAGATCCAGATAAACACCATCAGAAATGAGAAAGGGGACGCTTAGCTAGATTAATTAAGAAAATGAGAGAAGATCCAGATAAACACCATCAGAAATGAGAAAGGAGACATTACAACTGATTGCATAGAAATACAGAAAACCCACAGACACAAGTATAAACACAGTGCAGACAAACTAGAAATCCTAGAAGAGATGGATGAATTCCTGGAAGCATACAACCTCCCAGGATTGAAGCAGGAAGAAATTGAATCCCTGAACAGACCAATAACAAGTTCTGAAGTTGAATAGTAATAAAAAGTTTACCAACCAGAAAAAGTCCAGGACCAGATAGAATAATGGCCAAATCTACCAGATGTATAAAGAAGAGCTTGTACCATTCCTAAGGAAACTATTGCAAAAAATTGAGGAAGAAGAACTCCTCCCTAACTCATAATATGAGGGCAGTATTATCCTGATACCAAAACCTGGCAGAGACACAATTAAAAAAGAAAACTTCAGGCCAATATCTTTGATGAATATAGATGCAAAAGTCCTCAACAAAATACTAACAAACAGAATCTAGTAGCACATCAAAAAGCTCATCCCCTACTACAAAGTAGGCTTTATCCCTGAGACACAAGGTTTGTTCAACATATCAATATATGTGACCTACCACATAAACAGAACTAAACACAAAACCCACATAATAATCTCAATAGATGCAGAAAAGGCTTGCAATAATATTCAACATCCTTTCATGTTGAAAACCCTCAATAAACTAGGCATTGATGGAACATACTTTAAAGTAACAAGAGCCTTGTATGAAAAACCTACATCCAACATCATAGTGAATGAGCAAAAGCTGGAAGCATTCCCCTTGAAAACTGGAACAATACAAGGATGCGTTCTCTCACCACTCCTATTCAACATAGTACTGGAAGTTGTAGCCAAAGCAATCAGGCAAGAAAAAGAAAGAAAAGGCATCAAAAATGGAAGAGAATAAGTCAAAATATCCCTGTTTGCACACAATATGATTCCATACCTAGGAAACGTCTTAGTCACTGCCAAAAAGCTCCTTGATCTGATAAAACACATCAGCAAAGTTTCAGGATACAAAATACATATTCAAAAATTGGTAGCATTCCTATACACTTACAACATTCAAGTTGAGAGCCAAGTCAAGAATACAATCCCATTCACAAGAGCCACAATAAAAGAATAAAATACCTAGGAATACAGCTAACCAGGGAGGAGAAAGATCTCTACAGTGAGAATTACAAAATACTGCTCAAAGAAATCAGAGATGACACAAACAAATAAAAAATATTCTGTGATCATGGATAGGAAGAATCAATATTGTTAAAATGGCCATACTGCCCAAATCAACTTACAGACTCAAGGTTATTCTTATCAAACTACCAACTACATTCTTATGAAATTATTAAAAAACTGTTTTAAAATTAGTATGGAACTTAAGGCCCAAATCACCAAGGCAATTCTAAGCAAAAAGATAAAAGCTGGAGGCAACACATTACCTGGTTTCAAACTATAGTACACGGCTACAGTAACCAAAAAAGCTTGGTACTGGTACAAAACTAGACACATAGACCACTGGAACATAATAAAGAGCCCAGAAATAAGGTCACATACCTACAAGCATCTGATCTTCAACAAAACTGACAAAAACAAGCAATGAGGGAAGGATTCCCTATTCAATCAATGGTGTTGCAATAATTGGCTAGCCACATGCAGAAGATTGAAACTATACTTTTTTCCTTGCACCATATATGAAAATCAACTCAAGATGGATGAAAGATTTAAATGCAAAATTGAGGATTATAAAAACCCTAGAAGGTTACCTAGGGAGTTTTTGGCATGGGATCTGGAAAAATATTCATGACGAAGACTCCAAAAGCAATTGCAACAACAACAAAAATTGACAAATTGGACCTAATTAAACTAAAGGGCCTCTATACGGCAACAAAAAAGTATCAACAGAGTACACAGAAAACCTACAGAATGGGAGAAAATATTTGCAAACTATACATCTGACATAGGTCTAATATTCAGAATCTATAAGGCACTTAAACAAATTTACAAGGAAAAAACAACCCAATTATAAGATGGGCAAAGTACATGAATAGATGCTTTTCAAAAAAAGACATACATGTGTCCGACAAGCATACAAAAATGATTAATATTACTATCATTAGAGAAATGCAAATCAAAAGCACAATGAGGTACCAAGTCACACCAGTCAGAAGGGCTATTACTAAAAGTCAAAAAATAGCAGATGCTGTCAAGGTTGTGGAGAAAAGGGAACACTTGTACACTGCTGGTGGAGATGTAAATTAGATTAGCCATTGTGAAAAGCAGTTCAGTGATTTCTCAAAGAACTTAAAGTCAAATATGCATTCAACTCAGCAATCCCATTATTGGGTACCTACCCAAAGGAATATAAATTGTTCTACCATAAAGACACATTCACATGCATGTTCATTGCAGCACTATTCACAGTAGCAAAGACATGGAGTCAACCTAAATGCCCATCAATGGTAGACTGGATAAAGAAAATGTGGTACATATACCCTATGAAATACAAAGCAGCCATAAAAAAGAATGAGATCATGGCCTTTCCAGCAACATGGATGGAGTTGGAGGGCATTATCCTAAGCAAAATAACGCAGAAACAGCAAACCAAATACTGCATGTTCTCATTTATAAGTTGGAGCTAAACACTGCGTATGCATGGACGCAAAGAAAGGAACAATAGACACCAGGGCCTACTTGAAGGTGTAGGGTGGGAGGAGCATGAGGATTGAAAAACTACCTATCGCGTACTATGCCTATTACCTGGGGGATGAAATAATCTGTAAACCACCCCCAGTGACACACAATTTTTCTATAAGACAAACATGTACATGTACCCCTAAACCTAAAATTAAAGTGAAAAAAGAGCTATCTAGACCTGAAAAGTTAAAACAAGTTTCAAAAAAAAAATGACCTTATGTAAGTATAATTAAAATGTGTTTTGTACTACACTGTATGCAACATAACAGCAGATATCATGTCTTTTTGTTCTCCATTGAATCATCAATGCCTGACAGAAAGCCTGGCACATATTAGGTGCTTAATATTTCTTTGTTGACTGATTAAGGAGACAAATATGTTATTTCAACCTTTACTGTTTACTCCTGGCTAAGGAAGGCACTTTTATTTCTAGTCCATAGGATTCGTGTGTTTAGATTGCTAAATTATTACTATAGAAAATATTGAAAATATTTTGATAGCTCCTAGAGTGCCCATGTTGTACCCTGCATGTTTTTGGAGTTCAAAGAGAGAGACATAGCCAGTGACTTACTCACTCTGTGTTGGGCCACATAGTCATAAGCAAAGTAGCTGACGTTTTTTCCTTCAAGGTTTAACTTCCAGGGTACAGGTGCAGGATGTGTAGGTTTGTTACAAAAGTAAACGTGTGCCATGGTGATTTGCTGCACAGATCAACCCATCACCTAGGTATTAAGCCCAGAATCCATTAGCATAATCTCATTTGAGATTTTGAGGTTAATTTAACCATGAATTCCTTATAGAAAACTGATCTAAATTCATAATGTTGTCAAAGTTTTTTTCCTGCATTCTGCTCATATATATATGCAATTTCTACTTGGTTGGAATAATCTTGGTATAATAATAAAAAGGTTCTGAATCCATTTAATAGCCATGTGTAAGAAATAACCATATTTCTCCTATCTGTCAGAAAAATGCGTATTTTTTTCCCAGTGACCTAGATATACCCAAAGCCTCTGAGAGTTACTCTGAATTTATTTTGCAAAAATCAATATCAGTTTCCCTTCCATATTTCTGTAGGGATTATTTTCTCTTTGCTTTCCACCTGTCCACAGTAGAAACTTTAGTCAGAGACAAATAATATGGCAACCTTTCCAGATTCATCTCCTAGAAAAGAAAGGGATTTTCCACACTGATTCATTAAGTTGAAGTATTCTATCCTGAGCAAAGCCCCAAACTGTACTGAAAGCAGATACTAGCTGATGTTTAACACAGGTAAAGATAGATAGATTTTTATCATCTAGTATGATGTGTGCACATAAGACCTTTTTTAGTACTTAATCATTGAATCATAATTTGAGTTTAGTAAAATACCTTAAAGATCATTAGTTTCAAAAGATGAACACAATAATTCCTTACACTTCTTTAGCACTTTGCACATTTCAAAGATTTTCAAATATGATAGTACAATTGATCCTCATAATAATCCAATGAGGTAAGTAAGGTGAGAGTACCCCAGGTTCTATTGACACCTATGATGTTCACTTCTCAACTTCTCTTTGCATTCTTCTACCCTAGATGCTAGAAAAATGAATTCTTGGTTTTCCAGTCCCCTGGAACATAGTTCTAGCCAAAAAGATTAAAAAAGGAAAGAGCTAAGCAGTGTTCTGAGAAATATCTGTGATTACTGATAAAAGGAGTGACAGATGTAGTTGGTGTAGCCTCTTTCCCTTACCATCATTTTCTGAAAATGGCATATAATATGATGCCTAGAAGTACAGGAGCCATCTTATAGCCACATGGTAATGATGGTGAAACATAAAGTTAGAAAGAGCTTGGGTCCCTTAATTCATTGTTGAGTACTTAAAACAATGGCTGCAAAGGATTATTTTTGGATTTGTTGTTGTTGTTGTTGCTGTTGTGAGAGAAGATAACCTTTATTTGATCAGGCCACCTGAAGACTGGGTAATTTATAAAGAAAAAGAGGTTTAATGGACCCACATTTCCACATGGCTGGGGAGGCCTCACAATCATGGTGGAAGGTGAAGGAGGAGCAAAGGCATGTCTTACATGGCTGCAGGCAAGAGAGTGTGTGCAGGAAACTTCCCTTTATACAACCATCAGATATTGTGAGACTTATTCACTATGATGAAAACAGCATGAGAAAACCTGCCCCCATGATTCAATTGCCTCCCACTGGTTACCTCCTATAACACCTGAGGATTATGAGAGCTACAACTCAAGATGAGATTTTGGTGAGGACACAGGCAAACCATATCACCACCCTTATTCAGGTATTTTGTTATTTCATTATACATCTTAGCTAATGGAGTTGGGATTCATCATCATTTAATAGATGAGGAAAATGAAACCTAAGTGAATTAAACATACCTATTAATATAATAACAATAGGGTGATGCTTCTTTAACATTGTGTAGGTTTCAGTATGCTAATATATGTTAAGCGAAATTTTAAGTAAGACGATGAAAATTATGATACTTTTAAAAATAGAGCAAACCTTGGTAAAGGTCTCAGTTACTCCTAGAGTAGAGCACAATACCATTGTATGGAGCCTGGCCTGAGCTTTGACAGTTGCCATAGTTATAAAAAAAAAAACTTGAGGAAAATAGTCATTTCAGAAAATATGGATACACTCCATATTTAGAATTTCTATGCTGATAATGGGAAAAAATGCCACATATTTATTTCCAGCTTCACCAATACTGTTTCTATGAATTGTTTCCAGTTTTGTCTGGAAGGAAGAGTACTTCTATGAGGATTTGTTTCAGTCTCCTGGTAAATGTATGCATGCACCTTTCTATGATATATTTACTCAAGAGTGTAATTGGTGGGCTACAGAGTGTATGTGTCTTCAAATTTACTAGATAATTCCCAAATGTTTTTCAAAGTGGTTGTATTAATTGTACACTTCCAACAGAAGATTATTCAAATTTCTCTTCCTTAATATCCTCTTCATCCCTGAATACTATCAGATTTCTAAAATTTTGCCAATCTGGAATGTGAGTAATGGTCTCATACTGTGGTTTTAATGTATACTGTTGTGATTACTAATAAGGTTGAGCACCATTTCAAACATTGATGATGCATTTAAATTCCTGTTTTTAAGGAACCATTTAAATCTTTTGTGTATTTTTCTATAGAGTTGTCTTTTTCATATTGATTTGTAGGATATATATGTATAAGTATATGTATATGTATATATACCCCCACACACATATACATATATATATACATATATATATACACACATACATATATATATATATATGATTTTCATTATTCTCAGTAGTTGTGTCTATGGAGTCATTACTAACACTGATTTAACAAATACTGAAATATTGCTCTTATAAAAATATAGGGTTTGGTTCCTCTGTGCCTCTGTCACATTTTCATCAATTGAAATGCCATTTGTGTTATATAGGTCCATTCACCAATATCTTTGTAAAACAAGCCAGTCTCTTTAGCATTGGAAAGCTGCTCTGCCCATTATCCTTTTCCTGTATAACCTGCAGCGGGTACATTTAAAATTCTGCTACCTTCTGATTTACAGGACTTACCCAAAAGTTTAGTGTTTAGCACTCATCAAGAGGGGCTTAACATTTTCCTTACCCTGAGTATCATGATGGTAAATTCTTTGGCTTTCAGCCTCATAACAGTGCTGTCCACTATGCTTTTATTAACTGCTCATCATCACATCAATCCACAAATGTAATCACTTTTCCATAGCTTTATCACACATAATAACTGTTACCTCAGTACTCTCTGATACAGTCTAACCTAAAGATTGACAGATTCCCTATTCCTTTTCCTGTATACACCATATTGTTGATTCATTAGCATCAAACTCATGGCCAACAGCACTATAATCCGTGCTTCAACAAAGCTTATCTAACATACATTTTTTTCTCTGTAAGGTACATCACAGTCTTATTTCACTTACTAACACCAGCTAATACTTAAGTATTATAATTGAGGGCCATTTTGAACAGCAAAATAAGCCAAAATAAATTTAAAAAACCACATCGTGCTAAATAGACCACAAACGTACACTTGTTTGCAATATAAGAGCTGAAGCAGAAGGCAAAAAGTTGCTTTATTCTACCTCAGACAGAAACTTGTAAATCGGGTGACTCTCAAATTAACCACTTTGCAAATAATCAAGAATGACCAAAACAGTGCCACAGGTATTAATTTTGAGATTACAAATAAATTGTAGTGAGAGGATGAATTTGCAAATACACAATACTTGAATAATGAGAACTGACTGCATGCTCTTTCACTCTATGATTTCTTTTGAAGAATCAAAGTCTTTATATTTAATGGAACCAAATTCATTGATTCTTTTGTAGTTAATGCTTTCTGGCATCGTTAGGAGCTTTTTCTCCTATAAGATACCATGATAATATTTTTGTATTAATACATTATCTCCTAAAAGCTTAAGAATTTCTCACATGTAGTTCTATAATCAATAAAACAAAGATTTGTGTGTATGTGGTGAAGTCTGTTCAATTTCATTTTTTTTTCCTGTGTGTACCCAATTATCTCACACCATTTATAGAAAAGACTAACCTTTCCTCCACACTTTTGCAGGGTTCTTTTTGTCATAAATCATGTATCCATCTATGCATGGCTCTATTTCTGCCTTCCCTCTTCTGTCCATTTATTTCTATCCCTAGACCAATATCATACTACCTTAATCACTAAAATTTTACATAGTAATAAATGTTGAAATCTGGCAGCCCAAGTTCTCACACACTGGCCATCTTTTGCAAAAGTTATTCATTATTTTTGCTACTTGGCATTTCTATATACATTTTAGAATCATTTTGTCAATTTCCACAAAACTACTTATAAATATACTGATTGTTGAATTCATAGGTCAACTTAAGAATGATTGACATCTTAGCAATACTAAGTCTTCCAAATCTAAACAGAGTATATCTAATTTTTGTTTAGGTCTTTACTTACTCTCAGTGATGGTTACCGAATTCTGTACAGGTATCTTCACAAATTGTTTAGGTGCGCATGTTCTCACTCATAGCTAGGAATTGAATAATGAGATCACTTGGACACAGGAAGGGGAACATCACACACCGGAGCCTATTGTGGGGAGGGGGAGGGGGGAGGAATAGCATTAGGAGATATACCTAATGTAAATGACGAGTTAATGGGTGCAGCACACCAACATGGTACATGTATACATATGTAACAAACCTGCACGTTGTGCACATGTACCCTAGAACTTAAAATGTAATAAAAAAATTGTTTAGGTGTAATACTTGATAATTGATATTTTATGGCCCTGTAAAGGTTACCTTTTTAAATGTCACTTTCTATGTTCATGGTATATAAAAATGCCATTCTTGGGGCCGGGCGCGGTGGCTCAAGCCTGTAATCCCAGCACTTTGGGAGGCCGAGACGGGTGGATCACGAGGTCAGGAGATCGAGACCATCCTGGCTAACATGGTGAAACCCCGTCTCTACTAAAAATACAAAAAACTAGCCAGGCAAGGTGGCGGGCGCCTGTAGTCCCAGCTACTCGGGAGGCTGCAGTGGGAGAATGGTGTGAACCCGGGAGGCGGAGCTTGCAGTGAGCTGAGATCCAGCCACTGTACTCCAGCCTGGGTGACAGAGCGAGACTCCATCTCAAAAAAAAAAAAAAAAAAAAATGCCATTCTTTTAATGATCTTTTTCAGACAACTTACTAAACTTATCTATTATTTATAATAATTTATGTATAGATTATTTGCCATTTTCTACATGCATAATTATATTACATAGAGATATAGTCATCATTTTCCCTTTTTGATCGAATATAACTTTACCATGCTGGCTAGGACCTTAGTACAAATGTTAAAGTGATGGTAGTGAGCATCCTTATGTTGTTCTAGATGTCAAATAAAAATTGTTCAGTGGGTTACCATTAAGTGCGTTTTGTAGTTGTCAGTTTTCAGGTAAAAGATGTCCTCTTATAGGAATTTAGTTAAGCTGTTTTTATTATGAATGTGTTATTAATTGTATCAAATTTTTTTTCACTTATTTTGAAGATGATATGATTTTTCTCTTTTAATATGGTAATGTCATATATAAGTTAAAAATTTAATGTAAAACAAATGGAGCATTTCTCAAAATAACAACAATATAATTACATGTTATCTTTATGTTGCTAATATTAGTGGAAGAGAAGGAAAAAAAAAAAAAACAACAACCAAGCCAATGTATAAAATCCCGAGTCAAAGACTGAGCAGAGCACTTGATTTCTCAAGTTGCCTGCGTGGACTTCTTCCAAGTCCTCCAAGATACATACATATATATGCATAGGTGTATATGTATGCATATATATAAATATATATGTGTGTGTGTGTGTGTATTCACATCAGTACTTAAATATGATGCGCCAACTGATCCAAAAACAAAACTGACCAAAGTAAAGTCTTGAGAAGGTTCAAGAACTGAACAATAGTGTGGACTACCTCCTAGGTTTACAGAGTGGCCCCTAAGTAGTCCTCACATAAACGAAGTTGACTAGAATAATACTGCAATGGTTCTAAAATCTAAATTGTGATTGGAACTAGGGGCCAGAAAAATAATCCAGAATTGCACATTAAACCTAAGCAGGGTGAATATCTGCTAAGGGATTTAATTAGGATCAAGAGTCTCCTAACATGATATCCAAGAATATCAAGATACAATAAAAATCACTCCTCATACTGCAATCTGGGAAAATCACAACATGAATTAGAAAAGCGGTCTAGCAGGTGGTAATATTGAGATGAATCAGATATTAGAATAATCTAATGAAGATTTTAAAACAACCATAATAAAAATGCTCAATGAGAAATTATAAACATTCTTAAACAACAACAACAACAAAAATACAAAATTTCATGAAGTTTCCTACAAATAGGATAAAGTAAAAATCATAGGACTGAATAGTGCAAGAACTGGAATAAACTTTATGGATAGACTCAATATTAGGGTGGAAATGATAGAGAATATAATCAGTAAAATTGACCACAGATCAGCTGAATTTATCAAAAGTGAACAACAGAGAATAAACGGATGTAAAAAAAAATAGACCTTCAGGGACCTGTGGGCCAATAACAAAAGATTTAACATCTGCATAATTGCGTACTAGAAGAAGGGGAGAAAAAGAAGGGGGTTGAAATACTTATCCAAACAAATAATGACTGAAAACTCCCAAAATTTGGCAATAATATGAATGTATAGAACCAAGAAGCTGAGCACCCACTCCCAACAAGATAAACCCCCAAATTTCACATCAGAACACATTATAGTAAATCTTATGAAAACTACAGAAGAAAAATCTTGAGAGTAGCAGAAAAGAAATGACACCGTACCTATAGGGAAAAAGACAGCTCAAATGAGTATTTCTCATCAGAAATGATGGAGGCCAGAAGCAAGAGTTATATTTTTCAAGTACTGAAAGAAAAAAAAATGAAAATGGGGGTGAAATAACACATTCTCAAAAAAAAAACAACAACAACCACTAAGGAATTCTTGCCAGCAGATCTACCTTCAAAAAATAGTTAAAGGAAAATTTCCAAGCAAAAGGAAATAACAGGCTTGTCCACCATCACCACTCTTATTCAACAGAATTCCCAATGTCCTAGCAATCCCAATAAGACAAAAAAAAAAGGAAATAATATTTACAGATTGGAAAGGATGGCACATAACTCTCACTATTTGCAGATTTTCTATTATCAAATACCCTGAGGAATTTCCAAAACATGTAAATTCAGCAATGTTGCAGAATATAAAATCAATACACAAAAATCAATCATGTTTCTAAGCATCATGAAGGATTATAGAATATTACATCATCTTGTTTTAGGAACAGCATTCTTTAAACAAAATCTTAAATAGGACCCTAATACACAAACTAGATTAAAGTATAATGGCTCTGATTGACCTGGGATTATGAACCCAGAACTACCACACATTCATACCATATCTCATGGATGCCCATGAAACAAATCTTGAGAAAACTAGTAACCCTCAGAACACACGTTGAAATCTACTAATGCAGACCAATCCATTTATTTTTATAAGAGAATTGAGGTTCTTAGAGGTAAAGTAATTTGCTGAAGGTCACAGGTCCACCTACTTACCAAGCCAGGGTTAAAATTCAGAGCTGGTCTAGTTTACAATCCCACCAACAATGTCAACTCTTATGGAAAACAGTATGGTGATTCCTCAAGGATCTAGAACTAGAAGTACCGTATGACCCAGCCATCCCATTACTGGGATTATAAATCATGCTGCTATAAAGACACATGCACACGTATGCTCATTGCGGCACTATTCACAATAGCAAAGACTTGGAATCAACCCAGATGTCCATCAGTGACAGACTGGATTAAGAAAATGTGGCACATATACACCATGGAATACTATGCAGACATAAAAAAGGATGAGTTTGTGTCCTTTGTAGGGACATGGATGCAGCTGGAAACCATCATTCTCAGCAAACTATCGCAAGAACAGTAAACCAAACACCGCATGTTCTCACTCATAGGTGGGAACTGAACAATGAGATCACTTGGACTCGGAAAGGGGAACATCACACACCGGGGCCTATTATGGGGAGAGGGGAGGGGGGAGTGATTGCATTAGGAGTTATACCTGATGTAAATGATGAGTTGATGGGTGCTGACGAGTTGATGGGTGCAGCACACCAACATGGCACAAGTATACATATGTAACAAACCTGCACGTTATCCACATGTACCCTAGAACTTAAAGTATAATAATAATAAATAAAATAAAACGATAAATGAAAAACCTGCCTCTGGATAAATGAAAAACCTGCCTCTGTTTAGTGAAGATTTGGGATACTAATCCAAGCAATCTGGTTTTATAATCTATGCTTTTAACTACAAGGTATACAGATAGTAAATTGAGGGAAAGAGATATTAAGTAACTTGCCTAAGGTTACAAATATCACAAGTAATGATATAGGGGAAATGTCAAAATTTATTGGGTACACCCTTATAAAAACATGATGTGCATAGAATCAAAGAAATGCCTGGAACTCCTGCCATCTGTTCTGATTAGTGCAGAGGACCTCGTGATAAATTGTTTGAAACAACGGACAGATCAAGATGAACGAATAACATACATTTTTCTAGTTTAGTCTTTAGGGGTATACTTTAAATCCTCATAAAAGGCACAACCCTATCCTTACTCATTTTACTTTGGCTGATTTTAATAAATTAGTCCGTTGCCAGGACAGCCTAGGCCAAGTGGAAATGTCTATAGTAGCTTTGTTGGATTATCTTTCCTTGGCATTTTCAAGATGAAGCTTTGCAAGTTTGCTTTAGCCTATTAAATATGTTTTCTTTATTATTGGCAATTAATAAAAACTATGCTAGAAAATATTATGTATTATGGGATGCAAGCCCTTTTAGAAGTTATATGAAACAATCCTGAAAACTAATATATTCTAGATAATTTATTACACACCATTATGTTGATGGAAGCATGGATTGTTGCCGTAGTCATAATCTATACATGATTTAGTTTGTGTGCAATATTCAGCATAGTTTAGGGGAGAATCAACTAATTACAGTTAGCAATGGATTAAAGTCACAAATATTAATGTTTTCTATTACTGAAATATATTGATTTGTTTTCATTAGCACGATTTCTATTTTCTCCTTCACCGACAGATGTGCAAATTAAAACATTAATTAAAAAAGAAGAAACAGGCTGTGTGCAGTGGCTCAAATCTGTCATCCCAGCACTTTGGGAGGCCAAGGCAGGCAGATCATTTGAGGTTAGGAGTTCGAGACCAGCCTGGCCAACATGGCAAAACCCTGTCTTTACTAAAAATACAAAAATTAGCCGAGAGTGGTGTCACACTGCTGTAATCCCAGCTACTTGGGAGGCAGAGGCACAAAAATTGCTTGAACCTGAGAGGTGGAGGTTGCAATGAGCTGAGATTGCACCATTGCACTCTAGCCCAGGCCACAGCGCAAGCCTCTGTCTTAAAAAAAAAAAAAAAAAAAAAAAAGTGAAGTAACAGCATTTTTTAGGTTTTTTTTTGGAGTTTTAAGGGCACTGGTTGTCTCCCTGAGAATCAAACATACACCTAAAATTCCAGCACAATTTGTTCTGATTTTATGGTTGCCTTTACATAATTAGATACTTTAGAAAGTTTGATGATTCTCATAATATTTGGATTTGGTTTAATTAAATTTAAATTAAATTTAAAGTAATTAGCATACTTTTATGAGCACCATTTAGATAAGTGGGGTTTCCTCTCAGATGACAGGGCATGGTTTTGGAGAAGGAGTAGTCTAATTTAAATCATTGCAGCCACCTGCAACAATAAGTACAGTACGTGTCATACAAATATTTTTGGTATATGGAGTTGTTGATTTCAGCTCGCATATATGTTATTTACCTCTTTCTGCTTATTTGGATTTAATGTGTTCTTTGTTTTTTTTAGCCTATTAAAGTGGAAACTTGGATTAAATTTTGTGACTTTTTTTTTTTTTTTTTTTTGAGATGGAGTCTTACTTTGTCACCCAGGCTGGAGTGTAGTGGTGGCATCTCAGTTCACTGCAACCTCTACCTCCCAGGCTCAAGCGATTCTCCTGCCTCAGCCTCCAGAGTAGCTGGGACTATAGGCATATGCCACCACACCGGGCTAAGTTTTGCATTGTTAGTAAAGATGGGGTTTTGCCATGTTGGCCAGTCTGGTCTTGAACTCCTGATCTCAAGTGATCCACCTGCCTCGACCTCCCAAAGTGCTGGGATTACAGGAGTGAGCCACCGCACTTGGCCTAAGTTTTGTGACATTTCTTATTTAGGACTTTAATCCTCCAAATTTTCATTTGGAGTCACTACTTTGACTGCATCTCACAAATGTTGATAAATTGTGTTTTTATTTTCATTCATTTTAAAATGCTACCTAATTTTTTTTATTTTTTTATTTGACCCATGGTTTATTTTGAGTTGTGTTATTTAGTGTCCAAGATTTTCCTGATATACGTCCATTTTGGAATTCTAATTTCATTTCTTTGTGGTCAGAAATAATATTTTGTATGATTTGATTTTTTTTTGAAATTCAATGAGCTTTCCTTATGGCCCAGGATATGGTTTATATCAGTATATATTCTATATGAACTGAATTAATGTTTATACTCATGTTGTTGGATGGGGTATTTGATAAATGTCAGTTAGATAAAAGTGGTTGAAAGTACTGTTCAGTTCTTCAATATCCTTACTGATTTTCTTTCTGACGACTGCATTTATTACTAGGAAAAGAGTGTTGCAGTCTCCAAATGTAATTGTGGATTCGTTTATTTCTTCTTTCAGGTCTATTATTTGAAGCTCTATTGTTAGGTGCATATATACTTAGGATTGTTATGTTGTCTGATCCTTTTATAATTATGCAATGTCCCCCTTTATCTCTGGTAATAGTCCTTGTTTTGAAGTGTATATTGTGTAATATTAATATAGCTACTCTATCCTTCTTTAGATTTTTGTTTTCATGCTATATATTTTTCTCCTTTTGCTTTTAATGTATCTATGTCTTTTAATTTTAAATGATTTCTAGTATGTAGCATATATATGTGTCTTTCTATTGAAATCCAACTTGTATTTTATTCTGTGTCTTAGCTACTTTATAGTTAAATGACAATTATGGTTAGATTAAAATCTACCATCTTGCTAGTGGTTTGCTACTGTTACGTCTTTGTGTCCTTTTTCTTCCTCTGTACCTTCTTTTGAAATCATTTTTTTTAATATTCCATTTAATCTCCACCATTAAACAGGGTAAATTGTCTTCCACTATTTCTTCTTCTACAATTCCAGTTACACATATGCTAGTGTTACAGATAGTTAGGCCGGCTTGAGTGGGACCCTAGAAGGCTCTTCTCTCCCACCCACTAGGAATGTCAGGGGATGGTTTGACAATTATCACACTGTCTCTCTAAAAATGATAATTGGGCAGTCCCTCAGGGTACCAGGGAGAAGCCATTTCCTGGTGACCCACAGCTATTGCCATTAAAGTGTTAATTGTATACAGATGCCAGGGAGAAGAAACTTCCTGGGCTTGGGCACTAAGAGACAAAACTGGGAAATATGACCTTCTGGGGACACTCCACCAGAGAAAGGGAAGAAAGCCTCAGACAGACGGGCATGGATACAACTTACGAAACACACTGTGTGCTCACTTCCCAAGGGTGAGAAGGGCACCATGCATATGGGAAACCCACCCTAAGGGAAGAACCGTGGAAAAGAGGTAAGCCCATAAATTCCTAGGACCAAGGTTAGATGCCCCTTTTGACCCTCTTTGACCTTCAGGCGCCCTCACTGGATCTCTTCCAAGTGAACTTTTCTTTCTTTCCTGTTCTAAACCTTTTGTAAATAAACTTCCACGCCTGCTCTGAAACTTGCCTTGGTCTCTTTTTCTGCTTTATGCCCCTCAGTTGAATTCTTTTTTCTGAGAAGGCAAGAACTGAAGTGGCTGCAGACCCTTACGGGTATACCACTCCTAACTCGAGGTAACTCAAATCTCTTCTACTGGTAACACTAGGCTGTTTTTATAGTCTCACAAATACTGGATGTTCTCTTTGCTTTTTTTTCCCCCCACTCTTCTTTTTCTGCTTCACTTTGGATAATTTCTATTGATTTATCTTCTTCAAGTTCAGGGATACTTTTCTCAGTGTGTTCCACTCTACTAATTAATTGATAGAAGGCATTATTTATCTCTGTTTTTCCTTTTTACCATTTCCATTTAATGCTTTCTTATAATTTGAATCTCTTTGCTGAAATTATCCATTTAACCATGGACGTTTTTCTTTTCCATTAGAGCCTTTTATCATTTTAGTCATAGCTATTTTCATTTCCTGTCTGACATAGTTCCAACAGCTCTGTCATATCTAAATCTAGTTCTGTTGATTTCTTAGTGTCTTGACACTGTTTTTCTTTTTCTTGCTTCTTCTCCCTCATAATTTTTTTGTCGAAAGCTGGACTTTTTTTTTTTGGCAGAAAATAGGGACTAGGGTAAATACATTTTATGGCTGTAAATAAGCATATTTTTTTTTTTTGCTAGGCGCTTAGTGTGGGGTATTAAGTCAATATAGTCTGGAGTTGAGCTGTTTGAGTTCTGTTCCTGCTATGGTTACTCTCAGCGCACCACAGGATTCAAAAATCCGCTTATTTTGCTTTGTATTAGGTTTGTCAAAGGGATTTTTCACAATGCCCTTTCCACCTTTAGCTTTAGGTCTGAACTGTTGCATGCACTTCAGAGAGGGTTTGTCTCTGCGTTCTTGTCCTTTTCCCAGTTTATACTGGGCAAGTATATCGCTGTCATATGGTACTGTAAACCTGTTACACTAGGATAATGGTGGGGATGTCATAAGGCATTCTCTTTTGTTTTCATCTAGCCTCAGTTTTAGGCCTTAATGTACCTTATGTGTTTCTGAGTCTTCAAGTGAGACCATCTCAAAGACTTTCCTGCTGTCTATTATGGACAGTCTCAAATGATGTGGGCCCAGGACACAATCCTGTCTCTCTCCTACAGCAAGAAAATTATTTTTCTTTTTAGTTCTCTAAGCCATGTTTGGTCTTCGGTAGTTTCCTATGGGCAGCAGTGTTAATTGCTATTTCCCCAGCAGGTTAAGCTTTTTGTTTTATAGGGGAGTGAGAGGAGAAAAATGTAGAAGGTCCTCACTTATTTCCATCCCTGGCTACAGTTCTCTTTCCTCAAGCCAGCGCCATAGCAAGTAGTTTCTCAGTACTCTCTCCCTGTACCATATCTTTCTCTTGAGCATCTGGTGAAGACTATGAGTGGTAAAAGTTCCTTTGTCTGAGACTTATAGTGGTTCTACATTTTTTATGCTGGCCCACATTTGGCTTTTAATAATTCATTAAAAATTTTAGCTGAATTTTTCTTATAGGCTTATGTGGTGTTTGATGGTATCTGCTCCAGGCAAACAAGTGCTTGCATTTCATCTTTCCTTAGATGTGCATGACATTTTAGATATATTTTGGATGAGACAGTTGCCCTGAGATCTCAGTTCTCTGATGGGCTCAAGAAAAATTATGAATTTGCAGGTTATACAATGTTGTTTTTGCTGTTGGTGGTGTTGTAATACCTAACCTTGTTTTTAACATGAATAGACTCTCCCTTAGCTACCTAACCTTGTTTTAACATGAATAGACTCTCCCTTAGCTGCGAAAACTGGAGGGACTCCATCTGGCTTCTTCCTTTGCAAGCCATCAAGGACTCCTTACCCACCTCCTTCCTCAAGGAGTTAACTTGTGTAAGCTGACTCTCAGCGTATCAAAAGTCCAATTAACTGTGGCAAGCACTGTCGGTAGTTCCCAGGAATTCGTCCAGGAGATAACATCATAAAGCCCCCGCATTTGTGTCCTGCAGAGCCCTCACACCTATCACCTTGTGATGAATTTAAAGCCCCTGCACCTGAAATTGTTTGTTTCCCTGTAACCATTTGTCTTTTAAATTTTTTAAATCTGTTTTACTTCTAAAAGACTGTTACAGCTAGAATCACCCCTCCCCTCTCTAAACCAAAGTATAAAAGAAAAACAAGCCCCTTCTTCCAGCCCAGAGAATTTTGTGCATTAGCCGTCTCCTGGTCGCCGGCTAATAAAGGACTGCTGAATTTGTCTCAAAGTGTGGCATTTCTCTCTAACTCGCTCAGGTACAACAGTGTGGGAGTGATACCCTCTCCAGCTTTCTCCATCCTGAACTGAAACTGCTTTTCACCTTTAAAATGTTAAAATGTTAAAATCTGTTGTCCACTGAAGCCCCTTTTCTTGTATTCTTAGTTACTATAACATTTCTTCTTCTTTTTCTCTTTTCTGCCACTTAATGGAGGTTTCTGGTGGCAGAAAAGATATACGTGTTTGGTAAGACTAATATCTTTACTCAAAAATCAAAAAGTGTCTTTTAAAACTAGTCATTATGATCGTATGTTCATTACAGAGATTAAAGTTCTTTAAATGTGTGTGTGTGTGTGTGTGTGTGTGTGTGTGCGTGCGCGTGCGTGTGTGTGTATTTCAAATGTTTGGAACATATTCTGAAATCTATGAGCTTCATCATAAATGAATACAAACTGCACAAAGCTGTTTGGCTTCCAGTTTTGTTTGAAAGATAATAAAAACAAATATCTACAATTATTTAAGAAACCCAAAAGTATTTGTTAAAATAAAATATAAAATTATGTATAGGAATTTGTGATAGTGTGAAATATATTTGTTTTTAGTCCCTGTACATACAGCTCCAGGCATGCAGCTCCTAAAACCCTTGGAATCTCTAGAGCTGCAAGAGTGTCTTTTCTAAGCTAATAAGATAACTGGTGGCTAGGGGCTCTTAGACAGTTAAAGGATGGGGCTGGTCAACAGAAAGGCAAAGGCGTGATTAAAAGATTGGGACTTTTTGCCTCACCTTCAAACTTCTGGGGAGGGGAAAGGGGCTAAAGGTTGACCTGATCATCAGTGGCCAATGATTTAACATAATGAAGCTTCCATAAAGCTTAAAAGGGCTGGATTTGAAAAACTTCCAGATACCTGAACACATGGAAGCATGCCCAGGCAAGGCATGGAAGCTTCATGCCCCTTCTCCCCAACCTTGCCCTATGTATTGCTTTCATCTTACTGTTCATCTGTATTCTGCATAATATCTTTTACCTTAATAATAAATGTATAAATATAAGTAAAGTGTTTCCCTGAATCCTGTGAGTCACTCTAGCAAATTAATCAAACCCAAGAAAGGGGTCATGGAAACTCCGGTTTATGGAATACAGGTCAGAAGTGCAGGTCACAACCTGGGACTTGGCAATTGGCATCTGAAATTGAGGGGAAGTCTTATGGGACTTGATGTTATCCCCAGGTAGATAGGGTCAAAATTGGATTGGAAGACACCCAATTGGTGTTCGCTAGAGAATTTCTTGCTGTGTGGGGAAGGAAATCCCATAAATCTGGTATCAGAGGTTTTCAGTGACTGTAGAAGAGAAAAAGAAAACACTATTGGTTTTCCCTGTCTCTTACAGAATCTTAGTCAATGTTCCCTATGAGGGACTAATCAGTATTTTAAGAATGCAAACAAAACATCAGTTTTTCTTTCCTGTGGCATGATGGAGAAAGCCTCCATACTCCCATACTTGAGCCTTATGGGTGAACCATGACCTAACTTAGTTGGTAGGCAAACTGAAAACCTAACTTAAGAGTATGCTTCTGTAACAATAGCTGCATCTCAGCTAATCCCAGAAGTCATATTTCAACCACTCACAGGCAGGCAACTGCTCAAATGTTGTTCAAATAAGGCAAATGTTGTACTTATTTCTCTCCTGATTTTGTTACTACGGAAAGATTAATTAAAAAAGATGACCGATAGTGCTATTTTCTTAGGCACTGTCACTAAATGCATAAAAGACATTTCTCAAGAGAAAGGAACACAAGATGTGTTCACAGGAGCAACTAACAGTTGGTTTGCCGACATTCTAAATGGTGAATGACAACCTTGGAGTTTTCAAGGTTTTAAATCTTTCTATTTCTTCTTCTGTTTCTATTAGTTACAGGCCAGCTGTAACCAATCTGGTTGTTTCTGTACATCAGTTCCATTTTCTTTATGTGACTTTCCTTTTTTCTGTTCATAAATTTTTTCCAACCACATGACATACCTGGAGTCTCTCTGAATCTGCTGTGATTCTGGAAGTTGCCTGGTGTGTGAATCATTTTATTTCTTGCTCAATTAAACTCTGTTAAATTTAATTTGCCTAAAGTGTTTCTTTAAAAAGACAAATTTCCTTGAGAGCTGACATATTCAGACAGACGTTTTAAGCTCCCAATCAACGGCTGGCCAGCTGACATAAATCTAACACCTTATGTCCCCTGGGGTGGCAGAAACCAGCTAATACGTTTGCTGGTTACAAAGCCAAGCTACAAGATATAAAAGGAGACAAAAGGAGAATCTTATCACAATTTTCCTCCTTATGACAAACCACACAAAAGTCAGAAATTAGAAAGATGAAGCCATCTCTGGGAATCTAAAGATCAATAGCCAACAGGCATCTAAAACAAATTTACAGGAGTCACAATCAAAACAAATGATTTCTCTTGTCAACCTGAATTTGGAAAGGAAAAGATAAAGATAAGTTTTTTCCTCTTTCATTCTCAATCAAACATTACAGGCCGAGGTCTGGGTGAACTGACCCTGGTACAAATTCTCCATTTTTCTGCTAGCTTTTTGTCACTTGTCCCAGGAACTCATCTGTAGGCTCTGGAGCAAGTCGGGTATCTCAGTGAAACCACTTTTTTTTTTTTGGTAGAACTGTAGGAGAGGAAAGAGGGTGACTCCTTTTTTTCCGTATCATAAAAGGTCATGGCTGACATCCCTATAACAAAAGACAGTTTGATGAGAGAAAAACACAGCAAATTTATTACATGCCCATGGGTGCACGGGTGTCATGGAAAATATAAAAATTCCTGATTTCAAAATATTTTCTAATTTATGTATTTTTGATCTATAAGTATTTAAGGGTCTGTTGCTCAATTTATACATATTTGTGAATTTCCCAGATTTTCTTCCTCTATTGATTTCTAATTTTATTGCATAGTAGTCACAGAACATAGTTTGTATAATTTCAGTCCATTCAAATTTATTGAGGCTTGATTTAAAGCATAACAGATGGTCTCTCCTAAAGGATATTTCATGTTTATTTTGGAAGAATATTTTTTATGTTTATTCATTTATTATAAAAAGATAAGAATGTGTTAACAGCCAGATGGAAGAGATGCTTAGGCAAGGTATGGAGGAGGGGTGCAGAGCTTCCAGGCACTCTTGTGGTGGTCAGGGCACCCCACTCTTATTACCTTCATGTTTTCAGCAACGCAGAGGCTCCCTGAACCCT
The DNA here is from genome assembly GCF_008728515.1 of Papio anubis. Taxonomy (NCBI): domain Eukaryota; kingdom Metazoa; phylum Chordata; class Mammalia; order Primates; family Cercopithecidae; genus Papio; species Papio anubis. The sequence goes on along the minus strand of NC_044996.1, from coordinate 9,928,867 downwards.
GTCCTTTTGTTTTTTGTGTGAAGGCTTCATTACATAGGCCTGACTGATTAAATCGTTAGCATTGGTGATCAACTCACTCTTTGGTCTCTCTTCTCTCCCTCAGGATTGGTGGGACTGATGAAAATTCCTACTCTCAAATCACCCGGTTTGGTGCCCTGGCCACCAGACCCCATCCAGAGGCTATCCAAGAACCTCCATCACCAGTCATCTCATTGTCTTACAAAAAGACTCACCACTTCGGAGATCTCAAGGATTTTAGGAGCTTGTGTTACAGAAAGAGGAGATAAAGATCAAATAGACAGTTCTCTTTTTTTTAACTTTTAAGTTCAGGGGTACAAGCGCAGGTTAGGCATGTTTGTTACATAGATAAACATGTGTCATGGGGGTTTATTGCATAGATTATTTCATCATCTGGGTCTTAAGCCTAGTATCCATTAGTTGTTTTTCCTGATTCTCTCCCTCCTTTCACCCACCACCCTCCGACAAGCAGTAGTGTGTGTTGTTCTCCTCTATTTGTCCATGTGTTGTCATCATTTACCTCCCACTTATAAGTGAGAACATATGGTATTTGGTTTTCTGTTCCTGTGTTAATTTGCTAAGAAGGATAATGGCCTCTAGCTCCAACAATGTCCCTGCAAAGGATACAATCTCATTTTTTAATAGCTGCATAGTATTCCATGATATATATGTACCACACTTTCTTTTTCTAGTCTATTATTGATGGGCATTTGGGTTGATTCCATGTCTTTGCTATTGTGAATAATGCTGCAATGAACATACATGTGAATGTGTATGTACAACAGAACGATCTGTATTCCTTTGGGTATATAGCCAGTAATGGGATTGCTGGGTTGAATACTATTTCTGACTTCAGGTCTTTGAGGAGTCACCACACTGTCTTCCACAATGGTTGAACTAATTTATACTCCCACCAACAGTATATAAGTGTTACTTTTTCTCTGCAACCTCATCAGCGTCTGTTATCTTTTGACTTGTTAATAATAGCCATTCTGACTGGTGTGAGATGGTATCTCATTGTGGTTTTCATTTGCATTTCTCTAATAATCAGTGATGTTGAGCTTTTTTTTTTAAAATATGCTTGCTGGCTGCATGTATGTCTTCTTTTGAAAAGTGTCTGTTCATGTCGTTTGCCTACTTTTTGATGTGGTTTTTTTTTTTCTTGTTAATTTGTTTAAGTTCCTTACAGATGGTCTGTTTACTCTGTTGATAGTTTCAGGAAGAATATTTTTCAGCTTTAGTTGGTATATAGTGCTGATCATGTTTGTTGAGCTTCTTAGATATGTCTTATCAAATTTTTTAAATTAAATTTGCAAAGTTTTTAGCTATGTTTTCTTCAAATACATCTTCTGTTTATTTTTCTCCCTCTTTCTAGGATTCCCATTACAGTATATCAGTACACCTGATTGCATCCACAGGTTTCTGCTGTACTGTTCATATTTCTTCATTCCTTTTTTTTTTCTTCTTCAGACTGTATATTCTCAATTGACCTATGTTTAAGTTCACTGATCCTTCTGCCAGCTCAAATCTGCTGTGATTCTTAAAATTTTAGGTACTGTACTTTTCAATCCTCATATTTCTCCTTGATTCTTTTTTACTTTGGTAAAATTCTTATAACATAAAGTTGCTCATTTTAAAATGTACAAATTGGCATTAAATGCATTCACAATGTTGTGTAACTATATATTATTTTTCATAAAGTCTACTGCTTATTTCATATTCCTTTTAGTGAGACATTGTTATAATACCTTACTTTGGTTATTCAGATACAGTTGACTTTGAACACATTTAAACTAACTAATTTAAATTTTCTATCTGTAAGTTTAATCTCTGGGCTTCCTCAGGGAAAGTTTCTATTGACTGTTTTTTTTTTTTTTTTTTTTTTTTCCTGCGATATAGCCATTCTTTCTTGCTTCTTTTTATGTCTCGTAATGTTCTATGAAAACTGGACATTTAAACAGCATTGTACGACAGCCCTGGAAATACAACCCCTCTTCTCCAGGTTTTGTTATTGTTACTCTTTTTTTTTCTTCTTTGTTTTTGCTCTTTATTAGTAACTTTTCTTAACAAAATCTGTAACATCTTCATTCTTTGTCATGTTTGCTTCTGATGTCTCCCTTTGTTTAGCTTAGTGATTAGCTAATGATTGGGCAGAGATTATACTGTACCTTAAGGGTATCTTTTTTCCCAGATTTTCCTTCTAAGGTATTTGGTAAATTTATTGTTTGCCCCATTTTGTATTACAGCATGAGGGAACTATAACATTCAACAATACTCAGAGGGAAAAGGCTATTTGCACTGAGGGAGCTCAGGCCATGTAAAGACAAAGGAGGCATTTCCAGGGAACTGTCAGTCAGAGTAATGACTATTCTCTGAGAATCATGCTTTTTGGGAATTCCAGTCCCTTCTTCCCCCGAAGGATAGTCTGTGCTTCTAATGGATGTTCATATACAAAATAAGAACCTGTACACATATCTCATATCATGTAAAGTAATGAGCTCACATCAAATATAAAACCTGTACAAGTAGCCAGGTGCGATGGCTCACACCTGTAATCGCTGCACTCTGGGAGGCCAAGCCAGGCAGACTGCCTGGGCCCAGGAGTTCAAGATCAGACTGAACCTCATCTCTACAAAATAAAAAAAAAAAAAATTAACTCAGTGTGATGGTGCACACCTGTAGTCCCAGCTACAAGGGAGGCTGAGGTGAGAGGATTGCTTGACCCTAAGATGATGAGGCTGCAGTGAGCCATGAGGGTACCACTGTACTCCAGCTTGGGCCACAGAATGAGCCCCTACACCCCCCCAAAAAAAATCCCCAAAAACTTGCAGAAGAAAATTAGCGTGACTTTGGATTTAATAATGAGCTTTTATATACAACACCAAAACCATGATCCATAAAAGGAAAAATGATAAACCATGCTTTATATAATTATAAACCTTTAAATCTGTGAAAAAATCTGTTAAAAAAATGAAAAGGCAACCCATGAGTTGGAGAAAATATTTCCAACTTGTATTTCTAATTCAAACTTGAAGCCAGAATACATGAACACGTAAAAACTGAACAATACGAAAACAGAAAAGAATCAATGACAAATGTGCAGACAGATATCTGAAAAAGCATTTTATGAAACAAGATACATAGATGAAAACTGTGAATGTTGCAGATATTAGGATGAAATTACTTTTGTAAGACTCAGATGAAATAGAGCTAGGAAGGATCGAAGGAGAGGAGGCTCATACATGTCTGAGATAATAACTCTTTTTCAGAACTTTATGAAAACTCCACAAGAAACACATTTGTGTCATTCACACATCTGCTTTGATAAGGTTTATCAGTAGACATTCTTTAGGAAGGCAATAATTTAGATAAGATGTTCTTGAAAGAACACTTGTCCAGCAATGGCATCTCTATCAGTGAGCTGGCAACTACTATAACTTCGAATTTCTGGAAACAATTAACTCTTTCTAAGCAGCTTATATGAGTTGATTTTTTTACTAATAAAGGCTCGCCTTACCATTCTTTCACCAAATGCACTGGTGTCTTGTCATTCCATGTATTTTGGCTTATAATCCTTATTTCTGTTCCCGAGTAAACCAACATATTAATAGATATTTTTTCTAGTGTCATTTCAGGTTGACAAAAATAAGCATATTAAAAGACTCTAAATGTCATTAGTCATTAGGGAAATACAAATTAAAGCTACAATAATATAGCCCTGTATATATATAAGGAACACTAACTGTAGGGAGACCCCCTGAAACTATTGCTATGGAATAAAAGATGAAATGCTCCTGATTATTGTAAATATAAAATTGCATGCAGGATTGTGTAAAGACAATGCCAGGTTGGACTGCCAGAATGAGCCAACAGCGCGTGATGTGCTTCCCCCTGCAGAGAGCCTATGAATGGACGTGCAGTCAGGGAGGCTTCACATCACCAAGATTCCTATCCCAGAAAAGCAGATGTTCATAGCTCTGGGAATGGAATGCGACCCTTGTGGAGAGCCTATAAAGAGACGCATGGGGGGCACCTGTCCATATGGATAAGATAGGGCTATAAATGCCCTCATCTTGCCATGGCTCTTCTAGGCCTCTTTAGGGTTAAGGCATACTCCCTTCTGAGAATTTCTGGTCTAACCAGTTGTCTAGCTTCATGTCCTGTTTCTATGGACTGTTTGTAACCAGCTTTTGCTGCAACTGTTACTGCTGATTAATATCGTGCTAATCCTAGTTTATGGAAAGACTGTGTTTCTGTTTTAAGGCTCTGTCAGAAATTCCTGATGCACACACTATATTGTAAATTCTTATCTCTGTATACTGTATTTCTGCATACAGACGTCATGTTAAAGAACTACTTCATCCCCATGTGACCATCTCACCTCATAATCAGATGGCCCTAAATCCCTCACTAACCTACCCCCACCCTCACTAAACTTAACAATAAATGCTGGCATATCCAGTGTGTTGTTGCCACCACGGGACCAGAAGGTGGTGCTCTCCCTGGACCCAGCTTTCACTATCTTGTGTGTGTCTATTATTTCTCGACCTGCCAATCTGCCTGGGAACAAAGAAAGAACCCCACTGCATTGCAGGCTGCTGGCCAGATCCCGCAATAACTAACATTTAAAAAAATGGAATGTTTGCAAGGATATGGATGAACAGGAACTCTTATTTATTACTAGTGGGAATGCAAAATGGTACAGACACTTTGAAAGAGTTTTACAGTTTTTTTAAATAATGTTATACATGTGTTTACCAAGAATGTAGCAACCCTGCATCTATGTTTTTATCCAATTGAATTGAATAGTTATTGTAATAGTTCAGTTTATGTGTCAACTTGACTGTGTTTAGGGATACTCAGATAGCTGGTAAAATATTATTTGTGAATGTGTCTGTGAGGGTGTTTTCTGAAAGAAATTAGCATTTAAATTGTTTTAGACTGAGTAAAGAAGATTATGCTCACTAATATGGGTGGGTATCATCCAACAAATTGAGGTCCTAAATAGAACAAAAAGTAAGGAAAGGGAGAATTTTCTCTGTGATTGAGTGAAGATATCTATCTTCTGCCTGTAGATACTAGTGTTTCTGGTTTTTTGGGTCTTCAGACTCAGATAAGGACTTACACCTTGAGCCCCCTTTGTTCCTAGGCCTTTGGACTTGGACTGGAACTTACAGCATTGGTGCCCCCAGTTCTCAGGCTTTTAGGTTTGAATTAAACTACATCACTGGCTTTTCTGGACCTCCAGTTTTCATATGGCAGATCATGAGACTGCTCAGCATTTGTAATCACATGAACCAATTCTTTATTACAAATCTCTCTCTCTCTTTCTCTCTCTCTCTCTCTTATTAGTTCTGTTACTATAAAGAACCTTGAGTAATACAGATTTTGGGACCTACAGTAGTTCTAGAGGAACAGAATTTTAAGGATTTGTTTTCTAAATTTGTTTTTTTTTTTTTTGAATTAGTTATCTAACATGATTAGACTTAAAGATGTTAATTACTATTTCCAGTAGTAGAGACAGCATTCATAGTCCATGGTGTGAACTGTTTATAGAGATTTGCAAAACATCTGTACTGACTAATCAACTACTCCTAATCAACTACTTTTGACTCTGTATATAAGACTTTCAATTACTTTTGGAAAACTAAGGAATATAATAATGTTTCTTGTTTCCACTGATTCTGGACAAACTGATAAAAGAAAGAGGTGAGTTAAGGGATTCAAATCTTAGTTCAAGTGCCACATAAGTGATCTGAGTGCTACATGTATGCCCTAAAAGAGTTCCTTATCTTCTGTAGCCAGAGGATTGAAATTACTGAAAACCAAACACAGAACTTCATTCTGGAACTGACTGAATTACAAGGCAAAAAAGATTTCCAGCACTGCATTGCTTCTCTATTAAACTGGTGCCATTGATTGGAAAAGAATGGGCTCCTATAAGTTGTAATAGAGACAAGTCAGAATACTCTAATGAAGCTGGGGACATTGAGACTCTAAATTCTGAGGAGTCTTCTTGACCATTAGAAAAAATGTCTCCACTTCCAGTGGTATCAGCTTCTCCACCCTAAGTGGTATTCTATTCCCTCTGAAAGGGCAAACTCTGAGTTTCCTGAGGAGGTCATCTGATGGCCTCCTCTGGGGAAGTAACCATGCAAGACAATGCTAATGCTTCTCAAGACCCACCCTTCTTTGCTTCTAGACCTATAACTAAGCTCAAGTTCCAGCAAGCCCCTAAAAATAGGTACAAAATGTGACCTACAGGGAGGTTCACTACACTCCAAAATAGCTACCTGAAGTTTCTAATTTATAGAAGCAGAAGCCAAAAAATGCGTGGGAATGGTTACTAAGGGTGTGAGGTAATGGTGGAAGGAACATCAGCCCAAATTTATTGATACAGACTCACTAAGCAGATATTCTACATTGAATGTTGTAGTTCAGGAGGTAAGAAAAGGCTCTAGTACAGTGGTTTGTTGGTTGACTGAAACATGAACCAAGATGATCCACTTGGAGTAAAGTGAAAATGCTAGACTTGTCTTGGTTTAATATAGAGGAAAGACTCCAAAGGATTAAGGAAATTAGAATGTTAGAACAAATTAGCCATTTACGATTTACTCAGCTACATTGAGTCAAGAAAAAATACCTTTCACCAATAGTTTGAGCAATAAATGTATTATGCTCAAGTCACCCAGTCGATGGTAGTTTTGTTATAAGAGCCAGAAATGACAAAGACAGTTACATTCACATAAAAACATTCAGAAGAATGTTTATAGCAGCCGCATTTCATAATAACCAAAAAATAGAAACAACTAACAAATTTAACAGATGAATAGATGAACAAATTGTTACATTTATACAATGAAATACTTTTCAGAAATAAATGATAAACCATTTTATTCACAAAACATGGATGAGTCATAAGTATATTTTTAATTTTTCTTTTTAATTTTTGTGGGAACATAGTAGCGGTATATATTTCTGGGGTGCATGAGCTGTTTGATATAACATGCAATGTATAATAATTACATCATGAACAATGGAATACCCATCCCTTCAAGCATTTATTCTTTGTGTTTCAAACAATCCAATTATACTTTTACTTATTTTAAAATGTATGAATTAATTTAATACTAAGTTTATATGATACCCTTTGTTCATTTTTGTTTTGGTTGCCTGTGCTTGTGGCATATTACTTAAGACACTTTGGTCCAGCCTAATGTCCTAGATATTTTCTGTATAGGTTTGTTGAAGTAGTTTTATAAGTTGAGATCTTATATTTAATTATACAATTGATTTTGATTTGATTTTTGTAGATTGCATGAAATAGGGGTCTAGATTCATTCTTGTGCATATGCCTATCTAGTTTTCCCAGCACCATTTTTTAAAGAGACTGTCTTTTCCTCAGTGTATGTTCTTGTTACCTTTGTTGAAAATGAGTTTAATACAGGTGTCTGAATTTGTTTCTGGGTTCTCTGTTCTATTCTGTTTTTATGCCAGCACCTTGCTGTTTGGGTTTTTACATCTCTGTTTGGGTTTTTACATCTCTGGAGGTGAGAGGAAGTTTTTGCCATGTTGTTCTTTTCATAGTGAGTTCTCACTAAATCTAATGGTTTTGTAAGGGGCTTTCCCCCCTTTGTTTGGTGCTTCTCCTTCCTACCGCCTTGTGAAGAAGGTGCCTTGCTTCTCCTTTGACTTCTGCCATGATTTTAAGTTTCCTGAGGCCTCCCCAGCCATGCTGAGCTACGAGTCAATTAAACCTCTTTTCTTTATAAATTACCCAGTCTCAGGCAATTCTTAATAGCGGTATGAAAATGGACTAATACACCACCCAAGAGCCAAGTCCTGGAATCACAGACCCTAAAAACTTGCTTGGTGCTCTACCTCACTGTGGCTGAGCTGGTACCTTAGATGCAAAACAAAGTGCCCTTTGCTTTTCTCTGTTTTTCTCAAGCAGAAGAGGTCATGACCCAAAGCCACCACAACTGGGAATATGCTCTGTTTCACCTGAAGCCTGTAAGTGTCATGGTCCCACCCAAGTCCCTTGTTATCACCACTGGTAATGCAGGTCCCAAGGGCCCCTCAGTCAGAAGGTGATAAATGCTGCCAAGACTGTATTCTTCCATTCCAGGAAGCATGTTTCTTTTTGTCCCACGGTGTTTACAGAAATTTCTGGGATCTAAGGCATGGAAAGGGGGGCCTCATGACCCTTACCCATCCCCTATCTTGCTGTACCTGGGCTGGGATCCAACATGCAAGACAAAGTCCTCCCCACTCTTCCCTCTCTTTTCTTCAAGCAGAAGGAATGTGTCTTTTTTGGAGCCAAGAGCCATGAAGCTTGGGATTGGGATTGGGGTGATGGCAGCACCCTCTTAGCTACCTTGGCTGGTGTCTCAGCAGGTCACGTGCCTCCCTAGACTTGTGTCTCTTGGCCCAGTTCAGCACTAGGAGTAGCCAAGGAATCACAGTCCTTGTGGCCTAGACTGCCTTTCAAGTTTAGTTAGAATTCAAGAGCACTTTAGTCCATGGTTGTGATGCTTATGGGGACTCAAGTTTAGACTGCTAGGATTGGTGATTCCCCTCTTGCTAGGGCTGGTTTGAATGTTCCCTCTGTGGGTGGGTGTAAGCTGAGATTTTTCTGATTTTCCTTTTTTCTTCCAGTGCTCCGCAATTGCTGTGTTCTCTCTTCCCCAGTATGCAGAAACAATCTCAGCACCACACAGCCATTGCTGGGGGTTGGGGACGGGGTGGTGTCAGCAATTCAAGCCTTTTTTCTACCTCTTCAGTGCCTCTTTCAGCAATATAAAATTAAAACCAGTTTCTGTGAGCGCTCGCCTAAATTTTGCTTTATATGAACGTGCTTTCTTTGTGTAGACAGTTGTTAAATTGGTGTCCTAGTGGGAGGATAATCCATGGAGCCTTTTTATCCACCATTTTGCTCTGCCAACTCTCATAAATGTATTTTTTCAGTGAAAGAAGCTGTACACCAAAGGCTATATGTTGTATATTTCTATTTAATATGATTTTCTGAAAATGGCAAAACAGAAATAATAAATATTAATGGTTTACAATTTCTGTGAGAAAGGTAACTGCAAAGGGGTTGCAGAAAAAAATATAGGGGTGGTAGAACTCTTCTATAGCATACAAATACAGGATGATACATGGCGAAACCATGCATTTGTCAAAATCTCTAACAACCATGTACCACAAAGATTGAACTTTACTATATGCAAATAAAATAAATATATCAACCAGGATAAACAGGTTTCAAAGATGAATGCAGACTGTGCCAAATGAACTCAACTATATTAAAAATGTATATCTTAATATGTATTAGTTTGTTTTCACACTGCCATAAAGATACTACTTGAGACTGGATAATTTATAAACAAAAGAGGTTTAATTGACTCACAGTTCCTCGTGGCTGGGGTGGACTCAGGATACTTACAAGACATGGTGGAAGGCAAAGGGGAAGCAGATACCTTCTTCACAAGGTGGCAAGAGAGTGAGAGGGAGGAAATGCCACACATGCAACCATAAGTTCTCATCAAAACTCCCTATGTATCAGGAGAACAGCATGGGGGGAACCGCCCCCATGATCCAGTCACCTCTCACCAGGTTCCTCCCTTGACACATGGGGATTACAATTTAACATGAGATTTGGGTAGAGACGTAGAGCCAAACCATATCATAACCTCACTAAAAGGGATGCGGAGGAGAAGTAGCTAATTATTGAGTGAGTAGAAAACAGTGTTTTGACTGGATACTATAAGGATAAAGACAAGAAGAAGTGTACACTGTATTCTAGTTTGTAAATTCTCTTGTAAAAGTACAGGTTAGCACTTTTAAGCTTCTTCACAGGCATTTTTCTGGTGCAAGGAAAATACAGGATTAGACTGGAGGTTTGTTTTTTGTTGTTGTTGTTTGTTTTGTTTTTGTTTTGTTTTTTGTTTTTTGTTTTTTTTTTGATACAGAGTCTCTTTTTGTCACTCAGGCTGGAGTGCAGTGGCGCGATCTTGGCTCACTGCAACCTCCGCCTCCCGGGTTCAAGCGATTCTCCTGCCTCAGCCTCCCAAGTAGCTGAGACTACAGGCACCCGCTACCACACCCGGCTAATTTTTTGTGTGTTTTTAGTAGAGATGGGGTTTCACTGTGTTAGCCAGGCTGGTCTTGATCTCCTAACCTTGTGATCCACCCACCTCGGCCTCCCAAAGTGTAAAGATTCTTTTTATTACAAAAATAAAGGAAGTGCCCCCCAAAAGTAGATTATGTCAAAAGAACACAAAGTCTAAACTGAAAGACTTTCTGATGGACAGGGCTGGAATGATTTTAACATCAAAAGATACAATAATTATATGGAATTATAACAAAGAATATAATAAAATGTCCATTATTCATGAGTCTAATTATACATAAATGTATAGCTATATAGATATAAGGGTAGATAGATATTAGGAACACACACACAACATATACACACACATACAATCACACACAAATAAATTACTGTAGGGTTGGGTCCAATTTTCCCCTTTGTGTAGGCTAGATATAGTGAATAGCTTCAAAATGCTAGGATACTGTTAATAAAAAATAGAAACTTTAAAATGGGAAACAATAGCATATATCACCTTAATCAAGTGATCAAGACTAACTCACCTGTGATAAGACATGTTAACTTCATATACTTCATAACTTCATATGAGATTATAGCAATACTTCACTTCTGTGGTATTCTTTCCAAAAAGCTATAAGTATAGTATAATCATGAGAAAACATCATGCAAACTCAAATTAAGGTATATCCTTCAAAATACTTGAGCAATGTTTTTCAAAAGCAAAGACTGAGAAACTCATGGGCCAGTGGGGATTAAGGAGACACACCAACTAAATGTGATGCAATGTGGATGCTAGAATGAATCCTGGAGCAGAAAAAAAATACACTAGTAGAACTGATTTAATATAACTAAAGTCTAGTTTAGTTCATAGTATTCACCAATGTTAATTTCTTAGTTTTGGTGAATGCACCTTGTTGTGCAAGATATGAAGAAGAGAAGAAAGTCAGTGAAGGGTATTCAGGGACTCTCAAGGCTACCCACATCCATCTCTTTGGGAATTTTCTGTAAATTTAAATTACTCAAACAGAAAAACAATTCCACTACCCAATTTGCTTAAAATACTTCAAATGTTTCTTCTTACATTTTAGAATTAACAACAAAACTCTACCTAGTATCAAGGACCTTCAAAGTTTTTGAAACATTGCCTGTGTAACACATATCTCCTGTGTGTACTGTGGTCCAGCCATAGTGGCTTTCTTTAAAAAAAAAAAAATCAGCTTTTATTTTAGATTCAGAGGGTACAGTGCAGGTTTGTAATATGGGTATGTTGTGTGACACTGAGGTTTAGGGCAGGATTGATCTCATGACCCAGGTAGTAAGCATAGTACTCAATAGGTAGTTTGTCAGCCCTTGTCCTGCTCTCTCCCTCCCCTGTCTAGTAGTCCCCAGTGTCTATTGTTCTGATCTTTTATGTACACATATACCTAATGTTTAGCTCCCACTTATAAGTCAGAATATATGGTATTTCGTTTTCGTTTTCTGTGCTGATTTATTTAGGATAATGATATTCAGAGCTAACCACGCTGCTGCAAAAAAACATGATTTCAATTTTTTATGGCTCCATATTGTTCCATAGTGTATTTGTACCACACGTTCTTTATCAAATCCACTGGTATGGGCACTTAGGTTGATTCCATTTATTTGCTATTTGTGAGTGCATGTGTCTTTTTGGTAGAACTGGATATACACCCATGTACTAGTCTGTTCTCACACTGCTAATAAAGACATACATGAGGCTGAGTAATTCATAAAGGAAAGAAGTTAAATTGACTCACAGTTCTGCATGGCTGGGGAGGCCTCACAATTATGACAGAAGGCAAAGGAGAAGCAAAGACATGTCTTACATGGCAACAGGCAAGAGAGTGTGTGCAGGGGAACTCCCTTTTATAAAACCATCAGACCTCATGAGACTTATTCACTGATTCACTAAATTTCCCTTTATAAAACCATCAGATCTTGTGAGACTTACTCACTTATTCACTAAACACAGCACGGGAAAGAACTGCCTCCATGATTCAGTTACCTCCCACCCGGTCCCTCCCATGACATGTGGGAATTATGGGAGCTACAATTCAAGATGAGATTTGGGTGGGGACATAGCCAAATCATATCAACCCACTAATAATATTACTGGGTCAAATTGTAGCTCTATTTTAAGTTCTTTGAGAAATCTCCAAACTGCTTTACACAGTGGCTGAACTAATTTACACTCCCAATAACCGTGTATAAGCATTCCCTTTTCTCTGCAGCCCGCCAGCATCTGTTATTTTTGATGTTTTAATAATAGCTATTCTGACTTGTACATGATGGTATGTCATTGTGGTTTTCATTTGCATTTTTTCGATGATTAGTGATGTGGAGCATTTTTTCATACGTTTTTTGGCTTGTCCTTTTTTGAGAAGTGTCTGTTCATGTCCTTTGCTCACCTTTTAATGGGGTTGTTTTTTGATTGTTGAATTGTTTAAATTTATAGACTCTGGATATTAGAGATTTGTTGGTTACATAGTTTGTCAACATGTTCTCCCATTCTGTAGGATGCCTGTTTACTCTGTTGATACTTTCTTTTGCTCTGCAAAAGCTCTGCAGAAGCTCTTTTCCTCTTCAGATGCTCTTTAGTTTAACTAGGTCCCTCTTGTCAGATTTTGTTTTTGCTGTAATTGCTTTAAAGGGTTTATTCATGAATTCTTTGCCAAAGCCAATGTCCAGAATATTATTATTTCCTAGGTTTTCCTCTGAGATTTTTGGTCTTACATTTAAATCTTTAATGCCTCTTGAGTTCATTTTTGTACAATGTGAAAATTAGGAATCCAGTTTTATTCTTCTGCATATGGCTAGCCAGTTATCTCAGCACCATTTATTGAATAGAGATCCCCTTTGCCATGGCTTCTTTTTGGCAACTTTGTCAAAGATCATATTATTCTAGGTGTGAAGTTTTATTTCTGGGTTCTCTACTCTGCTCCATTGATCTATGTGTCTGTTTTCGTATCAATACCATGTTGTTTTGTTTCTATAGCCTTGTAGTATAGTTTGAAGTCAGGTTATGTAATGACTCTGGCTTTGTTGTTTTTGCTTAGGACTGCTTTGGCTATTCAGATTCTGTTTTGGTTCCATAGGCAGGTTCTTTTTTTATTCCATTAGAATAGTTTTTTTTCTAGTTCTGTGAAATATGACACTGGTAGTTTGATAGAAATAGCATTGAATCTGTAGATTGCTTTCCACAGTGTAACCATTTTCATGAAAGTGATTCTTCCAATCCATGAGCATGGAATGTTTTACCATTTGTTTTTTTCATCTCTAACTTCTTCCAGCAGTGTTTTGTAGTTCTCTTTACCTCCTTGGTTAGATCTATTCCTAGGTATTTAATTTTGTGTGTGTGGCTCTTATAAATGGGATTGCAGTATTGATTTGTCTGAGCTGGAACATTATTGGTATATAAAAATGCTACTAATTTTTGTACATTGATTTTGTATCCTGAGACTTTACTAAAGTCTTTTAACAATTTTAGGAGCCTTTTTTGCAGATTTTCTAGGTATAAAATTATATCATCAGCCAAGAGTGATAATTTGACTTTTCTTTTCTATTTGGATGTCTTTTATTTCTTTCTCTTGGCTGATTGCTCTGGCTAGGACTTCCAGTAATATGTCAACTAGGAATGGAGAGAGTGAGTATCCTTGTCTTGCTCCAGTTTTTAAGTGGGGATGATTCCAGGATTCCAGATTTTGTCTGTTCAGTATGATATTGGCTGTGAGTTTTTTTAGTGATGGCTCTTATTATTTTGAGGTATGCTTCTTCAATGCCTAGTTTGATGAGGATTTTTATCGTGAAGGAACTTTGAATTTTATTGAAAGCTTCTTCTGTGTCTATTAAGATAATCATATGGTTTTGCTTTTTATTCTGTTCATGTGTTGTATCTTCTACTGACTATGCTTTTGCTATCTCTGAACATTTGTACGTGCTCTTTTTCCTGGAAACCTATCCTCAGTTTGCTTTGTGAACTCCTATTTACCCTTTGGATCTCAACCCAGTCATCAATGTTTTAAGGAAAATTTCCAGTTCACTCTTACTAGGTAAAATTCAGTTATTCCAGTTTATCATTGACTCATATGTTTCTTCTTCGTAACATTTCCCATGACTTTAGTCTTATATTTATTTGTCATATAATTGAATTAAAATATTTTTTCATAACTTAGCTGTAAATTCCAAGAAAGCAAGAACCTTTCTTTCTTTTTGCTATTTTGTCTCTTAGTGCTTAGTACAACACAAATTTCAGCATAGAAACTGAAATATTTTTAAAATGAAAAATGAATATGTAGTACAAGATTGGCTGTTGAATTACTGTTCTGCATCATATTAAGAAATTTCATTTTAGAACTCTTTGGTTATTTTATGTGCGTCTGGAGTGATTATAGAGATTACATTTTATTGATTTCTTTTCTAAAGTGTGCACTCTGTTTCTCACTGCTTATGTTGATATTGAATATAGTGCCCATTCTTGTGTTTACTAAACTTGAAATATTCTCTTATAATAATATTCTGCATAGTTTCAGTGAAGCAAGTTTCCTCTTGAATCTTAAACGTACACGTTGTACTTTCCTCTTTTTTGCTATTAATCTATTTCAGCAGGGGACATAGCCTCAGAATTGTCTAAGAAAAGGTGATTCTTTCCTATTGAACTGCCAAATATCTTCAATGACCATGTGGTTATTCAGTATTTTCTAAGTGCTCAATAAATGTTATCTGGTATTAATATAATTGCAGATCTAACTCTAAGCCTTGCCAATACTGACTTGGAGTCTTATGAAGATATAACTGGTGACATTGCCCAAAGGTTTGTGAGGGGACCCTCATCCTCATTGGAAAAAGAAAAGTACATGAAAGAAAACTAAACAAAATAAATTGATACCAGTTCAGAGTCAGCAACTAATATGAGAAACATTGTTACCAAGAAAATTCTGCCCTGAGCCACAAAAAGGGTCATGATATGTAGAGCAAAATCTACCCATACTCCTCCGCAACTAGCCTTTTTTTTCTGTTTCATGTACTCTCTTTAGAAGACCCAGACACTCTCTTACATCAGTGTAAAATCTCCAATCTCTAGAAATAGAAACCCAGCTGTTGAACCTCCTAACAGCTCCTCAGTTTGCTTTACATTTAATCACTTACAATGTTAGCTGTAACTCTAAGTTAAAGGGTGTCAATATCAGTTCTGTAAGCATCTTTTACAAGTTACTTCCTGGAAACCTCACTGATATGGTTTGGCTCCGTGTCCCCACCCAAATCACATGTTGACTTGTCATCCCCACGTGTTGAAGGAGATGCCTGGTAGCAAGTGATTGGATCATGGGGCCAGTTTCTAATGGTTTAGCACCATCCCCGCTAGTGCTGTCTTGTGACAGAGTTCTCATGATATCTGGTTGTTTAAAAGTATGTGACACCTTCCCCTTTGCTTTCTCTCTTTCCTGCCACTATGAAAAAAGGTTCTTGCTTCCCCTTTCCCTTCTACCATGATTGTAAGTTTCCTGAAGCCTCACATCCATGCTTCTTGTTAAGTCTATGGAACTGTGAGAAAAGCCTCTTTTCTTCATAAATCACCACGTCTCAGGTAGTTCTTTATAGCAGTGTGAGAATAAACTAATACAGAAAATAAATACCAGAAGAGTGAAGCACTGCTATAAAGATACCTGAAAATGTGGAAGTGACTTTGGAACTGTGTAACAGTCAGAGGCTGGAACAATTTGAAGGGCTCAGAAGGACACAAGAAGGTGTGGGGAAGTTTGGAACTTTTTAGAGACTTGTTGAGTGGTTTTGACCAAAATACAGATAGTGATATAAACGATGAAGTCCAGGCTGAGGTGGTCTCAGATGGAGATGAGGAAATTTATCAGGAACTGGAGTAAAGGTCACTCTTGCTATGCTTTAGCAAAGCAACTTGGTGGCATTTTGCCCCTGCCCTAGAGATTTGTGAAAGTTTGAACTTGAGAGAGATGATTTAGGGTATCTGGCAGAAGAAATTTCTAAGCAACAAAGCATTCAAGATATGACCTGACTACTCCTAACAGCATACACCGATATGCATTCACAAAGAGATAATCTGAAATTGAAAAAATCATGTTTAAAAGGGAAGCAGGCCAAAACAGTTTGGAAAACTTGCAGCCTGACTATGTGTAGAAAAGAAAAACTCATTTCTGGGGAGAAATTCCAGTCAGCTACAAAAACTTGCATAAGTACTGAGGAGCCAAATGTTAATAGCCAAGACAATGGGGAAAATGTCTCCAGGGCATGTCAGAGACCATCACTGTGTCCCCTCTCATCAAAGACCCAGAGGCATAGGAGGGAAAAATGGTTTTATGGGCCAGGCCTAGGACCCTGCTTCTCTGTGCAGCCTCGGGACATGACATCTGTCCCACCCACTCCAGCTCCAGCCACAGCTAAAAGGAGCCAAGGTACAGCTTGGGCTATTACTTCAGAGGGTGCAAGCCCTAAGACTTGGTAGCTTGCATGCAGTGTTGGGCCCATAGGTGCACAGAAGGTAAGAGTTGAGGTCTGGGAGCCTCCACCTAGATTTCAGGGGATGTATGGAAACTCCTGGATGCCTAGGCAGAAGTCTGCTGCAGGGGCAGAGTGCTCATGAAGAACCTCTGCTGGGGAAGTGCAAAAGAAAATGTGGGGTTGGAGCCCCCACACAGAGGCCCTACTGGGACACTTCCTAGTGAAGCTGTGAGAAGAGGGCCACTGTCCTCCAGACCCCAGAGTGGTAGATCCACCAATAGCTTGCATCATGTGCCTGGAAACAGCAGCCCACAAAAGCAGGAGGTGGGGCTATACCCTGCAGAGCCACAGGGGTGGTGCTACCCAAGGCCATGGGAGCCCACCTCTTGCATCAGTGTGACCTGAATGTGAGGTATGGGGTCAAAGGACATCATTTTGGAGCTTTAAGAGTTGACTATGCTGCTGGATTTCAGACTTGCATGGGGCTGTTAACTCCTTTGCTTTGGCCAATTTCTCCCATTTTCAATGGAAGCATTTACCCAATGCCTGTATCCCCATTGTATCTTGGAAGTAACTAACTTGTTTTTCTTTATTTTACAGGCTCATAGGTAGAAGGGACTTGCCTTGTCTCAGGTGAGACTTTGGACTTGGACTTTTTGCTTAATGCTGGAATGAGTTAAGACTTTGGGGGACTGTTGCGAAGGCATGACTGGTTTTGAAATGTGAAAAGGATTTGACATTTGGGAGGGGCTGGAGGTGGGATGATATGGATTGTCTTTGTATCCCCACCCAAACTTCCTGTCGAATTTTAATTTCCATGTGTTGAAGGAAGGTTCTGGTGGGAGGTGATTGGATCATAGGGTGGTTTCTAATGGTTTAGCACCATTCCCCTAGTGCTGTCTCATGATAGAGTTCTCATGAGATCTGGTTGTTTAAAAGTGTGTGACACTTTCCCCTTCATGCTCTCTCTCTCTCCTGCCACCATAAGAAGAAGGTCCTTGCTCCCCCTTCGCCTTCCACAATGATTGTAACTTTCGTGAGGCCTCCTATCTATGCTTCTTGTTAAGCCTGCAGAACTCTGAGTCAATTAAACCTCTTTTCTTCATAAATTACCCAGTCACGGGTAGTTCTTTATAGAAGTGTGAAAATGAACTAATACAAAACTCTCAAAAGGGGTTCCTTTTCTGTATTTTTTCAATATGCCCCATGGCTCTCTGATAGAATTTTCTAGTGTGGAATATCTTTTCAATTTTCATTGCTGATGAAAGTTATTTTTCCCATTTCTATATTTAGTTGATCAGTGATACCTGAAGAGTGAAGAATTTTGTTTATTGTCATGCTCATGCTCAGATTGCCATCTTAACTCAGATATAATGCTCCTGTTTGTTATTTGAATCAGCACATCACTTAGCTTCTTTGTGTGTGTGCCTGTGTATGTGCATGCATATACATCTGTATATAGGATTATATGAATATTTTTAATGCTTCATGTCAATATTTGCTCTCTGTCCTACCATATAAGTTAGTAGAGTGGGCAAGAATGTATCCGTAAGTCTCCAGATGAAAATCAATGAGAAAGTTCATAGCAAACAAACAGTTACTTTGTTCTTATTACATTACCTCCAAGGGCAAAAATGGATTTTGCTTTTGTTTCTGAATGTTTAACAATAGTATTTGCATTTAATGTAAGAAAAATTAGTGATCTAATAGATCTAATAATGTGGCTAATTTTTTTTTTTTTTTTTGAGACGGAGTCTCGCTCTGTCACCCAGGCTGGAGTGCAGTGGCCGGATCTCAGCTCACTGCAAGCTCCGCCTCCCGGGTTCACGCCATTCTCCTGCCTCAGCCTCCCGAGTAGCTGGGACTACAGGCGCCCGCCACCTCGCCCAGCTAAGTTTTTGTATTTTTAGTAGAGACGGGGTTTCACTGTGTTAGCCAGGATGGTCTCGATCTCCTGACCTCGTGATCCGCCCGTCTCGGCCTCCCAAAGTGCTGGGATTACAGGCTTGAGCCACCGCGCCCGGCCGATGTGGCTAATTTTTTAAACATAAATTTTCTCTGGACTGATTATTCTTTTCTTTCCAAATTGTATTTGTCCCAATTAAAAAGTATAAGCTCATATTTTAAAAGACAGAAAAATAGAAAGTGAAAAATAAACAAATCTATAGCCCCAAACACCCCAAGACAACCCAATTAATGTGATATCTATTTTTACTTTCTATTGTAATATAATTGTGATCAACATTATATAAAATCTTGTGTTTTGCCAATATTTTCAATTACTTAAATTATTCTGTCATGTCTCTTGCTAATTTTAGGATATAATTTTGAAGGGGTAACTACACATGTGTATGTTAACTTAAATTTTATTAAAAAGGTAGGAAATATATTTTTTTCATAATTTGGGGTCTTCATATTTTGAGCAATAGAAACGATGGAAATTCCTCCTAGCCAGGGAAAACGATGATGCCAAGTGTGTTTACCTGGGCTCTCCAGCTGAAGTGATTCCAGACATAGAGATCCTTAGCCAAGAGAGCTTGTAAATTCTTCTATGAGATGGAATATTTAGGTCTTTTGTATTCTAGTTCCTACGCAGGGGATCAATAAACACATAATGTAGTTGATGCTTTTGGCAAAAAAGTATGTGCTACTATCCCAGGGATTGCTAAAGATGCTTGAAGTCAACATCGGTAATGTTTCAACAGAAATCTCTCAAATAGTATAATTTAATAATAAAGTTTTATGTCAATCACTCTAATAAATTTGAAATTCATTGTTGGAATATTATTAGGAATTATCTTATTCTTTAAGTTGTTTTAAACTTACTTGTTTGAATGTAGAGATTCTTAGGCAAAAAGCAATTGATTCTCATCTACTTCTCTAGATTACCTATACAGAAGACACTAAGTGGCATCCCTTGAGGTAAGAAAATTTCTAACTCTTGCTTTATCTGACAAAGGAGAACAATAAATGTCTTTTCAGAACCTACTTTAGCAGGTCTAGAACCATAATGTCTACAGATAAAGCAATGCATGTACATAAGACAACTATCAAGTAATCAATGGGTTTAGTGTATCCTATTTAGTACATATAATAGCAGAGCTCTATAGAGTGGTCAAAAGAACCTGTAGTTTCTGCATAAATCATATATAATATCAAGCAACTAAATTAAAATGATTTTTAAACTTGTGAATATTAATAAGATTGCTAAAATTCAATTATAGAGTTCATTGTCTTTATACATAATGCAACGTTTTATAATATTTCCTTGCTTGGATTTGAATTTATAATAGCGGATGTGATACTAAAGTACATGAGTAACTGTATTATAATCCTCCATTTATTTTCCATTTCATAGATATGCAAAAATACAAATTCATTTGAGATTAGTAACTTTATTTTGCGATGAAAACTGCTTCATTATATAACTCCATTTATATTTGGCCATTGCTTTCAAATTTATCCATAATTGCTGAATAAGACCCTTTTGATCTACAACACCCTCAGTTTTTCCCTTTGTAGAAAACATACAATAATATTTAGATTCCTGTGTTCAGAATCAAAATGGGATCCTGTAAGTGTTTGGGGCTCAGGGTGTTGGGAATAAATTGGAGTTAATGTGCTTGGTCCTTCAACAGTGTATTTTTTTTCTTTCTGGATTTTTTGCTCTTTTTTTTTTTTTTTCAAAAACTAAAATTTGTTGAGGTATAATTTGCTTACAATAAAATGCATCCATTTTAAGGGTATATTTTGATGAGTTATGAAAAATGTATATAACTGGTTAACTACTATCATTATAAAAGCATAGAACATTTTCATCAATTCAAACTTATGCTATGTGCATCTTTAATCTTTGCAATCTCTGGCCTCAGGCAAACACTGATGTGCTTTCTGTCACTGTCACCACAGATTATGTTGTCTTTTCTAGATTTTTATATAAGTGGAACCATAACCAATTCAGCTTATCTGTCTAGATTGTGTTAACTGTGGATAATGATTTTGAAATCTATTCATATAACTGCATATAGAAGTAGCTTACTCATTTATATCACTGAACAGTTTTCCAATGTTTGAATATAAAACAATTAGATTATTCACATATTGATCTACATTTTGATTTTTTTTTAGTTTCTTACTATTATAAAGAAAATGGCAAAGGATATGTTCATGGAAGTCTTGGTATGGATATGTTTTTAATGTCATTATAATGAGATATTTAGGAGTGAAATCGTTGAACCTTATACTAAATATATGTGTAATTTGTTTAAACAAACAAAGCCCTGACAAACTGCATTCTAATGTTTTTCCAAGTATTTGTATCATTTTAATTCCTGCAAGCAATGTATGAGAGTTCAAGTTGCTTGACATCCTCACCGATACTTGGTATCATCAATCATTTTTATCTCAGTTATCACAGTGGATGATTCGTGGTGTCTCATTTTAGCTTTAATTTAAAGTTACCTGATGATTAGTGATGTGGAGCCTCTGTTAATATGTTTATTGGCTTTTCAATAATTTATTTTGAGGAACGTCTGCTAAAATTATTTGCCCAGTTTAATTGGGTTTTGTTCTGTTTTCTAATTGAGTTGTTTATCTTATTGTCATTATAATTTTTTATTTTTTATTTTTATTTTTTAGAGATGAGGTTTCTCTGTGTTGCCCAGGCTGGTCTCAAACTCCTGGGCTAAAGCCACCCTCTTGCCCTAGCTTCATGAATTGTTGGGATTACAGGATTAAGCCACTATGCCTGGCTTTCAAGTTACTTTAAAAATATTCTGGAGATAAGTCCTTTGAAAAATATGTGAATTTTAAGTACTTTCTCACTTTCTGTTGCTTGCTCTTTTGCTTTGTGGATTTTTTTTTTTTTTTTTTGATGGGGTCTCACTCTGTTGCCCAGGCTGGAGTGTCGCAATCTTGGCTCAAGGCAACCTTCGCCTGCCGGGTTCTAGCAGTTCTCCTGCCTCAGCCTCCTGAGTAGCTGGGATTACAGGTGTGCGCCACCATGCCCGGCTAAGTTTTGTATTTTTAGTAGAGACAGGGTTTCATCATGTTGGTCACGCTGGTCTGGATCCCCTGATCTCGTGATCCACCCGCCTTGGACTACAGGCATGAGCCACCTCGCGGGGCGCTCTTTTGCTTTCTTAGCTTTCTTAACGCAGTCTTTAGGAGCTCACTGGTGTTCCGGGCGCCACTGGGGTATGAAACAAACAAACAAACAAACAAAATAAAAAACAAAAACAAAATGCAGCTAGCTCAGTGTCTGCCTAAATGGCCGCCCAGTTTAGTGAACGAAACCCATGGCCCCAAGGGTGTAGGCACCCGAGGGAATCTCCTAGGAAAATCATAGTATCTGTTCATAGTTCTTTATATACTCTGAATGTGAGTCCCTTATCAGATGTATAATTTGAAAATATTTTACCCAATTCTGTGGGTTTTTTCATTTTCTTGATAAGTGTCCTTTAAAGCACAAAACTTTTAAATTTTGATGTAGACCAGTTTATCTATGACTTTTTGTTTGTTTCTGATACTTTCGGTATCCAAAGTAAGAATTATTTGCCAATTCTGGCGCAATGAAGATTTATTCTTACGTTTTCTTCTTAGAGGTTTATAGTTTTAGCTCTTATATTTAGGTCTTTGATCCATTTTGATTTAACTTTTGTCCAACTTCATTCTTTTGTATACGGCTATGTAGGAGTTTCAGTATTACTTGTTGAAAAGATTATTCTTATTCTTTCTTTCATTGAATAGTCTTGGTCTGTTTCTTGAAAATCAGTTGAACGTATACACACGTGCTTATTTCTAGATTTTTCAATTTACTGCCATCGATAACATATGTCTCTTCTTATTTCACTACCATCCTGTCTTATTTATTTATTTATTTATAATTTTGTAGGTACACAGAAGGTCTATATATTTGTGTGGTACATGAGACATTTTGATACAGGCATGCAATGTGAAATAATCACATCATGGAGAATAGGGTATCCATTCCCTCAAGCATTTATCCTTTGAGTACCACTCTGTCTTGATTACTCTATTTTTGCAGTAAGTTTTGAAATTGGAAAGTGTACATTTTCTAATTTTATTCTCATTGCTCACAATTGTTTTGGCTATTCTAGGTTGCTTACATTAGTGTTTACATCAGTTTTTATTTCATGCACTTTCAAACTTGAAGTTTATATACACTATTATTATGTTTTCTTTACAAATTGACCTCTAATCACCATGTAAATTCCCCTTTGTTTTCTGCTTCATGAATTCTTGCCAAGTCACCCTCCCATAACTCTGATGTTTGTCTCTTGAGTTCAGCAGTATTATTTATGCTGTGCTTTGGATCTCCTCTCTACTCCACAGTTATCATTTTGTCTCCACGTGAAAGTCTAATGGTTTTCAAAAGTGACTTCATTTATTTTCCTTTTTAAAATTATAACAGTTCTCTTGTTTTAAAAGTTGGAATATACTTATTTTATGTATCTTTTCCCAGGTTTTTAATTTACAATGACAGGATTCTCAATAATTGTTCCTGAAGGAGGAACTGAAATACATTTCTCTCTTTAAAAAAGTGAAAGAAATTCACGTTCTCTCTTCAGTGAAACAGAAGGGTGCCTAACCTATGTTAGACCAGTTATGGGAAAGGACGACTTGCCTTGAAGTTAGATCAGGTTCAAAGTCTCTTTGATTATGGGCAAATTTCTCAATTTCTTCTAGACTTGGTTTCTTCATCTGTAAAACTTTTTGTGCTAAATATTATAACGGATGTGCAATAACTAAAACATTTTCCTGAAATATAGTAGGTGTGCAATGAATGACATTAACATGCCTTCGTTTCCGTTATTTACCACTCTGTTTCCCTTCTGTCTATTTGACATGTATTTTAGATTGATATCTGATTAGGTGATTTTTAAGAATGAAAACTCTATTGTACTTACTGTAAGGAATTGATCATTATTTCAGTGTGTTTAAGGAGCTGATATGAATAATTTTCTGAAGTAATGGGTATGTTTTGGGAGCTAGCAAGTCTGGTACATGTCATGTCATTTCTTTTTCTTTCTTTCTGTTTTTTTCTTTTCTTTCTTTCTTTCTTTTTTTTTTTAAGACAAAGTTATTTTGCTCTTATTGCCCAGGCTGGAGTACAATAGCGCAATCTTGGCCTACTGCAACCTCTGTCTCCTGGGTTCAAGCAATTTTCCTGCCTCAGCCTCCCGAGTAGCTGGGATTATAGGCATGCGCCACCACACCCAGCTAATTGTGTATTTTTAGTAAAGATGAGGTTTCTCAATGTTGGTCAGGCTGGTCTCGAACTCCTGACCTCAAATGATCTGCCCACCTCAGCCTCCCAAAGTGCTGGGATTACAGGCGTGAGCCACTGTGCCTGGCACATGTCACGTCATTTCTAACAGTCCCCAAGTTATCCAAAAAATTTGGAGAGTGAAATTCTTAGCAATCAATTTAAGCAGAATTATTAGGATACAGAGTATTTATTGTCCTTACTACATACTCTACCCAGAGGTCTTTAGAACCTTGGCTGAAATATCCCCGTGTCATACCAGAGTTTTTGAAAGTACATCTTCAAGCAGACGTCAAAATATCAGACAAATATTCATGTATTACATGGCCAAAAGGAATGTGTGAAAATTGTGTGCTCACTTGGAAGAAATTAGATCAGTGAAGAGAAATGTATCGCTTATACTTCCTTTGGATTATGAGACTACAGGGCATTATCATAAATATAAGGAAAAATGCACCTTCTAGGTCTTAGAAATACTAATAACTTAAGATGATTTTTATGCAAAGTGAAGAGTGCGATAGTTATTGGACATTCTACTTAAATCATCAATGGAAGTTAGAAACTATTTTATTGTTCTAGGCAGGAAAATTACAGAGGGTGACAAATAAGCAATAATTTTTCATTTCTTAAAAGTAAAATTTACAACCTGAAATGACAGTACTGTAACTTCTCTGGAAGCAGGGGTTGTCGTCTCTTGTCTATTATATGCCTAGCACAGTGCTTAGCAGCACATAGTAGGTACTTAATGAATAAAAATTAGTGAGTGAAATAAGATTCTTCTCATGAAAGGCGCTGTAGGGCCTGCTTCCGGATGAGGCAGAGCTAACTCTCAGTGTTTCCTCCCCTGTAAGCATCAGTCTTACAGTTTCCACTACAATAACAATCCCGTGGACCCCACCTTCACTCACTCCACACACAGAGTGAAGTCTGTAGTTTGGCATCTGCTCCAAATTTCACAGAACTTGTTTAAGATCTGCAATTTAGCACCATAAAATTATTTATGTGTTATTAATCATAATATCTCTAGAATTCAACCAAGTGACTAGAACCCCTTTGTGCTTATTTGTTTCCTATATAAACCTCACCACAACATATGTTACTATGTTTCCTATATAAACCTCACCACAACATATGTTACTTAGATGGCTAAATGCAGTTGTTCTGGCTCTATCCATGATGTAGAAATGCCTTCAGTTGTCTTATTGCTTTTATAAGGGGTTTGATATTTTAAACTGGAAATGGAAGGTTGTCGGTCTGACATTGTCGGCTGAACAATCTAGAGTTAGTGATCCTTTCCACCTGCAGACTCAGCATCACTCTGCTCCCAGGTCAGTGTTCATCAGAGAATATCTTTGGAAATTCTAGTTTATTGGTTGATGCTTTCAAGGAATCTTAACGTTGATAATGAGGATTATTATTAGGTTTTCCAAATGAGAACTTGAGGATATGTTTTAAGAGCCCACCAAGCAAAACCCTCCCACTTATATATAAAAATTCAGTACAAATTAACACTAACTTAACTTCAATAGTATACTGAGAAAATGCTAGACTTGAATACTGAAAACTATAAAACATTACTGATTGAAATTTGAAAGGAACTAAATAATTGGAAAAACTTCCTTTGCCCATGGAATGAAAAACTTAGAAAGAGAAAAACATTCTCAAAACCATCTACAGATTCATTGCAGTCCATAAAAAAAGACCAATAATTTTTTTGTAGGAATAAAAGTACAATCCTTAGATACAAATTAAATTGCAAGAGACACCAAATAGCCAAAACAATCCCAAAAGAAGACAATGTAGAAGTACTCACACTGTATATTTTGAAACTTACTACAAAGCTATAAAAATCAAAACAGCACTACTAGAATGAGGATAGGCATATAGATCAATGAAACAGAATTGAGAATCCCAAAATAGGTCATTTTAACTATGGTTGATTTTCACACTTGATTTTTGATGAGCATGTGAATACCATTCAGCAAAGAATAAACTTTTCAGCAAATGGTGCTGAGAACAAAAGAGTAAATTTTAGCCCTCACTTCACATTTTGCTGAAAAAATAACTCAAAATGGATAAAAGACCTAAATGTAAGAGCTAAAATTATAAAATATCAAGAGGAAAAGAAAGGCATCCATCTTAATGACCTTGGATTTGACAATGAGTTGCAAAGTATAACAGCACAAGAAACAAAAGAAAGTAGATAATTTGGACTTCATGAAAATTAAAAGTTTTGTGCTTCCATAGACACTATAAAGAAAGTGAAAAGATTAATCACATAATGGGAGGAATATTTATAAATTTTATATCTAATAAGGGTCTAATATCCTAACGTATAAAGATGTCTTACAATTTAGCAACAAAAAAACACAAAACTCAATATAAAAATGTGCAATTGCCATGGATAAATATTTATCCAAAGAAGATATACAAGAGGTAAATAAGTACATTGAAGATGCTCCACATCACTAGTTATTAGATTAACAAAAATAGAAGCAACAATGAGTTATCATTTTCCATTCATCAGGCCAGCTCTAATCAGACAATGAAAACTCACAAGTGTTGGTGATGATTTGAAAAAACTGGCACTCTCATACATTGCTGGTGTGAAGGTAAAATGGTGTCATTTCAGTGGAAACCAGTTTGATTTTCCTCAAAAAGTTAAACATAGAATTAAACTAAGGAGCTTCTGCACAGTAAAATAAACTATCAACAGAGAAAAGAGACAAACTACAGAATGGGAGAAAATTTTTGCAAACTTTGCATCCAACAAAAGTCTAATATCCAGCATCTATAAGGAACTTAAATTTATTTAAAAAAAAAAAAGAAAAAACAACACCCCCATTAAAAAGTGGGGAAATGATATGAACAAATACTTTTCAAAAGAAGACATACATGTGGTGAACAAGCATATTTAAAAAATGCTCAACATCACTAATTATCAGAATAATACAAATAAAAACCACAATGACATACCACTTTACACCAGTTAGCCAGTTAGAATGACTATTATTTTAAAAATAAAAAAATAACAGATGCTGGCAAGGTTGCAGAGAAAAGAGAATGCTTACATGCTGCTGGTAGAAGTGTAAATTAATTCAGCCAATGTGGATATCAGTGTGGCAATTCCTCAAAGAAAAAACAGAATTACCTTTCTACCAAGAAATCTCATTATTGAGTATAAAACCAAAGTAATATAAACCATTTTACCGTAAAGACACATGCTTGTGTATGTTCATTGTAGCAGTATTCACAACAGCAAAGGTAAGAAGTCAACCTAAATTTCCATCAATCATGGAACGGATAAAGAAAATGTTGTACATATATACCATGGAATACTATGCAGCCATA
The DNA here is from genome assembly GCF_008728515.1 of Papio anubis. NCBI lineage: Eukaryota > Metazoa > Chordata > Mammalia > Primates > Cercopithecidae > Papio > Papio anubis. Next base: position 9,901,610 of record NC_044996.1, on the reverse strand, counting down.
AAAAATGAGATCATGTCCTTTGCAGCAATATGGATGGAGCTAGAGGGCATTATCCTAAGCAAACTAACACAGGAACAGAAAGCCAAATACAGAATATTCTCACTTACATGGGGAAGCTAAACAATGAAAAATCATGGATGCTAGGAAGGGAACAACAGACACTGTGCTCCTACTCGACGGTGGAGGGTGGAAAGAGGGAGAGGATCAGAAAAAAAATACCTATTGGGTACTATGCACATTACCCAGATGACGAAATTATCTGCACACCAATCTCCATGACACACAGTTTAGCCATATAACAAACCTGTTCCATGTACCCCGAACCTAAAAGTTAATTATTGTATAACCAAGAATTTATACTTCTGTGTATGTATCCAAGATAACTTGAAAACATGTTCAAACAAAAACTTGTTCACAAATTGTTATGGCAGCACTGTTCATTATAGACAAAAGTAGAAACAATCTAAACATCTAAACATACGACACATCTACAGCCATCTGATCTTTGACAAACCTGACAAAAACAAGAAATGGGGAAAGGATTCCCCTATTTAATAAATGGTGCTAGGAGAAAAATTGGCTAGCCATAAGTAGAAAGCTGAAACTGGATCCTTTCCCTTCCTTATCCTACGAAAATTAATTCAAGATGGATTAGAGACTTAAATGTTAGACCCTAAAACCATAAAACCCTAGAAAGAAAACCTAAGTAATGCCATTCAGGGCAGAGCATGGGCAAGGACTTCATCATCTAAAAACACACCAAAAGCAACAGCAACAAAAGCCAAAATTGACAAATGGGATCTAATTAAACTAAAAAGCTTCTGCACAGCAAAAGAAACTACCATCAGCGTGAACAGGCAACCTACAAATGGGAGAAAACTTTTGCAAACTACTCATCTGACAAAGGGCTAATATCCAGAACCTATAAAGAACTCAAACAAATTTACGAGAAAAAACCAACCCCATCAAAAAGTGGGCAAAGGATGTAAAAAGACACTTCTCAAGAGAAGACATGCATACAGCCAACAGACACATGAAAAAATGCTCATCATCACTCGCCATCAGAGAAATGCAAATCAAAACCACAATGAGATACCATCTCACACCAGTTAGAATGGCAATCATTAAAAAGATCAGGAAACAATAGGTGCTGGAGAGGATGTGGAGAAATAGGAACACTTTTACACTGTTGGTGGGACTGTAAATTAGTTCAAGTATTGTGGAAGACAGTGTGGCGATTCCTCAAGGATCTAGAACTAGAAATACAATTTGACCCAGCCATCCCATTACTGGGTATATACCCAAAGGATTATAAATCATGCTGCTATAAAGACACATGCACACGTATGTTTATTGCAGCACTATTCACAATAGCAAAGACTTGGAGTCAACCCAAATGTCCATCAGTGACAGACTGGATTGAGAAAATGCAGCACATATACACCATGGAATACTATGCAGCCATAAAAAAGGATGAGTTTGTGTCCTTTGTAGGGACATGGATGTAGCTGGAAACCATCATTCTCAGCAAACTATCGCAAGAACAGAAAACCAAACACCGCATGTTCTCACTCATAGGTGGGAATTGAACAATGAGATCACTTGGACACACAAAGGGGAACATCAGACACCGGGGCCTATTGTGGGGTGGGGGGAGATGGGAGGGATAGCATTAGGAGATATACCTAATGTAAATGATGAGTTAATGGGTGCAGCACACCAACATGGCACATGTATACATACGTAACAAACCTGCACATTGTGCACATGTACCCTAGAACTTAGAGTATAATAATAAAAAATAAATAAATAAATAAGTAAAAATTAAAAAAAAAGAAATATATTTAACCCCATGTTTCTCAAGTAGAATCCCTGCTGAATGTCAATGTCACCTAATTTCATGGAACCTAATTTCATGAAACCTAGTGTCTCAAAGATGCAAGCTTGAGAAACTGAGTCAAAATTGTCATCTTCCAGAAGAGAGATAAAATTAATAGGAGTGCAGTAGGAAGTAGTCATAACAAGGGAAAGGAGGGGAAAGATGCAAGACATGCCATTAAAAGTTAGCCTACAGGGTTAGACTAATAATGCAATAAGGATAAGGATAGAAAGAGACAAAAGATTAACAATGCAAAAGTATGAGCCTAAATTAAACTAATGCTTCTCAGTTTTGCTTGTGTCTTTGTTAGAGATATATATTAACATTTATGTTGGGGCTTTTCTTTTTTCAGGTTCTCAGCATTTTCCAGGGAGGTGCCAACAAAATAATGAGGATGATATTATTGAATTTACTGACTTATGATTCAAAGAATATACTTGCTGTTGTGACTTAATGTTTAGCCTTATGCATCTCAACATGGGCAGTACTGGCTGAAGAGGGATAAAAAAGAGAAAAATAGTATCCTGAGTACAAGAGATCCTGGGAAATGCTTTGCACGTTTTCTTAGGGTCATTTAGATTCTGGATCTAAAAGGATGAGTGGTGTAAAAACTGTACAAATTTGTCCAACAGGATTTGTCTTGATATAAAGGAACCCCAGTCAAATGAAGCATATGTGGATGTTTCCATCAGTGTGAAGGGACGACAGCTTCCTAATGCAGGAATAACTGTTTTCTATGTATTTCCTTAAATGTGACATTAATGGAACAAATTGTGAAATGTATTAAACAGTTTGAATAGACTATAAAAAATATTTATTTGAGATAACTTGCTGAATTTTTATCAAGAATAAATTATGACAAAATTTTATAACTGGAGAATCAAAATTTGGTGTGATTTTATTAGAGCAATATTTTATCAGAAACTCTAATTATAATAAATATCCATGTACAGTAATATTTATTAATAGAATAAAATGAGATCAGTTGAAAATGAAAGCATACAGAATGTGTTGAAATTGAACCAATTTCACAGCATTTTGCTATTTTGTAATGACAATTTTATTTAGCAAACCATCTATTTCATAAAAGAAAAACAATTATTCCTTCTCCCCTCCAAAAATGTAAAAAATGTAAAACATAATTCCCTCATGGTTACTTAGGGTTAAAGATAAATTCCACAGATTTGAAACTAGCCCATTATTTTGAATGCTACTAGCTACCATTTACTGTTTGGGTATTATTTCTTGCTTTCATGTTAGGAACCAGTATACTACCCTTGGGACAGAAAGAAAATAAAGGTTTAAAAGAGAAACAAATACAAAACCTGAAAGCAATTTCAATAATATAATTCGCTTTGTCCGTCTCTTGTTTTCCAAATATGAGTCAATTGCTTTTTAATATAATATGATGTGGAAAGGAAACCCGGCAGCATACATCAGTTTAAGTCAAATCTCTTTCTATATTATATACAGGGGCATAACATCAGTAAAGATGAGCTCAAACACAGCATGTTTGCATGCATTCATCATTCTTCTAGGTTAGGAGTTCAATGCAGAATTACTTCTTACCAACTATTACACTCAATAGTTATCCTTCACCAGTGTGTAAGAATTGCTTGGTCGAAGTAAAGTATTTAGAGGTTTTTATATTGGGGCAGAATCATTTCAAGGATCACATTTTTATGGATATTTGAAAACTTTTATTTGAGAATAAAGCTGAGGATAATGAAGTAAAGAAAGTTTTATTGGCATGCTAATCTTTGAGTAAGATGTTAGTGAAAAACATCAGGGGTCCTTGGAATTTACACTGAAAAACATATATATACACACGTATATACATGCATGTATGTGTGTGTGTATATATACTGTATTACTCCATTTTATACATATATACGTATGTATGTATACATATAGTATTAGTCCATTTTCATACTGCTATAAAGAGCTGCCTGAAAATGGGTAATTATAAAGGAAAAAGGTTTAATCATCTCTCAGTTCATCATAGCTGGGGAGGCCTCAGGAGACTTACAATCATGGAAGATGGCAAAGGGGAAGCAAGGCACCTTCTTTGCAAGGTGACAGGAAGGAGAAGTGTGAAGTGAAGCAGGAAGAGCCCCTTATGCAATCATCAGATCTGGTGATAAACAACTATCATGAGAACAGCATGGGGAAACTGCCCCTGTGATTCAATTACCTTCTCCTAGTCTCTCCCTTGACACGTGGGGATTATGGAGATTATGGGGTTAGATATGGTTTGGCTCTGTGTCCCCACCCACATTTCACCATAAATTGTAATAATCCCCACGTGTCAAGAGCGGACTAGGTGAAGACAGTTGAATCATGGGGACAGTTTCCCCCAAACTGTTCTTCTTATAGTGAGTAATTTCTCATGAGATCTGATAGTTTTATAAGGGGATCCCCCCTTTGCTCAGCTCCCATTCTCTCTCCTGCTACCACAAAAAGAAGGATGTGTTTGCTTCCCGGTTTGCCACGATTGTAAGTTTCCTGAGGCCTACCCAGCCATGCGAAACTGTGATTCAATTAAACCTCTTTTCTTTAAACATTACCTAGTCTTGGGTATTTCTTCATAGCAGTGTGAGAGCGAACTAATACAGAGATTACAATTTTAGATGAGATTTGGGAGAGGACACAAAGCCTAACCATATATATACACACATACATAAATAAAGAAAAAAACTTGTCTGGGCGCAGTGGCTCACACTTGTAATCTCAGCACTTTGGGAGGTCGAGGTGGGTGGATCACAAAGTCAAGAGATCAAGACCATCCTGGACAACATGGTGAAACCCTGTCTCTACTAAAAACACAAAAATTAGCTGGGTGTGGTGGCACGTGCCTGTAGTACCAGCTACTCAGGAGGCTGAGGCAATGGAATCACTTGAACCCGGGAGGCAGAGGTCTCAGTGAGCCGAGATCGTGCCACTACACTCCAGCCTGGCAACAAAGCATGACTCTGTCTAAAAAAAATAAAAAAGAAATTTAAAAAAAAGAGAAAAACTCATTTTGTGAATGTGTCTTCTTAACTTTCAAAAGCAAGGGCATTCGCTAAGTATATAAGCGAGTTATATTAGCCAATATTTTATTATTTAACTCTTATTATATGTAATTATTTAGACTTATCTTTGAGAATTGAAAATTTGATATACATTCACTTGAAAACGAAAATTGTCCATTTCAGCATTTTCTGTCTATAACATCATGTATCAAGTTCATTCTATGTATTAATAAATCTTTGTAAAACAATGGGAAGATCAGAGATGTGGATTTTGAAGGCATTGACCCCTGTGCACACTCTCCCATTTATAATCTAAGGGATTTTGGGAATACTATTAGGTTGGTACAAAAGTAATTACAGTTTTTGCCATCACTTTTAATGGCAAAAATCACAGTTACCTTTCCCCTAATCTAATATTTTGTTTTTTAAAAATTCTTTTTTGTTAAAAAAATATGAAACTTATGCTCATAGTAAAAAAATCAAATTCAAACAGCAAAAGAGGGTATACATAGAAAGTTATTTTCTTACTCCTTAATTTGCCTCTCAGGCATTTGTGTATCATTTTGAAAGTATTTATGCATAAATAAACATGCCTTTCCTCATAACATTTTTTAAAATATGTATTTAAAATGATGCAAAACTAGAAAACTCCTAGAAGATAACTGTCAAGCAGAGTACTAGCTATCAATCCCAGTGGAGAAGAACACTGCACCAGTTACTAATCCCAGGGGAAGTCTAAATATTTTGCTCATTGCATCTTGGTATCACAGCTGCCCAAAAAACACAACACAGTCAAACACTGGATGGAACAATGCTTTATTGATGTAAAGAAGAGAGAAGATTGCCTACAATAATATGTATCACTTTCTCATGGCTAGTGGGCTCTCCCACAAAAAGCTGATAAAGAAAAATTGGCTTATGCACCCCCTTCTTTTACCAGAGTAGAAGGACCCCAACTGTTCCCCCCGGAGTTTAAAATGCTGCAAATTGGGAGCATGCCTAAGGGTCATTGACATACACAGTAAAACAGAACAAAGAAACACCCATTGAGTCTAAAACAGGAAATACTATTCTCACACAAATTGGTATACCTAACCCAGTCTGTGTGGGCTCCATATTTCCTGTTAAACAGAGTGTTCCAGGCCCAAAGCCTATTATTTTGTGGCCAACCAGGGTTTGAAAGACTGTACACATGTGACTGCCTTTCCTCATAATGACAAAGGAGAAAATCTAGACGTTGAGTTTGACAATGACTTTTTAGATACAACACCAAAAGCACAATCCATGAAAGAAAGAATTATGAAGCTGGACTTCATTAAAATTAAAAATTTCTGGTCAAAGACACTGTCAAGAGAATGAAAACACAAGTCACAGACTGGAAGAAAATATTTTGTGAAAGATATATTTGACACAGAACTGTTATCCAAAATATATAAAGAACTCTTAAAATTCAACAATCAAATTAAAGAATGGGTGGAGGAAACAAAAAATTTTAAAATGAGCCAAAGACCTTAACAGACACCTCACCAAAGAAGATATACAAATGACAAATAAGCATATCAAAAACGGCATCACATATCTGTGGGGAAATGCAAACTAAAACAACAGTGAAATACCACTATGCACCTATTAAAATGGCCAAAATTTAGAACACAGACATTACCAAGTGCTGATGAGTATGTTGAACAACAAGGGTTTTCATTCATTGCTGGTGGGAACAGAAAATGGTACAGACACTTTGGAAGACAGTTTGGTGGTTTCTTACAAACTTAAAACATACACATACCATCAAATCTAGCACTTGCATTCCTAGGCATGTATTCAAAGGGGTTGGGAACATATAACTATACAAAAACCCACACACAGATGTTTATAGCAACTTTATTCATAATTGCCAATACTTAGAAACAACTAAGATATCTTTCATTTGATAAATGGATAAATAAAATGTGGTACATCCAGACAATGGAATATTATTCAGCACTAAAAGGCAATGAGCTACCAAACTATGAAAAAGTACAGAGGAATCTTAAATATATATCACTAAGTTAAAAAAAATCCCCTCTGAAAAGGCTAAATGCTGTATGACTCTAACTATATACCATTCTGGGTAAGGCAAAATTACAGAGAAATTATAAAGGGGTCTGGACAGGAGGGTAGGATGAGTAGGCATAGCACAGAGGTGTTGTAGGGCAATGAAATTACTCTGTATGATACTATAATTGGGGATACACGTCATTATCCATTTGTCCAAAACCACTGAATGTACAACACCGATAGTGAACCCTAATATAAACCATGGACTTTGATAATTATGTGTTCATGTAGATACATCAGTTGTAACAATGCAGCACTCTGTTAGAATGTTAATAATGAAGGTGGCTATGTGTATGTGAGGGCAGAGGGTATATGGGAAATCTCTGTGCTTTCTGCAGAATTTTGCTGCGAATCTAAAACTGCTCTAAAAGTAAAGTCTATTAATAATACTAGTAGGATAACCTCATATGTATTTTTCTACTACATGTGTTTAAAAAAACAATCATATATCACAGGTGTCTTTTCACATTAATACATTCAGACTTGTTTCATCTTATAAAAATTTATTTACTTATTTATTGAATGCTCCTTCATCTTTTTAAAGCTGGATAATTGGTTTAATCAATTGCCTACAGATAGACATTTAGATCACTTTAGTATTTTATGCATAACACCTTTATATACTGGCACATTGAAACAGCAGTGGGTGAGAACTAGGGACTGCTATCTCCTAAAAGTTTACATTCTGCATTAACTAGAAACACAAATGATTCAATTTTTGAAACAATAAGATGGGATTGGCAGTTGGAACTGAGTGCTCAAGATCCCATTGTTGCTATAAGGATAGTTCTATTCCTATGGCAGGTCTAAAACAATGAATTAAGACATGGCAATATGGTATCAGATAACTTCGAATGTCAAAAGGTAGCTTATGTGTCACTTGCACACTTTTATGTGTAAACAGGTTATTGTCAATATTCGCTGTAGAGGAAATGACTAAAATATCTCAAGTAGGCAGAAAATAAAAATAAATAAATGTTTCCTGTATAAATTCCAATATTTATTTGGTATCAGTAAAATGGTCCAAAATAAATTTGGAGACCATGGCAAGTTATAGCTGTGTCAATGACAAACTATGAAATTTACTGTTTAAATTTGGCAGCTGAAATAATTCCTTTCCTTTAGAAGGCAGATGGAAAGTGAAGACATTTATAATATATATTACTTACAGACTGCATTACTTTTTGGAAACATATGACTAGTAATCAAAATTTTGTTATTACAGTTAGTTTTTTCCTTCACATTAACATCATGATGATAAGCAAAAGTGCTCAGTTTCTGGGCCCATTATTCATCACAGAAAAGGAGAAACAGATAATCTTTAGTGAACTTAGGTTAAGACGCTAAATGGCCTTTGGTTTACAGGCAGTATTTTTATAAGTACTCAAAGAATCTCCTCTGTTAGGTGACCATCATAAAAAGAAAGGGATGACGCACCCACTTGGCCACCAAATAGTCCTTCTGCTTTGGTCATCTATCTAGACAAATTCAAAGTAAATTCAAAACTTTAACTTTGGTGCTTCTATTATCCATAAGTAACACATAGAAAAGGTCCGTACTGCAAATCTGAAGCATGTGATCATTAGTAAGGGTCATGTGTGTTAATCTCAGTCCAATCAGTTGCATGGTTGTTTTAAAACCACAGAAATTCTTCACAGGTTTGATGAACATTATTACCTTGCTTTCATTTTAAACATTTACACTCAGATTATTCAATGGATTTGAAGTGTTCTTTAATACCGTGGCTGAAATTGTTGATCACCCTTCTAGCAATTGGAATAGCAGTGTTAACAAATAATGTCTTGGCTAATTGAAAGACTGCATTGTTATCCAGAGTGACCAACCTCTTTCAATAATTACAGGATCCTCAGTTGACTCAAGGAGATGAAGGCATTCCTAAAGTTGTTCAGCATTCAAGACGTGGCAGCATTCTTATGACCTTCCCTACCTACATCTTCAACTTCTTTTCTTCTATCTTGCCAAACGCTGTACTTCTGACCCTTCCAGGGTTGGAGTACGAGAAATGAGAAGAAGTAAAGAAAGCATAAAAATTTTTATTTGACTGGTCATATATTGATGCTTTCTGTATCTGGCATTAATTGAAATGTGACTTTTTGCTTCACTGATATTTCTGGGGTACTTCTGCGCTTCCCCTTCCCCTCCACTAGGTTTCTCCTCCATGCAGTCCACTTGACAAGGTAAAACATCTGTATGCTCCCTTGTTTCACTCTTAGAACTTACACAATCGATATTACATTCAGCTTCCTCTTTCTGGAGCTTTCTTATGAGTAGCCCACTTCCAGAAAACATGCAAACATCTTTTGCCTGGACAAACTGGACTGCAGGTCATCAAGTTCACAGCCTCCCTTCTTCCTAATCATGTCTTCAAAGCAGTTAGCCGTCAATTTCTTGAACTTTTTATTTTCCTTGAAAGTGTCAAATAATAGTCGATAGTGTCTTGTAAATGACTAGGGCCATGTGAATTTCTAGGTTTGAGAAGAAGGGCAACCACTGACCTGTCTCTTGAAACTTGTCAACAGTATATCCTTGAATCCCTTTTCACTGGACTCTGTCCTTTTATCCTAATTCCCAAATTTTCACAGAGATTTTATAGTGTTAAGCACTTTTCCATGTCTCCAAAGAATCCCCAAGCTACGTACGCATCTATGTCTTCTTTCATTTGTCATCATTTTATCTGTTATGGGGAATACAATGCTTACCACAGTAATTGACACCGAGGACACTTGCTGTTCACTAACTCATTGTGAGATTTTGCAGGCTTAGGGAATAAAGGTAATTTTAAAGATTGGGCCAAAATATTTAGTAAATTAAATCATCTATTGGCTGAATATATCATAGCACCTTTTGCATACTCATAAGCTAATGTTTAAAAATGTGTACCCTGTGTGTCTCCCACATTAATGTAACTAAATTGCACTGACTGAAAAAATATTTAGTACACATTATTTGAGTGAAATAAATAGAAATCATTCACCTCAAGAACACTTACTAGTGTTTAGAAAATCATATGTGTTTTGTCACATGACATTTATTAATACCCCTTTTTATTCTCTTGTAATTTTGGACAGAAGTTCTCAATATTTGGTTTAGCATAACACACTTGATGGATGCTGTAAAGACCTGTGGCACACTCCTATGGTTTTCCTAAGGTCATATGCAAGTCCTGAGTGTACCATATTGTTTCAGAATTCTACTAGTTTGGGCTTAGCGTTGTTCCTGACGCCCATTCTTCTTGGTTAGCTACTGAACCTGAGCTCAAGCATAAACTCAGTTCCACATACATTTATTGAATGCTACTACGTACTAGGAATTTTGTTAAATATAAAAAAGTAAGTACAAATTTCATCAGGAAAAAATTTGTCTAGTGACAGGAATAGAGCATTGATAACTCAGCAACTACTTGCTAAGTAGCTTCAATGGGATAAAAAATCTGACATCATATTACTGAATTTGCCAGAAGACAGCAGTTTACTTATAGTTTTAGAAAATATCATGAATATAAACATGTTGCCACATTATCTGATTAAAATTATTGTAACAGAAGAGACTGTGGAACTGTGTTTGTGATGATGGTAACAGAACGCTGCATAGGATACAATAAAGGCATTATGACACTTTGCATTTTTGAATTTGACACGGAATAGTTGAACAAATAAAGAAATAATAAGCCCATCATTTTATCTCATGCTTCAGATTTCCAAGCATGGAAAGGAACCCAGGCTAAGGAGTTCTTAGTTCTTCCACCTTGCGGAGAATAAAGAAGGCTTCATGAGTACACATGAGTGGGTATGGCTCACTCTTGGAGTGAGCAGCGTGAGGTGAGGAGTGATACGCTCAGAAAGCAAATTGAACAGATTTTATGAGGTTGGAACCTTCTGGTAAGAAGCAGGTTGAAATAAGCAGATTTCCTGTTAAATTTTCCCTGGATAACTGGGCAACTGAGAAGTAATGGATTTCCTCTAAACCAAAATATAACGGATTTCTTTGCTTTATGTACCCAATTTCCATTCCTATCCTCTGGGCTGACAGTATTTTGAGTGGCTTGCAAAAATAAATCTCCCTTCTATCAGACAGTTCCTATTGTAAAGTGCTGCAGCAGGATCTCCAGTCATGGAGCTCATTCCTCTTCCACATGGGTGATATATGAGAGAGTCAGCTATGGACAATTTGGAATTTTTTTTAAAAAATGTTATTACTAACTTACTTCTAATATAAATCTTGTCTCCTAACATTGCAAATAATAATAATAACAAAAATGATAGCAGCTAACATTCATTTTATGTTTAGAATTATCTATGAAATTTTCTAAAGGCTTTTTACACAGTAACATATTTAACACTCACAAAACTTAAGAGGTAGGCACTGTGACAGGCCTCGTTTTACCAAAAAAAACTTGATAGAGTTTAAGTAACTTGTCCAAGGTTCAACAGATAGAATTTTCACTCTAGGGGCTACATTCTTAACCAATATACTGCCTGTTGTTTAACTGATAATAGCAGTCAAGTGCCTTTTCAATGTCTGATAATGTTTATATAGCTTTGTACTTTTATCACACACAGAGTCTTCTTTATCAATTGAGCTACTTCTTAGGTGCATGCTTTTGGAATTTTGTTTGGAATCCACTCACGCATTCCCACACCATAATCTTATGATTTGTAGAAATGTTCCTTGATTTTTCATCCCTCTCACATGAGCCCCTTCACCTATTTAGCTACAACTCAAGTCCATCAATTCTCTAGGGAAAAAATATTCTCTGTGAAGCCTTCCTTCACTCTTGAGATTGGATCAAGCCCTTCTGTTTAAAACTCATATAGCCACATAGATTGGTTTTTAGTCTGTATCATGATACTTATTGCTATAAAGCATTCTTTAATGCCTGTCCCATCCTCTGTATTGCATGCCCTAAAGAACAGAAATTGTGTCTATCTCGTGCACTGTTGTATTTCAAGCATTTATGTGACACCTAGAATATGGTAAGGACAAAGTATTGCTGCACAAATAACCTCTCTTCTTATTTTTCCATCTAGGATCCCCTCAAATGGGTTCATTTCACCCCCACTTTTCTTTGTCATTAACTGATCCATTCATGACACTAAGTTCTGATGTCTGTGTACTTCTAGTCAATCTAATAGCATCATTCATCAATTTCATTTGATTCATCAAGAACTTACTCTTTGTACATTTTCTTGACATTCAAGAAAATGTCAGTTGAAAGGATAAGACAAGGACAAAAATCCTGAGATTAAGAGGTTTACTGTGATAAATACTGAGAGTTTGGAGAGTTTACAAAATTGGCTAACACATTAGATCTCCACAGCTATGCTGTATTGCATATAGTTAATCTGAAAAAATCCTCAATAGTTTTCTCCAAAAATATCAGAAGGAAGAAAATCAAAGTCAAACTTGGAACCTATTTTAACCTATGATTACTTTCTCTAAAATAGTTTCTTACTAGGCTATTCTTTCCTTCCTTAGGAAATTGAAATGGTGTGCAATGCGTCTATTTCCTTTTGTGTTTTTACATCACTTAAGCACAGATTTCAGCCTTGGCAGCATGAAGCAGGTTGTTTGCAAAAACAAAAGGGGAAACAGTGTTCTCAAACAACTTTGGTCTAAAAATAGATCAATAATAGCGATTTTATTTGCAGGTCATATCTACCAGTCTGGTTTCTTGTTTTCCAAGCCACATTCTGCTCTTATGGTACAAGTAACAAAAATTATGAGTGAAGAGCAAGAACTTTATGCTTTCCACCCTGCCTGCTATAGCAGGATGTGTACATCCCACCCTGTATTTAGCTCTATAAATCAGCCTCACAAGGAGCAAGACAGTTTATCCACAAGTGGAGGTCACAAGTCCCTCATCGAATCTCCTGTCTCTTACAAAAGCCTTACATATGGCATGACAAAGATACCTGAACAGGTTGTAGATCATCTTTTCAACACTGCTAACTGACCAGGGGTTACTGGTACCTATCTGCCTCTGAATTAGGAGGTTACAATTGTTGAACAATAAATTATCTTTTGGAAAATTCTATATTTCCACTGCTGTTTCTAAAGAATCAGTTCATTATTTTTATGTGGAATATAAATCATGTATTTAAAAAATCTGCAGGCAGTATGCTCTTTTTGCCTCATAAAAATTCTGGGAGTGAGGCATGGCAAGGTTATTGGCTACATATTACATATGAGAAAAAATAGGCACGGCCAGGAGCCTGGAAGAACTAGGAGAGAATAGCCAGATGGAACCTACTCTTCCTTTTTCAGCAAATGGAGTCCTCAGCCACTTTCAAAAGAAATGTAGTCATTTTCACATGACTGCAAAATTTGTTCTTTCCCACTTCAGAATGCTCCTGCATAGTCACTTATCCTTTTCTCCTTCAAAAAAAGTAAGTCTGGTTGTATTCTATACCAAGAATGACCCCTACAGGAGGTGGAGCAAAATGAAGGAACAGAAGGCACCACTCATCATCCTCACCACAAGTACACAAATTTAACAACTATCTACACAAAATGTACCTTTGTAACAACCAAAAATCAAGACTGGGGGAACAGAAAGCTTTACCAATTGGACATCCAACAAAAACACTGTATTAGTTCATTCTTTCATTGCTATAAAGAAATACCTGAGACTGGGTAATTTATAAATAAAACAGTTTGATTGGCTCATATTTCTGCAGGCTATACAGAATGCATGGTGGCATCTGCCTCTGGGGAGGCCTCAGGGAACTTTTACTCATGGAGAAAGACAAAGCAGGAGCAGGCACTTCACATAGTGAAAGCAGGAGCAAGAGAGTGAGGGAGAAAGTGCTACCTATTTGTAAATGACCAGATCTCATGAGAACTCACTCACAATTGCAACAATGGTTCCAAGTGAAATGGTGCTAACCCATGCATAAGAAATCTACACCCATGAGCCAATCACCACCCACCAGGTCCCACCTTCAACACTGAGAATTACCTTTCAATGTGAGATTTGGGCAGGGACATACATCAAAAGTACATCAGACACCACTTTAAACAACTATCTACACACACCAAAAAAGCACCTTTATAAGAACCAAAAATCAGGTGAGTATTCACAGTACCTGGTTTTAACTTCAAATTGCTAAAAGAAGCACTTAAAGAGGTAGAAAAAACAGTCCTGAAGTGCTGAGGTATAGGGGTTGCAAACTTAAATAGGGTGGTACCTAAGGCCTCACCAAGAAGGTGTTACTTGATCGCAATCATGTAAAAGGTGAGAGTAATGTGCTTCTTTTACTGTATTTAGCTGTGTATTCTTGAGCAACATAAAAACTTCTCTGGGCTTCAGTTTCTTCTTTTGTGAGTTGTTAATAACAGCTACATGGAAGAATTATTTTTAATATTAAATGAGAGGCTGTTAGTACAGGAATCATCTAATAGTAGGTGATTAATCAATGGTAGCTTTATTAATAGTTGTCTAAGTCCATTGCTTCCTAAAATGCATTCATGTGAGTTATTGTTTTCTTTACTGTCTACCTGATATATTTAGCTAACTTTTCAGTTGACCTTTTCTCTTGGCTTCTGATTTTTAAAGCTTCTAAGTTGTAAAGAAGGATTAAAAATGTTTCCTGCAGTAATCAGTTACTAGGTAATGAGTCTTAATGAGAGGGTTAGACTTACCAGCCAGCTGCCTTGAGTTCCTTGTTTCCTATGGAACAATAGTAAAAAGAACAGTCAATAGAAACCTCTGAAAAAGAGTTTCCGTGAGATAAAAAGAGTCTGAATCTTCAAAGAGATTGAAACATTACCTGGCTATAAGTATGTCTGCAAAATCAATTTAGGATTATAAAAAGGATACATAGTTTTTCAATCCAAATGCCAGACTTATTTTGCACCATGCCAACAGGAAAAAATAAAATGAAATGTTACAAGAAACAAAATAGTAAAAAATAATTATGACTAGAAAATGAGTAACAAAGAAATATTTCCCAGTCTGAAAAGTGATACATTAAACAGTAAGAATGCACTCACGTCCAAGGAGGCAACTAGTCAGTTTAGGAAGCCAGATTTTCCTTGGAGAATTTTCACAGCAATTTAGATGTGGTATCTTTCCCCTGAAATATTTCAAAATTTTAACTGTAACTAAATGTCTAGTGTATGTTTTAGTCAACTGCATGCCTTGGAAATGGGGCATTTCTTCTTATTCAGGAAACTTTAGGAATAAAAGTTTGCAAAGGTCGGGCGCAGTGGCTCACGCCTGTAACCCCAGAACTTTGGGAGGCCGAGGCGGGTGGATCACCTGAGGTCAGGAGTTCGAGACCAGCCTGACCAACATGGAGAAACCCCCCTCTCTACTAAAAGTACAAAATTAGCCAGGCATGGTGGTGCATGCCTGTAATCCTAGCTACTCAGGAGGCTGAGGCAGGAGAATCGCTTGAACCCGGCAGGCGGAGGTTGCGGTGAGCTGAGATGTCACCATTGCACTCCAGCCTGGGCAACAAGAATAAAACTCCGTCTAAAAAAAAAAAAACAAAAAAAAAAAGACAGAGAAAGAAAGTTTGCAATAAATGTGGAAGATGAATGGTTACAGTACAGTAAAATGTCTGGACTCAAATGGTGGTACATGTAGGAGACCATAGAGAAGGGTGGGAAAAGTATGAGCTCTGGAGCCAGGTGCAAAGAGCCATTGCTTTACCTGGTATGTGCTAGGTACTTGACCTATCCTCTTTGTCCTCATTTTAATTTTTGTTTATTTAATCTCTAAAACTGAATTAGTAATATTAGGTTAAATAATATTAAATCCTCATTTTTATATATCAGGAAGGATTGAGTATCAGCAAGTGTACATATTTGAGCCAAACAGCACCTATCTAAAGGTAGGTTATTGAAGAATTACATGAGTTAGTTAACATGAAGTAATTAAAATACTATCAGAAATGTAAGTGTCACAATGTCACATAAGTATTCACTGTCATTGTTACTAATATTACCTAGGTCACCTGGTGAAGCAAGTGTTGGTTTAGCCTGTGAGGTTTTATTGATCTGGTTGAGAATTCACCATGAAGCCTAGATGCCATCTTCATTGTTTTGGGATAGGGAAGAATGGGTGGAAATAGGGGATTATTCTTACTCAATCAGAGTTATCCCTTTTTTCACTCAATCTCTTTTTGGTCAGAATGATATGACTATAAGCTTCATGCACCATAGAATTAATTCACTACATGATATCTTTTGAGCCATCCATGTAATAGTGTGGGTTTCCAGCAGGGTAGATTTGTATATAATGGAAGAATTGACCTCTACATTGGGTTTGTTATTTTTATGTAATTTTCCCATACCCACCTTCTTGAAATGGTTTGAGTTTCCAGAATGGCAACATCTCTTGTATTTCATCTTACTACAGTGGAAATTACTTCTTAGTCTTGTCTATTAATGCCAAGTACTCTTTCAGACCTCTAAATGTTAAGGACATCAAGGCAGTCCTGGAATCTATGTTCACTTCTAGCTATACTTCAAAAGTCCCATGTTTGAATTTACATCTGTATTTTTCATAACATATGTACTTCTCAGCCAATTCTCTCCTGAATCCAGACTCTCACATACAACTGTCTATCTTTACTGCAATGTCTAAATGGTATCTTTAACTCAATGTATACAAACTCAAACTCCCAATTCCTTTTCTAAACCCCCTCTATTTCATTAATTGCCAACTCTCTTTTTCCAGGTGCTTAGGCAAAAAATGTTGGTGTCATTCCTGACTTCACTCATTTTTTTTTTTTTTTAGATGAGAAAATTGGATGTAACTTTATTTTCTATTTTATTTTATTTTTATTTTTCATTATTATTATACTTTCAAGTACTAGGGTACATGTGCATAGCGTGCAGGTTTGTTACATATGCTTGTGCCATGTTGCTGTGCTGTACCCATCAACTCTGTCGGCACCACATCAGCTCATCATTTACATCAGGTATAACTCCCAAATACGTCTCCCCCTGCCCCTCCCACCAATAGGCCCGGTGTGCTGATGTTCCCCTTCCCGATCCAAGTGATCTCATTGTTCAGTTCCCACCTATGAGTGAGAACATGCGGTGTTTGGTTTTCTGTTCTTCGCGATAGTTTTGCTGAGAATGATGGTTTCCAGCTGCATCCATGTCCTCGAAGGACATGAACTGGAATCCTTTTATGGCTGCATATTCCACATGGTGTATATGTGCCACATTTTCTTAATCAGTCTGTCACTGATGGACATCTGGATTGATTCAGAATCTTGCTATTGTGAATGAACATAATGAACATCACGTGTGCATGTGTCTTTATATGGCATGATTTATAATCCTTTGGTGTATATGCCAGTAATGGGGTGGCTGGGTCATATGGTACATCTAGTTCTAAGATCATGAGGAATGCAGCCATACTGTTTTCCATAATGCTTGAACTAGTTTGCAATCCCACCAACTTAGTGTAAAAGTGTTCCTATTTCTCCCACATCCTCTCCAGCACCTGTTGATGTTTCCTGACGTTTTGTGTGTTGCCATTTCTAACTGGTGTAGAGATGGTATCTCATTGTGGCTTTGATTGCATTCCCTGATGGCCAGTGATGATGAGCATTTTTTCATGTGTCTGTTGGCTGTATGCATGTGTCTTCTTTTGAGAAATATCTGTTCATATCCTTTGCCCACTTTTTGATAGGGTTTGTTTGTTTTTCTTGTGAATTTGTTTGAGTTCTTTGCTTAGGTTCTGGATATAAGCCCTTTTGTCAGATGAGTAGATTGCAAAAATTTTCTCCCATTCTGTAGGTTGCCTGTTCACTCCTGATGAGTAGTTTCTTTTGCTGTGCAGAAGCTCTTTAGTTTAATTAGATCCCGATCTGTGAATTCTGGCTTTTGTTGCGTTGCTTTTGAGTGTTTTTAGACATGAAGTCTTTGCCCATACCTATCTTGAATGGTATACCTAAGGGTTTCTTCTAGGAGTTTTATAATTATTAGGTCTAACATTTAAGTCTCACAATCCATCTTGGTGTAATTTTGATATAGATGAGAAAAGGATCCCGAAGTTTCAGCTTTCTGCCATGGCTGTAATTTTCACAGCACCATTTATTAAATAGGAATCCTTTCCCCCATTTCTTGTTTTCTCCAGGTTTGTCAAGTCAGATGGCTGTAGTGTGTGGTATTATTTCTGAGGGACTCTGTTCTGTTCCATTGGTCTATATCTCTGTTTTGGTACCAAGGTACCATGCTGTTTTGGTTACTGTGGCCTTGTAGTATAGTTTGAGAGTCAGGTAGTGTGATGCCTCCAGCTTTGTTCTTTTGACTTAGGATTGTCTTGGCTTAATCTTGAGGCTCTTTGGTTCCATATGAACTTTAAAGCAGTTTTCCAATTCTGTGAAGAAACTCGTTGAGTAGCTTGATAGGGATGGCACTGATTCTGTAAAATTACCTTGGAGCAGTATGGCCATTTTCGATATTGATTCTTCTTATCAATGAGCATGGTATCATTCTTCCATTTGTTTGTGTGTCTTCTTTTAACTGCTGAGCAGTGGTTTGTAGTTCTCCTTGAAGAGGTCCTTTATATCCTTGTAAGTTGGATTCCACCATTTTTATTCTCTTTGAAGCAATTGTAGAAGAACTCAAACAAATTTACAAAGAAAAAACAAACAACCCTCAAAAGTGGGCAAAAGGATATAGACAGACTATTTCTCAAAGACATACATACAGGCATAGGCCACATGAAAAATGCTTGTCATCACTGTGCATCAAGTACAAATCAAAACCACAATGAGATATGCATCTCACACCAGTTAGAATGAATCATTTTAAAAGTCAGGAAACAACAGATTAACACAGGAGAGGATGTGGAGAAATAGAAACACTTTTACACTGTTGAATTACAGGATTTGCCGTTAGTTCAGCCATTATGGAAAACAATTATGGCGATTCCTCAAAGGATCTAGAACTAGAAGTACCATATGACCCAGCCACCCCATTACTGGGTATATACCCAAAGTTATAAATCATGCTATAAAGACACATTTTCTGCATTAATGTTTCATTGCGGCACTATTCCTAATATAAAGACTTGGAATCAATCCAGATGTCCATAGAGTGACAGACTGGATTAAGAAAATAATGGCACATATACTGCATAGAATACTATGCAGCCATAAAAAGAATGAGTTAGGTGTCCTTCGTAGGGACATGGATGCAGCTGGGAAACCATCATTCTCCAGCAAAACTATGTAAAGAACAGAAAAACCCGGCACGCATGTTCTCACTCACTTAGGTGGGAGACTGAACAATGAGATCACTTGGACTGGGAAGGAACATCACACGGGGCCCTGTGTATGGGAGAGGGGGCAGGGGGAGAGAGGGATTGCATTGGGAGTTATACCTGATGTAAATGGCCGAGTTGATGGGTGCAGCACAACAACTTATGCTTACAAATTATACATAATGTAACAAAGCTGCGTTATGCACATGTACCCTAGAACTTAAAAATTATAATAAAAAAGAAAAAATTGACATTTGAAATATTCTTCTGAAATGTTACCTTTAAGTATTAAGATAATACTATAATTTACTGTTTTGTGGAAATAATCCTGCCCCAGACACAAATGGAAAGGAAGTTTCAGAAATATAAGGTATTTTAGAAAAGACATATCACACAGACAAATACTTCCTTGATCCCTAACCCCTATAGGATAGAGTTCTGGAGAAGTCCCATGTTCCAGGAAAAAAAAAAGTACTGACTTTATATTAATATTTAACTTATTTTCATTGTGTTAATTGCCTTTAACGAGCTGCATTAAGTTCATTTTTATCAGAGTCCTCAACTTTTCTCCTGCTTTCTCTGAATTTCAGAATTACTAGTTGCTTTCTGTACCCATGCATCCATTCATGCAATCTTCCAACAGACAGTTACTGAGTTTCTTATAAGTTCTAGCCACTGTTTAGGTGTGGAGCTTAAAAAGAAAAAAAGATTATGTGCACTGGCCTCAGGAAGATCACATTCTCTTGGGGAAGGGAATCAGAAAATAGATTAATCAGTAAGTAAATGTATTTAAAATTATTTTGGACTGTAATGAATAGTAAGAGAAGAATCAATATGTGCCAAATCTACTTTTGCTCAAGGTGGTCTTCATATATGTAGTAAAATGATATACTGGCAGCTGTTTTCTACTTATATAGTGTTATTCTTCCCCTAAACTTCAATAAAATTAACATTAGAGGCCACGTATAATGACTCACATCTGTAATCACAGCACTTTGGGAGGCCAAGGTGGGAAGACTGCTTGAGCTCAGGAGTTCAAGATCAGCCTGGGCCACATGGTGAAACCCTGCCTCTAAAAATAATATAAAAATTAGCTTGGCATGGTGATATATGCCTATAATCCCAGCTACTTGGGAGTCTAAGGCAGGAGAATCACTTAAGCCCAGGAGTTAGAGGTTGCAGTGAGCTCAGATTATACTATTGCACTACCGTCTGGGCAATGAGAATAAAATCCTGTATAAATCCTAAATAAATAAATAAAAATGAAATTAACATTAGAGAAAATTTGTCTTCTATATAAACCTCATTCACGACTATTAGTTCCATATAATTCTCATTAGCATAACATAAATATCATTATAATTATTTCACGAATTGAACGAATCAATCAGAATAGCTTGTATTTAACTGACATAGGAGAGTCAGGGAAAGAGAGAAAGAAGGGAATAAATAATATAAACAAGTTTTCCTTGAACACTGTAGGTATAGAGTTGTCATTAATTGAGAGTGACTGTTGAAGGAGTGTATTTATGGGAGAAGGGAAGATCATATTTACATATTAATAGACATTCAAGTAGGGATATTAAGTAGGCCATTGGATATATGAGTTGAGAGTTCAACGGAGATACCTTGGCTGGCAATAGATGGTATTAAAAGTCATGAAACTGGTTATAATTACTTATGGAGTGAGTATAACTAGGAAAGAGTATAGATCCAGGGACTGAGCCATGGAGCATTTCAAAGTTTAGAGATCAGGGAGAGTAGGAAGCAGCAGAAAAAAAAAAAGAATGAGGATATCACAGTAAATGAAAAGAATGAGGAGGTGTTTTGAAGCCAACTGAAGAAAGCACTTAAAGGGAGTAAGGGAATGATTGTGTTTGCTGTATATTGATTTTAAATCCTGTAGTTTTACTTGTTTATTAGTCTAACAGGTTTTTTTTTTTTTTTTTTTTTTTTTTGGTGGCATGTTTAGAGTTGATATTGTTTATCTTTAAATAAAAACTTAGTTTCATTAATCTTTCATATTGTATTTCTAGTCTCTATTCAATTTATTTTTGCTCTAATCTTTATTATTTCCTTTCTTCTGCTAATTTTGGGATTTGTTTCTTTTCTAGTTTCATGATGTGCAAAGTTAAGTTGTTTGAGATCTTTCTTTTTTTCTATGTGTAGGCATTTATTGCTGCTAACATCCCTCTTAGAACAGCTTTAGGTGCATACAATGTTTTCTTATTTTGTTTGTCAATTTTCACTTATCTCAGATTTTCTAATTTCTCTTTTAATTTTGTTATTTTTCAGAAGCATATTTAAATTTCTTTATTTTTGAAGTTTCCAAAACTTATCCTGTTATTCTTAGTTTCATACTATTGTGATCAGAAAATATACTCAATATAATTCAAATCTTGTTTTGTGGCCCAACATTGAATCTATCCTGGAAAATGTCCTGTGCACATTTAAGACAAATATGTATTCCATTGCTGGTGGGTGGGATGTTCTATATATATCTGTGAGTTCCATTTGGCCTAAAATGTAGGTTAAGTGTGATGTTACCTTATTGATTTTCTTTCTGGATGATCTGGCCATTGCAGAAAGTAGGGTATTGAATCCCCCTAATATTATTGTATTACTGTCTATCTCTCCCTTCAGATGTATTAACATATGCTTTATATATGCAGGTGTCTAATGTTAAGTGCATATATATATAATTGTTATATTGTATTGATACATTTACTGCTTTACCAATATATAATGACCTTCTTTGTCCTGTCTTAAAGTATTTGACTTAAAGGATATTTTATCTAAGATAAATATAGATTCATATGTTCTCTTTTGGTTACCATTTGAATGGAAAGTATTGTTTCACCCCTTTACTTTTAGATTATGTGTGTCCTTACAGGTGAAGTGGGACTCTTGTAGACAGCATATATTTGAGTCTTGTGTTTGAACTATTCAATCACTCTAGATATTTTGATCAGTGAATTTGATACATTTCCATTCAAGATAATTATTAATAAAGACTTACCACTATCATTTTTGTAATGTTGTTTGGGGGTTCTTTTTTTTTTAAGAGATATGGTATCACTCAGTCATGCCAGCTGCTGTGATGATAGCTCACTGCCACTTCCTGCCTCAGCCTTCCCTTCCTGAGTAGCTAAATCTACAGGCACATGCCACTATGCCCAGCTAGCAACTTAATTTAGATCACAAAAACACCTCTACACTTTTAATCTACCATTCCGCCACATTTTACAATTGTGATGTCACAATTTACATCTTATACTGTGTATTCTTTAACAAATTGTTGTAGCTATTATTATTTTAATAGTTTTGTATTTAACCTTCATACTAAAGATGTAAGTATGATTTACCTAGCCATCACAGTTACTAAAGTATGTAAGTATGTAAGTATGATTTACCTAACCATCACAGATTTACCTAACCATCACAGTGTTAAAGTTTCTGAATCTGACTGTGTAATTATTTTGACAGGTTGAGTTTTATACTTTCACACGTTTTGTTTTACTAATTAGCGTATTTTTCTTTGAGCTTAAATAACTCCCTTTAGTATTTCTTCTAAGAGATATCTGGTGGTGATAAACTCCCTCAGCTTCTATTTGTCTGGAAAAGTCTTTATTTCTCCTTCATTTCTGAAGGACACCTTTGCTGGGTACAGTATTTTTGTTTGGCAAGTCTGTTTTCTTTGGCACTATATCATTCCTTTCTCTCTTAGCCTGTAAGGTCTCTGCTGAGAAATTTGCTTTCAACTTCATTAAAACTCTCTTATAGTTTATTTTATTAGTTTCTCTTGCTGCAATCAGGGTTCTCTCTGTCTTTGGTTTTTGACAGCTTGGTTAGAATATATCTTGGTGTAGTCTTGTTTGGATTGAATCTGATTGGAGACTTTTCACCTTTCTGTATGCGGATATTTATATCTTTCTCCAAATGTGAAATGTGTTCTGCTATTCTTTTTTAAAATAAGGATTCTATCCTTTTATCTGTCTCTTCTTCACAAACTTCTATAATTCAAACAATTTTTCTTATTCTGCTATTTCATAAATTCCATAAGTTTCTTCTTTTCATTCTTTTTCCTCTGACTGTAGATTTTCAAATAATGTCTTTGAGCTTATAGATTCTTTCTTCTTCTTGATCAATTCTGCTTTTGAGGCTCTCCATTGCTTTTTCTACTTCATTATATATTTTAGCTTCAGAATTTTTGTTTGATTTTCTAGGTAATTTCAATTATCCTTTTAAATTTCTCATTTTCATCATGTACTGTTTTTCTAATTTCATTCAATTGCTTTTCTGTATTTTTTTGAATTCCACTGATATTTCTTAAAATAATAATTTTATATTCTTTATTTGACAGTTTGCATACATCAAGGCTAGCCGGGTGCCTGAGTCCAGAGGAGTGACTTGAATCCTCAGTCAATAGGATTCAGCTTGGCACCAAAGATCTACTGGGACAGTCTTGGGCCCTGGGTCAGCTGGAGTGTGTGGTTGCAGGGATACGCCTGGCACTGAGCAGGCCTGGAACTTGTATCCATGAGTACACTCCTGGTATTTGAAGTCAGAGTTGCCTACCTGGTACTGGGGCTGCAGAGGCTGGCTTGGAGATGGATGAGTCTGGATCCTGAATTTGCAGGGGCCATCCTGGAGGCTGGGTCTGCATGTGCCAGCCTCATTACCAGGGCTGCAGGAGCTGGCTATGTGCTGGGGCAGGCCTGAAGCCTGGGGCCATGGTGGCCGACCCAGTACTGGGGTAGTCTGGGGCCTGGGGGCCACTGAGGCTGGTCTCATCCTAGGGCATGCCTGAAGCCTGAATTTGGGGGAAGCAGCCTGATACTGGGATGGGCCCCAAATCCAAGGCCGTTGGGGGCTGCCTTGTGCAAGGGTTGGTCCAGAAAATTAGGTTGCTGGAGTCAATCCTGGTGCCAGGTAGACCTGGAGCCTGTTTCCTTAGGGCTGGTCTGCAGGGTTGTAAAAGAGGGCCTGGTGGTGAAATGGGCCTGAATCCTGTGGCTACTGGGGTTAGTACAATTCTGGGGTTTAGGGTTAGGCCTGTGGCTGCAGGATCTGGTCTAACATTGGGATGGGACTGGAGGCTCAGTCCTCAGGAGCTAACCTAGATTCTGGGCCTGTGAGCTTCTCCTCAGTGCTAAATTTTACTGGAGCAAGCCCATTATTGGGGTCTGAAGCAAAGCCTAGTGCTCACTTCCCTTTGCTTCCCCTGTTTAACAGTAACTCTTCATGTTAGGCTGCCTTGGTTGGTTGGAGGGGTGACATGAGCAAAGTAAAATCGTAATTTTTACATTCTCAATTTATGTTTTCTTATTTTCATGTTACATCCAGGTGCTGTATTCTCTCACCTGGTTTCCTTAGCTCTTGTGAAGTTATTTTCACAAAAATACAGTTGTTCAAACTGATGGGGAATGAGAGCTGGAGAGCTCTTGCTGACATCATTCCCAGCTTTGTCTTTTCTATACTTCTGGTTTATGAATTTGTTTTTAAATGTAGCTTCTAATAATGATTGTGTGTTATTTGGGGCATCATATAACAACAGACTATCACATTTTGCAAACTAAACGTATGATTTGTCACATCTTAAAATATCCATATTTTCTTATTCAAGTAACTCCTTTTAGTGAATAAAGAAACAAGCATTCCCTCTCATTAATTTTAGTCACTTATGCTTGAAAGATGCTATGGCCATTTCTACATCCCTACAAGGTAGATTAAATTGTATAGCTTTATATGAATTATATAGGTCAAGAATTTT
Source organism: Papio anubis (assembly GCF_008728515.1). Classification (NCBI taxonomy): domain Eukaryota; kingdom Metazoa; phylum Chordata; class Mammalia; order Primates; family Cercopithecidae; genus Papio; species Papio anubis. The sequence goes on along the minus strand of NC_044996.1, from coordinate 9,876,597 downwards.
ATTTTAGTTACATTTACAACATAACAATCATTTGGTTTAGAAATTCCTTGAACTATAATAATAAATTACGTTTGGAATTGCTTTTATGGATTTCAGTTAATAGAACTGAAAACTTGTTATTGAAATAAATACTGATTTCAAAGCCATTACATATAATAGAAATGACTTTAAATAAATAAAAAAAACAGATATTTGAAGAGCACTTAACATGTTCAAATACCAAATCCTAGTACTATACTATATATAATGATTGTCGCCACATTTCTCCATATTTTTGTTTTCTTTAAAGAAGTTAGAAACAACATTTCCAGTCTGTAGTTTACATTCATTGTATTGCTCTCTACTTCTGTGGGGAAGTGTTCGCGAGGAGGATATTTTGAGATCTCTAAGATTATTCTCTTTCACCATTATATTAATCTTTTCCCAAGAAAACTAATTCAGAACAATCAAAAAACTTTTGGCACATATGAACTTCAAACAAAATTTACAGAAGCCCCCCCCAAAAAATAGTCAATTAACAGAAAAAAAGTCCAAGACCATTTTACACACACTGGGGCTTATAGAGGATGGAAGGTAGGAGGAGGAAAAGCATCAGAAAAAACAACTGGTACTAGGTTTAGCACCTGAGTGATGAAATATTCTGTACAGCAAACCCCCATGACACAATTTCACCTATATAACAAACGTGCACATGAACCCCTAAACTTAAAAGTTAAAGAACATTAAATAAAAATAAGATCATTCTGTTCACTTAAATGAACAAAGTTCATTTACAAAGTTAAATTTATGAAGTTCTTAAGTTTACAAAGTTCTTTGCACAAAATTAACCTTCAAATTTATTTTCTTTTACATCTTTTTCTCCTTCTTTTACATCTTTTTCTCCTTTCTTTTCCATCTTTTTATACCATATTTTATCTCTTCTTTTTCTGTAGAATTGATTACACTATCGCCTCATTTCCATTTTCTATGTCATGCAATGCCCTATTTCCTGATATTAATAACTGCGACCTAAACTCTTGGTAAAATCTCCAAAATGACCTCTTTGTCTTCAGAAACCTCCTCCCTCCTCATTAATCTAGCTATTGTACAACATCAGAGACCCTTTTCTTTAACAACAAGTAGATGATAACCTTCCTCTTTTTGAAAAACTTCAAGAAAAACTCTTCAATCTTGCATTCAAGGAATTTTTCTATTTTGCCCAAGCCTACCTTTTTAGGTTTAGCTCATTTTACATCTTCCAATGCAGTATGCTTCTATCTAAACACATATGTTGGTTTTCCTTATGAATCAGCTTTAACACTCTCACTTCAGTGATTCTAGCAGTTCATTCTTGCACTGGTACACAGAAATGACTCAGAGTGGGTAATTTATAAAGAGAAGAGGCTTTATTGACTCATGATTCTGCAGGTTCTACAGGAAGCATGACGGCTTCTGAAAAGGCCTCAGGAAACTTTTAATCATGGCAGAAGGGGAAGGGGGAAGCAGGAAACCTTCAATCATGGCCAGAAGAGGAGGAAGAGAGAGGAGGTGTATATGCCACACACTTTTAAACAACTGGATCTCCTGAGAACTCTATTAGATAACAGCACCAAAGGGGGAAATACACCACCATGATCCAATCACCTTCAACAAGGCCCCACCTCCAATGCTGGGGTTTACAATTCAACATGAGTTTTAGGCAGGAATGCAAATCCAAACTGTATCAGTGACCTTGCTCAAGCTTTACTCTCTTGTTTCTCAGTGACTTCTGTCAAGTTGTGCTATACTTTTAAGGCACAGCTTGATTTTTATTTCCTATAAAAAGTTCATAAATTATAAATATAATGAGTATAGCTACTTACGTCAGATTGACTGGGCTTAAAATTGGATTCTCCATTTACTATGTGTATAAGCTTACAAAAATCACTTATTTGCTGTACGTAAGTAAGATGCATCCAAATTATTCAAGGAGAACTTGGGGAAAAGAAAGCAAAATTTTAGAATGCTTTATTGTAAGTTTTAAAGTTTCCTTAGAAAAGAATAATTTGAATGAATGAATTATCTAATATGATTCAAAACTATTATACAGGAATTCTGTAGGAAATTACACTTCATGAATGCATAGAATTTTTCCACCAAATCAAAAATTTTAAAAACAAATATCTCAAAAAGAAATATATTAATATAAGTGAATACTGGCACATAGCCACCAAAAAAATGTTAGTGAAAAATAGTCTCGATTTATACGTGCTATACTGGTAAAGCACTCACTGATATAATTATGATAATATCTAATGTTTTTTGATGTACATAGATAACATGCTAAGAGCTTTACATAAATTATATCACTTATTCTCACAGCAACCTTATGAGGCAGTACCATTATTACTCCCATTTTATGGAGAAGGAAAAGATAGCTTAGGAGAATAACATTGTTCAAGGTTATGCAGCAAGTTAGTATCCTGAAGCCAGGATTCAAACCCACTCAGGCTCACTCCAGGGTCTATCTTTTTAACTACAATACTCTTCCTGTCATTGTGACAGGAAAATAAAATATTTATTAAATGTTTCCAATATTCTAGATGTTTTACTAAAGTGCTTTATGTATCGAATCTTACTAATTTTCTAAATGATCAGAGTAGGTACTAGCTAGGTCTTGGCTTGCAGAAGAGGAAAATGAGGCCTTGTGAGATGAACTTGCCTGATATCACATAGCCAGTTAGTGGTGGAATCAAGACTCAAATGCATCTAATCTGACCCTAGAGTCCATATTGTAAACATACTTTACATTGACTCTAAGCCATAAAACAAGATCAATATAAGATAAATTTAAATGAATTTATTTATAGTATGTATAAGCAAATATTTTAGAATACAGTAAATAACACATTTAAGATACCCCAATGTCAAATTTATGCATGGAGTAAAAGAAAATGGTTCAGTGACTATCTACTCACAGAATCAAACCAACAAATATCATAAATAATTAAGTAAAATATAATAAAACTAAGTACAGTAGTAAATATATTTATGTAATAAGCAACATGTTTGAAATGTAACAAAATTATTTCATTTTTATTTTTAGTACCTAAAAAAAATCTTAATTGTTAAAAATAAAATTATCATTAACCTCAAAGTCTAAAATCCCATGATCATTGCTAGCATCCAGATAAATTCTGTCATTATTGCTACTCAATGTATTTGAACATGATTCATCATTTTTCCCAAAAGCTATAAATCATATTGTATACCACAAAGTGTATTACTAAGGCAATTCAACAGCCATGCAGATCAAGAAAGAAATGCTATATATTTCATTTTGGAAAGTTCTGTTAGAATCAGAGATTTTGACAGCAGGCAATATCTTTGGCAATGCATAGAATCATGGAGTAGATCAAAGCCTATACCCACTATCATAACTATCCTACCCGGGATTGTTTACATGACATTGAATTTTTCTTCTGAAACTTCCACATTGCAATAGAGGAAATGTTTGCCTGCAAGTGTCCATCCCAGACAGTGACAATGCAGAATACGACAGTAGCTCTGGGTGTCTGGCATTTCTTCTTCAATACTCCCAAATTAAGGCATTGAATCATTGGGGGATTTCTTTTTTGGGAGGTGGGTAGCATCTTACACATTATTAAATAGAACTTCTCTAGTTCTCCATTGTCTAATTTTTTTGTGTGTTTGTTTGCTTTTTGTTTCTTCGAGATAGAGTCTTGCTCTGTCACCCAGGCTGGAGTGCAGTGGCACAATCTCGGCTCACTGCAACGTCTGCCTCCCAGGTTCAAGCGATTCTCCTACCTCAGCCTCCCGAGTAGCTGGGATTACAGGCGTGCACCACCAGGTTACGCTAACTTTTGTATTTTTAGTAGAGACAGGGTTTCACCACGTTACTCAGGCTGGTCTCAAATTCCTGATCTCAATGTTCCACCCACCTTGGCCTCCCAAAATGCTGGAATTACAGGCATGAGCCACCGCGCCCGGCATCCATTGTCTAATTTTATAAGAGAGACAATAGTAGTATCTACCATACATACTTATTAAGAAGATTAAATGCACAGGCCCTACTGTATAGTAAATATATATAGCATTAGCTAAGAAGGGGATGAAGATAAAGATTATGCTCAAATACTTCTAAACATTCATTATTACAGTTAATTCATTCTTTTCTGAGACTGCTACTTTTCATATCCTTCCCTATACTTTTTGCCTTAATAAATTCCATTCCTTTCTTATTATTTTAAATGTAACTTCCTCAGATCGGCAATAACAAATAAATTAGAACCACACAACTATTCTCTATATCAGCAGCCAACCCTTTCCTTCACAGCACTCGCAATGTGTAATCACATATTTATTCCTGTACTTTCTCCCAATTACAACCTTATCGTCACAAAAATATTGATTGCATGTGTTTTCTGCATTAGTATATAGTCAGTTCCTAAACTAGCACCAAGGTGAATGTTCCAAGTCTACTGATTTAATATGTATTACTTATTATTAATACTTAACACTTAATCATTTTATTCATTTATTTAATTCATTGTCTATGTTCTTATGCTGTGTTCCAGAATAATTTGTGAGCTACAAATCACTTAGAATAGCTGATTTCATTATTTTTCTTTTTGTGTTTGTATCTTTTTTACAAATAATATAGCACTTAATTATTAAAATAACCTCATCAATTAAGAACGATTATACCGGGTGGGCATGGTGGCTCATGCCTGTAATCCTAACACTTTGGGAGGCTGAGGCTGGTGGATCACCTGAGGTCAGGAGTTTGAGACCAGCCTGGCCAAAAAGGTGAAATCCCATCTCTATTTAAAATACAAGAATTAGCCGGGCTTGGTGGCAGATGCCTGTAATCCCAGCTACTCAGGTGGCTGGGGCAGCAGAATCACTTGAACCTGGGAGGTAGAGGTTTCAGTGAGTTGAGATCATGCTATTGCACTCCAGCCTGGGCAACAAGAGCAAAACTCCATCTCAAGAAAAAAGAAAAAAAAAAAAAACAAGAACAATTTTACCTACATTTCACTGATGAAAAAGCACATCATAAAATAAATCCATAAAAGTTAAACTCCACAAATTGGGATTCATCAAATTTAAGTTCTGCTCCTTAGGAAACACTGCTACATTATAAAAAGAGAAGACACGCACAGGAGGAAAATTTTTGACACAGAAAACAATTGAACTCATGGAGATAGAGCAGAAGGCTGTAACCAGAGGGTGAGAAGGGTAGTGGGAGGGTGGCACGAGGTTGGGATGGTTAATGGATGTTAGCGGTGGAAAAGATCCGAGTTACCTGTGGCATATCCGTATCTGTCTGCAGCAACTTCTGTCCTTGTCTCCTCAGAAGAAATAATTCAACTGAAGGGCATAAGACAGGCAAAGGGACCGAGGCAAGTTTCAGAGTAGCAGTGAAAGTTTATTAGAATGCTTTAGAACAGTAAGAAAAGGAAGGAAAGGAAAGAGAAGGGTACATTGGCAAAATTCCGGGATCTTGATTACTTCTCCACACTCCTAAGATTTTACTGGGACGCTGCTGCTCAGTTTCAGGTGTGTGTGGGGGGTTTTTTTTGTTTTGTTTTTTTGTTTTTTTTTAATCTATTAGGAGATTGCCTTTCCCTGACGCTGGCTGTAACCAATTATTTCTTTAGAGAAACAGTTAACAACTGACTGACCATCACCTGATGGTCGCCCAATCCTCCTGGTGTGTGTGTGTTTGGGGAAAACTCTCCTGCCCTGCTCATATCTGACTAGCTACCTACTGTAACGTGGATACAAAAAAAATAGAAAGAATGAATCAGACCTACTATTTGATAGCACAACAACTGACTATAGTCAATAATAATTTAATTATACATTTTAAAATAACTAGAATAGTATAATTGGATTGTTTGTAACACAAATAATAAATATTTGAGGAGACAGACATCCCATTTTCATGATATAATTATTACACATTGCAAGCCTGTATCAAAACATCTCATATAACCCACAAATATATATACCTACTGTGTACCCACAAAAATTAAAATAAAACATTTTAAAAAGCAAAAAAAAAAAAAGACCACAAAATGTCTCCAAATGCAAGCACATGAAAAAAAAGGCTCAATATTTTTAGCCATGATGAAAATGCAAATCCAAACCACAATGAGATACTGCTACATACATTAAAATGGCTAACATTAAAAAGACTGGCATACCAAGTGTTTGCAAGGAGCAACTAGAACTCTTATACATTGCTGAGGGAAATGCAAAACCATAGAATCACTTTGAAAAATAATGTGTCAGTTTGTTAAAAAGTTAAACATACACTTATGATTTCACCCAGCCGTTCCACTTGCAGGTATTTATTAAAGACAAATAAAGGCGTATATCCACAAAAGGACTTGTACACAAATATTCATAGTAGCTTTATATGTAATACCTGAAAATGGAAAACAATTATAATTTCTATCAACAGGTAAATAAACAGCCACAAAAGTAAATGAAACATTCAACAACATTAATGAAACTCAAAATAATTATACAGAGTGAAAGAAGACAAAAAAAGAGTACATACTGTATGATTCCATCAACATAAGGGTATAGAAAATGCAATTTAATCTATAGTGTTATAAAGCAGATGAGTGGGTGTGTGGGATTAGGCTAGGTTGTGCATGAAACAGGGATTATAGAAGAGTACATGGAAACTTTTGAGGATGATGATTATGCTCTTTATGGTGATGTTGATTTCCTGGGTGTATACATATTTCAAAACTTAATTTGTTGTCTTAATTACAGGGATTTTGTTGTAATCAATTAAAGTGTTAAAATGAAAAAAAGAAAGATTTAAACACAAGTATCTGATGCTAAAGTACTATTAACCACTATGATATATACTCTTAAAAGCAGTGACGGTGTTCTTTTTCTCCTTTGAATCCTTACGCTCTGGTACTGTGTTTTATGTACAATAAATACGTCGTAATTTCTCTTCAAATTGAATTAAGACAACTTCAATCTTCCAGATCACAAATGGACAAAAAGAATGACAAAATAATAATGTATTTGACATTCAGAAATTATGGTGGATTCCACTGCTGATGTTTTTAGCTAAAAGTACCACATTATGGAAATAATAAGACCAAAAATGTATATTTCATTCTACTTTGCAAGTGGCAAGAGAGTCTTATAAGGCCACAGCGTAAACCCATACATCTGAACAATGTATAGAAGAGTGTTCACAACCACATAACCAATGGGGCATAAAGGCACAAATGGTGCAAACAGCCAAGTCATACAAACTATTGGGAACTTGTCACAGAAAACATCCTATTAGCATTACATTTGTGGCTTTATTTTAAATATATGGTGAATAGCATGTTTTTGCTTTGTTTTATTCTGCCTATTGTATGTCTGTTGTTATTTCTGCTTTGTGTTGATCCTAGGAGCAACTGGCAGATAAACAGTCATTTGCTATTTTAACTGAACAATCTAACAAATGCAAATACTATGGTAAGATGAGAATGTAAAGCAGATTTGCCAATTAGCTAATAAATATGAGAATTATAAACACTCTAATTTTTACTATTCTAGGGGAAAGAAATGTAACTTTATTTTACCAATTAGCTCTAAGTCTAAACTTATGATTTCCAAAGTCTCCAATATATCGCTGAGGTTTATGATGAATACATTCTCATACTGTATAAGCTCTTTGAGGAAGAAACATGTGTCCCTTCGAATATTCACTTGTACCGATTGATTGCTTACAAACCAGAAAGTAGAGGTGGGCAATGGGCCGAGCTAATAACACTATTGTAGTTCCTTGGTTTAGAGAGTAACAGGAAATCACCGGTTCAGTCATTTTTTCTGAATATAATGTACTAGCCACTGAGTCAGGGATGTGTGTTGTACAAGAAAAGTGAGTCAGAAATAGTTTCTCTCTTTTTTTGAGTTCATAATGAAATGAATGAGGCAGATAGTGAAAAACTAGGAAAAATACAAAGCAGAGTTGAATAATACTCTAAAAGCAATGGAAGCAATTTTCTGTGAGAGTGCAAAACAAGTAATTCTCATAAGATCACAATAGTTCATAAAGCCCAAGAAAATATATTTTTCACTAAATGTAGCTATTATTTCGTTTAACTATTCATAAAACAAAGACAGTTGTTATATGAATAAAATGGTAAGAGCCTTTACCTGCCCCAATACTGCCTCAGGGATAACATCCATCAACTGTCTTTAAGTTCTTTATCTTTAATAGGTCAAAATAATATCAGTGCATCTCAAAGGTGTTTTATGATGTAAGGCATCACTGGAGAAATAACCACTGAATATTAGAGCAAGAAGGACAATTGGTAGGGAATGTTAAACATCTGTAACACTGGAGAAATGACTTTAAAGGTATATTTTGCCCTCATAAGTGAAACTAGTCATATAAATCACATAAAAAAACTTCATTCTATTAATTTTACCTTGTGTATTACTAGTGATTATTACTAGTGATTATTAGACTAGCGTCTATGATTTATTTTAGCAATGTTTTGTAGTTTTCTCTGTAGAGGTCTTTCACCTCCTTGATTAGGTATATTCCTAATTTTTTTTTAAATATTTTTTGCAGCTATTGTAAAAAGAGTTGAGTTACTGATTTGATTCTCAGTTCGGTTGCTGTTCATTTATATCAAAGCTACTGATTTGTATACATGAATTTTGTATTCTAAAACTTTGCTGAATTCGTTTATCAGTTCTAGGAGTTTTCTGGAGGAGCCTTTAGGGTTTTCTAGGTATACAATCATATTATCAGCAAACAGAGAAAGTTTGACTTTATTTATTTATATTGTCTGATTGCTGTGGCTAGGACTTACAGTACTATGCCGAATAGAAGTGGTAAGAGTGGGCATCCTTGTCTTGCTCCAGTTCCCAAAGGGAATGCATTTAACTTTTCCCCGTTCAGTATTATGTTGGCTGTGGGTTTGTCATAGATGGCTTTTATTACATTCAGGTATGTCCCTTGTTTGCTGATTTTAATCATAAAGGGATAATCAATTTTGTCAAATGCTTTTTCTGCATGTATTTAGATGAGCATGTGAGTTTTCGTTTTAATTCTGTTCATGCGGTTTATCACATTTATTGACTTGTGTATGTTAAACTATCCCTACATCCCTGGTATGAAACCCATTTGATTATGGTGGATTATCTTTTTAATATGCTGTTGGATTCAGTTAGCTAGTATTTTGTTAAGGATTTTTGCATCTGTGCTCAATAGAAATAATGGTCTGTAATTTTCTTTGTTTGTTATGTCCTTTCCTAGTTTTAGTATTAGGGTGACACTGGCTTCATAGAATAATTTAGGGAGGATTTCCTCTTTCTCTATCTTGTGGAATAATGTCAATAGAATTGGTACCAATTCTTCTTTGAATGTCTGACAGAATTCAGCTGTGAATCATCTGGTCCTGGACTTTTTTTGTTGTGGGTAAATTTTTATCACCATTTCAATCTCGCTGCTTGTTATTGGTCTGTTCAGGGTTTCTAATTCTTCCTGATTTAAGCTAGGAGGGTTGTATCTTTCCAGGAATGTATTCGTCTCCTCTAGGTTTTCTAGTTTATGCGTGTAAAGTTATTCATAGTAGCCTTGAATGATCTTTTGTATTTCTGTGGTGTCAGTTGTAATATCTCCATTTTATTTCCAATTGAGCTTATTTGAATCTACTGTCTTCTTTTCTTGGCTAATTTTGCTAATGGTCTATCAATTTTATTTATCTTTTCAAAGAACAAGCTTTTGTTTCATTTAACTTTTGTATTTTTTGTTTCAATTTCATTTAGTTCTGCTCTGATCTTGGTTGTTTCTTTTCTTCTGCTGGGTTTGGATTTGGTTTGTTCTTGTTTCTCTAGTATCATTGTTAACTTCAAAGAATTTTATAATTTTCATCTTCATTTCATTGTTTACCCAATGATCATTCAGAAGAAGGTTATTTAATTTCCATGTATTCGCATGGTTTTGAAGGTTCCTTTTGGAGTTAATTTCCAATTTTATTCCACTATGATCTGAGAGAGTGCTTGATAAAATTTCAATTTTCTTAAATTTATTGATACCTTTTTGTGGCCTATCATATCGTCTATCTCGGAGAAAGTTTCATGCCCTGATGAATAAAATGTACATCCTGAAGTTGTTGGGTAAAATATTCTGTAAATATATGTTAATTCCATTTGTTCCACGGTATAGTTTAAATCCATTTTTTCTTTGTTGACTTTCTATCTTAATGGCCTGTCTACTGCTGTCAGTGGAATATTAAATTCCCCCACTATTATTGTGTTATTGTCTATTTAATTTCTTAGGTCTATTAGTAATTGTTTTATAAATTTGGGAGCTTCATTGTTAGGTGCATATTTATTTAGGATTGTGATATTTTCCTGTTGAACAAGGCCTTTTATCATTATATAACATCCCTCTTTGTCCTACAATCATTTGTTGGTGGATATTTAGGCTGATTTCAAATCCTGGCTTTTATGAATAGTGCTGCAATAAACCAGGGAATGCACATATCTCTTCAACATACTGATTTTCTTTCTTTGGGGTATATACCCAGCTTTGAAATTGATAGATAATGTGTATCTCTATTTTTAGTTTTCTGAGAACCCTCCAATCTGTTCTTCATAGTGGTTATACCAATTTACATTCCCACCAATGGTGTAGGAGAGTTGCCTTTTCTCTATATCCTCACCAGCATTTGTTATTGCCTGATTTCTGGATAAAAGCCATTTTAACTGGGTTGAGAGGATTTCTCACTGTACTTTTGATTTGCATTTCTCTGATGACCAATGATGTTGAGCACCTTTTCATATACCTGTTTGCCATTTGTATGTCTTCTATTGAGAAATATCTATTCAGGTATTATGTTTATTTTTAATGTTATATTACATTTATATATGAAATATTACTTTATTTGATTAGAGAAGCAGCTAAATATCAAGTAGAACAATGAAAAATTTGACCTATAGGGTAAGAGATAAAACATATTTTGAAACTAAAAATTCAGCTACCATATGATCCAGCAATTCCACTGGTGGGTATTTATCCAAAAGAAAGAAAATCCATATATCGAAGATTATCTGCACTCTTTTATTTGTTGCATCACTGTTTACAATAGCTAATATTTGGAAGCAACCTAAGTGTCCATCAACAGATGAATGAAGAAAAAGTGGTACATATACACAATAAGTATGATTCAGCCATGAAAAATAATGAGATCTTTTCATTTACAACAACATAGATGGAACTGGAGGACATTATGTTAAGTGAAATAAGCCAGGCACAGAAAGACAAACATCACATGGTCTCAGTTATTTGCGGGATCTAAAAATCGAAACAATTGAACTCATGGACATAGAGAGAAGGGTGGTTACTATAGGCTGGGAAGGGCAGAAGTAAGTTGGGGGGCAGTTGGGGATTATGAGTGGGTACAAATACAATAGAAAAAATGAATAAGATATACTATTTGATAGCACAACAGGATGAAGTTAGTCAATAATAATTGTATATTTAAAAATAAAGAGTGTATTGGATTGTTTGTAAATCAAAGATAAATGCTTGAGGGGATGGATACCCCATGCTCCATGAGGTGCTTCTTTCACATTGTATGCCTCTATCAAAACCTCTCATATACCCCATAAATATATACACCTACTCTGTACCCACACAGATTTGGAAAAATAAATAAATAATTACAAATATATTTTGGAATTTTAAAGTATAATATGCAGTGTGGTACTGGAAAATCTAATTGATGCAATAAGATAAAGGTAAAAGAAAACAAAAATATATAGAGACTGGAATGGAAAGAACAAATTGTCCCTATTTGAAGATGACATAATTGTACACATGGAAAGCCCAAGAAATCGATAACAAACCATCTAAAACTAATAAATATGTTTAGTAGTGTTATGATATACAAGGGCAACCTACAAAAATCAATCACATTTCCATATATTAGCTATGAAAATTTGGAAACAAAAAATAAAAATACAATGCCATTTATGATTGCTGCTAAGAAAATACAATAATTAGGTATATACTTAATCAAAGATTTAAATTTTTTTCTGTGAAAGACACTGTTAACAAATGAAAAGAGAAGACACAGACTGGAAGAAAATCATATTCATCAAAGACATGTATTCAAAAAATATAAAAATATCTCCAAACTTCATAGTGAAAAAGCAGACAACTTAATTTAAAATGGGCAAAACACTTGCAAAGACATGTCAGTAAGGAAAATATACATATAGAAAATAAGCATATGAAAAAATATTCCACATCGCTAGCCATTAGGGAAATGCAAATTAAGAGCACAATGTAATATCATTACATATTTATCAGAATAACTCAAATAAAAAAATAGTAATAACACCAAATGCTGGTAAGAATGCAGAGAAACTGGATTACTTACACATGCCTGTTTGGAATGTAAATGGTACAACCACTTTGGAAAAGAATATGGCAGTTTCGGCAAAATTAAAATGCACTGATACAGCCCAATAATTGCAACTCTTGGGCATTTATCCAGAAGAAATGAAAATGTGTCATAAAAATCTGTACAGGAATGTCCATAACAACTTAATTTTAAAACTAAAAACTGGAAATGACCAAAATGTCCCTTAGTATGTGAGTGGCTCAACAAACTATGGAAAATCCATACTATGGAACACTATTCATCAATCAAAAGGAACTGGGTATTGATACAACCCATATGAATATTAAGGACATTATGCTATGTAAAAAAGCCAATTTCAAAGATTACATACTGTATGACTCCATTTATACAACATTTTTGAAATGATAAAATTGTACAGATGGAGACAGGGGTTTCCCAGAGACAGGGGTGAGGAGGATGATTGCTGAGGCTACACAAGCATAGTACAAGGGAGAGAGAGATTCTTATGGTGGAACAATGGTGGTGATCACATGAATCTATTAAAGGAAACTAGAATTAACATTATCTCAAAATATGCCTCTTTGACATAAAAATTATTTTTGAGTTAAAGGCAATTAAGAAACAGTGAATCGAGTAAAAGCTCTATGTTCTACTTTTCTGCCTAGAGATAGGAAATAAATCCTCCTTTACTTGAGACAACTCTTAGCCCAGAGATGACACCAGAGGAATCTGCAAGCAAACCTTATTTCATTGGTTTCTACCCATATGTTTACCTTCTCACAGTTTCCCATCTTGGGAAGCTAAAAACCTTCTTCCTTTGCCCAGTCACTTATCTAAAATGTATTGTCTTTTGTTGAAGATGCTACATATGCCAGAATTCTAAGCTACTGCCTTGATTTATCTTTCATCAGGGTTTCTTTCGTGTGATGTTCACTGCATGACTTAATAAACTAGCTTGTTTTAACTCTTGTTATTTCTATTTTTTGTTATTTGGATATGTCACAACTGTAAACTTACGAGAGTTGGGCAGAAATTATATTTCATCCCCGAAACTACCATGTGTTAAAATTTGCATAGAACGAAGTACATACAAACATACAAAAAATAGAGCATATGAGTGCATGTAAAAATTGATGAAATCTGAATAAGTTTAATAGATTTTTTTCAATTTCCTGGTTGATATTGTACTGTAGTTATATAATATATTACCATTGAATTATATCAGATTAAAATTACATGGGATCTCTCTGAATTATTTCTTATAACTGCATATGAATCTACAATTATCTTAAAATATAAATTTTTACAAATGTAATTCTGTGGTTCAATGAAATATATTTCATCACAATGACATCACATAGAAAACCAAAATGGTATTTAATGAAGGACTGTAATGACCAGTTTATATAACTTCAGAGTTATGAATTTGAACCCATAGTTGGAAGTTGCAAGGAGCAAGATTTTGGTTCAATATAAATAAGACTTTTTGTGTTTTAATAGGAAAGTAAAATCAGAAGATATGTTAAAATTTGTTGTGGTTGTAAAAGAAATTCAAACACTGGGTTAGCAGATAAAAAACCATAGTTATGGTTTTAACTTTCAAAGTTTATAAGAAAATAAAGGGGCCTAAGAAAACATCCCCAAGACTTTGAATGTATTTCAAATATCCTTAAAATAAGTCCTCATAATTTCCCTGTAGGAACACTAAGCCCATCTCATTTTATCATTTTTTTTCCAAATTATGTTTTATTGCTTCCAAATGGTAAGAATTTAAGGGTAAGAATCTTCTCAAGAGGGATTGGAGAGGGAAGAGAATGTCCCTTTCTTTCCTGTTACATCTGATTAAATCTCACATGTAAGAAGAATAAGTCCTAGTGGTAATCATGAGTCACTTTTGCTTGCCTGCTGTTATCATTCTCCAGATGAACCATCTAAAGCTCTGTCAAAAAAATACAGATAATTTCCCCCATGGGCTCCTAAACAGCAGGGTCCCTGAAAATGGACCAAGGAGAAATGAAATAATGACACCGTTCGCACAGTGTGTCCCGAGAGCTGTAGCATTTATAATGGAAAACATACACCATCCAACACACTTGACTCTCCTAGAAATTGCAAGGAATCACAGCTACAACTTATTTTGTATTGGGAAAAAGACAAATTCAATGATGTCTGTGTTCCTAGTATACCATTATTTCGGAAATAGAGAAAAAATGCAGTATCATCCAGGGTAGCTAACTTTTTACAAAACTTATTAAAATATAGTAGGGGATACCTGGAGAGACAGACTGGGGCTCTTTGGGGCTAAATGCAATTGTCTCAATTGTTTCTCAAAGACTGGTCCTGAGAAATTAGATGCACTTAGAAAATGAAAAAGAAACTGCAAAGAAAATCCAAAATTATATACTTGTTCTTTGATACGGAACAGAGTATTTTACCATATTTCCATTTAGATTTGAACATCTCAAAGACTTAATGTCAAGGGAATTGTTAAGGAGAAATAACAAGAGTTAAGCTAAGAAGCAACAGATGGAAAAGGCAAAAATGAATGAAAGTAAAATTAAGTTGTATCTTTGGAATTCTCAGAACATGTCACCTTTTTGACACTCAGTCAGTTAGCTACAGATTCAATGAAGATACAACCACACATTGAAGCACAATGGTCTTATTAAAAATGAGAATCTCTCTACAAAGAAAATTCCAGTAATAATATGCCACAAAGTGGCTGTGTATGTTTGACTAGATTTATAATTGTCTTTTTATTTGCATTGCAACTGTAAGTTTTCTTCTTTGTAACCATTTTTGTTTTGCTTTTTAAGTTGGTGCCTAGGATTACATTTGTGCTTGAAATTAATATAGCAAATAAAATTATATTGTGCATGCTTATCGATAGGTAGTGACTTCAATTATAACCTTTTCCCAAGATTCACAGAGAAATTATTCTAGGAAAAAATTTTACCTCAGCCAAGCGCAGTGGCTCACACTGTAGGCCCAGCACTTTGGGAGGCCAAGGCGGGCAGATCACCTGAGGTCAGGAGTTCGAGACCAGCCTGGCTAACATGGTGAAACTCTGTCTCTACTAAAAATACAAAAAAAAAAAAAAAAAGAACTGGGCATGGTGGTGCATGCCTGTAATCCCAGCTACTTGGGAGGCTGAGGCAGAAGAATCGCTTGAAGCTGGGAGGAGGAAGTTCCAGTGACCCGAGATCACACCAATGCACTCCAGCCTGGGTGACAGAGCTAGACTCCATCTCAAAACAAAACAAAACAAAACAAAACAAAAACAAAAACAAAAAACTGCCTCAACATCTTACACAGGCCAAGTAGGAGAAGCCTTAGTTCCATTCAAAACTTGAAAACTTCCAGTGACATATACGAGAGAGGAAATGGTAATAACAACTTTTCACATATAAAACCTGATAAACTTAAGATAGTTATTATTGTAATGCAACTGACTTTGAAATCCTAAAGAGTAAATTAATAATGTGCATGTGTTAAGACTAAAAAGAGAAATTCTTTAGACTTAAATGTTTAAAGTTACATAGAATTTCATAATAGAGCAAATATAAAATGAATACAAAATAATCATAAAATATGTTTTATATAATGCAAAATTTCTTAATAAAATTATCCATTTATGTGAAACTAGTTCAACATAACTCAGACTTTTGTTAGCCTCTTTGGCTTCCATTTCCCTTAAAATAACTGTGAAGTAAACATGGAAAAAAAAAGTGTATATAACGTACATGTACTCTTTGAAGAACAATAATGAAATGAAAGTTGTGCACCCTCCAGCTAAAAAAGGAAAGAGTATTAGCAGTACAAAAGTTTTGATATATGCTACACTTATTAAGATGTATTTACTTGAAAATTCTGAAGTATCTAGAATATAGAAAGGTTTTTTTTTTAATATAAAACAATATTTTGGGCTAAATTCTTTTCTGGATTTATTGAAAGAATGTTGTTCATATAATTTATATTTCTTGGAATATATGGCTCAATATGTCATTAATTTATATTAATTTATATATAAATTTTTAAAAAAATATATAAATGTCTATTTGTATATATGTGTCTCTATGTATACAATACATGCATACACATATAAATATATATACACACACAGACATAAACACATATACACATTTATATCATCTGTGTTCTAGGAAAATAATTCTGTTTCATCAAAATTACTAATTGTGTTATTCGCATATTTTTGTTTTCCACTTTTACTGTGGGTATTTTTGAAACCTGAGAGAAATGTGCTCAAGTCTTCTGCTAGAACTGTAGATACTGCTTTTGAGTTTTCTTCTACTTCTACCAGGTAATTTTCTTTTCTATTTTAAAACTGTGTAATAAGGTGCATATAAGTTTATTACAATGATTATTACCTGTTTAGTTTAGTTACCTGTTTAGAAAATATTTTACTCATACCCTGAATTGTTACTTTTAAAATTTCTTTATGTTGGTTTTCACTTTGCTCTAGTATCTCCTTGAGTAGCTTAATAATCAACCTTTTGAAATTTTTATCTGGTATTTCCAAGATTTCGTCTGGGTTTGGATCTATTTCTGGAGGACTCTGTAATCTTTTGGAGGTGTTAAGGAGCTCTGTTTTGTCATATTGCCAGAATTATTTTTCTGTTTTTTTTTCTTTTTTCTCATTTGGGTAGACTCTCTCTTCTAATTATTCTTGAATTTATTTTTTATTTGATTATATTTCTTTACATTTATTTTCACTCTTAAGGATGTGACTTTAGGGCCGGGCGCGGTGGCTCACGCCTGTAATCCCAGCACTTTGGGAGGCCGAGGCGGGCAGATCACAAGGTCAGGAGATCGAGACCACGGTGAAACCCCGTCTCTACTAAAAATACAAAAAAAAAAATTAGCCGGGCGCGGTTGGAGGCGCCTTCAGACGCAGTTTCTCCGGTTGTTGAGGCAGGAGAATGGCGTAAACCGGAGGCGGAGCTTGCAGTGAGCCGGGGTTGGGGCCCCTGCCTTCCGGTTTGGGGGACAGAGCAAGACTCTGTCTCAAAAAAAAAAAAAAAAAGGATGTGACTTTAATTTTGTAGTTTATTGAAGCCTAATTTGGCTCTTCATGTTTTCAGGGGTGAAGGCTCCGTATGGGATCCTTGGTTATAGAGTCCTTGTATGGTGGCATTCTTAGATGCTGGTTGTTGTAGCAATGTACTCAGTGTGTGAGAAAGTTCACTATCTCCTGTAGGGTTGGAATGACAGAAGTCTCTTGAAGTTTATCTCATTCCCCCATTGTATGCATTTTTTATTTATTCATTTCTCCCCAGTATTTTATTTACTGGGTTGAATGGTTCAGGTTTCATGCCGATAGGCGAGGTATCCACAGATGTAAAACAGTTGTGGCTAAAGCAAGTGCATAAATGCAATACTCATTGGTGGGCAGAGGTCCCAGCCTTGACAGTGGTGGCTAAGGAAGCCCTCAAGGAAACACACTGAGACCTGATTAGAGGGAGGGCCAGATCCACCTCACCCAAACACATTCTTGACCCAGTTTTATGGATCTCCAGATCAGACAGGCACCTCTTTTCATCTGCAGGAAGACTGATGTTCCAAGTAAAAAGAACTCGTGACTCCACCTCTGATTCAAACCTGTAGCTAGAGGGTGCTTCTCCTGGGGGTGCAGTCACCATGAAGTGTTCCCGAAAGGCTGCCTAGAGGTGCACCCACCCTGAGCTCCTGTGGGAAAAGCCTCAGAGGTGTCTTCAGTGGTGGGCAAAAGGGAAAAGCAGGTAATTCTCCAAGACCCTTAATGAGCACCAGGGCTGCCTGAGTGTTGTAGCAGAACTGCAGACTTTCCCTCCCGAGCCCAGCACTGCAACTGTGCCTCTGCTGAAAGAAACTTCCCCCCAGCAGAAAGATCTGGCACTCAAGACATGCCATCTGGGTTTTTCCTCCCATGGGATGTTCTCTGGATGTGGCGCACTACCTTTTCCCATAGGAGTAAGGGTCCCTGAGAGCCAGACTACTGTGAGTGCTGTAGCTCCTGTAGGTCTAGCCACTCGGTGGGGCTGCCGCACTCCAGGCTGGTGCTAGGGAATGTCTGCAATGGATCCAGAGATGTGATCTGTCCTCAAGTCTCTCAGTAGCAGGTACAAGCACCAGCTCTGATACGGGTGGAAGGGGAATGAGGTAGGCTTTGAGATTTCTTAGGTATAGACAGCTTTAGTGTTCTGGCTTTTTCAGATGCCAGTTTGTAGTAGTGATAAATAGGTCATGTGGACAGACCCAGGACCTCTTGGTCAGCCAGGGTGGAGCAGGCAATGGTGATAGCTGAGGTCATGCACCTGTTTTCTCCTTCCTGGGCACAATTTTATTCTACCAGAAGATGCCTTAATGGACTGTGTTGCTTGGCCTCCAGACAGGAGGCAGCACTTGCAATAGAGGACCAGTCGCAGTAGTAGTGGTGAGATTTTTGCTTGCCTGTGTGACCCAAGGGAGGTACTCTGGTTTCTCAAGTGAAAGGTGGCGACATAAAGCTCCCAAAAGTTTCTGGCTCTTGTGTTAAAAGCTACCAGAGTGGGTGGAGGGGCAAAGCCAGGTGTGAGCTGGGTAAGGCGGGTATGCACTCTGACTCTCCACATGCAGAGCAAGCCATGGCCTCTGTGGGAGTCAGTGGAGTCTGCCTACTGGGGTAATGTTCCAGAGAGGAGCATAGCTCCCTCTGTTGCATGGAACAGTTCATGAATGGAGTGGGGAGAAGCAGGTGGCAGTAAGCCCCATCCAGTTCCCACACACTTGGCAAGGCAGATCTCACACCTGCAGTTTTTTGCTAACGGCAGTAAGCTAAGTTCCAGGCCACCTATGCTCAGAACTCACAACTGCCCCAGACCATAAACATTCCCCGCAGAGATAGCAACCATGGCTTTCAGGCCATGCCCTTCCCAGTTGGCTGGTACAGGCAGAGCACCCAGCTCCTGTGCTTGTGGCTGCAACACAATTACCGCTCACCCTCCAGTTCTGGCCAAGGGAGTTCTTCTCCACTAGAGATTATATTGTGAAATTCGGTTGACAGTTTTTTCAACCTGTGACTGCTGCCTGAGTTAGTTGGGAAACATCCATAAAGTTCCATGTTGTTAAAGTATGTAGATAGGCAGAAATGAGCAGGGTGGGATAAGGCTCCAAAGAATGTCATCTGCCTGTCAGGTGCCTATCAGGCAATTGTCAGGGGGTCTCCTCAGGAATGATAAGTGGCTGCGGCTGGCAACAGGGGGAAACAACTTGAGCTTTTGGGCTACAATTATTCTAAAAGAACTGAAAAATTGAGTGTACAGTCGACATGTACTGTCAGTAGCAAATCGGCAGAGTTTAACTGGTATATTATCTTCCTCTGGGGACCTGTCAAGGTATGTGCAGTAAGAGGCAAAATGGCAGAGTTTGATTAGTATATGACCTTCCTCTGAAGACATGTCCAGACATGCACAGTAAAAGAAAAAATAGCAGTTTGACCAGTATATGACTTTCTTCTGGGGTTCTACACTGGTAAGGGAATATTACCCTAAGGGAGCATGCATATAACTTCAACTATGAAACAGCCCACACGGCCCCTCCCTGATTCTGGCATGTCACTGCACATATGATGATTAGCCAATAGCCCGCTCAAGTGGAAGGAAGAGGGGAGGAGACTGAGAAGAATCAGGAAATTGTAACTTTATAAGAGCACCTAGTCGACAATCAGGTGGGGCCCTCAAATCTTTCAAGTCACCCAATTGCTCCCTTCTTCGTGTACTTTACTTCGCTTCAATAAGCTTTTGCTTCTGCCTTAAATCTACTGATGTCTCTCGGCTGAATTCTTTTTTCCAAGAATACAAGTAAAAGTGACTATGGACGCCTCCTGGACTCATGACTTGTAACAAAATTTGGTGCCATTACTTAAATCCCTGTTTCCCACTAAGACATGTCTGTGCCTTGCCCTCTTCAGCTGGAGGCACCCAACTCTGCTTATGTAAAGCCTTCTTTCTCTTGCTCTCTTACTCACTGACCAGTCTCCAGAACACAGTTCCCCTCAATTACTGTGACTTTTCTTCCTCCAGATGATTTCTCAGTTCATCCTGATGGGTGACAGGCAGAGATATGAGGACTTCAGAGTCTACAATAAGTAGACCTAAGTCACTGTGGGCCTCCTGGACAGGAGGCTCACAAGGGTATAGGGCTTAAGGTCAGACCATGCAATGACTGGAGACTTTTATTTACTTAACTAACACTGGCTTCTCCCCAATAAATTTGTACCTTATTCTGCATCTTTTTTGTGGACTTTGAGATGGCCTTGCATTCTTGCTGCACTGTCCATCTTCGGGGAAAGTCAGCCTCTTCTCTATTTTCACTCTTATATTATGCAACTTCTGGTTAACTCTTGGAGGACCCCAAACTCCACCAATTCCTTGTTATCCATCATGCATTTTTATTTCGTGCTACACTCCAAGACCAAGGGTTTTCCAGTGCCTCTTGGGGCAATTTGTTTGCTTCCACAGGGCATCTGTCTGTGGCCCATTAAAAGTGACTCCTACTTCTCCTCTAGAGCTATCCCCACTTCGGAAAGAGGGACAATTTTTTTGTCTACCTTACGTGTTCTCTCATCCCAAACTCTGGGATGAGCCATCTGATGGTTCCTCTTCTCCATTGAGAAAGCCAGTAGACACTGTATTCTTGGGTCTAAGAGCTGCCGTTTGTGTGAATGCAAAAAAGCCTATAAATATTTCTCTCATTGTCTTTCATTCCCACTAGTTGCGGAGGAATTCCTCTGCCTTTTTAAACACTTGTTTTACATGCTCAGGAAACCATGAGGGGTTAAATTAGGGGACTAAAATACAGGTTTTCCTCTACTCATCTGGCCATCTACATGCCATTCCTAATATGCACTGGGACCTGCATTGCTATGTTCGAGTAAAGGAAGGACTAGTTTCCTTACAGTGGCTGGTTGGGGATAAGGTACTCACCTACCTATAGGGACATGGGTAATGGGAATATGAAAGAATGGAAAACCACTTTATTGCTGGAATGCTCCAAATGAGGGTCACCATAGGATCATGAAGTCAAATGTACAGGCCAGCCAGAGGCCATAGATACAGAACAGTTTATCATTAAGACAGAGATGAAGGCTGGTCCTGGAAGGACAGTGTAAGACCAGGGTTAGAGATACCCAGTTAGCACTGGTTCATTCTGGAACCCAAGGATGAATGAGCGATGCCATATTCACTCTGGTCTAAAGTATAAGGAAAACAAGAAAAGACATTTATTCTTCCATCCTATTCTCTGTTCTCTTTTACAGATGGGTAATCATGCCTCCATACCTCAGGACTCACCTCTTAGATACCTCCTTAAATATTGATATAAATTAAACCCCCAAACCCTAAAATGAAATAAAAAGCTAATTTTCCTTTGCAGAACCAGAAAATGTCTGACCAGAGAATGAAAATACAAATTTTAAGGCTATTCTCCAGTGGAACCTTTTCTGCCGCCATTAGGGCAAATAGTCAGAAATTCCCTACTTACCAACCATCATGGCCTGGAGAGAAGACTCTAATCCTTGTAAAGCTTGTAAGGCAAACCCCACTATCCTAGCTATTTTTAGCTGCCGGCTCTAGGGCCCTCCATTAGGAGGCCTTGGATACTCCCCTACTCCCTTTAGCCTCCTTTTCCAGAGTCCAAAGAGAGAGAGCAACAGCTACCCCTACCTTTTTCCCCTATTTATCCCACTCTCAGACATTTAGAATAGACCCTACTCTACACTAGGTCCCTTAGTTCTCCCTCCAAACTCTACCTATTACACTAAGTAAGTGAGCCAATCAGACCCACCTAGGTTCAGATCCCCTTTCCCATGCAGGACCTTTGGCAAGTTAGGAAAAACCTAAGAAAGTTCTCAGATTACACCTCACGAGGCTCATAGAGGGCTTCCAAAAATTAACCCTTACATTCACATTATTTTGGAAGGACATAAATATCCTCTTGGGTCAACCACCATCACAAGAGGAAAGGCAAACCATCTGTGAAGCAGCAATCCACTGTGGGGTTGGCTTACCCCTGGTGAATGCCAACTAACCTCTAGGGGGTACAGCTGTTCTCTAACAGGACTCCAATTGGGACTACAAAAAAGAAGCAGAAGTATAGGCCAGGAACAATATGATCCTGTGTCTGATAGAGGGAATTAAATGGGGTAAGGTCAAACCTATAGACTGAATTACACACCATAAACCAGGAGCAAGCCAAATGAAAATCCTATACCTTTTCTCAAAAGGCCACAGGAAACCCTTAGTAAGCATATGAACGTAAAACTAGAATTCCCTAAGTGACAACTAGTTCTAAAGGACCATTTCTTTACCCAAGTCACCCTAGACATTAGGAAAGATTACAAAAGTTATGTTTAAGACCCAGTGCCCCATGCCAGAAATCCTCAAATTAGACTCTGCAGTCTTTTATAATTGAAATCAGGATGAGGACAGGGCTAAGGAGAGGGAGTAACACAAGGACAGGTGGCAAGCTTAACTATTGGCTGCTTTACAAGCCCACCAGCCCCTTCCAGGATGCTCTAAGGACACTCTTTGTATTAGTCCATCTCACATTGCTATAAAGAAGTACATGAGGCTGGGTAGTTTATAAAGAAAAGAGGTTTAATTGGTTCACATGTCTCCAGGCTGTACAAGAAGCATAGTGGCTTCTAGGGAGGCCTCAGGAAACTTACTCATGGTGGAAAGCAAAACAGGAGACAACACTTCACATGGCCAGAGCAAGAGAAATTGGAGGAGGTGCTACACACTTTTCAACAACCAGATCTTGTGAGAACTCAATATCATGAGAACAACACCCAGATAAATGGTGTTAAACCATTAGAAACCACCCCCATGATCTAGTCACCTCCCACCAGGCCCCAAATCCAACACATGATTATAACTGAACATAAGATTTGGGTGGGGACACAGATCCAAACCATATTATAAATCCCTCAGGTAACTGCCATTGGTGCAGAAGACAGGGCCACTGGAGAACGAATTGTCCAAATGGACCAAATGGGAGAAAGCCCTGCATGGCCTACCCCCTCTGCCATGAGCTTGCCCACTGAAAGAAGGACTAACCCAGGAGCCACCCCCCGCCCCCCGACACACACATACCACTTGAACTCCTATCCAATAATGGTCTTGAACGGAAGGGACCCTCCACCTTAGCAGGCTTCCAAATCTGACATCTTCATTAAAGGAACAGAGCCAATGGCAACTCTGGAAGTGGCAGGTAGGACTGCCAATTTCGTTTTAAATACAAGAGCTGCTTACTTTGTTCTAACCTCCTTCTCTATTTTCCTCTGACACCTGTTTGGTAATGTGGGCAAAGTGGTATCCCTTTCCTCAAAAAATTCACGCCCCCTTTATATTGCTTATGAGACCAATTACTATTCTCCTACCAGTCCCTAGCAATATGTAAATGCCTCACATCCATTTTGAGTAGGAATATACTTT
Organism: Papio anubis; assembly: GCF_008728515.1. Taxonomy (NCBI): domain Eukaryota; kingdom Metazoa; phylum Chordata; class Mammalia; order Primates; family Cercopithecidae; genus Papio; species Papio anubis. Next base: position 9,852,728 of record NC_044996.1, on the reverse strand, counting down.
CCAAAATGGGTCCCTGTTTAATATTTACCCAATATGTAAATTTATGCTTCCTCCTGATAGCCCAGTTTCTCCTGGGAAAGCCAGCAATCCTACCTCAGGGTTTTAGAGATAGCCCACACTAATTAGGACAAGCCCTGGCAAAAAAAAAAAAAAAAAAAAAAAGTAACCAAGATATCTCTTGAGGGATAAGAACTTCTGCAGTATGCAGATGACCTAATATCATCTGCTCCCCCTCTATAGAGCACACACAGCAATATGCAGTACAAACCTTAAACTTCTTAGCAAAAAGGGAGGTACAAAGTATCCAAAGCCAAAACAGAAGTTCATGCCTAGGATTAACTATATATATATATATATGTATATATATATATATATATATATATAGAGAGAGAGAGAGAGAGAGAGAAAGGGAAAGAGAGAATATTACTGGCTCCAGACCTTTATAAGAACCAACCCTTTTACCCACTAGGAAGCCAGGTCCTTATTAAAACCTAAATGGATGGATCCCTTAAACCTCAGTTAACCCCCTTATGGAAAGGCCCTTTTACTGTCTTACTTTCTACTCCAAGAGCTATCAATGTTCCCGGCATCTCTAGTTGAATCCATCATTAACAAATATAACCTTGGGAAGGTTCCAAAGAACCAATAACAGGACCAACACCTAAGTATTCTTACAAACCACTGAAGAATCTAAAATTTCTCTTCAAATGAAAAGATAAGTAATGTGTTCTTTCCTTTCAAACTAATGCTACCTCAACATAAGGCAGCCCAAATACTGGGGTATTTTTCACAGTAGCATTGCTTATTCTTACACTTGGTTCAACACCAATATTCCCCATGGGCCTGTACCCCTCTCAGCTATGTATTTTCATGTGGACTTAAAATATACTGAAATATGAGGGAAGTTCTCAAAGAACTTATGCAATCCCCTCGCTTGCAAACCTCCTTATTTGCATAAATAACACCTAACACATGAAGAAATGTTCCCTAGGACTCCTGAGGCCACAAGGATTAGGTGTAACAATCTATAACATTTTGAACTACTGACAAGAGAGAGCTCTTGGTCTTATACTAGCTGGGCTAGGGGCAGCAGTAGGATTAGCTGCCCCATGGGGAACATTCACATATCATGAAGTTACCTTTCAGAACTTACCTACACAAATTGGATATTTGGCTCAGAGAACTGGGAATGCAATCTCTAAACACAATTCTTTACTAGATTTTCTAGCTAATGTAGTCACAGACAACAAATTAGCTCCAGATTATCTCCTTGCAGGACAGAGTGGAGTCTTTGCTGTAATCAGTAAATTCTGTTGCACTTATATTAACATTAGTGGGCAAGTAGAGGAAGGTATAAAGAGAATATACAGTCATGCTAAGAGGCTTTATGATTTTGGCAAAGGAAATCTCTCAGCATATTTCATCTGGAACGCTGTAAAATATTCTCTGTCATCCTTCACATGGTTCTTCCCTTTTCTGGAACCAGATGTCTCCATACTGCTACTTCTTTTTTTGGTCCCTGCCTTTTGACTTACTTGTTAAATTTGTCTCCTACAGGATACAACAAATTTAAATCAAGCTCCTAATGATGCAAGGATACTTACCTCTCCACTGAAATGCAGTCAAAATTATACTGCCTCCTCTGGATCTTGTCAAATACCAATTTTGCCAACCCATGAAACCATTCTGTCCTGACAGGAAGAGATTGAGACCCACAGGATGACTACAGCACTTCTTTCAGTGGGAGGCAGCTATTGAAGTCTGACCTTCATCCAATGTCCCCAAATAATTGAGTTTCAAAAATCTTGAGAAGGGAATGTTAGAGTAAGTAGATAGGCAGATATGAGCAGGGCAGAATAGGGCCCCAAAGAATGTCAGGCAACAGTCAGGAAACTGTCATGCAATTGTCAGGCAGCTTCTTCAGGAATAATAGATGGTCATGGCTGGCACCATGGAGGGAAAAATTTCTGAACAAGCAGGAAACATCTTGAGCTTGTGGGCAATAACTTTCTGATAAGATCTAGAAATTGAGCAAATAATTCTAGGCATGCACCATAAGGGGTAAAATGGCGGAGTTTGACTGCTATATGACCTTCCTCTGGGGGCGCTAGACTGGTAAGAGAAAATTGCCCTAAGAGAACATGTGCATAACTTCAACCACCAAATGGCACATGTGGCGCCTCCGGGATACTGGCAAGTCACTGCATATGCAGCAATTAGCCAACAGCCTGCCCAAATGGAAGGATGAAAGGAAGAGACCCTAATTGAAATCAAATATTATTAAACATTAGTGAAACCTGTGTATTTATGCACTGGTAATAACTGTAATAATATTTCTATTGGTTTGATGGTAGATAGTCCTTTTATACTGGATTACTCTTAACATTTTATGGATTAATTAGTGTAGTAAATAATATTAACATTTTTATGTATTTTTTTAATTTCAACTTTTATTTTAGATATAGGACGTACATTGTTACATGGTTATACTGTACTCAGATAGCGAGCATAGTACCCAATAGGTAGTTTTTCAACCCATATCCTCTTCTATCCCTTCTTCTTCTAGTCTCCTCCAGTGTCTATTGTTCACACGTTTATGTCCATATGTGGTCAATGTTTAGCTCCCACTTATAAGTGAAAATATGTGGTATGTGGTTTGCTGTTCCTGCATTAGTTTGCTTAGGATTATGGTTTCCGCCTCTATCCATGTTGCTGCAAATTACATGATTTCATTTTTATGGGTGCATGGTATTCCACAGTATATGTATACCAGATTTTCTTTTTCCCATCTAGCATTGATGGGCACCAAGCTTGATTCCATGTCTTTGCTATTGTAAATAGTGGAGCAATGAACATACAAGTGCATGTTCCTTTTTGATACAATCTATTTTTTGAGGTATATACCCAATAATGAGATTTCTGAGTTGAATGGTAGTTCAACTCTTTGTTCCTTGAAAAATCTCCAAACTGCTTTCCACCGTGGCTGAACTAATTTACACTCCCACCAGCAGTGTATAAACATTCCATTTTCTCTGCAGCCTCACCAGCATTCACTATTTTTGAATTTTTAATAATAGTAATCCTAAGTGGTTTGTGATGGTTGTATCTCATTGTTGTTTTAATTTCCATTTCTCTGATGATTAGTGATGATGAGTATTTTTTATATGTTTGTTTGTAACTTACATGTTTTCTTTTGAAAATTGTTCCTGTCATTTTTAATGGGGTTGTTTTTTGCTTATTAATCTGTTTAAGTTTCTCATAGTTTCTGAATATTAGACCTTTCTCAGATGCACAGCTTGCAAATATTTTCTCTCATTCTGTAAATTGTTCACTTTATTGACAGTTTCTTTTTCTGTGCAGAAGCTCTTTAGCTTAGTTAGGTTCTACTTGTCTATTTTTGTTTTTGTTGCAAATTCTTTTGAAGACTTAGCCAAAAATTATTTGCCAAAGCCATTGACAAGAGGAGCACTTACTACGTTTATTTCTAGGATTTTTGCAGTTTGAAGTCTTACATTTTAATCTTTAATGCAGCTTGAGTTAGTTTTTGTATATGATTGTATAAGTCTGTTTTTATGGTCCTAATAAAGACATAACTGAGACAGTGTAATTTATAAAGGAAAGAGGTTTAATTGATTCACAGTTCCACATGGCTGGGGAGGCCTCACAATCATGGTGGAAAGCGAATGAGGTGCAAAGTTGCATCTTACATGGCGGCAGGCAAGAAAGCTTGTGCAGGGAAACTCCCATTTATAAAACCATCAGATCTTATGAGACTTATTCACTATCATAAAAACAGTATAAGGTAAACCAACCCCATGATTCAGCTGAAGGCCAGCTGGCACTCAAGGTTCTGAATCCAGAGTTCAGTGTAGCGAGGAGAAAGATCCAAAAGGAAAAATGATGAGGGATATGGGTGGTGATGGAACTGGTACAGGACAACTTCTGTGAATAAGCTTGAGAAATCTCTACATCATTACCGTTAAAAGTTACAGAGTGTTTGGAGTAAGCAGCTCTACTGGAATTAATCAGCACCCTGCGTGACATTTCACCCTACCTTAAAATCCCCCCTGCTTTCTATCCGTAAGAGCATAGCTGGCTCTGCTGCATTATTTTGGGTGCACAACACTCTTGACTACTCTAGTGATCCATTGTAAACTTGCCAAGTCCCAGGGCTGAAAGCTGTCCTGATGCCCCTTGAGGTCTGTATTTTTTACCTCTGTGTACAGTGGACCCCCTCTATAGAGGCTGGGGCTATGCCAGTGAGTGGAGTTGGTGATTGATGACTGGCAGTTGAGATGGACCGGGAATCCCAGGGAGCAGAGGAAGAGAGTGTGTAGCTGCAAAGAAGGGGAAATGAGTGAGAATTTTTCCGGACTGCAGTGACTCTGCAGATAAAAGACTGGGTGTGAACAGGTCTTAGAAAATAAATTTTCTCATTAATATGCTTTGCTTATGAGAAAAAACAAATAGATGTCCAATAATTCATGTTTAAATATGTTGTTTTTAGTTCTATTAATCATAGCAGCAAATGGGAAACAACTAGTCTATCAGGAAGAGAATGATTTAGTTAATTATGGTACGTACATGCTTTAGAGTGTATATACCATATGTGCTGTCATGGAAAGGCACCCATTTTATTAAGTGCTAAGACAAGTGACAGATCAATATGTTCATACTTACCCATTTATGTTAAAAAACAATGCATTTTTATAGTACATCTGTTTCTGAAAAAGCCTAGAATAAGCTTTAAAACAATACACACCAGATTGTTAATTATAGATACCTATGAAGAAGGGGCTGAATGTTGAAGCAACTTTGTAAAGTTGAGAATTGTGATTTATTTGTGTTTGCCAATTGTTTTGCTTATTGCATAATTGCAATAAATAAATGCATAAGCTACCATCTTCATAATTAAAATATTTAAATACTCCTCACAACAGAAATAATAACCATGTTAAAGGATGAATACAAGATGTAGATAAGCACTTGTAGTCTCTATCATAAGCTGTCACATAGTGGATGCTTAATAAAAGGCAACTATTGTAACTTATTATAACAACCACCATTTCTTAGAGGAGTTTCTGAGAAAGTCAGATTTGCTCTGAAATTCACCAACTTCTTTAAGTTGCATGCCTGCCATGTTACAAATGCTTGTAAACATAGAATAACACCTAACTTTCAAAGGATCCTGTAAATGTTAGCAGGGAGCATTTGCCCCTTTACACTCAATAGCCCTTTTCTGCAAAGCCCTTTGCAATAACCTCTATAATCTCATCAGGCTGTGAATGTTCTCTTTCCTTTTGATACATGGTTAAAATTTTAACTTATGAGTCTCTGCTACAGTTTCCATGACTGAACTTGCTTGAACACCTGTACCAGTACTATTAGGCAAACTGCAAAACAGGATTTTCCTGTGGGGCTAGGGGAGGGATAACATTAGGAGAAATACCTAATGTAGATGACAAGTTGATGAGTGCAGCAAACAAGCATGGCACCTGTATCCCTATGTAACAAACCTGCACGTTCTGCACATGTATCCCAGATCTTAAAGTATAATACAAAAATTTTTAAAAAGAAGAAAATTGGAAGATTTATGGAAACAAATATTAAAGGAAACACAGCATACCAAAACTTATGGCGTACAGCAAAAGCAGTAAGAGAATTTTATAGCTCTAAGTGTCTACAACAAAAAAGAAGAAAAACTGAATAAACAACCTAACCATGCATCTTAAAGAACTAGCAATGCAAGAGCAAACTAATCCCAAAATTAATAGAAGAAAAAAATAATAAATATCAGAGTAAAAATAAATGAGATAAAAATAAAGATAATAATAGAAAATATCAATGAAACAAAAACTAGGATTTTGGAAAACTAAACTGACAAAATTGTAGCAAGACTGACAAAAAAAAGAGAACATCCAAATAAAATCAGAGATTTAATAAAAGACAATTCAGTTGATCCTGCAGAAACTCAAAGGATCATTAGCGGCTACTATGGGCAACTACATGACAATAATTTGAAAAATCTAGAGAAAATTAAAAAAAAAAAAATTCTAAACTCATGGAAACTACCAAGATTGAACCAGGAAGAAATATAAAACCTGAACAGACCAATAACAAGTAATGACATCAAAGCACAATTAAAAAAAGACTTCCAGTCTGTCACTGATGGACATTTGGGTTGATTCCAAGTCTTTGCTATTGTGAATAGTGCCGCAATAAACATACGTGTGCATGTGTCTTTATAGCAGCATGATTTAGAATCCTTTGGGTATATACCCAGTAATGGGATGGCTGGGTCATATGGTACTTCTAGTTCTAGATCCTTGAGGAATCGCCATACTGTTTTTCATAATGGTTGAACTAGTTTACAATCCCAACAACAGTGTAAAAGTGTTCCTATTTCTCCACATCCTCTCCAGCACCTGTTGTTTCCTGACTTTTTAATGATCGCCATTCTAACTGGTGTGAGATGGTATCTCATTGTGGTTTTGATTTGCATTTAGGTTGTTTATATTCTTGTAATGAATTGTAATGATTATATATTCTGGTTCTTTGTCTCACATAGTGTTGCAAATATTATAACTTTATTGTGCATATTGTGCAATATATTATGATGATAATTGTCATAGGTATTACATTTACATACATAATTAATCCCACAGGACAATGTTATGATTTTTTATTTAAACAGTTGTGCATTTTATTAAAAGAAATTACAAGGAAAATATCAACTTACATGTATCTACATATTTATTATTTCTAATGCTCTTCCCTCATATGTGAAGCTCCACGTTTCTCTCTAGAGTCAATTTATTCAACATGATGATCTTCCTTTAGCATTTCTTGTAGTATGGCATAGTAGCAATAAATTCACTTAGCTTACATTATCTAAAAATGTCTTTATTTTAACTTCATTATTAAAGGATGTTTTCATCTGATATATAACTGTAGGTTGACTTATTTTTCTTTTATACTTTTACTATGTCATTGCAGTCTTGGACTTTCAGAGTTTTCAATGAACACTACTTAGGCATTTGAATCACAATTTTCCTAAATACAATTTATCTTTTCTTTGTGGTTAGTTTTACAATTTCCTTTCTCTTTCTCTTTTGTTTCACTGTTATATGACTAGACATGGAATTTTAGAAATTTTTTCTCTTAAGAGTCCATCAAACTTCTCAAATCTGTGAATGTATGTCTTTTACCACATTTGGGAAGTTTTTAACCATTGTTCCTTCTAAGATGTATGTTTTCTGTCCTCATATCTCTTCTCCATTTGGGACTCCAATTTCCCATATGTTATAACATTTGAAATTCCCCTGAAGTTCTCTGACCTTTCTTTACTTTTTCAATATTTTTTCTCTCTATCTTCTTTGGGATAGATGATTTCTGTTTATTTTTGTCTTGATGTTCACTGACTTGTTCCTTTATCATTTCTTTGCTGCTATTAAGTCAATCCATTAATTTTTTAAAACTGCAGATATATTTTTCAGTTATAAATTTATATTTGATTCTCTTTATATTTTTCTCTGCTGATATTTTATACATTTACATTCTTTATTCATATATTTTCCTTTAAGTCACTGAACATAATTACAATAGCTACTTTAAAGTCCTGTGTAATAATTCCAATACCTGGGTTTTCTCTGAGGCTAGATCATATTTTCCTGATTTGGGGATGTCAGGTGATTTTCTATTTTATCCTTATTGTGCCTACTGTGATGTGGAAACAGCATTCTGTTCTTATTTTGAAGACTGTTGATATTTTTTAATTAATGCGCAATTAACTTGGTTAGACTCAAACTGCAAACTGTCATGCCTGGGCTCAGATCTCAGTTTAGTTTTATTTGTAAACAATGGCTTCAAATGGCTTTTAGGTTGCATGAGGTGTGTGTGGCTCAGGATTCATCCAGAAACTTGAGTTTAAACACATACTTAGGTATTCACCTTCTCTGGTACTATCCCCCAGAGTTCTACTCTAAGGTATCCAGCAACTTGCTTATCTCAGGCTCCTTCCTCTGCTTCCTCCAAACAGATTTCTTTTTGAGTTTTATTGAATACATTCACCCTCAAGGCAAACCATGCATACACACGCAAGCACATACACACCAGATAATTCATTTTATGCCAATAGCTTGTTCTATGTTTTGATTCTCCTCCAAGATCTTCTTGCCTCTCTTCAATCCCTAGAGTACTCAAGTAGTTATTTTGGAATAATTAATCTTGGCTTTATAGCTATTATTTCCAGAGGATCCATTTGTTAGAAGATCACTTCTCCACCGGGAACTAGCAAAACCTACTTATTTACTCAATTACTTTTTCTTTCTAAATGACACAAACTTCAATAACAGTGCTTAAGACTACTAAGGACATTTATTTGGCCACCTATTGCTTGCCAGTTAAGATATCTTACATTCCATCTATTATAAATATGCTTTCATTGTATAGACAAATTTTAGATTAATTCTCCCTTCCTGAGATCACAAGATTTTAGTCATATTACACATACGCACACATACACAACTTCATGAAATTTGCTATGGAGTGTGTTTGCGTGTGTGTGTGTGTGTGTGTATTGCCAGAGAAGAATGAGACCCAAAGCAGGAAAACCAATTTCCAAGGTCACAGTATGAATCCACAGCAGGCGAGAACCAGTAGAACAAGTTACTTAACTGCCCAATCAACTTTATTAACAGCAGGCTTCAACCAAAGAAGATAACTGATAACCCATTTTTAATGCCCTTTCAGCCTTTGCATTTGACTTTGGGATTGGACTTGCAACTCGCTTTAGCCAATGAGATGTTTGCAAATGTGACACCAGCAGAGGCTTGAAAATTGCTATTTGACGTGCTTGCTCTGGATTTCCTGTCATGAGAACATGTGCAGGATATCCTGATAAAGGATGACATGCATGGAACACAGCTGAGTAATTCGAGTCATTTCTGCCCCCAAAATTCTAGATCCGCCACAGCCAGCTGACTCCCAGATGTATGAGTGAGCCTAACATTAGCTAAGTCTATCCCAGTTCCGCTGAACCTTGCAAATTAGTGAGCTGATGAAATGATCCTCATGTTTGAAATGCTTGTTCCCTGGTGCCATAAAGAAATAGCACTTAAACATAAATTTAATTTCTCAGCAAGGCCATTTTTATACTTTCTGCAGAAACGGTACATTTGCCAGCAGTTTTGCCACGAGATTACACCGAACAAAGGAGACAGGGTCATTTATAACCTGATGCGTCCACCCTACTGCTGTGTCCGGTTTCCATTGGCTGGAACGGGACCTCACATTCTGTATTTGTCCTGACTGGCTAGCAACTTAGAACTTTTTAAAAAGGCAGAGGAGAACAAAGGAAGGAGAAGTAACTTGTGGAATGATGATAAACCTTCAAATAAAGAAGAGGAATAGGCTATGACCTAATACTTGCTTGGACTAGGATGAGCACGCCAGGACAAATAGTTAGGCTAAATTGTGGGAGCTAAGCACGTAAAGTACATTGATTTCTTTATTACCGCTAGCAGATATTTAAGAAAGTTAGCACAGGTCTTTGAATAAATTTTGCTTCTAAGAGAAGTTACTATTTATTCTTAATTAGATGGGGAGGAAAGTCTTTGAAGACGAACCTCTACTTTTTACACTCAAATGTCACAAGGATTTATGGTTGTTTGTTATGCAACATTATTGTGGCTGATGGTAGTTGACACGTATATATTAGATGTTATAATCACAGGTCACTGGTGTTAGTCATTTGCATCCTCTGCAACACCTACTGAAACTTTTACATTCTCCACCTGCTCACAGATCAATTCCTGGATTTCCTCCAGAACAATGTAGTTCTTTGTTTCTTGTGTGTTTTCTTCCTCTGATTGTCTTTTGTGTGTAAATTATTTATTTTCTCACACTTTAACTTGGAGTTGGGAGATGAGGTAGGAATTTTATGCTGCTGCATCCAAATTCTTTCTCTTCCATATTTGTGCAAAATAAGCTTTAAAAAAAAAAAAAATAGAGCCTGGTCACTCATCTTCTAGGATCTTCAAAGTTTAGTGAACATCTTACACAGATTTGGATCCCAAATGCCTACCCTTGTCATAGAGTGAGAGCTCAATAAAAGTTCTTTAGTTGAATAAACAAGATTTCTCCTTTGAGAATAGCACCATCTGGCAATACAATCCTATATTTCTTCTTGCTGTGTTCACCTACCAACATTCTGGCCATTATTCCATCTCTATTGAAGACGAGCAATTTACTCACAGTCTTTTTTTCTGCCTCAAGATTTGCGGTCATCCAAGGAATTCGATGTCCAGGTTGAAAGCTTATGTAATACCCTGGCTTTACACTTATTTGAACTCGTTTTCACCGAGGATGATTTGTTTCTCTAAATTTCATCCACCAGAATATATGATCACACCCTAACCCTTATAATCTCTTGGAACTGTTTATCCTCTAAAGTCTTCAATTCTAATACATTATGCTATATGTCATAACTGCTTACCATTCCAGTTATTTTACACTTTAACTCCAGATTGCCTATACTAGATCTCATCATTTTGTCGTAGGAAGCCTCTTCCTATCCTCCTCCCTGTAGTTTCTCACCTATCTATATCAGACATATAATCTATTATTTATTATTATTATCCTCCACTCTTTGACCATTTGTCCTTTTGTTTCATGAATCAGCAAAATATTTTCTTTGAATCTATGTAAATGCTTTCTTTCTCCACTCTTATGCCCAAGCTAGTCTCCAGAATGTCTACCAAAAAATATGCAGCAATGGAATTGCATATTTGTCTGCTTTCTTTTTTCATAAGTATCTCCTCTTTTCCTCTGAATTTCATCCTTTTATACCTATGTAGTGGGTTGACATTTCAGTTTTCTCTTTCTTCTTTATCTCTAATGTCTGTTTCCTATATATTAAAAACATTTAATGTTCTTTTCCTAAACCAAAAATGTTTACTTTCTTATTAGCTCTGCACAATCTTTCTTCCTGTGAAAAACCAGAGTTATTAAAAAAAAAAAATTCACCTTCATGTGTTAGGTATATTCTTTAATTCCAATTACCTTCAAGCTAACTATATTTAGGCCTATGCCTACATCACTCTACTGAATTTGCCCTGTGTTAAAACAGATATTGATAATTATAATAGGCCCTCAGCCAAAATTTATTGTCAAATTCTATTGCATGACCCTTATATCTTCTCATTTTCTCCTATTATTAGTAAAGCCTTAAAGAATAAAGAAAGGGTATTATTTGTAAAATTTGTTGAGTACTCACATTGTTTCAGGTTAGTGTGACAAATTATTTGCAAACTCAGTAATGGCTTCTCTGAAATTTTGATAAAAATCACATGCTTCCTATTGCTAAATCAGAAATGCCTCAGTCTCTGAAATTCAAAAGATGCTTTGTCACAAAGGCAATTCAAGACTTTTCCACTTGTCATACTAGGGAATACTCTTTTAAAAGTCTTTTAAAAATCTTTTTAAAAACAGATATTAATTTCTGAACATTTCTCTTCTGTAATGTAGATTTCGAGATAGAGACATTCATTATTCAATGAGAGTTTACTTCTCCTTTATTTTTCTTGTTTTTAAATAAAAAGCAGTTAAAATTGTTTGACAGGGAGCAAGTTTGTTGAAACACAGGCTTTAATAAGTGGTTTTGCAGTATACTATTTCTTCTTTCTGTTTTTTCAAGTTTCTCTAAAATGAGGCCACAATATCTTCAACCTGAACAAAGATCTGTGTTTTAGTGCATTGTGAATACTGTTGGCTATTATCCCACCATATCTATCCTCTGTCCTTCTTTTCCTTGTTCTGTTCCTAAAAACTGTATCATTAGGACACCAGTCTCACTGGCCTATTACTAGATTTAGACAATGGGTGTCACTAGCAGGAGATAGGAGGGGAGGAAGAAATAATGGTCATTTCCTTCCTTCCTCTGTGCTGAGGTTTTGGCAATGACTGGATCTCTTTTAATTACAGGTCAAGTCAGGCTACCACTTTCCATGGCTCTAGCTCACACTGAGTTTGTTAAGAGCACTTCTTCTTTCCTTTCCCTTGTAGGATTAAGGATAGAAATAACTTACAACTTTTATTTCTTGGATGCCTGTATTATTTTTCTATTGCTGTATAACAAATACATTTAAAAAAAAAAAAAAAAAAAACCCTAGCAGCCAGGCACGGTGGCTCATGCCTGTAATCCCAGCACTTTGGAAAGCCAAGGCGGGTGGATTATGAGGTCAGGAGTTGAAGATCAGCCTGGCTAAGATGGTGAAATCCCGTCTCCACTAACAATATAAAAATTAGCTGAGCATGGTGGCAGGCAACTACAATCCCAGCTACTTGGGTGGCTGAGGCGGGAGAATCGCTTGAAACTGGGCAGCAGAGGTTGTAGTGAGCTGAGATCACGCCACTGCATTCCAGCCTGGGCGACAGAGTGAGACTGTCAAAAAAAAAAAAAAAAAAAAAAAAAAAAAAAAAAAACCCTAGTCATTTAAATCAACAAATATTTACTATTTTAATTTTTATGGGTCAGGAATCAAGCAAAGCCCTCTTGGGTATCTGTGGTTTGAGGCTTATTGATGGGGAAAGGGAGTGTCTATTTCCAAGGTTATTTACATGATTATTTATGGGCCTGTTTCTTACAGTATGTATGGGCCTCTGTTTCTTACAATATGGGTCTCTTCACAAGATTTTCTCATGATAGGTCAACTAGATTTCCCCAGGGTAAGAGATCTAGGAGAGGGTGAGTATGTCCAAGACAGAAGCCACATATTTCTAACAGCCTAATTCTGGGAGTTATATCCCATTGCTTCTGCCACATTCTAATCATTAGAAATAATTTCAAGGTTTACAGGGATTTTTTTTTCTTTTAGTAATTTGAAAATGTTGCTCCACTGTCTCTCACTTGCTTTTTTTCCAACAAGAAATGTGCTTTCTTCCTTATCTTTACTCTTGTGTATACAATGTGTCTTTTTACTCTGATTTATTTAAACATTTTTCTTTTTCACTGCTTTTGAACAACTTTATTTTAATGTGCAATGGTATAGTTTTGTTCATGTTTCTTGTGTCTTAGTTGTGTTCAGCTTTTTGGGTATGTAGGTATATAGTTTTGGTGCAGTTTGAAAAAGTTTCATCCAATATTTACTCACACATATTTGAGATCCCCTTTCAGGAACTCTACTAACTCCTATATTAGGCTTCTTGAAATTATCTCACAGCCCACTGATGCTCTTTTGATTGGATGGGTGATAGGGATCCTTTTTTGTTTCTATATTTCTTTTTTTTTAGTTTCTATTGCTGTGTTTCCATGTTCACTAAGATTTGATTTTGTTATGTAACATCATTAATCCTACCTAATGTATTTATATCTCAGAAGTTATGGTTTTCATCTCTCGAAGTTTGATTTAGGTATTTTTATATCTTCCATGTCTCTAACTTTTCTAGTATGTGGAATACAGTTATAATAACTCAGGTCTTATGAAGGACCTGAAAATACTCACCCTATTATACCATCAGGTCAAAGTTCAGAATTATATTATCTTAATTAAGTCATATGTGGATGAGGCTCTTAGGGTATAGATCTTTAAGAAATGCCTGGGACATAATTTTCTTCCACCTGTGAACTTGTGAAACTAAAGAAACAAGTGTCTGCCCCGAACGCCCACTAACATACAAAGCAGAAACAGATCTATGATGACGACTATACATATTTTTATCAAAAGGAGGAAAATAGGAATAATAAAGGAGGCACTCCCATATACATACAGATAGTATATATGTGTATGTATATATGATATATATGCACATATAAGATATATGTATATAAGAAATATGTATATATGTATAAGTATGTATATATAAGTATATATACATATATACATATATAATATACATATATATCTTATATATAAGATATATCATCTTATATATCATATATACATATATGTATATATGTTTCATCTTTCAAACACTTTCCCCTGGCAGTGCCTTTGATTTGATCTTTGATAAAAAGGTATTTCTTAATTTTATACATATATATCTTATATATATACATATATATATATTTTTTCAATTCAGAAAGGCAAGTGTTGGGAGATCCTTGTTTTTTAGGTCTCAAGACGTGGGATGGCTCTTTGTAGTTCTCAGCTCTACCCTCTGGTCTATTGATTTTGCCCTCTGAATCCTGTCTTCTTTTTCATGAAAGGTAACATATATTTATTTTTTAACATTTCTCTCAACCTGTTTCACCCAATACACTTCTGAAGGTTCACAGGCCCCTCCTCATTCTTTCCAGTCTTGTGATATTTCTTTGTATCTATTTCTTTTAAGAACCTCATGGGCATCCTTGAGTCTTCTCAAAGTTCACTCCATTAGACAAAAGCCAACCCACAAACCTCTTTGAAACAAGTCTTCCTCAACCTTGGGCTTCTGCTAAGGTGGCTGAGGGACAATACCCCAAAGCTTCCAAGATTGGCTATTATTTTATTGAGAGGATCTATGAAGCCCAGGCTTAATCTGTATGAGGAATCTCTTGTGTGACTAAATAGCACTTTGACAAATTCCATTTGATTTATCTGAGGTCTTAACAAAAGGATTTACAGACACACTCTTGGTTTCATCTTTCAAACACTTTCCCCTGGCACTGCCTTTGATTTGATCTTTGATAAAAAGGTATTTCTTAATTTTATCATCTGTTGCCATCTTGCAATATTGAGAATTTAAAAACCATCAAGAAACTATAAGATATAAAAATGGATTTGAAATTGTGCATTTGAGAGGGGTGGTAATGAAATCTTAAGGCTGCTTTAAAACACCCTCTAACTTTCTTGTTACAGTGGGAGATGAAGTCTGGTTTCAGCTATTCCACATGACCAGCAACAGTAGTTCCTAATCAAACCTCAGCATTTTTCTTGAAATTTTATTTATAATAGGTTATACTTTTTCTCCTGCAGTGCTTTGTGATCAGATAGTATCAGTAATAATTTCTCAGGCCAGTGAGCAGAGATCTTCCATTTCCAGATTAATGGATAAGACACTCCTTTATGGATTCTAGCTTTTATAAAGATGGGACAGACATTATTTCAGCTCTGTTCCCTGTATAGTTCTGACCTCTCATCACCTTTCTCTGTGTGTGCATTAAACCCCGGAACCCTTTTACGTATAGGAACCATAATTTAACTCATAATCAGTTAAAGTACATCAACAGAATGTTCTTCAGCCCCCATACACAATTCTGGCTTAATTTTATTTGTTAAAGCTGTACATGTTGAAAAAATATATATATACACATATATATGTGTGTGTATACATATACACATATATATGTGTGTGTATATATATACACACATATATACATATATATAGATATAGATATGTTTCAATGAGTTTAGGGATAAAAATACACCCATCAAACTATCACCACAACCAAGACGGCAGAGGTACTTATCACCTCTCAGAATTTCCTTCCAACTCTTTTTTAAAGTTTTTTTTTTTTTTTTTTTTTTTTTTTTTTTTTTTTGTGGTAAGAACACTTAGCATAACATCTTTTAGAAAATTGTAAATATAGGATACAGTATTGTTTGCTGTAAGCACTAGACTGTATAGTAGATCCCCAGAGTGTATTTATCTTGTATAACTGAAACATTGTATCCTTTGACTAACATCTCTCCATTTTCCGCTCCCACCAGCTTCTGGCAATCACCTACTCTCTACTTTTATAAGTTTGACTATTTTAGATTCAAAATATAAATGTGATTATACAGCACTTGTCTTTCTGTGTTTGGCCTATTTTACTTAGCATAATGTCATCAAGATGCATCCATGTTGTAACAAATGTTATGTTTTTCTTCATTTTTTTAATTTTATTTTTATTTATGTATTTATTTATTTATTTATTTTTTTGAGACGGAGTCTCGCTCTGTCACCCAGGCTGGAGTGCAGTGGCCTGATCTCGGCTCACTGTAAGCTCCGCCTCCCGGGTTCACGCCATTCTCCTGCCTCAGCCTCCCCAGTAGCTGGGACTACAGGTGCCCGCCACCACGCCCGGCTAATCTTTTTGTATTTTTAGTAGAGACGGAGTTTCACCATGTTAGCCAGGATGGTCTCGATCTCGTGACCTCGTGATCTACCCGCCTCAGCCTCCCAAAATGCTGGGATTACAGGTGTAAGCTACCGTAACCAGCCAGTTTTTCTTGATTTTAAGGCTGAACAATATGTCGCTGTATGCATATACCACATTTTAAATTATTTTCTTCCTCTGTTATCTTTGAGCTTAGAGTGTATTTTTTTCCTAATTCCTTGAGTTGTAAAGTTAGGTTGTTTGAGTTCTTTGATTTTTCTTAATTTAGCCATTTACCACTATAAACTTCTATCCTAGAACTGCCTTTGCTGCATACCCTAAGTTTTAGTATGCTGTGTTGTCAATTTTATTTTTATCATGCTACACTTAAATTTTGTTTTTGATTTCTTCTTGATCCACTGTTTGTTTACCTCTGTTTTAAAATTTCCATATATTGCGAATTTTCTAACTTACTCCTGTTACAGATTTCTACTTTTATGCCACTATGGTTGGAAAAGATACTTACTATTATTTCAGTTTCTTAAATATGTTAAGACTTGTTTTATGGCCTAATATATGATCTATCCTGGGGAATGTTCCATGTCTACTTGAGAAGAATGTGGCTTTGGCTTTTTTTGGATGGAATATACTATACATTTGTGTTAGGTCTATTTGTTCACACTTTTGTTCAAACTGTTGTCCACACTGTTTCCTGATGCTGGACCAATCCTGGAGCCTTGATCCAAGGGAGCTTGCTGGAGTGGACCTGGAACCTGGGACTGAAGGGGACAGCCTAGCACTAGGACAGTCCTGGACCCTAAGCCCATAAATATTATTTTGACTCCAGGGATCACTGGTGAGATCCTGAAACCTACATCCACGCGGGTCAGCCTAATGCTGGAATCCGCTGGGTTGGACCTGGAACCTGAGTCCATGGTAAAGTTGAATGCGCACTTCACTCTCTATTCCCCATGGGGAGCTCTCTGGGGAAGAAGATCTCTCTCAGCCCTGCAATGAGACAACTTGTGGAAGAGGTGACTTCAATAGAGTGAAACTGTCCTTCCTATCCTCTTCAGTGGGTTTTTTCTCATTTTGGTGCTCTGCCCTATTGCTGCAATCTCTTGCCTGGAATCCAGAGCCCTGAAGAAGATATTGTCATGCATGGTTGGCTGCTTATATGGGTGATTCTGTGAGGGGGCAATGGGTGGAATCTCCTATTCTGCCATCTTGCTGACATCCTGGGTTTTTAAATCTGAGTAGTTCCTCGTATTGCTTTTAAACTTAGTATTTTGAAGTTAGAGGATGCTGTCAATGAGGGTTTACAGAAAAATGGTAAAAATATAAGAAACCAGAGATGTGCAGACAATGTCAAAAACATATAACTATCTCCTATGTCACATTAAAGCATACGTTATGGAGAATAACTAAAGCAAAGTGAAGAATTGTTTTAATTTTGGTACTTTTTTTTTCTTTTCTTTTCTTTTTTTTTTGAGACAGAGTCATTCTGTTGCCTAGGCTGGAACACAGTGGCATGATATCGGCTCACTGCAACCTTTGCCTCCCGGGTACAAGTGATTCTCCTGCCTCAGCCTCCCGGGTAGCTGGGACTACAGGTGCCCACCACCACGCCCAGCCAATTTTTGTATTTTTAGTAGAGACGGGGTTTCACCATGTTGGCCAGGTTGATCTCAACCTCCTGACCTCAGGTGATCCACCTGCCTCAGCCTCCCAAAGTGCTGGGACTACAGGCATGAGCCACTGTGCCTGGCCGGTATGTGTTATTTTATAAATTGAATGAGAAAGGCCTCAGTTTTAAGTCAATTTTTAACAGAGGACTAATAAAGTTAGGGAGAAATAGGTGAGGAAAATGTTCCTGGAAGGGGATATATGAAGTGCAAAAGCCCTGGAACTGAGGATTGGCTGATGTGTTTTCAACATAGCAATAAGGTCACTGTTGTTGGGGATCACCATAGCTGCAGCAGAGTAAGTAAGGAGGAAAGAAGTAGATAATGCGCAAGACATAAGGGATGAGAAGATGGATTTTGTGAGGTCTTGCACACTATTCTACGTTTTTGATGCTTATTCATGAGGAACCATTAGAGAATATTTGAGGAGAGTTGGGACAATCTGTTCTACCAGGTTCACTCTGGGTGCAGAGTTGATTATAGAATGTAGTGGCAGGGGTAATCAATTAGATATCCAGTTAGGAGCCTATTGCAGTAATCACAGCAAGCGATTATAACATCTTGAACCAAGATAGTGATTAAGTTGTGTTGTTTTTTAATATACTCAGTCTTTGTGTTTGGTGTGAGTGAGTGGGTAGGTTTATAAATAAATTCAGTCTTGCAATGTAGACTAAAAGTCCTAACATCAAAATATTTAGATAAATAAGAATACCTTAGGTCAGTCTCTCAAAGGGAAACAGAAGATACATTGAAATAAGGGTAATGTGAAGAGTGCTGGTTTACAAAGGGATTATTGACAAAAGTATAGGCAGAAATAAGCTTCAATCCAGAGGGAAAGGGAACACTTTGATGTAGCCCATACGTGGCAAAATTTTAGTAGAAAAAGCTTAATGGGGCTGGGTGAGGTAGATTATGCCTGTAATCCCATCGCTTTGGGAGGCCGAGGCAGGAGGATCACAAAGTCAGGAGTTCAAGGCCAGCCTGGCCAATATGGTGAAACTCTATCTCTACTAAAAATACAAAAAGTTTAGTAAGGTGTGGTGGTGCACACCTGTAATTCAAGCTACTTGGGAGGCTGAGGCAGGAGAATTGCTTTTACCTGGGAGACAGAGGTTGCAGGGAGCTGAGATCACGCCATCGCACCAGGGTGGGGGAAAGGGGGAAAGCCCCCTTCTCAGAAAAAAAAAAAAAAAAAAAAGAAAGAAAGAAAAAGAAAAGAAAAGAAAAAGTTTAATGGAGAAGGGTTGAGAGTGGATATACAGGCAAATAGAAAATATCCAGATCAAGAAAAACATATACACAACACCTGCCCACAAATTACTAAATTATAAAGTACTAACCATAAAAGTGGCCTCAGAAAACAATTTATTATAACTTATTTAATTATTGCTTGAGAGATTATTTAAGATTTTTTAATCATTTCCCATGTGTTAAGTTTTTCTATAATATCAAAATGCAAGTCCATGGTGCAGTATCTGGCACACAAGAATAATAAACGTATTAAATAAATTAACCTGTGCCTTATATATGTATATGAGATTCATAAATTTTATATAAACTCCTCTTTGTTACACATAAAATTTCAATGATGCTAGTATATAGCATATGACTTGTATTAGGGTAAGTGGATATTTAAATTCTACACTTTTATAATGTTAGTCTCATGTTTAGGTTCCCTTAAAATCAGAGCCTAGGACATAAATTTTACAACAAGAATTTTATTTGAGGAGTGATGCTAAAAATCAGGAGAGAAAGCAAGAGACAGGTAAAAAAAGTGAAGCTAATATAAACATGCATTATTGGGTTTGCTACTGAGGGCTTAATTTAGATGGGGTCACTGAGAAGGGTAAAGAATGCCACCCAGAATTACCACCTGGAAAATGGAAGGCTATGGTATTAATCCCATAAGGCTACAGAATTTTACATCCCATCCTCCTTGGGTTGAAGGCTGTTCTGAGGGTCATTAACATACTCCCAAACATACCCTCAAATCTGCATTATCTAGTGTGCTTTCAAAATAAGTTTCCTGGAAGAAGAGACCCTAGGTCAAAATAAAAAAATACATACTTTTTTTTTTTTTTTAATTCACTTGAATCCAAATGCTACAGCTGCAAGGGAAGTTGGAACTGTCCCCCAGGGCTGTGATTGAAATAAGGCACAGCCTAGGGCATGTGGTATGAACACTATGGATAAACTAGAAGCTAAACAATTTGAGCCATATTTTATGAGTAAAATACATCATCTACATTCTATGGAATCCCTGTATTTTCCTTATTTTGACCAATGTTCCTCTGACATTCAAATATGAACATTATTGAATCTCTGAAAAGATCGTAATTTTAATAAAGAGATTATCCTCTTAGAAAAATAATGACATTTTGGAACTCAATTCAAAAGATCACAATATGTGCACTGATACTGCTTATCAAATGGTAAGGCAAGGTGACATGTCTGTTTATTTATTTTAGAATAGTAATAATAATTTTAAATTTAATTTATTTACATAATAATATGTTATTTTAAATTTAAGAGTGAATTATTATTCACTTGGATAAATCAGCCTTATAAGTCTGAAACAAAAGTGAAATAAGGCATTCTAAAAGTATATTATTGAGAAAAACAATGACATCCAATGCGGACTTTAATTACAAATGTAAGATCCACTGAGGCACAAGCTCATATCATCTGTCTTACTTGTTTTCTAATGTAGGGATAGGAGCGTGGAAAGTTAATGTCACTTTTTTAACAAAGCAGGCAAAATCTTCTGCCTTTTAAGGTCAAAATTAGCTCCCCTGAGCTCCTTTGCTGAAAACATCTAGGAGACACTGAGTGACTTTATCTGACTTTAAAAAGAAAGTCTTGCAAAGGCATAACTCTAATTTGTATGGTTAATATGAGGGCCAATATTTGAATATCTCAAAAATCTGAATGGTCACATGAGTGAAAGAAAAATAAATCTTGGGGTCCCCAAATCACTGAGCTAAAGGGAAAAGTCAAGCTGAGAAATGCTCACTCAGGGCAAACGTGCCTCCCACTCTATTCAGTCACCCCTCTGCTCAATG
Source organism: Papio anubis (assembly GCF_008728515.1). Classification (NCBI taxonomy): domain Eukaryota; kingdom Metazoa; phylum Chordata; class Mammalia; order Primates; family Cercopithecidae; genus Papio; species Papio anubis. The sequence goes on along the minus strand of NC_044996.1, from coordinate 9,831,921 downwards.
AGATAAATGCATATCTGATCGCCTCCTTTGGAGAGGCTAATCAGAAACTTAGGAGAATACAACCATTTGTCTCTTACCTACCTACGACCTGGAAGACCCTCCCTGCTTCGAGTTGTTGCACATTTGCTTCGAGTTGTCCCACCTTTCTGTACCAAATCAATGTTTATCTTACATATGTTGATTGAGGTTTCATGTGTCCCTAAAATGTATAAAACCAAACTGTGCTCTGACCACCTCGGGCACATATCGTCAGGACCTCTTGAGACTGGATCACACACACGTCCTCAACCTTGGCAAAATAAAATTTCTAAATTAAATTGAGACCTGTCTCAGATATTCAGGGTTCACACATGTTAACGTTTTTAACAGAATGTTTTGAAGATTGTGAGAAAACAGTTTCCAGGGAGAAAAACATATAAGGAAGTTTTTCATTCCCTTAAATGAAGAAAAATGTGACAGACCTCTCATTTCCTGCTGAAATAATAATAATTTTTAAATCACTAAATAATCCACTTTTTCTCTAAAGCCATTGGAGAGCTAAGACACAAATACATATAAATTAGGTAAACTCCAGAGGATTGGCCCCTCCTTAAGTTGTCAAAGGAAAGAGTGTTCTTGAATGCCTTTGGAAAAATTGCTAAACTGGGGCCAGACAGGCAGAGGGAAAAATCTGCCAGAGATAAGCAGTAATAGCCAGGAAGAGAAGAAACCAGCCAAATATCTGATTAAGCTATAGCCTGAAATGTGGGTTTTTAATCTGGAGGAAACTGAAATGCAAAGATAAATCATTTGCAACAAGTAGTTCTGATAATATTTGAGTTTCAAGATCTAGGAAAACTGAGATGCCCCAGGTCTGAAGCCTAGAGTCTTTAATTATGTACTTGCAGGGCCCAACTAGGGGGGAAATCCTGACTTCACCTTCGTAGAATAAGAAGCGAGAGATGAACTACGTTTAACCAAAGAAACAACTACATTTACACTTAATTTAATTTCTGATATAACGAAATATATCAGCTCTGTGGTGACATGGAAATTCTGGGTTTTAGCTCTGAAACAAAAGAGCTAGGCTCAGACTTACAGTACTTTAATATCAAGCACTTTCTAAAAAGATTAAGGTGGCAAACCTGCCCCACTCAACTCCTGATTGGCTCAGTCTGATCAGCTGCCTCCTCTAGTTGTCTAAAAGTAGATGAGACACGTACAATCAAGAAAAAAAAAATGTGCAAATGTATGTATGTGTGTTTGTATATTGAATACATGATACATGTAGCAAACAGTATATATTTAATAATATATATAATGTGTACTATATAATATATAATGCTTGTCTGATATACATTAAAATAATATTTATATAATATCCAACATACAACACTATAGATATATTATTTGATCCTCTAATCTTTTTAGAAAAAATAAGTGAAACAATTAAAAAGTTACAAAATGTGAAAATATAAAATGAGACCTGTAGTAAAGAGAAAATGCAGCCAATAGAAACAGACCCAATGATTATTCATACGCTACAATTATCAGACAAATGTTTTCAAAAGATTATGAAAATTATGTTGAAAATATGCATTTACAAGTATACATACATAACATTACAAACATTATATAACCCTTACAATACTTTTATGATTTAGATGTTATGTTCTTCCAGATGAGTGAACTCAAGCTTCAAGGTTAACTGTGCCCAGAGATATAACCTGGAGCCAAGATTTGAATCCAGATTTACATGAATTCCATGTTCATATACTTTGTATGACTCTGGAAGACTTTCAGGAATTTTCCTCAGTCAAGATAGACCAGATGAAATAATAAAACATTTTACCTTCCTACTAGTCCTCAGTTCCATTTTGTCACTGAAGGTCTATTCAGTTCTGAAGATACAGCATGTCTAAAATGGAGGACGTCTTTCTAGTTTCTCATATACAAAATAAACATCAATATTTTTCTGCAGTTGAGTCTATTTTTAATTATACTGGTAGAAAAAGATGCGTAATGTGCTCATCTCTGTATGAGGATACCAAGAATTATATGGATTCTTTTTATAATCTTATCCCCAGTTTGACACAGCAGTTCCAGAGAGTATTGATGAAGTTTGCTCCAACGAGCGGGTACAGCAATATCATCAGTACATTGTATGATTTTCTGATGGATCTTTTTTCTAAAGTACTATATGTAGTTATGGAATACAAAACAGTAATATTTTCTGTTTAAAGATGCTCCATAATTAAACGTGAATTAAATTTTGCTTGACTGTCTACAGTGCACAGATTCAGCTGCATGACAATAACAATACTGATAACTTATTGATTAGTTGTCTTACCAAGAAACCTCCTCTATTCTACAAGTTAATAGTTGACTCTCCTGAATTTCCTTCTTGTTTGTCTAAAATATTTACAAATACAAACTTGTTAAAATTATAAGGAAATTAAAAAATCAGGAAATAATTACATGTTTAAAATTATATCCTCTACATAGAAAATAAATGCCTTTAAGGTATTGGAAATAGACATGTGAAAACCCATTAGTGGTCGAAAAAAATAAACTTTATTGCTTACAGAAACTTAAACTTAGAGCTAGTATTTTCACTCCATAATGAAGTAACTGGCACTGACCTAGTTTTGCTATCATAAATGGCTATAACACTGCACGAGCTATAGAAGATAACTGTTATCGATTGTTGCACAATAGGCAGCATATGATTGTGATCCCTGATAAGAGAAAAATTAGGTGACCCAAATATCCTCCCAGACATTCTGCCTGGGTAAATTTTTTTGGACTGTAGCAAAGGGAGGGGAATCTAGAACACCGTATGTAGAACGAAATGAACTGGAGATGCAGAGGTTAAATCCAATGCTATTAAGCTGGTTGATATTGTGATACAAGGTACTAGAGAAAAGGGAGCTGTGCAGGAAAAGAGATCCAGAAATATGCTTTTGGGGTCTTCTCAATTATTTGGCTGAGTACTATCCCTGTTGCACATCCCTGTGGCTGAGATTCCACATGGTTGAGCAAAACACTCCTGGGGAACATCCAGGAAAATCATTTACTTGGAAATTGTGAACTGAATATCTACGAATGCTCACATAACTTTAAACCTGTTAAATTTAAGTGGCAAATCTTATTAAACACCCTGGATATACAGAATATACTCCAGAAAGACTAGACTCTGAGGAACAGAACTAATGAAGCATTGGAGCAAAGGGTACTTAAAACTCACCCTAATAACGCCTATAGCCAAAGATAAACCAAACAGATCTGCATGTAGATTAACTGCCTGCCAGAACAACACATAAACAAATAGTACACCATGCTGCAGGAGACAAGAACATCCAGTCAACAATATAGATTTCATAATGCCCAGTACATGACCAAAATTTTTAGATATATGCTAAAGCAGGACAAATGTATCTCATAACCAGCACAAAGATAATATAAACAGAATGAAAAAATGACAAATTATGAAATTAGTACATAAGATATTGAAATAATATTTTGTAGTCAAAGTTTTAAAGATTAATCACCACGATAATGAGGGAATCTCAATTCATATGAAGAAAATATAAAAAGTAATTAAAGAGAAATTTCAGAAATGAAAACAGAATACCAAAAACTAAAAATTCATTAATGACTTTCATAAGATTAGAAATGTAGACGGAAAATCTAATTATGAATACAAAGCAGTAAAAGTTATTCAAACTGAGGCACAAAGATTAAAGCTATAAAGCCTAAAGAGACTCAGTGAATAGTGTGAAAGTATCAGGTAGTCTATATATGTGTTATTGATATGCCAGTGGGAGAGAAATGAGGTATAGTGGCAGAGAAAAACATTCCAAGAAATGAAGTTATAAATGTTTCAATGTTGATGAAAAAAATATGAACCCATATCCAGGAAGATCAAGAAACCTAACCCAAGTAGGATAAATTAAAAATAAAACTGCACCAGGACACATAACAATCAAATTGCTGAAAATCAGTAATAGAAATCAAAATAATTAAAGCAACCAAAGAAAAAAGATGCATTATATAAAGAAAAACAACCTTAATAACTATAGCTGAGTGTTCATCAGAAACAATGCAAACCAGAAGACTATGGAATAAAATATTTAAATGTGTTAATTATATCTCTACCAAAAATATCCTTACAAGTGAAGATGAAATGAATGTATAGTCAGGAAAATAAAGCAGAGAAAATCTATGACCAACAGACTTGCAAAAGAGAAAAAGTTGAAGGAAGCTCTTTAAGCCAAAGAATATGGAAAATTTCAATTAAAAGTGAAAAGATTGAGAAATTGGAAATATATGGGTAAATGTCTTTTTGTCCCGTTCTTATTTTTCTCCATTTTAATAATATAATTTATTTAACCCCATATATCCATAATATTGCCATTTCAGCATGTAATCCATATAAAAATCATCAGTGAGATATTTCATTTTTAAAATTTCTTTAAAATATAATCGAATATATCACCTACTGCTTAGGATGTAGAAAGCTGGACAAAGTGTCAACCCCCAAATGAATGAAAGGAAAAAGCTGGTTAATCTACAAAATTATAATTTCTCCTTTACCCATCTGGATAGCTGAGATCTCAGAGCACCCAACTAACGTTAAAAGTACAGGAAAACAGCATTCAAGGGGAAATAGAAAACATGCACTTGCTTATCTGGGGCAGAGCCTGGGAATAATAGACATATGTCACCATAAAGTTACTATGAAGAATTCTGCTGAACTTGGTAATCATTTGGTAGAGATGAAGAACGACAAGTGTGATGTACACCACTTGGGTGACACAGAATGAAGAGGGAATTGTCCTCATTCATTCACAGGCTCTTTTGCACGATGGTAGCTCAAAAGAAAGATTAGAGCCAGGGAAGGAGATCTGAAAAAGTCTTCTGTATGGTACAGACGTAGGGGAAGGGAGAAACATCCGCCGAGGAAAAGGGACAAAGGAACACCTAGAACCTTCTTAATCCCCGACTAGGGAACAAAATCCTTAAGCTTTTGGGAAAAGGACAGCAAAGCCTGATGTTTTAAAGTCATAAGTAGCCCCGTTGTGGCTAGAGGAAGGGATCATAACACCACCATTTATCTTAGGGGAGAGGCAGGGGTTGATCCCATTAGAAAGCTCTAACCACCATGGGACAGGTAAAATCACTGTGCAATCCCACTCTTGAGAGTCAGGGGGCACAAGATATATTTAAGATTAAAGCTAACTAGGACCATGTCCATTGTTCATAGATTGGAAAATTCAATAATGTTAAGAGGACAAGTCTCCCCAAATTAATGTATAGATTAAATATGAGCCCAATTGAACTGCCAGCATGATTTTTAAAAATAGATGACAAATTGATTATAGAAATTCTAATCAATTTGGAGGAAATATTTCAATAAATCTTTCAATAAAATTACAATAATCAAGGCAGTCTGGCATTTGCAAATTCATAGGCATACAGAACTATAAAATAGACTATACAGTCCAGAAATATACCTAAACAAATGTAGCCAACTAATTTGTGACAGGGTGAAAAGGCAATTCAATTACGGCAGGATAGTCTTTACAACAAACAATGCTGGAAGATTCGGTCATCCATACATTTTAAAAATGAACTATACCACACACTTTATAAAAAATTAACTCTAAACAGAACATAGACCTCATTACAAAATTAAGAACTATCAAACTCCTATTATAAAACCTAAGAGAAAATCTTTGTGACCTTAGTTTAGGCAAATAATTAGTAGATATGATAATCAAATCATAAGCCACAAAAACAAAAATTATAAATTAGACATTCTCAAACATAAAATGTTCCCTCTCTGAAAACTAACTTTTAAGGGGATAAAATGATGAACTGAAGACTCGAAGAAAATATTTGTAAATCATGTATTTGTCAAAATATAAAACACCAAAATATATCCATAATATGAAAACACCTCTTAAATAACTTAAATCTCAAAGATAGGAAAATAACCAAATAATACAGAGGGCAAAGGATATAAATGTCCAGTCACTAGAGAAGATGTACAGATGGTTAATAAGCACATTAAACTTTACCCAACATTATTAGTCATTGCGGAAGCGCATACTAAAACCACAATTAAATATCACTTCATATTCATTAGAGTAACTAAAAAAACACACATGGAAAATCCAAATGCTTGTAAAGACACTGATATCGAGCAATTGTAATATTTTTGCCTTGATGATGAGAAATGCAAACTTGTATAGCCACTTTGGAAAACAATTTAGCAGTTCCTTATAAAGTTAAATATATACTTTCCATATGACCCAGCAATTCTTGTTCTCACTCATAGGTGGGAATTGAACAATGAGATCACTTGGACACAGGAAGGGGAGCATCACACACTGGGGCCTATTGTGGGGAGGGGGGAGGGGGGAGGGATAGCATTAGGAGATATACCTAATGTAAATGACGAGTTAATGGGTGCAGCACACCAACATGGCACATGCTTACATATGTAACAAACTTGCACGTTGTGCACATGTACTCTAGAACTTAAAGTATAATTTTAAAAAAATACATTTTTTTCATAAAAAAAAGAAAACTCATTCATACACAAACCTGCATGTGATCATTTACAGGACCTTTATTCTTAATCACTAATAACTCTAAACAACCTAAATGTCCTTCAAGCAGTAATGGATTAACAAACTGTGAAACATTCATGTAATGGAATATTATTGGCAGTAAAATCATTGGTATGATTCCACTTATCTGGTGGTCTGGAAAGGACATATCTATAGGAACTGAGAGCAGATTAGTGATTCCCAGGGTTTTACTGTAAAAGGGCCACAACAGGGAATAGTTTGCAGTTATGGAACTGTCCTATATCTCGATTGTGGTCATGTGTACAGGACTCTATGCATTTGTCAAGACAGCTAAAACTGTAAACCAATAATGAATTTTACTGTATGTAAATTTGAAACAGTAGAAATGAGGATAAAATAAAAAAATTTTAGGAATAAAATTTTAGAGAATTAACTGCCAGCCAAGCTGCACTATAAGAAGTGTTAAAAGGAAATTCATCAGGCATGAAATTCCATCTACCCTAAATGAAGGGCACTAGAAATGGTATAAATGACTATAAAGAACATAATAATTTTCTTATCACTTCTAATTGTTTAAAAACACAATTGACTGTCTAAAGCAAAAACAGAAGTAATGCATTATATGTTTATATTATATGTAAAAATAAAATGAATAAAAAGAATAGCACAAAAATGGAAGGAGAGAATTGGTAGTATACCTTTTACTTTGCAGTATAAAGTAGTATAGTAATATGAGCACATAGTACACGATTAATAAGAAATATACATTGTAAACACCAGGGCAAACATTATTTGAAAAATAAAATAAATAAACATAAAATGGAATTCACAATAAATATTTTATCAAAACGTAGACAGAAAACAAAGAAAAAGTCACAAGGACAAGTGGAACAAATATTTAAATATAGCTAGTTGGTAGAGGTTAAACCCAGCATATTGTTGCACTATACTGACAATTTAACATCTGCCAGTTGCCAAAGAGAAATTTTTATAATATTCTACTCCATTATCATAGGGCCATCTCAGAGGGATAAATTTGGAATTGAGAGACAATAAATTGTTAACGGGAAGAAACACGTGTAAAACAACTCCACAGTTAACATCATACTTAATGGGGAAAAAACCTAAATGACTTGGCCCTAAGAACAGGACCAAGGCAAATCAGTTTTTCTTTCTTTCTTTCCTTCTTCCTTCCTTCCTTCCTTCCTTCCTTCCTTCCTTCCTTTTCTTTCTCTCTCCCTCTTTCTCTCTCTCTTTCTTTCTTTCTCTTTCTCTCTTTCTTTCTCCCTTTCTCTCTTTCTCTCTCTCTCTCTCTCTCTCTCTCTTTCTTTTTTTTTTCCACGTCTATTCAAAATTGTACTGGAAATCCAAGCCACTGCAAAGAGGCAAGGAAAAACAAATATATATCACACAGATGTTTGTATGCATGCACAAACAGTATCCAGAAAAGTATAAAAGATTGTATTCACACAACATTTATTGACAATTGTTTCTAAAGCTTATATGGAAATGCAACAGACCCAGAATAGCCAATGCAATGCTGAGAAAGAGGGAAAGAGTTAGAGAATTCACATTACCCAATATAAAACTCACTATAAAACTACAAAAATTCAGAGACTTTGGCATTGGCAAAATAATACAGTAAGTCTCCACTTAACATTGTCCATAGTTTTTGGAAACTGTGACTTTAAGGAAAATAATGTATACAAAAAAACCCCAAACTTTTCCCATAGCCTAAATGAAATAAATAAGAGTTGTATGACATATTTCTGGTCATGAAAACATTACCAAACTTCTAAATAGATACCCAAGCATTTCTAGTATTAAACATTAAAGTAAATGTGAATTATACATACATTAAGAAAGAGTAATAAAGACAAGTAAGATAATTATTTACCCAAATTTTGATTAATCCATGAGTGATGACAGTTGTAGTGGCGGTGGATTAAATCAAATAATAAATGTTTCCAAACTAAAAATTATAGGGAGCACCTCCTAACACCATGCAGTCTAAAAACAAACAAGAATAAACTGGACAGGCTCACTGAGCACTTTTGTATCACATCATTTATTGTCGTGCATCTATATGATTGTTGTATACTTTATAAATTTTTATTTGACAATAATATGTGTTCATTCATTTTCCAACCCGATTATTTTAGTTCAGGGTTACAGGTGGCCAAAGTCTAACTCAGTAGTTCAAGGCACAACGTGGAAACCAACCCAGGACAGGAGGCCATTTCATCGCAATGCACATTCAAACCTACAATCTACAGCCCACATTCACATGGACTGGGACAATGTAGACATTCGTTGAGATGTGGGAAGAAATCAGAATACCTGGAAAAAAAAAAAAAACATACACACACAGATATGGGGAGAACATGCAAAGACCACACAGACAGTGGCCCCTGCTGGGAACCAAAAAATTGTTTTCTCATCAACGTTATTTTTAAAATGGCATTAAATGAAATGATGTTACTCAAGGATCTGCTGTACACACATAGATAAATAGGACACAACACAGAGCCTAGAAAGAGACTCACACAAATACAGTGAATTGATTTTTCACAAAGGCCAAAAGCAATTCAATGAAGAAATGATAATCTGTTCAACAAATGACCCTAGAAAAATTGGACTTCTACATGTAGATAAATAAATCTAGACAAATAACTTAGATGTTTTACAAATACTAACTTACTATGTATGATAGATGATGATATAAAATGAAAAATGTAAAATTTCTAGAAGAAAACAATGTAAAATGCAAAACTGTAAAACTTCTAGAAGAAAACATTGGAAACAATCTGATTGAGTTGGGATTTGGTGATGAGTTAGTAGAAAAAAGACCAAAATCATGATCCACAAAGGAAAAAATAAAAATTATAAGCTGAACCTTACTAAAATAACAAATGCCTGCTCTGTGAAAGATACTGTTAAGAAAATGAAAATACAAGAGGACACCAATAAATGGAAAAACATTTCGTGCTATGCATAGGAAGAGTCAGTATCATGAAAATGGCCATGCTGCGTAAAATAAATTATAGATTCGATACTACTCCCATTAAATTACCATTGACATTCTTCACAGCATTAGAATAAACTATTTTAAAATTCACATGGAACCAAAAACAGAGCCTCAATAGCCAACACAATCCTAAGGAAAAAAAAAAAAAAACTGGTACCAAAACAGACAAATAAATCAATGGAACAGAATAGAGAACTCAGAAATAAGACTGCACACCTACAATCATCTGATCTTCAACAAACCTGACAAAAAACAAGTAATGGGAAATGGATTCCCTATTTAATAAATGGTGCTGGGAGAACTTGCTAGCCATATGCAGAAGATTGAAACTGGACTCCTTCCTTATACCTTATACAAAAATTAAGTCAAGACTGATTAAACACTTAAAAGTAAAACTCAAAACTATGAAAACCCTAGAAGAAAATATAGGCAATACCATTCAGGACATGGGCACTGGCAAAGATTTCATGACAAAAATACCAAAAGTAATTGCAACAAAAGCAAAAATTGACAAATGGGGTCTAATTAAACTAAAGAGCTTCTGCACAGCAAATAAACTATCAACAGAGCAAACAGACAACCTACAGAATGGGAGAAAAATTTTGCAATCTATCCATCTGACAATGGTCTAATATCCAGAGTCTACAAGGAACTTAAACAAACTTATAATTTAAAAAAAGCCAATTAAAAAGTGGACAAAAGACATGAGTAGACATTTCTCAAGAGAAGGCATTCATGCAGCCCACAAACATGAAAAAAATCTCAACATCACTGATCATCAGAGAAATGCAAATCAAAACCACAATGAGATACCATCTCATGCCAGTCAGAATGGCATTTATAAAAATTCAAGAAACAACAGATGCTGGTGAGCTTGCAGAGAAAAAAGAATGCTTTTACACTGTTGGTGGGAGTGTAAATTAGTTCAATCATGTGGAAGACATTGTGGTGATTCCTCAAAGACTTAGAGGCAGAAATACCATTTGACCCAGCAATCCCATTACTGGGTACATCCCCAAAAGAATATAAATCATTCTATTATAAAAATACATGCACGTGCATGTTCATTGCAGCACTATTCACAATAGAAAAGACGTGGTACATCATACTCCACGGAATACTCATGCAGCCATAAAAAGGATATAGAGAATCATGGTACCTTTGGCAGGGACATGGATGGAGCTGGAAGCCATGTAATCCTCACCAAATCAGTAAGGCAGGAAGCAGAAAGACCAAACACTGCGGACTTTGTGACTTATAAGTGGGAGCTGAATGACAACAACACATGGACACATGGTGAGGAACAACACACATCGGGGCCTGTCAGAGTGGGCTGAGGGAGGGTAGAGCCCAGCTACTTGGAATAATGAGGCTAATAGAATGCTGGGCTTAGTTTCTGGGTGATGGGTTGATCTGTGAAGCCAAGATTGCACCACTGGCACACCTTTACCTACATAACAAACCTGTGTATCCTGCACATGCACCCCAGAACTTAAAAGTTGAAGAAAAATAAAATGAAAATACAAGCTACTGTCTGAGAGAAAATATCTGCAGTATACATATCTAATCACAGACTGTCATCCAATATATACGAAGAACTCTTAAAATGCAACAATATGAAAACAAATTAACCCAGTTTCAAAACTGCACAAAGTATCTGACGCCACACCTCACCAAAGTTAAAGAGATGGCAAATTAAAGAGATGGCAAATAAGCATATGAAAAGAAGCACAACATCATTTGTTATTAGTGAATTGCAAACTAAATCAACAATGATATAACATCACATATTCATAAGAATGACTAAAATACAAACCAAAAACAAAACAACCTGACAGTACTAATTGCTGCTGATGACATGGCACAATAGGAACTTTCATTAATTGCTGCTGGGTATGAAATGGTACAGCTACATTGGAAGATAACTTGGGCGTTTTTACAAAGTTAGAAGGATGAAAACATGATTATTTTTAATAGATGCATAACAACCATTTGACAATGTTCATCACAATTCCTGATCAAAAGATCTAGAGACATTAGGAACAGAAAAGATTTCTCCTCACCTAAAAAATGTCTTTTAAGAGAACCATATAGCTATCATTAGAGTCAATAATAAAAGAATAAGTATTTTATTCCTAGGATGAGAAAAAAGGAAATTATGCTCACTCCCACACCATCTCTATTTTTTTTTGAGACAGAGTCTCACTCTGTCGCCCAGGCTGGAGTGCAGTGGCGTGGTCTCGGCTCACTGCAACCTCCACCTCTCGGGTTCATGCCATTCTCCCGCCACAGCCTCCTGAGTAGCTGAGACCACAGGTGCCCACCACCACGCCTGGCTACTTTTTTGTGTTTTTAGTAGAGACGGGGTTTCACCGTGTTAGCCAGGATGGTCTCGACCTCCTGACCTCATGATCTGCCCGCCTCTGCCTCCCAAAGTGCTGGGATTACAGGTGTGAGCCACCACACCCCACCCACACCATCTCTATTTAACATTGTGCTGTAGGTTCCAGCCAGTGTAATAAGAAAAAATAAAGGAATGAAGTTTTAAAAAAATAAATTAAACTTCTTTTATTTATAGATGACAAAAATACTATATGCAGAAAATCCTAAAATCACACCCACAAAACTTCAAGAATTAATAAGCTGGTTTAGCTATGTCAAAAGAGAAATGATCAATAAAGAAAATCAATTGTTCATATAAACATAAACATATACACACATATAATTGTGTGTGTATATATATATAAGCATTGAACAACTAAAAAATAAAATTAGGAACACAGTTTCATTTACAGCAGCATCCAAAAAATAAAATACTTAGGAATAAATTTAGCAAAAGAAGTGCAATATCTGTATACTGAAAACCACCATACATGCTGAGATAAATTTTAAAAGACTTAAATAAAAAGAGAAGCATTTTATGTTCATGGATTAGAAGACTCAGCATTGGTAAGATTGCAATTGTCCCCAACATTGTTCTCTAGAGTCATTACAATCACTATCAAAATCCCATGTGCAATCTTTATTTTTTTAAGTTTTATTTAAGTTCAGGGGTCCATGTGCTGGATACGCAGGTTTTCTTTATTTTTTTTAAGTTTTATTTAAGTTCAGGGGTCCATGTGCAGGATATGCAGGTTTGTTACACAGGGAAATGTGTGTCATGGAGGGTGGTTGTACGGACTATTTTATCATCCAGTATTAAGCCTAGTACCTGTTAGTTATTTTTCCTGATCCTCTCCCTCCTCCCACCCTCTACCCTCTGATAGGTCCCAGTGTGTGTTGTTCTCCTCTGTGTGTTCATGTGTTCTCATCATTTAGCTCCCACTGATAAGTGAGAAAATGTGGTGTTTGGTTTTCTGTTCCTGCATTAGTTTTCTGAGAATAATGGCTTCCAGCTCCATCCATGTCCCGGCAGAGGACATGATCTTTTTCCTTTTTATGGCTGCATAATATTCCATAGAGTGTATGTACCACATTTTATTTATCCAGTCTGTCATTGATGGGTATTTGGGTTGAGTCCATATCTTTGCTATTGTGAATAGTGCTGCAATGAACATACACGTGCATGTATTTTTATAATTAATAGAATGATTTATTTCCTTTGGGTATACATCCAGTAATGGGATTCTTGGCTCAAATGATGTTTCTGCCTCTAGGTCTTTGAGGAATCACCACACTGTCTTCCACAATGGTTGTACTAATTTATACTCTCACCAACAGTATATAAGTGCCCCTTTTTCTCCACAACTTCACCAGCATCTGTTATTTTTTTTACTTTTTAATAATAGATATTCTGACTTGTATGAGATGATATCTCATTGTGGTTGTGATTTGTATTTCTGTAATGATCAATAATGTTGAGCTTTTTAAAAAATATGCATGTTCACCTCATGTATGTCTTCTTTTGAAAAGTGTCTGTTCATGTCCTTTGCCCACTTTTTAATGGGGCTGTTTTTTCCCTGTTAATTTGTTTAAATTTCTTCTAGACTCTGGATATTAGACCTTTATCAGATGGATAGTTTACACAATTTTTCTCTCATTCTGTAACTTGTCTGTTTACTCAGTTTCTTTTGCTGTGCAAAAACTCTTTAATTAGTCCCATTTGTCAATTTTTGCTTTCGTTCCAATTGCTTTTAGCACCTTCATTATGAAGTCTTTGTCCCTGCCTATGTGCTAGGATAACTGGCTAGCCATATGCAGAAAATTGAAACGGGACTCTTTGCTTACTGTAGAATTGAGAGTGCAAAAATAAATACTTAAATTTATGTTCAATTGATTTTTAATAAAAAGGAAGGCAATTTAATGAGAGAAAAGATTGTATTTTCAACAAATGGTGCTGGAACAACTGTACCTAAAAATGACAACAAGTAAATTGTATTTCATCAAAATTTAAAACTTTTCACTCCAAAATATATCATTAAGAAAATAAAAATACAATCTACAGATATAGAAGAAAATACTTGCAAATAGTGTATATCCTAAAACATCTGTAAAGAACTCTTACAACTCAATAATAAGACAAAAATCCAATAATAAATGGGCAAAAGATTTGAATAGGCATTTCACCAAAGAAGATACATAAAATATGCTTAAGAAACATGCTTAAGTTACTGAGAAAATGCAATTTAAAACCACAATAAGGTATCACTTTATACCCACCAGAGTAGCTAAAATACAAAATAGCACAATAACTGTTTTTGAAGTTTTGGAGAAATTGGAACCTTCATATACTGTTGTTAAAAACTGTATTTTTATAGCCACTTTGTAAAATAGTTAAGAGTCTTACAAAATAAAACATCGACTTGCTACAGTACCTCGTAAAGCAGTTGATGTACACATGATTACTTGTGAGTGAAAGTTTATGACAGTATTATTAATAATAGCCAAACAGTGGAAACAACCTAAATGTCCACCAAATGGTGAATAGATAAAAATAAACAATAATTTTATACAATGGAATTCTATTATTCAATTCAAAGCTATAAAGTACTGGTATATTCTAAAGCCTGGTTGAACCTTTAAAAACATTATGTTAACTAAAAGAAGCCAAACCTAGACACCCCATATTATAAGATCCCATTTTAATGAATTGCCAGAAAAGGCACCTCTATAGAGGCAGAAACCGTAAGTGTTTTCCTGGGCTGGGGATGGGGACAAATGAGTTGGAGGGAATTTTAGGGAGTGATGAAAATGTTTTAAGTCTAGATTTTGGTGATGCTTGCATAGGTCTATAAATATACTATAAGTCATTGAATTGTACACTTTCAATGGGTGAAGTTTCTGGTGTGTACATTATGTACCTTATTAGAGCTGTAAAATATGAATCTGCTAATAGTCATAAAATCAGTCTAATTTTTGTCCACCACTAGTCTAGATGAGTAAAAGTAGAATCATGTACGTTAGTGCCATTAAGCATTAACCAGGTTGTAATATTATTTTTAAAAGTATTTTTCTGATCCTTACACTCAACACGGGATAATATTGGCTTTATAAGGCTTTTATGATCTGTCTTGTATGTTATGAAGACAATTTTGCTCCACAGGTGATAAAGACAGTTATAATTGAATAAGAAATCAAAAATATATAATTAATAAAGCCAATTGTGAGTACAAATTGTTTCAGAAATAATCACAAATTTAGTGATCATGTAATTGCAGTATATTCCCTTGAGAAATAGTAGAATAACATTTCTAGCAATAAATAATAGCTATAGTAAATAACAAGTGCATTATTTATGGTATATTAATAGACTATAGTCCACATATAGGAATATTTGAAATGGGGAGATATTGGTCAAAGAGTACAAAGTTTCAGTTTTGCAAGATGAATAACTTCCGGAGAGCATGGTGACAATAGTTAACAATACTTTCTTGTGTAGTTGAAATTTGCTAAGAAAGTAGATCTTAAATGTTCTCACCACACAGAAACACACACACACACACACACACACACACACACACACACACACACAAAGGAAAATATTACCATGTGAGAAGATTGATATGTTAATTAGCTTCACTGCGATAATTATTTCACAATGTGTATGTACATTACATCAAGTTATATGCCTTAAATATACACAATTTTGTCAATTATACCTCAATAAAGATAAAAGAGGAAATACAACCTAGCACTGTTGTTTATCAATGACTTTTAAAGAGATCTGACTATTGGAAAATGTATTTTTTAAAGCATATATTTATTAAGCAGAACAATCAAAACATAGACTCATAAAGTCAAGTCTAGAAGCAATTATTTAACTTTTATCTGTGCGTCAGTGCACTTCAATTGCTATTTTAATAATATAAAAAGTGTTTATATATGTAAATTCCAAAGACATATTTTGCATTAAATTTACATGAGAATTAGGGCACTGCTTAAAACGAATATGTAATATTCAGTATATTCTGAAGTTAAAGGATTTCAGGTATTAACAAAATTATGTTTCACCTCTAGATATGAGTAATGTGCTTTCAAATAGACAAGTAAAATTTGAGCTATATGCTAGTTAGAGAAACACTATAATAATAAGCTGTTGCAAACCGTGATAAATTTAAAAACGCCATAAATAAAAGTATAATCTTTAATACATTCAAAGTAAAATATTTGTGTTATCTAAATAAAATATAGTAATAATTTCTGCTTAAGGAATTGGAGAACTGGAATGAGTGGCAGCTCCCACTTTACAATGAAGGAGATGAAACAAATCTTCAAATTCATAATTTTTCATGAACTCGTGGGAGGTTTGAGGTTTCAGGGCAAACAACTGTCCCCACATTCAAAGAGCAACATGAGCACTGGCTTCCTTAGAGAAGACACAAACAGAAGACAGTAAACAGAATCCATCCATGATGATCAGTGAATTGGTGGAAACTGGACGGACACTGGAAAACTGTGAATCCACGAAGTCCACAAAAACTGGAAGAGTCTGGAATTTCTTGATGGTTTTCTTTCTATGCACCTCACCGGGTGCTCACAGAAAAGACTGAAGAGTGTCCTTCAAAAGTTCCCCTTATGTTGCAGACCAGAGGAAGGAGAACAGCAACCACTTTAAGAGGTCATAAAATTCCACACAAACCCTTCCCCCTATTATCCCTATAGAACAAAATTATTAATCTCTGCGTATTGGAGGGGGGTACCCATACTTAGCGCACTGGTTAAAATCCATTTTGACTCAGAGCAAGGAATAGATAAAATCTATTCTGGGGGCAGGGCAGGAATGAGTGCTGGAACAAAAACTGTTGCTGGAGGAATAATAAGAGGACTGAGCTAAGACCTAAGTCTACTGGGCCTGCTTGTGATGTGCTTAGAAGGATATACTATTCTTTGCTTTCTGTTTTCATGAACATATATATATAATATATATGTGTTTCATAAACATATATATAATATATACATATTTATGAAAAAATATATTACATATTATATTCGCTCTGTCGCCCAGGCTGCAGTGCAGTGGCGCAATCTCGGCTCACTGCAAGCTCCGCCTCCCAGGTTCACACCATTCTCCTGCCTCAGGCTCCCAAGTAGCTGGGACGACAGGTGCCTGCTACCACGCCCGGCTAATTTTGTGTGTGTGTGTGTGTGTGTTTAGTACAGACGGGGTTTCACTGTGTTAGCCAGGGTGGTCTCGATCTCCTGACCTCGTGATCCGCCCGCCTCAGCCTCCCAAAGTGGTGGGATCACAGGCGTGAGCCACTGTACCCGGACTACATTCATTTCTTATGTACTTTAAGTTCTGGGATACATGTGCAGAACGTGCAGGTTCGTTACATAGGGATACATGTGCCATGGTGGTTGATGGTTTTCTGCATCCATCAACCTGTCATCTACATTAGGTATTTCTCCTAATGCTATCCCTCCCCTTGCCCCTAACCCCCTGACAGGCCCTGGTGTGTGATGTTCCCCTCCCTGTGCCCATATGGTGCCCATTGTTCAGCTCCCCCTTATGAGTGAGAACATGCAGTGTTTGGTTTTCTGCTCCTGTGTTAGTTTGCTGAGAATGATGGTTTCCAGTTTCATCCATGTCCCTGCAAAGGACATAAACTGATTGTTTTTTATGGCTGCATAGTATTCCATGGTGTATATGTGCCGCATTTTCTTTATCCAGTCTGTCATTGATGGGCATTTGAGTTGGTTCCAAGTCTTTGCTATTGTGAATAGTGCTCCAATAAACATACATGTGCATGTCTTTATAGTAGAATGATTTGTAATCCTTTGGGTATATACCCAGTAATGGGATTGCTGGGTCAAATGGTATTTCTGGTTCTAGATCCTTGAGGAATTGCCACACTGTCTTTCACAAAGGTTGAACTAATTTACACTCCCATCAACGTTGTAAAAGTGTTCCTATTTCTCCACATCCTCTCCAGCATCTGTTGTTTCCTGACTTTTTAATGATCACCATTCTAACTGGCGTGGGATGGTATCTCATTGTGGTTTTGATTTGTGTTTCTCCAATGACCAGTGATCATGAGCTTTTTTTCGTATGTTTGTTGGCCACATGAAGGTCTTCTTTTGAGAGCTGTCTGTTCACATCCTTCGCCCACTTTTTGATGAAAGATACAATATCAATAATATACAGTCCATGATATTTTTTCAAAAATTGCATAAATTAACTGTATTCATGAGAAAGCATCGGATGAAGTGAAATTGAGGGATATTCTACAAAATGCCTGACTAATACTCTTCAAAAATGCCTATATACTGAAAGATAAAGAAAGACTGAGGAACTGTTATAGATTGGAGGGAACTAAGGAGACATGAAAACTAAATGCAATGTGCTATTATGGACTGCATCCTGGAACGTTAGTGGAAAAACTCATAGAATCTGAATATAGTCTACAGTTTAGTTAAATGTACAAATTTTGGTTTCATAATGTTCATAATTGTACTATGCTTATGTGAGATGTTAACATTAGAGGCAGCTGGATGAAGGGTATACAGAAACTCATTGTAGTATATTTACAACTCTCCTATAGTCTAAAATTATCTCAAGTGGACATAATATATTATGGTTTCAGCTATGTAATTCAAGGATATGATTTTATGTTGTCTAGCATTTATATGTGCTTTGTGGTAAGTTGTTTTTGGGGGTTCCTTTTTCTTATATATTTCCAGAAATAGAAATACTCATCCACTCTTAGGCATCCACTAAAACTGTGCTGACAATATACCGAGGGTGCAAGTGATTTACTTGCTGTCAAATCCACTAACAACTTTTCAATCCCTTCTTAGTATCACTTAATACTCCTCAGCATTTCCCCCATCTTCCCCGAAACACTCTTTTCTTTAGGGTTTATGAGACTATGCTTTCCTGCTTTTCTAAATACTTACCTCTAGTCATGCATTCTTGGAATTATCTGAAGATACGTTTATTTGCTGCATCTATCACAGAAACTTAGAAGTCTCCTTTTTGTTTGTCTTCTACTTCTCATAAATCACTAAGTCGTGCTGGCAGTATTTATTTTCTTATACGTTTTGTGGGTATATGTTGATAGGGTACATGGGATATTTTAATAAAGGCATACAATGTGTAATAATCACATGAGAGTAAATGGGGTATCCATCACCTCAAGCATTTATTCTTTCTTTGTTTTACAAACAATTCAACTATATTATTTTAGTTATTGTAAAATGTAAAATAAATAATTGTTGACTGTAGTTACCCTGTTGTGCTATGAAATACTAGATCTTATTTATTCTACCTAACTAGTTGACATTATTTCTTAAATGCTTTTTGTATCTGTTCATTTATCTTCATCACCACTGACCCTATCTTTGTCCAGGAAAGCATCATTTCAATTACTGCAACACTCTTAACTGGTATCTGGGTCTCTAGCTCATTCTTCACTAGAGTAATTGTCCCCAAACAAATCTGATCATAAGTCCCTGCTTTAAATCATTCAGTAGCTTCCTGTTGCCCTCAGTATGGTTTTCAAGGCCCTTCATAATCTGACCCCTACTCACTACTGCAGTCCCATCATTCTCACCCTTAGACTTCCTTTTTGAGATACACCTAGAACACCGTTATCTCTCCTGCATCTGGACCTTTGCAGATAGTAGTCACCAGTGTCTTTGGAACACTTTTCCGTACTCTTCCCTCTTTGATACTGGCTTATGTCTCCTTTGCATCTCTGCTTTGATATTATGGCCTCCTGAGGATTTCTGTGACTTTTTTTTTTTTGTTTTTGAGATGGAGTCTCACTCTGTCACCAGGTTGGAGTGCAGTGGCGCCATCTCTGCAACCTCCGCCTCCTGGATTCAAGTGATTTTCCTGCCTTAGCCTCCCAAGCAGCTGGGACTACAGGCATGCACCACCACACCCAGCTAATTTCTGTATTTTTTAGTAGAGATGGGGTTTCACCGTGTTGGCCAGGATGGTCTCAATCTCTTGACCTCATGATCACCTGCCTTGGCCTCCCAAAGTGCTGGGATTACAAGTGTGAGCTACCGCGCCCGACTTTGTGACTCTTATAATTGGATTAAATACCTCATTACATAAACTTCCACTGTGACCTCTACCTGCCTCTATTAAAGTATATATTAGACCGTTACTAGTTACTTGTTTGCTTATATCTGTCAATAAACGGTAACTTCCTGAAGAGCAGCAGCCTTGTCTTATTCCTTGAACAGCACAATACAGGGCACAGAGTTAGCAATCAGTACTTACTTGCTAAGTAAATAAATAAATAATATCAAGAGAGACTATTCCTCATTATCCATGAAGGACACTGCAAATGAGGGTTGAAGCTTTGTTTAGGCATGTTCATCAGTCCTCCCTTCATTATTTAGGAACTAGTTTTTCACTGCATTATTCTGAATCCTTATTTCTGTCTTACATTTTCTCTGCCATGTAGCTTTCTTAATGTTTTCACCGTATCTGAAGAGTCAGTGAATAGAGACCAAGTCAGTGACATTTATGGGGCCTGTCCTAAAAGCACTCGTATTATGAACACTGTTCACATTTCACTCCCTTCCATATTGCCTATGCCCATCTAGCATCTTTCTATGAATTGAAATGGATATTTGTTTTGTTTATTTGTTTGTCTTGAGCATGTTGGAAAATGGTATGTCTGTGTGGAAATATGGTAGAGCATCTACAGTGAGAGCACATCTTTTTATTGCTTGTCCTTTAGAGCCATTTATGGCTGTTTGCCTTTGGCCCTCATTTTCCCCCTGTTAAGTGGAGATGTTGCACTGCAGCCAATAAATTAGTAATTTTTTCAATCTCTCAATCTGGGGACAGTCTTTACAATTGGGTTACACACACGCTCATGCCAATAGGATGAGGTCATGTTGCTTAGCGATATTAATTTTATTATGCCTTTTTCTTCTTTAGCCAGAAAACACAAGTAATTTAGTTTTTGGCCTATGCTACCCTGTTTGGTTGTTGTTTTTTTTTAATGCCCTGTTACATCTTACCAACTAGGCTATAAAATTTTCAAGGATAATGAAAAGGTCTTATGCTTTTCAGATAATGATCACTTGATAAATGTTTGATGATTAAGATCATGTATTCTATATCATATT
The DNA here is from genome assembly GCF_008728515.1 of Papio anubis. Lineage (NCBI taxonomy): Eukaryota > Metazoa > Chordata > Mammalia > Primates > Cercopithecidae > Papio > Papio anubis. Next base: position 9,810,783 of record NC_044996.1, on the reverse strand, counting down.
ACCCTATGCAGTAATAATAAATACAAATGTTATCATTTATTAAATACATGACATATTCTTTAAGTGCATGGCTTCATTTCAGACACAAAGTAAGTCTGTGGGGTATTATCCATATTTCACAGATAAGGAAACTGAAGCTTAGAGAGTGTCTTAGACTGTTCAGCCGGCTGTAACAGAAGTATCATAGACTGGGTACCTTACACACAACAAATATTTATTCTTATAGTTCTTGAGGCTGAGATATTCCACATCAAAGCACTCATAGATTTGGTGTCTGCTGAAGGCCTGCTTTCTGGTTCATAGACGGCTATCTTCTTGCTGTGTGCTCACATGGTAGAACGGACAAACAAGCTCCCTGGGGTTCTTTTTATAAAGGCACTAAACCCATTCATAAGAGCTTCATCCTCTTGACCTAATCAACCCCCAAAGGTCCCATTTGCAAATACTATCAAACTAGGAATTAAGTTTCAACAGATGAATTTTGGGAAAATGCAAATATTCAGTCTATAGCAAAGAGGTAAGTTACTCAGGCCCAAGGTCACATAGGTATTCATGATTGAAATCTAAATCTGTCTGATTTCTAAACACATGTCCATTATACTGCCAGGTGGTTTAAAATATTATTTTTCATAGTAGACCCTTTTTAAAACAAAATGCTATCCAAGTACAGTTTATAAAGATAAATGCAGAACTTCTTTGTTAGGTAGGAAGTCAAACGTACTCTTGATTGTCCCTTTTCTCACTTGTCACAGTGGCAGGCATGGATTGACTAGGGCTCTAAAGTGTAAAGTCCCTTACTCTTATTTGCTACCTTCTTCACTCTGACCATTTCATATCTGCATATGGAAGAGATTGCACTGAAATGACGAAATCACATCTTTTTTTGTCACACTTCCTTATCCAGAAATAATTTTGTTTTTTTGAGATGAAGTCTCACTCTGTTGCCCAGGCTGGAGTGCAATGGTGAGATCTCAGCTCACTGAACCTCCGCCTCCCAGGTTCAAGCGATTATCCTGCCTCAGCCTCCCGAGTAACTGAGATTACAGGCACCTGCCACCACGCCTGGCTAATTTTTGTATTTTTAGTAGAGATGAGGTTTCACCATGTTGGCCAAGCTGGTCCCGAACTCCTGACCTCAGGTGATACACCCGCCTCAGCCTCTCAAACTGCTAGGATTACAGGCGTGAGCCCCCACGCCCAGCTCACAGAGAATATTTTATGAAATAGTTTCTATGCAACTGTTTCAACCAAGTGCTGTAGGTAGCTCATGATAATTTGAATAGCAATGCAGTTTTGTTTCCCTCAGGAGGCGTTTCAAGCAAAAAAAACATATTTGTGTTTCTCAGTAATAAGGAATATCTGGAGAAACTATTGAAAAATGGTAATTTCCTGAAAATGAAATTTAGGTGATTGCAAGAATGTGAGACAGTATGAGGAAAAGCCTGTATGTGAAGATAAGCTGGTTTACAAAGGAAAACCATCAGATTGACTTGTCTTCCCATTTTCATCCTACAAGAATGAAAAAAATAGAATGCAGTTTATGATGTGTGTCTGACACTGGATCTTCTTGGGTAGGTTTCACTTACTGTGAGGTTAATCTGAAGCAAAGATAGAAATCACGAGGCAGATATTAAAGCTCTAGGTCTAGAATTCTGAAATCACAACAGAACAGGGAATAATAATTCAAGGGAATAATAATTCAAGAATGGGGTATATCCTTGACAGATAGCTAGGAAACTATATACCAGGGTCTCAAGGGTCCAAAGTTCAGCCCAGTTTCGAATCTTATTTATCTTAGAGATCTGTCATGGCATTTAAAGCCAAATGGTATTATTTATGCACAAATGTACATGAAAAGATCACTTATTGTGTTGCACTAGTGTACCTTGCAGATTCTCTTCACTCCTTTTGATTCTTTTCATGAGACACAAATAATTGCAGAAAACCAATCACTGTGACTTGGGCAAAAAGATTCTGAGGAAATAGTCACTAAAATGAATACAAGCCATGAAAGTTATAGAAAAGAAGAATGCTACTTCTTTTCTTCTTTTCTTTTTCTTTTTTTTTTTTTTTTTTGAGATGGAGTCTCACTCTGTTGCCCAGGCTGGAGTGCAGTGGCATGATCTTGGCTCACTGCAACCTCCACCTCCCAGGTTCAAGCGATCCTCCTGCCTCAGCCCCCCTAGTAGCTGGGAATGCAGGCACACGCCACTATGCTCGGTTAATTTTTTTGTATTTTTAGTGGAGATGGGCTTCACCACGTTGGCCAGACTGGTCTCAAACTCCTGACCTCAGGTGATCCACCCGCCTCGGCCTCCCAAGGTGCTGGGATTACAGGTGTGAGCCACCGCGCCCAGCAGAAGAATGCTACATTTAACCCTTATGGACTTGAAGACTCATGATCTATATGATTATAAACAAGTCTCTAATCACGCTGAGCCTCATTCTTCTCTTTTTAAAATGCAGTATTTTGAGGATGGTCACACGAGGGTGATCATAAACAAAAAATTACTCTTAATGCTTCTACTTGGAGCTATTATACTGTAACTTTCACTCTTATTCCATAGGTTGTTATGGACTTGTTAGTCTCATGGTCAAGCCCAAAATCAACGGGGTGGAGGAGTATATTCTGCTCATAGGGTAGACCTTGTCATGGATTGAAGGTGATAATTGTGAACAATCAGTGTCTATCACACAATTCTTAAAAGGTAACCATTGTAAAAACATATGTGTATTGCTTTCATACTATGAGTATTAAAGTTGACTTTTGATAGATAATACAACTCCCACCTTTCTTTCACAAATATTATATATTCACATTGCATTCTGGGATGTGGTTCTATAATTTTAGCAATAACATTTTTTCCTTCAAGTTTGCTTATGTACAAACTTGATTTAAATGAAATTTGGAATACATTAAATGCAAATCAAGTTCAGATTTATACATAACTATTTTATTCTGCTCCTTTAATTGTAATTAATTTGACTATTTTAAAAAACATTAATTAATTACCTACCTTATTATTCCTACATCAAACCACCCCATGTATTGTGGAACTTACAGCAAGACAAGTAGTAGATAATTCATTCTGATTAACAATGCCACACTTGAATATATTTTGAGAATTCTAAATAATGAGTTCACAGAAGAGACTGATTTGAAATATTCCTTCCGTATTCAGTGTAAAAACAATACACTCTGAAAGAATACAATCTTAACATGAATTCTAAATGATGAAGGGTGAAACTGTTGAATAAAATTAATGATGTATTTTCCAATCCCTTCTTGAAAACACTTTTCTAAATATGGGTTATTGTCATGATTTGTCTTAATTGTAAAGACTATACTAGATGCACAAAGAGTTCATATGCAATAAAGACATGCCTTAAAAGCACTTCAAGGTCAATATTAGCCCGCCTTCTTTTTTTTTTTTTTTTCTTTTTTTTTTTTTAGACGGAGTCACACTCTGTAGCCAGGCTGGAGTGCAGTGGCACGATGTCGGTTCCCTGCAACCTCTGCCTCCTGGGTTCAAGTGATTCTCCTGCCTCAGCCTCTAAAGTAGCTGGGACTACAGGCACGCACCACCACACCCAGCTAATTTTTGTATTTTTAGTAGAGACAGGGTTACCATGTTGGCCAGGATGGTCTCGATCTCTTGAACTTGTAATCCATCCGCTTTGGCCTCCCAAAGTGCTGGGATTACAGGCGTTAGCCACCGCGCCTGGCCAGCCCACCTTCTTATAAAAAGTTCTATATAGTAGATTCTTTCATAGATAACTAACACATATCCCAGGGAATAAAGACCACGCAGGAAATAGATACATTGATCATCCCATCCCTATTTATGGGATGTGGAGTTATTGTCCAGAATATACCTTTACACACTGTAATCTCAAACTGAGCTTTTCCTGCTAACTAGCTATGTGACCTTGGGCCAGTCACTATCAATCTGTAACACAGTATTCTCATTGTAGCTTTGATATCCAAGCACCTCTGACATTTGACCGAACCTCAGTTTCCTTTTGAGATGATAAAAATAATTCTAGTATCTCCATCATGATGTTGCTGTGATGGTTACAATAGAAAGCGTATATGAAAACACTTTGTAAACTGTTAGGCATTACATAAATGCTAAAAGGAGCATCTATCCAGCTTACTTTAAAAAGTGGTGAGAAAAATGTGAGTCAATTCATGTCAATGAATGAATGAATGAAGGGTTTCTACCCTTTGCATCCTCATTTGTTTGTGCCTTTATCATCGAACTTGTAATAGTTTGCCATACACTGCAGATATTTATGTTTCTGTCTCACCTACTAGATTCTAAGTAATTGGAAGGCTTAAGCTATATTACTTCATTTATCTCTTTCTTTCATGCAATGCCTATGGCACATGGTGGTTCCTCAGCAGTTTGAATTATGATGTGCCAGACACTGTTCTCAGTACTTCATATATATTAATTCATTTAAACCTCAAATGTTCAAGTGAGAATGATGAAAGCTTAGGTGAATTCAGTGACAATGAGGATGGAAAATGAATTTAAGAGGATGAATAAGCAGGCCCTCTTAACAGTTTTTTAAAAATCTTCTATCAAATTCAAGGAAATAGTTTGGGTAGCACTTTATCTAAGAGAGCTTTGATATTTTATTATCTTTAATAATTTTACCCTTTGTTCACCACTATATGCTTCTGTCTTATCAAACAAAACACAGGACAGGTTCCCAAGTCCTCTGATTTTTAATTCAATGCTAATCAGCTTCCAGAGAATTCTGCTAGGAAAAATATGTCCCAGGTCCATTCTATGTTGTAGTGAGCTTTGGACAAATCACTTTCCCTTGTTTTCCTCCTTATGTATTCCTAAGCTGTAGGAAATAATAATGACTATTTCCTTAAGACAAAATACATAATTCATAACCATATTAGTGACTTTCTTGGAGCAAAGCTACTATATTTAAGTGTGACTATTAATAGTATTTATATAAGCAGTAATCCTGCTCTCACACGTCCTAAGTAGAAGGAAATGTATTTTTATATTGCAAGTGAAAATCTAAATATTAAAGGATAATCAGATATAAAAAATAAAAATAAATTCAGCATGTTATCCAGAGTTTCATTAGCTATGCAATATTTATTTTTAAAAGTACCAGCAGGACAACAGACTCTGTGGATTCTGTGAGCGGAAGGTGTTATTGCCATCCCAAAACTCTGAGATTAAGGATAAGCTATTGCTGTCAACATGAAGGGGAAGCTGCTTATACTATAATCCCTGAGTTGGCAGCAAGAGAAAGGATGACTCAATTTACTATACTTACCCCAGCTCCCCCATGGGATTCTTGGATACCTTGGAGGAAGAGCTATAGCAACAACCAACTTAAAAAATACATAAGGTTCAGCCTCAGGATCGCCTACCAGTTGAAACTCCTAGAAAAGTCATCATTTCATTACACACTCTTCCTGGAATTGACACAACTCCACGGTTCCAGTCTAGTCATTGTCTATTTGTTCTGTTTTGTTTTGCCCTGGTTGAATGTACATTGCACCCAAATAATTGGTTTAAAATTGGCAAAATTCAAACAAACTTATTACCTAACATTAGGTAGACCACCAAAAAGTCCTGGCCATTTTACTGAAATCAATCCATGTGTTTTGCTGATTTTTTTTTTCTTGATGATCTGCATAGAAAAATCTGCTTGAAGGATTTCTGGTAGTGAAGCTGCAATGGCAGTCTGCTGGTGGGGCAACTGTCATAAAGAAAATGTAAAGAACATGAAGAATTTCTCATATTTTCCTGTTATATTTAAACAGAACTGGGGTTAAATATTTTTTATTCATAATAGCCCTTCATGTTCTTATATCTATTTCTATTTCCTATGCATTATTTATAGAGCAGTGGATCACTTCTGAATTGTCTTATAAAATTTAAAATAAATTTGAATCCATTCAAATTCTGAAAACTCTTGAAATAAAAGTTACAGTCGAGATACACGAAGTATGATTTAAATATAAGGTGAGGAGCTCGCACATAACTAAACATGTGGAGGCTCCTGAAAGGTGCTGCACCCAGGGAGGCATGGAAGCTCTGAACCCCTTTCCCATACCTTGCCCTGCACACTTCTTCATCTGTATTCTTTACAATATCTTTTTTTTTTAAGAGATGGAATCTTTCTCTGTTGCCCAGCCTGGAGTGCAGTGGTGCTATTATAGCTCACTGCAGACTTGAACTCTGAGGCTCAAGTGATCCCAGCCTCCCAAGTCGCTGGAATTATAAGCATGAGACACTGCACTCAGCTTGTAGTATCTTTTATAATAAACTTGTAAACATAAAAAATAAATAAAAATAAAAATAAAGTGATTGATTTTATAATGTGAAGACTTGAACTCATCCATTCAAACAAGTGTCATTCTCTTCTAAGTGGTCCACATGACAGAATGTATCCTATTACCATAATTATTATATTATTATAATCATCATACCATCATTATTTCAGTGAAGAAAGCTACTGATTAAATAATTCTTTTTTCTTCTTTTTTCTTTTTTCTGTTTTTTTGTTTGTTTGTTTGTTTGTTTGTTTTTTTGAGAGAGAACCTTGCTCTGTCACCCAGGCTGGAATGCAGTGGTGTAATCTCAGCTCACTGCAACCTTCACCTCCCGGGTTTAAGCGATTCTCCTGCCTCAGCCTCCCAAGTAGCTGGGATTACAGGTGCATGTCACCACGCCCAGCTAATTTTTGTATTTTTAGTACGGACGGGATTTCACCATGTTGGATAGGCTGGTCTCAAATTCCTGACTTCAGGTGATCCACCTGCCTCGGCCTCCCAAAATGCTGGGATTACAGGTGTGAGCCACCGTGCCCAGGCCAGCTCAAATAAGTCTTGAATCTTCTTCATTCTTGGAGTTACCTCTGGAGCCTGTTTGTCATTCATTTATCCATAAGATCCATAATTTAGCATCTTCTATGCACCAGTAACCATTTTTGTATTACTCTCATCATTTGTGGATGGATATAATTTTCTTAAACTAAAAGTAAAAAGTAATTTGAAATTACTCTAGTAAAATTGACCAATATTTTACATCAAATATTTTGGTATAAAACATGGTGCAATAATTGGTGAAAACAGGTTTCTCAAGTGGCTTTCAGTTGCTTCAAACAAAATTCCAAATGATGAATTCCAAACCTGCTTTGAGCGCTGACAATAGTATTGAAATAAGTGTTACTTTGTGAAGACACCTTCATTGGATGTAAAATGCCTAGAATATATTAAAAATAGAATATTTAATTTGCATAAATAGAATGTGCAAATTGTTTTATGTGTACATATAAGTGTTATTTTATATCTTCGACTATACTGTATAGTGTGCTCTTGCTTCATAAAATTAAATCAATATCTATCATTTCTGTCATCTATTCTATTCATGATAATGTAAACTAAATTTTAGTGAGTTAATCACAGCTGTAATGTAAGGTACAATCATCTGTTGCATTCTCCCCGTCCTGTAAAATCACTGGATAGGGGCTCCCTGTAAAACTAAGGCTAGGACCTTTGCAAACAAAACTAGGGTGATAAGGAAAACTTCAAAATTATGCTTTTGATTCCACAGATTTAAGATTGATGTTTCATTATGATATGATATAGTATTCTTAACTGGAGTATCTTATTTTATTGCCAGTATCTACTACTAGTTTATGACTGGAATATATGTGTTGGATACCTTCTCACCAGCACGGTTGTTAATCCTCTTTGAAACTTTAAATTATGTTCATGTTACTTTCTCCCATGAGCAGCTGAAAGATGTAATTTGGTTGTCTTTGATTATATTTTTTTCTTTACCACATATCAAATTATTTGTCACTATGTCAACACTAAAACGATTAGTGCTGTTTGTTGAAACATCAGGAGTATTAATAGTCCTATTAAAATGAGATGGGTTATAAATATTATCAGAGCTGATCAATGCAGCATATTATTATGGAAAGAAAGGAAGCTGCCTAAAGAAAAGATGCATATTCTTCTCAAACGTTGGCTAAGGCAGAATGACTAAGGTTGATTTCACTCACTGTAGAAGCTGTGCATTTTCAATTGTAAAAATAAATTTATACTTAAAAAAAGCTCCAATAGAGCATACAACATAGCTATCTTGTGAGTAAATGACATATATTTTGTGCTTTCTGTTCCTGTCAATTGGAGTACTGTTGCTACAAAGCCCCATAGACGCCTAGTACAATATAAAATGTCTGTCAAAACTAAAGAAAGGATGAAAGTCTATGTAGAAAGACAACACTCCATCACCGAATAGTTATTCTGATAATTGTCTATCAGATTAAATAAAAAGTTGTAATTGCATAAACTCTGGAACCAAATTGCCTGGATTTGAAACCTAGCTTTGCCATTAACTAGTTGTGTTACTTTAAGCAAATTTATTTCATCTCTCTGTGCCTCAGTTTTATCATCTATAAAATGGGAATAGCAATAATAGTAATAATTTCATCACAGGGTTGTTGTGAGGATTACATGAATTCATACACACAAGCACTTTGAACAGTATCTGGCATATAGTGAGTGCTCTTATTACTAACCGTTGTTGAGACAGTTATTTTGTTTTTAGCTGAGTAAATAAGATGACGATATTTTCTTTCATGGCTACTATTTGAAAATTTTCTTCATTTTATGTCTTGCTGGTGGTAGCCTGGGTTATAAATGTGTGTTTTGAATAGAGACTATTTTTTAAAGTTAAATGATAAGTTTGGTTAGTTGACTTATAAGATCTGATCTCTGAGATGTGATGATACTTTAATTCTTGGAAATGCACATGTATATAAATATCTTGTGTATCTCAGGAGTAATTAACCTGTTAATAAAGATAATCACAATAATCAATAAAATGTCAACTCCGAAAATAGGATAATAAACTACCTACTATTACCAGTCACTTTAGCAATTATGTTAAGATAGAGCTTGGTTGGTATAATGCAAGTCAACATAAAGTGTGAAAGGACAGACATGTTCACGGTGCATAAACAACAAATTATTGAAGAATTTGAATAATTAAAAACTTGTAAATATTTAGGTCTCCTTCAAATAATCTGACATCCCATAACTAAAGGAAAGAAAAGATAATACAAAGCAAAACAAAAATAGATTTATTTTGGCATACAAAATAAAACCTTTTATTTCTAGGAAACAAAATTACGACAACATTTATTTGAAGTATAATGTCTTGTAAATACTTCGTGTTTGAAAGCAGTCCAATATAGACTTGGAAGTGATCACATGTATTACTACAGTTCTAACCATTTCTCAAATATTACCTTTTCTGTTTATCCATCCCCCAAACCACAAATAAAAAGATCATTTAACCACTTGGAGTAAATAGACAGAAATAATTAACATTTGGGCTCAAGTTCACAACAGTAGCACTTACTAGTTATATGACATTAGCAATTTACTTAATTTCCCTTTAATATGTTTTTCAAATGAGGTTAATATACATCTTGCATTAGTTTTACAAGTATAAATTAAGATAACATTTGTAAAATACTTGTGCCAGGCACAATGTTAATACTCAATGGAAGATATTGATTTGCTGCAAGAGCAGAAAAGGCATATGATAGCATTCATTTTGATCGTTTTTTCATGAGAAGGTTAGATAAGTAGCAAACCAAGGTGTGGAGAGCTCAGCCTAGTAAAGAAAGAAAATGGCCCAGGAGAAGTCTGTGATATGCAGTGATCAATGCACTGGTTTATAACTTCTAGGAGCCGAAAGGTGATATCTAATGCATCTTTTATCCTCCACACCGCCCAATACACATTAACTGCTACCTTCTTATTTAAATATGGATTTAAATAACAAATTTAATATATGAACATGTGTATGAACATATTGAGGAGAAAGGGAGATTTTATTTGGAAAGTATGGAGCTGACCACATATAAATTAGAAGAATGATTTGTAAGTATGAGATGTAAGGCGGGATAATATTGTTGAGTACATGACGTAGAATAGAAACAGTTAAAATATGGCAATGTAAACATTAATTCCCTGAAGGATTAGCAACATGAAAGTTACTTTACCTCATGTGTTCTATCAATCACCATTTTCTAACAATTTTGTTCCTAAATATATTTTAATCTGTTACCTACTGCCTATTCCTACTCTTAGTATTATAGTTTTAGGCTCTCATCTCTCACCTAGGTTCCTGCAACAACCTCTTAGCTGCTTTTTCTGCCCTTAACCTTCCATTTTCCACACTCTAGGCATAACGCGTTTTTTTCTATAATGCTAGTCTTAATATGTTACTTTCTTTCTGAAAACATTTCATTGACACCACATGAACTATATGATTAAGCTGAAATAATAGCATTATCAAAGTAAGATCATGTTGAGTTTTGTGTATGTCTAGAAAAAGGACAATGAGATTATGAAACTGTAGAGTATTAGAGACAGAGACAAGGAAGCAGATTTGTAAACTATTTGGGAGATATGATGTTCACAAATTTGTGATTAAGTGGTTGATGAGTGAGAAGAAAGTATAAAAGTTTGAAAACCTCTTTCTCATCAATGAATATAGGAGTAGGAATAGTAATAAAAGCTTCATATAGGTAGAAATATCTAGAAGGCTGACTAGAGCCTGGAAGAGAGCCCTGGCTGGAAATACAAATGGAGAAGTCAGCAGGTAGGTGGAGTTGAAGACAAGGAGATGATAGGATTTTCTACAGGCAGTAGAATCAAAAGAGCATTGGCCCAAGATTGAAACTCTGCTAAACACCTACACTTAATTGGAGGGTGGAAGGAAGAAGAGCACACCAAAAAGGACTGAGAGAAACAACTGGGTGTTATGAAGTCAATGTATGACACTACAAAGACCAAGGGAGTAGGGCATTTCAAGAAAGAGGGGATGATCATCAATGTGAAATACAACAACAAACTTGAATAAGGAAAAGCATGAAAAGTGTCTTTGGATTTGAAATAAAATACCTACTGATACCTGAGCCAAAACACTGTGCAGCATAGAATCCAGATGAAGTAAAATAGGGTGTGAAATAGAGTGATGAAGTGAAAAAGCAAGTATACATTATACTTTCAAATGTTTCATGAGAGACTGAATGAAAGCTAGAGGGGAACATAATATGAAATGACATTTTGGGGGTTTCTTTGTGGGGGAGAAAAGAGAAAAGCTTTAGAAAAATTATAGACTTAAAAAAACTCAGGGGAAAATATTTTTATCTCTACATCTCCATATTTATCTACCTACCTATCTCTTTATCTATTTAGACTGAAGGAGGAAAAAACAGGAAATCAGTGATGCAACTAGGGCCCAAAGGCAACAGAAATGGACACAAGATGGAGCCAAAGCCATCAGTAGATGTGTAAGCCACAATGTGTATGATTAAATAAGAAGAAAATCTGCTGAGAATCACAAGGGTCAGGAGTAGTAAAATGTGAGGAAAATAAAAAAGTGTGATGACTAGACAAGTAAAATATTGACTGTCAATCCTCCACACACAGAAAATATAGCAAAAACAAGGTATTTGATATGATGCTGGCCTGCTGAGTTTTGCGGTACTCTTCAGCACTGTTTAGCTTCCCAGAATATGGGAAGAATATGTTTGCTAATAGTCTTGGATTTGAAGTTTTGCCGGTTATATTATGTGAAATATCTGGGTGTAAGGGATTTACTATAATATGAATATGTGAGCCCCCCATTCATATCTTGAAATCCTAATCCCAAAGGTAATGAAATTAGGAGGTGGAGCTTATGCGAGGTGATTAGGTTATGAGACTGGGGCCCTTATGAATAGGTTCAGTGCCCTTATTGAAGCGGCCAGAGAGATCCCTCCCCATTTCCACGATATGAGGAGGCAAGGCAGGAAGAAGGTGCCATCTGTGAATCAGAAAGCCCTCACTGGACACTGAATCTGCAGGTGCTTTGGTCTTCTATTCCCAGCCTACAGAACTGTAAGCAATAAATTTATGTTGTTTACAAGCTACGCAGTTTATGCTATTTTGTTATAGCAGCCCAGGTGAACTGAGACAGAATTGAAGGTGCTAGTTAGAAAGCAAGTAGCTTCAGGCCGGGCGTGGTGGCTCACGCTTGTAATCCCAGCACTTCGGGAGGCCGAGGCGAGCAGATCACAACGTCAGAAGATCGAGACCATCCTGGCTAACACGGTGAAACCCCGTCTCTCCTAAAAATACAAAAAACTAGCCGGGCGTGGTGGCGGGTGCCTGTAGTCCCAGCTACTCGGGAAGCTGAGGCAGGAGAATGATGTGAACCCGGGAGGCAGAGTTGCAGTGAGCCGAGATCATGCCACTGCACTCCAGCCTGGGCCACAGAGCGAGACTCTGTCTCAAAAAAAAAAAAAGAAAAAGAAAAAAGAAAGCAAGTAGCTTCAATGATTAATCAAAAACAGACTGGAGATGTCTATGTGATTTAAAATGCCCAGAGGAAATACAGTAGTGAGGGAAATAAACTAACAGGTGGGTGGTTGAGATCATTGAGTAGAATACTGAAATCTAAGATTTCTGAGATGGTTCCAGATGAAATGGGTGGCTAAAGTGATATGAAAATCACTGGAGTTAAGGATGTTCAGGTCGGGTGCAGTGGCTCACGCCTGTAATCCCATTCTGGGAGGCCGAGGTGAGAGGATCGCTTGAGCCCAGGAGTTCAAGACTAGCCTGGGTCATGTAGTGGGACCCTATCAAAAACAACAACAATAACAACAACAACTACAACAACTTAGCCAAGAATTGTGGCACCCACTTGTAAGTGCCAGCTACTTGGGAGGCTAAAGCTGAAGGATCACTTGAGCCTGGAAGGTCGAGGCCGCAGTGAGCAAAGATTATGCCACTGCACTCTGCCTATGTGAAAGAGCAAGACATGTCCCCTCCCCCCCAAAAAAAAGGAAAGTTCAAAACTCTGCCAGAAATTGTGATAAACTGGTCATTAATATGAATACTGAAATATTCTAAGATTATGGCAGAAATTGTGAATTTCTGCTATAATTTTGTGATTGTGAATCACACAATCACTTGGTATTGTAATGTAATCTTTACATAATTACCTACTCTCCAAACCAGAGACATGCCTATAAACTAGAGAAAGCTGGGTTGGAGGAGGGCGGAGATCAGTCTCCAGACACCGCAGCATTTGAGAGAATCAATAACAGCACATGCCTGAACCATTCTTTATTTTTTATGGTATTAATAATGTGCTGGTTAAGGGCCTGGATTCTATTGCTAGATACTTGGAATCAAGATCTGATTTTGTCATTTACCGGCAATGGAATTTTTTTTTTAATGTTGTGATGATCATAGTTCTTAGCATATGGGAGGCTTGTGAAGTTAAAGCTAGATAAAGCATTTCACATCGTGCTAGGTATGTACTTACTGTTCAGTAAATGTTAGTTATAATTACTGTTACTACCAGGAATGTTTTGAGGAAAACTATGTGTTTTAGGGTTATTCTTGGATGAGAAGATTGTCAGAAGTTTTTGAACACATTCCTTGAAAACATCAATAGATTCTTCTGTCGGGATTTCATTTGGCTGGTTGGTCAAGCTTCTCCATTCTTTGTTGAACCTATATTTGCATGCATTGCTCATGTAAACACATACACATTCACAAAAATGTTGAGCAAAGTGTGTTCAACAAATCGGTGTTTTTGTTAAACTTAGTAATTAGTGTTTATCAGGACTGATGGCTACAAAGAATAAAAGGAAAATAAATATTTTAGGAACTCATTACTTTGAATTTTTTTAAATTTTTATTTTAGGTTCAGAGGTACATGTGCAGACTTTTTATATGAGCAAACTGCATGTCACGGGAGTTTGGTGTACAGACTGTTTTACCACTCACATAATATGCATAGTACCCGATAGTTAGTTTTTTGATCCTCACCCTGCTGCCACCCTCCACCCTCGACTTGGCCCCAGTGTTGTTGTTCCCTTCTTTGTGATCAGATGTACTCACTGTTTAGCTCCTACCTATAAGTGAGAACATGTGGTATTTGATTTTCTGTTTCTGCATTAGTTCAGTTAGGATAATGGCCTCCAACTGCATCTATGTCGCTGCAAAGGACATTATTATTTTTTTTGTGCGGTGAATTTTAATTTTTTATTTCAAAGACTATTTTATACATTTATTAAATTATAGTGCTTGACAGACAAAATGTTGTATTTCAATTTTGAGAATTGAAAATGTTATATGCTTTTTAACAAATTATATAAAAGGGGGTAAGAAAACACATTTCAAATTATACTGAATACCTCAGAAAAAACTTCTAATCAGTCATACAATTGCAGTTTTTCTAATTATGCCGTGTATATTTAAGAATCTAAGTGAATGGGCCAGGCGCGGTGGCTCACGCCTGTAATCCCAGCACTTTGGGAGGCCGAGACGGGTGGATCATGAGGTCAGGGGATCGAGACCATCCTGGATAACATGGTGAAACCCCATCTCTACTAAAAATAGAAAAAATTTAGCCAGGCGTGGTGGTGGGTGCCTGTAGTCCCAGCTGCCCGGGAGGCTGAGGCAGGAGAATGGTGTGAACCTGGGAGGCAGAGCTTGCAGTGAGCGGAGATTGCGCCACTACACTCCAGCCTGGGCGACTGAGCAAGACTCTGTCTCAAAAAAAAAAGAATATAAGTAAATGATATGGATAATGACATGGTTTGGCTGTGCCCCCACCCAAGTCTCATCTTGAATTGTAGTTTTCATAATCCCCATGTGTCATGGGAGAGACCAGGTGGAGATAATTGAATCATGGGGCAAGTTTTCCCCATCCTGTTCTCATGATAGTTAGTTCTCACAAGATGTGATGGTTTTATAAGGGATTTCCCCCTTCACTCTGTATTCATTCTTCTCCTTCCTGCAGCCATGTGAAGAAGGATGTGTTTGCTTCCCCTTCCACCGTGATTGTAAGTTTCCTGAGGCTTCTCTAGCCCTGCAGAACTGTGAGTCAATTAAAGCTCTTTTCTTTATAAATTACCCAGACTCGGGCAGTTCTTTATAGCAGTGTGAGAATGGGCTAATACAGAAAATGATAGAGAAATGTATTTCTCATTATCCATGAAATGATAATAATTACTTTAAAAATAAATCTTACATATCTGATTATACTGTTTCTCTAGAGAAAGATTCACAAAGCAGTCAGGAACACTTGGTGAGTATATGCTCTCTGTCAGATTATGTGGATAGAAAAATTATATAAATTTTTTAATGTTTTCTGAGATAATTTATTTGCTTCAAGGTCTCTTGTATCTTTGTGCTAAAATTGATGACAGGTAAAAATTATGTATAAGTTATGCACTAACTAGAAAGGAATATTTTAGATTCACATAACTGAAATCACAAATCTTCTCTGTAAGATTGAATCACAGCATATAAACTAAACAATCAAAATAAAACATTATTCAGTTTCAGCTAGATCATAAATCTCAGCTATGACCTTAAACACATAGCAACTACATAGCTAAAACAATATTTTAGAACACCTAATATCATGGGAAAATAGTGATGGTGTATTATTAAGTAAAAAATGTTACAGAGTAGGAACCCTATTTGTGGACAAAATGTAGGCATGCAATATATTTAAATAGAGATAACTGTAGAAAAACATACAATCATGTCAGGTCTTTTGGTTGTTGAGTCATTGTACTATAGATATTTTCTTGGTTTTAATATTTTTCTCAGTAATACTTCTATAGCCAGAGATGGAAGTAAAATTTTTAAAAAGTTTTTAGAGTAGCAATTATATGTAGAAAACCTGGTATAATATAGTCTGTTATAAGGATATG
This sequence comes from Papio anubis, assembly GCF_008728515.1. Lineage (NCBI taxonomy): Eukaryota > Metazoa > Chordata > Mammalia > Primates > Cercopithecidae > Papio > Papio anubis. The sequence continues at coordinate 9,794,991 of NC_044996.1, read as the reverse complement.
CTGATCCTGTTCCCCAACATTCAATGCTGGGTTTGTAATGGGGTTCTCTGCCAGAATTCTTTAGTGCTGCAGTAATAGAAATGGCTGCCATAGGGATTTATCAGTAATTCTACAATGTCTTGAGGAAACCTTGACAAGGTCCTAAAATGGAATTACAGATTAAGAATTTTTACATTTCCATTCTCCACAGTATGAAAATAATGAGTCACTTACAAGTCTTAAAGACATTCATGAATGTTTCAAATCCTTTCTCAAGTAGAATTGCAACATAGACTACAATGGAAACAATGTGGATATAGAGAGAATAATGTTATCATTCCCATTTCCACATGCTAATTTACAGCTAGGCCTTGATTTAGAAATGCAATGGCAGTTGAAAAGCAATTATGGATCACTTCAATGCAGAGTTTTCCTGATGAAGTCTATTATAGTTTCAGGAGTCAATAAACCCCTAAATTATCTTGAATTTTTTAAAACAACTTGTTGAATTAATGCTTCCCAGTACCATCCTACCGAGAGCAAAGGAATGGTAAAAAAATTTGCTGTACCTAATAAACTCCTTCAAGATTGCTGTTGACAAATTGAGTTTTAAACTGTTCTCTTTGAAGGTATAGTTTGAATATCGCAGTTTTTCTGATTTGTTTTTAATACAGAAATTATGCAAATCCTATTTAAAACAAGATATTTAATTTGGCAGCAGTTCATGGAATGAATGGAGTACAGGGTTGAAGGCACTGATGATAAGAGTTAAACTCTACTGTGTAGTAGAAATCTATAGCTACCTCCTAACTAGCCAATGCAGTGATCCTCCTAACAAATAAAATAAATTTTTCTGCCATGGTTTGTTATGACCGTACACTATAGTGCTCACTCTACGTCTTTCCAAATACTCTCAAGACATATAACAATCTATTAAACATATGTGTGGTATTATTGTTAAATACACCAGGTGGTAGTCTGCAAAATAATGTTTCCTTCTTGTCCTTTATAAAAATGATGACATTCCTCTCTTATAATTTTTCCATCATTTCTCTCTTTCCTTGTGATTCTTAATAACTACTGAGACTGGTGCGAAACATTTATCTGCAATTTTTTTTCAATAAGCCAGAATGCAATTTATCATTTCAAAAGCTTAAAGGAAAATAATTTTTTAAAGGCAGGGGAATTCTGAGAAAATATACATAGAGACATGAAAAATAAGTCAGAGGATGTTTATTGAGTAAATAAAATGGCACAATTACAAAATAAATTAAAGTGGGAGAAAATAAATGGGCATTCTCTATGTGTTTTTAATTCTGTTCTACAATAAAAATCTTGGGGTAAAGGTGAAGCAGATCTCCTCTGCCAAGAAATATAAGACAAGTATTTATTACATTAACTAAAGAGACATTTTCATAAGAGCAAGAGGCTATATCTGTGTGTATAATTTTTATATGCTATGAGATGTTGGGAATTTGTTTATCTACTTCGTGCATTTATTTCTTTATCTGTATAATGGAGGTAATAATATATCCTCAAGAGTTTCTCTGATTAATAGGTAGGATAATTTATTAAACCCTCTGGCACAATTACTTTGATTTAATTTAAACCCAAATGCAATAAACCTGAATAGATTATTTCTTAATTTTCATTTGTCTAGGTTTTTATGTAATCAAGTATTTTAGTTCCTCAATATTTAAAATATTTGATTAGAATTTTTCTTAGAGCATATATTCCTGACTCACAATATTCTTGAGGGATTATGTTTTTGTTTATAATTTGGGAGATGTATTGGTTTCAGAAATATTTATTCTGACTCTTGCTGACATTTATAACAAAACATGGAAATGATAAATACTCAAGGTGAAGGATACCCTAAATATTCTGACTAGTTGATTACACATTCTACGCATTTAACAAAATATTACTAATATGGTTTGGCTTTGTCCCCACCCAAATCTCATCTTGAATTGTAGCTCCCACAATTCCCACGTGTTGCAGGAGGGACCTGGGGGGAGACAATTGAATCATGGGGTCGGTTTTCCCCATACTGTTCTTGTGGTAGTGAATAAGTCTCACAAGTTCTGATGATTTTATAATGAGAAATCCCTTTCACTTGGTTTTCATTCTCTCTTGTCTGCCACCATGTAAAATGTGCCTTTTGCCTTCCACCATGATTGTGAGGCCTCCCCAGCCATGTGGAACTGTAAGTCCATTAAGCCGCTTTTTCTTTATAAATTATTCAGTCTTTGGTATGTCTTTATCAGCAGCATGAAAACAAACTAATACAATTACTTTCCCCAACAAATATGCATAAATATTATGTAAAAACAGAAATATATAACTTTAAAAAAACTGAAATGTAAATTATTTAAACTATTACAACATCAAAATACTGTTTGAGAAAGTGAGGAAGTAATTTTTAGTTTCTTGTCAGGTGCTGACCATATTTCTCACATGACCCAAAGCTGCTTTCCTTTCTGGATTATCTCAGAGTACAAAACCATGTCCTTCCTTGGGATGGCAAATATTTTAGGCAAGCAGAATAGAATGGTTTTGTGGTACATTTCTGAGTGGTTCTTGCATTCCCTTAGAAAAGTATCTGTTGTCAGGTTCACAGCCAGCTTAGTATTGTTTTCTAGGAAATAAATGGGCAAGGAAAACTCCTGTATCAGGTGTACCTCCTAACAGGGATCCAATTTTTTCCTAACTGAGGATGCCTTGTGTTTCAGTTCTTTAAATGGGGTGTGTGTGTGTTTCTGTTCCTCTGATTAGACTGCCCATTTTGGGGGGACTCAATCATCTTTTTATGTTTCCTTTTATCTCTCACAGCTTCTGGAGCAGTATTTGAACTATATCAATAAAGGCTCACAACAGAGTTAGTGAATAGCAGGGTGAGAAACCACTCATTACATAGGACAACTCTCTAGGTTCTGCCACTTACAAAAACTTGGGTCTGTTCATCTCTAAATCAATGAGTGGGTTTTAGCCATGAACCATGCTGTGATGAGAATAGCCCTTATCAGATACAAAGGGTAAGTTGGAGAACAAATGAGATAGTGAAATACCAAGTCTATCTTGTTCTTTTTAAAATATCTATGATTATCTGGCCGAGTAGAATTGTTTTGGGTGAAAATTTACTTCCATAGATATAGTATCATTTTACTTTCATTAAATCACTTCTATTCTCTTCACCATAAATATTTATTAGGCATTGACCTCAAGAGTTGGCAACATTACACAAGTTAGAATACTTTAGGGATAGTTTAGAAGCATCAAATGAAGGCTGTGAACATTCAGCACTTATAACTGGTACAGTGGAGCCAGATCATGAATAATTCCTCGGGAAAAGTGTTAACTCCCCAAACTAAGTTAGGCCTTAGTAAACCTCTTATATGCTCTCATAGTTCCATATATATATATGGGGTAACATTTTATTCTTATATAATTTCAAATTTACAGGAAAGTTGCAGGAATAGTAGAAGAAAATCCTGCTTTACCCAAATTCTCCAGTTGTTTACCTTTCATCCCATCATTTTCACTCTCTCTCTTTCTCCCACTCCCTACTTCCTCATTTCCTCTCACCCCCTATCATGTCAGAATAAGTTGCATACATGTTCATTTACCTCTAATTATTTGTCTTTTCCCTAGGAAACCTCTTACGTAACCTCAGTAGAGTTATCAAAATCATGGTGTTTATACAATATTATTATCTAATTCACAAAAAAATTAAATGTTGTAAAATATCTCAATAATGTCATTTATAACTTTTTAATTTCCTAGTACAGGAACCAATCAAGAATTGCCAATCAGGCATTGTGCTCAGTTACCATATCTCTTTACCTTCCTTTGGTCTGGAGTAATTTCTCAGCCTTCTTTTTTATTCCTTAATTTTGACCTCTTTGAAGAGTACAGATCAGTTATTTTGTAGAATATTCACCTATTATAGTTTGTCAACATTTCCTCATTAAATTCAAGTACTGCATTTGTGGCAGAAATACTCCAGGAGCTAAGGAGTGCCCTTCTCAACATATCATATAAGAAGGTATGAGAACACATGGACACAGGGAGGGGACATCACACACTGAGGCCTGTCGGGAGGTGGGGGGCTAGGGGAGGGATAGCATTAGGAGAAATACCTAATGTAGATGACGGGTTGATGGGTGCAGCAACTCAAACCATTGTGGCATGTGTATACTTATGTAACAAACCTGCACGTTTTGCACATGTATCCCAGAACTTAAAGTATAATAATTTAAAAAAAAGAAAAAGAAAATAACACTAACTTAGCATAAGAGGTCTTGGGTTTAGAAGATGACACAACAACATCTAGAGACCCAACATGATTGTCAAAGACTGAGGAGCTTGCTGAGTGGCTGAGCAAACATGTTCTGAGTAGCCCCTGTATTGGAGGTGAGAAGTCCTATATAAAAGTAGTAATTATCTGCATTAATTGATTTGTTGGAAAGAAATAAATAAATAAAAATAAAATCACTTACTAATAGCCAGAAAGAAAAGAAGGTATGATATCTATTTGTCCCTTTAATGGATAATTTTGGTCACTTGGTGATGGCAGTGTATGCCAATTTTCTCCACTGTAGGATTATTGATTCCTTTGTAATTTATAAGTGATTGGTGAAGAGTTATGTTGAGATGATATGAATATCCTATTCCTCATCTAACTTTCACCAACTCTTTTAACATTCATTGACTCCATCATTTCTTATACATTTATTTGTTGGCATTCTACTGTGGGGAAAAGCTTTCCCTTCTCCCTCACTTAGTTATCATTTATTGACATGAGTATGGGACTATTAAATCTTATTTTATTCACAGATTACAATTTCTTAAAATCATTATTTATTTTGATGCCTACATTATCCTAGAATTGACCAATCTCAGAAGTGGCTCCTATGATATAACCTCCATCATTATTGGATACTTAATTACCTTTAGGTACTAAAAAAGCTCATCTTTTACTTCCCCTGATCCATCCTCGGAATTAACCATTTCTCCAAAATGTCTTGATTCATTTTAGAAGCCAAGATTTCAGTGGTAGGTGTGCTGATCACATTGAGCCTATCTCAGCTGACCAAGTTCATACTATGAGCTTATATTGAAAAATCCAGTACAAATACATCACAGTTTTCATATACTTTCCCCTATCTATCATTCAATTACTGTAGTCTAGAATACCTAAAAAGTAGCTTAAAAATTTCTGATCCATTCTGTTGTGAAGACTCAACCTACCAACCTTCCAAGTAGAATTCACTATTTGCATACAGAGAAACAAACATTTGAAATGTACCTGTGACAAATATATGTATTCCCATGTATCCAGCATGCCTATCTAGATATAGATTATTTCCAACCCCCAAAAGTTTCCTCCTTCTCTCTTGCAATCAACCGCTGCCCTATAAAGGCAATAACTGCTGAAGTTTTAACCATAGATTACTTTGTCTTTCTGGAATGTTTAAAACTGTAATTATAATATTTTATGTCTGGGTTTTCCCACTCGTATCATAATGTTTTGAGTTGTATCTATATTATTGCATGTATCAATTGCTAATTATTTTTGTTTAGTAGAATTCTATTGTGTGTATGTAAGTATTTTTATATCCATTGTTCCATTGATAGAAATTTGTGTTATTTGCAAGTTTCAGCTATCGGGAACAAAACTGCTATAATAACTTACATACAAATCTTACTGGTGACATATATTTTCATTTCTCTAAAACAAACATATAAGACTAGCATTGCTGGGTCATAGGGTAAGAATACCTTTCCCTTCTTAGATTGACTTCCAAAGTGGTCATACTGTTATACTTTCCCACCCTTAATGTACGAGTCCTAATTTCTCCATAAACTCTATAACATTTGGTGTTGTCAGTCATCTTAGTTTTAGATGTTCAAATGTTTGTGTAATCTCTTAATAATTTTAATTTGTATTTTCCTAGTAACTGATGGTATTAAACATTTTTCATGTGAGTATTGTTCATTTGTATATTTTCCTTTCTAGTATATATGTTCATATATTTTGCCCAATGTCATTGTGATGTTGGTCTTTCTACCATAGAGTAGTAGGAATTATTTATAGTCTGGATAAAGGACTTTTCTCAGCTATATTTTACAAGTATTTTTTCCAGACCAGCTTAAACATTCATTCTCTTAATGACTACTTTTGAGGAGAAAGATATTTTAATTTTGATAAATTTTATCAAATTTTGTATCAAATTTTTCTTTGTTAGTGCATTCTGATAGAATACTTTATCCCAAATTTATGAAGATATTTTCATGTTTTTTCTCTAGAATTTTTATTTTACATTTTTAGATTTATATGACTTTTCACAAATTAACTTTTATGAATAGTATAAGATATGAGTTGAATTTTTTATATTTCCATATGAATATCCAGTTGTTTCACCCTTTCTCCACTGAACTGCTTAGGCACATTTGCAAAACATAAACTCACCGTACAAGTGTGACTCTTTCTGTACTCAGTATTTTATTCCATGGAGGAACTTACCTATTCTCATGCCAATGTCATGCTATCCTGATCAGTGTAACTTTACAGTAAATCTTGAAAACAGGCAGTGTACGTTCTACATTATTGTTCTACTTTTCAATATTATATTGGCTATTGTAAGTCCTTTTGATTTCCACACACATTTTAGAATAAAACTCATACCTTACCAAAAGAAAAGCTTTCTTGGATTTCAATTTTTTTAAAAATTTATGGGTACATAGTAGGTATATATATATATATTTGTGTGGTGTGAAATATTTTGACACAGGCGTATGATACATAATAATCACATCAGAGTAAATGGAGTATCTATTCCCTTAAGCATTTATCAGCTTTTGTATTACAAACATGTCAGTTATACTCTTTTAGTTATTTTACAATGTACAATACGTTTTTGTTGACTGTAATAACCCTCTTGTGCTATCAAGTACTAGATCTTATCCATTGTATCTAATTATATTTTTGTAGCCATTAACCATTCCCACTTGATTACCTTTCCCTGCCTCTGGTAACCATCATTCTATTCTCTATCTCCATGAGTTCAACTGTTTTAATTTTTAGCTCCCACAAGTAAGTGAGAACATAGGATGTTTGTCTTTCTGTTTCTGGCTCATTTCACTTAAAATAATGATCTTCAGTTCCATTAACGTTATTGCAAATGATTGGATCTCATTCTTTTTTTATAGCTGAAAAGTATTCAATTGTGAATATGTACCACAACTTCTTTATCCACTTTTCTGTTAATGGACACTTAAGTTGCTTCCAAATCTTGTCTATGGTGGACAGTTCTGCAAAAACATGAAAGTACAGATATCTCTTTAACATACTGATTTCCTTTCTTTGGGGTATGTACCTAGGAGTGAGATTGCTGGATCATATGGTAGTTCTATTTTTTTTATTTTCTCAAGAACCTCCAAACTGTTCTTTATACTGATTGTACTAATTTACATTCCCACTAACCGTGTAAAAGGGCTCCCTTTTCTCCACATCCTTGCCAGCATTCACTGTTGCCTGTCTTTTGGATAAAAGCCATGTTAACTAGGGTGAGATGAGATATCTCATTGCAATTTTGATTTGAATTTCTGTGATGATTAATGATGGTGAACACCTTTTCATACACCTGTTTGTCATTTGCATGTCTTATTCTGAGAAATGTCTATTCACATCTTTTGCCCATTTTTTAATCAGGTTATTAGATTTTTTTCCTATAGAGTAATTTGAGTTCCTTATATTCTCTGGTTATTAATCTATTGTCAGATGACTAGTTTGCAAATATTTTCTCCCCTTCTGTGGATTGCCTTCTCAGTTTGTTGATTTCCATTGCTTACAGGTTTTTAACTTAATGTTATAACTTGATAGCTTGATGTTATCCAATCTGACCATTTCTGCTTTGGTTGTCTGTGCTTTTGGGGTATTACTCAAGAAATTTTTGCCCAGATCAACGTCCTGGAGAGTTGCCACAATGTTTCTCTTTAGTGGTTTCATAATATGAGGTCTTAGATTTTATTCTTTAATCCATTTTGATTTGACTTTTGTATATGGTGAAAGATTGGGGTCTAGTTTCATTCTTCTGCATATGGATATATCCAGTTTTCCCAGCACCATTTATTAAAGTGACTGTCTTTTTCCCCAATGTATGTTCTTGACACCTTTGTTGAAAATGAGTTCACTGTAGATATATGGATTTATTTCTGGGATTTCTATTCTGATCCATTGTCCTAAGTGTCTGTGTTTATGCCAGTACTATGCTGTTTTGGCTACCATACCTGTATAGTATAATTTGAAGTCAGATAATATGACTCCTCCAGTTTTGCTCTTTTTCTTCAGGAAGGCTTTGGCTACTCTTGCTATTTTGTGGTTCCATATAGATTTTAAGATTATTTTTGCTATTTTTGTGAAGAAAGCCATTGGTATTTTGGTAGGGATTCCATTAAATCTGTAAATTGCCTTGAGTAGTATGGACACTTTAACAATATTCGTTCTTCCAATTCATGAGCACGGAATATCTTTTAACTTTTTATGTCCTTCTCATTTTTTACATTAATGTTTTATAGTTTTTATTATAAAGATCTTGCACTTCTTTGGTTAAGTTTATTCCTAAGTATTTTATTTTATTTATACCTATTGGAAATGAGATTACTTTCTTGACTTGTTTTTCAGATGGTTCGCTGTTGGCATGTAGAAATGCTACTTATTTTTTATATTGATTTTGTAGCCTGCAACTTTATTGAATTTATTCATCAGTTGTGAATTATTTCGTGTAGTCTTTAGGATTTTCCAAATATATGATTATATCATCTGTAAACAAAGATAATTTGACTTCTTCCTTTCCAATTTGGATGTTCTTTACTTCTTTCTCATGTTTGATTGCTCTAGCTAGGATTTCCAGCATGTTGAATCATAGTGGTGAAAGTAAGCACCCTTTTCATGTTCCAGATCTTAAAGGAAAGGCTGTCGGTTTTTTCCTGTTTAGTATGATACTAGCAGGGTCTGTCGTGTATAGCTTTTATTATATTGAGGTTTACTTATTCTATGCCCCATTTTTCTGAGGATTTTTTCTCATGAAGAGTTGTTAAATTTTATTAAATGCTTTGGCAGGATCCATTGAGATGATCATACGGTTTTCGTCATTCATTCCGTTGCTATGATGTATGACACTGATTGATTTGCATGTGTTGAAACATCCTTGGAGTTTGGATTAAATCAAAAGCTTCTCCTTCATCTATGGAGATGATCGTGTTTTTTTGCTTTTAATTCTGTTTGTGTGGCAAATCATATTTACTGATTTTTGTTTGTTGAACCAACTTTACATATCAGAAATAAAGCCAACTCAATCATGGTGTATTAACTTTTCGATGTACTACTGGAATTTGTTTGCTAGTATATCATTGAGGATTTTTGCATATATGTTCATTGGGGATATTAGCCTGAAGTTTTCTTTTTCCGTTGTGTCTCTGCCAGATTTTGATATTAGGCTAATGTTTACTTCAGAGAGTGAGTTAGGGAGGAGCCCCTCTTCCTCAATTTTTTGAAATAGTTTCAAAAGGATTGTTAACAGTTATTTTTACATCCAGTAAATTTCCGCTGTGAATCCATCTGGTCCAGGGCTTCTTTTTTGTTGCTGGTATATTTTTTCTTACTGATTAATTTCAGAGCCTGCTGTTGGTCTATTCAGAGTTTCATCTCTTCTGGTTCAATCTTGGGAGATTGTGTTTGCAAAAGTTTATTCATTTCCTCCAGATTTTCAAATTTGTGTACATAGGGTTGTTCATAGTATTCTCTGAGTGTCTTCCGTATTTCTGTGGGATTGGTTGTAATTTCACCTTTCTTGTTTCTGATTTTGTTTATTTGAATCTTCTCTCCTTTTTCCGTGGTTAATCTAGCTAGCAGTCTAGCAATTTTCTTCATCCTTTCAAACAACCAATTTCTGGTTCATTTGATTATTTGTATGGATTTCTGGGTCCCAATTACCTTTACTTCTGGTCTGATTTCAGTTATTTATTTTATTGTACTAGTGTTCGGGTTAGTTTGTTCTTGTTATTCTAATTCCTCTAGATGTAATGTTAAATTGCTAATTTGAGATCTTTCTAACTTTTTCAAACAGGCTTTAGCATTATATACTTTTTGCTTAACCCAACTTTTGCCACACCACAGAGATTCTGATATGTAGTTCCTCTGTTTTCATTTATTTTGAAGAATTTTTTCATTTCTGCCTTACTTTGTTTACCCGAAAGTTGTTCAGGAGCAAGTTGTTCAATTTCCATGTAATTGTGTGGTTTGGAGAGATATTGATATTGATTTCTATTTTTATTCTAGTGTGGTCAGAGAGTATGGTTGGTATGATTTTGATTTATATAAATTTATTGAGACTTCCTCTATGGCTGGGCACGTGGTTGATATTGGAATGTGTTCCATATTGCAAATGGTAAAAATGTATATTCTATGGTTAATAGGTGGAGTATTAACTGTGGAGGCCCCTACTCACTCAAGAGCGGTGATCTATTCTCTTTTTGAAGACTAAAATGCCTGTTTGGCCACACTGCCAAGTTGCCACAGAATGGCTGACTTCATATGTGCCTGGATTTAAATGGCATCCTGCTATTAACTGTCGGTCTGGAACAACGTCTGCAACATTTTCTGCTGTCTTTCTCTCACAACATCTCCAAACCTTTCCCCACTTTAACTTTAAGGTTTGGAAGAAACAAAATGCTCTCCCTTGATCGGGGTTGCTTGGATTCCCAGTGGAAAGGTGAGTCACAGAAGGAGGGTCTCGGCTTCTCTCATATATTAGGGGTTCACTCACTTTTATCATCCAGATGCCATAAGGGGGGCTGTTTGCTGACACTCTCCTCCCCAGGATCTGGGATGTTCTTCATGATTCCAGTGGATTCCCATTTTCCTGCTTGAATTAAAGCACACAGAGTTCATCTTTATGCACTATCTTGTGAATCCAAGTCACAGAGGCATGCTAAAAGCCTCTAATCCGCCATCTTGGACTTGTTTGTCATCATTTTTGAAATTATTTCTTTGTTCACTTTAAAAACGTTATCACATAGACTTTTGACTCTTTTTTTGGGGGGGATGAGGTGAGAGGGAAGGCAGCTGTTATTCATATCATTGTTCCTCTGTGTGAAATGGATTACTTTTCTCTGGTTGTCAAGATGTTCTCATCATCATTGCATTTTAGCAGTTTGACTATGATGTGTCACAATGTGATATGCTTTGAATCTGTCTACCATGGAATTAGCTGAAATTCTTAAATTTGTACATTTATGTTTTTCACCAACTTTTGAATTTTCTGACTTTTTTTCTCAGATATGTATATTTTATGCTCCAATTTTTCTTTCTTCTGCTTCTCAACTACAATAAGTGTATGTTATATCATTCAATATTCCCTCACAGGTCACTTGGGATTCTTCTTTCTTTTTTCTAATGTTTTCTCTCTTCTGCAGATTGTATGATTTTCTTCTTTTTCGCTCTTGTTGCCCAGGTTGGAGTGCAATGGCACAATCTCGGCTTTCTGCAACCTTTGCCTCCCAGGTTCAAGCAATTCTCCTGCCTCAACCTCACAAGTATCTGGAATTACAAGCGCCCACCACCACACCCGGCTAATTTTTGCATTTTTAGTAGAGATGGGGTTTCACCATGTTGTCCAGGCTGGTCTGGAACTCCTAACCTCAGGTGATCTGCCCTACTCAGCCTCCCAAAGTGCTGGGATTACAGGCGTGAGCCACCGTGCCTGGCCGATTGTATGGTTTTTATTGGTCTATCTATAAATTCACTGACATTTTGTTCTTTCCTCTTCATTTAGCTGTTAATCTTATCTGGTGAATTTATTACCTCTAGTATAGTATGTTTTCATCTCTAGGATTTACAAGTTTTTATTATTTTAATTTATCTGCTGAGATTTCCCATAAGTCAACTTATTATGAATATATTTTATGTTTTTGAACACATTTATAGTTGTTGTTTAAAAGTGCTTACCTATTAATTCTGGCATCTAGGTAAACTCTAAATTACACCCCATTGACAGTGTTTTCAATTTGTTTTCTCGACTAAAGATAAAAATCTCAGGCCAGGCGCGGTGGCTCAAGCCTGTAATCCCAGCACTTTGGGAGGCTGAGACGGGCGGATCACAAGGTCAGGAGATGGAGACCATCCTGGCTAACCCGGTGAAACCCCGTCTCTACTAAAAAATACAAAAAACTAGCCGGGCGAGGTGGCGGGCACCTGTAGTCCCAGCTACTCGGGAGGCTGAGGCAGGAGAATGGCGTAAACCCGGGAGGCGGAGCTTGCAGTGAGCTGAGATCCGGCCACTGCACTCCAGCCTGGGCAACAGAGCGAGATTCTGTCTCAAAAAAAAAAAAAAAAAAAAATCTCATTTCTTCACATGTCTACTAACATCTGATTAGGTACCGAGTAATGTAAATGACATGTTTTAGAGACTCTATGTCCTGCTATCTCCTTTTGAGAAGTGTTTTTTTGCTGTTGTTGTTTTGTTTCTTTTTTGTTTGCTTGTTTGTTTGTTTTTGGTGGGGGATATATTAGGCAGCTAACTTGTTTATAATCAGATTCCAAATTTGTCTCTTTTGTGCTGGGCAGCATCTGAAATTGCCATTCAACTTCCTTTGATTTCCTGCCACTACTTTATATTGTACTTCTTGCAGTATCCTCATGTATAGTTCTAAGGATTCATATAGATCTTATATGCAGATTTGCATGAAGCTCATACACAAATTTTATGGCCATCCCCTCTATGGCTCTCCTGGTACTGCAACTTCCACTCTTCCTGTCACTCTAGAAACACAACTCCATCTTTGACTTTTCAACCTTATATGTCTGCAGGTTTATGTCAAATGTCTAATCACACAATGCTGCATAAATTGTCAACATGCAAAGAGCCAAATAAATAGTGTCACACAGTGACATTCAATCATTGATTCCTATTCAGTTTCTACTTACTTTTGGTCACTCTTCAGTGCCTTCAACTAGTTATCTTTTAAATATTTCATATAGAGTTTATTACTTTATCTGAGAGAGAGTTTGTCTAATATAATCTATTCTGTCATTAATGGAATTCGGAAGCTGGTACACTATTTATTCTTAGTTAGATATTTGTACAATTACTTATCTTAAACTCTGTCTCAATGGCTAGATTGTGTAATTTTACTTGTGAAAAGTCTTGTTCACTCTTTTAACCCCCTAAGCCTAACCCATTAACTGGCAGAAAGCTCTTGTTTACTGTTTTAATCCCAGCATTAAACACAGTCCTGGCATTAAAAGAGACATAATACATATTTAAGAAGTGTGTAAAATTTACTATAATACATTATCATTTACAAAAATTTGCTTCCTCACTTGCAAAATGGTTATATCCAGCCCTGTTGAACTCAAGAAAAGCTATGTTATGTGCTTTGACCAATGACATGCCAGTGAGTAGTGATGGTGTCTTATTTTCAGTCAGAATCTTTAAGATTATTTTTTTCTCCAAAACTATGGAGTCGTGGAAGCATGTGTTGAGATGAAGCTCCTATGATCCTGGGCCTCAGGATAGCCATGATGAGATGAGAAAAGTCATATTTTAAAGCAGAATAGAAAAACAGCAAAAAAGAAAATAAATAAAGAAATACACACAGCACAGTATTGTCACTGAGATTTGTGAGTTGTTTGTTACTGTAACTTTATTTAGTCTTGCTTTACTTACACATGAAATAATGAAACAATAACAAAGTTGCCCAAGTCAACCCCATCATATAGAATACAACCTCCATGACAGCAGGGATTTTTTGTCTATAGTGTTCACTGTTGCATTCCCAGTGCCTAAAACAGTGTGTGGAATAGTATAGGTTCTCACTAAATTTTTATAAATTAATTTGTTGAATTAATTTAACATGGATCATAAATTAAGGTCAACATCAATGGAAAATAAAGAAATGTAACTTCTGGTAATTTGAAATAATGACACTGAACAGAGCTCCAACCTTTGGAAAAACTCTTCAGCCTACATTCTCAACTATTTGGATCTTTGTTTATGCATCACAAATACACATGCTTGTGTTTGCTATTTGTAAGCAGAAACTGAAGAAAGTCACTATTCACTTTAATGCGAAAGGAATGGATCTTAGAAAATCAAACATCCAAAGTGACATCAGCAAGATGAATAGGAAGTCCCAGTTTTCTTCCCCCCACAAAACACCAATTTAATTGTGATACATGAACCAAACTACTTTTATGAGAGGACCAGAATCCAGTTAAGAGGTTGCAGTACCTCAGATGAGCACAAAACTGAGAACAGCCAATATTGAATTGGGTAAGAAGAGCAACTTCACTGTACCAACCTTAGTAATTCCCCCAGTATTGCACAGCTCAGTGCTATGAGTGAGCACCTTGGCTTACAACTTCCTTCTTAGGTGGAATGAGATTATGTCTAATGTTTCCGGAGTTTTGGGTGAACTGCCTGAAGAACCAGTTTCTGTCTTTTTCTATCTTTCCTGATCCAGAGCACTGGCAGAGATGGCATAGTTTATATGTCTTGGGGCACTTAAGAACAAAGAAGAGTGGTAGACAGCTTGCTGAAGCTGGCACAGCTCTGCAAGATTGAGACAAGGTGCAGAACCTGTGGCAACTCTCCCAGAAAGAAGGAGAAGTGGAGTATGCCTCCAGTATCCCAACCTATGGTATAGCAGTGAGACAGCAAAGAGCCCAAAAGATTTCAGGCTTCTGAAAGAAAATCAACCAATAAATCCCTTTTAGTAGAAATCTACAGACAAAAGTCCAAAGAAGACACATCTGTAGAAAAAGTTTGAGAAGCTACCAGAATCTCTAGCCAAGCTAAATGGAGAAGGCCTTTCTCTGTCAAAGCCAGTCCATAAGAATGGGGAGATGTGACTCTTTGATCAAATATGAAGATACCAACACAAAGCACAAGAAACATAATTAGGAAAACATGACCCAATCTGTGAATTTTTAAAAATCTCATCTAACCAACCCCAAAATGATGGAGAACTATAAATTACCTGGCAAGTAATTAAAAATAATCAACTGAAGAAACTCCGTAAGATACAAATAAACACAGATAAACAACTAAAGTAAATCAGAAAAATGACATATGAACAAAAGTAGAATATTAAGATAAATTATTAAAAAATAGAAATTCTGAAGCTGAATAATAAAAACCTGAACTATAAAACTCACTAGATGACATTGACAGCAGATTTCGATTTAGCAGAAGAAAAAGCAGTAGGCTTAAAAATAGGTTATTTGAAATTATTCAGTCTGAGAAGCAAAAAGAAAAAAAAAAAGACTTTGAAAGAGTGAGGAAATCATGCTGGACTTACAAGACACCATCAAGCTAACCAGTAGCTGCATTATGGAAATCTCAGTAAAAGAAGAAAGGGAAGAATGATTATTTAAAGAAATAATAACCAAAATGTTTAGAAATCTGAGGAGGTAAATGAACATTCAGATTTATGAATCCATATAAATTCCAAGTAAGACGAATCCAAATAATTCTACACCAAGATCTATTATAATCAAGTTGTCAAAATTCAAAGGAAAAGAGATAATGTTGAAAGCACTAAGACAAAAGCAACTTGTGATGTAACAGTACCTCATACAAGTATTAATGGTTTCTCAGCAGAAAGCTTATAGGCCAAGGGCAAGTGGTGTGATATATTCAAAGTGCAGAAAGGGGAAGGAAAACATGCCAACCAAGGATGTTATGCCTGACAAAAATGTCCTTTAAAAATGGAAAGATGAAGACTTTGCCAAACAATACCTGAGCTAGCTCATTAGCACTAAATTTTCCTTACAAGAAATGCTAAAGAGAGTTCTTTAAGTTGAAATGAAAGAATGCTAAACAGCTGCACAAAAGCATATGGCAGTACAAAATTCATCAGAATATGTATATAGATAAATATATAATAATGTAATACAGTAATTATAGAGTATAAATCGCTTTTAACTCATAAAATTTAGAAGACAAAAGTATTAAATATAAATATAACTACAAACATGTCAATGTATATAAAATATGAAATGATGCAAATTATAAAACCAATAATGTAAAGGGTTGGGGTAAGTATATAGAGTTTTATTTGTATGTGATTGATTTTAAGTTGTTATCAAGTTAAAATAGATTTTTATAACTGTAAGATGTTTTGTGTGAGCCTTATTCATGTTAAATACAAAGAAAATATCTATAGTAGATACACGCAAAAAATATCCCAAAAAGGAATCAAAACATATCACTATAAAAATCAATGAATCACAATGTAATATAATAAAAGAGGACTACAGGACAGACAAAAAACCACGAACAAAATGACAGTCCTTCTTTTCTGATCAATAACTACTTTAAATGTAAATAGATTACATTCTCTAACCAAAGACATAGAGGGGCTAAATTGATTTTTTAAATCTAAATATATACTTTCTATTACAAAATCATTTTGGATATAAGCACACATTTAAGGCTGAATATGAAGGGATGGAGAAAGCTATCCCATGCAAATGGTAATCAAAAAGACTAAGGCTGGCTATATTTATATCTAAAAATCTACCCTTTGAGTCAAAAACTATCATAATAAAGGGGCCGGGCGCAGTGGCTCACACCTGAAATCTCAGCACTTTGGGAGGGCGAGGCGGGCAGATCAGGAGGTCAGGAGATTGAGACCATCCTGGCTAACATGGTGAAACCCAGTCTCTACTAAAAATACAAAAAAATTAGCCAGGTATGGTGGCATGAGCCTGTAGTCCCAGCTACTCAGGAGGCTGAGGCAGGAGAATTGCTTCAACCTGGGAGGCAGAGCTTGCAGTGAGCCAAGATCGCGCCACTGCACACTACCCTGAGCAACAGAGCAAGACTCCATCTCAAAAAAAAAAAAAAAACTATCATAATAAAGAATGCATATTAGCTATATATAATAATGCATATAATTATACACAAGAATACATATAAAAGACAAAATAATGCATATATGATAAAAGTATAAATTTAAGAGGAAGACATAATAAATATATATGCAGCCAACATCAGAAGACATAAAAATAAATACAGCAAATATTGATAGGACTAAAGGGAAGAATATACAGAAATACAATAATGGTAAGAGACTCCAATATTCCACTTTCAGTAATGAGTAGAACATCTAGACAGAAAGTCAATAAAAACAGTTACTTGAACACTACAGACCAAATAGAACTAAGAGACATACACAAAATAATCCATTCAATTTACATAGGTCAAAAAACAAGTCATGACAAATTTAAGAAGATGGAAACCATACGAAGTATCTTTTCTGACCACAATAGAATGAATCTAGAAATCAATTACAGAAGGAAAACTGGAAAATTCAAAAATATGTGGAAACTAAAACATACTCTTGTACAACCAATCAGTCAAGGGGGAAATCAAAAGGGAAATTGGAAAATATCTTGAGATAAATTAGAATAGATTTACAATACATCAAGTCATATGGGATGCAGCAAAAGCAGTATTAAGAAGGGATTTTACAGCAATGAAGGCCTGCATTACAAAGGAAGAATTTCAGTTGAACATCTTAACTTTACACCTCAAGAAACTAGAAAAAGAAGAACAAATTAAGCCTAAAGTCATCAGAGAAAAAAAAAGTGACTAAAGGAGAAATAAATGAAACAGAATAGAAAAACAATAGAAAAAATTAAAATAACAGTTGATATTTTTAAAAGACCAAGAAACTTGAAAAAAAGAAAAGTGACAAACCTTTAGCTAGATTAACTAAAACAGAGAAGATACAAATAAATAAAATAAAAAATTTGATATAAGACATTACAAATGATACCACTGAAATAAAAATGATGAGACGATACTGCTATGGATCATTATATGCCAAAAATTGGATAACTGAGGAGAAATGGGTAACTTCCTAGAAACAGACAACCTAACAAGACTGAGTCATGAAGAAATATTATATCTGAGCCATCAAAAATGAGTAATGAGCTGATGTATTAATAACATTTTTTATTATTATTTTCTACTATAAAAGCCCAGGACAAGATAGCTTCAGTGGTAAATTCCACGGAATACTTGAAGCATAATTAACACTAATTCTTCTCAAACTCTTCTAAAAAATGAAAGGAGATAGTTTGCAAACTCATGTTTTGAGGTCAGCATTACCATGACACCAAAGCAAACACAATGACACTACAAAAATAAAAATTACAGCCCAAGAACCCTGGTGAACATAGATGCCAAATATTCAACAAAATACTAGCAAACTGAAATTAAAAGCACATTAAAAGGACCATACACCATGATCAAGTGGAATTTCTCCCTGGGATGCAAGACTTCTCAAAACACACAAATCAAAAAATGTGATACACCATATTAACAAAATGAAGGATGAAAATCATATGATCATATCAATAGATGCAGGAAAAGCATTTGACAAAATTCAACAGTATTTCATAATAAAAATCCTCAGGAAACTAGGTTTAAATAGAATTTAACTCGACATAATGGAAGGAATATATGACAAGCTCACAGATACGTCATTTTCAGTGGTGAAAATCTGAAACCTTTTCCTCTAAGGTCAGGCACTAAAGCAGGATATCCACACTTGCCACTTTTATTTACTATAGTATCAGGAGTCCTGGCCAAAATAATTAAGGAAGAAAAAAAATAAAAGGCATCCAAATTGGAAAGAAGTAAAATTATTTTTGTTGGTAGATGACATGACATTTCTATATGTAGAAAAGCTCTAAAGATGCCAAATAAACTGTTAAAGAATTCAGTAACTTTGCAGGATACAAAATCAACCTACAGAAATCAGTTGCTTTTCTATACATTAACAATAAACTACTCAATAAAGAAATTAAGAAAATAATCTCACGCACAATAGCATCCAAAATAACAAAATACTTAGCAATAAACTTAACCAAGGAGGTAAAAGACTCATACACTGAAAACTATAAAACAATGATTAAAGTAATTAAAGAAGACATAAATAAATGAAAGATATCCCATGTTCCTGGATTAGAAGCCTTAGTATTTCACTATGCTACTGGCATAAAAACGTGTATATATATATACACACATATATATACACACACACACACACACACACATATACACACATATCAACAGAATATAATAAAGAGCCTAGAAATAAATCCACACCTATATAGTCCACAGATCTTTGACAAGGATGCCAAGGATACACAATGGAGATAATTTTTTTGGCACATGGCTATCTCAGCAAATTGTGCTGGGAAAATCAGATAGCCATGTGCCAAAAAAATTACTGGAGTCTAATATTTTATCATACAAAAAAGTATACTCAAAAGGGATTAAAAACTTAAGCATAGAACCAGAGACTATTAAACTCCTAGAAGAAAACAAAGGGGAAAAACTTAGTGCCATTGGTCTGACATGACATCAAACGCAGAGGTAACAAACATATAAATAGACAAGTGGGAATACATCAAACTAAAAAGTTTCTGCACAGCAAAGGAAACAATCATTAGTGATGTGAACAACGTATGCTACAGAATGAAAGAAAATATTTGCAAATTATAGTTGATAAGTGGTGAATATCCCAAATATATAAGGAACTCCTACAACTCAATAGCAAAAAAGGAAAAAACAATTAAAAACGAGTAAAGTATTTGAATAGACAATTCTCTGAAAAAGACATACAAATAGACAAGTATATTAAAAGATGCCTGGCTGGGTACAGTGGCTCACGCCTGTAATTCCAGCACTTTGGGAGGATGAGGCTGGTGGATCATCTGAGGTCAGGAGTTCAAGAACAACCTGGCCAACATGGTGAAACCCCATCTCTACTAAAAATACAAAATTAGCCAAGTGTGATGGCGAATACCTGTGATCCCAGCTGCTTGGGAGGCTGAGGCAGGAGAATCGCTTGAACCTGGGAGGCAAAGCTTGCAGTGAGCCAAGATCATGTCATTGCACTCCAGCCTGGGCGACAAGAGCGGAATCCCCGTCTCAAAAAAAAAAAAAAAAAAAAAATGCTTAATGCCTCTAATCATCAGAGAAATGCAAGTCACAAGTCACATTTCACCACAATGAACTATCACTTCACAACTGTTAGAATGACTAGTATGAAAAACAAAAGATAAGCTTTGGAGAGGGCATAGAGATACTGGAATACTTGTACTCTGTTGGTGGGATTGTAAAATGGTACAGCCACTACAGAAAACAATACGAAGGCTCATTTCTAAAAGTTTAAAATATATCTATAATACTACTTGTGGATATTTACTCAAAAGATTTGAAATCAGTATGTCAATGAGATTTCTACACTCCCATGCTCATTGAAGCATTATTCATAATAATGAAGATATGGAAATAACCTAAATGTTCATCAATGAGTGAATGGATCAACAACATATGTTATACACTATTGAACATTATTTACCTTCTATGGAGAACAAAATACTCCCATATTGACTGAATATGGATGAACCTTGAAGACATTATGCTATGTGAAATAAGCCAGTCTCAGAAAGACAAGTATTGCATGATTCCACTTAAATGAGGTATCTAAAATAGTCAAACTCATAGAAACAGAGAGTAAAATGGTTGTTGCCAGCACCTGACTGTTCAATGTGTATAAGTTTCAGTTATGCAAGATGAATAAGTTTCAGAGCTCTGTCATAAAACCCTGTGCCTACAGTTTAACAACACTGTATTGTGCACTTAAACATTTGGTAAACGGGTAGATCTCATGTTATGTGTTCTTACCACAGTGAAAAAAATAAAATAAAAATATTTTCTGTAGGTTCTATCAAATGCAATGGATTAGAAAAACACAATAAATTGCCATATATTTAAATAGAAGTGAAAATTGTTATAATTTTTATAATTATATATTGCCAACCTAAAATAACAGAAAACCAACTGGAAGATTTTCACAATCTACTAAAAGATTTTGGTGTAATGTCTATATGCAAGGAAAACTTTGAATAATTAATAAGTATAGCTGACTAAAGCCATTCTGTCCAATGTCGTATCAGCTAGCTACAGGTAACTATTAAGCACTCAATATGTGGCTACTCACAACTAAGATGTGTTCTGACATAAATACTGGATTTTTAAGTTTTAGTATGAAAAAATAATGTAAAATACCTTATTAATGGTATTTATATACTACACGTTGAAAATGTCAATATTTTGATATACTGTGTGAAATAAAATTTGTTATGAACAATTTAGAAAAAAAAAGATCAAATATTTAATATAATTATGTGTCCTTAGAATGAGTAGGAAGTGGGTCCTTGATGTTTACGGTATGTAGATGATTTTGCCAAGTTCTTCCTCAGGGCTTCCTGGATACCTTGGTAATTCTGGTCTGTAGTTTGAGTGACCACCACTAGAGGGCAATCATATCCTCTAAAGCACAGTTTTCTTTCAAATACAATTGTCTCCGTATGGAGACACAGATATAAAATTAATCTGCAGAAATAATTGAGAAGACCCACATTTTTAGGTCAAAAATATAAAAAAGAGGGTTCTTAGGCACCTCGAAGATATTCTATGTTCCATACACATGCTAGATGCCTGGTCTTTTATTTATTAATCTTCCTACCTCAGAACAAATGACAAATCCAGAATATCTTTTGTTACTGGCCAGAGATTGCAAAAGTAAACTTGATGTTGTAATATTTGTTAAAATTCAGTTGCAATATAAAGATTAATCCCTTTAGGTATATATTCCTGTTATTGCTGAGGGCTTAATTTGTGTTTGACTTCTTAAGTATTACCGACAGAGCATCTTGTGCTATTCTAGTCTAAAGAGTCATAGATCCTATTTTCCCTTTGGAGTTTATTCCACCAAGGCATTCATGTCTCTTTCTTAAATTCAAACTGGATTTTTCATGCTGGTCAAGTTGGAGTAAAGCCAACTACAGCTTTTCTCTCCCTCTGATTGCTAATAAGAAATATGGATTACATATAGAAAGTAACTATCTGAGGACTTTGAAAATTAAAGAATAATAGGGTGTTTGAAGAGAGAAGTTAAAATGTGAAGGACAAGTGCTGTGATGCTTTTCCTGTTTATTTGTTTGTTTGTGTGTTGCTTTTCTCCTTGATCTCCTAGCTTTGATCCAAGTTGCAGAAATGCACAGACAGAAAACTCCTATAGACATCTCCTCTTTGTGGCTCAAGGACCAAGGAAAAGGCCCCCTTGACAACGGAGAAGTAGAGACGAATCTCCCTTCCTCCGTTCCTCACTTTCTTTCTTTTTGGTTTTGTGTGTGTGTGTGTGTGTGTGTGTTTTTGAGACGGAGTCTCGCTCTGTCGCCCAGGCTGGAGTGCAGTGGCCGGATCTCAGCTCACTGCAAGCTCCGCCTCCCGGGTTCACGCCATTCTCCTGCCTCAGCCTCCCGAGTAGCTGGGACTACAGGCGCCGCCACCACGCCCAGCTAGTTTTTTGTATTTTTTTAGTAGAGACGGGGTTTCACCATGTTAGCCAGGATGGTCTCGATCTCCTGACCTTGTGATCCGCCCATCTCGGCCTCCCAAAGTGCTGGGATTACAGGCTTGAGCCACTGCGCCCGGCCTTTTTTTTTCTTTTTTTATCGTTGACATTATTAAGATGTAGAAAAGATTTTCTTCCAAAGGTGCAGCATGAGGGAATTTGGGGTGGGTGGGTGATAAAATTGTTCTCTATATCAATTGTGGTTGTAGTTAGGGGCTCTATGCATTGATCAAAACTCAGAAACCAAAAAGTGAAGTTTACTGTATGTAGCTTAGAAACTCAACTACTAAAATATCAAACTGTCCCTAGATGGCATGTTCTTTTGAGTGGAACATAAAATTTTGAATTGGGAAGTCATAGGTTCAAGTTTAGTTCTGCCACTTACTAGTTTTTTAATCTTGCATGAATCACTTAACCTCCTTGATCCTCAGTTTCCAATCCTGTACCTGATTACATAGAACTACATATACTCAGAATATATTCCTCTCTCTCTCTCTCTCTCCATCACAAAGAGAGAAGGAATTCTACTGCATAGAAGATTAGAAAATCAGTATTTTTCTCTAACCATAAGTTTCTCCAATCAGACTTGGCCAACCCTACTAGCTTCTACCTCTAATACAATAGTGACAGAAAATATATGGGTCCTCAGATCTTCCTCAACCTGCTATGAATATGGCTATTAAATTAAGAACTTAATAGACCTCTTGCTCCTTTTTGATCTTAAAGTGCCTTCTGGAGCTAAATTTGCAAAGAAAAGGCCCTCATTAAAAAACTAAGTAAATTTAAGGCCAGGCACAGTGGCTCATGCCTGTAGTCCCAACACTTTGAGAGGCCAAGGCGGGCAGATCACTTGAGGCCAAGAGTTTGAGACCAGCTTGGTCAACATGGAGAACCCCTGTCTCTACTAAAAATACAATAATTAGCCAGACATAGTGGTGTGTGCCTGTAGTCCCAACTACTCAGGAGGCTGAGGCAGGAGAATTGCATGAACCTGGGTGGCAGAGGTCACAGTGGGCTGAGATTGTGCTACTGCACTCCAGTCTGGGTAACAGAGTGAGATCTTATCCTAAAAAAAAAAAAAGGAAAAAAAATCTAAGGAAATTTAATATTAATATGTGGCTTACACATGTAAGTTTGTGGGAGTAATGAAAGGCTCTATAATGCTACACTGAGTATATAAAACAGCAGATTTATTGTATGTGCTGATAATTGATGATATGTGATATGATATCATATCATATACTATAAATAACATATTAGAATAAACCAAACATTTAAATGGAAGCTTCTCCACACACATAGGTGGTTGGAGTTAGAAGGGACTTCAATTACTACTGTGTCAGTGCTCAAACAATCCTAAAGAGGTTTTAGTTATGTTTATTTTTTCAGTTTAATTTGACTTGCTTTTAAATGAGAAGTATAACCTTTCACGAACAGAAGCATGAAAAGCTTTGAGGGGGAGGGAAATTACAGTGTTTTAACAGACAGGTTCTTGCTGTATCAATGTAATTAGTTGAGAAATACTTAGATCTTTGGTACACTGATTATTCAAAGATGTTTGACAGCTCTGTGCTAAAGAAAAATAAATTATATAAAGATTGTAAAAGTTCAAAGGCATATAGAAACTGCTTTGGATTCAGACACAGACAACCTTTGGTCATTGCCTTTTTCTAAACTATTCTCTATACTTGAACACAAACAAGAATAGTTTGTGTAATTTCATCTCTTCTTTGAATTCAGAATACCCCTTTGTTGTACATAATTTTATACCAATAATTTCCGTTGCAAAACAAAAAAAAACTGTATTATTTTGATCCAAGAAAATATTAATTAGCTTTCTCCTATTCAGTAATTATGGAATGATGTGTTTTCTATGAAATAACATGTTCTCTGAGGAAGGTACTCGTGGGCAAAGAGAGACTCCAGAGGGGAATCACAGCCCAATTTGCATATTCTAACCCTTTCTGGAATGCTGAATTTAAGCTATCACTGTAAAACAATATCACTTTTGTCTTCATTCTGCCCAGGAAAATATTCTGTGGTTGGCACTTGATTTAATTTCATAATCCTAAAACTATCTTATAAAAGTTGAAGAGCTAATTGAATGGAATCCCTTCTGAGTTGACTATATGAATTAATATGACTTGGCTGTATCCCCACCCACATCTCACCTTGAATTGTAATAATCCCCACATGTCAATGGTGGGGCCAGGTGGAGATAATTCAATCTTGAGGATGGTTTCCCCCATACTGTTCTCATGGTATTGAATAAGTTACATGAGATCTGATGGTTGTATAAATGGGAATTTCCTTGCACAAGCTCTCTTGTTTGCTGCCATGTTAGACGTGACTTTGCTCCTCATTTGCCTTCCTCCATGATTGTAAGTCCTCTCCACCCATGTGGAACTGTGAGCCCATTAAACATCTTTCCTTAATAAATTACCCAATCTCGGGTATGATTTTATTAGCCGTGTAAGAACAGACTAATACAGTAAATTGGTACTGGTAGAGTGGGGTACTGCTGTAAAGATACCCAAATATGTGGAAGCAACTTTGGTACTGGGTAACAGGCAGAGGTTGAAACAGTTTGGAGGGCTCAGGAGAAGATAGGAAAATGTGTGAAAGTTTGGAACTTCCTAGAGACTTGGAGGGCTATGAAGACAGGAAGACGTGGGAACATTTGGAACTTCCTAGAGATTTGTTGAATACGGATTTGACCAAAACGCTGATAATGGTTAATAAAGTCCAGGCTGACATGGTCTCACATGGAGATGAGAAACTAGTTGGAAACTGGAGCAAAGGTGAATCTTGTTGTGCTTTAGCAAAGAGACTGACGGCTTTTTGCCCCTGACCTAGAGATACGTAGAACTTTGAACTTGAGGAGATGTGGGGTATCTGGTAGAAGAAATTTCTAAGTGCCAAAGTGTTCAAGAGGAAGCAGAGCATGAAAGTTTGAAAAATTAGCAGCCTGACTATGCGATGTAAAAGAAAAAAACCATTTTGTGGGGATAAATTCAAGCTGGCTACATAAATTTGCATAAGTAATGAGGACCCAAATGTTACTCACCAAGAAAATGGGAAAAATGTCTCCAGGGCATGTCAGAGACCTTCATGGCAGTCTTTCCCATCACAGCCCCAGAGGCCTAGGAGAGAGAAATGGTTTTGTGGGCCAGGTTCAGGGCTGCCCTGCTGTCTGTAGCCTCTGGCCTTGGTGCCCTGCATCCAAGTTTCTCCAGCTATGGCTAAAAGGGATCAAGGTACAGCTCAGACTATTGCATCAGAGAGGGTGCAAGCCCCAAGCCTTGGCAGCTTCCACATTGTGTTGAGCCTGTGGGTGCACAGAAGTCAAGAATTGAGGTGTGGGAACCTCTGCCTAGATTTCAAAGGATGTATGGAAACACTTGGATGTCCAGGCAGAAGTTTGTTACAGGGACAGTGCCCTCATGGAGAACCTCTGCTAGGGCAGTGTGGAAGAGAAATGTGGGTTGAAGCCTCCACACAGAGTCCCCACTGGGGCACTACCTAGTGGAGCTGTGAGAAGATGGCCATCATCCTCCACGCCCCAGAATGGTAGATCTACTGACAGCTTGCACCATGCACCTGGAAAAGTCACAGACAGTCAACACCAGCCTGTGAAAGCAGCTGAGAGGGAGGCTATACCCTGAAAAGCCACAGGGGTGAAGCTGCCCAAGACCACGGGAACCCACCACTTGCATCAGCATGACTTGAAGGTGACACATGGAGTCAAAGGAGATCATTTTGAAGCTTTAAGATGTGACTGCCCCGGATGCGAGACATGGAGTCAAAGGAGATCATTTTGAAGCTCTAAGATTTGACAGATAGTCTCAGACTTGCAGGAGACCTGTAGCCCCTTTGTTTTGGCCAATTTTTCCCATTTGGAACGGGTGTATTTACCTAATGTCTGTATCCCCATTGAATCTAGGAAGTACTAACTTGCTTTTGATTTTACAGGCTGATAGTCATAAAGGACTTGCCTTTTCTCAGATAAGACTCTGGACTGTGGACTTACGAGTTAATGCTGAAATGAGTTAAGACTTTGAGGGACTGTTGGGAAGGCATGATTGGTTTTGATATGTGAGGACATGAGATTTGGGAGGGGCAGGGATGGAATTATATGGTTTGGCTGTGTCCCCATCCAAATATCACCCTGAATTGCAATAATCCCCATGTGTCAAGGGTGGGGCCAGGTGGAGATAATTGAATCATGGGAGCAGTTTCCCCCATACTGTTCTCATAATAGTGAATAAATCTCACAAGATCTCTTGGTTTTATAAATCAGAGATCCCCTGCAGAGGCACCTTGCCTGCCTCCACATAAGACATGACTTTGCTCCTTATTTGCCTTCCACCATGATTGAGACGCCTCCCCAGCCATGTGGAACTGTGAGTCCATTAAACCTCTTTCCTTAATAAATTACCCAGTCTCAGATATGTCTTTATTAGCTGTGTGAGAAGAGACTAATACATGAATGATGAGAATATTTTTCCTGCAAGGATGTCTACAAGAACATACTGATAAGATGGTGACAAAATAGTTCAGCCATGGGGACCAGTGAAAAGAGCTGAATCAGCAAAGCTGACTATGCTATGGTCCATTTGGATGGTCAGCGTTAAGTTCTAGAGTAGAATCAGAGACTCTTCAAGGTGGAAGGGATCATAGATGCTCTTTAATTCAATCTTCCTTCCAATTCAGAAGTCTCTCAAATGGTTGACTCATTGGTATCCAGCCTTTGCTTCACCACTCTTAGTAACGAGGACGCATACTGACTCAATTCTTTTTGAGGCACAGGTCTTCGCATAATAATATTTGACTAGCTTACACCCTAATCATTATTACAAGAAAAGAACTCAATTCCCAAACCTGAATCTGGCAAGAAAGGCAGTCTGCCATTTATACAAGTAGTACATTGAAAGATTAAAATGTATACGGATTTAGGAAGATGGAATAAATTATTGTAAATGAATATAGTGCTATAGTTAATGATAAAATGATGTGTGTTAAATACTTTATGTGATATTTAAATTTTACCCACATTTTGATAATAAACTAAATGTGAATAGGTTGTGACTTAATTTTTAAATTATTCCGTTTGTATTTCTAGGGTTATTTTATTGATTATTTGCAACCGATATTTATTGCAGTCCACTGTTTTCAAGGTTGTGGAATATGTTGAGTACTGGTTGAATGTTTATCACTGGTTATTGAGGGGAACATAATTTAAATAACTCCAAATATAACACTGCTCAAAGTTAGATGACATTCAAATTTATAAATCTGATCATATACATATATTTTGACAAACATTACTTAAACCAGGTCCATATAAAATGACCTGGCATATACAAAACAAATTTTTTAAATATTTGGAATGGCTTGCATGATATTTTTGTCTCCAGTATCTTTTTGCATACATTACAGTCTGAGAAGAATAATTTGAAAAGTATGATGAGTGACGATCTCAGTCAGACAAGAAGACATATAGATGCATTGGAAGCCCCAAGGTAAAAGTGTTGTTTAAATGACCAACTCTCTCTCTGATGATATGTCTATTAAAAGGGCAGAACTTCAAGATGCAACAAAAGTTTTAAGTGAAAACATAGCACTTTCACTGGTAGGGTCTCTGTATTAGTTCATATTGATGCAAACTTAGTGGCTTAAAATAACACAAATGTATTATCTTATAGCTAAGGAGGTCAGAAATCTCAAATGGATCAGCAGGGCTGTGTTCTTTCTGTAGGATCTAGGGGACAATCCATTTCCTTGCTTTTTCCAAATGCTAAAGAGTACCCACGTTCCTTGGCCCACGGCCCCTTCCTCTGTATTCAAAGCCAGTAGCATCTTCAAATTAATCTCTCTCACTCTTTTCCTTTTTCCTGTTTCTTTTCTTCTTTCTCCTCTCTCCCTTTCTCCTCTCTCTTTCTCTCACATATATACATGTCTCTGCTTCTATCACCCTATCTCCTCCTCTGACTCTGAGCCTCCTGCCTTCACCTTATAAGGATTATTGTGATTACATTTGGCCCATCTGGATAAATCCAAGATACTCTCCTTATCTCAAGACTGTTAACGTTAAACACATCTGCAAACTCGTTTTTACCACATAAGCATACGTATTCAAAAGTTATGGGGATTAGGACATGGACATCTTTGGGAGGCCATTATTCTGTGTACCATGGTATCCATGTACCTGAATGTAGGGGTATGGCCTAGATGACCTAAATGTAATAGTTATGTAGTTAAAAAATATCCTGTTCCTCTAAAGTAAAGGAAGTTGTAAGGTGTTTATATATTTATTTTAGGTCAAAAACTTTAAAGTAAAATATTGTGATAATAATTAAGTGAGTTAGTGATAATTATGTCCTTATGTGTTGGTAAGAATAGTCTTACTAAAAATGTCTAAGTTAGAAATTCCAAAATAAATCTTACAAGGTCATTCTGTTATTGATTTGCTCATGGGAAACAATTTTCACAAGCTTGTTTAGACAGTTGTTTGAATCATGCTCCACACATCACTCATTTTCTTTTTTATTTATTTATTTTTTTGAGACGGAGTCTCACTCTGTTGCCCAGGCTGGAGTGCAGTGGTGTGATCTCAGCTCACTGCAAGCTCCGCCTCCCAGGGTCAAGGATTCTCCTACCTCAGCCTCCTGAGTAGCTGGGATTACAGACACGCGCCACCATGCCTGGCTAATTTTTGTATTTTTAGTAGAGACGGGGTTTCACCATGCTGGCCAGGTTGGTCTCAAACTCATGACCTCATGATCCGCCCGCCTTGGCCTCCCAAAGTGCTGGGATTACGGCGTGAGTCACTATGCCCGGCAACATCACTCATTTTCTATGTACTATGCCCCAAGTTAGTACAACACTGACAAATGTTTGAACAATAATCATTTGTTTCAATACATATAGATTTAAAATACAAAGATACTGCTTCTATTAGGTAGGATATTCTTTGAATAATAAATATTTTTTCTGTCAGTGTTCCTTTCTAACTGTGCAAATGATATGCTTTTGATGTTTAACTGGTCTTGTACGCTTTATTTGTTCACCATATGGTTTTTTAGATAACTGTAGCCTAAATGGTTTGAATCAAGCAACTGACACGAATATGCAAATATAGTCAGAAAACAAAATATTTCTACCATAGTTCCCTTCTGCACTATTATTGAAATATGAATGCTTAAAAATAGGCCTGTAGAGCTAGTCTATTTGAATAGTTTGTAATTACATTCATTATCAATTGTCCACATTCAGGATTATGATGCTAACAAGGAAAAATGACTGACCAAATGCATTTATTTAATGTAGTACCAACTCTAGAAGAACATTATGCTTGTGATTATTTGTATTCAGTTAGCACAAAATTGGCATATTTCTCAGTAAAACTGCTGTTAAGAATATACTGTTGTATGACAAAATTCAATGCTGGATTACTAATGTTAGATTATTTACTTGGTAAAGTTGTTATTTTTTAAAGGAATATTTATTACAGAAAAACTTGCCTTTCTTTCCTTTATGCAGCTTCTTACCATTTGGTTTTTACAGAAAGCCAAGTGGAGTTTCTTTGATTAAGATCTCTAGCTGGTTACATCCCTGTGTTATTTGCCATCATCCTTTTTTCCTTCTGACCTTCCACAAGCTGTTCATATTAAATATGAGGTGGACCATGTCATCAGTGAGCATATTTTCATTTGAAGGATTGCCAGGATAGCTTTCTGCCGTTCCTTTCTATTAGCTCAAAAGCATTGATGAGACTATATTAGCCTCCACTTAGCATTTAGTTTCAAACAGTTACCAAAGCCTTTCATCAAAGCCGAGTCACCCCTGATTATTCCCTACTCTATGTATCAGCAATTCCCTTCTCACTGTGAACACTATCTATCATGATTATCTATTTTGATACTAATCCCAAAGTCATTTTTTTCATGAATATATATCATAAAACTCCACAAGACTGAACATTTGAAGAAGATGAAGTACATTTTCTAATTCATCTCTCTCCCCATAGTACACAGCACTAGGCTTTACATACAATGATAACTCAACAAATGCTGATGACTGTCGGTCCATGTATAATCACAGCATATTGTGAAATAATGCATTCTCTAGGCCAATTTTCTCTAGCATATACTTAGTCTCTTAGTTTTAGGAGGGTAAATATAAATTACTCAGGTCACTGACACACTTCTTAAAAAGCATCCTTTATAGTCAGTTAATTGTCACCTTAATAATAGTTTGCAATTATTAGACTGTCTCCAGAATTTTAAAATGATGAATGAGAACATATGAAGTCTTGTTGGGCTGATTTTCCCCCTTCAGGTTGATCAGCTTATAAAGCTAACTATAAATTAGGTACTTTTCTCTTTGAAATAAGCCTATGTCCAAGGACAGTTCAGTGAATCTGTGCCTAATTTGAAACTGATCCAACAATAAAGCACAAAGATAAGCAGAGACTGAAAACAATTCAACCAAATACATTGTTTTGTGTTAATCACTTTCCATTTTTAAATAATCCAGGAGGAATAATGGTAACATTACCTTGATATTGTTACTTGTATTATATATCAACTATCAGACAATCCAGAGTACAGAAACTATGCCACCATTAAGCTCTAGCTGCTTTTTTTTTTCTTTTTGAGGAAAGTAAACTATTCTTTATTTAAGAAGTGATTCATCAGCCAGTATTTTTCTTAGCACTTAATCACGTCTGAATTTTACTTTCTTATCCAGGCATTTTCCCCTAAGGCTAGTGATTCTTTCAATAACAAGAGTTTAATGTTCAAGATTAAAAAAAAAAAAAAAACATGGATATTAGTAAAAGCTTCTAAAGAGTGAGATTTATTTTTATCCTTGTATTTGGAATATTGTTACTAGGATGATTTGACTTTTCCAATAACTTATTTACTTTTTTCATTGAAGTCAGCATTATCCCACCTATTCACTCTCAATTATGTATACATGGAACTGTGGACATGCACATTTTAGTATATGTTTGGGATAACTGCTGTCTTTGAATTGGTTGAGAATCAGACCACTAAGATCTGAATTAATGCTATTTGACATAGAAACCAGATGGAGGAATGGGCAAAGGTTGTGTGTAATGACCCCACTATATAGGAGACGAATTAGCTTTTGCCAAGATGTACTCTCAGTTCTCACTAGGGAATCTTATTCACTTCTGTATCTTCATGTGCCATCTGAGCCCTGTCCATCTGTGATTTACCTTCAGGCCAAAAATCACTTGTGTTTTTGATCCTAGTGAAAAATAACACTCAAAACATATAGATTATTGCTTCCTCTAGCCCATATTTTCATACTAAGTCTATCTTGTGTCAATAGTCTACTTTGTAGCACTTTGAATTAGAAAAGAATAAAGAATCCATCTGACCATTTCCCGACCAAGAAGAAACCATCGCCTTGATGGCAGACAATATTTAGCATTACATGACTTGCAGTGACACTGAGGCATATCATGCATGATCCCTACTTGCTCACAAACATGGCACATAAAGACATCATATGGACCATGACTAATTGGCATGAATTCTAAACTATTGTGTGTAACCAACTGAAAAGGAAAATAATAGATGGTGAAAATGATTATGAAAGTTAAAAATCCCATTATAAATGCAATACTAGAATTGTATTTACTGGTATTAATGTACTGATCAAATATAACTATTTGTAAGACATAGGATATTTAACATCCAGTAGATATTCAGTATTTATAGAAAGTTTCCGCTTCTACAATTAACCAGATTTATGGTGCATTATTATTATTATTGTTGCTGTTGTTGTTGTTGCTATGTTTTAGTGCCATATACTGGTTCATCACAAAGCATTGGTCAAATCAAGGGCAGGGAACTGGTTTACTCATGTTACCCTAAGAGACCACTATTTTATGTGCATCCCTCCTGAAGCCATGTTATCAAAGAGGACAGCTTTTCCACATGATGAAGGAATAGTCCTTAATAAATAGTATACAAAGAGCTGTACTCTCCAACTAGAGTCACATTTAGTAACTATTATTAGAGTTCTTCAAATGAAACTTACTAGGTAATCTCAGTTCCTTACTGAGGGTTGATCACATCTCAAGTGAAATGTAGTCATCAGGTAGTCCTACCACTTTTCACCACCTGTATTCCTATGGCTTGGTTCCAAGCAACCATCTCTTCCCACCTAGATTATCACAATAGTCACCTGACTCATTTCATAAACTTTTTCAATAGTCTCTTTCAGTCTATTATCAATATAGCAATCTGCATCATTACGCTGCTCAAAATTCTGTAATAGCTTCTGCTCTTACTCAGAAAATAATACAAATCCATACATTGTCCGTCAAGGGCCAACTTAACTTACTGCTCCCTCATTTTCTTACTGACTTTAACTGCTACTCTACCTCTCAATCACTTTGCCACAGACATACTGCCTACTTGTTATTCCTGGAAATTACTGTAATTTTGCCTCAATCTTTGTGCACTGTTTCCTTTGCATGAAATGTCCCTCCCTTAAATGTATGCATGACTCCGTATCTCACTTCTTTCAAGTCTTTACTCAAATTTCAGTTTTTCAGAAAGGATGTTCATGGCCAGCCTAACTAAAATGCAGCTAATCATTCATATCCCATTTTTCCATTTTTTTCTGATCACTTATTGTCTAATATACTATATATATTTACTAATTTTTATCTTTTGCTTTCTATATCTTCCATTGCAATTTAAGATTCACAAGTACAATTCTTATGTATTTTATTTATAACTAACTCCCTAGATAGTGCCTAGAATATTGACTGGTCTGTAAGAGTATAGAAAGACACTAATCCAAGTATGTTTTGGCATGTTTTGTAGGTAAAAATAAAGTAGAAAAAGATTTAAATGTAAAGTTGAAGTGATTATTTTATTTTACCATATAGATTACCTTAAGCCAGCAACAACAACATACATTCAACCAGCTATTATGCCTGATGCTGCTGCTATTGTTCCTTCTTACCCATATCGTCATTCACTTATGCCTCTAGTGATGTATTCCTCAAAGTAACAGAAAACAGAAAATGTGTGTATTCTCAGCTCATCAACTAAAAGCATTCATGCTTGGTGCAGTGGTTCACGACTGTAATCTCAACACTTGGGGAGGTTGAGGTGGGAAAGATTCCTTGAGCCCAGGAGTTAAAAACCAACCTGGTCAACACAGTGAGACACCATCTCTACAAAAAACAAAATAATTTTTTTAAAAAGCCTAGTGTGGTGGCATGTACCTATAGTCCCAGCTACCTGGGAGGCTAAGATAGGAAAATCATTTGAGCTTGGGAGGTGGAGGCTGCGGTGAGCTGTGATTGTACCACTGTACTCCAGACTGGGTGACAGAGCAAGACTTGTCTCAAATAAAAGTCATATAATAAAACAAACTTGGCTTATACAAAAGAGTCTTATTACGGATGGAGAGTGGGGAGGTGGTGGGGAGCGCAAGCCTAGAGAAATCTTTTACTAGGCTGTCATTACTGAAAAAATTATAGTAAATGGAAAACTATGGAGAATCATTGATTTAATTCAGTGTTTTATTGTGTTTCAGCCAATGGAAATAGAGAAACAGATTCTTATCACAAAGAAAATTTTAATAACTTTATAGTTTTTGAGAATCAAATTACTTATCAGACAAACGAGTATGATTTGCATATTTATCCATTATAGTGTTAGTGGACCAATATTTGTACAATTAAATTGATCCTCCTATGGTAGAAATTGTTAAAATTTAGAGCTCTGTATTAAAGTTATTGACAATATTAAAGAGTGACCCTATTGAATTGCCTTGTTAATGTAAAAATGAACATTCTACACAAACAAGAAAGGAAGTCAGATATTGTGCTCTGTTGACTTTCAGAATCAAACTAATCTCTTAGTAGTGGGGATTTGGTGTAACATAAAAGTTTATTCTGCCTTTTGACATGTTGATATAGAGGTTTTACTGTCAGGTTCCAAGAAATTTGTCAAGCTCCAGAATATTTGCTCCCCTTGCCTATATCATGCAGAGAGAGAAAAATGGAACTGCTAGCCAAAAAGCATTCATACATTCTCTTGAATTGTTCTACATTGCCACTTTTTCAGGAACAGGAAACCTGGAAAAAATAGTGCAGTATAACTGGAAAGTCTTCAGATTTAATGGAGATTTTCTTTGTTCTTATAGTGAGTGATATGGTTTGGCTGAGTCCCCACCCAAATCTCACCTTGAATTGTAATAATCTCCATGTGTCAAGGGCGGAGCCAAGTGGAGATAATTCAATCATGTGGGCTGTTTCCCCCACACTGTTTTCATGGTAGTGAAAAAAAGTCTCATGAGATCTGATGGCTTTATAAAGGGGAGCTCTCTTGCCTGCCACTATGTAAGACATGCCTTTGCCTCTCTTTTGCCTTCCACCACAATTGTGAGGCCTCCCTAGCCATGTGGAACTGTGAGTCCATTAAACATCTTTCCTTTGTAAATTACCCAGTCTCTGTTATGCCTTTATTAGCAGCCTGAGAACAGACTAATACAGTGAGTCTGGTTTAAAATTAGGCACATAGACAAATAGCTTTCAGATTGTGAGCTACTCAAGGACAACTTATAAATCCAACCAATATACATGCCCACAAAGGTCAGAATTTAAAACTTCTTGATTTAGGGGTTCGACTGTGCAATTATTGAAAGCGCAGTGTACTCCTTGGTGTGGAAATACTTTCTTTTCATTCAGATAGCAAAACGTAAAAGATAATATTAGCTTGAAATCAAAGTGGCAATTTCTCAAAGGAAAATGATCATGCATTGGGTGAGTTTAATCTCTCTGTGATATGAGTTCACCAGGAATTTGTAGAGCTAGGTGATATGCATTAAGTATTTTAAATCGCTCTAAAGTGTTTGTTTTGTCTCATCATTTAAATCTAGTTACTTCCAAGGAGGAACAGAGAGAAAATATTCAATTTTAATAATACACATACAGAACACACAACTTAGGATAAATCTCAGATGAAAGTTTGGAGGCTATAGAAAGAAAAGGGAGAGATAATAATGTGTAGTGTTATGGATAATTTTTACTTTGTAACATGCAGATCTAATATTTTTAAAGCCATTTCTGTTATTTATCCTGGATAAAAGCACATGTCGTAGAAAGGAGTAGTGGCTGTTTGAGGAGAAGGTCAGGGGTAGATAAGGTAGAGAAGTCAAATATGTTCTCTCATTTCTTGGGCTGCCTTTTCGTTATGTTGATTTTTTTGCTTTTCTGTGCAGAATCATTTTAGTGTAAAGTAGTCCTATTTGTTTATTTTTGCTTTGGTTTCCTATGCTTTTGGTATCTTTTCCAAAAATTTATTGTCAAGACCAGTGTTCAAGGAACTTTATCCTTATGTTTTCTTCTAGAAGTTTTAAGGTTTCAGATGTTACATTTAAGTCTTTAATCAAATTTGAGTTAATTTTTTATATGGTTTAGGATGAGGGTCTGATTTAATTCTTCTCCATGGGTAGGTCTCATTTTCTAGTACAGTTTATTGAAAGAACCATTCTTTCTCCATTGTGTATTCTTGGCACTCCTATCAAAGATTGGTTGACCATATATGTATGGGTTTATTTCTGGGGTTTATATTCTGTTCCATTGATCTATGTGTTTGTTTTATACCAGTGCCACACTGTTTTGATTATTATAGCTTTGTAATATAGTTTGAAATAAGGACGTCTGATGCCTCCATTTTAGTTTTTCTTTCTCAAGTTGCTTTAGCTATTTGGGGCCTCTTGTGGTTGCATATGAATTTTGGGTTTTTTTTCTATTTCTATGGAAAATACCATTGGAATTTTGGTAGGGATTGCACTGAATCTGTAGATCTCTTTGAGTTGTGTGGATATTTTAATAATATTAAGTCTTCCAACCCATGAACACGGGGTTTCTTTCCCTTTATTTGTATAATCTTCAATTTCTTTCACTAATTTTGTACCATTTTCAGTGTACAGATCTTTCACACCATTGATCAAATTTATTTCTAATTGTTTTATTGTTTTCATGTTATTGTAAATAGAATTATTTTCTTAACACTTTTCATAGTTCATTGTTAGTGTATAAAAACACAACTTACTTTTGTATTGTGATTTTGTATCCTGAAATTTTAGTTAATTAATTTCCTAGTTCTAACAGTTTTAGGTGGAGTCTTTAGGGTTTTCTATATATAAGATTATGATATCTGCAACAGAGACAATTTAACTTCTTTCTTTTCTATTTTGGTCCCATTTTGTTTTATTGCTGTGGCTGGGACTTCTAGTACTATGTTGAATAGAAGTGGCAAAAGTGGTTCAGAGATAGATTTTTAACATCTATATGTGATATTCATTCACAGGGACAATAGCATATTCATCTCTTCTAAATTCAGACACTGGACTTCATAGTGTTGGCTATAGAAAGATATTATTGTAGACTACATTTAAAATAGAATTTATCAATAAATACCTAAAATATATTAACATTTTGTTAATTGCTATTAAGAGCTGCTGAAATGCCATAACTTATATTGTGTCTAGCTGTTTTCAATGTAATTTTGCTTTAATTTTATCTTTTTAATTGTTCATACAATTGTGGTAATAGTGTGTGTGTAATTTTATTTACTGTCTTTTTCACACAACATGCATTCCTTATAGTTTCAAATACTCTATATAAATTAATTTAATAGCTACAAAATATTCTGAAATTTATCTTAGCTATTTTCCAGTTGTTAAAGACTTGGATTTTTTCCTCATATTCTTGAATATAATATTTCTGTAATGAAGATATTTATGTTTAAAGGTTTGTTCCATATTTGGGAATACTTTCTAGTATAAATACATAGAACTAAAACCAATGGATTTGCAACTTCAGGTCTTGTGGAAAGCGTATGCCAAGAGGGAGTTAGAAATGTAAGAGATTTATTGAGAAAAATACTTGTGAAATTATAGAGGGCACAGAAGCAGGCAGGGAGAGATCCAGATCACAATGTACATAAGACACTTGTGAAAGAGAGGGAAAGAAAAATAATTATTATGAAAGATTTTCAAACTGTCATGAAACTTGGAGAAAGTCTTCACTAGCCCAAAAGAGAGGAGCTCTGGTTATTATACATTAAGTGTCCCATGTTGTGCAGAAATGGCTAAGCTTTGGTAGCCCTACCATGCTCAGTCAGCTGCCAGGGAAGAGCATGGCCTTGGAGGAAACGTTACAACAAATAATGAAGGTACTATATCTAGTGGTTGTCAGCTAATTGCATTCCTCCAGCTGAGCTGCAAGTGATTTCTTGACTCTCCACAGCTATTCCAGCAAATATGGACATTTTTAGCAATAATGGAGTATCAAGTTATTTTCTGAAAGGTCTATAAAAATTTATACTCTACTACCCATGTTTTGTCACCAGCTTTTACTGCCATTAGTAGTAATAATTATTAGAACTTTGAAGGTTAAAATTGCTATTCAACTGTTACTTTCGTTTGTATTGATTAGTAATGATGTGATTTTTCCCATTGGTTTGTTAGCCAGTTATTGTTCCTTTCTGTTCATTTATTCCTAATGGAGACTGAATGTTATTATATATTTATATATGTTACAAATAGTTTTCTTATTGTTTGCTTTTACTTTTTAATTTGTTAAAGCTATACATTTTAATTTTTAGTGATTTTTGCCTGTCACATTAATATTTGAAAATACTCCATAGATTAGAAAACAATTTCTTTCTCTTTTTTCTAATTATTAAATTCTTATTTATATCAGAATGCTATATAATAATTTATATTGATGTGCTATGACAATCAAAATTTAATCTATCCTAAATTGACAATGTTCTCAATATCAATTATTGAATAAACTTTACTTTGTCTACTGATCTTTTATAATAGCATCAATAATTTTAGATTTCCATGAAAATCCATTATCCATATCTTGAAACCACAATGGGTGTCACTGATATTTACACCTATGCACAATGGCTACAGATGATTGTATTTCATTATTTAATTTGTATGGTACTGCCTGCTAGTGACTCTAAGCATCTTTTCATTCACTTCTTCATTCATTCCAGAAATATTTATTAACTCAGCAAAAACAAAACTGACAACGATCCCTTGTTTTCTCTACAGAATAGTTATATTCACTAACTAGGTTTTTCTCTTCTTTTATGAATTAATCATTCACATATTTAAAATTGTTCTCTGCTTTTTTCATTTTTTCCATTTGTTGGGTTTTCTTTGTATTCAAGAAACATTGCCCTTTCCCT
This sequence comes from Papio anubis, assembly GCF_008728515.1. Classification (NCBI taxonomy): domain Eukaryota; kingdom Metazoa; phylum Chordata; class Mammalia; order Primates; family Cercopithecidae; genus Papio; species Papio anubis. The sequence goes on along the minus strand of NC_044996.1, from coordinate 9,756,235 downwards.
GTTTAATGCAGTGTTAGTATTTTCTCCCAGCTTTTGACATAAAAAAGTTTTAAAATTTTAGGGAGGCAAATCTGTTGATCTTTGTTATATTTCATTCTGCCATGTTACTTTAATAACACAGCATAATGTATTATGATATGATGACATGATATGACACAAATGATATAATATATGATATTGAACAATAATATAATGAACATCTGTGAATCCTCCTCTCAACTCAAAAGCTAGAACCTTTTTTCTCTCAAGATGGTAGATTAGAGGCATTGCTACCATATCTCTCCCACTTGGAAGGACAACATAGTGTGTACAGGAGAACTGAAGGCATCTATGGACCCTTTGAAGGAGTTAGGTAAAGAACTGTGAGTCCCCAGAGTATGAAAGGAGAGTTTGCCTTGAGGATACACACTCCCACTGGGGACCCTGAAAGTCCAGGCCATGGGGGAAGGCCCTAACCCCAACCTAGCACAGGAACTGACTTGGGGAGTATTGTGGAATATAAAAGGAGGAGCAGCGTTGGTAGACCCTTGCATGCACTTGAAGACTCCAATGCAGACCTAGGGCAGCCATTCCTCACTGCTCTTCACAGGTAACCCAGCAGAGGACAGCAAAATCTTCAGGCAGTGGTTACAAGTTGAAAGATGCCCCCAGAGGGGGTTTCCTGATATAACCACAGGTGGGGATGAACTCCTTCAGCCAGAGCCAGGGTAAGGGAGAGTGAAAAGTGGGCTGTGAATGCAGGTGTTGAGTGCAGGAACCACAGGTCCAATAGCCTAGTGCTTGACTTTGCAGTGGATGGGGAGGGGAGTGACCTGAAGACCAAGGTTGCTGTCTCCGTGGGGAAAGCCTATGGCTCCAGGGAGTTGCGAGTTCTGATTACAGGCTGACTGGAATTCAACTTGCTGCTGTCAGTGAAACACTGCAGGAGTGAATCTGCTTTAGCAAAGGCATTGGGAATGGTGTGGGGCTTACCACCACTTGCTACTCCTCACTCCCTGCAAAAACACTTCTGTGCAGCAGACAGCAACACTCCCCAGTGGACTATAACCCAGTGGTCTGAGACACATTCCCATCCTTCAATGCCCACAGAGGTTGCTGCTTGTCCTGCACATGAAGACAAGAGCACAAACCTGCCTGACCCAGCCTCTACCTGGCTTTGCCCCATCACTCATCCTGGTGGCTTAACGAAAAGCACAGAACTCTTGGGAGCTACGTGGCCCCACCCATTGCCTGAGAAACCAGAGTACCATCCCTGGGCAACATAAGACAAGTAAAAATCCCACTGCTACTACCACAGCTGGTGCTCTTTTGTAAGTGCTACTTTCTTGCTGGAGGCCAACCAATACAGTCCATTACAGCATCTCCTGGTAGAATAACACTGCACCCAGAAAGGAGAAAATAACTGTGTGATAGCTATCACCCCTTCCTGCACCACTCTGGCTAACTTGTTATTGCTCTGCCAAGGCAAGACTAAGCAAAAAGAACAAATCTGGAGGCATCACATTACCTGACTTCAAACTATATTCTAAGGCCATAGTCACCAAAACAGGATGGTATTGGTGAAAGAAAGACACATAGACCAATGGAACAGAATAGAGAACCCTGAAATGAAGCCGAATACTTACAGCTAACTGATCTTTGACAAAGCACCCAAAAACATAAAGTGGGGGAAAGGACACCCTATTCAACAAATGGTGCTGTGATAATTGGCAACCACCTGTAGGAGAATGAAAGTGGATCCTCATCTCTCACCTTATACAAAAATCAACTGGATTAATCAGACTTAAATCTAAGATCAAAAATCATAAATATTCTAGAATAAAACCTTGGATAAACTCTTCTGAACATTGGCCTAGGCAAAGAATTCATGACTAAGGCCCCAAAAGCAGCTGCAACAAAAACAAAAATAAATAAATGGAACTTAATTAAACTAAAAAGTTTCTGCACAGCAAAAGAAATGATCAGCAGAGTTAACAGACTCCCAAAGAATGAGAGAAAATATTTACAAACTGCACATAAGGAGAGAAGACTAGAATCCAGAATCTACAAGAAACTCAAACAAATCATCAAGACAAAAACAAATAGCCCTATCCAATAGTGGGCAAGGGAGATGAATAGACATTTCTCAAAAGAAGATATACAAATGGCCAACAAGCATATGAAAAATTGCTCAACATCACTAATCATTGAGAAAATGCAAATGAAAACCACAAGGAGATACCGCCTTACTCCTACAAAAATTGGCAGTATTAAAAATTCAAAAAACAACAGATGTTGGCTTGGATGTGGGAAAAATTGAATGCTTATACACTGCTTGTTTGAATGCAAATTTGTACAACTTCTATGCAAAACAGTATGTAGATCCCTTAAAGAGTGAAAAGTAGATTTACCATTTGTATTACTCAGTGTTCTCTAGACGGACAGAACTAATGGAGTTTATTAAGTATTAACTCACAGGATCACAATGCCTCACAATAAGCCCTCTGAAGGCTAAAAAAGGGAGATCCAGTCCGAGTTCCAAAACTGAAGCACTTGGAGTCAGATGTTTGAGGGCAGGAAGCACTCAGAATGGGAGAAAGATGTAAGCTGGGAGGCTAGGCCAGTCTCTCTTCACATTTTTCTGCCTGCTTTATATTCTAACCATATTGGTAGCTGATTAGATTGTGCCCACCCAGATTAAGGGTGGGTTTGCCTTTCCCAGCCCATTGACTCAAATGTTAATCTCCTGTGGCAACACCCTCACAGACACACCCAGGATCAATACCTTGTATCCTTCAGTTCAATCAAGTTGACACTTGGTATTAACCATCATACCATTTGATTGAGCAATCCCACTACCCGGTATCTACCCAAAGGAAAATAAGTCATTATATGAAAAAGATACCTATGCATTTATGTTTATAGCAGCAAAATTCTCAGTTTCAAAGATGTGGAACTAACCTAAGTGTCCATCAACTAATGAGTAGACAAAGAAAATACCATGGAATGCTATTCAGCCATTAAAAGTGACAAAATAATGTCTTTGCAGCAATGTGGATGGAGCTGTACGCCACTCTTCTAAGTAAAGTAACACAGGGATGGAAAACAAAGAACCATATGTTCTCACTTTTAAGCAGGAGCTAAGCTATGAGTAGGCAAAGGTATATAGAGTGATATGATGGATTATAGAGACTCAGAAGTGGGAGAGTGGGAGAAGGGCTAGGGATTAAAAAAAAAAAGTACACATTGGGTATAATGCACACTACTCAGGTGATTGGTGCACAAAAGTTTCCGAAATCACCACTATAGAATTCATCCATGTAACAAAAACCACTTGTACCCCAAAAGCTAGTAAAATAAAAATTAATTTTAAAGACATGGATACTTATAAATGTCTTCAAGCTATCTACATATTCCATCCCTAGGCCATTCAAATGCTTCCCTGTCTCCACAGTACCATCTTGTATTTTTTATCATCATTCACTTGTTCTTTTTAAAAGGGACAACTGTTTCTCATTACTTGAAGTCTCTGAGTTTGACAGTTTACCTACTAGCTAGAATTTATTTTTAATGACTTCGATACTTTAGCATTTATTTTCAGACAAATGTAGAGTGAGAAAAATTTTGATTTGCCTGATATATATGTTTCCAATTGAGGTCCAACAATGCAATGCTCTACTGGCTTATTTCAGCTGTTACACCAAAAATAGTGTATCATTTTTGTGTGCGTGTGTGTGTGGTCTACTTAGTTCCATTTCTTTTGCATTTCCATGGAGACAGGTCCACAAACAGTTAAAGTAACATTTTCCATGTATGATGAAACTGAAAATGTGACTAAATTTGTGGATTTATGAGATGATATCTGATTTAAAAAAAAAATGTATAGTACACAACAATTTATTGTTATATTAACCTGGGTCAAGAATAGCTGAAACTCTTCTCAACTATTGTTTTATTATAAATAATTCCTGCATATAATTTGTTATTTAGAAGAAATATGCACTAAATAAGGTGTCTTTAAACATAAACACACATAAAACAATGCTATGTATTGATCAATTGATGGAAATATTGTGGCAACATGCTTTGCAGGATGCTAACTCTGTAATTTCCCTAGGAGCAATGACTTGGTATTTGCTAACTCACTATTTCCAGTGACTTTATATCACATAATCCCCACGTGTCAAGGGAGGGACAGGGTGGGAGGCGATGGAATCATGGGGGCAGTTTTCTCCATGATGTTCTTGTGACAGTAAGTCTCATGAAATCTGATAGTTTTATAAGGGACTCTTCCCCCTTCGCTCCTCACTCTTCTCTCTCCTGCTGCCTTGTTTCCCCATCGCCTTCCACCATGATTGTAGGTTTCCTGAGGCCTCCCCAGTCATTTGGAGCTGTGAGTCAATTAAACGCTCTTTCCTTTATAAAGTACCCAGTCTCAGGGAAGTTCTTTATAACGATGTGAAAATGGACTAATACAACCATTATGGTGATATGGATTATTTTACTCATATAGACATATGTACATGTATGGTGTGTGTGTGTGTGTGTGCGCATGCATGTCTGTGTGTATAAATATCTATATTTTAAAAATTATATGCAGTGATCATAGAAGTACTTTATAATCAGAAATAAAATTATTACAAATATTTGATAACTGTTTTCTATCTGTTTATTTGCTTTGACCTTGTTGGTGTGGTCTGATTTATAAGAAGGATTTTTAAGGGAAATCCTGTTTTCTTTCATATGAGGTCAGGGAGGTCAGTAAAATTGTCATGAGTGAATTTACTATAGATGTTATTAAACCAGGTGTATTTTATAAATTACATGTGTAAGCACATAGATAAAAGCAAGCTAATGAATTTGAATTGAGCATTTCACATTCTGGGCCATTCTGGGTGCCATCTATGAGAATACAGTGGTATAGTGTCTTGCACAAAACCAACTTCTGAGCTAGAGAGATGGGATGGTAAGTAGAATTATAAATGTGAAGACCCATTTGACAGACTAGGATTTGAATGAAGCTTATTATAGTATAAAATGAAATGTAAACTAGTAATAGCACAATAAGACATAAGACTGCCAAGAACTTTGTGATGGGAGTTTGAGCATATACACTATTACTAAAGATTAGACTGGAGTTAACTTTATTCTCTTGGTACATTTATACAATTACAGGAAGTCATGCATCCTCACTCACTCATCATATCCCATTTATCACATGAATGTGCTTTACAAATGTTACTGCCAAGACAAAGGAAAGCTACACGATGAAAACGTCTTTATTTTCCTCTTCTCTTTAGTGTCTAACGTTCTGCAAATAGTAAAGTCTATTTTGCTATGTTTAGAAAAATGCCCAGCACGCTATAGAGGAGGGGTCTTCAGATATTTGGATGACATTACAGTGCTACAGAAAAGAGAGTTAAATCTTCAGAGGATTTATTCCTCTTGGGGAAATTTCTTTCCCTACTGATAGTCTACTATTTGTGAGACTATCCTGACAAAATCAAGATTTATTAATTCTTCATCTGGTGTCCTACAAAACTAACTAGGCGCCTAAGGTGTATACTCAAAACACTTTATCGGTTCCTTGTTTACACATTTTTCTATGTGATTTCTTAACCAGAGAAACTATTTGGAACTGCATATTTCTTATTAGGACTCCACTAATACCTCCCTCCACCCATATTGACAGCCATATAGCTATTCAGCCACCACCCTGCCTGTCATTCATTGGAATTGATAAGAGAAGAAAAAAAGTCAAGAAGTCAAGGAAGTGTTGGCTCCACATTAATTTTAAGACAGTAGTTGTCATTTTGGAGGAAGGAGTCCAAAGATTCCATTGAGAATCTGATGAAAGCAGTGGACCCTTTCCCTTAAAGGTTTTGAATAGATATATGCCATGATTTATGTAAAAACTGAAAGTATTTTTTAAAATGTTATGAAAATGTGTTAAAATGTTATAAAAACCTGCACACGGATTCTTTAAAAGTATACACATTCCAGGTCTAAAACTTTCACTCATTCTGTTGCAGAGAGAAATCAGCTCTGCTATCATTGAATTCACTTTGATAAACTGGACTGTGGAGATACAGGGTTGGGCTTTCATCATAAATGAACCTTGAGCAGCAATATCCTTATATAAAATACAAGAATGGTACCTGAAGGATAGGGGCCCATAAGGCCACTGAATACGTCCTCCAGTTCAGTCAAGTTATCCTGCTTCTTAAATGGGTTTATCCCATTTCTTCAGGGCCTAGGGTTGCATAGCTAAATTCCTAAATAATATACATTTATCTAGTGTATCCTGTGTTGATTCACCAATATATATGGGATGGCAGTAAATTGTTAGAGTAGTAATGAGGGTTTTCACACGTGACACCACTATATCTTTCTTTACTGTAGGCAAAATTAACACCAGTCAACTAGGAAGAAGGCAGTATGATGACAGCAAGCTGAGCTTTTAAATCTACTAGAAGATTCTTTCTTGTACAGCTTCTGGAGATATGATTGCTATGGAGCCAATTTGTACATGTTAACTAAGATGTGAGTCTTTGCCAACAAATTTTGGATATGAGAGACTGAAATATCCCCCCATGCTAATGAGGTATAGACTCTGATTTTTATTTAAATGATGTAATGTTGGAGTCAAACGCCTTTGCCTGAGTGAAAGGAATATAGGTTTTGAAGTTAGCTAAGTCTGAATTCTAGCTCAGGCACTTCGTATGACCTTGTTTATATTGTACTTAACCTATGAGTCTGTTTTCTAATCTGTAAAAAGAGTATAAATACTATTTACCTCAGGCACACTGCAAAAATTCTAAACAGTTTAAAATTCCTGATCTCAGCTCTCAGTAATTAGGAACCATATCTGATTATCACCCTGGGGCCAATGCTTGTGTGCCAGTGTGATTCATCAAGGTAATTATTAAAACTATCAAACAAATTTTGGCATTTCTTGATACCAGGATAAGAAGCCCATGCTTTTTTCCATAAACAATGGGGAGTCATTGAAGATTTCTCTCTCCTAATTTTTATATGAATGAAAACAAAAAAATAAGCTAATTGGAAATAATGAAAAATTATTTCTGTATTACTGCAAATTCAGATTGATTGAATTATCTTCTGCAGGCCTCAAAATGTAGTCATTTTTCAAGTGAATGATTTAACATTGCAATGACATTGCACTCTGTTGTAGTTAGTGTTTTCGTTATTAGAGGAGCACGTTGCGTTGTGGACAATTAGCCTGCACTTCAATGATGACATTTGTTCAAAAATTGCCGGGATCACTCATGAAGGCTTGAACTGCACTATTTGAAGAAAAGTGAAGGACTAAATAATGTGAGGTTAACATAAGTAATATTTACTTTTATCATAGGAGTTATAATTGCTGAAAGCCTTCTTAGTTGGCCCAAATGGGTAAACTGAGTCCCCGGTAAGAGAAGAGAGTTGCCTTCAATTGCATAGCAACATAGAAACAGATTTTGAAGTGGAACAGGAGCACGAATTTTATTTCTAATACTGAGAAGTATGAATGAAACCTTTGTGGGTGGCAAGTCTTCATTCAACAGCTACATGATTTCCTACTATGGGTGGTGTCAGTAATCCAATGAGTGTGTAAGTCCCCATGGTTTACCAGGCACTATACTAGGTGAACACATCAGAAAAACCCACAACCCTCATGGGGCTTATAGACTAGAAAGTTCAGACAGCAACATGTACACACTTGTTCATCTAATAATAATTCTGTAACTCTGATACAGGAGATGCACAGGCCTAAGAAAGACTATAAAATGGGGAGATTATATAGTTAAAGAGATCAGCACATATTACCGCAGTCCAAAACAAGTTTTTAAATTATTTTAGAGGCTGCTCTATCCATGAAAATAATTCTAAAGGCTATGGGAGTCTTTATGTATCAAGTAACTCACAGTTTATTCGCATCCTTTCAAAAACCAAGATCTTAGAGTAAGGTCCAACCAATATGTTGTCTAACTCGACTTTATATTTTCATTACAAAATTTCTTACTACATAAATGCAAAAATTATCCTCAGATTTCAGTTTGTGTTTCACTGGTTTGGAGATATGAACTTCACCAGGGGGTGATTTGGGCAGGTTCAACCACTAGGGGTCCCCTTGGGACAGGGCCCCAGTAAGAGGACCTTGAAACTATGTCTGTGGCTGTGCAGTCAGCCTATACACAAAACAGTGTTTAGAATTTGAGTTGGGCCTGGAAAAGCAGTAAGATTTTGGATAGAGTTGGATGTGAGAAGAACCTCAGTTATTCCAATCAGCAGAAGCAGAGAGGGGGATGTGTAGGAGGCTAATTTAGTTAGAGAATAGCAACTAAATCAGTTGGGCTGGGACATTGAGTATGTGAAGGATATAAATAGAACATGAGATTAGAGCGGCGGCACCACAAAGAAATAATAAATGCTTAAAGTGATATATTTGAAGTGAAATTGTTTGAGTCTCAACCACCAGGCTAAGGAATTTTAATTTTATCATGTTACCAATCGGGAGTCTTTGAAGCTGTTTAAGAAAAAAATATAAACAGAGGAAGCAGTGTTTAGGAAGCCTTTTAAATATACAATAAGCAGTTGAAAGGAAAAAAAAAAAAGTGGAGCCTGACAGAGAGTGAAGGATACTAAAATATCAAGGAAAATAAGCATGGCCACATGGTTAATGCTCCAGGATACTATATAACAATAGAAGCACAGAGAACCTAGGATATGCATTTGGAAAATTGTCGGCATTTAAGTATAGGATATGGACGAAGCAAGAGAGAAAGAACAGAGGAAAAGTGGCGAGTGGTTCTGATTCTGCTGAAAACAGTCAGTGTGGGAACAACTAGCAAAAACAGTTTTTATATACTCTACAGAACTAGAAAAATCTATAGAGCTAGACAACGAAGAATAAAAGTCAGTAAAAATAAAACTGTGCCCTGTGATTTTAAAAGACATAGATAGAACTTAGCTAACTAGATTAAGTAACCATGAGATGGACAGTAAAGCAAATAAATGGAGAGAGAGGAGAGCTCAGTAAGATGGAGTGAGGTTGGAATTCTGCTCTGCTGTTTGACCTTATAAACCATAATTTCCTCTCTCAGCATCATATTTCTCTTATGTAAAATGTGGTACTAATACTAACTCATGATGCTTTTGTGACTAATACATTTGATAATGCATAAAGTATTTAACATAGTGCCTGGAGTATAATATTTATTAAGAGCCTAACCTGAGTTGCTTATTATGACATTTGGTATAAAGGGAATGGCCCCTATGCCTTTCTATGGCCTCTGAATAAATCCTTGCATGCAAGATTATTATAGAATATGGCGTCAGGAAAAATAACGTCAGCTTTCCTTAGAAATTGCTGAGCTTCCTGCTTTGTAATAATGAGGGCTATGCAAGTTTTAGTTTTTGTTCACAGGTCTGTTTCCCTTTGACTTGGTTTCCTGATATATTAGGACTAATTTTGAAACTCAAGTCTACCAAATAAGTTAACTCTTACAGTTTTCATATGTTCTTCTTTATTTCCGTGCTTCTGATTTTGTGTTTTTAATGAATTTCATGGTTTTTAATTATCATTTATTATGCACCGTTTTTTTCTTGGCATGGTGTTATTCTACATGCAAGTTCAAAACACCCTTGTAAAGTAAAAATCATTAACCTTATTTTACATATGAGCAAATTCAAGTTCAGGGAGGTGAAGTTACTTTCAAACTCACATAGTTAATAAGTGCAAGAGTAGGGATTTGAAACTACGTTTCTCAGGCCTCAAGCTTTTGCCATTTTCTTTTTCTTTTCCTTTTCCTTTTTCTTTTCTTTTTTTTTTTTGAGATGGAATCTCGCTCTGTCGCCAGGCTGGAGTGCAGTGGCACAATCTCGGCTCACTGCAAACTCTGCCTCCCGGGTTCAAGCTGTTCTTCCGCCTCAGCCTCCAGAGTAGCTGGGACTATAGGCATGTACCACTGCGCCTAGCTAATTTTTGTATTTTTAGTAGAGATGGGGTCTCACCATATTGGTCAGACTGGTCTATTGAGTACTTTAAATATTTTTGTTTCTGTGTGAATTTATTTCAATACAAATAATTGTAAAGGGTAAAATAAAATCACACTGTTACATTAAACTAATAACTTGGGTTTGAAAAACAAGTATTTCTTTTGTATTTGCCAAGTAATCTAGACTACTACTTAGATTTATGTTGGTATCACAAATACTAAGGGGAATGAAGCAGTCTCACACTATTAGTCATAATGTCACACAAACACACAGTTACATAGTTATTAAAATGAGTTCAGAAGCTAATAAATTTTTTCCTTTGCAAAATAGAACTGATAAATAGAGTAAATAAATTAAGAAACTCAAAAGCAGTATTCAAGGCCATTCATCTGACATTCAGTGCTCAGTATATATTACCACTTCTGGATGATGTCAAGGCTATCTCATCTGTGGGGAAAAATGAAAAGAATTGAGAAGGGAAAGATGATTATTTTAGAGAAGAGATTCCCTTTTTTTTTAAAGAATTACAATAGTTGAACCTCCTGCCTTTCCCCATGCCCCAGGCCTATGTGAATAATTGACAGATATATTACTTCACATCAATCATCACCTAAGATGGCACTTCTAGTATCTTTCTGAAATTTCATCATACTTTCCCACATCTCCTCTTCTGCTAGAAATTCAAGGAAGGAAATACCTAACTAGTCAGGAAACATGAGAATTTACAGTTAATTTTGAAAAGGCTCTTACAGTATTAGAAACTTTGTTTAGAAATCCAGTTTAAAAGGAAGAATATAGTCTTGAAATCAGAAGTCAAGAGATATCATATGAGATAATTAAAAAGTGATTTACCAGTAACAACAAAAATTCCAATGAGAGTCTTCTCACCAGTCCTTAAATATGAAAGTACTTTCCATATATTAAGGACCTAATATGTATGATTTATATTCATTATCTCGAATCATCCTAATAACATGTGAAATAAATGTTAGGATCCTTAATGGTAAGGTGAGGAAATGGAGGCTCTGAATAATTAAATTACCTGATCAAAACCAGCATAGTCACAAGATTTACAACTAGAATCATTCTCTTTTCCTTTCAACTAGCAGTTAGTTGGAGCTGACCTTTACTGGTACACAGGAGCCAATTGTTAAACATTCAGGAATTATTTTTGCAGGCTTGTTGTTAAATACAAAAATGAAATTATATAAAACTACAATCAAATGAATTATATTAAAATACATAATAAATACTAAAAACTCATCACTTTCTCATTATTTTACTATGTTCTACTACTATCTGTGTTCTTGAGGTTATTACACACATTGTATCAGAATGGTGAAAATAATATATAACAGTGTACTGCTGGGAATCTCTTCCTAGCTCCCCATTCATTAACATCATATTGGTAGTTTGAATTCATCCATTGTAGAAGTAATTACTTCCAAGACCAGCTCAGTCGGGGAGACCCTAACCCAGTGGCGCTAGAGGAATTAAAGACACACACACAGAAATATAGAGGTGTGAAGTGTGAAATCAGGGGTGTCACAGCCTTCAGAGCTGAGAGCCCCAAACAGAGATTTACCCACATATTTATCCACAGCAAGCCAGTCATTAGCATTGTTTCTATAGATATTCAATTAACTAAAAGTATTCCTTATGGGAAAGGAAGGGATGGGCCAAATTAAAGGAACAGGTTGGGCTAGTTAACTGCAGCAGGAGCATGTCCTTAAGGCACAGATTGATCATGCTATTGTTTGTGGCTTAAGAATGCCTTTAAATGGTTTTCCGCCCTGGGTGGGCCAGGTGTTCCTGGCCCTCATTCTGGTAAACCCACAACCTTCCAGCATGGGGTCATGGCCATCATGAACATGTCACAGTGCTGCAGAGATTTTGTTTATGGCCAGTTTTGGGGCCAGTTTATAGCCAGATTTTGAGGGGCCTGCTCCCAACAATTTACACCGTGGAAATCAACACATGTTATAAACCAGGGCTTGGCTTGTTTGGGTGCTTTTCTAGATTTAGGAAAATAATAAAGTGTTAATAATGCAGATTAAACTTAAAAATGTGCCATGCCTACAGCCATTATGTTGTGAATAGCATAAATAATTGAGGAAATAGTCTTCCACCATTTGAAAACTATTATCCAATTCAGCAAAAATTGACTCACTTCCTTGCCAAAATTAGTGAAGTGCTGAAGTATCTTTGATACTTCACTTTCACATAACTTCTTAATATAAATGAAAGTCTCAGTCAACATTTATGTTAGAACTACATTAATTCACCAATTGTGATGAGAATATAAAAATTAGGAAAAATTAACAAAAGCATTCTGTGAGAATATCAACTATATGGATTGACAATAAAGTACAATAAAGAGTATTTCATATTTCATTCATATTCGTAAATTGCATGCAACACATAATATCATCAACACTTACTTAAAATATGCAGATATGTATGCATATACACACACACACATACACACATATATTTATATATTGCATGCTGCTTAATCATTTGCCAGAACACCAACAGCTTTCAATGGTATTATGTCAACATTCAGTGAAACCGCTTCTGCCAAAAAAAATGAAAAAAAAAAAGAACTGATAAGCCCCCTAGTTACTAAATTCAGTTCTCTTTTATTTTATTTATTTGTAGCATTTGGCACGTCAGCAACTCCTTTTATTATTATTTTTTTTTAGTGAATTATTCTTAGTTTCCAGGAACCACTCCATCTTTGCTTTTACCGTTGTTCAATATAAGTCCCTACATCCTAAATATTGATATTCCAAGGCATTCTATTATATGTTCTCTAGTGTCACAATATTTACTCTTTGGGCAATATTAGCTACTCACACAGTCTTAAACAACTAATAATTTGATAACTTCCAAATATGTACCTCTAACACAGCTATCTCGCTTAACATTGTTTAGGCAAATGTATAGATATCCCTAAGTGGATATTTATTAATAACTTTGCACTTAACACAGCCAAAATTAAATATGACTTGTCCTGCAAATGTGCTTCTTCTTCGTTATTTTCTAACCTGATTAATGGCATTATGCAATCATCCAAAAATAAGTGAATCATCGTAGACTTCTCACTCAAGTGTATTTTCAACTAATTATGAAGTCCCTTGATCTGATACAACTCTCCTTTCTTTCCAAACTTTGAGCTAATGTTTTATTTGGGCTCTAGCCATCTGTTGTCTGGACTCTTGTAATAAATTTCTAACTCACACGTATTTTTGTCCACCCATACTTAGTCCAACAAACTGCTGCCAGCGAGGTATTTATAAAAATGCATATATAATCATATTATTTTCCTAGATGAAATTCAATTTTCTATAGTAGTGTTTCAATCTTTTTCACTGCAAACTCTGGGAAGAGATACTTTGTTTGTCAAGACCCAGTGTATACAACAGGCATGTGAGCATGTACCTACATGCACACACCCAATAGAAAAAAATATATAATAAAACAATGCCTTGCACTCTGTTATTTGGTATTACATATAATTTTTTTAAAATGCTGGCTGACTATAGGCCACAAAATTATTTTATGAATGCGAGCCATCAGTTTATAAATTACTGAAGTAGAAAAAAATATATATATATCTTACGCATAGCACACAAAGTCATTCACAATTAAAAGTAAAAATAGAAAATATTTTGAAATGAATAGTAATAAAATATAAACTATCAAACTTTGTTGGAGGATTCCAAAAATCTAAAACTATTCAAAAACAAAGTTCATTAAAATGTTGGATATAGAAAAAGCAGTACTTAGAGGATAATTTAACATTTTAAAGTTTTATATTAGAAATGAATAAAGGTTTAAGATAACTGACGTAAGTATTCTCCTTGAGAAGCTAGAAAAGTCAAATTAAATTAAGCTCAAAGTACATAAAGGAAATGATAAGTATAAGAGCACAGATCAATAAAACATAAACAAAATATATAATTATAAAATAAAACCAAGGCTGGGCATGGTGGCTCACACCTGTAATCCCAGCACTTTGAGAGGTCAAGGCAGGTGGATCACCTGAGGTCCAGAGTTCGAGACCAGCCTGGCCAACATGACAAAACCCCATCTCCACTAAAAATGCAAAAATTAGCCAGGCATGGTGGTGCACGCCTATAATGCCAACTACTCGGGAGGCTGAGGCAGGAGAACTGCTTGAACCCGGGAAGTGAAGGCTGCAGTAAGCCGAGATCGTGCCACTGCACTCCAGCCTTGGAGACAGAGTGAGACTCCATCTCAGAAACATAATAAATAAAATAAAATAAAACCAAGTTGTCTATTTGAAATAATTAATAAAGTTTATAAACTCCTAGGATAATTGAGTAAAGAAAAAAAGACATAAAAATAATTTATCAACATCAGGATAAAATGGTAGGGATAGTCCCAGCAGAATGTACACAAAGGGTCAACTAAATTTTTTGCAATGACGAAAATGTTTGATAACCTGTGCTGCTTAGTGATGTCACTTCTACTCACATTTAGCTATTAAGCACATGAAATGTAGCTACTGTAAGAAAAGAACTAGAACTTTAATTTAATTTTTAATTGAATTTAATTTAAATTTAGATAGCCACATACATGGAATCTTGAAGCCATGGACATGGTATGTCTGTAATTATTTAGATTTTCTTAAATATTGTTAAGGTAACAATTCTCATTAATTTTAGAGATGTGTGTGTGCCTGTATGTGTTTATGCAATGTGATTTCAACCATAACACCAATGGGCTTTTTCATAAAAATTGACAATCTGATTCTAACATTTATATGAAAAGAACTAGAATATCCAAGGCAATCTTGCAAAGGAAAAAACAAACAGGTATCCTTATTTAACTCAATTGTAAGACTTAGTATATTGCACAATAATCACTACAGTATGATGCTGACTTAACAACCATGCCAGGCACAGTGGCTGATGCCTGTAATCCCAGCACTTTGGGAGGCCAAGGTGGGCCGATTGAGAGATCAGGAGTTCAAGACCAGCCTGGCTAAGATGGTGAAACCCCGTCTCTACTAAAAATACAAAAATTAGCCAGGCATGGTGGCACATACCTGTAATCCAAGCTACTTGGGAGGCTGAGGCAGAGAATTGCTTAAACCGAGGAGGTGGAGGTTACAGTGAGCCTAGATCACACCACTGCACTCCAGCCTGGGTGACAGAGTGAGACTCCATTTCAAAAAAGAATTAACAACTAGATCAATAGCAAAGAATAAATGTCACAGTAATAGACCCCAAAATAGATACCCATCTGATTTTCAATAATGACAGTGATGGAGTCCAATGAGGGAAAAGTATTTTTAATAAATGAAGCTGGAATAATTGGACAACTATAAAGAAAAAGAATGAACCTTGTCCCTGCCTCACAGTATACATAATAAATAATGAGATAGATTATAATCTTAAATGTAAAAGCAAAAACCATAAATTTCTTAGAAGAAAACCTAAGATAATATTTTCATGACTTGGACTAGTCATAGAGAGCAATAATCACAAAATATAATTTATGTATTTGATTTAATTAGAATATTAAAATGGTATCTATATATCAAAATAATACATTAAGAGAGTGAATAGGCAAGTCCCAAACTAGGAGAAAATATTTGTAAACACATATCTGACAAAGAATGTCACCAATTTTATAATTAATGACATTATATAATTTACTGCATAATTATATAATTTGATTACATTTCAATAATTAAAAGAAAAGCAACCTGACAAATATGGGAAGAACACTTGAATAGACATTTCACAGAAAAAGATATACGAATGGCCAATAAGCAAATGAAAAGGTGCCCAATATCATTAATCATGAGGGAAATACAATGTAAAACCACAGTGTGATAACACTCCACATTTGCCAGATTGCCTAAGACTTTGATATGGCTTTGCTGTGTCCTCACCCAAATCTCATCTTGAATTATAGTTCCCATAATCCTCACCTGTCATGGGAGGGTTTCAGGAGGAGGTAACTGAATTACAGGGATGGGTCTTTCTGTACTGTTCTCATAATAGTGAATAAGTCTCACGAGATCTAATGGTTTTAGAAAGGGCAGTTCCCCTGAACTCACTCTCTTGACTACCGCTATGTAAGACATGACTTTCCTCCTCCTTCACCTTCCTCCATGATTGTGAGGCCTCTCCAGCCATGCAGAACTGTGAGTCCATTAAACCTCTTTCCTTTATACATTACCCAGTCTTCTGTATGTATTCATTAGCAGCATGAGAACAGACTAATACAGTAAATTGGTGCCAGGTAATGGGGCGCTGCTGTAAAGATATCCACAACTGTGGAGGCAACTTAGGAGCTGGGTAACAGGACGGCTACCATCCTCCAAAACCCAGAATGCTAGATCCATTGACAGCTTGCATTGTGAGCCTGGAAAAGCCACAGACAGTCAACACTAGCCCGTGAAAGCAGCCAGGGTTGGGCTGTACCCTGCAAAGTCACAGGGGCGGAGCTGTCCATGGCAGTGGGAGCCTACCTCTTGCATCAGTGTGACCTGGATGTGAGACATGGAGTCAAAGGAGATCATTTTGGAGCTTTAAGATTTGACTTTGCCACTAGATTTGGGACTTCCATGGGGCCTATAGCCCCTTGGTTTTGGTCAAATTCTCCCATTTGGAATGGATGTATTTACCCAATGCCTTACCCACATTGTATCTAGGAAGTAACTAATTTGCTTTTGATTTTACTACTGATACACAGCAGTATGCATGAATCTCAAAAATCATTATGCTGGATTTTAAAAAAAGCCTTTCAGAAAAAAGTATGCAATGATTTCATTTATATAATGTTCTCTTAGGCAAAACTAATCTATGGTGGGAAAACGTGAGAGCAATGATTGCCTTTGGAGGATAGAGATGAGGATTGACTACAAAGGGAATGAGAACATTTTCTGGGGTGATGATAACATTCGATACCTTTATCGTTTATGCTATGCAGATGTATGCATTTGTCAAAATTGAAGAAACGGTGCTCCTAATATTTGTGCATTTCACTGTATATAAAATTTACCACAAAAGAAAAAAAAATGCACTATAAGGACATTTTGAATTATACTTAAATATATGATCACTTGATCACTGAAGTAGTTAGGAAATGGTATACTGATATGTATGTGTGTGTATATATATACACACACACACATATCTATGTATGTGTGTATATATATACATACACACATATATAAGTGTATATATATACTTTTTTTTTTTTTTGAGACGGAATTTCACTCTTGTTGCCCAGGCTGGAGTGCAATGGTGTGATCTCAGCTCACAGAAACATCCACCTCCCAGGTTCAAGCAATTCTCCTGCCTCAGCCTCCTGAGTAGCTGGGATTACAGGCATGCGCCACCACACCCAGCTAATTTTGTATTTTTAGTGGAGAGGAGGTTTCTCCATGTTGGTCAGGCTCGTCTCAAACTCCCAACCTCAGGTGATCCGCCTGCCTCAGCCTCCCAAAGTGCTGGGATTACAGGTGCGAGCCACTGTGCCTGGCCTATATAGTTTATTTTTATAGGCATGAGAATATAAGATATATTGAAGAATAGATATGTGAGAAACCAAGTATAGGAAAAGGTTAATGATAGCCTCTAGTTGGTGGTTGTATGGGTATACATTCAAACATGGTATGAACTGAATGTTTGTGTCCTCCCAAAATTCATATGTTGAAATCCTGGCCAGGTGCAGTTGCTCATGCCTGTAATCCCAACACTTTGGGAGGCCAAGGTGGGCAGATCACCTGAGGTCAGGAGTTCAAGAGCAGCCTGGCCAACACGGTGAAACCCTGTCTCTACTGAAAATACAAAAAAACAATAGCTGGGCATGGTAGTGGGCGCCTGTAATTCCAACTACTCAGGAGGCTGAGGTAGGAGTATCACTTGAACCCGGGAGGTGGAGCTTGCAGTAAGCCAAGATCACACCACTGCACTCTAGCCTGGGCAACAGAGTGAGACTCCATCTCAAAAAAAAAAAAAAGAAAAGAAAAGAAAAGAAATCCTAACCCCCAAAGTGATGGCATTAGGAGGAGTGGCCTTTGGAAGGTAAGTAGGTCACAAGAGTGGATCCCTCATGAATAGGATTAGTGCCCTTATAAAAAGCACAAAGAGGAATTGATTTTCTCTCCCTGCTCTCTGCTATTTGAGGACGTAGCAAGAGGTCATTAGTCTACAACAGAGAAGAGGGCCCTCACCAGAACCTGACCATGCTGGCACCCTGTGCTCAGACTTTTCAGACTCCTCAACTGTGAGAAATAAATTTCTGTTGTCTAAGCCACCAAATATATAAGTTGTTACAGCAGCCCAAAGTAAGACAAAAATCTTATAACTTTTTAATATGTTTGAAATTAGTTTTAATATATTTTTTTAAAATCACACTGTATGAAAAAGGCAGAAAAAGAAGAGTGCATATTGTCTTTTTACATTTATTTGATATTCAAGCGCAGTTACAAGTAATCTATGGGGAGAAAAGTGAGAACAGTGATTAACAGTAGGAATGGGGATTGACTGGAAGGGGTAAAAGGAAGTATTCTGGTGTGACAGAAATGCTCTATGTGGAGGATGGCTGCATGAATGTATATATTTATCAAAATTTTTCACATCTACACTAAAAATGTATGTATTTAACTCTATGTAAATTTTATCTGAATACAAAAAATAATTTAAAAATAACATTCAGCAGCATCTTAATACTAGATGTTGAGTTCAGAGACAAAAGTATTAAATGATACAAAGCAAGATACTGTCATAATATGAAAGCGAACAATTCACGATGCAGATTTTAGGTTATGATATTAACGTACCAAATAAAACAGCATCAAAATGTATGCTGTGTAATACCACAGGTGTAATAATATCTGACTCTGTTGCTGTGTTTAACTTCTTACAGCTTTCTAGCCTCACTACTCTCTGTTCCTCTTCTGCCCTACATGTGGGCAAAGTAGTAAAAGAATCTAGGTATCACCTACCTCAGTGTTAGTGGTAAGTTCAAACTATGAAAGCCCTGGCCATACAAGGGAGAGCCCTCACTCCAACCCCACCCCGTGACCGTGATGAAAACCTCAAGTCAGTCTCCCTTCCATACCATATCATTTTTGTACCTTGCTTGGGAGCTGCCTAGCTCTCTGTGGAAAGCCTCATTTTGTGAGTGATAAATCAATTCAAACCCTCTTGTGTGGCATCATCAGTGTCAACATTTGAACCAAATTATGAGTGAGGGGATTCATCCCACCTCTATGAAGTGATCACTTACAATAGGGGATGCAATAAATAGAAATAGATTATAGGGATAAGTTTTACCTTTTTTGCTCTTGAAATGCCACATAAAAACAACAGAAAAAGCATTTCTCTTACCTATTTCTGCATAACAAAACACCTCATTACTTAAAGGTGTAAAACCAATTTATTATTATTTCTCATAGCTCCTACTGTTGACTGAGCTAAGTTGGGTAGGTCTCACTAAGTTGTCTTAGATGCCATGGATGGAGTCAACTGAAGGCTTCTTCACTCACATGTCTGATTCAGTAATGCATATAAATAAGGCCGGACATGGTGGCTCACACTTGTAATCCCAGCACTTTGAGAGGCCGAGGCGGGTGGATCACCTGAGGTCAGGAGTTCGAGACTAACCTGGCCAACATGGCGAAACCCTGTCTCTACTAAAAAATACAGAAATTAGACGGGTGTATTGGCGTGTGCCTGAAATCACAGCTACTCAGGAGGCTGAGGCACGAGAATGCTTGCACCTGGGAGGTGGAGGTTACATTGAGCTGAGATCGTGCCACTGCACTACAGTCTGGGCAACAGAGTGAGACTCTGTCTAAATAAATAAATAAATACATATATACATGCATGCATAGACAAGACATACTCATGAATCTTAGAGTGTAATGAGAAAGGAAATAATCATAACATTATATTAATTGCAATATACTCATAAGTAAGATCATTTCATCAGTGAAAATAAATGAATTATAGCAGTATCAACATGTATAAATCTTCAAAACATTGCACAATGAGAAATAAGTTGCATAAGTCTACATTGTACCTGATACACACACACACACACACACACACGTGTGTGTATGTATAATTTAGGAATCTTAGTAAGATTCTTACTCAGTAGTTAACTAGTTAAGACACGTATGTAAGTGATGAGTACCAAATTCAGGATGGTTGTTAGCACTGCGAAGGTAAAAGGGTGAAAAAAGAAAGGGAATGGTCATTTGAAGGAGGTTTGGAGGCTTTGAATGAATTTGTAATGCTGTATTTTTTACCTAGGTCATGGCCACACAGGTGTTCATTGTATTATATTTGTATGCTTTTGTAAATTTGTACCATTCATAATGAGAAGAAAATTCTGAATGCACTTCAAAGTAAAACCATAATTCTATGCAGATATTCAATCATAAATTCATATACAAGTGCTTTTGTCATTATCATCAGTAAACATTTATGAAAAGTTTTTTTAAAGGGCAGAGGGAAGAGACACAACATGTATTATTCACTGGCCCAAAGATTGCTAGACACTGTGGAAAGTTTCATGATCTGATCTATTATTTTTATGAGCACCTTTTAGCCATGAGATGAGTTCCTTATATGGCTAATCTGGCCATCCCTGATTTTGTCTATTCAGATGATTTCCTTTTTAAAGTGTCCCTCAATTCTACTGACAAATTAGTAAGGATTTCCCCATGGTTGAAGCATGGTGGAATTTTCTGGTAACTCAGAGGGCCATTCCTTCTTGGTGCTAGTCTTCAGAATTGAGGATTCATTGAGGGGCTGAGCAACCATATGTCACTGAACAGATTGGTTTTTAGAATTATAGATGGAATAAAACCTTAGTTGACTGCCTGAAAATGTATTTTGAGGAATTCTATTTGATAGTAACCAATGCCAAAATCACCACTGGGTCATGCTGTTCGAATCCCTGAGTGAACAAATGGAAAAATCAATAATAGGTTAATCCTCTAGGGCTTCGTTTCTCTCCTGGATGTAACGCCTTTTTCTTTTGCTCCCTGTTTAATGGCTTTGGCCTCGCATTTTGGATAAAAACCATAGGCTGGAGTGTTGTGTTGGGAGACATCTCTAATATTCCTTAGAGTAATAGTGACCTCCATGTTGCATTCGGGAATACTCAGTATCACTTATTTTTACTCAGTACAGGTCATACCAGAAGTCCACTGGAGAGGTCCTTAGTTCCTTGGCTCTCTAATTTCTCTGTTTCCTCTCAGACAACGTTATTCAAATCACCAGATTGCATTTTTACCTAATTAGCACACCTATTTTAATTTTAGAAATCTGCTGCAGCAGAGAGTTTGGCTATGCAATTCAATAAATTTCATGATTATAGAAATGCTGACACTTTCAAAGTCATTGGCTATAGTCAGAAAGGCTGTCAGTAACAGACTGTGTTACCAGTAGTTAATTCTATGTTCTCAAGTAAACAATCATGGATTTCAACACTTTTTATTTAACATTATTTTATCTCTCAAGGTCCTAGTGAGAAATTGACGGCATATTCAAACTGAATAATTTGAAAATAAATTAGTAAAAAGACAATTTATATAGTTGTGTTCAGGATTCAGAAAAACCAACCACAGATAGTGCAATATCCCAGGACTAACAACAAGCAGTTCTTATGACACTTAGACATAAAGGTATAGAAGGAGGTACCAGTTACTCAAGCATAGTGGTTTGTTGTATAAAGAGGGTTGCCTGGAAGGTGCTGTAGGTTTCCATAGAGGGACTGAATGATAGTAACCTAAAACAGTGGGAAGAAGGGAAATATAAGTCCTGACCTCACTTCTTTTGTTCTGCCCATCTATTTCCTCACATTGTCACATCCTGAAGCTCAAGAAAAAGTACTGATGCAGTCCATCTAGGTCACTTTACCATGTTACGGCACTGGGCAGAGAACAGATAAGGTGGTTCTAAAGGCCAAATGTAAGATATCTAGCATACCTCACTCTTGTTTCTTACTGAGGATCACGAGGCTAGCTTACACATTCTGATGCAATGACAGTTTGCTAAATCTACCCCTTAAACTTCAGCCACGGTGAGTACATATGCTGAATCAGATACTATGATTTACAAGTCAGTGGAAGGTACTCACTCTGTATTTCCTGAGATTGTATATGGTAACTCCAGAAAATCTAAAAAAGTTTGAATTGTTTTTTATTGTCCTAATTGCAAATGCCTGGGGATGGGCATTCTTTTGGGCCTAGATGGAGTCAGGACCAAATTAACGTTGGTAAATGAACTGTTTCAAATTGAGGCACATACAAAGTCACAAGCAAAAAAGGCAGTTGCTTGGAATCACTCTTCTAATTATGTGGACCCAAGAATGAAGTAGGAAGTTCCATGGAATGAAGCAAAACCCAATAGCTTTTCGATGACTGTTACCATGTTTATCCATGAGATCTATTCTTACTTAATATAAGCTATCATTACGATAGAATGAGATGATCTTTAAAGTCAAATTCGTAAACCTTCTTTTGATTCACTACTCTGAGACTTCCAAGCTCTGCTATGTGTTCAATAAATCGCTAAACTCTCTGACCCTCAATATTATTTTTAAAATTGGCTTTAATAATACCTGTTCTAAATACTCATTGGGTTTTCATTACCAAAGAACTATAAATAAATTATTGTAAATGAATATAATGAGATAATGTATTTAAAAGTTCTTTCAGAAATTTTAAGTTGTGTGCATCATTTAAACAACCCCACATCTATTTATTCTTCTCTTTTACTAATTTCTCAAGTTAGATGCATAAGTCATTAATTTTCAGTCTTTGCCCCTTTTAAATATAAAATTAAATGCTATCCATTTCACTTTAAATATTAATACAACAGCTGAATCCCATGAGTTATGTGTTATTTTCATTATCATACAAATCTAAATGTTACCTAACTTATATTATTATATATTCTTGTTCCATTAGTTTTTTAGGCATTGTCTTTTAAAATTCCAAATGTATAGATTTTAAAATTTATATTTTTCTTATTGTTTTCTAAATCAATCCCATTGTGATCAGAGAATGAAGTTTGTATTCTTTCAATTGTTGCTTTGGTGGCCTCCAATGAACCACACTTCCCTTTATTCATTCTCTTCTGTAATATCCCTACCATATTGATTCTGGCCATGTGATAAGCTATGGACAATGGGACGTAAGCAATAATGATACAAGATGGGGTTTGATAAGCACTAGTAATTGGGGCTTGTCCGCTTGTAACATTCCTTCTGGTAACTTAGCTACCATACTGTGAAAAGCCACACAGAGAGGCCACATGTTTTGGTTACTCATCGCTGTGTAACAAAACGCCCTAAAATCTAAGGACTTAAAACAATTAATTATTTCTCATTATTTTATGGGTTGACTAGGTACTTCTTCTGCTTAATGTGGATCTGATGGTGGCTGGAGTACTAGGGCAGGTGGAAAGTCCAATGTGACTTCATTCATATGACCAACAGTAGTTTCTAGCAGATGCCTAGGAACACAGCTGGAGAAGTTGGCCAGAGGCCTTGCTTCTCTTCCATGGGGTCATTCCCAAACAATTGCTTGGGTTTTCTCCCAACTTGGCAGCTGGGTTCCAAGAAGGAGTCTTTCAAAAGGCCACAATATTGCTTCACAGAAAAGCAAAATACTCCAAGGAAGAAACTTGCTCACAGGCAAAGATAACAATGCATTTTAAAAGTATCAACATTTTTAAAAATCTAGCATACTATATATGGATTTCACAAAAGCAAACTTGTTAGAATATTGAGGATAATAATACATAGTTCATCTAATAAGCATACTAAAAAATAAAAAAGGAAGATATAAGCAATACGAAACAAGAACACAGAAGATAAGGAAGGAAATCATACCAGGTTGCAAATATATATATAATTAATGAAATAAACTTTGCAATAGATAAAATAAAGAACAGAATTGAAAAAGGTGAGTAAGAAATCAGCAAAATTATAGACAAGATTGAAGAAATGTCATAGAAAGAAAAAGGAAAAAAATAGGATGTATAAAATAAAAGCTAAGATATTTAGAGGATGGATGTAGGTATCATATCAGATGGAAAACATAGTAGAATGATATGAAGCAATAATAAAGAATTTTTTCCAAATTAAAAGACATGAAAAACTTCAGAGTGAAAGAGCCTATAGGGGGCCAAAGAAGAGAGATTAGCAACAGCCACACCTACACACATTGAAATTACATTCATAGAAAATAGAAAAATAAATAACATGTTTTAAAAAGCAAAGATCATATGCAAAGTAACAAAAATCAAATTGACATTAGATTTTTCAACAGTGAAACTGGACTTATGAAAATAATGGAGTCAAATACTTTGAAGTACATAAGGAAAATAACTTAGAATGGGCAATTTATATCCAGCCAAATTGTCTTTCAAATGTCAAGTCCTTATTAAAATTATTCTTAAGTACATAAGGCCTCCAGAGTTTTTCCACACAAAGCCAGCCTCACGCTGCAAACAGTTTTGAATGAAGTGCTTAAATAAAACAGACAATATAGGGGATAGTACAAGAGATAAATGAAATTAAGGTGATCAAATATTTTCATGGAATTACTGGTATTATGTAAAAATCTAATACCAAGGGGATAAAAGAGAAAATACATTAATAGTAACTCAGAATAAAAATTTTAAGATAATATTTACATGACAGAATTTGGGAGTCAGAGAGAACAACAAATGTGAAATCATACTACAGTTATTGTCTTATTAAAATGACAAGATAGCATTTTAAAATTAAAGTGATAAAGAAGAAAGAAACATTATGGAAAAATTGAAATAATAAATGAGTATGATTGAAATAGGTCCAATATATCAATGATTATAACAAATGCAAATGGACTAAGCTGACCAGCTGACCAACTAAAGAACAAATATTGACTAATTGGAATAAATGCAAACATATGCAGTTTACCATGCAAAGGTTAAAAGTAAAATGATGAAAAAAGACAAACAGGTCAACTATAAACCCAAAGAGGGCTATTGCAGGTATACAAATGTGATATAAAATAGACATTGGCATGAAAAAAGGCATTATTAGGGACGGTCAAGGTCACCACATGTAAAGATAAATGTTTACGTTGAAGAAGATCTAACAAGGTTAAACATGTATGCGCCTACTAAAATAGCTTGAAAATTTAAGAAGTAATATTTGCTAAATCTGCACAGATAAATTGGTGACACTATCTTCCTTTTGAAAATTTCAACACAACTCTCAATCGATAGGAAAATCCGAAAAAGAAATTAAAAAGGATATAAAAGATACAAATTATACAATTAACAAGCTTTACCTAATGGATATTAGAATATTCTATAATAACTATTAAGATATATTAATCTATGTGGCTTGGTAGATAGATCAATAGATATACAGATGACACATAGATAATAGTCTTCCAAGAATTAGAAAAGTCACATTTTTCTCAAACACACATAAATCATGAAACATTGTATATGTACTAGGCCATACAATAAAGAAAGCCTCAATGAATTTCAGAGATAAACCATATCATATAATGATCTCATATCTCACTTCAATTACATTAATAATAAAAATACACCCACCCACATGGAAATTGAAAAATATATTTAAACTGAAAAATTCCTTAACACTAATGCATTGTGTTCCTTTTATGAGTCAGAAAAAGAGGAACAGTATAAATCTAGAAAGAATGGAAGAAAAAAGGTGATAAGAACAGAAATTAATGAAATAGAATAAAAGATGCAGTAGAAAAGATTAATAAACAAACCTCTGGCAAAGTTAAGCAAGAGACAATGGAAGAAGAAAGCATATTAGAAATGAAAAGGGAATGTAGTTACAGATACGATGGAGTTTTTACAGGAAAAGAGACTATTCACAACTATACACCAACAGCTTTGAAAGATTAAACAACATGGAAACATTTCTAGAGAAATAGAACAATACTAAAACTGAATCAATAATAATTTTATAATGTTTGAATGATCCTATAACTCTAAAGAAGTTGAAGTTCTGTTTTAAAATCTTTCCACAAAGTAAACATCAGATTCATATGGTTTAACACATGAGTTCTACCAAATTTTCAGGAAACAGATCATCCCAAAACAAAGTATTCCAGTAAATGGAAGAGGAGGGATTGAAGTTCAATTTATTTTATACGATCATCATGAATCTAACACTAAAACCAGACACAGACATTAAAAGGAAGGACAATTACAGCTTCATGCATACGATAATATGATAATTATATGATCGGTGCAAAAATGTTCAGGGAAATTATTAGCAAATGCAATCCACTTTATTTTTATTGTTACAAATGTTTGATTTGTGTCTTTCTGGTTAGTACTTTATTTGCTCCATGCTTTCCTATAATTTCTTCTTTTTCTAGACTATAACTTTAACATCATTTATATACCTGTATGTACATATGTGTGTGCATATATATATACACACATATATATATACACACATAGATACTGTAATCATCTCTATCACCCACCTACAATGTTATATTGTAGTTCTTTTTGTATCCAACTACCACCCCACATCTTTCTGCTTTGTGTGAGCTACATGGGCAGGAGGACAATAATTTATTCACTTTTCTATCACCATTGGCTACTGTGTATCTTACTGACAATAGACATTCAATAAATATTTGTTGAATAAATTATTTAATGATTAATTTAGTTCAATATATTACATATACAAAAAGCATTGACAGTAAAATAGTAATTGCATTTTACTGACAATAGACATTCAATAAATATTTGTTGAATAAATTGATAATTATTTTAGTTCAATATATTACATATACTAAAAGCAGGGACACTAAAATAGTAATTTATTTGGCATTGAACAGGTATATTAAGTTACCTGATTTCATTTGGTCAAACTAACAAAGGGAGTGATATGAAATCACTGAATACATTATACTCTAATGAGGAATCTTTCTAATACTCTTCTCTTATGTTTTTGATTATTTCTATTACGTCTGTATTAATGTTAATCATACATAGTTTGCATTCTCTATCCAGTGGATATCATCTGTACCTCTTGAAGTTCAGATCATGGTATTTGCTGTGTCTGCTCAATCTTACTTGTGGTGTATGCACTCTTTATGTGTTTTGTAAGTTGAATTTCTTGTTTCTTTTTATTTTTATTTTTGAGATGGAGTCTTGCTCTGTCCCCCAGGCTGGAGTGCAGTGGTGCAATCTCAGCTCACTGCAAGCTCTGCCTCCCGGGTTCAGGCCATTCTCCTGCCTCAGCCTCCCAAGTAGCTGGGACTACAGGAGCCCACCACCACGCCTGGCTAATTTTTTGTATTTTTAGTAAAGACGGTGTTTCACTGTGTTAGCCAGAATGGTCTCGATCTCCTGACCTCATGATCCACCCACCTCGGCCTCCCAAAGTGCTGGGATTACAGGCGTGAGCCACCATGCCCAGCCCTTGAATTTCTTGTTTCTTAAACAGCTTTCTTTGATATATAATTGATATACCAGGAACTGCACCTATTTAATGTGTACAATTTTATTAGACATATGAAGACATCCATGATACCACCTCCCAAAGTTTCCATGTGTCCCTTTGTTTTTGTGTTCATTTGTATGTGTGTGTGATAATAACACAAAATGCGAAATATACCCCAATATAAATCTTTGAAATGCACAATATTTATGTTCACCTTAGGTAGTAGTGTACATGACATCTCTAAATCAGAATAACTGGAGCTTTACACTCATTGAACAACTCCTCAATTTCCTCAGCCCCTAGCCCCTGGCAACCACTATTTTATTACCTGCTTCTATGAGTTTGACTATTTTAAATGTCTCACGTAGGTGAAATCATATATACATATGAATATATATATGTGTATATGATTTCATTCATGAGTCCTTCAACTCATGAATATGAGATGTTTTCCAATTTATTTGTATCTTTTAAATTTTCTTTTATTAATTTTTGTGGGTTTCAGTGTAGAAGTCTTTTGCCTCCTTGGTTAAGTTTATTCTTAAGAAGCTTATTTTTTTTGATGCATTGTAAATGGTATATATATATGTGTATGTTTGTGTGTGTGTATGATTTCACCTACATGAGGCATTTAAAATAGTATGTATATATCAGGTTATTTGCTTTTTGGCTATTGTTAGGAGTTCCTTATATATTTTGGAAATTAACCCCTTATTAGATATAAGATTTGCAAATATTTTCTTCAATACTGTAGGTGGCCTTTTTACTCCATTAACTGTTTTGCTGTGCAGATGCTTTTTATTTGGATATAGTCCCATTTATCTATTTTTGCTTTTGTTGCTTGTGCTTTTGATTTCATATTCAAGAAATAATTCAGAAGGCTAATGTCAAGAAGCTTTTCCCCTGTGTTTTCTCTTAGGAGTTTTACAGCTTCAGGTGTTACACTAGTTTATAATCCATTTTGAGTTACTTTTGTATATAGTGAAGGTAGAGGTTCAATTTTATTGTTTTGCCTGTGGATATATTCAGTCTTCCCAGAATCATTTGTTTGAAGAGACTATCCACTATTGTGTGCTTTTGGCAACCTCACTGAAAACCATTTACCATATATGTGTGGGTTTATTTCTGAGCTTTCTTTTCTGTTCCATGGGTCTATAGCTCTATTCTTAGTGCAATACTATACTATTTTATTGTAGCTTTGTATTGTATTTTGAAATCAGAAAATGTGGTGACACTAGCTTTCCTCTTTTTCTCAACATCTTTGCCTCTTACATAGCTCTGTGGTTCCATATGAATTTTAACATTGTGTTTTCTATTCCTATAAAAATTGCCATTGGGATTTTGATGGGGATAGCCCTGAGTCTGAATATCACTTTGGGACCTGTGTACATTTTATCAATATTAAGTCTTTCAACTCATGAATATGAAATATTTTCTAATTTATTTGTATCTTTTAAATTTTCTTTTATTAATTTTTGTGGGTTTCAGTGAAGAAGTCTTTTGCCTCCTTGGTTAAGTTTATTTTTAAGAAGTTTATTGTTTTTGATGCATTGTAAATGGTGTTATTTTCTTTTATTTTCATTTGTTCTTTGATAGCATGTAGAAATGTAGAAATGTAACTGATTTTTGTATGTTGATCTTGTCTACTACAACTTTATTTAATTTATTTATTATTTCAGTTTTTTTGTGAAGTCTTTAGGATTTTCTACATACAGGATCATGTAATCTGCAAACAGAGATAATTGTACTTCCTTCTTTTATTTCTTTTTTTCTTACCTAATTACTCTGGCTATAATTTCTATTACTACTTTGAGAAGAAGTGGTGAGCATGAGTATCTTTGTCTTATTCCTAATCTCAGAGGACAAACTTTTGATTTTTCAATGTTGAGAGTGAAGTAAGCTGTGGGATTGTCATTATACGGACTTTATTATGTTTAGTTAACTTCCTTCTACATCTAGTTCTTTGAGAAATTTTTTCATGAAAAGGTGTTAAATTTTGTCAAATGCTTATTTGGTGTCTATTGAGACGATTGTGTGATTTATCTTTTTCATTCTATTAATGTGATATATCACATTTATTGATGTATGTTGAGCCATCCTTGCATCCCAGGGATTAATTTTATTTGATCACATTGTATGCCCCTTTTAATGTACCACTGAATTCAGTTTGCCAGTGTTTTGTTGGGAACCTTTGCACCTATATTGATCAGGGATACTAGCATGTAATTTTATTTTCTTGTGGTGTCCTTGGCTCAGGGTAATGCTGGTCCCATAAAATGAATTTGAAAATGTTCCCTTCTCTTCAGTTTTCTGGCTTTTCTTTTTCGGGAGTTTTTTTTTTTTATTAATAATTAAATCTTCTTACTCATTTTTGGTCTATTCGCAATTTCTGTTTCTTCATGATGAGTATGGATAGGTTGTATATAACTAGAAAGTTTTAAATTTATTTTTGGTTGTATAGTTTTGTTTTTTATTTATTTGAATCTCCTACATTTTTTCTCCATCTAGCTAAAGGTTTGGCAATTTTGTTTAGCTTTGTAAAAAACTACTCTTGGTTTCATTGATTTTTTTTTTCTATTGTTTTCCTAGTCTCTACTTTGTTTATTTCTGTTCTAATCTCTATTATTTCCTTCCTATGGCTAACTTTGGGCTTAGTTGTTTGTTTGTTTGTTTTTCCAAGTTCCTTTTTAGTAAAGTTAGGTTATTGTGATCTTTCTTCTTTTTTAATGTAATCATTTTGAGCAGAGTTTGTGTTTGAGTATCATGCATGAGCTAGGTTGAGGATTTGTACCTCTGAGAAATTTCTATTTTCTTCTGCTGGCTTCCCAATAGTATTGCCAGGTCACTGCTATATTTTATGTCAATTACCCAGTGTAAAAATTTTGGGAGCATGCAAGTAGTATACATTTGAACCTTAAAACAGAGTGCAGACCCATGTTTACTAATTCTGCAATTATAACAAGTCTAAATTAGTCAAGCTTTATTTTCTTTTTACTATGTAGATGGACAGGTATTTCCTACCATTTAACTAATGGTGTGACTCATTAGGACATCATTAGGACCTCAGCTTTATTCAAGTGTTTCCATTCTTAAATGCCCATTTTCTATGAGCTCAAAGCCACCTGTAATCATGACCTTTCAAATACAAACTCCTTACTTATTAAGACAAGCAAATTCACTCAATCTATTGCTGTGTATTTCTCTTCTCTCTCTTCATTTTATTCCCTAGGATTTCTCTAATTGTATTGTGATTTCAGGTATTCAGTTAAAATAACGTTGTTTTATTATATTGGGCATTTCTTCATGATTTTAGTTTTGTATTTCTGTTTACCTGGAGTGTTTTCAGAATATCTTGTCTATTACTGGAAATGTAAGTCTGTTCTCTTTTTTATTCATTCATATAAATTCATCTACCTCATTTTCTTCAAATCTAAATTGGTGAATACAAAATTTTCACTAAAGATTTCACAGCGGATATATTATCTATAATTATAAAAGCATCTAACACTCTACAATATATATCATAAATATCTTAAAAATAAAATTTAAAGATAGATGTTGAAACCAATTGAAAATACCAGCATTTTTTATTCATAACCATATGATACTTGGTTATTCACGTCTGATCTATTTCTTGCCTTCCTGATATCTTCTAGATTTTGTCATATATATTTTTTTGCAGTTCCTACCTCTGGCACAGCTAGAAACAGAAGCCCATTGGGATTTTCAATGCTATGACTGTGAATTAAATTACTTTGTCATCTGGACTACAAAGTGAACAAGCTCAGTAACAGTTAAAACCAAATACTTGACAGGTAACCACACCACAGTCCACCCTCTCCCTCAGCACACGGAGATTGCAGCAGTTTGTGTTAGAGGTCTTAAATGTCAAAATTTCCTGCCCAGGATGTGGATGGTAAACATATGCTTAATCTTGAACCTCGCAATACAGTAACTGTTAAGGACAGTTTTTTTGATGCTTCTGGTGTAATGTTTCCTTGTTTACTTCAAGAGGCACCTCTCAGAATTTCTGGAACAAAGATAAGGTGCCTGTGCTAATAATAATGTAAAACAATTTGAAGGTAATGTTTTACTCATTTTTTTTCTTTCATTATTTGAGTATAAGTTGCCTAGATGGCTTAATTGCTCTTGAAGCCCGTGCAGATCAGTGATTTCTTTCCATATTTCCCTCATCCTGGTAGTCTATGGCATCTTGTTTGTGCTCTGTGTCTTTGCAGCAACGTCTCTTCTCACTTCAGAATGTTGATAGACCAATAGCTGGCTGAGCTACAGTTTATGAGTATACGACAATAAATTACCCCTCGTTTTTGACCTGACACAGTCTTACGTAGATTCATATTATTGAAACTAAGAGTGATTTTTAAACTACAGCAAAACAGAACAATTATGTAGCTTTTACCTTTGGATATGGAGTGTGATACATGGTTTAGAGACCTTATATAAATATCCGGAATTTTTCCTTTGTAAAATGTGCTCTTTACAATGCTGACTTCCAAGAAGTTATAGAATTATCCATTATTTCCAATTTATTGAACTTTTAAATTGAAAATAGCACCTTTTGTATATCTCATCTTTAGCGCTTTCATATTTGTAGACAGTACAAAAGCTTGATCTAATTTTACCAATATTCTCTAGCACAAAGCACTCCATAACCTCATTTCCCACTAAGGCCTTGTTCACGATGCAGCCACACTGGACTATGGATTTCTTTTATTAATTACCAAAACACTTACCTTATTCCTTTTTCCTACATTAGCCTGTGTAAGCCAGATAGGAAGCCCTGAAGGAAATCTAAGTATTTAATCTCCAAATATATTTCTTCAATATATTTTTAAATAGCCCTGCAAAGCTGTCTCTTGTGGGAGAAATTTACACTCCTTAGAGAATGTTTCCCTTACTAGGTCTTTTCCAGTGGAGTCTGACACCTTTGAAGGTCTGATAAGAGACATTCACCATCTATTCTTTTCGAAGCTTGCTATCTAGAAGTTTCATCTATGTGACAAGAACCTTGGCCTTCACAACCCCTCTTATCTTAACTTAAGCTGATTTCAATGCTTTAGGTAGAGCTTAATTCTTTCAACTAATTGCCAATCAGGAAATCTTTGAATCCACCTATGACCTGGAAGCCCCACTTTGAAACATCCCGCCTTTCCAGGCCAAACCAATGTATACCTTATGTGTAATGATTTCTGTCTTTGCCTGTAACTTCTGTTTCCCTGAAATGTATAAAACCAAGCAGTAACCCAACCACATGGGGCACATGTTCTCAGGACGTCCTGAGACTGTGTCACAGCCCATGGTTCTTAACCTTGGCAAAATGAACCTCTAAATTGATTGAGATCTAACTCAGATACTTTGTGACTCATACCTGTCAACCCTTGAAGGTGGGGAATTTGTCCTTTTTTATCTTTAATCTTCCATGGTTTCTAGGATTTCTCGATAAGAGTAGGTGTTCAACAAATGCTGAACTGAATTAAACCTAAAATCCTAATTTAGATATCACTTATTTTCTTTGTGGGGCAAAATTGCCACACACAAGTTCCACAGATATCTAATTAACTCAAATTTCATATTTTATATTCTTATTTTTTATTCTTCTCTCTTTTTTTTCCAATATGAGGATGAAACTTCAGTCAGGTTGTATTTTGTCAGAGTCCTCCAGAGCAATAGAACTACCAGAATATATGTGTATATGAAAGGGAATGTATTAAGGAGAATGGACGAGCACAACATAAAGTCCCACCATAGGCCATCTATAAATTGAGAAGAAAGGAAGCCAGTA
The DNA here is from genome assembly GCF_008728515.1 of Papio anubis. Lineage (NCBI taxonomy): Eukaryota > Metazoa > Chordata > Mammalia > Primates > Cercopithecidae > Papio > Papio anubis. The sequence goes on along the minus strand of NC_044996.1, from coordinate 9,722,946 downwards.
GTGGCACAGTCCGAGTCCCAAAACCGCAAAAGTAGGGAAGCCAACAATGCAGCCTTCAGTCTTTGGCCAAAGGCCCAAGAGCCCCTGGTAAACCACTGGTGTAAGTTCAAGAGTCCAAAAACCGAAGAGCCTGGAGTCTGATGTTTGAGGGCAGGAAGCATCTAGCATGGGAGAATGATGAAGGTCAGAAGACTCAGCAAGTCAGCTCATTCCACCTTCTCTGCCTGCTTTATCTTATCTGTACTGGCAGCTGATTGAACAGTGCTCAGACACATTGAGGGTAAGTCTGTGTCTCCCAGTCCACTGACTTAAATGTTAATCTCCTTTGCCAACACCCTCACAGACACACCCAGAAACAATACTTTGCATCCTTCAATCCAAGCAAGTTGACACTCAACCATCACACAGGTCTAAAGCCTATGCCTAATGGGGTGGATGCCTGGAGCTGGCCTCTGATTTAATCCAGGCCACAGTGCCTTGTAGTAGCCCATTTACTTATAAAGTGAGTGAACAGATATGAGTATCCAAGGTTGATATGCATTAATACTCTAATGCAGTAGATTTATACATGACTGCATGAATCCAGGAGGCTGACATGAACTCAGAATTTCTTCATGCTTCTCACAAAAGTTGGAGGGTGCCATAGGGGAATGAACCCTCTTCCTCAGTAGAAAACAAAGAGGGGGTGCTCAGGTTTCTCATTTTCAAAGTCCTTCCATTAGAAAACAAAAATGGAGGTGGTCAGGTTTATCTTTATGAAAGAATTGATGGAATCCTTATGCCGATTATTCAATATTATTGACAATTATATGGCCTTGTGTGAGGCCAGAAGAGTTGCATCTCCAACAGGGAAAATGCAGCTGTATCTCTTTCTCTGTGCAACAATTTTACATCAGTTAGTTTGTAGTAAATTTTACTAAGGAACCTGTATCATGTATCTCTGTGTTGATATGCCACTCTTATGACACTTGTCTATGTCTTAGCTGTTTTGTATAATACAGAAGCATGATTATAGGAATATAAATAGTATTTTTAAACAGAAACTCTATAATTTATACAAACAAACAGGTGCTATCATTTTTTGAACTCCTCTTCAACATTTTTTTTATTAAAAGAAAAACTTCAGCTAAATTAAATTTAACAGAGTTTAATTGAGCAAAGAATGATTCACAAATCTGTCAGCCTCCTGAGTCAAAGAAGGCTCAGACCCTCTAGCACAGTCATGTGGTGGAAGAGGATTTATTCACAGAAGAAAAGTGATGTACAGAAAATGAAAGTGAGGTACAGAAACAGTCAGAGTGGTTATAGCTCCACTTTCATCTTATTTGAACACAGGTTGAACAGTTGGCCACATCTGATTGGCCAAAACTTGGTGATTGGAAAAAGAGTAGAATTTAGTCTGTTTACAATTCCATTTAGATTGCAGTTCACTATGTACAGAGAAACTTTTAGGCTGAACTTAAAATATGTAAGGAGATGGCTTTAGGCTAACTTGATTTAACAATTCCCCCTTTTTCGTCATCCTCACACTTTTGAGAGATTGACCAAACTCTAGTCATCAGTGTTACTCTCACCATCATAAATGTACTTATTTGGTCTTGAAAACCACTGGGGAACAGTAAAACCGTGAGTTTTGTAAAGTAGGAACTGGGATTTCAGGTTTTTTTTTAAGAGTTAGAGTATAGGTTAACTCCTTATGTTGGAATATCCTGTTTACAGGAGAATAAACAAAACCTGGTCTCTTCCAAGATGTATGCTTTCTTAAAGTCTTAGTTTAACTATGTCACATTTAGCACAAGTGATGCTATTTTGGTTTGGTCTGGTCTGTTGGGCACTAGTGCATAAGCTTAATCCAAAACAATGATCTCCCATAATTTTGTTTTAAAATTTCCCCCTTTTGGTCAGATTCTCACTTATGTAACAGTGTGACAAAAACTGAGGTCTTTAGTGCCACTCTCAGTTACCATCATTTTGCTTGTGGTTTTTTTTTTTTTTTTTATCTTTTGATCTGAGCATATTATTCATAGGTTATGGTGTCCTCATGGTCACATATTTCTTTCAGCTCTTGTCATTATTGTTGAAGAGAGACCATTTGACATTCTGTATGCATTCAACATTGAAAACTTTTGAGAGAATACAGCTCATCAGAGAGACTACTATTATGACTATCAGGAGGATAGTCCTTACCTAGGAGTATGCTCCTTACCTAGCATCCTCATAAAACAAACCAACTAAAATAAAAGAGATGGAAGAATGAGCTAAAGAGTCTACTCACTTTAACTGAGCAGTCTCTTCATTAATCCCTGAAAACGGAATCTCTATAATACCCGATGTGATGTATTTTTCCATGGGAACAAGTGCCAGAAGCTGCACTGATACTTCTCTGTTTAGGTAGTAAATAATCTAGAACAATTCTATTATCTAGCATAACTTTCACAAGAGAATTTAAAGTCTGTTGTGTTACCATAGCCTTTACAGTAGAGTCGGCTATAGAGCCTATCATGATGAACAAATTGCTAATTATTGCCTCTTTTACTCCAAACCATGGAAAAAGGGACCTAACAATGATGCCCTTCTAGAACAGCAAACACTTCCAGGCAATGTTCTCTTCAGGTTCTAGATGTGAAAGGGTTTATTGTCCTCAGTAAACCATGAAAAGCTTTCTTTGCCTGGTGAAAATACACCGTGGTATAAGAAGCTGCCGTTAAAAAAAAAAAAAAAAAAAAGAACCCGTTTGCATGGGAAACCTTTAATACAACAGAAAACATGCATTTGAGACAGCAAGGTGGATGGGGGTCCTTGGGAAAACTCCAACTAGCCCACACACTGGGGTAGGACCTTGGGAAATTTGTACCATTTGCAAAGGGGAGGAGCCTGGCACCTCCTCTTCCTGTGTGAAACCTGGGATTCAAGCTGCCAGCGGGAAGCACTAAGCACAGACTGTGGCCTAAAGGAGGCCCTGTTTCCCCTTTTTCTTCCTTTTCACCCAATAAATCCCTGTCTTACCATTCAAATTGTCTGCGAGCTTCAATTTTCATGGCTGTGGGACAAAGAACCCCATTTTTAACTGAACTAAGGAAAAGTTCTGCAACACTTTTGGCACACAATGTGGGAACTCAAGAAGTGGTGAGTGAAATGGGGACTCAAAACCTCTCACTGTTGCTTCTAAGCCTTTTCATCCTCACATTCCTGAGTGTGGGGAAAACCATGCCCCCACCTCCCCATCATTCCTGTGCCTTGTCATGGCTTTTTATTTTCTTTTTCAGAAGGGACCAGTGAGCAGCAGCTACCTTCCACCCCCCACTCCCTGATGGGCCTGGGACGCATGGTCCAAGGGTCCTGCACAGCTGGCTGGCTGGTTCCCAGCCACACACCACTGCCACAGCCTTCCCCTTTCCTGACCAAGGGGTATAACTCAATCAGACAGTAATTAAGCTTCAACTTTTCTTTCCCGTGGAGGAAACAGTTGAATAAGAAGTTCCTCCCCAGGCATTTTTAAACTGTTTTTTCCTTCTTCTCTACCCCATCAGCAGTTAACTTTTGAGGGTCATTTCCCCTTTTAGAAGATGTTTTACCAGGCTACCCCCTCACCCCCAGCTATCACTGTATTCTCTGCAAAATTTTGGTTGTGAAATCAAGCCTCCATCTTGCTTTACATCCTGGCGCCCTGGCCAGTAACCACTTGGCAAGGCTTTGTGTAGCTATCCTGCCTGAGGAGATGAGCCCTCTGTGGTTTGGTTCCATATCTGCATGTTTTCCTAGCCCTGTCTCTTAAAGGGCCCCTCCCAGCGACTGGGTTTTATTCTGCGTGTGTGTGTGTGTGTGTGTGTGTACTGTGTGTTATGTCTGTTAAAAGAGCTCTAAAGACAAGCGCAGGCCAGGTGGGGTGGCTCATGCCCGTAATCCCAGTACTTTGGGAGGCCGAGGTAGGTGGATCACGAGGTTAGGAGATCAAGACCATCCTGGTCAACATGGTGAAACCCCGTCTTTACTAAAAGTACAAAAATTAGCTGGGTGTGGTGGCGCACACCTGTAGTCCCAGCTACATGGAGGCTGAGGCAGGAAAATTGCTTGAACTCAGGAGGCAGAGAGTGCGGTGAGCTGACATCATGCCCTTGCATGAAAGAGAAAGAAAGAAAGGAAGGGAGGGAGGGAAGGAAGGAAAGAATGAAGGAAGGGAGGGAGGGGAGAAAGACAAGCGCTTGGATCAAGTATTTTTTTTTTTTCTTAAGGAAAGCTAAAAGCTGTGGTACCTTTTAGTTCAGATGACTTTAATCTTTGAGAAATAAAAACAGCCTTAAACATTATTAGGAAAATGCAGGTCAAATGCAAGGTTTGCTAAGACTTTTGAGGTTACAAGGTGCTTTTTGGGTTTTGAGAACTACTTGACTTGCTGGCTTCGTAATTGGTAAGGCCTGGGACATATGGAACTAACCACGCCCTTAATTATGCTACAGTCAAACCTTGGCTGCACTTAGCACACAATTAAAGCAACTTACCAAGTTTTACCTTAAAGTTAAAATCGCTAGGAGTTATCATTTTGACATGCAATCAAAACTACTGAAAATAGATTTACATGCAAGGTGTGTAAGAACAAAAAAATTTTTTTTTTTTTTTTTTTTTTTTTTTAAGTAAAAGGATATATTGAGTCATGGAGATGTAAATTTTTGCCTAGGGTTAAAAGATTGTATTAAATTAGATAAGAAAACCCTGAAGGTTCAAAGAAGTGGTGGAAGAATTGTGGAAATTAATCTTGCAGGAGAGGTTCTCTGTGTAAACTTATTGACTAAATTCAAAAAAGGGTATTATATGGTTTTTCTGTAAATTGAGCATTGACATAAAAGTATAACAAGGTTTTCCTAAGGCACTAATCTGCCCTTTGGCAACATTTTTAAAGGGTTATAAAGGGTTTCTGCTTCTTTAAAATTTCAGAGTCATCATTTTGGCAAAAGAAATAACTTATGTTAATTTAGAATTCTATTTCATAATATGAAGTGTTTTAAACTTAACATATTTAACAGCCTTCCCAAAATCAAACTTAAGTTTCAAAATTGTCTTTCCTGACACCTGGCTTTTCATATACTTCAGAAGGCCTATGAATTGTCCAGAAAAGAGGTAAATAGGATTATTTAACATGTTTAGGTACATAGAATTGCCAAAATGATGTTCAGTCTTCTTTAGGTTATATGTTTGGTGAATAATGTTAATATATGTTCCAAAATGGTGTGAGATTTCTAAAATTCTAATCTCTGAGTATATGCTATCAATCATAATAAAGGCTGTTAGGTTAAGTTATTGTAAATCATGACGATAACCAATTTGTCAATTGTGTCTCTAACTGTAACTGCCCTGGACATTTTGTTATTCAAAGACAACTGTTGTCTTGCTTTAGTACTTTTCAAAGATGGTTTATAATAAGCCATAGGGCTCTGACAGGTGCTCTCAAACACAATTTCTGATTTTATTGAGACAGTCAGGTTTCTGATAAATTTGGAGATTATAACAGAATAAAGGAAAATGTACAGGACTCGTGAAGAGCTGAAATGCTCACAAGTATCAAGCAAAACAAGAGTTAACCAAATGGACTAAACTCAGAAACTGAAGCAATCCTTTTAGATTTTGCATGGAATACCGGTGATCCTTGTTTTGCTTTTCACAGTCAAGTTAACTTATTTTGAACTATTTATGGCCTTTAATAATTGAGTGAGGTATACTCCTACGACTAAGATTTGGAGCATGTTTGTTTCTCTCTGTTTGGTTCCTCTAGAATTTGGAAATTATGTGAGTATTCTTAACTTATGGCAATGTAGTTGTTTGCCTCACTGCAGTAAGAATCCTTTTTTTTTTTTTTTTTTTTTTTTTTGGCAACAAGACACAATTTTAAAAACTGGTAGTTTTACCAAGACTTTGACTGGAATGGTACGCTTCGCTTTAAAGAGTGAATCTTGACTTGCAGAGCCAATAAAAGCCCAGTGGGGAAACTGGCCTCATAACCCTCATCTACACAGTCCCTGTATAGGGTTCCTGACCGGTGGTCAATAAGGAATGTTACTTTCTAACAGGCCTAGGAGCTCCAAGTTTATCTTGGAACCTTAAGAGGAGAGAATCACCCAATTTGGCAGGTATTTGAAGATACAAACTTATGGCTGGGCTTGGCTTTAAAAGGTTTTATCTGAGATTCCTTGGGAAACAGAGTTTCATGAAAGCCAATCCAAAAGGCTTATGTAGAAATAATTATTCTCGCTGCACTTTATGCAAATAATCAGGCCAAGTATAAGACTAAAGTATTCTGCAAGCCACTTGGTCCTATGACAATTTGTTTTTTAAACAAACATGAGGACTGGAGAGAGAGAAATCATGTTTCAAAACTTATCATACATGTGTCATTAAATTATAATCCCATTAGTTGTTTTTAAGTTTTCACCTACATTTTTAGACTAACCCTGCTTGGTCCTGTGAACCAACCAACGATCTCTGACTGCAGCTCAGAAAGAACAAAAAGGATGGGGAATGTAGAAATCCAGGTCAGTACTCTACTTCTGGGTAATTAGCCTGCAAATCCTGCCAGGTGATACGAATAAATAGGATGCCCATCACTTGGAGGTTTCCTTTTTGGGAAAGTAAGACGAAGGGAGCTAACCAAATACAAGCACCTGTGCCCAAATCTTAGTAAGCATAACTATAGCCACTAATTATCTGGGTGTGTCACAAGACATCCTTTTTTCTCTCCCTTATTGGAAGAGGACTCAGTTCCACAGTTTCACCTTAGCATTCGACTTAATGATAAGGAGTCCATGCAACCCCTCCCGCCAGACACATTTTTGTCCCAGACTCAATTCCAAGCTTCTAGTCAAAGTCCTAGAAAAGAAAACTGGATTGGAGGGATCCAGAGGCAAATGACAACAGTGGTTAAAAGGCACAGCAAGGGTGAGCGTGGCTGATTCTTGCCAATTAAGCCAACCCCAAGCTTCCTGTATCATGGATAAAGGCCAGGTTAATATCCATGGTATAAATGAGGTCTAGGGCACTCCAAGCTACTGATAGTAGGGGGTATAGAGGCATAGGTGAGAGCAGATAATTCCTATTCTCTAGGCCCTTCATGCTTCATGGGTGCAAGCCACTTTAGCACTGATGGCGGAACCTGCCAAGGTTACCGGGACTCAGAGATGCAAAGATGGAAGAGGTAAAGGGGACGCTCTTCCCTCTCTTCCTCAGGTACCGTGGGTATCTGCTAGGAAGAGAAGGGAACCAGGGATGCCTGCTCCCCTCTTTCTAGATGGGTAGCCATTCATTTTCAGTCTGTACCCCTTCAGAATGCATCATGAACCCCTGGGACTCCTTTGAAAACAATGCCTTCTTTTTTCCTTTCTTCTCCTCTGTCTTCTCTTCACTGATAGATAACTGTATCTCTGCACTAAAGGACACTTCCCTCAGATGCATCCTCCAAACTGGAAAGTGTTAATTTCCCAAACCTTAAACTGGTTGGCTTAGGATCGGGCTCAGGAGAAGCGAACCCAGAAGCCCAACATGCCAGGAAAGGGTAAAGTGTTTCTACCAATCAGGCTTTTGGCCTGCTTCTCCCTGTGCAAACTGGTAAAAGGCCTCAGAATTTCTGAGCTGACCTTATCATGTTTTCTAATAACTTGGTTTCATGATACATGTTTTCATGTTTCATAAATTTCATGATACATGTTTTCTAATAACTTGGTTTGTCTATTCTTGCCTTCAGACCATCAAACTCCAAACAGTCATACAACCGGAGCATCTGACAATGGCCCCTTCTGCTGGAAATCTTTAGATTGGCCTCTGAGGGAGCTCTGACTGCCATTTTCCCAAAACAGCACCCCCTGTCAGCAGGAAGCAGTTAAGATGTGTCTTCGTGCTTATCCTTAATCTAATGGCAGGCAGATGTACTTCTTTAGGCTGGGAATGAAACAGCCAGGTGGGAGAGGGTCTCCAGAAAAACTCACACTGGGATGGACCCTTGGGGAGTTTGCACCATTTGCAGTGGGGAGGGGCCTGGTCCCTCCTCTTCCTGTGTGGAACCTGAGATTCAAGCTGCCGGGGTGGGGGGGGGGGCGGGAAGCACTAAGCAGAAACTGTGGCATACCGAGAGTCCCTGTTTCTTCCTTGTCTTCCTTTTCACCCAATAAAACCTTATCTTACTCACCATTCAAATTGTCAGCAAGCATCAGTTTTCATGGACTTGGGACAAAGAACCCTGTCTTTAGCTGAACCAAGGAAAAGTCCTGCAACACTTTGAAGATGACAATTGAATGAAATCACTCTATAAATGTTTAAGTGGTCCACCAGGTAGCAGAATATACCTGAATCTTTCATTGGCTTCTCAGGAATATTGGTCTGACAAACAAAACTTTGGTCATAAACTATTTTAGTAATTGAGAAGTCACCATACCAATATATATTTAATTTTGATCACTTTATCTTTTCCATGATGAGTCATGGAATGCAGAACTTTCAATAACAAAAGGTTTAAGAACTCAGGAAGGACAGGTGGCCATCCTGGTTCTCCCAGAGTCCTTGTTTAACACTGGACAAACTTATGTCCTTTCGAATACTAGTTGTTTCTCCAATTGAGGTACATAGCACTGATGACTGATAGATTATCACAGGTAATTTGACTTAGACCGTGGAGTTCACTCAAATCATACATTTAAACAATATCAGTACTGGCTGATTTAGCATATCTGGCAACATAATCTTCTTGGTATTTAATTGATTTTTGTTCTACTTGGGTTAGCAGTTTTATAAACCAGTCAGTCTTTTCATTGAAGTTCCAGAAATTCTTATCCATCCAAAAGAAATGATTCTAAAGTTATAAGAAACCTGAATTCCAGAGTGGTTTTCAGAATCCTTTACATCCTTTCATGAACCTTCTTAAAGATACCATATTCTAGGATTTCGCGTGCTTGTGAAGTTTTAAGAAACCGCATCAGAATTAAGCAATTAACTGTGAAAATGACTTTAAATAGTCATAACGACACAATTGACAAGGAAATTTGGTTATTTCTGTGGTCTATAATAACTTAATATAATAACCATAATTATGATTAGTAGCATATAATCAGACATGTTCAAACTTTTGAAATCTCACATAAATTTGGAACATATATTAATAACATTCATTAAAATTTAACCTGAAGAAGGTTAAACATTATTTCTTATTTTGACAATGTTTTCCATGTAATATAACATGTGAAATAATCCTGTTACCTCTCCTTTGGAGGCTTCAGGAGCCCTCTGTAGCATCTCAAACTTAGAGGTCAAAAAATACTTAATTTTGAAGCTAAAATTTGATTTTATGCCTAATAATTTAAAGGTTTAAAAAGTGACTAAAGTGGAATCACAGATCACAATTAAACAATAGTCATTAATTTAACCAAAGTGATAAAAGATATTTAAAAACAAATATTCATCATACTTGTATTCTTTGATAAAGGAGACTTAGTTTTCTAAGCAATCAAAATACTTAAGACAGCATGAAACAATAACTGTCTCCTCTTGTTTTCTCTTTCCTTTTTTTCAGTTTACTCAAAAAATGAATGAAAATATTTTACTGTGTCTTATTAATACTACACAAATTTTTTTTCAAAAGAGAAAACATAATTTACTTTCATATTAGTGTACTATTAATACTAAAACTAATTTTTAAAAAATCTCATAAAAATTTATCAAATTTGTCATCTTTTAACTGCAAGATTTCCATAAACATTTTATATTTTTCCTCAACTTTCTATATTTATCTTGTTTTATCTATTTTTACTCCTTAAATTCGAAGACTTTAAGTAACTTTAAACCAGACAAAATTGTTAACACACATTTTTATGCTTTTATAACTTTCCTTATCAAATGCATATTTTGCTTTGGTTATACACTATATACAGAATTGTTTCTCTCATATGTAGTCGTTTTTAATGCCTAACAACTGGAAATTTCTAGTAAAAACCCTTGAAAGAAATTTTGAACTGTTTTATATTAGGATTTGCACATTTAAACCCATTTTATAATTTTTGAGAAAAATAGTTTTTCAAATTATTGTTTATTGACAGATCTAAATGTATTTACCTTTTCTATACCATGTAAAAATAAGATGTCAAGGTATATAGACTTAAACTCCTGTTCAGTAATTAATATTTCAGCATCTTAACTTACAGATGACTCAGACATTTTATGATTTTTAGAAATGCTTGTTCCCCGATGCTGTAAAGAAATAGTACTTGAACATAAATTTAATTTCCTCAAAAAGGCCATTTTTACTTTCTGCAGAAAGGGTACACTCACCAGCAGTTTTGCCATGAGAGTACACCGAACAAAGGAGACAGGGTCATTTATAACCTGAGGTGTCCACCCTACTGCTGTGTCCGGTTTCCATTGGCTGGAATGGGACCTCACATTCTGTATTTGCCCAGATTGGCTAGCAACTTAGAACTTTTTAAAAGAGGCAAAGGCAGAGAACAAAGGAAGGAGAAAGTAACTTGTGGAATGCTGAGAAAGGTAAAAACACCTTCACATAAGGAAGAGGCACAGGCTATGACCTAATGCTTGCTTGGACCAGTATAAGCATGCCAGGGCAAATATTTAGGCTAAGTTGTGGGAGCTAAGAACATAAAATACATTGATTTGTTTATTACTGCTAGCAGATATTTAAGAATGTTCTCATAGGTCTTTTAATACATTTTGTTTCTGAGAGAAGTTACTGTTTATTCCTAATTCGATGGGGAGGAAAGTCTTTGAAGAGGAACCTCTACTTTACTTTTTACATGATTATTACTTAACATCACTCAAAGATTTTAAATGACTGAAATGAATTTTGAAACTATGACACATGTCACCTCTCTAATATCTTCCCCCAGTCATTTCAGGTCCCAAGTAGCCACCTGGCAACCAGGAGGATCTGAAGGCCAAGGCCTGTCTGAGACCATCAGGACAGAAGGCAGAGCTATGAAGACTATACCTGAAGGATCCAGCCCCTCCCAAAATAGCCAGGAGGCAAAACAGGGAACAAAGAGGAATAAGGGATCATATTGGGCTTGGTTCTGGCTTGCAGTTGCTGGTCTAGGCACTAGGAACTTGTCTCCTGACTTTGTCATGGCCACCTATCTAGACCCCTAAATCCAGAGACTCTAAACAAAAGACATAAGCTCACAGTTAAATCAAGCAAGTATCTAATTATATTTAATTGATAATTTTAAAGCCATTTCTATTTGACCAACAATTCAAAAACTAGCTTTATTTACCAAATATCACATCTACATAACACATACAGACATACGAACACACAGAAGCAGACCTTACAGCTCTCATACGGGATTTTCATTTATCTGCTTTTAAATAGTTTGTCTTTTCCCCATTTGGTCTACCAGTCTTCCAATTACCAGTTTCATTATTCTAAGCAGTAGTTAACTAGGCAGTTTTGATTTCTAAAACGACAACTCTTAGGTGGAACCAAAAAAAAAATTTTCATGAGCACAGAGGTAAGATTTTAGGCCTAAATATTGTATCATCATTTGCTCAAACCAAGGGAAAAAAACGACACTCTCATGAAAGTTCCATCAAGACAAAATGGCCAGAAAAGTACCTTAAATAAAGGTATGACTTATTATGTAAATTTAAAAGAATGGTAAGAATGTCTAATGTAATAAGCAGATGTCCATAAAAATTGAGATTTCCTTTGTAGAAGTAAATTTCTTTTACAAAAGTGTTTCAACATAGCCAATTAAATTCCAGAAAGGTGTAGCGTAGTTCCATGGGGTGTTCTTTTAACTGAGCTACTGTTTTGAGCTAAAATTACTGAGTTCAGGGTAATGGGTGGAGTCCATTAAAGAACAGGACCAACAAAGCATTGTATGCCTGAACTCCGCATGGATAGATCTGAAAAGGAAGCAAGCCTATTTTACTTGAGGGCCTACCTTTTGTAAACACCATATCTAGGATGGCTTTCTTTCCACCTTTAGGGCGGGATTCCACCTTTGGCTTTTCCACTAAGCCAAAAGGTTAGCAGATTTAATTTTCTTTTTATCAATTAGTCGCTTATCCTTTTTATTTGCCTTTCATAAAGTCTTTAAAAATATTGAAATCTTTTTAGAAACTTCTGCATATCAATAGGCATCCGTAGATGAGACTAATTTGGGAGCCCTCGATCAAATGCACTTCAGTGCAGTGTTCACCTAAAACATTCCACTGTAACTTATCTTTAGTAATATTTTGCCATTTCTGTAAAATGTTGCTGCTTCCAGAGTCCAATACTTATGCATGTGTAAGACAGAAGGAACTTAATTCTTCAAAACTCAAATATCTCATTTTTACCTCAAATATTGGCTTTCCTCTCAGGTTCCCTTGGTCAACTTAGCCAACGATTTTTTTCCCCCCTACGTAAGTGCACAAGAAAAAATAAAACAAAAGGGTAGAACACAAAACTACTTGCAAATTTCCAAAAGCTAAATTTTACACCCCTTGCAATATTGCCATTCACTACTGGTTTCTTTCTGACCCAGTCAGAAGTAAGATGCCTCTAACTGGATCCAAGTCAGTATCCCGGACCCAGTCTAGTTGTTGTCATGAATTCCAAACCCAGTTTGGATCAAAAATTTGCTCAAAGAAACTTGGAGAGGCCAATACACAAATTCATACAGCTTCGGAATCCGAGAGAAAACTTACCATCGTCCCCAGCTGCTCCGAGAGAGCAATGACCACGATGAACCGGATGGGTACCTTGTTTGGTCACTCAGCACTCCTGGGGTTGTTAGAAGCTGTACTTCAGATCCCACTTCTGATACCATCTGTTAAAAGAAAAAGTTCAGCCGAATTAAATTTAGCAGAGTTTCATTGAGCAATGAATGATTCATGAATCAGGCAACCTCCTGAGCCAAAGTAGGCTCAGAGACTCCAGTGAAGCTGCATGGTAGAAGAGGATTTATGGACCCAAAAAAAAAAAAAAAGTGACTTACAGAAAATGGAGGTAAGGTACAGAAACCTCATTAAGCCAGATTAATTCTAGCTTGGTGATTTTTTTATTTGAACATGTTTTGAACAGTTGGCCACATTTGATTGGCCAAAACTCAGTGATTGGCAAAACAATAGACTTTAGGCTGTTTACAGTTTCGTTTTAGTTCACAATGTACAGAGAAACCTTTAGGCTAAAATTATGTATGCAGGTAGCTTTAAGCTAAACTTGATTTAACAGTTTTCTAAAATCACATTTCCTCTAAATAATACCTCTACATTGCTTTAATTTTCTTATTTTCTACAGTATCCTGATGATACTTCCATTGCCACTTAATAACTGGATGACCTTGGATAAGTTACCTAATCTTTTGTGCACCTCTTTTATCATCTACAAAATTAAAATAATGGCACATATTTGAGTGTGAAGCATGTCCCCAGAGTTTTACAGAAAGGATATTTAAACATTTATAGAAAAGGGTCTACTACCAAATCTTTCCAAAGGGCATATGCAACCTGAAAAATATTTTTAGGAGACTAATTAGGTGGCTATTTTATCAATCCAGGCCAGAGGTCATGAGAGCCTGAACTAAAGTAATGGCTGTGGGGATGAAGAGGAAGGGAAAGCTCTGAGACAGAATGTACAAATGTCATGCTGTGGTCAGGGACTAGGGGTAGAAGAATCTGTGATGCCTGCCAAATTTCTTATCAAGGGCCACTGGGTGGATTGGTCACATAATTAGCTAATATAGAGAACACTGAGAGAGGGGGGAATGATGAGTTCAATTTTTTCAACATCTAAATATCAGAACCTAAGTTAAGTGCTTTATGGGGAATATTTTATTTAATGCATACAACTGTCTTAGGAAGTTAGTAACATGATTATTCTTTTCAGATATAGAAACTGAGGCTTAAATAAGTTAACTAACTTGCCCATATAAGAAATCAAATGAGTCATATAGTCAAGCACAAAATTACATCTGCCCAATTCCAGAGCAAATGCTCTTAACTATTACTAGTCCAGAACATGCTGGTTCAACCAATGATTGATATTGCTAATGTTTATTTTTAAATGCATCCAAGTGTCTCATTATAAAGCTAGCATATCCTCATTTTTCTAGTGGTATAGCCTTTAAATCTTTATTAAATGACTGTTTTTAAAATGGTGATTGCAAAATATACAAAACACTGAATCCTGTTTTGTTTACTAAATGTGTATGAATTAATGTATCTGAATTTCACAGACATGTCCTCAGATACATAAAAGGTAAATTTTTGCATGAGTGAAGACTCTATTGGCACTCAATAGTGGTAAAATTATCCAAGCTGACTCAAGATAAACTAAGTCACTTCCAGCTCACAACTCAGTTTCTTTTGCATAGTCAATTTGGTAGTTTTCCCCTCCCTCTTCTTGTTCCATTATCCCTAAGCAGATGGAGATGTTCTTAAAATCAGAGAGGATTCGAGCATCTTGTCCACAATAATCAGTAGTCTACTTGGCTTCCTCTGAGAGGGACCTCATATGCTTTTGTTGATTTCATTGTGTTTCGCTCTCTGTTGCTGATGGTTGTAGTCCTGCCATGCTCTCCTGTCACTGGGTCATTGGGATCCTGGGAACTTGAGTGATTTCAGCTAAGTATATGAAGCAAGCTCAAATACATTGACCTAACCCCTGCACTCAGCCATGGCTGCTCTACAACTCTGGCCCATTCTAGGGCTTCTGTTGGCAACTCCCCTTGCTCCAGGTACTCTAGCCTATGCTAGAAAACTGCTGTTGCCCTCTGTCTCTCCATTCTCAAACTATGGATTATGTGAGTTCAGTTTTAAATTTGCAGTTTGTCATTCTTGTGGGAAAATCAAGAAGAGATGGTTAGTGAGCAATTGGAAATATGTATCTGGAACTCAGGAGAGATTTCTGGAATTGAGATAGACCTTACAGAAGCATCAGCATATATACATGGCGGTTTCTGATATGGGTGCTGATAACATCATTCAGGAATCATGCATAGACTTATAAAAATAGAGGCAAGAAGCATTGGTTATGGTTATAATTAAAGGGTATGTAGAGGAAGCAGAGCCTACAAGTATATTGAGATAGATACATATCTGCGTGGGCTAGCTGACAAATATACTCAGATATTTCAAGGAGTCCAAATAACTGGATTTAAATACTAGAGAATTTTAACAGGAACTAATGTAAAGATTTGCACATCCATTCAAAAAGTCAGTCGTACATAGGTACAAGATGAGGAAAGTCAGGGTTAATACGTACAACTTGTTTTGTAAAAAGACCCAGCAAGATTAAGGCTGGTTGACTACAACATCAGTGACTACAGTAAGAAAGAATCCATCTGATCAAAACTGATTTTTCCAAATAGCTTTCTTACTTCCCTGCTTTATCTAATAAGGCCATTTATCTTCAAATTAGAATTTGGCTTTTTACTAGCTCTTAAGATGCAAAGTGTGTATCACCCCATCTGCTAGTTTTGAAAGCCTCTGCTTTAGAATTCCTGCAATGGTTGCTTCACAATAGCCCTATCTTCCAGTGTCTAATAGTCTACTCATCTCATAGTAAAATATAATTGCTAATATACCTTATATCATTTTCTCTCTTGGCTATTTTGGCCAAATTTACATCCTCAGAAGTTAGGGCACCCACTTATGATTGAGAACATATATTTGTCTTTCTGCATTTGGTTTATCTTAAGATAATGACCTCCAGTATCATCTATGTTGCTGCAAAAAATATTATTTCATTTTTAATGGCTGAATAGTATTCCATCATGTATATATGCCCATTATGCAATCTATGCATGTAACGAAATTACACTTGTGTCCCATATATTTATATAAATAAATGAATGTAATAAAGCCAAATATAAGCATGCTTTCTTAACGGCGCACATAAGCTGTTTTCTTTTTTTTTTTTTTTTTTTTTTTTTTTTTTTTGAGACGGAGTCTCGCTCTGTCGCCCAGGCTGGAGTGCAGTGGCGCGATCTCGGCTCACTGCAAGCTCCGCCTCCCGGGTTCACGCCATTCTCCTGCCTCAGCCTCCTGAGTAGCTGGGACTACAGGCGCCCGCCACTGCGCCCGGCTAATTTTTTTGTATTTTTTAGTAGAGACGGGGTTTCACCGAAGCTGTTTTCTTTCAGTGAATGGAAGCATTTGACAGAGAAACACCTTTGGAAGCAAACATTGAGAATATGTTGTTACAACATAAAAGAAGATAGGATAATTCAGTTTTGAATCAATTACATTCAAACACCTCTGCTTCAGTAACTTAGATCTAATAGTTGTCAAGCTGAGATAAATGTCTCAGACTGACACATTTCTCTAACCTGCTGTTGTGTTCAGTCTGGGCTTGCTTGATGAATTCAACCCTTTCAGTCAACATGTTTCTGGATGCTTGAAAAAAAGTATTAATGAGTTCAATAAGGACTAAAGCCAGCAGAACTTACAGTCTTTGGACATAGATCATTAAGCCTTTGTAAACCCAATGTTAGTTAGTTTATTTTTGCTACTATAACAAGATATCATAGACTAGGTGGTTTATGAACAACAGACATTTATTTCTTATGGTTCTGGAGGCTGGGAAGTCCAAGATCAAGGTACCAGCAGATGTGATGTCTGGTGAGGACCTGATTTCTGTGGGGTGTATGTATGTATATGTGTGTGTGTGTGTGTGTGTGTGTGTGTGTGTGTGTGTGTGTGTTTGAGATGGAGTCTCACTCTGTTGCCCAAGCTGGAGTGCAGTGACATGATCTCAGCTCACTACAACCTCTGCCTCCCGGGTTCAAGCAATTTTCCTGCTTCAGCCTCCTGAGTAGCTGGGACTGCAGGTGTGTGCCACCACACCCGGCTAATTTTTGTATTTTTAGTAGAGACAGGGTTTCACCATGTTGGCCAGGCTGGTCTCGAACTCCTGACCTCAGGTAATCCACCAGCCTTGGCCTCCCAAAGTGCTGGGATTACAAGCGTGAGCCACTATGCCCGGCCCTGATTTCTGTTTTATAGAAATCTGTCTTCTACCTGTATCCCCACATGGCAGAAGGAGCAGGGGAGCCTTCTGGTGTCTTTTATTAAGGGCAGTAATACCATTCGTATCCTCACCACCTAATAATCTCCCAAAAGGTCTCAGCTCCTAATACCATCACTTTGGGGATTAGGTTTCAACTTACGAATTTTGGGGAGAGCACAAACATTCAGTCTATAGCGTATTTCAAACCTTGTTTCATAATTATTGTATTTAACTTACTTTACTTTTAGAATTTTTCCAAGTAATGTCATCTTTCTTTTTGTCCTCAATCTTCCATTACTGAACTGCCAATGCCAATCTAGACTTTTCATATTTATTTATGTATGGTAATTCTGGAACATCTTTGTCCTTACATCTTTTGTCTATTCTTTCAGAGAATTGTATTAAATTACAGATATATTTGCTTCATTTTTATAAATTTACTACTGCTACTACTATAATTTCCATCAATATAGCAGTGATCCCTGGCACACACCTGAGCAAGGGCATCAGCTCTCAATTATTAGCTTGATCCTGTGTTTGCTATAGCACACATATGTATGCTTGTGTAATATGCAGCATTTTTTCTCATCAGGAAAAACTTTATTGTAAGTGCTGTTTTGTACAGATCCTGTTATCTTCTTTAATAATTTCATTCAACCATATAATTTGAAAATATATCCACGTTGTTGTGTGTTTACCTAGTTCATTGTTTCTCACTGCTACATAACATTACACAGCATGTATCCATCACATTTTACTTTTCATTGTACAAAAATGATGAATTAGCACTGTGTTTCTGCTCCTTTTTATAACAAAACTTATTGAAACAGATATTTACACTTGTTGTCTTCACTTCCTCACCTCTTATCCTCTCTTGAACACACAATAATTGGACTCTTTTCCCTGAAACTGTATTTTGCCACTGCGTTGAAAACATGTTTGTCAAGGTCTCCAGTGAATTCTGAGTTGCCAAATCCAATTGTCACTTTTTAGTGGTCTTTTTAGTTGACCTTTCAGCTGCATAATTCGGCCTACCACTTCAACTTTATACACTACCATTTTCTACTTTATTCCCTAGAATCCAACTACATGTGTTATATTGTTTTTCTGCAAACACACTATGCCTGACTTCATACTATTTTCTTTGCTTTTACTGGTTACTTTGCCTGAGACCCTCTTATCTCCAGATAGGTATACACATAGCTCATTTCTTCCATTAATTAACACCTCCTCAGGGTAGCCTGTCACTATCATTCTCCATTTCCTTACCCTACTTTATGTTAACTCATAACACTCTTATTATCATACGAAATTTCATTATATCATTATTTATTTATTTTGTTTATTTTCTGTCTCTCCTCATTAAAATGTAAGTTCCTTGAGTGAAGAGATATTTTTGCAATTTCTTTCACCACTATATTGCTATTGCCTCACACAATGCTTGGTGAATAGTAAGTACTGAGTGAATTTATTTGAGTCAATAACTGAATAATGACACATGAAATGCTCTTGTAGTTTATGTAAGAAATACATCTTTCCTCAGTCTTTCATTTGCTATTTTAATAGTGTGGGTAGAAGTGAGGCAAACCAGATAATAGAATTGTGAGTGTTATCATGGCCAATAATTTCTGCCTGAGGGTGTGTCATATCATGGATCAGACTGCTCTCCTATTCATACCACCAGTTGCTCTGGCATGGTCAAAACCCTCTTTGTCTACCACTGGCCTGTAGTCCATGTAGGAAGCATAGAACTCTATACACAATATAAACAGAAAAGTCTCATAGGAAGAGGGCCAAAACCAGTGTGTATAACATATGAATGTTATTTAACATTATTTAAGCTAGAAGATAAAGGGGCAGAAGAAAAATTATTTAACTGGTTTATTTATTTATTTTTTTTTTTTTTTTTTTTGAGACGGAGTCTCGCTCTATAGCCCAGGCTGGAGTGCAGTGGCCGGATCTCAGCTCACTGCAAGCTCCGCCTCCCAGGTTTACGCCATTCTCCTGTCTCAGCCTCCCGAGTAGCTGGGACTACAGGCGCCCACCACCTCGCCCGGCTAGTTTTTTGTATTTTTTAGTAGAGACGGGGTTTCACTGTGTTAGCCAGGATGGTCTTGATCTCCTGACCTCGTGATCCGCCCGTCTCGGCCTCCCAAAGTGCTGGGATTACAGGCTTGAGCCACCGCGCCCGGCCTTAACTGGTTTATATATTTCAATTCTTGAAACTGCTACCTCATTGCTTATTTTGAAGGGACCAGAATTAGGTCTAGTCTAAAGCAAAGAATCATCCTTGAATTTGGTAAGTGTCTAAAAGAGCTATAAACTTGTAAAGGACTATAAAACATGTATTACATAATAAATGTAATGAAAATTTTATAGAAATAAAAAATTGCTCTTTCACCTATGAAAACCCCAAATATAAAAACCTCAATTTACAAACAATGTACTTGCCTCAAAAATAATAACCTTATTGTATATTTCAAACTATAAACCAAATAAAGTTAGCTGTTTCTTAAATGTTTAATTGTATCCTCTAATAGACAGTATTTCTTCCGCTCTAAGGAAATATCAACATAATCAGTATGTTATGAAATTTTAGAGGACAAGATTACCAGATTAGCCTCTATTCTAGAAAGCCTACTAAACCATATCTAGAAAGCACAAACTAGTAATTATGTCACTTATCATTGCCATTTTCACTCTAAAATTAAGCTGTCTTGTTTTTTCAGCTCTTGTTATACTAAAGACCATTCGTTCTTGAAACAGATGGGCCCTTGCTAATTAAGAAAACTGCTCCAGTTCATTAAAGAAATAGCAAACAACCAGATGAAGTGTCAGTTCTTAGGGTCACTCAATGTGCAAAGCTTGATCACATTACTCACTTGTTCCCTCCTCCTCTGAAACATTGACTCAACCTAAGCATTTAACATAGATTACTTTAATTATTGTAATTGCAAAAACCACAGCATACTAAAAAGGGTTATGGATGTGTTTTATTATTTTGGGGATGAATAGCTCATAAAAAGATAATTATAAAATTATCATCATACTTGGAAGAGACATTAGGGATCTTTTAGTTTAACATCTTTCACTCAGTTGTTCAATACTTAACCAGCTTCTTCAAGGATTTGCTAAAATTTGTGCTAAATGCTTATGATGCAGATATTAATAGGGTTATCTTTGCCCTCAAGGATTCCATAATCTACTTGAGGATATAGATAAATACAGGGCAATCACAATAAATTCTATTACTTTGCTATTAAAATATTTAAGAAATTTTGCGAGTGCAGAGAGAAAGAAATATCTAGTGTGGGTGGGGTGGTAAGATAAGGGTTTTGGGGAAGAGAAAATATTTGAATTATGTTCTGAGACATGCAAATGTTCCCTTGGGCTAGGAATAGGGGTAAGCATATGTGGAATGAGAAAGATTTCCAGGAAGATGGATTAGCATATACAAAGGTGCAAAACTATAGATAGGTCTGACACATTTGACTAGATCAGACTGAAGAAATAGGCAGGACTGAGATCATAAAGATCCTGTTTGGCCATTGTTTATAACTTTAGAATTGATCCTAAAATAGGTCTCAGATAGGGAGGTTACATGGTCAAATATATACTGTAGAAATGCTACCCTGGTAGCAGTGTAGAGAAAATATTTAGCAGATATAAAACTATACGTAAAGAAACAGTGAAAATGTTTTTTTAAATATTCTAAATGAGAAATAAAGACCATCTGAAGTAAGGTTACTGTAATGCTGGGGAGGAAACACCACAATGGGACTGTTCTTGGAGTATCTGAAGAATAGCAATGAAGCCAAAGTATTTGAAGGGCTGTGAACAAGTGGAAGAGTAATTCCAGGGGATTAAGAGACCAAGGTGTATAGCCATGGTCAGATTTGAACTTTATTGTGTATGTGATGGAAAGACACTGGAGGGTTTTGAGCACAGAAGTATCTCGTCTCACTACTATAAAAAAACTTCTCTGGCTGCCATATTGACAACAGTATACAAGAGGACAAGAGGGAAAGCACAGGGATCAGATCGAAGGCTATTGAAACAATCCAGGGAAGAGATGATGGTGACTCAATTGAAGGTAGTAGCAGTGCAAGTGTCAATAAGTAGCTGGAATTTGGATACATTTTTGAACTATAGTACCCCTCTCCAGTCATAGTTTTAGTTTCCCATGGTTGCATGTTCCAAAAATATTAAATGAAAAACTCCAGAAATAAGCCATTCGTAAGTTTTAAATTGCAAGTCATTCTGAATAGTGTGATGAAATCTCATGCCATCCACTCCATCCTGCCTGGACTTGAATAATCTCTTTGTCTAGCATATTCATGCAGTAGGCACTACCCTCCCGTTAGTCACTTAGTAGCTATCTGGGTGATCAAGACTTGAAATTAACTGTCATGGTATTGCAGTTCTTATGTTCAAGGAATGCTTATTTTACTTTTATTACAGTACATTGTTGTAATTGATTCTTATTTATTGTTGTTAATTTCTTACTGTACTGACTTTACAAATGAAACTTCATCATAGGTATGTATATGCACATATATATACAGAAAAAAACATAGTATATATAGAGTTTGGTACTATGATTGGTTTCAAGCATCCCCTGGGGGTCATGGAATCCATCCCTCATGGATAAAAGGGGATCACTGTGGAGCTAATAGGATTTGCTGATAGCTTGAATGCATTTTGTGAGAAATAAAATAATAGACAATCTTGCCTCCAATTATTTTGTCCAGAAGGATGAAATTGACCATTACTGAGTGAAAAGGACTTGTGGAAGGATCAGGTTTTGGAATGAGGAATCAATAGTTTAATTTATAAAATATTAAATTCAATATTATTGTTAGACATACAATAGATGGCAAGTATGTAGGTGAACATTGGAGTCTAAAGTTTATAAGAAAAGTATTGGCTGGTGATAGAAATTTGAGTCATTGGTATATAAATACAGACACATGCCATGAACGTTGCACTGGTTGCAAGTTGAGAAGAAGAAGAGAATCCAGCAAGTAAGATTGAGACATAACAGCCAGCAGAATAAAATGACAACTAAGAAAGTGTGATATCCCAGAAATGAAGTGAAGAAAGACAATGCTATATATGCTCTATCACACATATACATATTTATATAAATGTACAAATATCTATTTATAACTTAATGTGCATATACACACGCACACACACATAGATATATATGTATATAAATACATTAAAAAATGCCTGGATGGTCCAGGAAGAGGGAGTGACCAATTTTGCCAAAAGCTACTCAGTGGTTTATTAAGATCAGGACTGACAAAGTACCATTGAATTTTGCAACATGGAATTTATAGGTGGCCTTGACAACAGCAGGATCAGTGGATTACAAGGGATGAAAGCCTAATAGAAGTGGATTCAAGAAAATAGGAAGAATGTAAGTGAAGGCACTCACTACAGGAAATTAGTTTGAGAATTTTGCTAAAAACAAGGTGAATGCCTCCCTAGGGGGAAAAAAAGTGTTACATGTAATGGTATCATTGACCAGTTAGAACCAACAAAATAGACGTAAATACAACAATATAAATATGTTTTTAAAGGTAATAGGACACAGAATGATATATTTAGCACAATACCATTGATTTAGACATAAAACTAAAGCTCACAAAATAATACCTCCTCCTTCCCATGATCTCTATGCCCAGTGTCATCCTCAAATATAACCATTGCCATTGATGTCCATCCAGGAATAAACACACACACACACACACACACAGAGAGAGAGAGACATGCACACAACACACTATTTTTGGTATAACTGACTCTTTTAGTTCTGCCATTCCCTAATATTGTCTTTAACTGCATGGGCAAGGTAGAACTGCCATTATGTCCATGTTCTACTTCATGAATAGATGGGAAAAATACTCTAGGGAAGGTCATTTACTATAATTTAAGATAGTCTGGAATTCAAGTACCTGACTTCTATTCCCATTTCAAAAACCCCAAATTAGACACATGGCCGCTCCTAGCTGAAACTTACTGTCCGAGAGTTAAGGTGAGACAGCTATAAGAGCTTAAGAAAAGACGTGATAAAATATCATCAAAAAACAGAAAAGTAAATTGATGGGAAACAATATAATTGCAGATAGCATTTGTCTTAGTCTGTTAGTGTTGCTATAAACAAATAACTGAGAATGGGTAATTTTAAAATAAAAGATGTTTATTTGACTCACAGTTTTGCAGGCTGTACAAGAAGCATGATGCGAGCATCTTCTTGGCTTCCAGTGAAGGCCTCGGGCTACTTCCATTTGTGATACAAGGCGAAAGGGAGCCAGCATGCGCAGAGATTACACGGTAGAGAGGAAGCAACGGAGAGAGAGTGGGGAGGTCCAGGATGGTTTTAAGAACCAGCTGTCACAGGAACTGAGTAAGGACTCACCCCTCCCAGAAAAAAAA
The DNA here is from genome assembly GCF_008728515.1 of Papio anubis. NCBI lineage: Eukaryota > Metazoa > Chordata > Mammalia > Primates > Cercopithecidae > Papio > Papio anubis. The sequence goes on along the minus strand of NC_044996.1, from coordinate 9,699,521 downwards.
AATTAATCTATTCATGAGGGATCCCCCCTCATGACCCAAACACCACCCATTACACCCTCATCTCCAACACTGGGATCAAATTTCAACATGAAGTTTGGGGGAACAAACATTCAAACCACAGTGTTCCACCCCTGGCCTCCCAAATCTCATGTTCTTCTCACATGCAAAATACAATAATCCCATTCCAACAGTCTCCAAAATTGTTAAAAATCTGAAATCCAAAGGCTCTTCCAAGATTCAAGGTTAGATCCTTCCAGCTATGAGCCTATGAAATCAAAACCAAGTTTTCTTTAACTTCCAAGATAGAGTCATTTGATAGGCATTTGGTGAATATTCCCATTCGAGAAGGGAGAAATTTTCCAAAAGAAAGGAGTAAAAGGCCCCATAAAAGTCCAAAATCCAACAAGGTAGACATTAAGTCTTAAAGCTCCAAAATAATCTTTGACTCCATGTCTCGCATCCTGGGCACACCGGTGTCAGGAGTGGGCTCTTAAAGCCCTGAGCAGTCCTATGACCATAGCTTTGCTGGTTGCAAACCACAGCGCTGTTCTCACAGGTTGAAGTTTAATTCCTGTAGCTTTTCCAGACTAAGGTTGCACACTGCTTGTGGTTCTACAGTTCTTAGGTTCTTAATGCAACCTCACTCCTGTGACTCTACCAGGTATTGCCCCAGTGATGACTCTCTGTGGCCGCTCTTTGTCTGCCACAGAGAAGAGAAAGGTGCATGCCTCCTCCTGGGCACCCAGGATTTCGCATTCATCCTCTGAAATTTAGGTGGAAGCCACCAAGCCACCACCACTCTTGCATTTTGGGCACCTGCAGACTTAGCACCATGTGAATGTTGCCAAGGGTATGGCTTGCACTCTCAGGCGTAGCAGCCCAAGCCCTACCTGGGGCTATTTGAGCCACAGTTGGTGTCAGAGCAGGTGGGATGCAGGAAGCAGCATCTTCAGGTGGTGCAGGGCAGTAGCACCCATGGCCTATACCCTAAAACCATTCTGTCTTCCTAGGCCTAGGGGCTTATTTTGGGAGGGGAAGCCTCAAAGATCTTTGAAATGCCTTCAGGGCCTTTTTCCCATTGTCTTGACTACTAGCACCAGGCTATAGTCAGGTTAATTGCTTTTAGCAACCAGTTGTTGTTGGGTTTTTCTCTGAAAACGCTTTCCTTCTCAACCATATAGTCAGGCTTCTAATTTTTGTTTAATTTTTATGTTGTGTTTTCCTTTTAATTATAAGTTACATATTTACATCATTCATTTGCTGCCATATCCAGTCATAAGTTGTTAAAAGTAGCCACACCATTTATTTGCTTCTTAGAAGCTTCTTTGATCTAATACCCTAGATTATCACTCTTAAGTTTGGCCTTCCACAAAACCCTAGGACATGAACATAATTGCCCCTGAGTTTTGCAGGTGGTTACAGTGTAACAAGGGTGACTTTGTTCCAGTTCCCAGTAAGTTCCCATTTCCATCTCAGATCCCTCATCACCATGTGGACTCTTACTGTCTATATTTCTGTCACCAGCATTTTGGTCACTTTATCACTTAACCAATTGTATTAGTCCATTTTACACTGCTATAAAGATACTAAGCACAAGAGTGTAATTTAAAAAGAAAAGAGGTTTCATTGACTCACAGTTCCACATGACTGGGAGGCCTCAAAAACTTACAATCATGGCAGGCAGAAGGGGAAGAGGCACATCTTACACATGGCAACAGGTGAGGGAGAGCGAGTAAGAATGGGGGAAACTGCTTATAAAACCACCAGATCTTGTGTGGAGAACTCACTATCATGTAGGACTCAGCATGGAGGAATATGTCCCCATATACCTCCCTACTGGTTCCTTCCTTGTCACATGGCTAATAAAGGGTTACAATTCAAGATGAGATTTGATGGGGACACAGCAAGCAGTATCACCACCGGAAGTTCCAATCTTTCCCCAATCTTTTTGTTGTTGTTTACTTCCTTGAAACTTCCAAACTCTTCCAAGTTCTTGTCTGTTACCCAGTTCCAAAGTCACTTCCTACTTTCAGATGTTCTTTATAGAAGCACTGAACTCCTTGGTACCAATTCTTTTATCTTAGACTGTTGTGCTGCTATAAACGAGTATCAGAGGCTTATTATTTATAAAGAAAGAGGTTTATTTGGATCATGGTTTTGTAGGTTTATTAATAAGCATAGCACCAGCATCTTCTCAACTTCTGGTGAGGGCCTCAGGCGGGTTTCACTCATGGCAGAAGGTGAAGGTGTTGGCATGTGCAGAGGTAACATGGCAAGAGAAGAAAGACAGAGAGAGAGAGAGAGAGGAGGTACAGGTTCTTTAACAACCAGCTCTCATGAGAACAAATTTAGTGAGGACTAACTCTTGTTCTCCTCAGGGAAGACATTAATCCATTCGTGGGAATTCCACCATGACTTAAACAACTCCTCATTAGGGCCCCACCCAAACATTGAGGATCAAATTGTAACATGAGGTTTAGTACAAACATCCATACTATAATAGCATTGAAGGCTCACTTGAGATTTGTGATTGGGAATTCTAAGTGAGTTGTGTTCTGTCTCCAATCATGTTCAGCTTCACTGTGATATTTCCACACAGAAACCCTAGGACATGAAACATAATTGCCCCTGAGTTTTTTCACAGTGTAACAAGGGTGACTTTTGCTCCAGTTCCCAGTAAGTTCCCTTATTTCCATCTCAGATCTCATCACTCATGGACCTTTTACTGTCTGTATTTCTATTAGCATTTTGGTCAATGCATCACTTAACCAATTGTATTATCCATTTTATTAATTGCTATAAAGATTACTACACTAAGAGTAGGTAATTTGGTAAAAAGAAAAGAGGTTTCATTGACTCACAGTTCCACGACTGGGGAGGCCTCAAAAAACTTACAATCACAGCAGAAGGAAAAGAGGCACATCTTACATGGCAGCAGGTGAGGGAGATATTTCCACACAGGAAATATCCTGGGCATTGTATTCAATCAGGGTGTATTTGCCAAAGAAGTATAAAAAATTGAAAGAGAAGTAAATGAATCATAAATTTACACAAGGGAGTGATTATAATGGTTGACCACTTCATAGACAAACAGGTTCATAGAAGGTCAGTCAAGAATTCACCAAATATCATAAACTTGAAAAAATGTGGAGCCATGAGTTGAACCTAGATCAACCTGATGACAACTTCTGACCTTATGACATTGTAACACATAGGATTATTACTTTAAGACAGAACTGAACAACACAGTTTGATGGATCGAATAAATCCTATGTATCAGGGAAGTAGATGTATAACTTTACATAAATAGTAGCCAACTATGTGACTTCACAATTAAGATAAAATGATATTTAAATAGAAAAATATGTGAATGATTCCGAATAAATTAAAAAGAGCTCCCTAATGGATCTATACAGGCAAGGTTCATGGCCTTAAAAAGTTCTTTGTTATCAGCAAGTGACTAGAGTCCAAGTACTAATTCTGTTAATGAAGAAACTGAGGTCTAGAAAATCTAAGGCAGGGCCAGAACTAGAACAGAGGTCTCCTGGCTATCATTCTTTCTATTGCACCATGTAATATTAGAGGGCTTTGGTATAGTCCTGCCTAATACCAAGAAGATTGGACATATTGCCTTCATTCTGTTGTTTTAAGATATAGTCTCTGATCCTGTAATACAGCCACAGGGTTATAAACACTGATACCTAATAACTTTATTCTTTTAGCCTCTCCATGGCTCTGTGTCCTTTATCCTAAAGACTTACGGAGGTTAAGCATTCAATGTATTAATTCAACTATTTCAAGAAAAACTGAGAGCAAAAATAAATGAGGGATGATAACAGAAAAAGCAGCAAGTTTTTCACAATCTCCTAAGCAATTTTCAAGTGAAGAAGTCTGAAGATGAGCTTAAGAACTGTAACTGGTAGATAGTACTTGTTGAATTTTTTCTTACATTGCTGAATAATTTCACATTACTTAGTCTGTGCCATTATGCATTTCTATCACAATAGGGGGAAAACATTAAACTAATGAATGCCATGCCTCGTTTGTCAAGATCTGAGTCATTAGCATGAAACATCTTTTATTGTGAATGCAATTTGGGAGATTCAATCACATTTTTCCTATTTGAAAATACCCGAGTGGTTAGTACTGAGCCATTTTATTAATGCATTGAATATTAAAAATAATTTGACATCTGGAAAAGCTATTTGAGGCTACATGACTAAAAAGGAAAACAATAAGATGCTGCATATTTTATTTGTACAATCTACAGTTTATCTTTTTGTGAAAACAGCAAAGTTCTTATAAGAACGACTACTTATGGGATGTCACATTGTTTTCAATATTTTGTAGAAATCGATTTCCATTTTCCTAGACACTTCTGTCAAGATACTGCTCTTGCAAGTATCAAGTGGGTGTCCTTCAGTGTAAACATCTCAGCAGATGAAAGAATCAGTGAACATACTGTTCAAGGCAATGAACAAACTGGCTAATCCGTATCTGGAGTGTCCAGCTATCGAGGCGAGAAAAAGGTTGAGGCAGTGAAAAAAATAAACCACTTGAAGGAAAGAAGAGGCATATGTCACACCTCCCTTTTTCAACCCCTGTTTATGAAACTAGGAACCCTTGCCTCCATCAGAGGAGTGAAAAAGAAACTAAGCCCAGGGAAATGGAAATGGGCAGATGTTTTGGCAGGGTTCATGGGATAGTATTTTCTGTCACATGTCGGATATGAGCTTTTGAATATTAGCATTCATGCCTGAATATTGAAATATTATTTGTAGATCTGGAAGAGAATGGGGTTGAGATCTGTCTAGACACATATGCATCACAGTTGTGTTGCCTGACTACAATGACTGGTTATTGAGCTATAAGCGACACAATATACCTCTGCAGGGGGGTACAGGAGTCTCTTACGTTAAAGATAATCTACCATGATGCATGTGGCAGACAAGACCTAAGGTGGCCCCTAGTAATTCCCACCTCCTGGTATTTGTGACTTTCTGTAACTCCCTGTCTGTGAGAGTGGGCATAATCTGTGATTTGTTTCTAACAAAAAGATTTTGGCAAAAGCAATGGAATGTCACTCCCATGATTAGGTCACATTATGTGGCAAAGATGATATGTTACATTATCTAAGACTCTTTATATAAATCGCCATCTTAGCAGACTAGAATTACAGACTCTGGGAGCTTGATGAAGCAAGTGGCCACGTTGAAGATACCCACGTAGGAAGGAACTGCAGTTGCCCTCTAGGATCTGTGGAGAGCCTGTAGCTGATAATAAAAAGCTGTAGCCCTAAATAATACAGCTGTAAAGAAATGAATTCTGCAGACACCTGACTGAGATTGGAAGTAAGTTCTTTCCCGGTCAACCTTCCAGAAGAGATCTCAGTCCCAGCCAACATGTTGATTGCAGCTTTGTGAGATGCTGAAACAGAGAACCCAGCTAAGCCATGTCCAGACTCCTGATGCATGGAAATTTTAAGACAAGAAACGTGTGTGTTGTTTAAGATACAGAGTTTGTGCTAACTTGTTATGCAGCAACAGAAAACTAATACAATGCATTATATATGTTCATGAAATACCTCACAGTTTGTGGATTCATATATGGAGTATAAAAGGGTTTATGGAGAAAAGAGGATTGGAACAGACAACTTAAAAATCATGCAACTTCATTAAGAGAGCACAAACAAAAACAGCAATGATAAAATCCTGGAAAAGTCTTAAAATATATAATAAATTACTAACAAACAAAAAATATAAAAGTAAATATGTATCTTAGCTTTACCCAAAAGGATTAAAGGTAGTTTGATGGAGGGAAGTGTGAAGAAGGGTCAAGATGGTTAAGATACGTAAGCAAAGGTAAAGTGCACAATGATCTAGGAGAAGTGAGCAATAAGTACTTCCTAAGCAAGGCAGGTCATCTAAACCATTATAAAAAACAAGCTGGAGAATGGACATCACATACTGTATGTTAGTTGGCTAAAGAAGGTATAACAAAGCATGATAGACTCTAAGGCTTAAATAACAGAAGTTTATTGTTTCATGGTCCTAGAAGCTATGGATCTAATATCAGTATGTTAGAAAAGTTGACTTCTTCTGAGGCTATGAGGCAAGAGTATCTTCCATGGCTCTATCTCTGGATAAGAAATGGCATCTTCTCTTTCTTTCTTCACATCATCACTCTATGCATGTGTCTGTGTCCAAATTTTCCCTTTTTATCAAGACAACAGTCATATTGCTAGGTCCCACCCTGATGACCTCAGTTTAACTTGATTATTTATGTAAAGACCGTATCTCCAAATAAGGTCACATTCTGAGCCACTAGGGGGTTAAGACTCAAACACATCTTCTTTTGAAGGGACACAGTTCACACCACTATATGCAGTAATAGACTCTTCTGTGGCTTGCCGGACTTACTTATGTCAATTTATTTACATTTGGCTGCTGTTACTTGGTGGTACAAAAGTTTAATCTATAATAGGGAAAAATAGGGTATAAACCAACTCAATTTTCCCATTATGTTAACATTATTACAAATCCCCACTATGGGAATCTTTCCTGTAACAGAACAGTCTAGAAAACATCTATGCCCCCCTTTTATTCTTTCGGTCTCATATGATGACTCTGTGTGTGTGGGGGTGTGTGTGTGAGAGAGAGACATTTACTGAGTGTTCACCACATTCAGTTAAAATACAACATATTCTCACTTATGTGTGAGCTAAACATTGAACACACAAAGACATGAACATGGGAACAATGGGCATTGAGGACTACCAGAAGCCAGAGGGAGAATAAGGGTGTGGCATTAAAAACACATGGCTGGGTACTATGCTCACTACCTGGGTGATGGGATCCATACCCCAAACCTCAGCATCATGCAATATTCCCAGGTAACAAATCTGCACACGTATGCCCCTTGTCTAAAGTAAAATTTGGATTAAAAAAATATTTCTTCCTATCCATGAGCAGGCATTATACATTTTTATTTTAGTAATTCCAGGATACCTCATACTTTTGGTTGCTTTTGTGAATTTTTAAATTATTATAGCCTTACGTAACTGGCAGTGGCAGTGTTATAGAAACTTTTTGATATCTTGATGTTTTGTGCACAAGTTACTAAAGAAATCTTACTTTTCGCTGGATGTGGTGACTCATGCTTGTAGTACCAACACTTTGAGAGGCTCCGGCAGGAGGGTCACTGAAGGCTGGGAGTTTGAGGCCAGCCTGGGAAATATAGTGAGATTCAATCTCTACAAAAAATTATATATATATATATATACACACACACACACACACACGCATGCATATATATGTGTGTGTATATATAGTGTATAATATATACTATGTAAGTATATATTTATATTTATATTATATATTATATAAATTTATAATATATTTATATGTCATATTATAATTATATATTTATACATTATATATTATATATACACCTATACTATATATAAAAGTATATAATATATTTATATTATGTATTATATAAATTTACAATATATTTATATTTATATATAATTATATATTTACATATTATGTATTATATATTATATATATACATATATATTTTATATATGTATAATTTTTTGTAGAAATGGAATTTCACTTATATTCTGTGGCTGGCCTCAAACTCCTGACCTTCAGTGATATATATGTATAATTATATAATATATGCATATTATATAATTATACATATATAATTATATAATGTATACATTTATTAATATATAATATATAAGTATATATACATATTTATATTTAATATATAATTACATATAATGTATATACAAATTATATAATTTGTAATATAATGATAATATAAAATATATATCACACACATAATTATATTAATATATAAATTCATAATATATAATTAGATATATATTATATAATGTATATGATGTATATGTATACATTATGTAATTTGCATCTATTATATATGTATATATATATTATATATAGCCAGGCATGGTGGTGCACAATCTGTAGTCATAGCTAGTTTGAGGCTGAAGCAAAGATTGCTTGAGCCCATGGTCGTGGGTTGCTGTGGGAGGAGCTGTGATGACAATTCACTGCACTCTAGCCTGGGTGGACAAAGTGAGATTCCAGATCAAAAAGAAAAAGAAAAGAAAGAAATCTTTTTTTTTATTTTATTTTTTTTTTTTTTAATTTATTTATTATTATTATATTTTAAGTTGTAGGGTACATGCAAGTATTAACATGCAGGTTTGTTACATATGTATACTCTCAGAAGCATGTTAGTTCACAAACCCATCAACTCGCCATTTACATCAGGTATAACTCCTGTGCAATCCTCCCTCCCTCCCCATGATAGGCCCCGTGTGATGTCTCTTCCTGAGTCCAAGTGATCTCTGTTCAGTTCCCACCTATGAGTGAGAACATGTGTTTGGTTTTCTGTTCTTGTGATAGTTTGCTAAGAATGATGGTGGGATTTCGTAAACTAGTTCAACCATTGCGGAAAACAGTATGCATGCATTCCTCAAGGATCTAGAACTAGATGTACCATATGACCCAGCCATCCCATTACTGGGGATATAAATCTAAAGGATTATAAATTATGCTGCTATAAAAGACACATGCACACGTAGATGTTTATTGCAGCACTATTCACAATAGCAAAGACTTGGAATCAACCCCGTGTCCATCAGTGACAGATTGGATTAAGAAAAATGTAGCGCCATATAACACCATGGAATACTATGCAGCCATAAAAAGGATGAGTTTTAAGGCCCTTGTAGGGACAAGGATGCAGCTGGAAACCATCATTCTTAAAGTGCAAGAAAGAAATCTTACTTCTAACATTTGATTTTCAGATTTTTAAAATTTTTAAATTTTCTACGTAATCATATCATATATAGTTAATGTCTTTACTATCTATCGAAACAACAGACACCTTATGGCTTCTTATCTGAGATTTCAGAAACTGTTCGAAGTGTTGAATTTGTAGCCAACTTCTTGGGTTTCCTTTCAGCTATGGAAACTTATGGCATAATATTAGGTTTAAGTTGTCTCAACCATTTGTATTTCAATTTTATCATGCTAGCATATAGGTTCTTACTGGCTGCACCTTGAAAAATTGTGGTGAAAATTAAATTCAATAGGATAATTAAATCAATTACATGGAAAGTACTTATAATTTTTGTGGTTTTTATGACTCTCTTTCTGGCACAAGGGATACTTTTCCTTGTTTGTCTTGAAATAAGCTATATATTAAATAAGTATTAAATTACATTCAGCATTTCTGTGTATTTGAGGCAAGATGAAGTTTAGCAGCACGAGCCCACTCCTCCAGATTTCAGTAAGTAAGCAGTGTTTCTAAAATTTAATCTAATTATGACCGGTTCCAAGTCACCTGAGATCCATCTTAAAATGGCAAATTCCCAGACACTCTAGACCAGTCATACCGAAATATAATTTTGTAGCATGACTCCTGGAATCTCCATTTTAAACACATGGTACCTGTGCACATTCAAGTATAATAGCCACCTTTTTGGGATTTTCAACTTAGTGCCTCAGGACAGAAAAGACAACCAAATCCCTATTAAAGGGAAGAATGCCATTATATACATTCTTTTACTTGATTTTTCACATAAATAATATCTGTCCCAGAAAGGCAAGGAGAAAATCTTCAAAATGCTAGAATTATTTTGCTTTTCCCTGAATCTCAGAGCATTGTTGGCTTTTTTATTCTGCTTGTTTTAATAATGAATTCCTAAGTGTTTGGGTGCTTTTAGTAGGCATTCCCTAGCAGATCTGAAATAATCAAGAGGACCTCAAGCATAGCAGAGGGTCATTAAAAGCCTGGTATGGGGGCTGGGCGCAGTGGCACACACCTGTAATCCCAGCACTTTGGGAGGCTGAGGTGGGCGGATCACTTGAGGTCAGGAGTTCGAGACCAGTCTGGTCAACATGGTGAAACTCTGTCTCTACTAAAAATACAAAAATTAGCTGGGCGTGATGGCAGGTGCATATAATCCCAGCTACTCGGGAAGCTGAGGCAGGAGAATCACTTGAGCCCATGAGGTGGAGTTTATGGTGAGCCAAGATCATGCCACTGCACTCCACCTTGGGCAATAGAGTGAGACTCCATCTCTAAAAAACAAAAACAAAAACAGAAACAAAACTGGCTTGGTTTAGGTGGAGATAAAAAGTTAGGAATTTTCCACTTCAAGCCTACTGGAGGCTGTAGTGATGCTACATTTCATCTGTATGGAAAACCTTCTTACAACAATTAAATATAGCATATTTCAATTTAGTTTCCAATAAGTTTAGATTGTATAATTCAAGGTTACTTTTTTTTTTTCAGGAGACATTCTCTGCACATCATGGTTTAGTATCTAATGCAGTGAGTTCAATGGTTGTTAAAGGACCATTTAGTGCATATTCAAACTATCAAAGCTTTACATTCAGTGGACAAAAAGGTGAGGCTAAGAGATGCAATCAGGTATCTGGGAAATGTCCCTTGGAATATAAGAAGATGATCACAAGGTTGGCTGTAGAGGCATGGTACTAATGATTTTTTTTTTTCCTCCTGCCAAATGGAAGAAAAGAATCTGGTATGCTGAAGCATTCAGCTAGTTAATTTTGAACTCTGGGAAAGAGAATCAGCATTCTGTTTCTGATTGAGCAGCTGAGGTCCTATAGGGGAGATTCTTACTGTGCAGGTAAAATCTGAGAAGAGTGATGTGATTAAGAAAAGAAGGCCAAGACCCCTGGGGTGGAGCAAGATGGTTTAATAGAAGGTTCCACTGATCATCCCCACCCCACAAGGATACCAATTTAACAACTATCTACACACAAATAAAGCACCTTCATAAGAACCAAACATCAGGTGAGCACTCACAGTACCTGATTTTAAATCGGCACTGAAAAGGTAGAAAAACAGTTCTGAATACCCAATGCTACCACTCCTCCATCCCCAGGCAAATGGGGAGTGGTGTAGAGGGTTTTGGTGCACTGGGTGAGGAAAAGCCCAGCAATTATGAGGCACTGAACTCAGTACTGTCTTCTTACAGTGTAAAGGAAAACTCAACCAAACTCAGTTGACACGTGACCACAGAAGGAGCACTGAAACCAGCCCTAGGCAGAGGGAAACTTGAGTTCCTGCAAGCCTCTCCAGAATGGTCTAAGGTACTCTGGGGTTCTAAATAAACTCGAAAGGCGGTGTAGGCACAAAAGACTACAAATCCTAGGTGAGTCCTAGTGCTGAACTGGGCTGCTCGCCAGTGGACTGCGGAGGGCACAGGTACTATTGGGACAACAGCTAGGGAAGCTAAGGGAGTGCTGGCATCAGCCCTTCCTTAAACCCAGGCTGCACAGCTCATGGCTACAAAAGAGATCCTTCCACTTGAGGAGATGAGAGGGAAGAGTGGGGAGGATTTTGTCTTGTATCTTGGATATCAGCTCAGACAGAACAGGATTAGACACTGGTCAGAGTCATGAGGTTCCCTTTCCAAGCTTTAACTCCCAGATGACATTTCTAGACACACTTTGGGCCAGAAGGGAACCTGCGGCCTTGGAGAGAAGGATCCAGTCCTGGCAACATTTATAACCTGCTAGCTGAATAGCCCGTAGGCCCTGATTAACCAGCAGTGATACCCAGGTACTATGTCGAGGGCCTTGGGTGAGCCTCTGAGACTTGCTGGATTTAGGTGAGAATCAGCATATTCCCAGCTGTGGTAGATATGGGGCAAGACTTTTTCCTCTTGAGAAAACCAGAGAGAAAATTAAAGAGATCTTTGTCTTGAACATTAGGTACCAGCTCAGCCAAAGGAATGTGGAGCACGAGGTGGGCTCTTGGGTGTCCCGACTTCCAGGAAGTGTCTCGTGGACAGCATTTCTGGACCTGCTCTGGGCCACAGGGGAATCCAATGCCCTAAAAGCTGATTCCCTAACCAAGCAGCATTCACCACATGCTGACTGGAGAGTCCTTGGGCCTTAAGGGAACATTGGTGGTAGTCTGGCAGCACTCCTTATGAGCTTGTGGTGGAAGAAGCCATGATGTGATGCTCCTCTGGCTTTGGAAAAGAAGAATGGAAAGAACTGCACCCTGTGATTTGAGTGCAAGCTCAGTCACAGTACAATAGTGAACTAGCCAGGGTTCTCTTAGAGGGACAGTACAAATAGAATGGAATGGAATAGAATGGAATGGAATAGAATAGAATAGAATAGAATAGAATAGAATAGATAAACGGGAGTTTATTAAGAATTAACTTACATGATCACAAGGTCCCACAATAGACTGTCTGCAAGCTGAGGAGCAAGGAGAGCCAGTCCTAGTCCCAAAACTGAAGAACTTGGAGTCCCATGTTCAAGGGCAGGAAGCATCCAGCATGGGAGAAAGATGTAGTCTGGGAGGCTAGGCCAGTCTCTCACATTTTTCTTCCTGTTTTATATTCACTGGAAGCTGATTAGATTGTGCCCATCACATTAAGAATGGATCTGCTTTCCCCAGTCCACTGACTCAAATGTTAACCTCTTTTGGCAACATCCTCACAGACACACCCAGGATCAATACTTTGCATCCTTCAATCGTATCAAATTGACATTCAGTATTAACTATCACAAATAGACTACTAGGTAAACTTCTTAAGTTTTTGACTCTAGTCCCTGCTTCCAACACAATACCTCTGGACCAACGTGGGGCCTGGAGAAACTTGCCACTCTTAAGGAAAAGGACACAGGTGTGGCTGGCTTTGCTACCTGTTGCTTATAGGGCCTCAGGGCCTTGATCAGACATAGCCAGTAGCCAAGGAGTAGTAACAGTCAGCTTTGTATGAGACCCAGTGCTGTGCTGGCATCAGGTCTGAGCCAGCACAGTCCTAGTGGTGGCCATAGTGATGCTTGTGTCACTCTACCCTCAGCTTCAGGTAGCTCAGAACAGAGAGAGAGAGAGAGAGAAAGGGGGGAGGGGGAGAGAGAGAGAGAGAGAGAGAGAAAGGGAGAGGTCGGCGGGGGAGAGAGAGAGTCCATTTGTTTGTACATGGGTCTCTGCCTACTAATCTAAAGAATCATCCCAGAGCTTGTCTAACACCATCAAGATGGATGGTATCTCTCTGAGTCTGCAATAATCACACTATTACTGGGCTTGGAGCGGTGCGCTAAATAACATACACCTTAGACAACAACGCCCAAGTATTTTCAAATATGTGGAACGCCATCCCAAGAAGGATAGGTACAAACATGCCCAGACTGCCAGACTGCGAAGACTACAATAAATGTCTTACTGCTCAATGCCCAGACATTGAAGCACATCTACTTATATCAGTGCCTACCAGGAAAACATGACCTCACCAGCTGAACTAAATAAGCCACCAGGGACCATTCCTGGAGAACAGAGATATGTAACCTTTCAAACAGAGAATTGAAATAGTTGTTTTCGGGAAACTAAAAAAAATTGAAGACAGCACAGAAACAGAATTTCAATTCTATCAGATAAATTTGACAAAGAAATTAAAATAATTCAAAAGAATCAAGCAGAAATTCTGCAGGTGAAACATGCAACTAGCATACTGAAGAATGCATCAATGTCCTTGAATAGCAAAACTGATCAAGCAGAAGAATTGGTGACCTTGAAGACCAGCTATTTGAAAACACACAGTCAGAGGAGACAAAAGAAAAAAGAATAAAAAACAATAAAGCATGCCTACAGGATCTAGAAAATAGCATCAAAAGGGCAAATCTAAGAGTTATTGACCTTAAAGAGCAGATAGAGAAAAATACAGGGGTCAAAAGGTTATTCAAAGGGATAATAATGGAGAACTTTCCAATCCTAGAGAAAGATATCTGTATCCAAGTATAAGACGGTTGTAGAACACCAAGCAGAATTAACCAAAAAAGGACTACCTCAACACATTTTATAATAAAACTCCCAAAGAAAGGATAAAGGATCCTAAGATAAAGAAAGGATCCTAAAAGAAGCAAGATAAAAGAAACAAATAACTTAAAATGGAGCTCCAATAAGTCCGGAAACAGACTTTTCAGTGGATACCTTACAGGACAGGAGAAGTTGGCATGACAACTTCTCCTGTCCTGTATTCTATTGGTCTAGAATAGTCTATCTTGTGAAAATATCCTCCAAACATGATGGAGAAATAAAGACTTTCTCAGACAAACAAAAGATGAGGAATTTTACCAACACCAGACCTGTCCTACAAGAAATGCTAAAGGAAGTAATTCAATCAGAAAGAAAAGAATGTTAAAAACTAACATAAGAACAGAAAACCAAATACCACATGTTCTCACTCATAAGGGAAATTTGAACAATGAGAACACATGAACACAGGAAAGGGGAACATCACACACCGGGGCCTGTCATGGGGTGGGGGGCTAGGGGAGGGATAGCATTAGGAGAAATACCTAATGTAGGTGACGGGTTGATGGGTGCAGTAAACCACCATGGCACATGTGACCTATGTAACAAACCTGTACATTCTGCACATGTATCCCAGAACTTAAAGTATAATAATAATAATAAAAAAAGAAGTGAGAAATCACCTGAAGGCACAAAACTCACTGGTAATAGTGAGTACACAGAAAAACACAGAATATATGTATTCTGTGTCTCCCCACTGTCTTGGGGATTAATATTTGGCTCCTCATTAGGGCAGGCTGGAGTGCAGTGGCACAACCTCTGCTCACTGCAAGCTCCGCCTTCCAGATTCAAGCCATTCTCCTGCCTCAGCCTCCGAAGTAGCTGGGACTACAGGCACCTGCTACCATGCCTGGCTAATTTTTTTGTATTTTTAGTAGAGACGGGGTTTCCCTGTGTTAGCCAGGATGGTCTTGATCTCCTGACCTCATGATCCGCCCACCTCAGCCTCCCAAAGTGCTGGGATTACAGGTGTGAGCCACCACACCCGGCCAACACAGAATATTATAACATTGTGTATTCATCTGTTTTCACGGTGCTGATAAAGACATACCTGAGATTTGGCAATTTACAAAAGAAAGAGGTTTAATTGGATTTACAGTTCCATGTGGCTAGGGAAGCCTCACAATCACGGTGGAAGGCAGGGAGGAGCAAGTCCCGTCTTACATGGATGGCAGCAGGCAAAGAGAGAATGAAGAAGATGCAAAAGCAGAAACCCCAGATAAAACCATCAGATATCCTGAGAAATATTCACTACGTGAAAACAGTATGAGCTCTGACCCCACATTTGCCTTCTGCACTGCCATAGCAGAGGTTCTCCATGAGGGCCCTGCCCCTGCAGCAAACTTCTGCCTGGGCATCCAGGCATTTCCATACATCTTCTTAATTCTAGGTGGAGGTTCCCAAACCCCAATTCTTGACTTCTGTGCACTTACAGGCTCAACACCATGTGGAACCTGCCAAGGCTTGGGGCTTGCACCCTCTGAAGCCTTCGCCCAAGTTCTATGTTGGCCCGTTTCAGCCACAGCTGGAGTAGCTGGGATGCAGGGCACCAAGTCTCTAGGCTGCACACAGCATGGAGACTCTGGGCCCAGCCCACAAAACCACTTTTTGGGCCTGTGATGGGAGAGGCTGCCATGAAGACCTCTGACATGCTCTGGAAACATTTTCCCTACTGTCTTGGGGATTAATATTTGGCTCCTCATTACTTATGCAATTTCTGCAGCCAGCTTGAATTTCTCCTCAGAAAATGTTTGTTTATTTTTTTTCTTTTCGATCACATTGTCAGGCTGCAAATTTTCCAAACTTTTATGTCCTGCTTCCCTAATAGAACTGAATACCTTTAAGAGCACCCAAGTCAACTCCTGAATGCTTTGCTGCTTAGAAATTTCTTTCACCAGATATCCTAAATCATCTGTCTCAAGTTCAAAGTTCCACAAATGTTTAAGGCAGGGACAAAATGCCACCAATCTTTTTGTTAAAACATAACAAGAGTCACCTTTGCTCCAATTCCAATGAGTTTCTCATCTCCATCTCAGACAACCTCAGCCTGGACCTTATTGTCCATATCACTATCAGGCTTTTGGTCAAAGATATTCAACAAGTCTCTAGGAAGTTCCAAACTTTCCCACATTTTCCTGTCTTCTTCTGAGCCCTCCAAACTGTTCCAACCTCTGCCTGTTACCCAGTTCAAAAGTCTCTTCCACATTTTCAGGTATCTTTTCAGCAACACCCTACTCTGCTGGTACCAATTTACTGTATTAGTCCATTTTCACAGTGCTGATAAAGACATACTTGAGACTGGGCAACTCACAATAGAAAGAGGTTTAATTGGAACCTCTTTCTATTCCACGTGGCTGGGGAAGCCTCACAACCATGGCAGAAAGCAAGGAGGAGCAGGTCCCATCTTACATGGAAGGCAACCAGCAAAGAGAGAATGAGGAAGATGCTAAAGTGGAAACTCCTGATAAAACCATCAGATTTCATGAGACTTATTCACTACCATGAGAACAGTATGGAGGAAACTGCCCCCATGATTCAAATTATCTCCCACTGGGTCCCTCCCACAACATGTGAGAATTATGCGAGTATAATTCAAGATGAGATTTGGGTGGGGACATAGAGCCAAACCATATCACATTGTAAATGTGATGTGTAAACTACTTTTATCCTAAGTAGAAAGACTAAATGATAAACCAATCAAAAATAATAACCAAAACAATTTTTCAAGATACACATAGTACAATAAAATATACATAAAAACAATAAAAAGTTAAAAAGCTGGGGGACAAAGTTAAGGCATAGGGTCATCATTTGTGTTCATGTTACTTGTCTGTTTATGCAAACAGTGTTAATTACTTATCAGGTTTTAAAAATTGGTTATAACATAGTATTTGCAAGCTAAATGATAACCTAAAATCAAAAAACATACAATGGATTCAAAAGAAATAAAAAGTAAGAAACTTAATTATATCATCAGAGAAAATTACCTTCATTAAAACAGGGACAGGAAGTAAAGAAAGAAAAAAGGGAACTACAAAACAACCACAGAACAAATAACAAAATGGCAGAAGTAAGTCCTTACTGAACAATAATGACATTGAATGTAAATGGATTAAACTCTCTAATCAAAGGATATGGAGTCATTGAATAGATAAAATAGCAAGTCCCATTCATCTGCTGTCTACAAGAAAGACACTTCTATAAAGACTGAATATAAAAGGATGGAAAAAAAATTATCCATGCAAATTGAAGCCAAGATAGAGCAGGAGTAGTTATACTTACATCAAACAAAATAGATTTCATAAGAAAACCTATTAGAAGAGGCAAAGAAGGTCACTTGATAATGATAAAGGGATCAATTTAGCAAGAGGACATAACAATTTTAAATATATATGCATCAAACATTGGAGCATCCAGATAAATAAAGTAAATATTATTAAAGCTGAAGTGAGAGATGGACCTCAATACAATAATTGCTACATATTTCAATACCCTACTCTCAACATTGGACAGATATTCCAGGGAGAAAATCAACAAAGAAACATAAGATTTAATATATACTATGGACCAAATGGATCTAATAGTTATTTACAGAACATTGCACCCAATGGCTACAGTCTTCTCCTCAGCACACGCATCATTCTCAAGGATAGACCATATGTTAGGTCACAAAACAAGTCATAGAACATTGAAAAAAAAATAGAAATAATGTCAAGCATGTTCTCTGTCCACAATGAAACAAAACTGGAAATCAATAACAAGAGGAATTATGGAAACTATACAACCACATACAAATTAAACCATATATTCCTGAATTGCCAGTGAGTCAATAAAGAAATTAATAAGGAAATTGAAACATATCTTGAAACAAATGATAATAGAAACACAACATACCAAAAGGGATACAGAAAAAAACAGTAGTAAGGGGGAAGTTAATAGCTGTAAGTGCCTACCTTAATAAAGAGGAGAAACATGGGTCAGGCACAGTGGCTCATGACTGTAATCCCAGCACTTTGGGAAGCCAAGGTGGGCAAATCACGAGGTTAAGAGATTCAGATTATCCTGGCTAACACAGTGAAACCTCATCTCTACTAAAAATACAAAAATCCTGTAATCCCAGCTACTCAGGAGGCAGAGGCAGGAGAATCGCTTGAACCTGGGAGGCGGAGGTTGCAGTGAGCTGAGATCATGTCACTGCTCTCCAGTCTAGGCAACAGAGCGACACTCTGTCAAAAAAAAAAGAAGAAGAGAAGAAGAAAAACATGAAATAACCAAATGATGCATCTTACAGGACTATAAAAGCAAAAGCAAACCAACCCCAAAAGCAGTAGAAGAAAAGAAATAATAAAGATTAGTAGAAATAAATGAAATGGAAATAAAAAAACACAAAAATCAATGAAACAAAACGTTAGTTTTATGAAAACTTAAACAAAATTGACCAACCTTAACCAGACTTGCTAAGAAAAAAGGAGAGGAGGCCCAAATAAATAAAATCGGAGTTGAAAAAGGAGACATTACAATTGATACCGCAGAAAATCGAAGGCTCATTAATGGCTATCAGGGGTAACTATACGCCAGTAAACAAAAAATCTGGACAAAATTACATATTCCTAGACACATACAACCTACCACGATTGAACCATGAAGAAATCCAAAACCTGAGCAGACCAATAACAAGTAATGAGATTGAAGTTAGATTAAAAAGGCTCCTATTAAAAAATGCCCATCACCAGATGGCTTAACTGCTTAATTCTACTAAACATTTAAAGAATTAACACCAATCCTACTCAAACTATTATGAAAAATAGAGGAAGCGGTGATATTTCCAAATTCATTCTACAAGGCTGCTATTACCCTGATACCAAAACCGGACAAAGACACATCAAAAAAAAAAGAAAGAAAGAAAATTATAGGCCAATATCTTTGATGTATATTGATGCAAAAATCTTCAACAAAATACTATCAGATCAAATACAATAATACATTAATAATCATTCATCATAACCAAGTGAGATTTATCCTTGTGATACAAGGATGGCTCAACATACACAAACCAATCAATGTGATACAAGGTATCAATAGAATGAAGGACAAAAACCATAGATCATTTCCACTGATGTTGAAAAATCATTTGATAAAAGTCAACACCCTTTCGTGATAACAACTCTCAAAAAGTTGGGTATAGAAGGAACATGCTTCAACATAGTAAAGCCATATATGACACACCCACAGCTAGTATTATACTGAATGGGGATGAACTGACAACCTTTCCTCTAAGATCTGGAAAGAGACAAGGATGCCCAGTTTTTCCACCGTTACCCAAGATAATACTAGAAGTCCTAGGTAGAGCAATCAGACAAAAGAAATATATAAATGGCATTCAAATTGAAAAGAAAGATGCCAAATTATTGTTATTTGCAGATGATATGGTCTTACATTTGTATGAACCTAAGACTTTACTAAAAAACTCTTAGCATTAATAAACATATTCAAGAAGTTGCAGGATACAAAAATCAACATGCACAAATCAGTAGCGTTTTTATATGCCAACAGTGAACAACCTGAAATAGAAGTAAAAAAGACAATCCCTTTTACAATTGCCACAAAGAAAGTTAAATACACAAAAGTTAACTTAACCAAAGAAGTGAAAGTTCTCCATAATGAAAAACTACAAAAGACTAATGACAGAAATTGAAGGGGACACAGAAAATGGAAAGATATTTCATGTTCATGGATTCAAAAAAATCAACATTGTTAAAATAATAATACCCACAGCAATTTACAGATTTAATTCAATCCCTATCAAAATATCAAGGATATTCTTCACAGAAAACAAAAAAATTGTGAAATTTATATGGAACCACAAAAGATGCAGAATAGCCAAAGCTATCGTAAGCAAAAGAACAAAACTGGCCTGACATCCAATTATATTACAGAGCTATAGTAACCATAACATCATAGTACTGGCATAAAAATAGACATATAGACCAATGAAACAGAATACAAAACCTAGAATCAAATCCATACATCTACAGTGAACTCATTTTCAACAAAGGTGCCCAGAACATACAATGAAGAAAACACAGACTCTTAAGTAAATGGTGCTGAGAAAACTGGGTATCCATATGCAGAAGAATGAAACTAGACCCCTATCTCTTGCCCCATACAAAAAATAGAATCAAAATGCATTAAAGATTTAAATCTAATGCCTCAAACCATGAAACTTCTACCATAAAATATTTGGGAAAATCTCCAAGACATTAAACTGGGCAAAAATTTCTTGAGCAATATTCTATAAGCACAGGCAAGCGAAGCAAAAATAGACAAATGGGATCACATCAAGTTAAAAAGTTTCTGCACAGCAAAGAAAGCAATCAACAGTGTGAGGAGACAACCCACAGAACAGGAGAAAATATTTGCAAACTACCCATCTGAAAAAGGATTAATTGTCAGAATATATAAGAGGATCTCAAACAATTCTATAGGAAAAAATCTAATAATCTCATCAAAAAATGGGCAAAAGATTTGAATAGACATTTCTCATAAGAAGACATACAGATGACAGACAGGTGTATGAAAAGGTTCTCAATATCATTGATCATTAGAGAAATGCAAATCAAAACTACAATGAGATATCATCTCACGCCAGTTAAAAGAACTTACATCCCAACGACTGGCAATCACAAATGCTGGAAAGGATGTGGAGAAAAGAGAATCTTACTACACTGTTGCTGTTAATGACAATTAGTACAACCACGATGCAGAACAGTTTGGAGGTTCCTCAAAAAACTAAAAATAGAGCTACCAGATGATTCAGCCATCCTACTCCTGTGTTTATACTCAGAAGGAAGGAAATCCGTACATGGAAGATGTATCTCCACTCCCAAGTTTGTTGAAGCACTATTCATAATAGCCAAGATTTGGTAGCAATTTAAGTGTCTGTCAACACATGAATAGATAAAGAAAATGCAGTACTTATACACAATGGAGTACTATACATCCATAGAAAAGAATAAGATCAAGTCATTTGCAACAACATGGATGCAACTGGAGATCAATATGTTAAGTGAAATAAATTAAGACAGGCACAGAAAGACCAACATCACATGTTCTCACTTATCTGTGGGATCTAAAAATGAAAACAATTGGACTCCTGGAAATAGAAAGTAGGAGGATCGTTACCAAAGATTAGGAATGGTAGTGGGACTTGGGGACGAGGGGATGTTAAATGTGTCAAAAATATTTGTAAAGTATGAAGTCTGATTCATACTTTCTAAATATTTTTGGTGACTGTAGTCAAAATAATTTAATTGTACATTTTCAAAACAACTAAAAGAGGATAATTTGATGTTTTTGTAACACAAAGGATAAATGCTTGAGGGGATGAATACCCCTCCTTCATGATTGTATTATTGTACATTGCATGACTGTATCAAAACAGCTCACGTACCTCATAAATATGTACACCTACCATGTACCCACAAAAATTAAAAATTAAAAAAATAAAAAAGAGGCCAAGAAACATCTCTGATGGGACTAAAGAATATGCAGGTTTCAATAATACTACCTACAAGAAAGAAAAATTCCAGGTTCTGGAATATTTTGCCCCTCCCCTAAGGGAAAACAGCAGTTAGATTAAGAAGTGGTTAGATTAAGTAGTGATTAATAAGAAGGATTAGAAAATAAAATATAAAATTGGCATTAGGTATGTGGTTTCTTTGAATCTTCCTTTAGATTATAACCTATTAAGTGGGTCAGTAATATTTATTAACGAGCAATTTTAATAAAGGAGCTTTTGGTATTTTCTGTAAAATATAAATTGTAATTGAGTTCAAAAGTATACTACACATGCATAATACATTTTATTCCTTTATAGAGTAGCTGGGAAAACTGAGGTGCAAAAATAATAAAATGCTTTCTTTAGTAAGATATTGATAAGTAATTGCAGAGCCCAGGTCACAGATTTCTATCCCAGCACCTACACTACGCTGCATTTTTTATTCTCTCGTTCAATTTATTTTACCCATGAAGGAGTAGTTGTTTAGAGTGTGAAGTAATTGCCAAGACAGTCTCATCCATTATGAGGCATAAGCTAAATACATTCTAACAACAAATAAAATGGCTTGGGAAGAAAAAGAAACTCTCAGTTCTCTTTCATGGAAATTTAAATTTACAAAATGGTGTGATAGGCCGCGGAGAAAGCCTATCACACCATTTTGTAAATTTAAGTTTACAAAGTTTACATTTAGGTTTTGGGAAAAACCGAAAAATGATGCGTGACCCATGAGCATACTTTTTGGTATGTTCGCTACACACATACCAAACACACACATTTATACACACCACCTACACGCAAGTGTGTCAAGAGTAAAATTAGTGGGTCTGTATTTTCCCTCTACCCCCCTGTTCTCCGTGAGAAATATCTCGGACAACTTCCTGGCTTTCATCACTATTCTGTTGGGCTTAGCACTTTTACTCAGTAGCGTTTCCAATTCGGCTATCTGTGCAGGTGCCTGAATGTGCTCACCAAATGAGGAGCTGCCAATCAGTTGAAAAGTGACACATAACGCTCAGAAAGATGTGTTTCTGTTGCAGTTACATTTAAAAATGAATCTGTAAGCACAGTGTCTGGAAAGTCTTTACTACTATAAATTACTGCCTTTATTTTGAAAATGTAACTCCAAAGAAGTGCAATGAAAGCATTTGAAATAACTGTATTTAATCTAACATGTTGCTATCGTTTGGCTGTGTTCCCCCCACTCGAAAATCTCATCTTGGATTATAATAACCCCCACATGTCAAGGGTGGGGCCAGGTGGAGATAATTGAATCACGGGGGTCGTTTCCCCCATACTGTTTGTGTAGTGACTAAGTCTCAAAAGGCCTGATCACTTTATAAATGAGAGTTCCCCTGCAAAAGCTCTCTTGCCTGCTGCCATAATGTGACTTTGTTCCTCATTCACTTTCTATGATTGTGAGGCCTTCCCAGCCATGTGGAACTGTGAATCAATTAAACCTCTTTCCTTTATAAATTACCCAGTGTCGAGTATGTCTTTATTAGCAGTGTGAGGACAGACGAATACAGATGTTTATAATTCAGATTAGTTCAGCCCTTTAAAAATTTAGATTGATGATTTATTTACCTATAAATTGTAGGGAAATAAGGAGAAACTACCTTACTCATGGTATTTCTAGTCCTACCAGATGTTTCTATTCTAAAATTTAAAATGCTACCTTAGCGATGGAGATTTGCTTCAGGTTCTTCCTAAAAGAAAATTTTTTCATAAACAAAGTTTATGAAGAAATAAATAACAGATTTAGCTTCTGGGCTGATGATATGAGGAACAAGGTGAACCAACTCTCAAGAGTAGCAACCACAATAGGTAAAAACTATTTTATAAAAACAACCATTTATCTTATCTATAAAGAGTCCTAAGGGCACACAGAAAATGAAGAAATATTTACTCAAAAAAATCTACCAAATCTTGCTTAAAAAAGAAAATAAAAGAATAAACAGTGAAAACCTGTGTCACTTGAGGCACACCCTTCTCTCTCCCTCCCCCCACTCAGTTCAGCGTAACAGAAGATCCACATCAGGCAGGTAGGGCCAAGAAGATGGGGCCCTCTTACCCTCAGCTCCTAGTCAAGATGTATGGTCTGTCCCTGGAAGAGACAGGCCATCAGAATGTCTCATGTCCCTTAGCTCAATGTTGCACAATGGAATGAAATTACAAATCAGTACCAAAAATATGAGAAATTCACCAACATATGGAAGTTAAACAAGACACTTTTATATAACCAATGGATCAAAGAAGAAATCATGTGAAAAATTGCCACAAAAAAAAAAGAGATCAAAGAAAATGAAGACATGTCACTTAAATTTTGAGGAACCACTGAAAGCAGTACTGAGAGGAATTTATAGCTCTAAACTCATATATTTTAAAAAGGAAGCTCTCAAATGTGTATCCCACCTACTTGGGAAGGTATTTAAAAAAGATAAGCAAAATTAAACCTTAGACAAGAAGAAAATAATGAAAAATAGAGTAGGAAAACTCAAATAAAGACTAAGAAAATAGAGCATATCAATAAAATCAAGATTTCTTTGTTTGAAAAGATCAACAAAGCTGGAAAACCTTTATCAAGAAAACAGACTAAGAAGAAAAGAAAGTAAAATTAGATTACTGATATCAGAAATAAAAGAGGGGACCAACTGCCGAGAAATGCAGATTATAAAAAAAAGACAACTCTATGACAACCAATTAGATAACTTAGATGAAATACAAGAATTTCTAGAAAAACATAAATTACTAAAACTGTTTTAAGAACAAGTATAAAATCTAGATAGAACTATAAAAATAAAGTGAATTAGTACTTTTAAACCTTCCTGCAAAAAAAGCCATGCCCAGATGGTTTCCCTGCTGAATTCTACCCAATATTTAAAAAATAATAATCACCAATGTCTCTCGAAACTTTCCAAAAAATAGAAAATAAAGAACGCTTCCCAACTGATTCTATGAGGCCAGTAATACTCTTATACCAAACAAAATAATGGCATCACAAGAAAAGGAAAGTGAAAAACAATATACCAAATTAATACAGATGTAAAAAATCCTCAATAAAATGAATCTAGCAATACATAAAATGCATTATACACCAGGAACAACTGAAATTTATTCCAGGTATTTAAGGATGGCTCAACACTTGAAAACCAATTATGTGATATACTGTATAAATAGGCTAAAAAAGGAAAACAATATGATCATTCAATTGTTACCTAAAAAGCATTTCATGACATTTAATGCCTAATAATAATAAAGAAAACACTGTCCATAAACTAGTAACAGAAGGTATGCGCTGAGATGTGTCCCCAGCAAATGCATATGTGGAAGTCCTAACCCTCAGTACCTCAGAATGTAACTTTTTGGATATGGGTCTTTAAAAAGGTAATTTAGTTAAAATGGGGTTGCAGGAGTGGGCCCTAAGCCAATATGACTTGTGTCTTTATAACAAAAGGAGATCAGGCCAGGCATGGTGGCACATGCCTGTGGTTCCAGCTACTCAGGAGTTTGTAGTGTGATGACTGCTTGAGCCCAGAAGGTCAAGGCTGTGGTGAGCTGTGACTGCGCCACTGCACTCCAGCCTGGGTGACAAAGTGAGACTCTGTCTCAAAAAGAAAAAAAAGAAAAAAAAAGGATATTAGGACCCAGACACATAGAGAGTAAAGACCATGCGAAGATATAGAGAGACGACAGCCATCTGCCAGGCGAGGAGATAAACCACAGAAGATATTATCTCTGTCAATGCCTTGATCTTGTATTTTCAGCCTCCAGAATTGTGACAAAACATAATTCTTTTGTTAAGACGTCCAGTCTGTAATACTTTATCATCACAGCTTTAGAAATCTAATGCAGACGGAAACTTCCTCAACTTGGTAATGAACAAGTACAAAACCATTCAGTTGTAATTATCCTTAATAGTGACAAACTCGATGTTTTCCTCTAAGAGTGAGAACAAAGCAAAGATGTTACACTGGAAGTCCTAGCTAGTGCAAGAAGATAAGAAAAGGAAATAAAAGACATAAAGGTGGGGAAGAAAAAAATTAAAATGTCATTGTTCACAGATGACATGACTGCCTATATAGAAAATTCAGGGAGAAAATTATGAAAAACAAAACAAAACTGATGAACCTAATATGTGATTATAGCAAGTTTGCAGGATATGATATTAATATTAAAAAATCAATGCCTTCCTGTATTCTAGCAATGAATGAGTAGAATTTGATATTAAGAACACAGTATCCTTTCTAGTAGGAAAAAAAATGAAATAGTTACACATTTAATAAAATTTGTACAGGATATATATGGAGAAAACCAAAAAATTCTGATAAACAATACCAAAGAGAATACACATAAATGGAGAGATACTACATTTTCCTGTACTAGAAAATGCAGTTATTAACATGTTAATTCTTCCCAATTTGATCTATATACGTTCAAAGCATATCGCAGTCCAAATCCCAGGAAGCTTTTTGTGGAAGTAGACAAGCTGATCTAAAGTTTATATGCAAAGGCAAAGACCTACTAGAATGGCTAAAATCCAAAAAAGTGACAAAACCAAATTCTGGCAAAAAGCAGAGCCACAGGAACTCACATTTATTGCTGGTGGGAATGCAAAATAGTGTAGCCACTTTGGATGACAGCTTGGCAATCTCTTACAAAATTAAACATAGTCTTAATACATACAATCCAGCAATTGCAATCTTAGGTATTTACCCAATTGATTTAATAACATACGTTCACACAAAAAACTACATATAAATGTTTAGGTTGGAAGTAATCAAGATTATCTTCAATAGCTGAAGGAATAAACTGTGATACAACAATATAATTAATGGTTATTCAGTGATACAATAAAATGAGGTATCATGCCATTAAAGGCATGGAAGAATCTTAAATTCATATTGTTATGTGAAAGAAGCCAATATGTAAAAGGTATGTACTTTATGATTCCAATCATATGACATTCTGGGACAGAAAAAAGAACTATGGAGACAATAAATGGATAATTGGTTACCAAGGATTCAGAGGGAGAAGAGAAGGATGAATAGGTGAAGAACAAGGGAATTCTGGTGCAGTAAAATTATTCTGTGTTATACATAATGCTGGATACAAGACATTATGCATTTGTCAAAACCCATATAACTTACACTGCAAAGAGTGAACCTTAATGAAAACTATTTTTAAAAAATCATTTAGAAGGTCAGGGGATCCTAGAAAGTAATGCAGAATGTGATGAAAGGATCTAACTGTATTAAAAATGTATGAAACAACCTCACCGAAAGGGACGAAGGGAAAGGTATTGGCTTAAGTATTAAATAACACTGGAAATGAGTGGTCTTTAAGATTAAAGGGAAGGACAAATGAGATCACATCAAGTTTAAAAGCTTCTGCACAGCAAAGGAAATAATCAGAAAAGTGAGGAGAAAACTCACAGAATGGGAGAGAATATTTGCAAGTTACCTATCTGACAAGGGATTAATAATTAGAACATATAAGGAGCTCAAAACTCTACAGAAGAAAAGCTAATAATCTGATTTTTTTAGGTGGGCAAAAGGTCTGAATACACATTTATCAAAAGAAGACATACAAGTGGCAAACAGGAATATGAAAAGGTACTTAAAATCATTGATCATCAGAGAAATGCAAATCAAAACCACAGTGAAACATCTTCTCACCCCTGTTAACATGGCTTTTATCCAAAAGAAGCAATAACAAACGCTGGTGAGGAGTGGTAATGTAAATTAGTACAACCACTCTGGAGAACAGTTTGGAGCTTCATGAAAAACTAAAAAGTACATAATCCAACAACCCCACTGCTGGGTATATCCCCAAAAGAAAGGAAATCAATATATCAAAGAGATACCTGCACTCCCATGTTTCTTGCAGCATTATTCACAATAGCCAATATTTAGAAGCAACCTAAGTGTCCATCAATAGACAAGTGGATAAAGAAAATGAGGTACATATACACAGTGGAATACTATTTAGCCATAAAAAGAATGAGATATGGTCATTTGCAACAACATGGATAGAACTGGAGGCCATTATGTTAAGTGAAACAAGCCAGTCACAGAAATACAAACTTCACATGTTCTCACTTACTTGTGGGAGCTAAAAATGAAAACAACTGAACTCATGGACATAGAGAGTGGAAGGATGGTTACCAGAGGTTAGGAAGCATAGTGGGGAGTGGGCTACAGGGGAAATGTGAATAGTCAATGGGTACAAAAAATAGAAAGAATGAATAAGATCCAGTATTTTGTAGCACAACAGGGTGACTATAGTCAATAATAATTGAACTGTTGTATTACTTTGTTCTCATACTGCTGTAAAGAACTACCTGAGACTGGCTAATTTATGAATAAAAGAGGTTCAGTTGACTCACAGTTCTGCAGGATTAACAGGAGGCATGACTGGGAGGCCTCAGGAAACTTACAGTCATGGTGGAAGGCAAAGGGGAAGCAAGCCCCTTCTTCACATGGCGGCAGGAGTTAGAGAGAGCAAAGGAGAAAGTATTACAAACTTTTAAACCGTCAGATCTCTTGAGAACTCACTGACTGTCATGAAAACAGCAAGGGAGAAATCCACCTTCATGATCCAGTCACCTCCCACCAGGCCCTTCCTCCAATTTTACATGAGATTTGGGCAGTGACACAAATCCAAACCATATCAACTGAACATTTTTAAATAAGTAAATGAGTATAGTTGGATTGTTTACAACACAAAGGGCAAATACATGAGGTGGATACCCCACTTACCCTGATGTGATTATTACACACTGTATACCTGTATCAAAATATATCTTACACATCTTATACCATATATATACTACATACTCACAAAAATTAAAATAAAAAATAAAAGAAAGATTAAAGGCAAAATACATTGTACATAAACACTGAACTTTAGTAAATAAAGTTGTTTCCTATGAGGATATGGGTTAATAAATCTGATACTTATATGCATATGGGAGTGAGCTAATTAAATAAATGATGGCAGATGGTGGGAACTAGGATTCTCATTGTTGAAATGGGAGTTTACAGATAAGCGAGGGGAGGAAGCTAGAATGATCTATGTGGTACTAGAGTTGGAGACATAGGTATGACTCAGGTTTAGCTTAATATAGATATAATGGTAACACAAATATTTATAGAAATGTATACATGGATTAGTACACACATATATTTATTTGCTTTCTCAGCTCAGGGGGTCTCAAATAAATGACACCACAGCAGAAACGAGCACACCAAGCACCCAGATTTCAGTTTCTAATACAATTCTCCCATAAAAGGATCCAAGGCTCCCTGGAGTAATGGCTGATTTTAGGGCTGACACAGGAAACACAAAAGATGAGCCTGTAGGTTCTTGTAGTGCCAGAAAGTAAGGAAATGCAAAAATAAATGGCTACATACATTGATGAGGGTATGTCAAAAGAGCACAGGAGTCAACTGAAATAGTTCCCAATCATTATAAAGATGGAGCAATTCACAGAAGACAATAAATAAAATAGTACAGGATTAAAATCCAAAGTTTAAAATAAATATCCATGAGTCCATACAGATATAAATAAATCATGAAACAAATTACTACATCATGGAGAAGGGCCAAATCTCCCGTGTTGAACATTTATATAGATACGCTACCTTCAACGAGGGAAGCATAACTTTCCAGTTCTTAAGTATGTGCTATGTGTAGAGACTTCCCTCCAAAGAGTACAGTATGAAAAGGGGAGAGGTGAATAATTTTTCAGTGGGGAGAATTGATAAACTGACTGAGTTTCAAAAAGTAAGGGAGGAACTGAAAAAGGACTCACAGACATAAAAGCTAGAAACTTCCCAGATTTATCAAAACATAAATATACAGATCCCAGAAGGTAAGGAAACCTCCACACTGGGTAACAACCAAAGAAATCCACACTAAGACACAGCATAATTAGACTTCTGATAAAGACAAAAAGAAAACTATGAAAGGAACCAAAGAAAATGACATTTCACCTTTAAAAGAAAAGCAATTATAATGACAGTGGATTTCTTATCAGAAACCATGAAAGCCAGAATGAAGCAGTACAATACTGTCAAGTGCAGAAACAAGAGAACTGTCAGCCTAGAATTTCATATCTGGGAAAGAAAAAGTGTCATCCAGGAATGAAGGGAAAATCAAGACGTTCTCACATAAAGAAAAATTACAAGATAATTTGTCACTAGCTAGTATATCCTACAAGAATGGTAGGATATACTACTACAAGGAAGTTATCTAAACAGAAAGAAGTAAAAAATTGAATCTTGGCACATGAGGAAAAAATAAAGAATACAATAAGCAGAAATATGGATAAATATAACAGACTTTTCTTTTTCTTCTGAAGTGTTCTGTGCCTACATATGTCTACTATTTTGGATAATGCAGTTCTTGATAATGGACCTGAAATATGAGATTTCTATAGTGGGAAGAAGGTCACTGAGAATAAGAGCATGCTAATGCCATTGGATTCGAAGTCCTGATGACAAAATAACTGAGAATGTAAGGGCACACGGGGCTAAGGGTATGTATAAGTAAGAGGCGATAATGAGAGAAGTCATGTTTTGCAGGTGGAGCCATCACTCATGAGGACAATATTCAGAGTGTAACCATGGGAATCTTGGCTGCAGTGGAATGAAATAAAACATTTTTGGAAGTAAAGATGGCAAAGATCTGAAGGCATGGAGCTTTGGTTGGGATAACCATATACATGTTTAAGTCAACGCAGATGGTGACAGGAACAGGAGAGGCAGGAGATGACATGAGCCTAGGCCCCAAATGAAGGAAGAAATTTAAACAGGGTGCTGGTAGAAGTGATAGCAAGATTTGTAGTTAGACAGTATGGGCTACAAGAGAGCTAGGTGATTTTTAATGGGGAGGGAATTACATGGAATCCAACAATGTCAGAGGATGAGGTGTTTCCTATGTCCATATGAGACCAAATAGAAAAATGAGAGAAAACTACTAATGATGACATTAGAAAGGACGAGTGTCAACCTAAGGCTTTTGTCAAAATTGAATGCATAGTGACATGCCAGATATGACCATGGCCTGCATCCCTTGAGGCCTTGGGAATACACATGATATAAGGAAGAGACAAAACATTAAATAAAATAGAGTTTAGTTATTCCAAGGATGAATATTGACTTGGGAACCTGGAAATAGGGGCCATAATGGTTTTTGTTATGGCTCATATTAAGATATTTTTTCAATTGGAATAGAAAAGCCAATAACTAACAAATAATTCAATTTTGCTGCTGAATATCAGTCATGATATTAAGGAAGGCAGTAAAGGGAGCCAGCTGGGGAACGAGGATAAACAACCATCTCTAACCCTCACAGGAAAGAGCTTCCTATAGAAGCAGTGACTTTACCTGGGGACACAAACACACAGCTCCATGCACAAATACAAAATATGGACACTTTTATTAAATAGTTTCTGTGAAGAAGGATCCAACAGGCAGATGAGGTTGCAGAGCCAGGACAACTCCTTGCACAAACACAAGTGACAGGGCAAAGTCTAGGGGCCAGCATCCTCCTGAACAGGGCCTGGACCCAGTAGCGTTCTGGATCCAAGCCAGGGTGGATTCGCTGAGGGCTTGTATCTCAGCAACTTGGAGATCAGGCCCAGGGCTCAGTAAAGCATTGCTAGTAGAAATGAAATTCCTACTGATGAGGATTCAGAAAGAAGAAAACAAGTTTAATAGTTTTCCTCTATCATTGCTTCTCTGTTCCCTGAACCCATTCCAGACTCCTGTTTTTGAACATACAAGGCTCCCTCTGGTTGTATCCAGATAATTCCAACCCAGAAACCATCACAGAATAGCTCCCACATAAATGCTCCAGGTGGTCCCCATTCTTGCAGAGTATGCCTCTGTAGGTCTCACTAGGTGAGGTAATCTTGAAGGCAGATTTCTCACCAAAAGCTCATAAGCTCATAGCACAGAACCCCAATGTAGATCAGATTCATCTCTTCACTCTAGGCCGTCCTCATGGTCATTTCAATTGAGCAGGTACTCCAGAGTCCCACACCATGTGTCTTCTTCCAGAATAGTGCAAAACAGTGAGCAGAGGACCCAGAGACAGGGATATTTTTCTTCTCTGGCAACAAGAGAACTGGTAGCTGCAAGACCCCAGGAAGCTCTAGACAGACTGCTCACTGAAAAAGAGGTTAATTAACTTGTCCAGGGTTATAGAGCCCATGAGTGACAATTTAACACCAATAGGCAGTCTGGCCCCAGAGCCCAGGCTCCCAAGTGCTACACTAAAGCATATGGCTATAAGCCCAATGTGGGGCTAGCAGCTGTGGAGAACATGAACTGTAGAGAAAAAGGGACGTAACTGGGAAGATTTTGACATGGACAACAGGGACCAACTTGGTGACTCCCAGACTTTAGCATTCTGTGAACCAGCAAAAAATCAAAACCTGGGAAACTCACAGTTATTTGGCTAGTTAAGTACATTTATACAGACATCAAGTATCATTTACTCTCCCCAGTATTTCAAAAAAGAAATGACGTTTAAAAGCAAAGAAGGCAGAGGACATCATCATAAAATGAAAGGCCATATTCTAAACTGAAACACACTGCACTGGCTGAACTTTTTTTTAATTGCCAAAGACTGAGATGCTGCATTAAATGAGTGGAACAAAAACAGTGCCTAGGACAGGCTTGATGACATCATATCAGTGCTCATGACATAGGAGTTGCTTGTCCTTATGTTGGCCCACAAGAGAAGGAAGGAAAGAAACAGCTTTCTCAGGCTGTCTTTCAATGTCATTTGATGATGTGTTTGTGTACCCTCTACAGTCATCTCCTTACCAGTGGAGGATCCTGGCCCATAACTTAGGAAACAAGGAACCATCCTATAGGCATAGGGAACAACTGAGATTTTAATCTCTAACTGAGACTATTTTTTTTTTTCCCAAAAGATACCAGGTGACAGTGATGGCAAATGCCTCCTGGGTGTCTGCCTGACTTACCCTTATTCTTGGAGAACAGCTCATCAACAATGGCCCTTGCTAACTGGGCTGTGGGGACTCCCTTATCCAACCAAACTGGGCCACTCCACTTCCCTCTTGTGGAAATTTAGGCAGAGGTTCTCAGCCTGAGGCCAGACTGTGATGGGCATTGCAGTAAGAAGTTGAGGGAAATACGGGGTCACATGTTTATGTCCCGCTGCAAGGACAACAGTAACAATTCCCACCTTACCAGGTTGTTGTGAGAATCACAGAGAAAATGTTCACACGGCAAACACTGGAATGCCGGGCCCGTGTATGCACCTGGTGGGTTTGCTACTTTTATTAATAATGCAGGCACGTTCAACTGCAGAGAAATATTGAGAGTAAAGATGTAAAACTTGAAGGGAAAAGTAGAGGCAAGGAATCTGGGGGCCTCAGAGAGTGAGAACTGGGGCAGATAATTCTTCCCTTAAACTCACTGCAGCAGAAAAAGGCAATCAGCAGACAGTGGCATAAGCAGGCACAAAGAAATAAGCAATGACAAGAGACCCCCCCTCCCCATCCAAGGCCAGGACATATCGTGGTTGCTTTCAGTTCTCGATTTCAGTCTCCCATAGCGCCCAGTGGACATTCTGCACTTAGCTTCCACAATATATCCTCATTCCCTTCCAGTACATTCTCTCTTTGTTATGAATCATTTTGAATGGGACGCTAATTCTAGCCACACCAATCCCTGATAGGATCATGGGGCGACCAGGCAGAATATGAGACCCAAGCAAGGCAGGAGCTACCATGGGGTATGAAGGTGGGCCCCATATGCATTCCGGCCTAAGCAAGCCTGGAGCAAGAGGGCAGAATGAAAAAAGAGTCTGCAAGTTCCCTGAGTAAGGACAGGTAAGGACCTACCCAGCAAGACTGTGTTCCCAGATCTGCAGCATCACCTCCTGGTTCAAGGTCCCTTGGGCCAGGACCTCTTAGTAAAGATTGTGTCCGCATTCACAATGGTCACTGACCCCTAGAAAGTCTAAGAGAAGCAGGGATGCCCATAGGATGGAATTAGAGCCTGTCACTTGCTCAAGGGAGAAGATCCGGAGTGAAACAAAGTCTGGACAACTGTGTACCTCCTGGGGAACTAGCTCTTTACTAGGCTCCTGGTGGGTGGGGAGAATGGATGCTGCCTTTGAAGAGAATGCAATTGTGATAGAGTGAAAAGTCTTTCACAGGGGAAGCTACTGAAAAATGGCACAAGACAATCATAAGCCCACATGCCCGGAGAGGAGCAGAGAGTGAACACTCTAGGACGTCACAGAAAGGAGGAAATAATGATGACAATAATCATCAGACCAATAGTGGGAACGGCAGCAGCAGCTGCTGCTGCGTGTGACTTGTCCTCACTGTGTGCTTGGCTCCATGCTGAGCACTTTACATACCATATTAAAGTGATTAAATGTTCCCAGCTCTGAAGCCAGACTCTCAAGTTTGCTTCCAGCCCTTGAGTCTGACACTTGCCAGGTGTGTGACCTTGCTTTCTCTGAGCTGCAATTTCTGCATCGACAACAGTAACAATTCCCACTTTACCAGATTGTTGTGAGAATGACAGAGAAAATGTTCATAAGGCAAACACTGGAATGCCTGGCCCACGTGTGTACCTGGTGGGTTTTGCTACTTTTATTAATAGTCCCATGGCTGATGAAGTAAATGCATTCATCATTTGCATGTAAGTGAAGCCTCACTCAGTGAGCTGAGGCTCAGGGAGCTCAAGGTAGTCACCCATATCTGAACCCTGGTCCCTCTAGTACAGGGTCCGCCTGTGTAGTCTCTACTCCTCCATCATCACAGTCAGTGTGGGATAAACCCCCAGCAAAGGGTCTCACCATCTTGCCATCTGGGACATGTCTCAGCGTACCGGTGGCCCTCAGCAACCACACAGGTCCTTTCATGCCTCCTTGAGTGACATATACCCCTGCATTTGTCCATGACTGGACTATTCTCTATACCCTCCTCATTCCTAATTCTACCTGTCCTCCCTGCAAAGGTGAGTTTAGTTATCATCCTCCAGGCCTCCTCGGCCCACTGTGAGTACTGTGATTAAGACTGGAGGCTCTGGTGGTTGACACACTGGGTTTCAGTTTCTACTACTCAAGAGCGGTGTGACCATGGGCAGGTAACTTAATCTCTCTGAACTGCAAGTTCCTTTTTTTGTAAAGTAGGAGTAATAACAGAAGCTAACTCAGAGGAAGTGAGAGTTAAATGAGGTAATACATAGTAACTGACTCCCAGCATATAACAAGAGCTCAGTGAAGGCCAGCTATTATGGTTGATTTGTTATTTGTTAGTATTTTTCCTATTTTCTCCCTCAGCAGCCTGGAAAAGCTCAACCCAGTCCACATTTCTGCTTTGTGACTGTGCCAAATTCTTAGCATGAAAATGCCAAAACAAGGGCAGGCACAGACAAGGGTTATTTTAACTAGAACTGCCAGGAAAGGCCTCTCCAAAGAGGTGATATTTGGGAAGATCCTGAAAGAATGTGAAAGGGCGGCCAAGAAGAGATCTGGGGACAGTGTCCCAGTCTGAGGGAACTCCACAGGCAAAATCTGGGAAGAGCTTGGCAGGTTCAGGTCAATGTGGCTGGAGGCAATGAGCAAAGGAAGAAAGGGAGGAGACAAGGTCACAGATAGTCCTGTAGTGTGGGGTCTTCCAAGCCATAGTTGAGGGAGGTGGGATTATTTTAAGTGTGATGGGAACATCATTGCTTCACTAGCCATTTATTGAGCGCTTATAACATACCTAGCACTGCTCTAGGTCTGGTGATAGAGCACAAACAGGAGCTCCTATTCTGGGAGTGGAGATGGATCATCCACAAGATACTAAATCAATGCAGAAGAGACTGTCAGCAGGATCGTACAGGTTCTGAAGACAACAAAATAAAAGCAAGGAGAAGAGATGAGGGGTATGTAAATTTTCATGGAACAACCAAGGAAAGGTTCCTGGAGGAGGACACTTTGGGGCGAGCCTGGAATGAAGCAAGGGATTGAGCCACAAGCACAACAAATGAAAAAATAATCAGAGGCCGGGCACGGTGGCTCACTCCCGTAATCCCAGCACTTTGGGAGGCCAAGGCAGGCAGATCACCTGAGGTCAGGAGTTCGAGACTAGCCTGACCAATATGGTAAAACCCCGCCTCTACTAAAAATACAAAAAGTAGCCAGTCATGGTGGCATGTGCCTGTAATCCCAGCTACTTGGGAGGCTGAGACAGGAGAGTTGCTTGAATCTGGGAGGCAGAGGTTGCAGTGAGCTGAAATGGCGCTACTTTACTCCAGCCTGGGCAACAAGAGCGAAACTCCGACTCAAAAAAAAAAAAAAAAATCAGAGAAGTTCTAATGGCAATAAGAGTAGAAAGGGTGGTGACTGCTAGATACTAACTCTGGTCTGGTATGTATTCAACCCAAAGGGACTCCTGCATGCTATTAGTGATAAATATTGAAATGGATTCACGTTAAATATCTAAGTGTCTTCCATAATCATACCTATTCACAACCGTCCATGGCAATCCGGCTTTGCTTGAAAACAGATGGCAACTGCAAAGATAATGTCAGTGCCCTTCTTGGCTTTCAGCGTGCCCCAAGGCTCTCTCTGCCCTAAATGAACAGCAATTCCAAAAGCACTGCTCACCTCAGTTTTGTCCACAGACTCTCCTCACCTCTCTTCCGCTCTCCCAGTCTTCAGCCGTGTACATACCTGTGGCCGGAAGGGGTTGAGGATTGGATTCCCCCTAGGGGGGTTCCCAACACACACCCAGGGGCACAGTCTTTTGGGTAGTTTCTGCCCTGAATACAGCTAGATTTAAGGCTTCCTGCAGTTTTCCATGGCAATGACAAGTAGCACCTTAAGGTGTGCTAGGAAGTGGCGTTTCCCACCTCTGTGAATGGGAATGAGGCTTTTCCTCTTTCTGTGGCCACCTGGATATTCCTCACCCTGAGAGGTCTCCACAAGGTTACTTGTGTTCTGGAACACAGCCACTGGGGGCCTCTCAGGTCCACAGTCTCTAAATTGATCCTCGCCCCTCCCAGGCTATTATGGCCCGGGTGATGACCTTACACCTAAGGACATCAAGGACCAAAATGTAAAGTTCAAACAGGAAGATAACAACTCCCTTGCCAGGCTTTGTAAAGTGACAGTAAACATTTCTTTTGTTGTTGTTGCTGTTGTTGTTGTTGAGACGGAGTCTCGGAGTCTCCATCTGTCACCCAGACTGGAGTGCAGTGGCGCGATCTTGACTCACTGCAACCTTCGCCTCCCGGGTTCAAGCGATTCTCCTGTCACAGCTTCCTGAGTAGCTGGGATTACAGGCGCATGCCACCATGCCTGGCTAATTTTTATATTTTTAGTAGAGACAAGATTTCACCATGTTGGTCAGGCTGTTCTCAAACTCCTGACCTTGTGATCTGCTGGCCTCGGCCTCCCAAAGTGCTGGGATTACAGGTGTGAGCCACCACGCCTGGCCGACAGTAATCATTTCTTTAATTCAATGTTTACCAAATGGTGGTCCCTGGACTAGCAACTCAACATCAGCATCACATGGAAATTTGTTAGAAATGTAAGCCATTAGGTCCCACTCAGATATACTGGATCAGAAACACTGTTGGTGAGCCCAGCAGTCTATGCTTTAACAAGCTGTTCCAGGGGATTTGGATGCTGATTCAACCTTGGGAAACGAGGCTCTAATTCAAAGTCCAGTGATGAAAATGGAAAAATACTCTTACCTACCTTAAGAAAGGTGATGTAAAAGTGCTCAGCACAGGGCCTGGCACGTGACGCTAAGTATGTAAAAGCTGCTATTATTAGCAGTCTTATTATTGAGATAATCATCATCATCACAAGGCTATTCATAAAGGGCTGTGGTACTATAATTCAGTGATGTCACTTGCAGGGATACTGGCACTATTTGTCAAAACATAAATATAATGACTCACTGACTCAGCAAGTAGCCTCGAGGATAGTGATTTACAACTTGACACAGAGACGCCCTATTCCATCGTTTGACAAATTTGTTTATTTAAAACGATAAAAACAGCACTTATAGGGGGGCTTCATCAAATATAAGTAGGTCTCTTGACACACTTTCACAGGTCACATGATTTAACACCTGGGGACATCAGGACTAACTGCTCTCAGGCCTCAGTGGTGAGTGGAGTGACATGATTTCAAGTTCATAAAATGATATGTCACTATTCGTCTTACATTCTCAGGAAGCAGGACCTCAGCCCGCTCCTGTCTTCCCTTCTGGCCTTCCCGGTAGCCATAATCATGTACAAATATGTGACCATGAGATGTTCTTGCCTTATGTCCAGTGGCTCAGGGACCACATCTGGACCTCATCAAGACACCATCAGCCCATCATCTGAACTTACAGCGCTCAAGGCAGCACTAAATTCTGGAGAAGTGTGAGAACCCGAACCACTGAGGTCAAAGGAAGTGACACCAAGTGGCACAGGAGAGAAAATATAATGAAGGTAACATTTCGAGTCCAGTGCAAAGAAGTGGTCAATGGTCTAAACTTCAGAGCCACATCACCTGGGTTCAAATTAGAGAGTTGCATCTTACCAGCAGCAGGAACTTGGACAAGGACTCAACCTCTCTGTGCCTTAATGTACTCATCTGTCAAATGGGCATAATAATGGAACTCATCTGTGGTGCTATGATATATATATAAGCAGATAGATATAATGGTTTTTTTGTTCATGGTTCCTGGCTCATAATTCCCGTAGCCCTTGTTACAGTTGTTTGTTATAATGTTAAGTGTGTGAGGCCTCAGGGGCAGGCCTCTGACCCTCTCCTGCCTTTTCACTCTCTTCCCCTGCCTTCCTGATTATAGGTCTTTAGACCTTGCCAGGAGAGTATCCCATCCTATACTCTGGGGGAATGAATGCTGACATCATGAATCTCCCTTAGAAACCCAAGAGGACTGGACTCCTGGAGCTTCTGGATAGATGAAGACGTGGAGTTTTCTAGAGGATGGTGCACCCAGGGAGGGCATGGAAGCTCTGTGCCCCTTTCCCCATACCTCATCCTATGTGTCTCTTCATCTGTATCCTTTGAAATATCCTTTATAATACATGAGGAGATGTAAGTAAGTGTTTCCCTAAGTTCTGAGGGCCACTCTAGCAAATTAATCGAACCCAAAATGGGGATCGTGGTAACAACTTGAAGCCGGTCAGTCAGAAGTTCCAGAGGCACAGACTTGAGACTGGTGTGTGTTGCGGGGGAGCAGTCGTGGGGACTGAGCCCTCAAATTGTGGGATCTGACATTATCTCTGGATAGATAATGTTGTAACTAAATTAGAGGACACCCAGCTGGTGTCTGCTGCTTGATGTTTGGAGAAAAAAAAACCCACACATTTGGTCACGGAAGTCTTCTGTGTTGGTTGTTACTGTGGTGTGAGACTAGAGGGGAAATGTGGTTATAGAGAATTTTCCCTCTATACCATCTCATAGAGCTGTTGTTGGGGTCAGCTGCTTTGGTACATGCCAAGTGCTAAGTATCAGCTTTTACTGTTCACAAAATTAACAGTTTTGTAAGAGTTTTGGGTAAAAATAAGGTGATGAACTTTCAAAAATGTGAATTTTTTGTGCTTTTTAAGCATTTAAGAAACTGTAATATTTGACTTCTGATTTTAATCAAATGCTTAAATGTACTATAATTTTTCAACAATTAGTAAGAATTTGCATACATTTAACTAACCTCTTATGCTTCAAATTTCTATTCCGTTATTTATTGAGAGAATGTTTAAAGAAGCAATCCTTAAAGGAAGGGAAACATTGCATGTTCTCATTTATTTGTGGGATTTAAAAATCCAAACAATTGAGCTCATAGAGATGGAAAGTAGAATGATGGTTACCAGAGGGAATGTAGTGGGAAGGGTAGTGGGGCTTAGGGGCAAAGTGGAAACTGTCAATGGGTACAAAATTATGTTACAATGAATAAGATATAGTAGTTCATAGTCCAACAGGGTGATAACAGTCAACAATAATTTAGTGTGCATTTAAAAATAACTAAAAGAGTGTAAATTAGAATGTTTGTAACAAAAGGAAATGATAAATTCTTGAGGTGATGGATACCCCATTTATGCTTACTACACATTGTATGCCTTTATCAATACATCTCAGGCACCCCATAAGAATATGTACCTACTATTTACCCATATAAATTAAAAATAAAAATATAAAAATAAAAAGATTGTACTATAGTACGGGCCCACATCATCCATTTCCAGGTAATTAATTACACTTTGCAAATTTTTTCAACTCTTCTCCTTTCCATGACTTCAGGAATTCCTCTGTGAATTAACTTTTAAACCAGTGCTCTGAGTATCACATATGTTGTAGCATAGTAAG
This sequence comes from Papio anubis, assembly GCF_008728515.1. Classification (NCBI taxonomy): domain Eukaryota; kingdom Metazoa; phylum Chordata; class Mammalia; order Primates; family Cercopithecidae; genus Papio; species Papio anubis. Next base: position 9,659,686 of record NC_044996.1, on the reverse strand, counting down.
GAGTTGTTTTGATTTTTTTTGACCAAATAAATTTTTCATTGACTCTTAGAGAATTATTCCCTGACCCTTGAATTATAACCCTTCTCATGCTTGTGTGGAAAATTTCTGATTTTCCTTGGCTCCTCTGTTGGGTATTGTGGGAGGGACTGTGTAAGGGAGTAATCAGGTAGGACTCCTTCATCCCTCCTATAAGGTCTTACATTTGATTTAATTAACTGACTCCATGTATAACTCTCATTCTATTGTCTTCTCTCCTTCCTTTTCTCATGCTGACTATATGCCTCCCATTGTGACATTAATTCAATTCACTATCTCAAAATTTTTAATAGACAATGTAGAACTTTGGTGACTAACATTGTTTGTATTTTTTTTACCTCCAAATGTCATATAGAGATGTAATCCCCAGTGTTGACGATAGGGACTTGTGAGGTATTTGAATCATCAGACTGAATTTCTTAGACAATGAATGGCTTAGTGCCATCTGCTTGGTAATGAATGAGTTATCCCTCTTATTTTATGGGAAATGTGATTGTTTAAAAGTGTGTGGTACTTCCTCCCTCTCTCTCTTGCTCCCACTATGACCATGTGACATCTTGGCTTCCTGTCACCTCACACCATGATTATCAGCTTCCTGAGGCCCTCACCAGAAGCAGATGCCACAACCATGCTTCCTGTACAGCCTGAAGAATGATGAGCCAATTAAACTTCTTTTCTTTATAAATTACCCAGTCTCAGGTATATCTTTATAGTTATACATGAATGGACTAATACAGAATACTGGTACCAAAGAGTGGTCATTGCTGTAAAGTTACCTGAAAAAATGGAACTGGCTTTGGAACTGAGTGACAGACAGAAGTTGGAGGAGATTGGAGGACTCAGAAGAAGACAGAAAACTGAGGGAAGGTTTGGAACTTCTTAGAGACGGGTTAAATGGTTGTGACCAGAATGAAATGGTGATAAGGACAGTGATGTCCAAGCTGACAAGGTCTCAGATGGAGATAAGGAACTTCTTGGTAACTGGAGCAAAGGTAACCCTTATTATGCCTTTGCAAAGAACTTGGCTGCATTGTCTTCATGCCTAGGGATTTCAGAGTGATGATTTAGGTTAACTGGTGGAAGAAATTTCTAAGCAGCAAAGCATTCAAGAAGTTACTTGGCTGCTTCTAATAGCCTATACTCAGGTGTGGGAGAAAAGGAATGACTTAAGTTAGAACTTACATATGTCCAAGTGATCTCACTGTTCAATTCCCACCTATGAGTGAGAATGTGCGGTGTTTGGTTTTTTTGTGCTTCTGATAGTTTGCTGAAAATGATGGTTTCCAGCTTCATCCATGTCCCTACAAAGGACATGAACTCATCCTTTTTTATGGCTGCATAGCATCCCATGGTGTGTATGTGCCAGACACAGCAAGGGGAACATCACACACCACGGCCTGTCGTGGGGTGAGGGGTGGGGGGAGGGATAGCATTAGGAGATATACCTAATGTAAATGATGAGTTAATGGGTGCAGCACACCAACATGGCACATGTATACATATGTAACAAACTTGCACGTTGTGCACATGTACCCTAGGACTTAAAGTATAATAAAAAAATAAATAAAGCAAAAAAATTAAAATAAATTTAAAAAATAAAAATAACTTATATGTGAAAGAGTAGAGTGTAAAAGTTTGGAAACTTTGCATCATCATGATAGGGAAGGAATCCATGCAGGCTGTGGAGCAACCACTTGCTATATATAGCAGCATGATTAAAAGGGAGCCAAGTGCTAATAATCAAGACAATGGGAGAAAGGACTAGAAGGGATTTTAGGGATCATCAGGACACCCCCACCCATCATAGGCCCAGAGGCCTCTAATGAAAGAACGGTTTCATGGGCCCAGCCCAAGGTCCCTTTGCCCTGCCCAACCTCAGGACACTGCTCCTCACATCCCAGTTTCTCCAGTTCCAGCCTTAGCTCAAAGGGCCCCAGATACTGCTTGTGCCACTGCTTTGGAGAGCAAAAGCTACCATAAACCTTGATATCTTCCATGCGGTGTTAAGTCCTTGGGCATCCAGGATACCAGAGTGGAGGAGGCTTGGTAGCTTTTTCCTAGATTTCAGAGGATGTATGGAAAAGTATGAGTACTCAGGCAGAGGCCTGCTCCAGTGGTGGAGCCCACACAGGGAAACTCTCCTTCCCTTCTCCAGATCCCAGAATGATAGATCCACTGGCAGCTTGCATCCTGTGCCTGGAAAAGCTGCAGGCACTCAACACTAGCCCATGAGAGCCGCCACGGAGGCTGAACCCTGCAAAGCCACGAGGGCAGAGCTGCCCAAGGCTGTGGGAGCCAACCCTTGCATCAGTGTGCCCTGGATGAGGGACATGGAGTCAAAGGAGATTATTTTGAAGCTTTAAATTTTAATGATGGCCCTGCTGGGTTTCAGACTTGCATGGGGCCTGTAGCCCCCTTCTTTTGGCCAATTTCTCCCTTTTGGAATGGTAATGTTTACCCAATGCCTGTATCACTATTGTCCCTTGGAAGTAAATAAGTGTTTTTTGATTTCATAAGCTCATAGGTGAAAGGAGATGAATCTCAGGTAAGACTTAGAACTTTTGAATTGATGCTGGGATGAGTTGAGACTTTTGGGGTATTGAGAAGGTACAATTGAATGTATTTTGCAATATGAGAACATGAGACTTGGGGGCCCAGGGGTGGAATGACATGGTTTGGATCTGTATCTCCTCCAAATGTCATGCTGAAATGTGATTCCCAATGTTGGAGGTGAGGCTTATTCAGAGATGTTTTTGTCATCGAGGCAGGTCCTCCATGAATGGCTTGGACTTGGACCCCAAGATCAACCACTGAAAGGCTGGAAAATCTAATTGGAAATAGGGTGAATGTTTTATCCACTTAGATGGTCTTTCGAAATACCTAGATGGCCACTTGGTGTATCCTCAGTACCTCATTCAAAAATTAAGTCCACAGGTTCCATAATATTTTATGCATCAGGGCCAAAACAATTTAAGTGTCTCTTCCAAAAATATTGGTGGGGACACTTCTGCCCTCATATTGAGTAGGTAACCTCAAGTTGCTCCATCCACCAGAAATGCAAACCTAAAAAAAAAAAAAATAGACCAGATGTGGTGGCCCATGCCTGCAACCCCAGCACTTTGGGAGGATGAGACAGGAGTATCTTTTGAGCCCAAGGGTTTGAGACCAGCCTGGGAAACATAGCTAGACCTTACCTCTACCAAACATTAAAAAAAAAAAAAATTGTGGAATGTAGTGGTGTGTGCCTGTGATCCCAGCTGCTTGTGATGAGGCTCAGGGCTGAGGTAGATGATCGATTGGGACCAGGAAGTTGAGGCTGCAGTGAGCCACGATCATGCCACTGAACTCAAGCCTGGGCAACAGAGACCCTGCCCCTGAAAGCAATAACAATAAAAAAGTAAAGGTGGGCAAGAACCCACTCTTTATATATACCAATGAGTTAAATTTTAAAAATTATAGCTATAATCTCTCTATGCCTGTCTATATGTGTGTGTATATATATTATGTATGTATGTTAAATACCAGTGCTGGTCACAATCACAAGAGACACAATCTTGAAAGCTACAATCCTGAATGTTGAAATCCTGGAAGACAAATTCTGGGGACGGGATTAGTGCATTTTCAGTTGCACACAGGATAGTTGCATCGTGTTAAGCAGAACTGTTAGTTTGCTATTGTCTTTGTTTGAATATTAACTATGCTTTAAGGAGATATGTATGGCTGCCAAGTTGACAAAAGGCAGATTTGTAGACTTAATTTTAGATGTCCGCTTAACTGAATTACAGAATATCTAGAAACCAAGAAAGCATTATTCTGCGTGTTTCTGTGAGTGTTTTCAGAGGAGATTAGCACATGAGTCTGAGTGGACTAGGTGGAGAAGATCTACCTCACCTTAATATTTCAAGTGTTTTAAAGATCATAGAAGTGAAAATCCAGGTGAAAAATACAAGAAATTTCCCTTGCCCAATTTTTCAACCATATAGGACTTCTGCCTCTTCACACATAGTGCCATGCTTGCCTTCAAAAAATGTCCTTCATCACAGAATAAAAAAAAAAAAATGGACAAGCTCAGCGACCTTCAGAAACAAAGACACTTGCTGATACATAAATTCTTCCAGTGTTACCAAGTGCATTAAAGGGTGACCTATTCTTGGTTAGAGACTTGACTGTTGAAGAAAACAGACATATTTACCACACAGAAAAACTAGGGCATGCTTCACTTTAGCTAATGGATAGCACTTTCAAAACTGTCCCCACTGTTTGCTCTTTAAAAAATCAACTATATACAATTCATGGCGCTGTTGGATCTGAAATTTCTGAAACTCACCCACCCCTTTATGTAATAATGACTGGAAAAGTGAAACACTTTATAAATGCTTATTTGAGGATTTGTTGGACTTTGCAGAAGAAACTGGGTTTCAATGGAATCCCCAAATCATAATGGCAGATTTTCAAATAGGTGCAATCAAGGCTTCCAAAAGTAAATTTCAAGGTATTATCCATAGTTTCCTCCCCAGCTCCCCTCACCCCCCGACACACAATTCAGCCCAATGCATTTGGCAGAAAATTCAGATGAGTGGATTGGCCACACAATACAGCAGTGACAAAAACTTCAGTCTAAATGTGTCATTTATCTGCATTGGCATTTCTTCCAGGTGACAAGATTCCGTAAGCGTTTAATGAATTAAAGCTACATTTCCCTGAATAAGCCAGCAAAGTTACTGACTGGCTTGCAAATAATTGTGTGCACAGTAGGATAAGAAGACACTTAAGCAATAGTGTTGCTGTTTGATCACCAGTATTGTTTCCGCCAAATTTGTTCTCCGTGTGTGGGTGCATGGGGAATTTCTGCACACCCAAAACAACATAGGAGCATGGCACAGAATATGGGAAAATTTAATAGGGAATGCTCATGTTCATGTGAATTGAATCATACAACAATTTCAAAAAGAGCAGTTCCACACAGAAAATGAATGTGAACGTATTCTGCAAGAAGAATTCTGCCCTAAAGGAAAAAAGTAGACATTAATCAAAATGCAAGACTTCAAAATACATTTAATGATTGTCAAAGTTAGCCAGCTTTTATGGACTACTTCTGTGCAATTGTTCATATCTAACCTCCTAACACATTTTCTCATATGTCAACTTTTTTAGTGTTTTAGATTTTTTCCTTTTTTAGTTTTTTTACCACCATTTCAAATTGTCAGCAATATTTTTTAAAATGCATTCTGCTATGTATTTCATCTTCACATCATTTCCAATAATAGAAGTATAAACTGCATAAAGACTTTTAGAGAATTCTAATCAGTTTATGCACTTTTTGCAAATTTGACTCTAGGAAAGTACATTATAACAACGTTGATTTTGTGTATAAGCATTGTGCATCTATATAGAAACACTGATACTTCCTCAGGAAATGAAGAAACATCCTGTTTGTACAACTGCATTTGTAAAAGATAAAATTGCTCGAGATCTAAGTTCTTTGGACTATTGCAGATGTGGTGGTGACATATTGCAACTGATGTTTTCATCAAAGACTTAGATTGACATGGAATTTCAAAAAACAGCAGTTATAAAATGAGGTGGACATAATTACGAACCACAGTAATATATATCCACACATTTTACTTTTGACCTATTTCTTTATGAATACTGGTTATCTGCTCATAGTTGTTATACATGTGTGGCTGTTGTTAGGATATTTAAGTGCCTATACTTGCAAAAATATGTCATTATTGCACATTTTATTGTGGAAAGTGGTCAATGAATTATTCCATCATGTTTTTATGATTTTCAAATAAATCCCCCCTTTAAAGATGTAAATGAATGTCTTCTAAATTTTTTTAAAAATAATTTTTTCAATAATTATATTTTCAGGATTTTGACCTTTCAGGGTTTCATTGTTTGGGATTATAGCAGTTGAGATTGTGTCTTTCAGGATTATGGCCCAAACCCATTATTTACTTACCCCCAGATAATACCGCCGTATTAGAATATTAAATGCATTAAAGGAAAACTATTTTGATTTGCTTAGAGATTTAGAAAATGGTTGTATAAATTAAGTATTCCTGTAAACTTCAGAAATTAAGGAAATTAACCATCTACTATTTTCAAAAGTACTACTATATAAGTTAGTCCAAATATTTTAAAAGCTAAAGTTCATACAATTTAGGTAAATCATAATAAATGAGACTAACTATAAGATAGTTGGCCTAAAAACAGTCTTCTGAGTTATCAAGGAGATATATATAGGCATATATATATATATAGAGAGAGAGGCATATATAGGCATATATTTTTATTCCACTTGGGATAGTCTTCCTAAGTTTGTACAGGTTTACTGATTGAATGACTTAGTCTTAAATATAAAAAAAAGAAAATTTATCTTCAACCAAATTAAATTACTATTTTGAAAAACATTATTTCAACGCTATGTTTTGTAATATGTCATCTAGAAAACAGTTTTCAAGATCTTTTGGTAAGTTAAAACCTTAGGTTTATGTTCTATAAGGTTAATTAATTATTTGTTAAATATGTAGATTATTTCTAAATAAGATAAAATACTAAAATACTAATTTCTATGCATATTTTTAAAGCTATATATCTTTGGGTCTGTTGATGAGTGCATTAATTTTTCTCATCTTGAAAAGTTGTAGTGTAAGGGATGTTTATGCTTATAAAAAGTTGTGAGATGGCCAGGCACAGTGGCTCACGCCTATAATCCCAACACTTTGGGAGGTCGAGGTGGGTGGATCATGAGGTCAGGAGTTCAAGACCAGCCTGGCCAACATGGTGAAACCCTGTCTCTACTAAAAATACAAAAATTAGCTGGGTGTGGTGGCGGGCGCCTGTAATCCCAGCTACTCAGGAGGCTGAGGCAGGAGAATCGTTTGAACCCAGGAGGCAGAGGTTGCAGTGAGCCGAGATCGTGCCATTGCACTCCAGCCTGGGCAACAGGGTGAGATTCTATCTCAAAAAAAAAAAAAAAAAAAAAGTTCTGAGATGTATATTTATGAGCTTTGCTAATCTGCTACGAAATACTGATGTATAACAGAGTTTACAATCATCCGTATCCCAATTTTCTCTCTAAAATGAAAGCTACTATGAATGAAAATTATAATCAATATATGTGAATAAACTCAACTAGGAGTAAAGTAGCATAGTCGAACAACTTTGTATGCAAGATAAACAAGATATGTTTTATTAAGGAAAAATAGTTCTGTCTTAAAGTAAGATGACTAGTAGTTTCAAAATAAAAAGTGCTGGGATATAGTTCAAAACCTAAATTATACAAAAAGCTGTAAAGGAGAATTTTATTTATTATTTATCTATTTATTTATTTATTTTTGAGACGGAGTCTTGCTCTGTCACCCAGGCTGGAGTGCAGTGGCACAACCTCAGCTCACTGCAACCTCCACCTGCTGGATTCAAGCAATTCTCCTGCCTCAGCCTCCCAAGTAGCTGGGACGACAGGCGCGTGCCCCCATGCCCAGCTAATTTTGTGTATTTTTAGTAGAGATGGGGTTTCACCATGTTAGCCAGGGTGGTCTCGATCTCCTGACCTCGTGATCCGCCCACCTCGGCCTCCCAAAGTGCTGGGATTATAGGCATGAGCCACTGCGCTTGGCCATTTTATTTTATTTGCTGTGGTCAGAGTTGGCTAAGGAATAATGGGTATATACGTACTTTTACAAAAAGAACTAAAATATAAAATATACTAATGCAAAAGTAGAATGTTATTTTCTCTTTGTCAAAATGACAAAATTTTCTTTCATTATTAGCCTGGCCATAGTAAGAAATTGTAAAAGTTGTTTTCATTTCCTTCCAAACCATCTGACTGAAAGACAAATATTTTGTGTCACAGAGTAAAATGCTATCCCAAATGTGTAGAAACAGGTAAATACAGAGATACAAAGATACATAGCTGAAGATCAGATTATCTGGAGCAGTAGACACTGGAGCCACTAACTGGTGGTACATTTATTTATTTATCTATTTATTTATTTATTTATTTTATTTTGAGACAGAGTCTCACTCTGTCACCCAGGCTAGAGTGCAACAGCACGATCTCGGCTCACTGCAACCTCCGCCTCCCGGGTTCAAGTGACTCTTCCACCTCAGCCTCCCGAGCAGCTGGGACTACAGGCGCATGCCAGCACACACAGCTAATTTTTGTATTTTTAGTACAGACGGGGTTTCACCATATTGGCCAGGCTTGTCTCGAACTCCTGACCTTGTGATCTGCCGCCTCAGCCTCTCAACATGTTGGGATCACAGGCATAAGCCACTGCACCCAGCAACTGGTGATACTTTTAATGGGTAATTTTCATGAATTCCTAGGAGCTGAGTGTGGACACGGTGAGCGTGAGAAACTCCTCAGGGCTGTAGTATCAGGGAGGCCACCACACTTACATGGGTTTTCCTTTCAGGAATCCCAGCAGGTTTTCATGATGTAGAGCCAAGAAAAATCTCCTGTGGCTCTGGCAGGAGGAGGACAAAAGTATCCATCTTTAAATAGCCCAACACATTCTTGCATTAGGAGTCTCCAGTGAAAAAGAACCAATAGGATGACTATACATGTAGAGATTTATTATAAGAAATTTGTTCTTGTAATTTTGAAAACTGACAAGTCCCAAGATTTGCACTCAGACCCATGAGAGTTAATGGTGTGGGTCCAGTGTCAGTCTGAAAGCCTGAGAATCAGGAGAGCTGATGGTATGTTTCAGTCTGAAGGTCTCCAGGCTCAAGAACTAGGAAAAGCCAATGCCTCAGTTTGTGTCTAAAGGCAAAAAAAGACTACTGTCACTGTTCAAAGGCAGTCAGGCAGAAAGAGTTCCCTCCTATTTAGCCATTTTGTTCTATTGAGAGCTTCAATGTATTAAAGGAAGCTCGCAGACATTAGGAAGGCAATCTACTTTACTCAATCTCCTGAACGAAAGGTTACCCTCAGCCAGGAACACCCTCATGGATACAGCTAGAATGATGTTTAACGCAATGTCTGGGCACCCCATTGCCAGTCAAGGTGAAACACAAAATTAGCCATCATAAATCTCTATAACAAAGGCCTACTCTCTACGGAAACTGATTTTTACTAAAGTCTTACCACACTCAGGAAGCAGACAATTTCTTAACTTCATCCCCCTCTAGCCTTCTCATCTTACCCAATGGAGAAGGAAAGGTAAGAAATGCTTATGAAGGCCATAGCTCAGACACATACTACAAGACTGAGATTTAATAAGATAACAGAATGTGGCTCCTCCTCTATACCTTACCACCAAATAGACAGTGCTCCAAGACACTTGCTCTAGCTGAAAGAGCCACGAAGCGTGCAAACTCTATTTAAAAACGTGTTCTTAGGAAACCCCAAAGACAAGAGAGACAAAAACAAGAACACCAGAGGAATCTGAAGTTTCTCACACCCAAAGCTACAGCAAAACTTAGATAAACCCAACTCCTAACCACACTAACAAAAAACCTGGCAATGCTGACCTTTATACCGAAGCTCTGTAATCCTGGAAACAGTTACCATTTTAAAAACATCACAACCCGCTTATTGTTCTGGGAAACAGCTTATTGCAAAGAATCATCCTTCTCCATATGACTTATCTAAGTCTTGTAGGAAACCCATTTGTTTACCTAAGACAAGGCCACGCACAGACCTTCCAAATTCCCATTCTAAGTGATTAATTAGCTGAAGTGTTTGTTCCCACTGATTATTGCAAACAAAATGCCTGTTAACCTTGACTTGAGAAAATCTTAATTAACCGTCTTTCCTTCCCATAGTATCCCGAGGTTTGTCTCAGCCCTAAGTTTAAACAATCATTAGCATACAGAACAACCAGTTCTAATGATTACTACTGAAAATTGGCTGACATCGAGGAAAGAAATTTCTGGTTCCACTTACAGTCACACATGTAATAAACATGGAAATCTTATGAATAGTCTGATTATGTCACTGGTTTATCTCACTCCCCAATAACCAGTTCTTTCTAGCCTTATTTACTCTTTACTATGAAAGAGCATTTCGTTCGTGCTTACCTTTGAAACACTTAACAGATTTTGTGCATTCTCCCTATTCCAATAGTCTTTTCTCCCTATTCCAATAGTCTTTTCAAATCAAGTCTGTCTTTACTGAAGTCTGGATTTTATAAATTTCCTCAACCTCACACTAAAGGCTTATTCACCTCAGTTGCTATTACCCTATATATCATGTTTGAATTTCAACAAAAATTACAAGTCTAAAGGCAAGAAAAAATAAAACAGCCTTCAGGGCCAACACAAACATTAGAACCAGTCTCAGGTATGGCAAAGATTTGGGGATTTTCAGGTAGGGAATTTAAAATAACTTTGATTAATACGTTAAGGACTCTAATGGAAAAAGTAGACAATATGCAAGAACTGATGGGTAAAGTAAGCAGAGAGATGGAAATTCTAAGTATTAAAAGAAAATGCGAGAAATCAAAAACACTAACAGAAATGAAGAAGGCCTTTTACGGTCTCATCAGCAGCAGACTGAACACAACTGAAGAAAAAAATCATTTAACTTTAAGATATGTCAAAAGAAGCTTTCCAAATTGAAATGCAGAGACAGAAAACAAATGAAAGAAACAGAACAGCCTAGAACAGTGGGATAATTTCAAAAGTTGTAGCATATACATGCATTAAAATGCATAGCACAGCAGAATGAGAAGAAAGAGAAAATGAATCAGATGTAATATTATTACATCAAATATTATTATTGTTTGATGTAATAATGGCTGAGCAGTTTCCAAAATTAATGGTAGACACCAAACCACAAATACAGGAAGCTCAGAGAACACTAAGCACAATAAATACCAAATAATATATACCCAAGCATAGCATATTCAAACTTCAGGAAACCATAGATGAAGAGAACATTTTCAAAAATACCAAGCGGGCCGGGTGTGGTGGCTCATGCCTGTAATCTCAGCACTTTGGGAGGCCGAGGTGGGCGGATCACCTGAGGTTGGGAGTTGGAGACTAGCCTGACCAACATAGAGAAACCCCGTCTCTACTAAAAATACAAAATTAGCTGGGTGTGGTGGCACACGCCTGTAATCCCAGATACTCTGGAGGCTGAGGCAGAATTGCTTGAACCCTGGAGGCGGAGGTCATGGTGAGCTGAGATGGCACCACTGTACTCCAGCCTGGGCGATGAGAGTGAAACTCTGTTCCAAAAAAAAACAAAAAACAAAAAATGAAAGAAAGCCAAAGAAGAGGGGAGTATAATAAAATGTTGAAAGAAAATAAATACCAACCTAAGAATTCTATATCAAGCAGAATTACTATTAAGTGGTGAAGGAGAAATATAGACTGTCTCAGAGAAATTTGAATGATTCATTACCCACACACCTGCCTTGTAAGAAATGTCTAATATTAATCAGGGTAGAGAAAAATTTGTATAGGTAAAAACTTCAGATTTGCATAAAGAAATAATGAGAAGGAACAAATGAAGTTAGAATAAAATCTTTTCTTTTTTATTCTTAATTGATCTATTAGATAACTGTTCAAAGTAATAGCAGTAACAATATATTGAGTAGTTGTAGCATATGGATAAATGAAATGAATGACCCACTTTTATAAGAGACATGAGGGAAGAATTGGGAATACCATGTTACAAGTTACCTTTACTAATCATGAAGTGGTATAATGTTATTTGAAAGCTGACTTAGATCAATAATGAATTTATATTGCAAACTCTAGGGCAGACACTAAAATCATTTTCAAAAGAAATATATTTGGTATGTTAAGGGAGAAGAGAAAATGGAAATGTATAAAATACTCAACTAAAACCAGAGAAAACATAGTAAGAAAGAAGGAAAAAAGAAACAAATGATAAGGTACAACTAATAGAAAATAGCTACAAGCATGGTAGATATCAATCCAACTGTAACAATAATCACTTTAAATACAAGTGGTCTAAATACCCTAAATAACAGATATTGCCATAGTGGATTTAAAAAGAAAGACAAGACCCAACTCTATGTTGTTCTACAGAAAAATGACATTTAGAAAATGTATAACATTACAATTGGTTTAAAAAAAATTGAAATGAGCTACGGAAAAATATCTGAACCACAAAACACAAAAACTCTTTTTAAAAAACATTCAGTTAGCATTTGACTAAGAAGAAAAAGAAAACAAATTAATTTATAAAAAGTAAAAGAGTGTTGTAAAATGATGTTAATTATCTCCAGTCTGGTACACAGATAAGTAAAAAATAGATTGATTTCATATTTATTTGTGAAAAAAATCCCTAGTATTTAAGTGCCTACATTAAGTCTGTTTAACAGTAGCCATAGTTGGGATAGTTGAGGGTTAAGAAAAATCATTATATTCGCTTAGGAAAGTAATTGATACTTCAAATAGAATGTTCAGAAATACAAGTACGAATAAATTTAAAGTAATTGCTCAAAAGTCCTATCTCCTGGTAAAAATTTATTTTGTTTTAACTTGAATTTCTTTTCACAAGCTCATTTTAATATTGAAACAAAAATATATATATAAACCTATTATGTATCCACAAAATTAAAAATTTTACAAGGTATCAAAATGAATAAAATGCGTAAGAGAGTTCCACTCATTTACATTTCAAGATTTTCTACTCCATTTGATGTGATTTTTCTCATTCAAAACAGCTAGCATTGCTGTGATCCCATGGCCTCATGAAGTATTTCAGTCCCACATTTACTCATACATACGTTTTTCCATATGTCTTCTTTGTGCTTTTTATTTAATATGCAAATTCAATGATTTAAAATCAGATCTAATAAGGTTGAATTCATTTATTCAAGACATATTTATTCAATACCTACTTTGTGCCAGGTATTCTACTGGACACTTGGGATACAACGATAAGCACAATAGACAAAAATGCCTGTTTTCCTGGAACTACATTGGAGAAGGTCAATATTTTAAATTTTGCACATCAGCTGTTATTTAATCCCTCTTGATAATTATATTCAGTATTTAAAAAATTATTTTATGCATAAAGAAACTGAGTCCTAGAGAGGTCAAGTGACTTGTAAATATCACATGGCTAATAAAAGGCTGGGCCAAGTTCATAACCCAATTTTGCATTTGACTTTCAGGATAACTTCAGGATATGGCATTGTTCTTGTTACAGGAATGATGATGCTATATTTGAGTAAGAAATGTTTCTAAAAGCAAATTGGAAAATGACCAAGCACACAGCTACTGAGTTCCATCCTACTTGTTCAATCTTTAGGATTTAATGGCCATTCATTGATTTCTGATGCCTTTCTTTTTTCCAGTACTTAGGAGAGATATACCATCTTCAGACAGAGGCTGAAGTTTGTATGAGAATCAGAATAGTTCTGGTATTCGGACCTGGTATTTGGGAAAGGGATTTATTTATAGAGAATCTGACATACATAGATGAATCTTTATAGTGGATCTTAAATCATAAGGAAAAAGTCCTTAGGATCAAAATACATGACAATGAAGTAAGCAATTGTATTATCTTGGCACGACAGGTCATATTACAATCAGAAAATAATTTTTCTAATAATCCATCATTTTGGAGCTATGCAAAAAGTAACCATTTTAGAACAATTATATACCTTGTTATTATAGATTAGAAGGTATGTCTACCTTTTTATCATTTCCTTTTTGGTGAGAAGTTAGATAACAGTATGTTGACTATATACAGTGAAAGACAAAAATAAATAGTAAAAACAAAAATAGAACAAACATTCCATGGTGGGTTTTATTCTGTTTTTGCTGCAGTTATCTTCTTTGCTTTGTTTTGTTTTGTTTTATATGGTTTCCCTTGAATGATTTATTGAACTCATATGAATTTACCTTCTTGCTATACTTCAGTAACTCCTATTCTGAATTGTCTTCTAAAATCTGAGGTCATATTTTCAACTGCTAGGTGGACATCTCCAATTACTCAGAGGCAACTAAAACTCAATGGAACTAAAAGTAAATGAACTAATCTCACTCCATAGCCATCTCTCTCTTTATATTAGCCTAAATCAGTTCATGTCTCTACCATCTATCTCTATCATATATCACATATATATGTGTGTGTGTGTGTGTGTGTGTGTGTGTGTGTGTGTATCTAATCCATTGGTAATATATCAATAAGTATTTTCAATTTCATTTTCATAACTCAAACAGACCCTGCAAACATAATCACAATGCTTTAATTCATGTGATACTCAGCTCTTGGCCAAACATCTGAAATATTTATCTATCTAGTGTTCTTATCCTCAGTGTCTCCCTGTGCAAATCCATCCTTTCTGCTACCATGAGAATTAACCTAGAAAACAAATCTGATAATGTCACTCCTCTACTAAGGACCCTTCAATGTTTCCCTATCATCCTAAAGTCTAAACTTTTTAGCATTGAGTTCCGGGCCTTTCACCATTTTTTCCTCAGCTTACTTCTATTGTCTTCTGGTAGACTAAGAAGTTTGGACTTGATTATAGGGCATGGGAATTCATGAGAAATTTTAAGTATAAGATTGATAATGGAAAAAAATCCCATGTTAGAAATGTCACTCTAGTTGCAGTGTGCAGAAAAATTTGGAAGCAGTTTTCCTTACTCATTTCCCCTAGTTTGTGTATCAGGAATTTCCACCAATGGTCGGAATTTTCCTCTTTTGGAGCTGCATTTTGCACATCTAATTTCTCTTTACCCAACTACCCTTCAGATTATTAAAAGACAGTTTTTATGTCCCTTAAGAAGTTATCGTAAAAACTCTGGCTTCTTCTCCAAGTGAGATGAGTCTACCCAGAAAAGAGACATGAGTTGACTTGCAGTTTACAAGGATCACAACCTGGCTACTGTGTTGACAATAGATTGTAAGAGAGCAAGGAGACTAGTGAGAAGGCTATGGCAATTATCCAGATGATAGATAATGGTGGCATGAATTATGAAGGTAGCAGTGGAGGCAATGAGAAATTGTAGGATACTGATACATGTTAAAGATAAACAATAAGTACCACTGTATTGAATATGGATTGTAAGAGAAAGAGAGTAGTTAAGGGGGACTCCAACATTTTGGACCTAAGAAATTGATAGAATATCACCGCCATTTACCGATATTAGTAAAACTGAGAGAAGAGTAGTTTGAGGGGAAAATGTCAGTAGCTCAGATTTGAATATGTTGAATTGGACAGGCTCATTTGTCATCTAAGTGGTGATTTAGAGTAATTTGTAAAGACAAGTATGGAACTTGGGCGAGAGGACTAGGCTGGAGAGAGAAACTTGGGAAGCATCAACATATAGATTATATTTAAAGTCCGCACCTAGATGAAATCACCAAAGGAGTGAGTACAGATGCAAATGAGAAAAAATCCAAGGATTATGTTTTTAAGGCAACAATGTTAAGAAGCCTGTGATATGTGAGGTATATAGCAAAGGAAACCAAGAAGGAGCAGCCAGAGATGTTGAAAGATAATCAGGAAAATGCATTGGCTTGAAAACCAAGTGAAAGAAAAGTATCTCAGGAAGAAGTGAGTGAGCAAGAGTATCAAATATTGTTGATAAATCAAGTATTATGAGGAAGAGAACTGACAGCAAATTTGGTGACAATGATAAAAGTAGTATTCCAGTTATCTATTACTGTATAACAAATCACCCAAACATTTAGTGGCTTAAAGCAACAAAACTTATTGGATTATTATCTCTTACAGGTTTCAGGTTTGACTGGGCTCTGCTCAGCATTTCTCACACTGGTCTCTCATGCAGTTGCAGTCAGATGGTGGCTGAGGTGGAAATCATCTCAGAGGCCGCCTCGGTCACGTCTGGAAACAAATGCTATTGACTGCTGGAGCTGTCAGCGGCAACTCCCACATGTGGGCTTTTACTGTGTCCTGGGCTTTCTTGGTGCATGGTGGCTGGATTCCAAGAATCAGCATCGCAAGAAAGAAAGTCAGGTAGAAGCGGTATTACCTCCTTTGATCAGCCTTGGAAGTCACATATTACTCCGGCAGTGTTTTCCT
Source organism: Papio anubis (assembly GCF_008728515.1). NCBI lineage: Eukaryota > Metazoa > Chordata > Mammalia > Primates > Cercopithecidae > Papio > Papio anubis. Next base: position 9,643,655 of record NC_044996.1, on the reverse strand, counting down.
CACTGAAAGTGAGTCAATAAGACCAGCGCTATTCAAAGAGAGGGAAATTAGATTCCACCTCTTGATGGGAGGTGTGTAGAAGAATTAGGAGAAACTGCTTTAAAACGGCTCACGCCTGTAATCCCAGCACTTTGGGAGGCCGAGGCTGGTGGATCTCTTCTCACTGAAGAGATTTAAACAAACAAACAAACAAAAAAGTCTGGCATCACTGAGCCCATCCCTCCCTAACCCCCCAGTAACCAAGTGTGGTGAACATCTTTGGGGACTGGGGGAGAAAGAACACAGCAATTGTGTGGCATCGAACCCAGTGTCGTCCTATTAGAACAGAAAGAAAAGCTGGACCAAACTCAACTGATGCTCGTCCACAGAGGGAGCATTTAAATCAGCCCTACCAGAGGGGAATCGCAGATCCCAGCACTTCAAACTTGAGTTCCTGCAAACTTAGCCACCAAGAGCTGCAGTGCTCTGTGTCTCCAGGTAAACTTGAAAGGCAGTCGAGGTCATAAGGACTGCAAGTCGTAGGTGTGTCCCAGTGCTGAATGACGACCAAAGACAGTGGACTGGTTGGGCATACAACCTACTGAGAAACGAGCTGGAGCAGTTACAGGAGTGCTGGCATCACCCTTCCCCTAACCCCACACTGTAGGATTAGCAGCTCCAAAAAGACCTCCTTTTTCCACTTGAAGTTTGAAAAGAGTAGGGAACATGGTGGATAAGCTTTTTGATGTGCTGCTGGATTCGGTTTGCCAGTATTTTATTGAGGATTTTTGCATCGATGTTCATCAGGGATATTGGTCTAAAATTCTCTTTTTCTGTTGTGGCTCTGCCAGTCTTTGGTATTAGGATGATGTGGGCCTCATAAAATGAGTTAGGGAGGATTCCCTCTTTTTCTATTGATTGGAATAGTTTCAGAAAGAATGGTACCAGCTCCTCCTTGTACCTCTGGTAGAATTCGACTGTGAATCCATCTGGTCCTAGACTTTTTGGTTGGTAGGCTATTAATTATTGCTTGCAATTTCCAGAACCTGCTATTGGTCTATTCAGAGTTCCCGCTTCTTCCTGGTTGGTCCTGGGGAAGTGTATGTCCAGGAATTTATCCATTTCTTCTAGAAGTTTTCTAGTTTATTTGCATAGAGATGTTTATAGTATTCTCTGATAGTAGTTTGTATTTCTGTGGGGTCGGTGGTGATATCCTCTTTATCATTTTTTACTGTGTCTATTTGATTCTTCTCTCTTTTCTTCATTAGTCTTGCTAGCAGTCTATCAATTTTTGTTGATCTTTTCAAAAACCAGCTTCTGGATTCATTGATTTTTGAAGGGTTTTTGTGTCTCTATCTTCTTCAGTTCTGCTCTGATCTTAGTTATTTCTTGCCTTCTGCTAGCTTTGAATGTGTTTTTGCTTCTCTAGTTCTTTTAATTGTGATGTAAGGGTGTCAATTTTAGATATTTCCTGCTTTCTCTTGTGGGCATTTGGTGCTATAAATTTCCCTCTACATACTGCTTTAAATGTGTCCACTGATTCTATGTTGCATCTTTGTTATCATAGGTTTTAAAGAACATCTTTATTTCTGCCTTCATTTTTGTTATGCCAGTAGTCATTGCAAGGCTAGTTCAATATATGCGAAATCAATAAACATAATCAGCATATAAGCAAGACCAAAGACAAAAAACCACATGATTATCTCAAGAGATGCAGAAAAGGCTAACACTGACAAAATTCAACAGCCTGTCATGCTAAAACTCTCAAACAATTAGGTGATGATGAAACATCTGAAATAACAGAGCTATTTATGATAAACCACAATCAATATCATGAATGGGCAAAACTGGAAGCATTCCCTTTGAAAACAGCACAAGATAGAGATGTCCATACCCTCCTGCTCAACATAGTGTTGTAGGGTTCTGGCGGGGCAATCAGGCGGGAGAAAGAGATAAAGGGTATTTCAATTCTGGGAAAAGAAGTCAAATTGTCCCTGTTTACCCTGGCTGACATGATTGTATATTTAGAAAACCCATCACCTCAGCCCAAAATCTCCTTAAGAAACGGTAAGCAACTAAGCAAAAGTCTCAGGATACAAAATCAAAGGTGCAAAAATCACAAGCATTCTTATATACACCAATAACAGACAAACAGAGAGCCAAATCATGAGTGAACTCCATTCACAATTGCTTCAAAAGAAGGGCAAATACCTAGGAATCCAACACAAAGTATATGAAGGACCTCTTCAAGGAGAACTACAAACCACTTACTGATCAACGAAATAAAAGAGGACACAAACAAATGGAAAGACATTCCATGCTCATGGATAAGGAAGAATCAATATTGTGTGAAAATGGCATACTGCCCAAGGTAATTTTATAGATTAGGCATCCCATTAGAAAGCTACCAATGACTTTCTTCACAGAACTGGAAAAACTTACTTTTACAGTTCATATGGAATAAAAAGAGCCACATTGCCAGACAATCCTAAGCCAAAGGCCAAAGCTGGAGGCATCATGCTACCTGACTCAAACTATTGCACAAGGCTACAGTAGCAAAACAGCATGGTACTGGTACCAAAGAAACAAGAGATATATAGACCAATGGAACAGAACAGAGAGTCCTCAGAAATGTCTACACATCTACAACCATCTGATCTTTGACAAACCTGACAAAAACAAGAAATGGGGAAAGGATTCCCTATTTAATAAATGGTGCTGGGGAAACTGGCTAGCCATATGTAGAAAGCTGAAACTGGATCCCTTCGTTACACCTTATACAAAAATTAATTCAAGATGGATTAGAGACTTAAATGTTAGACCTAAAACCATGAAAACCCTAGAAGAAAACCTAGGCAATGCCATTCAGGACATAGGCATGGGCAAGGACTTCATGTCTAAAACCCCAAAAGCAATGGCAACAAAAGCCAAAATTAACAAATAGGAACTAATTAAACTAAAGAGTTTCTGCACAGCAAAAGAAACTACCCTCAGAGTGAACAGGCAACCTACAGAATGGGAGAAAATTTTTGCAATCTACTCATCCGACAAAGGGCTTATATCCAGAACCTATAAAGAACTCAAACAAACTTGCAAGAAAAAAAAACAAACAACCCCATCAAAAAGTGGGCAAAGGATATGAACAGACACTTCTCAAAAGAAGACATTTATGCAGCCAACAGACACATGAAAAAATGCTCATCAACACTCACCATCAGAGAAATGCAAATCAAAACCACAATGAGATACCATCTCACACCAGTTAGAATGGTGATCATTAAAAAGTGAGGAAATAACAGGTGCTGGAGAGGATGTGGAGAAATAGGAACACTTTTACACTGTTGGTGGGACTGTAAACTGGTTCAACCATCGTGGAAGACAGTGTGGTGATTCCTCAAGGATCTAGAATTAGAAATACCACTTGACCCAGCCATCCCATGACTGGGGATATACCCAAAGGATTATAAATCATGCTGCTATAAAGACACATGCACATGTGTGTGCAAAGACTTGGAACCAACCCAAATGTCCATCAATGATAGACTGGATTAAGAAAATGTGACACATATACACCATGGAATACTATGTAGCCATAAAAAAGGATGAGTTTGTGTCCTTTTTAGGGACATGGATGCAGCTGGAAACCATCATTCTCAGCAAACTATCACAAGGATAGAAAACCAAACACTGCATGTTCTCACTCATAGGTGGGAACTGAACAATGAGAACACTTGGACACAGGGTGGGGAACATCACACACCAGGGCCTGTTGTGGGGTAGGGGTAGAGGGGAGGGATATCACTAGGAGATATACCTAATGTAAATGATGAGTTATTGGGTGCAGCACACCAACATGGCACATGTATACATATGTAACAAACCTGCACGTTGTGCACATGTACCCTAGAACTTAAAGTATAATAAAAAATAAATAAATAAATAAATAAAAGAGTAGGGAAGGCTGTCTTCCATCCTTGATACCAGCTAAGCCACAGCAGGATAGGGCACCAGTCAGTCATAAGGCCCCTGTGCCAGGCCCTATCTCCCTGATGACATTTCTAGGCACAAGCTGGGCTAGAAGGAAACTGGCTGCCTTGAAGGGAAGTATCCAGTCTTGGCAGCATTCGTCTCCTGCTATCTACGATTCCTTAGGCACTGAATAACCAGCAGCGATACTCAGGTACTACACTGAGGGCCTTGGTTGAGCCTCTGAGATTTGCTGGCTTCAGGTGAGACTCAGCACATTACCAGCTATGGTGGCTACAGGGTTTACAAAACTCCTTCTGCTTGAAAAAAGCAGGAGGACTTTGTATTGCACCTTAGGTATCAGCATGGCCACAGGGGGATAGAATACCAAGTGAATGCTTCAGGTCCTCAATTCCAGGACTTGATTCTTGGACAGCATTGCTGGACCTGCCCAGGACAAGAGGGGAGCCCACTGTCCTGAATGTTGAGTCCTAGGCAAGGCAGCTTCACCACAAGCTGACTTAAGAGCCCTTGGACATTTAGAGAAGATTCCTGGTAGTCTGGTGGCACTCCTTGTGGCATGGGGTGGCAGGGGCTACAGGGTGAGGCTCCTCTGCCTTTAGAAAGGGGAGAGAAGAGTGGGGAGAACTGCCCTGTATGATTTGAATGCCAGTTCAGTGACAGCACAATAAAAAACCAGGTAGACTTCTCAGGTGTTTTTAGTCCTTGACTACTGGATAGCAGCTCTGGACCCAATCAGGGCCTGAGGATCTTGCCTCCCTGAAGGGAAGGACACAGGCCTGCCTAGCTTTGTCATCTGCTGATTCTAGAGACCCAGGGCCTTGAGCGAACATAGGTAGTAACCAGTGAGTGGTTATAGCAGGCCTTGGATGAGATCCAGTGCTGTACTAGCTTCAGGCCTGGCCTAAGTTCAGTCATAGTGGTGGTGGCCACAAGAGTGCTTGTGTCTCTCCACCTCCACATTTATGTGGCTTAGAACAGAGAAAGAGACTCCGAATGTTTGGGAGAAAGTAAGGGAAGAGGACAAGAGTCTCTGCCTGATAATCCAGAGAATTCTCTAGGATTTTGCCCAAGACCATCAAGGCAATACCTCTACGACTCTACAAGAACCACAGCATTACTGGCCATGGGGTACCCCATAAAGTAGTTACAGCTTAGATCACAACACAGAAATCCTTTCAAATATCTGGAAAGCCTTCCCAGGAATGATGGGTACAAATAAGCTCAGATAGGAAAGACTACAATAAATACCTAACTCTTCTATGCCCAGACACTGAAGAATATCTACCAGCATCAACACCATCGAGCAAAACATGACCTCCAAATGAACTAAGTAAGCCATCAGAACCAATACTGGAGAAAGAGAGATGTGTGACCTTTCAGACAGAGAATTCAAAATAGCAGTGTTGAGGAAACTCAAAGAAATTCAAGATAACACAGAGAAGGTATTCAGAATTCTATCAGATAAATTTAACAAAGAGATTGAAATAATTTAAAATAATCAAGCAGAAATTACAAGAGCTGAAAAATGCAACTGGCATACTGACGATTGCCTGAGTCCTATAGAAGCAGAATTGATCAAGCAGAAGAATGAATAAGAGCTTGAAGACAGGCTATTTGAAATTAAACATTCAGGGGAGACAAAAGAAAGAAGAGTGAAAAACAATGAAACATGCCTACAGGATCCAGAAAATAGCCTCAAATGGGCAAATCTAAAAGTTACTGGCCTTAAAGAGGAGGTAAAAAAAGATATAGGGGTAGAAATTTTATTCCAAGGAATAATAGAGAACTTCCCAAACCTAGAGAAATATATCAATATTCAAGTACAAGGAGATTTTAGAACACCAAACAGATTTAGCCCAACGAAGACTACATCAACACATTTTATAATCAAACCCCCAAAGGCCAAGGATAAAGAAAGGATCTTAAAAGCAGCAAGAAAAAAGAAACAGATAACATACAATGGAGTTCCAATCCTTCTGGCAGCAGACTTTTGAGTGGAAACCTTTCAGGCCAGGAGAGAGTGTCATGACATGTTTAAAGTGCTGAAGCAAAAAACCAAAAACCAAAAAACAAAATTTTTATCCTACAATAGTATATATTTTCAAAATATCCTTCAAGAATGAAGGAGAAATAAAGACTTTCCCAGAGAAACAAAAGCTGAGGGATTTTATCAACACCAACCTGTCCTATAAAAAATGCTAAAGGGAGTACTTCAATCAGAAATAAAAAGACATTTTAAAAATAAATTTATTTTAAATCTTTCAGAACCTTATTTTGGATTGCTGCATGGTAATATAGGTTGTACATGTGTCATAATGTATTTATTTATTTATTTATTCATTTATTTTTCAACTTTTATTTTAAGTTCACGGGTACATGTGCAGGATGTGCAGGTTTGTTACATAGTTGTGTGATGTGGTGATCTGCTGCACAGACCATCAAATCACCTAGGGATTAAGCCTAGCATCCATTATTTATTCTTCCTGATGCTCTCTCTTCCCCCGACAGGCACCAGTGTATTTTGTTTCCCCCCGATGTGTCCATGTTTTCTCATGATTTAGCTCCCACTTATAAGTTAGAACACATGATGTTTGTTTCTTTGTTCCTGCATTAGTTTGCTGATGATAATGACTTTCAATTCCATATATATCCCTGAAACAGACATGATCTCATTCCTTTTTATGGCTGCAAAGTATTCCATAGTATATACGTACCACATTTTCTTTATCCAGTTTATCATTGATGGGCATTTGGGTTGATTCTATGTCTTTGCTGTTGTGAATAGTGCTGCAATGAACATAACATATGCAAGTATCTTTATAATAGAATGCTGTATATTCTTTTGGGTATATATCCAGTAATGAAATTGCTGGGTCAAATGGTATTTCTGCTTCTAGATCTTTGAGGAATTGCCACACTGTCTTTCAAAATGGTTGAACTAATTTGCACTCCCATCAAATATGTGTAAGTGTTCCTTTTTCTCCACAACCACACCAGCATCTGTTATTTTTTGACTTTTTAATAATAGCCATTCTGACTAATGTGAAATGGTATCTCAGTATGGTTTTGATTTGTATTTCTCTAATGATCAGTGACACTGACCTTTTTTTCATATGCTTATTGGCTGCATAAATGTCTTCTTTTAAGAAGTGTCAGTTCATCTTCTTTGCTCACTTTTTGAATGGTGTAGTTTGTTTTCTTCTTGTACATTTGTTTAAGTTCCTTGTAGAATCTGGATATTAGACCTTTGTCAGATGGATAGATCGCAAAAATTTTCTCCCATGCTGTAGGTTGTCTGTTCACTCTGATAATAGTTTCTTTTGCTATGCAGAAGCTCTAGTTTAATTAGATCCCGTTTGTCAATTTTGGCTTTTGTTGCAATTGCTTTTGGCTTTTTTTGTCATGAAATCTTTGCCCATGCCTATGACCTGAATGGTATTGCCTAGATTTTCTTATAGGGTTTTTATAGTTTGGGGCTTTACATATAACTCTTTAATCCATGTCGAGTTAATTTATGTATATGATGTAAGGAAGAGGAACAGTTTTAATTTACTGCATATGGCTAGCCAGCACTCCCAGCACTTTTTATTAAATAGGGATTCCTTTCCCCATTGCTTGTTTTTGTCAAGTTTGTTGAAGATCAGATAGTTGTAGGTGTGGCCTTATTTATGGGTTTTCTATTCAGTTCCATTGGTATATGTATTTGTTCCTGTACCAGCACCATGCTGTTTTGGTTACTGTAGCCTTGTAGTATAGTTTGAAGTCAGATAGCATGATGCCTGCAGCTTTGTTCTTTTTCCTCAGGATTGTCTTGGCTATTTGAGCTCTTTTTTGGTTCCATATAAATTTTAAAATAGTTTCCTCAAATACTGTGAAGAATGTCAACGATAATTTACTGAGGATAGCATTGAATCCATAAATTACATTGGGCAGTATGGCCATTTTCATGATATTGATTCTTTCTATCCACAACCATAGAATGCTTTTCTATTTGTTTCTGTCCTCTCTGATTTCTTTGAGCAGTGGTTTGTAGCTCTCCTTGAAGTTGTCCTCAGCTTACCTTGTTAGCTTTATTTTTCGGTATTGTATTCTTTCTGTAGCAATTGCAAGTGGGAGTTTATTCATGATCTGGCTCTCTGCTTGCCTGTTGTTGGGTGTACAGAAATGAGAGCAATTTTTGCACATTGGTTTTATATCCTGAGACTTTGCTGAAGTTATCAGGATAAGAAGCTTTTGGGCTAAGATGGTGGGGTTTTCTACATATAGGATCGTGTCATCTGCAAACAAAGACAATTTGACCTCTCTCTTCCTATCTCAGTACCCTTGATTTCTTTCTCTTGCCTGATTGCCCTGGCCAGAAATTCCAATACTATGTTTAATGAGAAAGGTGAGAGAGAGCATCCTTGTCTTGTGTTGGTTTTCAAGGGAAATGCTTCCAGTTTTTGCCCATTCAGTATGATACTGGTTGTGGGTTTGTCACATATGGCTTTTATTGTTTTAAGGCACTTCCTGCCTCACTCTCTTGCTCCTGGTCCCACTATGTGATATATCTCCTCCCCCTTTGCCTTCGTCATGACTGTAAGCTTCCTGAGCCCTCCTTAGAAGCAGATGTCAATGTTGTGTTTCCTGTACAGCCTGCAGAACCATGAGACGGTTAAACCTATTTTCTTATAAACTACCCAGTCTCAGATATTTCTTTATAGAAGTGCAAGAAGAGACTAATACAAATACTCCAAAGTGGAATTGTTGGATCATGTGATATATGGTATATATAATATGGTGTGGAAGGTGATTGGATCATGAGGGAGATTTCTCTGTTCTTCTGATAGTGAGTGAGTTCTCACGAAATCTTATGATTTTAAAGTGTGACACTCCCCCCTCCTCCTGCCGCCATGTAAAATGTGTCTTGCTTCCCCTTCAGCTTCCGCCATGATTGTTAAGTTTCCTGAGGTATTCTCAGCCATGTGGAACTATGAGTCAATTAAACCTTTTTTCTATATAAATTACACATTCTCGGGTAGTTCTTTATAGCATTGTGAAAACGAACTAATACAGTATATATATTTGGAAAGACAGGGTATCACTTTGTCACCCAAGCTGGAGTGCCTTGGTGTGATCATAGCACACGGCAGCCTTGACCTCCTGGGCTCAAGCAGTCCTCTCACTTCAGCCTTCTGAGTAGCTGCTACTACAGGAACCCGCCATAACATCCAAATAGTTAAAAAAAAAAAAATTGTAGAGACAAGGTCTTCCTCTGATGCCCAGGCTGGTTTTGAACTCCTGAACTAAAGCAATTTTCCCACCTCAGCCTCCCAAATTGCTGGAATTACAGGCACGAGCTACTATCCCTGGCCTGGTAATTTTATTTTTAGTTTTTTTTAGGAGCCTCCATAATATTTTCCACAGCAGTTACATCATTTTGCATTTCTACCAACAGCACACAAAAGTTCTAATTTCTCCACATCCTCATGGATATTTGTTATTTACTGTTTGATAATGGCCATCCAAAACAGAAGAGAGAGTATACTAACTCACTGTCACTTTGATTCGCATTTCCTTGATAATTAGTGACCTTGGGCATCTTTTCATATACCCGTTGGCCACTTGTCTTTGGAGAAATGTTTACTCAAGTCCTTTGTCTATGTTTTAATTGAATTATTTGTTTCTTTGCTATTGAATTGTAGGAGTTTCTTATGTATTTTGGAAAACAATCTTTTTTCACATATGTATGGTTTGCAAATATTTTTCCCACTCTATGGGTTGTCTTATTATTCTGTTCATTGTTCCTTTTGCCGCGCTTTTTATTTTGAGGTAGTCCCACTTGTATATTTTTGCTTTTGTAACTTGTGCTTTTGGTGTCTTATTTAATAAATTATTTCCAAGCTCAATGTCATGAAGATTTTCCTCCATGCTTTCTTCTAGTTGTATAGTTTCAGGCCTTGTGTTTAAATATTTAAACCATTTGAGGTGATTTTTGTATATAGTGTAATATAAGGCTCCAATTTTATCCTTTTCATGTGTCTATACAGTTTTCCTCAACATTATTTGTTGAAAAGAAAGAAGAATGGAATTTAATAATGATAATCTCACGCAGAAAGGAGTGCCAAGCCTGTACAAAGCACACTGGGGTAAAGGGCCCTGCCTCAAGCCTGCAGAATTCTGGGCCTCCAATTTGATCCCTGGTAATGAATTAATATGCAGAGCCCTGTAGAGAGGTCATCTTACTCTCTGTTCATAAACTGCCTCTTGACCTCTGCTGAGGATGGGTTCTAGGCCAGCAGTATGGTGATTTTATTCTGAGTCTATGGATACTCTCTTAACCTCTGTCAGTGGTATTCTGCAAAGAAGTGGTCTTTTAAAAGGACATAGAATTCCTCTTGAATTCTGATGAAAAAGAGTCTGGTTTAAATTCCTTCTACCTCTTACACTACAGTTTATCTACATTATCATTATAGTTTCAAAACACATATTTAGACATAGTTGGCAGAAGAGTGGTCCTCTCGCTCTATAATTCTAGATAACTCTACTACTGATAATGTACCCTGACGTCACATCACACTGTTATTTCCAGTGAACTTACCTCTCTGGCATGCATTTTTGATAAGCCACATATTCAAATAACTATTACAAAAGCAGCATGTGGCAAACAGTAAAATAAATTTGTAGAGAGATTAGAAAAATTATACTTGATGGGATAATTGAGAAAAGAAATTTGGGAAGTGGCAATTAGGCTGGTTTTGAAGGATGTTAGAACTGGGGTCACAGAGAATAGCATGCATACAAAGAGGAAAACAGGGTACTTAGACGAAATCATGGAAGCAGTCATTTTTGTGCAGCATACATTGCTTTAAATAGAGGTTTTTATGAATGTGGCTAGAAAGGTAAGTTGGAGCCTGTTTACAGGTGACCTTTAGCGTAAATTGAAAAGACATTCCACCATATTTTGTAAGTGCTAAAGAGCAAGCGACATCTTTTGAAATAGGAAGTGATGTATCTAAAGCATAATATGCTATCCTTTTCACAAGGAACCATGAGGATAAGAACCAAGAGGATCTTGTTTTTTTGTGTGGTGGTTTCATTTAGATATATATTTTCCCTGATTATGGCTTATTTTATCATTTCTGTTTTTCTTTTTTAACACTGTGTACCCTTGGATCTCTTTTTACCTCTAAGTGTGCTTAATTCTTCCTGGAATTTGGTAATCTATCCATCCATGTTTAAATATACACCAGGGTTCTTTGGGGGAACAATCTCACCTCTCCAGGCATAGAAATCTGTTGCCTTCCCCTATAACAGCAAACATTTCAGTAGATCCTATAACAAAAGATTAAGGTGCAATAGGGTTAAATAATTATAATGTATGCAGAGCAGGAATAACAGCACTGGTCTATCCCTGGGCATAAGTTCTCTGTCTACATCATCCTGGTAGCTGTTTAGGTAATCAATTTTCTGTAAACAAGGCATGAAAATGCTCCCACTTCCTTTGAAAGGACAGCACACCCAGGGTGTCTTTCACTCTTATTGATTTTAAATCACATTCAGTGACTGACTTTGAATCATTAAGTGGGTTTCCCTGGAGTTAAAGCACCAGAAAGATTTAATTAGAGAGCTTCAGTCCAGACAAAAGATACCATATCATTGACTTAAAATCTGAACTGAACTTCTCTTTTGATGCTGATGGGTGAAAAATGAACTTGTTTTGGTTTTTTCTAAAATGTTTTCTGAGGCCCTGTGGATTTCTTGAAGTCAGGCAATCTATCTGATGAATTTATCTGCAAACCCCAGCAGAGGGCCTAGCACTGAGCAGGTGTTACGAAAAAGTTTTCAGTTTCTTTAACTGAATGGCCTTTCGACCTATTAAAAGCAATTCAAAATGAAAGTTAATAACAAATTGAATACTGCATACTCTAAAACTATTTGGAAATATTTGGTTCCAAATAATATAAATATCTTGTCTTTAAGTGTTAATAAGATCAGGAAGTATCTTATGTTATAAGCAGTTGTAATGTGAAACTGAAAGGAGGTTTCCAATGTCACATGGAAATGATTTTAGGTACAATCCTCAGCAATAGTTATGTTTTTTGTCACAGCTATATTTTTATCCATAATGTGTATATTATATGAAAATATATGGATCTGTGTAAAAATTTCTTTGGGACAAATCTTCATAAAGAGATTTTTTGGGGTTTTCTTAAGTACATATGGTCACAAAAAAAGGAACAACAAACACCAGGGACTGGTTGAGGCTGGAAGGAGAAAGAAGGGTAAGGATTGAAAAACTACCTATCAGGCACTAAACTGTTATTACCTGGGTGACAAAATAATCTGTACACCAACCCCCAGCAAAACACAATTTACCTGTTTAACAAGCCTGCACATGTACCCTTGAACCTAAATGTTAAAACAAAACAAAACAAAAGGATTGTAAAAAGAACAATTGTTGAGTTTTAAGATACACATATATTTGACAAATTGAATTACTCTCCAGAGTGGCTGCATCAGTCGACATTCCCATCAACAGTGCAATTTTGTAACATCTAAGCCTGGATTTGGCATTATCCAGCTTCCTAATTTTTGTCAATCTAATAATAAGGGCATCTTTATCGAATTTTCACATCGATTTACTAAAGTGTTTTAGATCCTCTGGTTTACACATGAGAAAGCTGAGACACAGCAAGATGAAGCTCTCTGACCAAAGTCACAGAGCTATATGTATGCTCTCAGGTAACAGAATTGCTTTGCTTATTGCATTTGAAGTCTGGGCAATTGCCTCAAAGAATTTCTTTGGGGAATGATGTTCCAAAGAAAACCGTTCTAATTTTTCTTCAACTAATTACCCACCAATTCTTGATTCTTTTGGATCTAGAAAGCGATTAAAAGTAAATCTGGAGATGTATTGTTAAGCTTTGACCAAGGAACACAATCTGATTGCGTATAAATATATGAGAGCAACTGATTTGCCTAATTTTCCATTTCTAACAGCCTATAAACATGAGGAATACACTTAGGAATGAAACTGTTCATCTCATCACAAAGAGATTTCTACATGAGTGTTTGTCATGCACTGGCACAGGATTTTCGGTCTGATTTATAACAGTCTCTCTGGTCACCTACTCAAAACCCTGCTGTCCTAATACCACCCATATGCCAAGTCATCATTTTTGTCATGTAATTTTGCTTCTAGCCCCTTTCCAACCGATATGATTTGGCTCTGTGTCCCCATCCAAATCTCATGTCGAATTGTAATTCCCAATACTGGGGGAAGGACCTGGTGGGAGGTGATTAGATCATGGGGGAGGATTTCCCCTTGCTGTTCTCGTGATAGTGAGTGAGTCTCACAAGACCTGGTTCTTTAAAAGTGTGTAACACTTCTGTCTTAGCTTCCTCTTTCTCTGCCACTCCACCACATGAAGAAGGTGCTTGCTTCCCATTCGCCCTACTGCCATGATTGTAAGGTTCCCGAGGCCTTCCCGGTCATGCTTGCTGTACAGCTTGCAGAACTGTAAGTCAATTAAATCCTTTTTCTTCATAAATTACCCAATCTCAGGTAGTTCTTTATAGCAGTGTGAGAACGGACTCATACGCCAACTTTATCCTTTTCTTATCAAGAATTATAGATGGTCCCTGTTTCCAAATAATCTCCTCTGCATCAACCCTCTTAATTTACCTTTCAAATTTCTCTTACACTTAGCATCAATCAATGACAGTACCATTCCCAACTCTACCCCTCTTCAACCTAGCCATCCAGCGTATAGCAACAATTATCATTCTTCCAATATTTTAAGATCTTCTCATCATTCCAAAATGGAAGTTGCGGTACAACCAAAAGGAGCTCTCCACTCAGTTAAAGAATGAGGGGAAAACTGCTTTAAAATCATATATTCACACATGTATTAACTGTTTGATTATGGACAAGATAACATAATTTCTGTCCACCTAAGTTGATCCTTCTGCAAAATGAAGACAATAAAATCCAAATCATACAGCATTTGTGGGCATTAATGAATAAAACTACCTAGAACAATGCACATCTGATACATCGTAAGCAGTAAGTAAATTATTTCCATTATGGTTATTGTTATCTTAAGTTTTTCAAGAGAGTATCTGTATAATAAATTTATTTTCTTGAAGAAATATGAATTAATTTTAATATGGATGTTAATGACAAAAATAAAGCACATTCATTATAAAGGTCAAGAAGAATAAAATGTGTACAAATTTTTAAAAATTCACATTATTCCTCAGGCATGTTTCTCAAAGGTAACTCTACTCCTGAAAGATATTTTTCTTTGCCTATGCAAATATATAAACACTATGTAGATTTCTTATTAATGAAAATAGGAATATAATATACATACTGTTCTATGATTTAACTTTTATCTATTTACATTTTTATTTAAAAGCACAGAATTCTATAGCATGACCACACCCAGAGGTAGGCTAGTAAATGTCTAATAACTGGTTCTCCAGAGAAAACGGCCCCAATTAGTACCATTTTCTTATTTTTGTGTTGTAAATACTCCCATGGCTGAACGCAAGCAACCACTGTAACATTGATAACCACAGAATTAGAAAGAAAAGTTAATACCTAGCTCTTGCAAAGCAGTATAGAAGAACTCCTGCACACCACTGGCTGTGCCATTATTTAGAAAAGTAAAAGTGATGTTTTTATATGGAACTTTTAATAAATACAGGGGTATCATCTTAGGGTAAACCAAATAGATTGTAGTGGAAAATAGTATGAGGATTTCTACATGAAAATCTAAGCAAATACATAAATAACAAGACTATATTTTCTCAAACACTATATTTTAAATGATATAAAAAGTATAAAACCTCATAATTCATAAAAGCACACTACAAATATTTACAGTATCAACACAATTTTATGAAAAACATAATTACACACAGTTAAAGGTAAGTACTTTTTGAGATAAGTAGTGACTAGATATAAAGTTGATTATGAGAATTTTGTCAGAATAGGTGATGGAATTACTGGTTACCTTAATTTTCTTCTTTCAACTTTTCTGTATTTTTTTAATCTCAAACTATGTTTGTAATTTGAAATTCAACTTAAAAAATAAAAATCCATTTTTATGATCAGATTCTGTAGCTCTGTGATACTCTCCTTTTAAAGGTATTCTAAATATAAGGCAATCTAAGTAATGTAGGGACTCAATCTATGTAAATTGTCACTGAGATAATTCATAATTATTTAGTCACTAAATATCAAAGATCCATTGTTTAAATTGTTCAGCTTTCAGAACTTGTTTGAGTCCTGGTTTAGCATCAGCACCATATTGCCTGCAATCCATCCTTACATATCCATATTGTAACATTTGGAATGAATACAATTTAATAATATATATTTTTAAGAGCAGTAAAATACAAAATCAAATCAAATAAGTGATTTTGAGACTTATTTGATAAGAATTTAAATCTACCAGTTTACTATTTTTTTTTTTTTTTTTGCTGTCTCTTGATTCTTTATTCTCTTTTTCTCTATCTATGCCTTCTTTTGGATGAAAAATAGACAATTTTTAGTATTCCATTTAATCTCCTCTTCTGGTTTATCAGCTTTATTAAGTACTTATTGCTTTTTAATAATAGTTGCTTCATGATTTGATAAGTATCTTAAAGACACTTATCAGATAAGTCTCAATATTACTTATATCATTTGATTTAATATTTAATAGTATTTAGTATTTAATAGTGATTTAGTATTTAGCATTTGATTTGATTTAATATTTAATAATATTTAGTATTTAATAGTAAATGACTGATTTCTAAGTGCACAATCTGTCTAGCAATTACTAATTACTAAATAAACATTAACTTCCCTTTCTGTTATTACATCGCTTATTTGAAACTCTAGGCATGTGTATAGCCAGTGCTCAATAATAAAACAAACAATTTTAAGTTTTTCAAATAGGAAGGGATTTATTCATTTATTTATTTATTTATTGAGACGGAGTGTCGCTCTGTCACCCAGGCTGGAGTGCAGTGGTGCCATCTCAGCTCACTGCAAACTCCACCTCCCGGGTTCACGTCATTCTCCTGCTTCAGCCTCCCGAGTAGCTGGGACTACAGGTGTCCGCCACCACGCCTGGCTAATTTTTTAATATTTTTAGTAGTAAAAATTTTTACTACTAAATTTTTTAGTAGTAATTTTTAGTAGTAATTTTTTAATATTTTTAGTAGACACCGGATTTCACCGTATTAGCCAGGATGGTCTCGATCTCTTGACCCCGTGATCCGCCCACCTCGGCCTCCCAAAGTGCTGGGATTACAGGCATGAGTCACTGCGCCCGGCCGGTAAGGGATTTAATAAGTATGTTAGTTGTCTATAAAATCACTGCAAGGGAAAAGCTTTCACTGACAACGATGTAGTAAAAAAGAGCTGCTTTTATCCTCTTGCCCATAACAACTAAAACGATAGACAAAAAAACCATTGGTTTTCAGGCATTAGATATCAGATAATGAAGAACAGTTATCCCTGTGAGAGAGCACAAACAAGATGAGACTTAAGAGTACCCCAGCTTACTGGATGGTGAGAGTTTTTTGGTTGTGGGCTAGGAAAAAGAAACTCAAGAGGGTCCTTGAGGCTCACTCTGAGTTGAAGAGACAAAACTTGGAGTCCAGGGAGGCCAAGGTGGCTAGAGTTCACATGGAAGAGCACCAGAGAAGAAGAAGATACACAGAAAGAGCTTCAGAGACCTGCAGTGTCCCTCTTAAATATTCAGCAGACTATTTTGAATGCATGTGAGGAAACTCACCTAGGTAAAGGAAAGGACAACTCAAGAAGATTAAGAACAATTCCAAGTTTCAAACAGGGCTAGGAGTAGTGGACAAAGTATTCTATAGCACACAAGGTAGAGGGTTTTGCATCAGGAGTAGGGGGAAATTAGCCCTAAACTAAATACCACTCTGGTCTCACCTAATAAAAATTATATGTAATACTCTAAAGTATCAAGCTGCTTCTTGGCAAATCAATTGTGTCCCAAAACAAATCAAAATAATATTTACAGAAATTTATGTATTTATATCCAGCACCCACCAAGTTAAAATTCACAATGTTTAGAGTCCAATAAAATGTTCCTGAAAATGTAAAGAAGGGGAAAAATATGACCCATAATGAAGAAAAAATAAACTGATTGTAACTAGCCCAGAGAGAACAGATGACATAATTAATGAACAAAACATTTAAACAGTTATTGTAAATTGATTGTGTATGTTCCAGAAGCTAGAATAAAAAAGTAAAAGACATGGAAGATATTTTAAAAAGCCAAAATGAACTTATAGAGGTGAAAGTTTTCTCTGAAACACAAAATATACTGGATATTTGAACATTTTTTGATCTATTGAAATGGTAATTTCATAGGGTTCAAATTAAAAAATATACATATAAGTCCAGAGATCAACGCTTTGATGTTATCCTTTATTTCTATTTCTTAGGTTAATTTTTAAAAAATGTGTTGCCTATACGTTTTTTGTAAGCTTCTCTTTTTAATTAAAGGTTATATATATATATATAAAAAAATATAAATAGCATGTGTATTTTTATATTTGTTGTAATATTTTTATAACAAACATAAAGTGGTATAATATCTTTTGATGGTAGACAGTGATCAGTTCAAGATGCAACTATAAATTGTTAAGCAACTATTATTATAAAACAATAAAGTACTTGATAAAGCTAATAAACCAAAAGAAGAGATAAAATGCAATACAACAAATGGTTTTTTTTAAAAAAGTAGATTTATTAAAAAACAGGTGAAGATCTGAGTGTTCAGAGGCAAATGGGGTCTCTGGGGAATCCTGTCCTGCAGCAGGACTGACTTTCAGATGACTGTGCTTATAAGGCAAATGAGCGCCTCCCTGGTTGCCTTAGTTCTTTCCATTTCAGACACCACATTTGGATCCGGGGGCAGCTGCTCAACTCTACCCAACTCCACCATGGCTACCTGGGCTTGGAGAACATGTGAGTATTAGCTAGTTTTACAGTCAAATAGGAATCTTGTAGAAGAAACAGGTAGACAGACCCACCAAAGTCTCTCACTCTGACCTAGCAAGCTGGTGAAGTCACTGTCGGTCCTAGTTCGCTTGTATGTTGGGCTACAGGCCCATTCCAGTACAGCCCAACTGCTTTTTTTTTTTGGTTTTTTTTTTTTTTTTTGAGATGGGGCCTCACTATATTGCCCAGGCTGGTCTCAAACTCCTAGGTTCAAAGGATCTTCTAGCCTCAGCCTCCTGAGTAGCTGGGACTACAGTGCGTGCCACCATGCCTATTTTTTTTTTTTTTTTTTTAATGAGACAGGGTCTCACTACGTTACCTAGGCTGGTCTTAAGCAACCCTCCTGCCTCAGCCTCCCAAGTAGCTGGGACTACAGGCACAAGCCACTGCATCCAGCTCCAACTCCTTTCTTTATGCAAATACAAAAGGCAAACCTTGGTGCCACACTTAGTCCTTAGTACCAGCCCTGGCTCATCCTCCTAGTCCTTCCCTAGTATTTGCATCAATGGCTAAGCTGATGGCAGACCTCATCCTGGGGTAAGACTCATTCAGGGAAGCAGCAACAAAGGAGGGTGGGGAAAGAGGTCAGGTCAGATTTACCTAACATGATATGTAGCATGACAAGTGCCCATTAAATCTCAGCTACTACTAAAGTTGGTGAGAAAGAGGTATGGAGGCATTAAGACCTGAAGCACTGAGTTGGTCCATAACCCTGGGCTTTAGAACAAGGTCTGGTTTTATTTTCTGGCAGAACCTTTTAAAATATAAGACCGATAAAACACATCTCAACGCTGCAATCTGCCAGCATGCTTTGTTTCTACAAGATGCATGCTAGACCATGAGACTATATAGCAAAGGGTCTTTAAGAGGATTTGGTTGGGAGAAATAGAAAAAGCAGATCTCAGGGAGCCTGGGCTAGCCCAAAAGCTGAGCTACATCCCTGAACACTAGAGCAGTCCTTGTCTTTTCAGATCCTCATATGTCTTCTTATTCACAACATTCCCACTTGAGTCTTCATATTCTTCCTCAGTGTCAGGCTGCCATCGTTCTGAAGCCTTCTGCAATTTCAGTTTGGCCCACAAGGAGACAGCATCTTCAATCTATGTCACATTAGCAAAGTGAGCAGTGTTTGGGTTGCCCAAACACCTCATACCATGAGCATGACGCCATTTAGCAAAGTGTCGCTGGAAGGCTTTGGGCCCTCGGTCGGTGTAGTTTCCACAAATCTCACAGTTGTAGTTGATATTTAGGCTATGACGCTTATAAAAAAATGTCTATTTTTAATCCAAAAGAAGGCATAAAAAGAGGAAACGAGAATAAAGAACACAAGAGACAGTTAACAAACAGAGCAAACAGATTTAAACTCAACTGTATCAACAATCACATTAAATGTAAGTCATCTGAACACACCAATTACAAGGCAGAGACTTTCAGATGGATTAAAAAGCAAGACCCAACTATATGTTGCCCACAAGAAATCCACGTGAAATATAAAGATGTATATAGCAAAAAGTAAAAGGATGCTAAAACTAAGTAAAAAATAAAAATAAATAAAACAGCTATACTAACATACGACAGAATAGATTTAAGAGCAAATTATAGGCCGGGCGCGGTGGCTCAAGCCTGTAATCCCAGCACTTTGGGAGGCCGAGACGGGCGGATCACGAGGTCAGGAGATCGAGACCATCCTGGCTAGCACGGTGAAACCCCGTCTCTACTAAAAAATACAAAAAACTAGCCGGGCGAGGTGGCAGGCGCCTGTAGTCCCAGCTACTCGGGAGGCTGAGGCAGGAGAATGGCGTAAACCCGGGAGGCGGAGCTTGCAGTGAGCTGAGATCCGGCCACTGCACTCCCGCCTGGGCGACAGAGCGAGACTCCGTCTCAAAAAAAAAAAAAAAAAAAAAAAGAGCAAATTATAGCAACAGAGAAAATCATTATTTTATAATGATAAAGCCTCAATTCATTAAGAACATATAATAATATCAAATTAGCAGAGTTTCTAAATACATGAATCAAAAATCGAAGTAACTGCAAGGATATATAGAAAAAATCAAAATTATAGTCAGAGATTTCAGTACCTCTTTCTCAGTAATAGGTAGAAAAACTATGGATAAAATCTTAAGTAAGGGTGTAGAAGATAACACTGTCAATCAATGTAACCTTATTGACATTTACAGAACACTCAATAAAACAATGTAAGGATAAACATTATATTCAATTTCACACACAATATTTACCAAGATTGATTATATTCTCACCTATAAAATAAGTTGCTATAAATGTAAAAGGATAAAACCATGAAAAGTATTTTCTCTGACCACAATGGAATTAAAATAGAAAGCAGTAGAATAATATATTTGGGAAATTTAAAATATCTGGAATTTAAAAGCACATTCCTGAATAACTCATGGGTAAAAGAAAAGTCAAAAGGGAAGTTGGAAACATGTCAAAATTTGTGGAATGCATATAAAACAATATTTAGAGGCAAACTTATTATTCTAAACAGCTACATTAGAAAAGAACAAAGCTCTCAAATCAATGTCAGTGAATAGAAAACAAAATCAATAAAGCCAAAAGCTGGTTCTTTGAAAAGATTAGCAAAATTGATAAACTTCTAATCAGACTGATAAGGAAAAATAGACAGAAGACACAAATTACAAACACCAGAAATGAGAGAGGGTATATCACTACATAAAGAGAATAATAAGGGAATATTATATATAATGTTACACAAACAAATTCAACTACTTAAAAGAAATAAATTTCTTGAAAAAAATAACCTTAAAAGCCCCACTTAATAGCTGATGGTGGTCAAGCGCGCATTCAAGCCTGTAATCCCAGCACTTTGGGAGGCCGATGGTGATCAATGAGGTCAGGAGATCGAGACTATCCTGGCTAACACGGAAACCCCGCCTCTCTACTAAAAATACAAAACCAGGCCGCATGCATGTGGTGGACGCCTCTGCAGTCCCAGCTACTCTCGGGAGGCTGAGGCAGAGAATGGCGTGAACTGGAGGGGTGGAGCTTGCAGTGAGCTGAGATCCCGCCACTGCACTCCGCGGCAGCCTCATGCATAGATGCAGACCCGGCTGCTCAAAAAAAAAAAAAAAAAAAAAAAAAAAAAAAAAAGAAGCAGATAATTAGAATAGCCTTATGTGATTACTTTCATAGGTTAACTTTTGGCTAAGCTATGGTGACCAGCTATTTTGGTCAAATACTAGTCTAGATGTTGCTTTAAGTAAAGCAGATTACGCTCAATTGTATTGGTGGTCCTCACCCAATTAGTTGAAGGCCTTAGGAGCTAAAACTGAAGTTTCCTGGGGAAGAAGGAATTCTGCCTCTTAAAGGCAACACAGAAATCATTCCCGAGTTTCCAGCCTGATTGATTGCCCTATGGATTCAAGACTGCAACATCAACTCTTATTTGAATTTCCAGCTTCTTACAGTCTTCCCTGTAAGTTTCAGATTTGCTAGCCTCCAGAGTCATATAATCCAAATTTTTAAGAAACTCTCAATAGATGATAGATAGACATGTTTATAGATAAAGATGTATCTAAATCTAGGGAGATAAGTATTCTCTTTTTATATATACCTATATATATAGAATCCCTATAAGTAACATATCTGTATCTACATATAAAATAGAATGTATGTAATAGGATATATATACATATATATAATGTGATATATACACACACATCTATTTATCTATCTATTTATCCATCCTACTGATTCTGTTTCTCTGGAGAGCCCTGACTGATACACATTTTGGCACTGAGAATGGCTCAAGAGGAACAGAATTTTAGGGATGAGTTTTAGGAATTGGTTCTGGGGTTTCTGTAATTACTTCTCAAAATTACCATTGGGTACTCCCAAAAAATACTTATAAGATGTAAGGTTCTAGGTGACTATGTATTTGATGTGTTATAAAACATTTTTGTCAAACTAACAAGTGTAATGAGATTGGCTGGTTGCTCCTAATTGCATTTGACAAAGCGGAGAACGCAAAGTATGAACCAAGGGCTTCAGTCAGCTCAAATGTCACATAAATTACATGAAAGATTCTAAGTCTGCTGTGAAAGAAACCTTTACCTCCTGTAGCCACAGAATTTATATTGCTGGACTCCAGCACTCCATCATCAAATGGAAATGGTATATATGAGATCAGGCTCAACCAGCTCTGAAGGCACAAGTAAGTTATACGCAGTAGTGGCCCAAATGTTTATAGTCCCCATTCCTGTTTCATTATCTTCCTTTTTTTTTTTTTTTCCTGTTACATTGTCTTTTCACGCCACACTCATACCGATGTCCTCATAGGTGATTCCATATGACTGAGAAAGAGAAAACTCAGGCCTGGTTTACAGATGGTTTTGCGTGATATGCATGCACCGCCAGAAAGTGAACAGCTGCAGCGCTATTGCCCCTTTCTAGGACTTCCCTGAAGGATATTTGTGAAGGGACAATCTACGCAGTGAGCAGAACTTGGAGCAGTGCACACGATTTTTCATTTTGCTTTGAAGAAGAAATGGGCAAATGTGTGAACGTATGCCAATTCACAGAATGTGGCTAATGGTTTGACTAGATGGATGGTGGATCTAAATGTGGTCTAAACCTAGGGAGGAGTGTTTTTATAACAAGCACTCTCTAATAGAACAATTTTTTTAAAATATTCATAAGTTAAAGAAAATAATAATATTCAGAAAAGTGTAATGTTTTCTTCACTAATCTTTTTTATTTACAATGACTACAAGACATAAGAGAATTTTAAGAAAGCCAACATGTGCAATAGGTACAAGGTAAGCAACCATTCAATTATACAGCTAACGTAACATGTTAATTTCTTCATTTGTTCTGTAGTTTCAAAACTAAAGAAATGAAAATTATTTCACTTTTAAAGATATTGTTCAAAATGAGTAAAATATTTTATGTATAAACATAGTAAAATTTCAGACTTCTCAAACAAAACTGTACCTCGGAGTTCACACTTTCACTTTTTATACACAAAAACAAATACATCCAATTGTGTCTTTACCATCTTTGTGAATTATTGTTTATTTTGAATTAACTGTTTAAAAATAAAATATGCATATTACATACATTACTATAGAGTTTCAAGATTAGATGTGCACTGGAAGTGAACTCGAAAAATTCCACATCCTGAAGAGCTTAACTACAAAACAGTAGTAGCTACGTCAGTCGGGGTCAGGGGCCAACTATATATGCCTTCTGGTAACCTCTATTCTATTTTCTATCTCTATGAAATTGTTCATTCTAGGTATTTCAAGTAAGTGGAATTATATAATATCTGTTTTACTGGGTCCGGTTTACTTCACATGGCATAATATTTTCAAGGTTCATCATCCATGTCATAGTCTATATTAGAATTTCATTCATTTCATAGCTGAATAATATTCCAATGTATGTATATATCGCATTCTGTGTATCCATTCATCTGTTGATGAATACTTGGGTTGTTTCTACCTTTGACTATTGTAAATAGTGCTGCTATGAACATTTGTGTACAAATATCCGTTTGAGCCCTGCTCTCAATTATTTTGAGTGTGTACCTGGGAGTGGGATTTCTGGAACACATGGTATTCTATGGTTAACTTTTCGGGGAACCACCAAACTGTTTTCCACAGCAGCTGCATCATTTTTCCTTCCCACCAGCAGTTCATGGGGGCTCCAATTTCTCCACATCCTCGCAAACACTCGTTGTTTATAAATTCCCTCACAATAGCCATGCTAAGGGGTTTGAAGTGATTATCTGATTGTGGTTTGGACTTGCATTTCCCTAATGATTAGTGATTTTGGCATCTTTTCAGGTATCTATTGGCCATTTGTATATCTTCCCTGAAGAAATGTCTATTTAAGTCATTTGTCCTTTATTTATTTATTTATTGGAGACACAGTCTTGCTCTGTCCCTCAGGCTAGAATGCAGTGGAGCAATCTTGGCTCACTGCAACTGCAACTCCTCCTCCTGGGCTCAAGCTATCCTCCCACCTCATCCTCTCGAGTAGCTGGGTCTACAGGTGCATGCCATCACGCCCAGCTAAATTTCATACTTTTTTTTTCTTCTTTTTTTTTTTGAGATGGAGCCTCTCTCTGTCGCCCATGCTGGAGTGCAGTGGTGCAATCTAGCCTCACTGCAAGCTCCACCTCCTGGGTTCATGCCATTCTCCTACCTCAGCCTCCCGAGAAGCTGGGACCACAGGTGCCTGCCACCATGTCCGGTTAATTTTTTTGTATTTTTAGTAGAGATGGGGTTTCACCCTGTTAGCCAGGATGGTCTCGATCTCCTGACCTCGTGATCTGCCTGCCTCAGCCTCCCAAAGTGCTAGGATTACAGGCATGAGTTACTGTGCCCGGCTAGTAAGGGATTTAATAAGTAAGCACCCAGCCAAATTTTGTACTTTTGGTAGAGATAGGGATTCACTATGTTGCCCAGGCTGGTCTCAAACTGCTGAGCTCAAGCAATCCACCCACCTCGGATTCCCAAAGTGCTAGGATTGCAGGCCTGAGACACCAGGCCTGTAATTGTCCATTTTTTAATGAAATTGTGTTTAATGAAGTTTTAATGAAGTAGAATTAATCTTATATACCCTGAAAACTTTAACCAAAATAAAGTTTAAAACTTAGACCAACAAAAGAGTTTACTGAGGAAGGTTGTTTTCCCACTATCGTTATTTAGAAATGCTAGAATGTGGTGATCATAATAAGATCAGCTTTTATTTGGTTTTATTCTTGTTTTAAAACACCTTCCAGGGCAAGCAATATTGTGATTTCTACCAATAAAGATTAGTGTTGTCTGTTTTTTTGCCTATAAATTGCACAATATGTACCCGTTGGGCCTTTTCTTTTTATTCAGTATGTTTCTAAAGTTCATGCATATAGTTTTGTTTGTCAGTGGTTTGTTCTGTTTTGCTTCTACGTAGTATTTCTTCATGTAAACAAACCACAGACTCCTGTTGATGGAGATTTGTATTTGATACATATGAATATATATGGACTATTATAAACAAAACTGCAGAGAAAAAAAATATCTGCAGATGTTTCCCTCTATCACCTACTCAGAGGATAAACCTCTTCCACTGCCTCACCCATGCAAGGTTTCTATCCACTCCAACTTTCTTAGCAAGAAAATTGCCTAATCTGTGTTGGGTTTGCACTCTCCAAGCATTATTTCAGTTGTTGGAGGTGCCTTCACCCTAGCTTTCAGTAAGGGAATGTTTTGTGCCTTCTGCACTTCTGGCTTACATCATAGAATTTGCTGGTTCTGAGGCCTCCAGACTTGGACTGAGCCATGCTAATGGTGTCCCTAGTTTTCCAACTTGTATATGGAGACTTCCCAGCTTCTACAACCGTGTGAACACATTCCTCTAATTACTCCCTTTACATACATCCTGTATTAGTCCATTTTCACACTGCTGATAAAGATGTACCCAAGACCGGGCAACTTACAAAAGAAAGAGGTTTAATGGACTTAAAGTTCTACATAGCTGGGGAGGCCTCACAATCACAGTGGAAGGCAAAGAGGAGCAAGTCACATCTTACGTGGATGGTGACAGGCAAAGAGAAAGCTTATGCAGGGAAACTCTCCCTTATAAAACCAGGGGATCTCATGAGACTTATTCACTATCACGAGAACAGCATGGGAAAGACCTGCCCCCATGATTCAATTACCTCCCACTGGGTCCCTCCCACAACACATGGGAATTCAAGATGAGATTGGAGTGAGAACACAGCCAAACCGTATCATTCCACCCCTGGCTCCTCCCAAATCTCAGGTCCTCACATTTCAAAACCAATCATGCCTTCCAAACAGTCCCCTAAAGTCTTAAGTCATTTCAGCATCAACTCAAAAGTCCACAGTCCAAAGTCTTATCTGAGACAAGGCAAGTCCCTACTACCTATGAGCCTATAAAATCAAAAGCAAGTTAGTTACTCCCTAGATACAGTGGGAGTAACTACATCAGGTAAATAAAGCCATTCCAAATGAGAGAAATTGGGCAAAACAAAGGGGCCACAGGCCCCACGCAAGTCCAAAATCCTGTGGGGCAGTCAAATCTTAAAGCACCAAAATGATCTCCTTTGACTCCATGTCACACATGCAGGTCATGCTGATGCAAGCGGTGGGTTCACATGATCTTGGGCAGCTCCACTCCTGTGGCCTTGCATGGTACAGCCTCCTTCCTGACGGCTTTCACAGGCTGGCATTGAGTATCTGCAGCTTTTCCAGGTGCACAGTGCAAGCTGATTGGGGATCTACCATTCTGGGGTCTGGAGGATAGCGGCCTTCTTCTCATAGCTCCACTAGGCAGTGCCCCCATAGGGACTCTGTGTTGGTGCTTTGACCCCACATTTCCCTTCTGCACTGCCCTAGCAGAGGTTCTTCATGAGGGCCTGGCCCCTGCAGCAAACTTCTGCCTTGGCATCCAGGTGTTTCCATACATCCTCTGAAATCTAGGCAGAGGTTCCCAGACTTCAATTCTTGACTTCTGTGCATCTGCAAGCTCAACACTATATGGAAGCTGCCAAGGCTTGGGACTTCCACCCTCTGAAGCAACAGCCTGAGCTGTATCTTGGCCCCTTTTAGTCATGGCTGGAGTGGCTGGGACACAGGGCACCAAGTCCCTAGACTGCACACAGCAAAGGGACCCTGGATCTGGCCCAGAAAATCTTTTCTCTTAAACCTCTGGGCCTGTGATGGAAGGTGCTGCCACAAAGGTCTCTGACATTCCCTGAAGACATTTTCCCCATTGTCTTGGAGATTAACATTCAGGTCCTCATTACTTATGCAAATTTCTGCAGCTGGCTTGAAGTTCTCCTCAGAAAATGGAATTGTCTTTTCTGTTGCATTGTCAGGCTGTAAATTATGTGAACTTTTATGCTCTGCTTCCCTTTTAAAACTGAATGCCTTTAACAGCACCCAAGTCACCTCTTGAATGCTTAGCTGCTTAGAAATTTCTTCTGCCAGATACCCTAAATCATCTCTCTCAGTTTCAAAGTTCCACAAATCCCTAGGGCAGGGGCAAAACACCACCAGTCTCTTTGCTAAAATATAAAAAGAGTCAACTTTGTTCCAGTTCTTACTAAGTTCCTCATCTCCATCTGAGAACACCTCAGCCTGGATTTCATTGTCCATCTCATTATCAGCATTTTGGTAAAAGTCATTCAACAAATCTTTAGGAAGTTCCAAACTTTCCCACATTTTCCTGTCTTGTTCTGGGCCCTCCAAACTTTCCAACCTCTGCCTGTTACCCAGTTTCAAAGTTGCTTCCACATTTTTGGGTATCTTTTCAGCAGCGCCCCACTCTACTGGTACCAATTTACTGTATTAGTTTGTTTTCATGCTGCTGATAAAGACATACCCAAGACTGTGCAATTTACAAAAGAAAGAGGTTTGATGGACTTAGAGCTTCATATGGCTGGGGAGGCCTCACAACCATGGTAGAAGGCAAGGAGGAGCAAGTGACATCTTACATGGATGGTGGCAGGCAAAAAGAGAGCTTGTGCAGGGAAATTCCCTTTTATAAAACCATTACATCTTGTGAGACTTATTCAGTATCATGAGAACATCGTGGGAAAGACCTACCCCCATGATTCAATTACCCGCCACTGGGTCCCTCCCACAACACATGGGAATTCAAGATGACATTTGAGTAGGGACACAGCCAAACCATATAACATCCCATATATCTTTTCTTCTCTCTATATATCCTATTGGTTCTGTCTTTCTGGAGAACCTCGACTAATACTTGGTACTAGCAGCAACAATGATGACTCTCAAAAAAAAAAAAAAAAAAAGGTGAGTGAAAGAAACCAGACAAAAAGAATGAACAGTGTACGCTTCCATTAAATGAAACTTACAAATGCAAACTTGTCAACAGTGACAGAAAGCAGATCATTAGCTGCCTGGGTTAGAGGTGGGGACAAGAGGAGGAAAAGGGATTACAAATGGCGTTTTAAATACATGGAGTTAATTATGTTTTTCATAGCTCAATGATGTTGTTAAAATAGCAACAACGAATACAAGTACAACAACAACACAGTACTGGAATGAATAAAGATGGTGAAAGTCCAGATGACCACTACTATCTTTCATCTTCACATTTGCAGATGCTTACAGAGATTCTGCTGCCCAGGGTCAAGGATCTGCAGAAAATTACTGCCAACTTTCTAGATCTTCCTCAGCCTCAAAGCAGATGAAATGACTGGGCAATGAAGAGGCTGCAGCATGTGTGTGTGTGTATATATATATGCATTTGAGAATCCTTTGAGTCTACTTGCCACTTATAGATGAAGAAGATAAAAGGACTCTGCTTCTCCTCTGCCTTCCAAATCTCACAATAACGCATCTTGCCATAACATGTAAGTAGTGCTTCCCAAGCTTTAATGTGGTAGTGCTTCGCAAACTTTAATGTGCTTACAAATCACTTGGGGACCTTGGTAAAACAGAGATTTTAATTCAGTAGGTTTGACATGGGCCTAAGATTCTACATTTCTGACAAGTTTTTGAGTGATGCTGATGCTGCAGGTCTATAGCCCACTCTTTGAGTAACCAAGTTATATGACATGAATTGATCTGGTTCATTCTTGGGTTCCATTTCAAAAAAACATTTAATTCTGTCAGTGACAGGAAAACTCACTTGTAACCCTGTTTTGTCTCTAATGTGAACCCCTCTATTGCATCTAATTTTTCAAAAAATATGTGTCTGAAAGTTGGGCATTTATTATTCTCAGATTGCATTAGTTGTAGGTGACAGTAAGCAATCTATGGTGTTGGATATATTACTGCTCAACAGATGCACCTTTTCATTTTTATTCTATTAGTTCTTATATCAAGTGTATGCTGTTCTCTTATTTTCTCTTTCATGTTGTCCAGTATCAGCACTTACATGAATGACAAGGCTAACCACTATCTTCTCTGAATAGCCATGGTCAACATAAATATTAAAGAAGAATATCTATCTGTTTTCCTTTGCAGAAAATGTATAATTGGAACAGTAGATTTATCCAAGATAAATCAGCATTGGATCTAGTCAGTGGAAAGAATGGCTGAATCCTTTATTGAATAACTCTCAAATATAATAGTTTCAGCGTGACTTTATCTTTTGTTGAGATGACATTAAGTACAAACTAAATATTGAAAAAAATTAGGACTGGGCGCAGTGGCTCACACCTGTAATCCCAGCACTTTGGGAGGCCAAGGCAGTTGGATCGCTTGAGGTCAGGGGTTCGAGACCAGCCTGGCCAACATGGTGAAACCCTGTCTCTACTAATAATACAAAAATTAGCCGGGCATGGTGGCATGCACCTGTAATCCCAGCTATTCAGGAGGCTGAGGCAGGAGAATTGCTTGAACCTGCGAGGCAGAGGCTGCATTGAACCGAGATTACATCACTGCACTCCAGCCTTAGGGGATGAGAGGGTGAGACAGTGAAACTCCACCTCAAAGAAAAAAAAAAAGAAAAGATTCGAACAATAAACTACATTATTCTGTCTTTTGATTTATTTAGGGCTCCTGGGGCACTTGTTATCAAAGCGCAATTGAATTGCATGAGGCAGTCTTGCAAGGAATAACTGAAGTATCTTTCAAATTATTCAACATTCGTAAAATATTTAATTGCTTAAGGGCAATCTCTGATAAAGATGACCCCAAAAAGGATGGCAATTTTAAATTAGGAGTGAAAAAAAAACATTTTGGAGAATTGTGGAAAAAAACTGAAGGATTTAGAGAAATGAGATTTGTTTAGAGAGAGAAAAGGGAGAGAGCAAATATGCAATTACTAAAAAGCACCTCTCTCTCCTTTTCTAATGATAAAAAAGAACAATATCAGCAAAATTTAATCTCAGGGAAAGCAGTAACAAGAGGACATGACTTATCATCTCACTATACCAACTACTATCTCTTGCTCCTTTGTTTTTACTTTACCATGAATTACTTCATTACTTTGAAAGGATTTTTAAAAAATCTTGAGTCATTATGTAAGTATTTTCAATTGTGGTCTGAAAAACTGATATTAGAAATCCCTTTAAAAATCTTTAATCCCTTGGAAACAAAGGAAATTCCAATAAACTGACACTGCTTGCACCATTTATTTAGTGCTCATTCCCTTGTAAACATCTCAAAAGGCAGCACTCAGAAATACAGCTGCCCTCGTCTGCAGTGACTTTCCCACAGTTCCAATAAATGTCATTGATGCTTTCATTCAGAAAACATTACCCCCCCCACACACTCCCTTGGATTTTTAGATATTTCCTTGCTGATAATAATGACACATATGCTTCACTTGGAAAAGTAGATGTGTTGGTTCCTCAAAGGCTTTTCAAAAATCAATAGTGTGCAAACTGATCCATGAGGTCATAGAGAAATTCTGTTACTTTGAAATTTCAAAGTGTTTTCATCCATGTTTCTGATGGATCTTCAATTGTCAAAAGGCTCTTCAATGGCCCCCTTGTAGCCATGTGTAGTAAAGGGCCCGTAAATAGTCACGAGGTTGAGGATAACAGAGAATTTAAGGAGGTCTTTTATTAAGCCAATCTTTGAGGGTTTTTTTGCTCAGATTTTACTATATCATTTTAGCTTTTGGTAATACTTCCCCGTATTTAGTTTGAAAAAATGTCAATAATGTCAGCCCACTAAATATTCCAAAATCATCAGGAAAACAGCCTCAATAGAGAAGGGCTTTCTGAGTTATTCCTCCCCCTCTTCTACTATTCACTTTTCAGCTACTTTTCTAAAAGCGTCATTGAAATCACATATCCTTTTGGTCAGTGCTAGAAGAAGAGGGCTTTCTGACTGTGAAACCAGCTCCTTCTTAGCAACAGATGACACACACGCACCCGGAATAGCTACAAGCTCTATGCTCTCTGTGTGTCTCTTGTATGATCAGTGACAATTTGCTTAGTTTCCCCTCACCTGCTTCCTAGCTGGTAATTACCCAGAGACAGAATCTTTGTGTAACCCTGACTTAGAGCATTAGAATAGGATGTAATTGTACCAAGTGTAATTGGCTTCAGTGGCAGAGTCCCATTAACCTGGCACAGCCGTTCTTAAAGCAGCCTGTGATCTAGCTCATTAAATTTTATCTTCAGTAATAAGGAAAGTTATGACCTTTGCTGTTCCTGTCTTAATGTATTTACGTGGACATGTCACCTAGGATGTCAAAACATACAGTGCCATGAAAATGCAGAGGCAGGCCAGCCATCTATACTCAAGAGTGGCTAAAAATTGAGTTCCAAATGTGATGCAAATGAAAGACATAACCCATCCGTAAAGAGGGTCCTGAGAGGTCCAGTGTGGGAAAAGCCTTTTGTTGGGAGAGTTACCCTCACCCCCAGGGACTCTCCCTCTCCAACAGCACAATTGGTCAGTTTCTGACTGCTGAGCTCTGTGCCCTGGCGGAGGGGCATGGGAAGATTCTCCAGTACCTGTGCTTTCCCACAGTATAAGAAATAGCTGGAAGAACAAATCCAGATAGCTCATCTCTTTTCTCAATACAGCCTGGTATGTTCCTTGAACAGTTAGTTGTCTGAGAGGCAGTGTGGAAAGAGACCTAGACTGGGTCCTAACCTCAGGTTGGGTCAGAAGCTGCTAGGTCAATATGAGCAAAGTACTTAAGCACTCCAGGCTTGGGTCACCCATCTGTAAAGTAAGAATATTGGCTTAAGTGGTATCTAAGATCATTTTGAAGTGAAAATTTCAAAACAGATGTCATATTTTATTTTTTTAAATATCTGAATAGAATTAATTGTTGTCACACCAATTCTCCCTTTTATTCACAAATAAGACTTATAGTATCTACCCCATCAGACCTGTGTCTGATAAAGGCAGCCCAAAAACAATTTGGTATTTAAAGAAAAAAAAATGTGTATTCTGAGAACTTTAGAATATGCTAGAAAATCAGAATGGTTTTGACTTGAAAATTTGATTTTACATTTGTGATGATTAGCTTTATGTGTCAATTTGGCTAATCTATATTACTCAGTTATTCAAACATTAATCTAGGTATTGGTGTGAGGTATGTAACAGATGTAGTTAACAGCCACAATCAGTTGACGTTAAGTACAGGAGATTACCCTTGATAACATGGATGGGTCTCATACAATCAGTCAAAAGGCTTTAGGATAAAACATGAGGTTTCCCCAAAGGAGTAATTCTACCTGTGAATGAGAACCTCAGCTCCTGCCCAAGAGTTTCCAGCCTGTTTGCCCCACATATCTCTGATATGCCCAGCCAGACCATACAATTTCATAAACTAATTATACATATGTGTGTAGCTGTATGTAAAATATACACATACACACATATAACATACATATATTGTACACACACATATACGTATATTATACACACACACACATATAATTGTGTATAATTGTAAGTATATGTATATGTACATACATATATATGCATATCCTACTACTATTGTGGGTTGAATTGTGACCCAAAAAGATATGTCAGATACATTAGGATCTGAACCTTTACGCAAATTAGGTCATACTGTATTAGGGTGGGTCCTAAATCCAATGATTGGGGTCCTTATAAGAAAAGAAAATGTGAAGACACAGCAGAGTCACAAGAAAGAAAGTCATGTGAGATACAGTAAGAGATTGGAGTTTGGCTACCACAAGTCAAGGAAAATCAATGATTGTCAGCAACAACAGGAAGCTAGAAGAACTAAGAAAAGATTCTAGAGCCTTCAGAGGAACCATGACCCTGCTGACACCTTGCTTTTGGATTTCCCACCTCCAAAAATATGAGAGAATAAATTTCTATTGTTTTAAGCCACCCAATTTGCGGTAACTTGTTACAACAACACTAGGAAACCAATATACCTAATTTTCCTACTGCTTCTGTTTGTTTGGTAGAGCCCTAACTAATACAATGTTCTTTTGATGAAAATGCATCTTTGTAATAAAATTACAGGACTCTTTTCTCAAGCTATGTCCATAACTACTTTTTCACAAGTGGAACTACTGAGAAATGTAAGCAGAAAAAAGTCATGGTCAAATAATCGTGATAAATATTTGAAAAAAAAGTAACACTGGCTTCTTTTTATTGATACAAAAGATTTTACATATTTATGGGGTACATGTGAGCATTTGTTACATGCATAGAATGTATAAAGATCAGGTCAGAGTATCTGGGTTATCCATCACCTTAAGTATTTATCATTTTCATGTGTTGGTAACATTTCAAGTCTCCTCTTCTAGTTACTTTAAAATGTACAATACATTGGTGCTAACTATAGTCATCATACTCCGCTATTGAATATTTGGGCTTATTTCTTGTACCTCTCTGTAAGTTTGTACTCACTAACAGCCTGTCTTTATCCCCTCTCCGATCAACAAGCTCTTCTCAACCTGTGGTATCTATCATTGTATTCTCTACCATCATGATGTCAGTTTTAATTCAGCTCTCACAACTGGGTGAGAGTATGCAGCATCTGTCTTTCTGTTCCTGGCTTATTTTACTTAACATAATAACTTCCAGTTCCACTCATGTTGCTGCCAATGACATGATTTCATTCTTTCATTCTTTGTTATAGTCAAATGTTATTGATTTATGCATATATACTACATTTTCTTTATCAACTAATTTGTTGTTGGACACTCAGATTTATTCCGCATCTTTGTTATTATGAATAGTGCTGCAATAAACATGTGAGTGCAGGTATTCCTTTCATATATAAATTTATTTTCCTTTGGATAAATACCCAGTAGTGGGATTGGTGGATCATATGGTAGTTCTATTTTTAATTTTTAAAAGAATCTCTATACTGTTTTCCATAGTGGTTGTACCATTTTACATTTCCATCAACACTGTATGAAAGTTCCCTTTTCTCCACATCCTCACCCGCATCTTTTGTTTTTTGTCTTTTTAACAATGTCCATTCTGACTGTTGTAAGGTGAACTCTCTCGTGGTTTTGGTTTACTTTTTATTGCAGGTCTGCTCCGTCTTCAGTGTGTCATGTCTCTAAAAGGAATCAATAGGGGGCAGTATTTTCCAAAATTATATAAGCTTTATTCACATTACATTTACATTTACTTCAGATTTCCAACTTAGCCTGGCATCAATATAACATTTATCCACTTGGAGTTGAAAAGAATGGGCTTTGTTGATAATATTATATTTTATGGCTTTCATTCAACAGTATCAGCTGACAATTAAATTTGCTACTTAGCAACATAATATAAAACCATCTGTCTCAAAAGCAATATTTAGATTTATATACCATCCCTTTCTACTTAAAAAGTTGCAACAGTTTAATTTTTTTTTCCCCAAGATGGCAGATTGGAGGCAATGTTAGCCTAACTCTCCCACTTTGCAGGACAAAATAGTGTATAGAGGTTCACACTGTGAACTTTTTTTCCAAAAGTAATGCAGAAACGTAACTGGAAAACCAAAAGACTTCACAGACCCTTTCAAAGAAGCAAGAGGCTGCAGTCCGTGCAATGAGCCAGGTGAAAAACTTTAAAGTCCCCAGAGAGTGAGAGAGGGAGAGGCTGCCTCCAAGATACACACCCCCATGGGGGAACCTGAAAATCCAGGCCACAGAGAATGGCCTTAACCCTACTCAGTGCCAGAACAGATTTAGGGAGTGGTGAGGAATATACAAGTAGGAGCAACTGTGGTTAGAGCTTTTCCATGCATTTCCAGTTTCCAGCACAGACCAAGGGAAGTCATTCCTTATTATACCTCACAGACTACCTCAAGGAAGTCAGACAACTAGCTCAGGCGGTGATCACACATTGAAAGAAGTTCCCAGTTGAATTCTGCAACATAACATCCAGTGGTGATAAACTCTCTTGGTCAAAATCAGGGGTATGAGTGGGAAGTGTGCTGCAGCCAGGAGCACAGGAGACAGGTGCCTGGCTTTTTGGGTGGACTGGGAGGAGTGTGGCCTGAAAATTACTGGGGCAGCTTTCAGTTCTGAGTGCAGGCTGCCTGGAACTTAGGTTGCTGCTGTTAGTAGAGCACTGTAGGAGTCAGGTTTGTCTAGCCAAGGGAGTGGGAACTGGGTGGGGCTTACTGCAGCCTGCTACTCCCGACTTTTTGCATGAATTATCCTGTGCAGCAGAGGCAGCAATGCTTCTCTGGAACATTGCCCAGTGACCAGAAAACCTCCCTCAGGCCCTTGCAGGGAACACTGCTTGCTGCACATGCAGAGTGACAGCACAGACCCACGTGACACAGCCCCTACCTGGCTTTTCCCCTCCACCTGTCCTGGTAGCATAACACAAGGGACAGAAACCTTTGGGAGCTTTATGGCTCTGCTCATTGCCTGAGAAACCAGAGTACCTCCTCTGGGCAACATAAGTCAAGCACAAACCCCACTGTTACTACAGCAGCTGGTGTTCTTTTGCAAGTACCACCTCACGACTGGAGGCCAATGGACACTGCCCATTACAGCATCTCCTGGTAGAATAACACTGTACCCAGGAGGGAGAAAAGCGGTGCACGACCTCAGTTATGACCATTGCCTGAACCACAGTGTCTAACCAGGAGGTCCTGAGTCTGTCCACTAATATAACCAGCTCTAATGGAGGTGGCAGGGGAATGATGTAGACTCTGTGAAATCCCTTGGTTATTGATAGCCTTAGTGTGTTGGCTTTCTTGAATGACGGTTATAGTAGTAATAAACTAGTCACAAGGACAGACTCAAGATCTCTGAGTTAGCCAGAGTAGTGCATGAAAGGGTGATAACAGAGATCACACTAAGGCTATCTATAAGTAAGGAATCTCACAGAGTCTACATCACTCTCCAGCTACCCCTATCAGAGCGGGTGCTGGTAGCTGCTGTTGGAAGACTTGAGGACAGGTCATATAACTGGATCCCTTCGTGCTGGTACCCACTGCTGGGAGACTTAAGGGTAGGTCACATCACTGGATCTCTTGCAGACATTCCCCAACACCAGCCTGGAGTGTGGCAGTCCCACTAGGTGACTAGACCCAGAAGAGCAACAACATTGACAGTAGGGCTCTCAGGAACTTCTACTCTTAGGAGAAGGCGGAGTGTACCACCTCAAGGGAAGCCGCTGTGGGACAAAGGAATCTGGATGGTAAGTCTTGAATACCAGGTCTTTCCACTCTTGAGAAGTTCCTGTTAACAAAGTCACAGTTGCAGTGCTGGGCTCAGCAGGGAAGGTCTGCAGCTCTACCCCAACAGTCAGGCAGCCTTGGTCCTCAAGAAGGGTTACGGAGAAGGGGACTTCTTATCTGCCTCATTCACCACTGCAGGCATAGCTGGGGCTTCTCACACAGGAATGTGGTGTGGGTACACCTATAACCAGCCTCTCTGGAAAACTTCAGGGTGACTGCATCCTCACAGGAAGAACATCTTCCAGGCTCAGCTTGCACAATAGGCAGAGTCACAAATCTTCTCTACTTGGAACATCAACATTCCTACAAATGAAAAGAGGTGCCTGTCTGACCTGAATAGCCAGAACACTGAGACAGGAGTGTGTCTGAGAAGTGGATAGCTTTCCTGCTGGCCTAGCAGAGCAGCTGAGGTAGCTCCCACTCTTCCCACTGAGAAGACTTTGGAGCATCTCACCAAGAGCTCCCTCAGAAACCTCTGTTCAACGCTGAACCTCTGCCCACCATTGGGTATTAAATTGACCCACCTGCTTTAGCCACAACCAGTTCATACCCGAGGACACCTTGTCTACTTCCCTGAAGCCTGAACAATCATCCCAATAAATAAAATATTGGGGAAAAGTAAATAAATAAGTGTACACCATGAGGGAATGCGAGAAGCTTCAAGAGACCTCTGCCATTCTAACCCCATAGGAAAACAGTGAACTTGCTCATACACCAAGCGCACTGCTACTACAACCAGCATCTGCGAAAACCATCATTAAAGACTGTCTACAACAAAGGAATTCATACAACAGGCTTCACCCTTAAAAGCATCAAGAAACAAATTAGGCTAAAATATACTATAAATATTAAAGTAACATCCTTACGATGGAAAAAACTTTTAAAAACTCGGTCAAATTAAAAGTAAATTCAAGAATAATGAGAAGAAATTGTCAGGCCTCTGAGCCCAAGCCAAGCCATGGCGTCCCCTGTGACTTGCATGTGTATGCCCAGATGGCGTGAAGTAACTGAAGAATTACAAAAGAAGTGCAAATGCCCTGCCTCACCTTAACTGATGACATTCCACCACAAAAGAAGTGAAAATGGCCAGTCCTTGCCTTAAGTGATGATATTATCTTGTGAAATTCCTTTTCCTGGCTCATCCTGGCTCAAAAAGCTCCCCCACTGAGCACCTTGTGACCCCCACTCCTGCCCGCCAGAGAACAACCCCCCTTTGACTGTAATTTTCCTTTACCTACCTAAATCCTATAAAACGGCCCCCCTTTATCTCCCTTTGCTGATTCTCTTTACGGACTCAGCCCGCCTGCACCCAGGTGATTAAAAAGCTTTATTGCTCACACAAAGTCTGTTTGGTGTTCTCTTCACAGGGATGCACATGACAGAAATAGTCTATCCAAATGAAAAGGAATCAGTAAAGAAACTCTGGTAAGGTAAAAAAAATAGAGTTCAATAACACACCCTCAAAAGATCACACTAGCTTTCCAGCAATGCATCCAAAACAAGATGAAATATTTGGAATATCAGATAAATTCAGAAGGTCAACTCTTAAGTTACTCAAGGAGACACCAGAGAAAGGTGAAAACCAACCTAAAGAAATAAAAAAATCAGGATATGAATAAAAATTTTTCTAGTGAGATAGATGTCATAAAGAAAGACGAATCAATCAGAACTTCTGGAAATAAAAGACACACTTAGGGAATTACAAAATTTAGTGGAAAGTTTGAACAGTAGACTACAACAAGTAGAAGAATGAATTTCAGAGCTAGAAGACAAGGATTTGGATTAACCCAATCAGACAAAAATAAAGAAGAAAACATCAAAAATGAACAGTCTCCAAGAAATCTGACATTATATAGAGCAGTGAAATCTAAGAATAATTGATGTTCCTGAGGGAGAGGAGAAAGCAAAACATATAGAAAACCTATTTGAGGGAATAATAGAAGAAAGCCTCCCTGGCCTTGTTAGGAATCTGATATCCGAATACTAGAAGCTCAAAGAACTCTTGGGAAATTCATTTCAAAAAGATCTTCACCAAGGCATAAAGTCATCGGGTTATCTAAAGTCATCATTAAGGAAATAATTATAAGATCAGTGAGACAAAAGCATCAGGGAATCTATAAAGGATAACCTATAAGACTAACAGTAGACTTTTCAGCAGAAAACCTACAAGCCAGAAGGGATGTGATTCCTATCTTTAGCCTCCTTAAACAGAATAACTGTCAGCAAAGAATTTTGTATCTAGCAAAACTAAGTTTCATAAATGAAGGAGAAATAAAGCCATTTTAGACAAACAAATGCTGAGGGAATTTGTCACTCCCAAATCAATATTATAAATAATGCTGAAAGAAATTCCAGATCTTGAAACAAAAGCTCAGTACACACCAAAATAGAAACTCTCAAAAGCATAAAACTCACAGGGGCTATGAAACAACAACACAATGAAAAAAACTAAATTTCTAGGTAACAACAAACATGATGAATGGAACAGTATCTCATATCTCAATATTAACATTGAATGTTAATGGCCTAAATACTCCACTTAAAAGATACAGAATGGCATAATTAGTAAACAATCGCAAACCAAATATCTGTTGTCTTCAAGA
Source organism: Papio anubis (assembly GCF_008728515.1). Lineage (NCBI taxonomy): Eukaryota > Metazoa > Chordata > Mammalia > Primates > Cercopithecidae > Papio > Papio anubis. Next base: position 9,604,958 of record NC_044996.1, on the reverse strand, counting down.
GGGCTAACACATAAGGATTCATATAAGCTCAAGGGAAAGGGGTGAAAAGAGAGATTTCATGCAGATGAAAACCAAAAGGAAGGAGTAGCCATTCTTATATCAGACAAAACAGACTGTAAAGCAACAACAGTAATAAAGACGAAGGTCATTAAATAAGGATAAAAGGATGAACCCAACAAGAAGATACTGCAATCCTAAATTTAAACACACTTAACACTGGAGCTCCCAGATTCATAAAACAATTACTACTTGATATGGTTTGGTTCTTTGTTTCCACCAAATCTCATGTCAAATCATAATCCCCAGTTTTGGAGGTGGGGCCTTGGGGGAAGTGATTGGATCATAAGGGTGGTCCTTCATGAATGGCTTAGCACTATCCCCTCGGTGCTATTCTCATCATAGTGAGTAACTGAGTTATAGTGAGTTCTGGTTGTTTAAAAGTATGTGAAACTTCCCTTCCTCTCTCTCTTCCTTTTGCTCCAGCCATGCAAGATGTGTCTGCTTCCCCCTCGCCTTCTGCCATGATTCTAAGTTCCCTGAGGCCTCCCTAGAAGCAGATGCTGCCATTCTTCCTTTACCGCCTGTGGAATAGTGAGCCAATTAAACCTCTTTTCTTTACAAATTACCCAGCCTCAGATATTTTTTTATAGCAGTGTGAGAACTGACTAATACACTACTAGACCTAAGAAATATTGACATAGCAACATAATAAGAGTGGGAAACTTCAATACACCACTGATAGCACTAGACAGGCCATCAAGACATAAAGTCAACAAAGAAACAGTGGACTTAAATACTTTAGAACAAATGTATTTAACAGATATTTATAGAACATTCTACCCAACAACAGAAGAATGTACATTTATCTCATCAGCAAGTGGAACATTCTCCAAGACAGACCATATAATAGGCCACAAAAAAGTCTCACTAAATTTTTAAAAATTGAAATTTTATCAAGTATCCTTGCAGACCATGGTGGAAAAAAACTAGAAATCAACTCCAAAAAGAACCCTCAAAACTATACGAATGCATGGAAATTAAATAATCTGCTCCTGAAAGAGTTTTGGGTTAACAATAGAATCAAGATGGAAACTTAAAAATTATTTGAAAGGAATGATAATAGTAACAAAAGTTAATAATACCTCTGGGATACAAGAAAAGCAGGGCTAAGATTAAAGTTTATAGTGCTAAATGACTACATCAAAAAGTCTGAAAGAACACAAATTGACAACCTAATGTTACATGCCAAGGAACTAGAGAAACAAGAACAAACTAAACCCCAAATTAGCAGAAGAAAAGAAATAACAAAATCAGAACAGCACTAAATGAAATGGGAACAAAAAATACAAAAGATCAATAGAACAAAAAGCTGCTTCTTTGAAAAGATAAACAAAATTCATAGACTATTTAGCTAGATTAACCAAGAAAAAGAAAGGAGATCCAAATAAGGTCAATTAGAAATGAAACTGAAGACATTTACAAGTGACATCACAGAAATATAAAAGATCACTTGAGACTATGATGAACACTTTCATGCTCACAAAGTAGAAAACCCAGAGGAAATGGATAAATTCTTGGAAACATAAAATCCTAGATTAAATCAGGAAGAAATAGAAACCCTGAACAGACCAATAACGAGCAGTGAAATTGAATCAGCAATAAAAACAAATTGACAACAACAAAAAAGCCCAGGGGCAGACAGATGAATTCACAAGTGAATTTTACCAGACATTCAAAGGAGAATTGGTACCAGTTCTACTGAAACTATTCCAAAAGATTGAGAAAGAGGGAATCCTCCCTAGGTCATTCTATGAAGTTGATATCACCCTGATACTAAAACCAGGGAAGGACATAACAAAAAAAAGAAAACTACAGACCAGTATCCCTGATAAATATCAATGCAAAAATTCTCAACAAAATACTAGTAAACCAAATCCAAAAGCATAATCAAAAAAATAATAAATCATGATCAAGTGGGTTTCATCCCAAGGATGTATGAATGGTTTATCATACACAAGTCAATAAATGTGATACATCACATAAAAAGAATTAAAAACAAAACCATATGATTGTCTCTATAGATGAAGAAAGCATTTGATAAAATCCAGCATTCTTTTATGATAAAAAAAAAAAAACTCTCAACAAACAGGGCATAGAATTAACTTACCTTGAAATAATAAAAGCCATTTATGGCAAACCCACAACCAACATCATACTGAATGGGAGAAAGTTGAAAGCATTTCCCCTGACAACTGGAACAAGGATTCCCACTTTCACCACTTATATTCAACAAAGTAGTGGAAGTCTTAGCCAGAGCAATCAGGCAAGAAAAAGAAATAAAGGGCATCCAAGTTGGAAAGGGCTTTCTAGGTGGACAATAATATCATCGGTGCAAACTATCACGGTTCACTGATGATACGACTGTACACCTAGAAAGCCCTGAAGACTCATCCAAAGACTCCTAGATTTGATAAACAAATTCAGTAAAATCTCAGGCTACAAAATCAATAAAATACAAATACCTAGGAATACACTTAACAAAGGAGGTGAAAGATCTTGACAAGAACTACAAAACACTGCTGAAAGATATTATAGAGGACACAAGCAAATGAAAACACATCCCACGCTCACGGATTGGAAGAATCAATATTGTGGAAGTGACTATACTGCCCAAAGCAGTCTTCAGGTTCAGTATAATTGCTATCAAAATACCAAACATCATTTTTCCCAGAATTAGGAAAAAACAGTGTAAAATTCATATGGAACCAAAAAAGATCTCAAATAGCCAAAGAAATCCTAAGCAAATTGAATAAATCTGGAGGAATTATATTACTGGAGTCCAAATTATACTACAAGCCTATAATTACCAAAACAGTATGATACTGGTAAAAATGGGGACCACATGGACCAATGGAACAGAGTAGAGAACCTAAAATTAAAGCCAAATACTTACAGCCAGATCTTCAAAAAAATATACAAAAACAAACATTGGGGAGGGGACATCTGTTTTATAAATGGTGCTGGGAAAACTGGCAGGCCACATGTGAAAGAACGAAACTGGGTCCCTGTATCTCACCTTGTACAGGAGTCAAATCAAGGTAGATAAAAGACTTGAAACCAAAACCTGAAAACATAAAAATTCTACAAGATAATATTGGAAAAACTCTTCTGGACATCGTCCTAGGCAAAGAATTAATGACTAAGATCCTGGGAGCAAATGAAACAAAAACAAAAATAAATAAATGGGATCTAATTAAACTAAAAAGTCACTTCACAGCAAAGGAGATAATCATCTAAGTGAACAGATGACCTGCAGAGTAAGAGGAAATATTTGTGAACTATGCATCCGCCAAAGACTACTACCAAGAATCTACAAGGAACTGAAACAAACTAGCAAGAAAAAACAAATAATCCCATCAAAAGGTGGGCAGAGGACATGAATAGACATTTCTCAAAAGATGATCTACAAACAGCCAACAAACATGAAGTGATGCTTCACATCACTAAGCATCAGGAAAATGCAAATTAGTATCACAATGAAATACCCTCTTACTCCTTCAGAAATGGCCATTATTAAAATGTCAAAAACCAATATATGTTGGCATGGGTGTGGTGAAAGGGGAATGCTTATGGCTTATGTACTGCTGGCTGGCATGTAGATTAGTATAGCCTCTAGAGAAAACAGTATGGAGATAGCTTAGGCAACTAAAAGTAGATCCGCCATTCAATCTGGCAGTCCCACTGCTGGTTAACTACCCAAAGGAAAATAAATTTTTAGATCAGAAAGATACATACACACATATATTTATAGTGGCACAACTCACAGTTGCAAAGATATGGAACCAATCTAAGTGCCCATCAACCAGTGAGTAAATAAGAAAAATGTAGTATATATGCACCATAGAAAACTACTCAGCCATGAAAAGAAACAAAATAATGTCTTTTGCAGCAACTTGGATGGAGCTGGGGGCCATTGTTCTAAGTGAAGTAACTCAGGAATGAAAAACCTAATACCATATGTTCCCACTTGTAAGTGAGATCTGAGCTATGAGGATGCATATCAAACAGAGTGGTATAATAGACTTTGCAGACTTAGAAGGAGAAAGGTGGAAGGGGGGTGTTCCATTGTACTATATGCCACATTTTAAATCTATTTATCCTTTGATGGACATTTGTTTCTACACCTTAGCTACTGTAAATGGCAGTGTAGTGAACATGGGTGCACAGATACTATTCAAGATCCCACATTCAGTTATTCTGGGTGATTATCCAGAGGTGCAGTTGCTGAATCATATGAAAGTTCTACTTTTAATTTTTGTGAGAAGCATCCATACGGCTACCCATGGAGGCTGCACCATTTTACATTCCTAACAAAAGTGTACTAGGTCTCCAATTTCTCCATATCAACAATGCTTATTATCTTTATTTAAAAGTAAAAGCTATCCTAACAGGCGTGAAGTGATATCTAATTGTGCTTTGGACTGGCATCTCCCTGATGATTAATGAAGTTGAGCATCTCTACATATACCTGTTGGCCATTTGTGTTTCTTTTTTGATGTCTGTTCAGATTATTTGCATATTTCTTAATTGGGTTATTTTATTTATTTGCTATTGAGTTGTAAGATTACGTTATATATTTTGAATATTTGGACATTTTGGATATTAATCTTTTATTACATGTATTACATACATATTTTCTCTCACTTTGTGAGTTGTTTCTTTGCCTTGTTAATTCTTTCCTTTGTGGTGCCAGAAATATTTTGGATTGATATAGTCTCACTTGCCTATCTTTGCTTTTATTGTTTGTACTTTTGGTATCAGGTTCTACACCACTTACATGAAACTTTCTCCCTATGTTTTTTTCTGGGAATTTTAGTTTCATGTTTTATGTTTAAGTCCTGCTCCATTTTGAGTTGACTTTTGTATGTGGTGTAGGAGAGGAACAGGGGAGTCCAGTTGTATTCTTTCACATGTGAACATCTGATTTTCCCACCACTATTTGTTGAAGGGACTGTCTTTTTGCCATTGTGTATTCTTGGAACCCCTTGCCAAAGTCCATTGATCATATATGCATGGCAATGTTTCTGGGCTCTCTAGTCTGCTCCATTGGTTTGTATATCTGTCCTTGGTCCAGTACCATACTGTTTTAACTATCTTTTAAATTATTGTGGTTTTTTAACATGTTTTGAGATCAGGAGGTGTGATGCTTCCAACTTTGTTTTGCCTTTTCAAGACTGTTTTGGCTATTCAGTGTCCATAACTATTTCACATAAATTTTAGTATTATTTATGCTATTTTTGTAAATGCTACTTTGGGATTTTGATGGGGATTGCAAAGAATCTTGGGATTGCTTTGAGGAAGTGTGGACTTTTAACAATATTAAGTTTTCCAATCAATGTCTTTTCATTTAACTGTGTCATCATTAATTTTCCATTAAAGCTTTACAGTTTTCAGTGTAATAAAGCTTTCAATACTTATATCAACTTGGCAATTTCAGAATCCATCCATTGTTTAATAAAATAATTTAACAAATGGTACAATATTTTTCATATAAAATAAAATATTTAACAAAATACACTGAAATTGCCTAATCATGGATTACTACCAAGCAGTTTAGAATTCAATCTTTGGCAACAGTAATTAATGAAAGACATAATTTTAAAGCAAGGTGTCCCTTATGTACTTTCTTTTCTTAAACTTCAGTTGGAAATTATATATCTAACAACTCAGTTTTCATTAGAAAGTTGGCTATAATTTCTGTCTGGACATTATGTGGGGGTTAAACTCTGGGCTATGTCACTACAGTGTTATTTGAATAGCAGTTACTGAACTGAGTTTCCAAGCTGTGTTCTGTAGAATTACAAAAGTTTCAGGGTGGGCAGGGTAGGGTGAAGTTAAGTGAGCATCTTATCCTACTCCCCCTGCTACCAATAACAACAAGAGTCCCTCTCTTCTCTTTTTAATATATTAGAATCCTGGGTAAGATTATAGTGGAAAATACACCGTTACGGTTTAAAGAAAAAAGTACCAAGCTGCTCAGTTCTCACTTCTCACTACTTTTCTATACCTTGTAAGAATAATGGCACTGTTCATATTTTCAGCAGTCACTTTTCTCTTTCTTTCCCGTAGTTTCTCTTATACTCCATTGAGTTTTCTAATTTTGAACTTTGAATCCTGTGTCATGCCTCCTTCATGCCCAGTTGAGAAGGAATATAAAGGAAATACAATACATTTCCCTATGAGATGTCCCTCTAACTCTGTGACTCTACTTTCGTAATCATCAGGCTTTCCCCGAAAACTTGAGTATCTAAATAAATCGAAAGAAAATGAAACTAATATTTATGAAATTGTCTACTCTATGATTTTATATAGTATTTATTCTCACCATGTGAGATACTTCATATGCATTCTCCCTTTTACATACACTACCTTACTCCCCCTTCCAGTAGGTGTACTAAAATAGCTAATGCCTTTTTCTTTGCTTCTTGGAATGTGGAAAATAACTGTGTCTCTGACTAAATTAATTCAGTAACACTCTAAGGTATTTCATTCACATATAGGCTGGTCTAAAACATGTGAAGGTTACCCTAACCAAGCGACTTTTGGGATAAGATCTCAAGGATGAAGATGCATCAACTAAGAGAAGGAGAAAGCAGGAAGAACAATCCAGGAAGAAGGAGCAACATTTCAAAGGCTCTGAATCAGGCAGGAAGCAAACAAAGCCAGTGATGCTGGAGGGAGCCGAACAAAGGACAGAATGGAACAAGGTGTGATCAAAGAATTAGGCTGAGGCCACACCATATAGAATTGTAGGCTATGATAATAATTTTAGTTTCTGTTTTAAAATGAATATGAATCAATCGAACGGTTATATGCTAAGGGGAGAGGGAAGTGGAAAGTGAGGTATGACGATCGGATTTTTTTTGAACTGATTGTTCTGGTTGTGATGGTGTTCTGATTGGATGAAGACAAGGGTGGATGTGGGGAGACTAGTGAGGATAGAATTTCAGTTGCCTAGGCCAAAGATGATGACATGGAATAAGTATTAAATACTTTGGCTTCCCATCTCATTCTTCCATGCAAAAGCAGTTACCTCCAAATGTGTGCTGATTTGTTCTCCATTCCCTCCTCTGCCCTACTTAGATCCACTTTGCGCTTTTTCTGCCCATCATGTGTTCTTGAGATAGACCCTTGCTGGATATCTTCTGGGTGGATTTTAGCCCATAGAAGGTATCAATGGGACATTTGTGGGTGCAAAGAGAGAGAGAAGTTAGAGTAGCATTTCTCTTCAACTCACTTCTTGCTTCTGTACTGCTTCTCTGGAGGTAGCTGCATTCCTCCACACTTACAAGTCCTGCTAGGTGGCCTTCTCTCCAGGAATCCAGCTGTTATTGATCTCTGGAAACACACTTCCTTCTCTCCACCTCTTCAGAGCTATAGATAATTATGGCTTCCTAGGCCGGGCGCGGTGGCTCAAGCCTGTAATCCCAGCACTTTGGGAGGCCGAGACGGGCGGATCACGAGGTCAGAAGATCGAGACCATCCTGGCTAACATGGTGAAACCCCGTCTCTACTAAAAAATACAAAAAACTAGCCGGGCGAGGTGGCGGACGCCTGTAGTCCCAGCTACTCGGGAGGCTGAGGCAGGAGAATGGCGTGAACCCGGGAGGCGGAGCTTGCAGTGAGCTGAGATCCGGCCACTGCACTCCAGCCTGGGCGACAGAGCAAGACTCCGTCTCAAAAAAAAAAAAAAAAAAAATTATGGCTTCCTTCTGCTGCTAGTCTCTGGATAGTCAGCATCCACTGTTGGTTCCTCTAATCTTTCTCCAACTCTGTAAGAGGTCTCTTCACTAACATCCTTTCATTTGAACCACCTAAAGTGAAAGTTATTTTCTGCTAGAACCATAGTTTCACAAAGTACATTTAAAATAATTATTTTGGGAATACAAACTTAAAATACTGAGGAATGGAAACAGACCATACCTATAGAATGCCAAATATCCATATAAAAAGTGAAAGCTTAAGTTGTTCTAAACTAACTTGAAGTAAATCCCCACCCTTTGAAGGTGGAATTTGGTCGAACAATAGCCTTAGATAGCACATATCAGGAATAGAATACTGGACTGCCTAAGTTCATAAGAATATTTAGATGAATAGGAACATCTGTAGACAACACATCTAGTTTAGTCCAATTCCCATTCATTGCTGTACATATTTTGGCCACGTAAGTGGAATGAGTTAACTTTGATCAATTATTTCCTTTGTTTGACATGTCCTCAGGTTACTGAAGGGAAATCTAGTCTTTTTCTTTAGTTTATGCAAGACAATGGTGAGTGGATGAGAAAGTCGCTTCTAATACAAGCAATGGTATAACATTAGAAACATAATGACCCTAGGTCAGCCTTACAGACACAGAGAAATAAATAAGCCATTTGTAGGAGTATAAGAGGAAAACCATGTTAAAGATCTCAGAATCCAATTTCTATATGCATTCCATTTACATTAGTCAGTCCCCTCTTAAATTGCTATATTCCTTTTCTAATTCAATTTATGTATATTCTTTTGGCACACACATTCCCAAATACCATACTAGTTTCTTCTAAGAACTTATCAATGATCCAAAGAAAGACATAAACTGTTGATGAGAAAATGCACTGCTTAAGTAATATGTGTTCTATATTTGGCTGTTCCTTTTGCTTGCCAATAAGTATACTACATCTCAACAATAAACATAGAACATTAGACTGAAGTACTGAAAAGAGGTTAGTTAATACACGCCATTCTTAGCTTAAACTGTAAGACAAAATTCTTGCATTCCATTATAAAGTGATAATAAAGAAAGAATGTAACATTTGCAAAAGACCTTAGTCTCCATTTCACTACCAGTTGCCTATACTTTTTCAGGAGATCCCATTTTATGCAGAAGAAACTTCTAGGGTCTTCAAAATCACTATGGAGTACTCAAGGACAATACACTCCTGTAATGTCCTTAACAATTTTACACCTCAGAAAAAAATAGTTTTTAAAAATGGAATCCAACTTCTTTTCAAGGCTCAGTACAAATCACAAAGCCATTGTTAAGGGCTATTATTCTCCCATGTGACAAAAAAATTATATATACTTATCCTTCAATTTTATGGAAGAAAATAAAAAGGCAACTATTAAGATAAGCTTTCTAAGAATGTATAAATGCCATCCAATATACATGAAGATTTGCTAAGGCCTACCCCTACTCACCAGCTCAAAATTGCCACTGTGCTATCTGGAGAAAATGTATCTCTTTGGGAGATTTGTTCATTTGGACTTGCAGCATAGGAGCTTGAATATGCTAAATAGAGGCTTTGCTTTGTTTTTATCCATTTTTGGTCATAGTGAAAGTCCTTTATCTGCACACATAAAGCCATGTTCCATGAGCAGAGGCTCCTAGAAATATCTGTTACCCCAAAGAAAGATGTATGCACAATTTAAAATGGAATTCTAATGCACTTCAAGTCTTTGAGTTGAGATATGAGCATATTGCAAATGGAGTAATTTAGTTAAGTCAGTTATTTGGCCACAAGCTGAAACCACTGGCCCAAGCAAATAACTGTCAGTAATATGTTGGTCAGAACTGGAGCCAAATGGGTTGAATGCATTCTCATCTATAATACATACACTGAGAGGTTTTCAGTTGTGTCTTTTAAAAACAAACATGGAACTACTTGTTCTAAAAGAGGAATTTTTAATTTTTGACACTGAATTTCTTAGGTTATATCTTGTGTGAAATGAAGAATGGAAAATCCTATGTAAGTGAGAAAAAGAACCTTTGGTCCATTAACTGTAATTCTTGGAAGAAGTAAGGTGCTATGGGGCCAGTCCTAGAGGGAATGAGTTAGGGATTACTATAGTGGAAAAGTATAACATACAGTTTTTAAAAAGATATAATGAAGAGAAAAAAGGCATTTCTCAAAAGGAGTTACACAAGCAGCCACCAAACAGAAGATAAATGCTCAACATCACTAATCATCAGAGAAATGCAAATGAAAACTACAATGAAATATTATCTTACACTGGTCATAATGACGATTTTTAAAAATTCAAAGAACAACAGTTGTTGGCATGGATGCAGAGAAAAGGGAAAGCTAATACACACTTGGAGGGAATGTAAATTAGTTCAGCCTCTGTGGAAAACTGTATGGAGATTTCTCAAAGAATGAAAAATTAGGTCTACCATTTGATCTGGCAATTCTACTATGGGTTATCTATCCAAAGGGAAATAAATCACTATATAAAAAATACACCTGCATTCATATGTTTATCACAGCAGTATTCACAATAGCAATGTCATGAAATCACCCTAAGTGTCCATCAGCAGTTGGTTAGATAAAGAAAATGTGGTATATGTACACCACGGAATGCTCTGCAGCCATTTTCATAAAATGTTATGAAGTCACGTCCTTTGAAGCAACATGGATGCAGCTTGAAGCCATTATCCTAAGTGAAATAACTCAGAAACAGAAAATCAAATACCACTTATTCTCACTTATAAGTGGGAGGTAAACAATGGGTACAAATGAACATAAAGATGGAAATAATAGACACTTCATACTCCAAAAATGAGGAGGTTAAGAGGGGGCAAGGGCTGAAAAATTACCTATTAGTTACCATGTTCACTGCTTGGGTGATAATACATAAGAGGCCCAAACCCCACCATTATACAAAATACACATATAACAAACCTGCACACATACTTCCTGAATCTAAAACATAAAAAATTGAATAAATAAAAGATTATAACAACCAATATGACCTAACAAATATTTATTGAACTGTATACACCAAAACTGCAATAAACGTATCAAGCCATAAAATGTGTTCCACTATATTTATATTTTTTATTTTATCTATATATTCTTGTTTAATTGGCACATTATAAGTATATATATTTAGAGTTCAGTTTGCTGTTTCAATACATGGAAATGTGGATCAAATCAGGGTAGTAACTATATCTATCACCTCATATGTTTATCATTTCTTTGTGGTGAGAATATTCAAAAACCTTTCTTCTAGTTAGTTTGACATATACAATACCTTTTTGTTAACTATAGTCAGAATTTTGTGCAATCAACACCAGAAATTATTCCTCCTATTTAAATGGTATTTTTTTACCTATTACCAACCCCTACCCATCTTCTCCTTTACCGTTCCCTCCCTACTCTGTGGTAACAAATGTTCTACTCTCTGCATCTATGAGATCAACATTTTTAAAAAAATGTTTGTAAGTGAGATCATGTGATATTTGGTTTTCTGTGCCTGGCTCATTTCACCTAACATAATGGCCTCCAGTTTCTTATCTATTGCCACAAATGACAGGATTTCATTCTATTTTATAGCTGAATAGTATTCAATTGTGTATATATGCCACATGCTGTTTATCCATTCATCCATTGTTGGATAATTCATTGATTCCTTGCCTTGGCTATTCTGAATAGTGCTGCAGTACATATGGAGGTGCAGGAATCTTTCTGACATACTGATTTTATTTCCTTGGAGCCTGGAGACTGGCCACCATGCCCACTACATCCTGAACCCATGCACACCAAAAGGGGGCCTGAAGACAGGCACACACACTCAGGCATCTCCCTCTAGTGCCCAAGTATGCTGCCTGTGGGCTTGTCCACCAACACTGACACCTATAAACTCCTCTCCCTGGGGCATGAGAATGGGCCCATCCAGCCTGTCACCACCACCACCACCACTGGCACCCACACAAACATGCTACCTAGGGGTCTGGCATCTAGCCTGCCCAGCCAGTCACAGCCACTGCTAACACCAGCACAAGGCACTTGGGATGCTGAGAGTCATTCTACCACAGTTACTGCCATTGCCCAAACAATGTATTCTTACTAGGGGCTCAAGGGCCCACCCACATACCCAGTTCACTACTGCCACTGCTGGATTCAAGTAAGTCACTTGGAAGACCAATAACTGGCCTTCCGGGTCCTGCTAACACCAAGGCCTACATATAACACCCAGGGGCCAAAGAACAGGCACATTTGGCCTGCCATTGCCACCACTGGGGCCCAAGGACTTGGTAATCTGGCATCGTCATCCCCAGCAAAGCATCAACACAGCCTCCACTAACAACAGCAGCCTAAGCCACTGAGAAGAAACACAGATACCCACTGTTGTTCTTAACAATCAAATAAATTATACCGAGACTGCCCTACTGCATACACCAAAAATCAAAAATAAAGTGCCCTACGCAACCAAAACCATAGATACATCTTTATGAAAATTTTTCCCCTACAAAAGCCAATCCAAAACATTAAAAGTGACTGTTATACCAGACATACAAACATCAATGTAAGGTCACAAAAACATGAACAACCAAGGAAATACAACACATCCAAAGGAACACAATATTTCCCCAGCAACAAATTCCAATGAAAAAGAATTTTGTGAAATGCCCAAAAAACATACTCAAAATAATGATATCAAAGCAGCTCAGGGAGATATAAGAGAACAAAGATAAATAATACAAAGAAATCAGAAAACCAATAAGGATACAAATGAGAAATTTATCAAAGAGATACAAATACTAAACAAGAAACAAACAAATATCCTAAAACTGAAGCATTCAATGAATAAAATAAATAATAAAATTGAGAACTTCAACTATAGACTAGATCTAGTAGAAGTAACAATTTCAGAACCTGAAACACAAGTTTGTTTTTTTTTTCCAAATAATCCAGTCAGATTAAAAAATAAATAATAAAAAAATGAAGAAGGCCTATGTGGCATATAGGACACCATAAAGTGACAAGTTGTGCAAATTTTGGGTGTTGTAGAAGCTGAAAAGAAGGCAGAGGCATTGAAAGCCTATTTAACAAATTAATAACTGAAAACATGCCAACTATATAAAGAGATTTAGACATGGGAATGCGGGACGCTCAGAGATCTGCAAACATAGACAACTCCAAAATGTCTTCTGCGTGAATATCTCCTATATGGCATATTACAGTCAAACTGTGAAAAGTCAAAGACAAAGAGATAATTCTAAAAAATAGCAAGACAAAAGCATCTAGTCACATAAAAGGGAACCCCTATCAGACTAATGCAGATTTCCCAAAAGAAACATTACAGGCCAGGACAGAATGAGATGATATATTCAAAGTGGTTTAAAACAAAAACCTGTTAGCCAAGAATACTACATGCAGCAAAATTATCCTTTATAAATGAAAGAAAAATAAAATCTTTCCCAGACAAGAAAAATGAAGGAAATTAATCACCACTGAACTTGCCCTGCAATAAATACTTAAAGGAATCCTACACCTCAAAGTGAAAGGATCATATCCGCTACCATAAAAATACATTAAAGTTAAGAACTTATAAAAGTTTAAAGCATGCAAATGAGGAAAAGGAAGGACTCAAATGTTACCACTACCATTGCAGAAACCAAAAAACCGCAACAATAAACAATCAGAGAGAAAGAAAGGAACAAAGAATATACTAAAAAACAGAAAATAATTAACAAATGACAAGGAAAAGTCCACCAATCAGTAATAACCTTGAATGTTAACAGATTAAATTTTCCACGTCAAAGATATAGAATAGCTGGATGGATAAAAAATGGACCAACTATACCTTGCCTACAAGAAATTCATTTTACCTGTAAGGACATGGATATAGTCTGGATATTGTCCCCTCTAAATCTCATGTTGAATTGTAATCCTTAATGTTGAAGGTGAGGACCGGTGGGAGGTGTTTGGATCATGAGGGAAGATTTGTCATGGCTTGGTGCTGTCTTTGTGATAGTGAGTGAGTACTCACTATCTCTCTCTCACTGTGAAAAATATATGGCACCTCCCCATGCACCCTTTTGTGCCCACTCCTGCTATGTGACATATGCTGCCCCTTCACCTTCTGCCATGATTGTAAGCTGCCTGAGGCCTCACCAGAAGCAGATGCTGGTGCTATGCTTCCTGTACAGACTGCAGAACCATGACTCAATTAATTAAGCTTCTTTTCGTATAAATTACCCAGTCTGAGGTATGTTTTTATAGCAACACAAGAATGGTCTAATACAGACACTATAGTTGGAAAGTGAAGGAATGGAAAAAATATTTTCTATACAAGTGGAAACCAAAGGGAGAAAAGGCAGCTGTACTTTCATTAGACAAAATAGACATTAAGTCAAAAAGGTAAAAAAAAAAAAAAAAAAAAGAAAAGAAAGAAAGAAAAACTAAGGTTATTATATAATAATAAAAAGATGAATTATGCAAGAGGATATAACAATTCTAAATATATATGCAACCAACATTGAACCACTCAGATATATAAAGCATAGATCAGTAGTTCTAAAGGGAGAGATAGACGCCACTATAATAACAGTTGGGGACTTCAGGACCTCACTCAGCATTAGATAAATTATCTAGACAGAAACTCGACAAGGAAACATTACATTTAAATGGAACTTTAAATCAAATGAATGTAATAGACATTTGCAGAATAATCTATTCAACAACTACACAATACATCTTCATCTCAACAGTACATGGAATATTCTCCAGGAAAGATCATATACTAAGCCACAAAACAAGTTTCAACAAATTTTAAAAACTCAAAATTATATAAAATATCTTCTCAGGTCACAATGGATTAAGAACACTAAAAATCAGTATCAAGAGGAATTTTGGAAACTAAACAAATACATAAAAATCAAACAATCTGCTCCTGAATGACCACTGGATCAAGAAAGAAATTAAAGTGGAAATCAAAAAATTTCTTGAAACAAATGAAAATGAAAACACAAGATATGAAAACCTATGAAGCATAGCAAAAGCAGTGTTAATACAAAAGTTTGTAAGCAATACAAAACACCTTCAAGAACAAAGCAAGCTCAAAATTAGTAAGAAGGAAAGAATAACAAAGATTAAAGCAAAACTAAAAAAAAAGTAGAGACTACAAAAATACAAAAGTTCAATGAAAAAAAGCATGGCTTTTTGAAATGATAGAAAAATCAATTAAGCATTCATTAGACTAACCAACAAAAACAGAGCAAATATTCAAATGAACAAAATAAGATATAAAAAAGGAGGTACTAAAAGTAATATAATAGTGTATTAGTCAGGATCCTCTAGAGGGGCAGAACTGATAGGATATATGTATATATGAAAGGGAGTTTATTAAGGATAATTGACTCACAAGATCATAAGGTGAACTCCCATGATAGAATATCTGCAAGTTGAAGAGATAGGAAGCCAGTAGCTCAGTCCGAGTCCCAAAACCTCAAAAGTAGGGAAGCTGACAGTGCAGCCTTCAGTCTGTGGCTGAAGGCCTGAGAGCCCCTGGCAAACCACTGCTGAAGGTCCAAGAGTCAGAAAGCTGAAGAACTTGGAGTCTGATATTTGAGGGCAGGACGCATCCAGCACGGGAGAAAGATGAAGGCTGGAAGACTCAGCAAGTCAGCTTCTTCCACCTTCTTTTGCCTGCTTTTACTAGCCGCACTGGCAGCTGATTGCATGGTGCTCACCCACATTGTGGGTGGGACTTCCTGAGGGTGGGTTTTTCTCTCCAAGTCCACTGACTTAAATGTTAATCTCTTCTGGCAACACCCAGAAACAATACTTCGCATCCGTCAATCCAATCAAGTTGATGAGATTAAGCATCACACACAGAAACACAAAAGATCATCAGGGACTATCATGAGCAACTATACACTAACAAACTGGAAAACCTAGATAAAATGAATAAATTACTGAACGCATAAAATCTAATCAAGATTGAACCCAGAAAAAAAAATAGAAAACCTGAACAGACCAGTAATGAATAATGAGATTGAATCAGGAATTCAAAAACGTCCCCCAACAATGAAAAGCCTAGGAATGTGTGGCTTCACTGCCAAATTCTAACAAACTCATACAGAAGAGCTAACACCAGTTTTCCTCAAACTATTCCAAAAAAAGAAGAGCAATGAATTCTTCCTAATTCAGTCTGTGAGGCTCCCTGAACCCTGATACCAAAATCAGACAAAGAAACAACAGATAAAACTAAGGGCTAATATCCTTGATGAACACAGATGCAAAAATACTCAACAAAATACTAAAGAAAACCCAACCGAACAGCACATCAGAAAGATCATTCACTATTATCAAGTGGGATTCATTCTAGGAATGCGAGGATGGCTTAACATACAGAAATTGATAACTGTGATAGATCATATTAATGTAATGATATGATGCATGTCAATGTAATGAACAAGACAAACCATAAAATCATACAAATAGATGCAGAAAAAGAATTTAATGAAATTTAATATCCCTTCATGATAAAACCTCTAAACAAACTAGGCATAGAAGGAACATGCCTCAATGTAAGAAAGTTCATTGATACAGTTTAAGTGTTTGTCCCCTCCAAATCTCATGTTGAAATGTGATCCCTAATGTTGAAGGTGGAGCCTACTGGGAGGTGTTTGGGACTTGGGTGGGGATCCTTCATGAATGGCTTGATACCCCTCTTGTAAATAAGTTCTCACTCTATTAGTTCATGTAAAAGATAGTTGCTTAAAGGAGCTTGGCATCTCTCTTACCCGCTCTCTTGCCATGTGACATTCTGCTTCCCTTCACCTTCTGCCATGATTGTAAGCTTCCTGAGGCCCTCACCAGAAGCAGGTGCTGGCACCATGCTTCCTGTATAGCCCGCAGATCCATGAGCCAAATAAATCTCTTTTATTTATAAATTATCCAGCCTCAGGTCTTTCTTTATAGCAATGCAAAAGTGATTAACACAGAAAATTGGTACTGAGAAGTGGGGCATTGCTATAAAAATACCCAAAAATGTGGAAACAGCTTTGGGACTGGGTAATGGCAAAAGTTGGAAAAGTTTGGAGGTCTCAGAGGAAGACAGGATGATGAGGGGAAGTTAACTTCTTAGAGACCGGTGAAGTGTTTATGAACACAACGCCAATAGAAATATGGATAACAGAGGCCAGGCTGACAAGGTCTCATATGGAAATGATCTTATAGGGCACTGGAGCAAAGGTTACCTTTGTTACAACTTAGCAAAGAACTTTGCTGCATTGTGCTCATGTCCCAGGGCTTGGTAGAAGGTTGAACTTAAGAGTGATGACTTAGGGTCTCACTAAGTCAGAGGAAAATTAATAAGCAGAGTAGCATTCAAGAATTGGAATGGCTACTTTAACAACCTATGATCAGATAGATACAGGAGCAAAGGAATGACTTAAAGTTGTATATCAGTCTGTTCTCACACTGCTATAAAGAACTACCTGAGACTGGGTGATTTACAAAAAAACGATTTTTAACTGACTCATAGTTCCATAGGCTGTACAGGAAGCATGGCTGGGGAGGCCTCAGGAAACTTTCAGTCATGGCAGAAGAAGAAGCAGGCATGTCTTACATGATCAGAGAAGGAGGAGGAGAGCAAAGCAGGAGGTGTTACACACTTTTAAACAACCAGATGTTGTGAGATCTCACTATCACAAGAACAGCAAGGGGGAAATCCGCCCCCAAAATCCAATCTCCTCCCACCAAGCCATTCCACCAACACTGGGGATTACAATTCAACACGAGATTTAGGTGGGGACACAAATCCAAACCATATCAAATTGGAACTTATATTTAAAAAGGAATCAGAGTGTAAACATTGAGAAAATCTGCAAGCTGGCCTTGGGTAGAGAAGGAAAGATCATTTTCAGGGAAGGAATTCAAGAGGCTTGTGTAGCAACCACTTATTAGAGAGGCTAACATGAGTAAATGGAGCCAAATACTAATACCTAAGACAAAGTGGAAAAGGCCTCAAAAACATTTTAGAAGTTGTTCAGGCTTCTCCTTCCATCAGAGGTTCAGAGGGCTTGTATGAAAGAATGGTTTTGAAGGTGAGGCTCCAGGATACCACTGCCCTGAACCACCTCTGGAGGTTGTTTCCTGTATCCCTGCTGCTCCAGCTCTAGCTATGACTCAAGGGGCCCCAGGTACAGATCAGGCTGCTGTTTTGGAGGGGGCAACCCATCATCCTTGTCAGTTTCCACATAGTGGTAAGTCTGCAGGTGCAGGGAATGCAACAGTGATGGAGGTTTGGCAGCTTCCACATGGATTTCAGAGTATGTATGGGAAAGCCTGGGTGCTCAGGCAGAAGCCTGCTACATTAGCAGAGTCCTTGCAGAAAGGCTGTACTAGGGTAGCACAAGGAGGAAATGTGGGCTTGGGGCGCCCACACGGAGTCACCACTGGGGCACTGCCTAGTGGAGCGGTGGAAGAGGGTTTACTACCCTACAGATCCAAAATAGTAGAGCCAGTGGCAGCATGCACCCTCAGTCTGGAAAAGCCGTAGGCACTCAATTCCAGCTTATCAAAGCAGCCATGAGGGATGTACCCTGCAAATCCACAGGGGTGGAGATGCCTAAGGCCTTGAGAACACACACTTTGTACCACTGCCCTGGATGAAGAACATGGCGTCAAGAATTATTTTGGAGGTTTAAGGTTTAATTACTGCCCTACTGGGTTTCAGACTTGTGTCTGGCCTGTAGCCCCTTTCTTTCAGTTGATTTCCTCAGCAAAATAACATGGGAATGGGAATTTGTCAAAATTCTTAAAACTTTACAAAGTGCCAGCAATTCAAAATGAAATATTTGCTTTTTCCATCTCCTCTCTTGAAACAACATGGTTGTGTATACAAGTAAGTAATTAAAATAAGTTGCTACCCAGATCATTGAGTGTGTCATGCTATTAATGTAAGGCAAGAAATTAAGGAGAAAAGAATTAGCTCTGATGAGCAAGTTGTATAAACTCATGTGTTGGACTGCTCCAATTCAGGTCCCAGTTTAGTCATTTCTTAGCTGTGTGACTTCAGGCAAGTTACTTCATTATGTCTCAATTTTCTCATTTGTAAAACAAGGAAAATAATGGTCTCTATCTTATAAAGTGGGAGAGAGGATTAAATGGTAGAATTTATGTAAAGCACTTAGTACAGTGCCTGGCACACAGTATGAATGCAATAAATGGTAGACATTACTATTATTATTTCCTGCAGGAGACATCCATGATAAGCAAATAATTACTCATGTCATATGAGTCTTTATGACTCTTGCCGCTCTTTTGGCCCACGGCTGTTCACATTGAGGCTTAACTTGGAAAGGGAGGCCCATTTTAACTTTGCAATTCGACCTTCCCTGGTGTTAGCCCAATGACAGTGATGGCATTTTATACTTATGGAATAGCTATTTGTGTCAGTTTCTGTCTTCTTGATAGATTCCAACTGCTGCTTGGAACATATGCTGTTGTGGGTATTAGAACAGGAAACCAGCAAGATCTATTTTGATACAAAGGTTAGGGAGCAGTGTGACTTTTTATTTGGCAATATAGTAATATTTTACCTTAACATTTTTTACTTCTCTTATTGCCATAATATGTGAATAGTTCCATATAGATATAGTGGAGTAGGGAAATAACTGTATAAATAGCTCTAAATCAAATCAACACATATTTATAAAACTTGTACTATACTAGGTGCTGTTGAGAATACATATGTGTATAAGACATGACCCTTTCCCCTAGGAAACTGATGATCTGGTTAAAGAGAGAATAAATATATGTATGCATAGAAATGTTATGTAACAGATACTGAAGTCTCAGTGTCAGTTGCAAAAATATAAACCATTCTAGCACAGAGGGAACACTTTTATGAGCCCTTAATGGAACTATGTGGCTAGAGGAGAGAAGGGGAAGTAATACTCAAGTATGGAGATATATGAGAATATACATATGAGCAAATAGGAAGTATAAGTTTAGCTGGATCTGGAATTTTCTTTGGAAGATATCTGGAATCTAAATCACAAATAGGTCTTAAGGGTAAGATTGTGAAGAACCTTGTAAGTCACAATAAGGAATATGAACTTTGTTTCTATAATTGAAAGCCACTGAAGGCTTTGGAGAAAAAGATGAATAGGAGGAAAGTGAAAATTTAAGGAAAAAAGTGACTGGAACCGTATTTGTAGGAAGAAAAAGCAAGAATCAGGTTTACCAGTGTGGACATTATAAAAGGAATCTGAGGCCATTGGATGAGAACAACAATAAGGTTGCAATGGAAGAGTTAATAAACGTCCTGACTGGAAGAGTTAATACGTCCTGACTGATTGGATGAGGATGCCAAAGAAAAATATGAGACAAAATTCCTGATTATTTTTGAACCTTGGAAACTCTTAAGAAGTTGCAAACAACTGTAGGAGTTAGAAAGTTTGAGCTGTGTTCAGTTTGTTTTGTTTATGAGTTTTCTCTTGTTTTTTGGAGATCAAAAGTTGAGTCGAAGTTATATTAATTAGAGGCAATAATATGGAAGTAGATAGAACTCATGAAAAAGTAGAACTTAGAATTTGGAGAGTTATCCTTAGTGGTGACATTTGAAAGCATAAGTATAATGGAACTAAGCAAGGAGGAAGAGTCTATGGATGAAGACCAAACTTTGAGTAGCATCCACATCTTAAAGAAGCTGGCAGAGGAGAGAGGCACTGTCAGCTATCTTCTGTGGGTTAAAAAATGTAGGTTAAGAATATTCTCAGTCAATTTACCATTTCTTCCTGATTACCAGGAAGCCCAAAATTTCATTTGGTGCAAAAACAGAATACTTGCCCAAATACATCCCCCTCTTTCCTAATGATTTCAGATTTCTTTTTTTAGTTTTATTTTATTCCCCCTTCTTTTACTTGTGCCTCTATATTTTAAGTCAATACAAACCTTTTGTGATAATAGGCAGGATATAAATAACACACAAAGAAAGATAGGTGTCATAAAACCATGAGACGAGACAATTCAAAGAAGGTGGATTTCTCTAATAGTTTCAAATGCTGTAGGAATACAGAGTTAGCACTGAAAGGCAGCCTTGCATTTGGCAACTAAGAAACTGTGTGACTTCAGGAATAAAAAAAATTGGAAAAACTTAGAGTTGGGATGGCATTGCCAAAGGAGAAGGGCAAAGCTGGTGCTAGGGAATAAAAAATTGGAATAAAACATTATACAAAATACCACAAATAAAAATATTTTGAGATTTCTACCTTAAAAATCAGGTTTTTGTAACATCTAATACTCTCATTATCTTCCAGTACCATGAAGCAGGTATCTGGCTCCCTAGCTGCATTTGTGGCAAGGCATCCTATGAGGAAAGATTGAGAATTGGAGACACAGGAGGATAACCAACCTTTTCTATCTGCTGCATATGTTCTCAAGATAGGCCAAACAGGAAAGCTGGCAGTCACATACGGGCAAAAGCAAATGCACAGGTGGAAGCCTATCTAGAGGGAACGTGCATAGTTCTTCCAAACACTACTGACTGCAGCTTAACTGGAAACAGAGAATGGTATTAAAAACACAGGAGTATACAAGATAAATTGAACAACAAATCTTATTTTGTTTGGGCTTCAGTAATAATCATCAAACTTTTGATTATTTGTCCCTTGGAATATCTGCATTTGTCAATTATTTCTTCCCAAGGACCTGTTTCAGTTTATCCTTTTCTTGAGTCCTCCCCTGATAATGATAACAATGACTCCCAACAACTCTATGATGATCACTGCCAACAATAATAATATTTATTGAGTACCTACTGTGTACCAGATACCCTCAAAGTCACTACTTTTCTCAATTTTCATAACAAGCTCTTGAGGTTAGTACTATTTTTTCAATCCTGATGATAGAAATAGTGACATTCAGATGGGTGAACCACTTTGGAGCACAGCCACATTTACAACCCAGTTCTGTCTTTAACTTAAACCTGTTATACCACAACGAATCTTTTCTTCCAGAAGTCCTACAGTAAAACAGCTAGGTTTACACTGACAATTGATTGTGTCTATTTCGTTCACTGTTGTGCTCTAAGTACAGAATCTAGTTTGAGGTTTACTCTTTCAAGTGTGTTTACTTTCCTTAACTCAATTGTAAGATTTTGCATTTCTTAAATCCCCTTCCCTTATTTATTTTAAAGACATTATCCTCTGAGTTGTTTATACCCTTCCCCATATTTCTGTAGTTTATACTCCCCTGTTCATCTCTATACCCACATGAACATATCTTTACTATACATACACCTCTGCCATTCTGCACTCTCATATATACTTCATGTCCCTAAGAGCATTTTCAGTCTCCTGGAGACACTCTGAGCCTGAGATTCATCTCCTCTGTTTCCCTGGATAAGCTAGTGTGATACCTTCACGAATTCTTTTCCTTTTGCCTGCCCTTAAAGTATTCATTTTCCAGGGTTTTACCGTGTTCTCACTACACCCATTCTTGGGGCAGGTTATTTTCTCTCATGGATTCAGTGGCCATAATAAGCTGATGTATCTCAAATCTACAGGCCTGGCATCAATAACTTACCGTTAGCTCCAAATTCTATTTATCAAATCATTACTAGAAATTTCAACTTGCACATCTTGTAAGACTTCAAAGTAAATATATTAGAAACTGAATTCATTAGCTTCCTCTAACATACTTGATTTGTTTCCCAGTTTTTCTAGTTCAGTGGATAAATTAAAATCAACCCATTTGGCCAGGCCCAAATCTCACCTTCTCACTTCAATAAGATCTGGAACCTGCCTTCTTTTTGGTGTTATTGTTCTCTGATTCTCAGTACCACTTGATATTTATGTATTCATCCATAGGAGCATTTATCTATTCAATAGGTATGAACCGAATGCCTATTATATGCCAGGCATTGCATCCAAATCGTATTATGTTTTCCACCTTTTGATGCCTTTGTACATGCCTCATTTTATACCTGAAGTGCCCTTCAAGGTATAGAGAAATGGAGAATGGTGATTCTATTTCAAAAATATGGAGGTTTTGAAGAGAGTCGGTTTAGAAGTGAGTTCAGGTGATACCTTCCATTTGGAATACATTGAATTTGATGTCTGATTGAAATATCCTAAGAGGTGATATCCTGCTGCTACTAAATGACTCAGTTTTTACCAAAATAATTGAACCACCTCTGTTTAGTTAAGATATTTCAGCCATCTCATCAACTACATGAGATGAATTCTGAATCCACAAAATGAAGATGTATCATAAATATTTGGCTTATATTCATTTTTACTTATCTCCTGTCATAAAAAATCATTTCTAGTATTGAAAATATGATTACAAATATCTTCATAATTGCTATAATAAACATGTCATTGGTTGTTTTGTGTGCCAACACAGAATAGAAATAGTCAAAGAAGTGCCACAACACTTGCTCTTATGGAATTCGTATCTGAAATTTTAAAGTTTGCATAGGGGAACTATTCTGGGTCACTGAACTCTTGGAGAATCTTATAAAAGTCATGATTCTCCCTTTTAAAAAATTCACATTTCTATACAAACAAAATTGTATACATAAATTTGAGGGAGATTTTGAGAATCCTGAAGTATATATATTGACTTTTTGATAGTCCATGACCCTAAATTTGTCAACCTTAGTGAAGTTAAATAATTCTGTGTACCACCCAAAAAACCTTTGTAAGATTTTTCCCTTCCTGTAAAATAGCATATGACCCACTTTGAAAAGTGATTTTGATAACTTGAGATAGTGTATATAAAGTATTTCTTACGCTGTTGTTCATATAGCAATTTATATACCTCATACCCTTCAAACCTCTGGGGCTGCATCATAGCTCCTTCAAATGTTAATCTTAACTAAAGGATACCTATAATTATGCATTGTGTAAATTGCATAAAAACCACATATTTTTAATAAATATATTTTTAAATTATACAACCAGTTCCTTCAAGAGAACAATCCTGGAAAAGATAAGTTACTTGCAGTCTGACACAAACATAATTTTAACTATTTAGAACATCTCTTTATATATTGACTTCTTAAAATAATAAACCCCAAGTTTATTTATATTTTTCAGGTAAAGTGCGATGACAATACACACACGATTAATTTGAATTTTGAAATGTATCCTTAAATATTACTTCGACTTACTTACAGAAACTTATTCTTTGTTCTGTTATATTTAAAAATATACTTTCACATGACATTGCATAGTCGACTTTGTAAACTTAGAAATAACTTCTGGACAAAACAATTCAGTAAGGGACTAACCTGCTAATAAAAACATTGATTTCCTTTTTTCCTCCACTGTAAGAGTGGAGAAAGCTTATCAAGTTATCTAAATATAGTAATATAAATGACAACAATAAATATCACAATTATCTTTGAAGAACTTTCATGTGTCTCCCTGTAAGGGAACAATACAGGGAAAGCTAGTGTCTTTTTGTCAAGTCCTGGGAACATCATGAAACCGCCTGATTCGGAGAAAACATACGTCCTCTAGTGCTGAGGCAAACAGAATACATAAATGACAGATTTTTACTCTGAATTTTCAAGGATTTTACAGTCCTAGTTAAAACAATATCTTGTTTATTCCATTCTCAGTCTATCAGAATGTGTTATAAAACCATACATTTGATTTTCAGAAGAAGATTATGTCTCATATTCAAATATTTCTCAGTTTTGTGTTGCATGTTTGTATTTAAATCTATCTTAACTAGTTAACGTGTGTGTGTGTGTATGTGTGTGTGTGTGTCTGTTTATAAGAGCTTTTTGGTGGCAGTATTGCATTATATTAATTTATCAGTATGAAAATATAATATCTATGCCATGTATTCTCTGTGAAATACCAACAGTGAAATGTAGATGGTGAGAACCCAGTGGTGGGGTCCGAATTGTTTACTATGTAGCCAGGAGCTCAAGGCATCTAAAATTAGCCATTTTGAATGGCAAAATAGTTAACTCTAGTAGACTTAGTATAAGCTCAGGGAATTATTTAAACCTCTTTTTTTTCTCCCTCAGAAATAGATTCATCTTCTTTCTCAGTAATTGGAGCTTAGAAATATAAATGGTGAAGCTGTCACATTGTAGATTTCTCAGAACTATATTATGCTAGTATTCTTGGTGAAACGCCTACTCATTTGTGACAAATGACTTGTTTAATGTATTTATAAATTTTTTTTGTATAACCGGTGTATCCCTAAGGTCACATTTGATAATACTTGAAACGACATCTGTTATAACCCACACTTTGTTGACTCACCCAACCTGCTACTACAGCATTTCCAGCTTACTGCAATATCTCTTCCTACTAATTGCATGCTTCCCCAAAGGTTGCATGTTTTTTTGTTTGCTTGTTTTGTTTTCACTTTTGAGACGGAGTCTCGCACTGTTGCCCAGGCTGGTGTGCAGTGGTCACTGCAACCTCCGCCTCCCGTGTTCAAGCAATTCTCCTGCCTCAGCCTCCCAAGTAGCTAGGATTACAGGTGCCCGCCACCACGCTCAGCTAATTTTTTGTATTTTTAGTAGAGATGGGGTTCCACTATGTTGGCCAGGCTGTCTTGAACTTCTGACCTTGTGATCCGCCCACCTCGGCCTCCCAAAGTGCTAGGATTACAGGCATGAGCCACTGCACCCGGCCACGTTATTTCAAAGACTATCATTTTTTCTAAGACTATTGCCATAGACCTTGCTTAGCTCTGAAAAGTTTTAAATATACATATTTAAGTTCTATAGGGTACACACTTTTAGCTAGGTATTTTAGGATTCCCTCAAAGCCTGATGTCCCTATAATTGACTCAGATTTCCCACACAGAATCTCTGGGCCATCAAAATGAGATAGAGTCAATCTTTCTCATCACTATGATGCATAGCAATATACCAGCAGTATTCGAAGGTTTGCTGTAAATTAAGTACCAAAATAAATGTCACATTAATAATAGGAATGATAACCAGCATTTACTGGCTTACTTTTCTATGTGCCAAAGAAGGAAAAGAACACACAGAAAGATTAGACAATATCTGTGGTTGGGTTTTTTGGAAGCAGTGCTTGAGACAGGGATTCAGGTGGCAAAACTGTATGAGAGGGATGATGGGAAAGAGCAGAGGAAGTATGTAGTCTCAGATAAGTTTAGCTTTGGTTTGATCCATGTGGCACTGGGGACAGCATAGGCTCTGCAGCATAAGTCAAACTATAGAGTTACTTTGCCTCGTGACAAGAGGCCCACAAGGCTTTTATAGCCCATTCACCCTAACTCTTGGTTACTTGCCACCCCCAGAGGTTGAAGGTATAACCTTTATCAGCCAAGAGGATTCTCATGAGAAGTTTGAATGTGTAAGTCATCTATCCCAGCTCTCACAAGGCTCAGGGAAGGGAAGCTGTCCTGTTAAGGGAAGCTGACTAGGATCCTGTCAGTGTGCATTGCAGGTAAAATTATCTGTTGTGGGTTGAATCGTGTCCCCCTCGATCCCCCCATTATTCATGTTTTAGTCCTACCCCTCATACCAAAATGTGACCATATTTGGAGATAGGGTCATCACCGAGGTAATTTAGTTAAAATGAGGTCACTAGAATAGGCTCTGATGAAACAGGGAAAAGCTTGAATTTGAATACAGACATGAAGACAGGGGGAGAAAACAGCCATCTACATGCCAAGGAGAGAGGACTGGAACAGGTACTCCCCTCCCAGCCCTCAGAAAGAACAGACCCTGCTAACGTTTTGGTTTTGAACTTTTGGCTGCCAGAACTATGAGAAAATAAATTGTTGTTGTTTAAGCCACCCAGTCCGTGGTACCTTGTATGGCAACCCTAGAAAACTAATATATTGCCTGACACTAAGTGGCAGAAATGGGGAATAGAACCCTTAATGTGTTGAAATACTCATTCTGAGACAAAGAGAATCTGTCTACTTAAAGCTGTATCCCAGTGCACAGTAGAGAGGAGTCGAGGGGCAGGGACTTAACGGTGATGCTTTAGTGAAAAACATCTCCTGAACTGCAAATCCTTCACAGCCTGACATAATACTGCTCTCAATCAAACACCAATCTTCCATCAGTCTCCGCTCTTTCCAATCCTCCAGTCCCTGCCTGGGGCTCTCTAGTCCCAGAGTATATTGGCCTCTGGCCTTCTCTCATTCAGTCTCTTTTCTTCAGGAGCTTAGTTAGCCTAACATACTTTATCCAGCCTCTTCCCTCCCTGCCTTCCCAGTTCATGCACATCCTGACCACTTGCAACTCTCTGATGTGCCGTGGCCGTCTGACTCCTGGGCTTTTACCCATACAAACGCTGTGGCTTACAGCAGTGCTCCCAGCTGCCCCTAATAGCAATGTCAAGTGCTGCAGAGCCCATTCATCTGTGATGGCCTGAAGCAACCACCGATCCAATGCTGTTTTCTGCCCAGTAACCTACACTTATCCTTTAAGACAAGCTCAGAAGTCTACTCTACTCTCTTTCTCTACAATGCCCCCAAGCAAAGTCAGTCTCTCTCATTTAGGCTTTTATTATGCAATTCTTTTCCCATGGCACATCGATACATCAATTCAGTCAAGTTTCAGATTTACACAAAAGTCGGGTTCAAATATTAGGTCTGCTGTGTACATGTCACATATATATATAAACCATATATTTTTACTTTGGCAAGTTTCTTAACTCCTGTAAGCTTCAATTTTCTTGACTATCAAATTGGGATAATGAGAGTTGCTACCTCATATGGTTGACTGAGGAATGAAATATGAGTAAAGTTTTAAAACAATACTTGGCACATAGGTAGTATTCAATAAATGGTTCCTATTATCATTATTACCCGTTAGTCATGTGCACGACGCGAGACGGAGTCTCGCTCTGTCGCCCAGGCTGGAGTGCAGTGGCGGGATCTCAGCTCACTGCAAGCTCCGCCTCCCGGGTTCACGCCATTCTCCTGCCTCAGCCTCCCAAGTAGCTGGGACTACAGGCGCCCGCCACCTCGCCCGGCTAGTTTTTTTTTGTATTTCTTAATAGAGACGGGGTTTCACCGTGTTAGCCAGGATGGTCTCGATCTCCTGACCTCGTGATCCGCCCGTCTCGGCCTCCCAAAGTGCTGGGATTACAGGCTTGAGCCACCGCGCCCGGCCCATTATTACTTTTTAAGCATAATTTTTGCATTCAAGATTTATAGAATACCTGTCTCTTTTCTATATTTCTCTCTTCCACTGGGTGTTTAGGTTCCTGACAGCACGGACTCTGATTCTCTAGCAAAGCAAAGCACAGAATGCATATGCTAACCAGCTGACAAAAACACCCAACATAGTGCTCCAAAGGTAATCTACAAACTGAAATATAAAAAAGGCTTAGCATTTATAAAAAGTAGAGAGAGATACTGATATTTTAAAGCCCAGAAACCTCTTCAATACTCTGGTACTCACACACACACACAAAATTGTAAATTAGAATATATCAGAATAGACAAGAATAAAGTGATGAAAATTAGTTTAAATTTTATTTTTCTGAATCATAATTGAATGCAATGATGAAAAGAACTCTAGACTCCTGACAATAATGCCAATGTACTTTTAACAATATTCTGTTTAGTCAGGAGGATACTGGGAACAGGTGTTACACATGAAAGCACACCGTTAAACTCTAATGCTGATTTTTGTGGCTGACAATATACTTCTTAAGCCTTGTTCAAAACTAAGAGTAACCACAACAAAGGTCTGTAGAATTCACATCTGCTGTCATTAATGGTTTAAAGCTGTGGCAAAATCCATCCATTTAATACAAAACAATTTTGCAAAGTGTATATATGATGTATTAAGTACAAAAGAATAAAATTAAATAAGCCCCAAGCCAAAAAAAAGAAACATTTCCTATCTAATAGATGTACACAGTAGGTAGTGATTTTAATAATGTTCAAAAAATTTAAAAGTGCATTTACAGATTGTTAGATCTAGAATTGGTCCTTGTGTTTATTTTTTTCATTATGTTTTTTTTTTCTACCTGCTAGAACAGTGATATGAGAGCTTCAGAGCCATTATTCTGTTCTGCCATATTACTGACTAAAAAAATTATTTTAAATCAATTCATTTTTTTTGCATCTTTTCATGTACCTATTGGCCATTTGTATATCTTCCTTGAAAAAATGTCCATTTAAGTCCTTTGTCCATTTTTTGTTTGTTTGTTTTTGAGACAGGATCTTGCTCTGTCACCCAGGCTGGAGTGCAGTGGCATGATCTCGGTTCACTGCAACCTCCACCTCTTGGGCTCAAGTGATCCTCCCACCTCAGCCTCCTGAGTAGCTGGGATTACAGGCGTGCACCACCACACCCCGCTAATTTTTGTATTTTTAGTAAAAATAGGGTTTTGCCATGTTGGTCAGGCTGGTCTCTAGCTCCTGACCTCAGGTGATCTGCCCAGCTTGGCCTCCCAAAATGCTGGGATTATAGACATGAGTCACCACCAGTGGACAATTAATCATTTAAATAATTCATCTTCTCAAATGATTTGTCATTTTGACCAAGTTCTTCCCTAATAATTCATTTTAAAACCATATAATTTCAGACAAGTCAGCTAGAATATCTTATTTCTACTGTTACTGCTGTGAAAACAAAACAAAACTTGCAACCTCTGTCTTTGCCACAGTGATGCCTCCATGTTTTGATCAAGCTTTTCCATGACTATCCCTAAAAGTCAATCACCACTCATATACCTTGCAGGGTCCTATATTTTACAGCTGGCTATAAAACAATTCTTAGCAAATTAAAGGAACTGAAATAATATCAACTACATTCTTGGACCACAGTTCAATAAATACAGAAATCAATACTAAGGAGAGTTCTCAAAATCATACAGTTATATGGAAATTTAAAAACCTGCCCCTGAATGACTTTTGGGTAGACAATTAAATAGAGGCAGAAATCAATAAATTATTTGAAACTAATGAAAACAAAGATACAACATACCAGAATCTCTGGGACATAGCTAAAGCAGTGTTAAGAGAAAAGTATGCAGTACTAAAGGCACACATCAGGAAGTTAGAAAGATCTCAAATTAACAACCTAATATCACACCTAGAGGAAGTAGAAAAACAAGAGCAAAACTACCCCAAAACTAACAGAAGAGAAGAATCAAAATCAGGTAAAATTTTGTTTTACCTAAATTGAGACATGAGAAATCATACAAAAGATCAACAAAACCAAAAGTCAGTTATTTGAAAGAATAAATAAGATTGATAGACTGCGAGCTAGACCAAAAGAAGAGAGAAGAAACAAATAAACACACTTAGAAATGACAGAGTGGACATTACCACCAGTTGCACAGAAATATGAACATCCTTCGGATACTATTACAAACACCTCTATTCACAAAAAGTAGAAAACTTGGAAGACATGGATAAATACCTGGAAACATACACCCCCCTCCAAAGATTGCAAAAGGAAGAAATTGAAATCCTGAATGGATGAATAATGAGATCTAAAATTGAAAGAGTAATAAAAAGCCCACCAACCACAAAAAGCCCTGGACCAGGTGGATTCACAGCCAAAATGTAGCAGATGTATAAAAGGAGCTGGTACCAATCCTACTGAAACTATTGCAAAACAAATTAAGGAGGAGGGACTCCTCCCTAACTCATTCTATGAGGCCAGCATCATCCTGATACTAATACCTGAGAGAGACACCACAAAACAAAAAACTTTAGGCCAATATCCCTGATGAACATAAATTCAAAAATCCTCAAAATACTAGCAAGCAAAATTCAACAGCATATCAACAAGCTAATCCACCATGATCAAGTAGATAAAATGGTAAGAGCCACCAATGACACCTGTAGTCAACATCATACTGATCTGGCAAAAGTTAGAAGCATTCCCCTTGAAACCCAGAACAGGACAAGGATACCCACTATCACCCCTCCTATTCAACTTAGTACTGGAAGTCATCACCAATACAATCAGGCAGGAGAAAAAAATAAAAGGCATCCCAATAGGAAGAGAAGAAGTCATACTATCTCTCCTCACAATGATATGATTTAATATCTGAAAAACCCCGTAGTCTCTTCCCAAAGACTTCTAGATATGATAACTTCAGCAAACTTTCAAGACTCAAAATCATTGTACAAAAATCAGTACATTGATTCAACATAAGGCTTAATGTAAGACTTAAACATAAGGCCTAAAACCATAAAAACCCTAGAAGAAAACCTAGGCTATAATACCATTCAGGACACAGGCATGGGCAAAGACTTGATGATTAAAACACCAAAAGCAATGGCAACAAAAGCAAAAATGGACAAATGGGATCTAATTAAACTAAAGAAAAGCAATATTAAGAGGAATGTGTATAGCAATAAACACCTATACAAAAAAATAAAGATTTCAAATAAAACAGTAATGATACACCCCCCAAAAAACAGAAAAGCAAGAATAAACCAAACCCCAAATTTAAAAAGGGAAAGAAAATATAAAGATCAGAGTAGAAATAAATGAAATGCAGACAGAAAAATACAAAATATTTAAAAAACTGAAAACCGAAACTGGACCCCTTCCTTACACCTTATACAAAAATTAACTGAAGATGGATTAAAGACTTAAACATGAAGCTCTAAACTATTGAAAAAAATAACCCTAGAAGAAAATCTAGGCAATACCATTCAGGACATAGGTATGGGCAATGATTTCATGACAAAAATGCCAAAAGCATTGCAACAAAAGCAAAAATTGACTAATGGGATCTAATTAAACTAAATAGTTTTTGCACAGTAAGAGAAACTATCATCTAAGTGAACAGACAACCTAGAGAATGGGAGAAAATTTTTGCAATCTATCCATCTGACAAAGGTCTAATATCCAGAGTCTATAAGGAACTTAAACAAATTTATAAGAAAAAAAACCAAACAACTCCATTAAAAGTGGGCAAAGGACATGAACAGACACTTCTCAAAAGAAGACATTCATGTGGCCAACAGACATATGAAAATAACTCAACATAACTGATCATTAGAGAAATGCAAATCAAAACCACATTGAGATACCCTCTAACACCAGTCAGAACGGCGATTATTAAAAAGTCAAGAAACAACAGATGCTGGCAAGGTTGCGGAGAAAAAGGAACACTTTTACACTATTTGTGAGAGTGTAAATTAGTTAAACCATTGTGATAGACAGCATAGAGATTCCTCAAACATCTAGAAGCAGAAATACCATTTGATCCAGCAATCTCACGATTGGGTATATACCCAAAGGAACACAAAGCATTCTATTTTAAAGATACATGTATGCATTCTGTTCACTGAAGCACTATTCACAATAACGAGGACATGGAATCAACCCAAATGCCCATCAATAATAGACTGTATAAAGAAAATGTAGTACATGTACACCATGGAATACTATGTAGTCATAAAAAGAAATGAGAACATGCCTGTTTCAGCGACATGAATGGACCTGGAAGCTGTTATCCTCAGGACACTAATGCAGGAACGGAAAACCAGACATCGCATGTTCTTAACTTATAAGTGGGAGATGAATGATAAGAACACATGGTGGGGAACACACACTGGGGTCTGCTGGGGGAATGCAGGGGGAGGGAGAGCATCGGGAAGAATAGCTAATGGATGCTGGGCTTAATACCTAGGTGATGGGTTGATCGGTACAACAAACCACCATGGCACACATTTACCTATGTAACAAACCTGCATATCCTTCACATGTACCCTGGAACTTAAAATAAAAATTGAAGAAAAAAAAGAAAAAAATAAACAAAATTTACACCAACAGTGAACAATTTGAAAAAGAAATCAAGAAAGCAATCCTATTTACAATACTTACAAAAAATTACCTAGAAATAAATGTAACCAAAGAGATGAACAATCTGTATAAGAAAACTATAAAATATTGATTACAAAAATGAAAAGGATGCAAAAAATATAGAAGGACATCCCATGTTCATAGATTGGAAGAATTAATGTTGTTAAAATAAGCATATCACCCAAAATGATCTATGGATTCAAAGCAATCTTCATCAAAATACCAATGACATTCTTCACAGAAATAGAAAATAAAGTCCTAAAATTTGTATCGGACCATGAAAGACCCTGAATAGCCAAAACGGCCTTGAGCAAAAAGAACAAAACTGGAGACATAACACTATTTAACTTCAAAATCTACTACAAAGCTATAGTACCCCAAATAGCATACTACTTGTATTAAAAACAGTTACATAAACCTATGGAACAGAGTATTGAACCCAGAAACAAATCTACATATTTATAGCTATCAGATTTTAGACAACGGCACCAAGAACATTTGTTAGGTAAAGGACAATCTCTTCAATAAATGGTACTGGAAAAACTGGATATCCATACACAGAAGAATGAAGCTAGACCTCTGTCTCTTACCATATAAAAAAATAAACTCAAAATGGAATAAAGATGTAAAGGTATGACCTGAAATTATGAAACTACTGGCAGACAACATGGGGAAATGCTTCAGGACGTTGGTCTAGGCAAAGATTTTATAAATACAACATCAAAAGCACAGGCAACAAAAGACTTTATTTCTTTAGGTTATACATACAGTAGTGGAATTGTTGGATAATGTGATAGTGCTATTTTAATATTTTGTGGAAATTTGGTACTATTTTCCACAATAGCTATACTAATTTACATTTCCACCAACAGTGTGCAAGGGTTCCCTTTTACGCACATCTTAACTGACACATTTAATCTTTTATCTTTTTGATAATAGTCATTGTAATAGGTATAGGTTAATACAGTGAATTTGAGCATTTTTTTGTTTGTTTTTTGTTTTTTTTGTTTTTTGAGACGGAGTCCCACTCTGTCGCCCAGGCTGGAGTGCAGTGGCCAGATCTCAGCTCACTGCAAGCTCCGCCTCGTGGGTTCACGCCATTCTCCTGCCTCAGCCTCCGGAGTAGCTGGGACTACAGGCGCCCGCCACCACATCCAGCTCATTTTTTGTATTTTTAGTAGAGACGGGGTTTCACTGTGTTAACCAGGATGGTTTCGATCTCCTGACCTCATGATCCGCCCACCTTGACCTCCCTAAGTGCTGGGATTACAGGTGTGAGCCACCGCACCCTGCCGAGCATTTTTTTTTTTATATATATACCTCTGGCCATTAGAACTCTATATTTTGTGAGTTATGTTTCTATACAGTTGTTATTAAAAAGGAAAAAAAGAAAAACATAGCATTCCCTCTTGAAGGTAAGACCAGATCATTTCTTATCTTCTTTTTTTCTAAGAGCTTTATTAATTTATTTTTCTAATTTAATTTTTCATTTATGAAGAAAATACAATAATTGTACATATTTGTAGGGTACAATGTGATGTTTTGATGCATGTATACATAGTATAGTAATCAAATTGGGGTAATTAATATATCAATCACTGTAAGCATTTATCATTTCTTTGTGGTAAGATTATTCAAATTCTTCTCTTCTAGCTATCTTGAAATCTGCGTGACATTGTTATTTGCTATAGTCACCCTACTATGCAACAGAGCACTAGAAATTATTGTTCCTGTTTCATGTTTATGCCTATTTTATCATAACTTATTTTTCATTCTCTAACACCTTTTGGATTTAAGGACTACATATGGTTCTTTTATGCCCCATTCCTCCATGATGCAATGAGGTTTTGCCACACAAAAAACTCATGTTATTTAAAAAAATGAATGCATTTTACCAGAGCATAACTTGATGAAAACGGATCCTTCATATTAACATGACTTCTATAATCTCTTGTAAGGCTGTTTTCTGCCTTTGAGGACCTTTCCTAAGCAGAGGTCACAATTCCCCACAGTGTGGCTGCTTTGGCCATACATTTAAAAATGTCATATGTACAAATAAAGAGGGGAGGGGTTGCTTCATATATACAAATGTGAGTTTCAGCTGCAGCTTAGCCCACACAATGGCTACTGCTGCCAGTGGTGGCTGGCCACCATATTGGTATGCTGGAGCACTTGATCCTAACATAGTATAGTGTAGAGCATGCTGATTGTGGCCTAGTGAAAGCAAAAGGGACATTAATTCTCTTTATATGGATATTTTGATTTAAGAGGGATCACTATATACAACATGTTTTTCCTCAAAGATTCTAAAATCTTTAATGTACGATGAATTGTATATAATCTATTGTGTCTACAGATCATGAATTAGAAAGTAACATTTTCATACGCCTGGCTAGACAAATGAATGCAGAGAAAACTGATATAAATAATATCACAATCAATTTTCTGTGAGCAGTGATATAAATTGCATTTGGTTATGTTTTTCTGATTGCATTGTCACATCTGAGATTTCTCAGCAGATATGCCTGCACTTCCACATGAAAAGGCAAATCCAATTGATTGTCTAAAATACTTTAATGTTTAATTCAATTGTTAATTAAAATGAGCAGGGACAGAAGGAATAGGATTGAAAATAGACATGTTCATGTCATCTCTCCAGGGCACTCATTTTTCTGAATTCTTTTTGTAATATATTAAATATCGAAATGACTTTTTGCATTTACATTACTGGCAAAATCTTATCTATCTTCTCTGATTCAGTGGAGTAATGTATAACTTTTAGCTTATTCTTGATTTTTAGCTCTTAGGGATAGTGTAAGATAGTAATATAAACTGAAAAAAATAACCTAGTCCCCATATAAGATTTTTTTTTAAAAAAAAAGAGCCCTTAAATGTACATATTTAGTTTGCTTCTGAGAGCCACATCAAAGAGTCACCAGTGTTGGCACCAGACAGAGCTCAGGGGCCAACTATCTTATGAATCAATGGTCATTTAGCAAATAGATTTCAAGGTTGCTTCTTTATCTGTTGAAGCTACAGGATTCATGGACAGTACTTTGTGGCCAAGTAAGCTTGTAAGATTGTGTGTTTACACCACTTTTGGAATTAAAGCACATCATGGTAGGCCCTATACAGCAGAAATTAATATGTTACAGATCATTACCCCTCCTCCTATGCAATCCTGTGAGAATAAAGCTAATGTGGTAGGTAAAATCACAGCACAAGATACAGTTAATTAAACACTAACACAGAAGTATAAGGAAAATACTGGCTACTGTAATTGCTGACCAGAATACAGAAACTGAATGAATGTGATAATAATTCTTGTTGTTTTTGTTGTTAAGTGTTATCATTTTCCTATCTCTGAGATTGGGAGTACCCCAAACTGGAATTTCCTGTCAGTTGGAAACATTGTGATACATGAGTGGCAGGATATTTTTTAATGTGACTAGAGCAGCAAACACCCAAGAGGCATCCCTGTATATGAGAAGTGATAGTAAAAAGGGATTTCAAATCTAAACATGCAAAGCAAAACTCATAGAGTAGGAGTACCACAGAGATTGTGATGAAGGGCAAAGACTGGAGTCAGACTTCTTGAATTTAATTCCTGGTTTTTCCTTACTAGCTAAATGATCTTCAGCAAGTTAATGAACCTTTCTCTGCCTCCATTGTACTATCTGTAAAATGGTGGAAATAGTAGCACTTATTAGAAATAAGTGAATTAATCCATGGAATGCAATTTTTAAAACATTTAGCACATAGTAAATGTTCAATAATCTCAGCTATTATCGTTAATAATGTTAAAGACATAGACGATCATATTTTAATTCATAACCACTCAAATGTATATATCCAGTCAAAAGATTACCTTAAGGAAACACTTGCTCTGGACTACTAGTTCCAAAATGGCTGCATAGTAACAAGCTGGCTTAACTCCCCACCATCAGCAGAAAACCAAAACCAAATATACAGCACTGTGGTTATTACCAGCAATATCCCAGAACTCAAATATCAGGAAGAGATAGTTTCTAGGGCTACAGAGAAATGAAAAAAACTCAGAGAAGTTGCCAAGAGAATCAGACTTCTCCCTCCCCTCATTCTGCCTGGACCCGAACATGTGGAAAATTTCCCTCCAACTCGTATTTTGAATCCTAGAAAAATGAGGCTGAAGTAGACAACCAGCTTCTCTACCGTTCTGGGTTCCCTGGAAGGGGACCTGTCCTTGCTTTCACCCATGTGAGGCATCAAGAGTGACTGAAAGGAGTAATATCCCTGAAGAAAGGCAGAAAAAAATGGAGAGTCGGGACTATTATCCCCAGCCCTATGAATACTGCTCTGTAACTCAGGCAAAGGAGACACCAAATCAAAGTGGCTGTTCAGCATCAGCATGCTATAGGAGATGTGTTCTACAGGTCTCCTGGGAGTGAACCCCTAGCCAGCCTTCCCACACTGCCAGGATATTTCCTTTGGGACCTCCCCCATTTAGGATGGGCAGCACTCTGATCATTTACTAGAGCTGAGGCAAACCTGAGATAAGCAGATACATCCAATAAGTCCTCAAAAAGTAAGTCTGAGAAGACTGGAATGTATAACTAATCCTTCAATGCAAAGACATAGATGTAGAACCACAAGAAACACAGCAAACAGAGAACCATGACCTCGCCAAATAGACAAAACAAGAAACCAATGAATTACCCAAATGAGACCTGAGCTCTCTGACCAATAATTCAAAATAGCAGTTTTAAAGAAACTTGGTGATCTCCAACATCGCACAGAAAAAGAATTCAGAAACTTATCAAAGAGGTTGAAATAATTTTTTAAAATCAGATAGAAATCTTGGAACTGAGAATTACATTTGCTGAACTAAAAAA
Source organism: Papio anubis (assembly GCF_008728515.1). NCBI lineage: Eukaryota > Metazoa > Chordata > Mammalia > Primates > Cercopithecidae > Papio > Papio anubis. The sequence goes on along the minus strand of NC_044996.1, from coordinate 9,567,507 downwards.
TTCATTGGATTCTCTCAAAAACAGACAGGATGAAACAGAGGTAACAACTAGTGAACTATTTGAAATAACATAGAGGAAAAACAAATGAAAAGGAAAGAATATTGCTTACAAGATATAGAAAGTTACCTCAAAAGGCCAAACCTAAGAATTATTAATGTTCAAGAGGGAGTTGAGCAAGAGCAAGTGGTAGAAAGCTTATTTGATGAAATAATTGCGGAAAACCTTTCAAAACTAGAGAAAGATATAAATATCTAGGTACAGAAATATCAGAGACCACTAAACAGATTCAACCAGAATAAGACTACCTGAAGGCATATAATCACCAAATTCTCAGATGTCAAAGACGAAAAGAGAGCATCCTACAAGCATCAAGAGAAAAAAACTAATTAACAAATAAAGGAGCTCCTGTTTGTCTGGCAACAGACTTCTCAATGGAAACCATGTTGGCTATGGACGGAGAAAAATGACATTTTCAAATTGCTAAACAAACAAACAAAAAAACCTGACATTCAGGAATAATTTATTCAGCAAATCTATCCCACAAATATGAAGGAGAAATAAATTCTTTTCTAGACAAATAAAAACAACTGACTTTATTGCCACTACAGCCATCTTCCAAGAAATTCTAAAGGGAGTTCCACAATCTGAAAGGAAAAAATAACACTAATGTACAAAAAGAAAACATTTGAAGGTATAAAACCCACAGGAAAAATCACATACAAAGACAGTCCCAGAATATTCTAATACTGTAATTGTAGTGTGCAATCCAGTTACAACTCTGGTATTAAGCCTAAAAGATAAATCTATTGAAAACAATAATAGCTACACTAACCTATTAAGAGATAGGCAATATAAAAATATGTAAATTAAGACAACCGAAAGTCAAAATGTTGGGGTGGATGGAGTTAAAATGTAGAAATATTTTTAGTTCTTTCTTTTTGTTTTCTTTTTTCTGATGTAAAATAAGGTGTCATCTCTTTAAATTAATTTGTCATTGTAATAAGATGTTTCCTTTAAGCTTCATGATAATCACAGTTTAAAACCTATAATAAATACACTAAAAATGAAAAGCAATGAATTAAAACATGCCACCAAGGAAAATCACTTCATCATAAAGAATGACAGCAAGAAAGAAAGAAGAGAGAAGTTTCAAAACAAACAGAAAACAAGCAACAAATACCAGTAGTAAACCCTTTTTAAAAATCAGTATTAACACTGAATGTAAATAGGCTGCATTCTGTGACTGAAAGAGAGTGGCCGGATGGATAAAGAAACATGACCCAACTATATGCCACCTACAAGGTACCCACCTCAACTATAAATATATGTGCAGACTGAAAATGAAGGAAAAATATATTCCACACAAGTGGAAACCAGAAAAGAGCAAAAAGAGTTATATCTGATAAAAGAGAATACTAGTCAAAGCCGGTAAAAACAAAAAAGACAGAGGACATTACTATATGATAAAGAGATCAATTCAGCAGGAGGATATAAAAAGCATAAATATTCGCCCAACACTGGAGCACCTAAGTATATAAAACAAACATTAATAGATTCAAAGAAAGACATAGATGACAATAATATAATAGTAGATTTCAATGCTCCCATCTCAGTAATAGACACCTAGACAGAAAATCAACCAAAAAAATCATAGTTAAACTGCATGCTACAACAAATAGTTTTAACTGACATTTTTAGAACATTTTACCCAACCACTGCAGAATACACATTCTTTTAACAGAAGATAAAATATTCTCCAGAATAGACCATACTTTAAGACACAAAACAGGTTTCAACAAATTGTGAAATAAAACCAAACACAATTAATAGAAAGAAAGAAATAATAAAGATTGGAGTAGAGCAGAATTTTTAAAAATTCAGAATTTAAAAATACAGGAAAATGAAATGAAAAGTTGATTCTTGAAAAGGTAAAGAAAATGGACAAACCTTTACCTAGACAAAGAAGAAAGAAGACCCAAATAAATAAAATCAGAAATGAAAAAGGAGACATAACAACTGTGACCACAGAAATACAAAGAATTGTTATAGACTACCACAAACAACTATATGCCAACAAATCAGAAAACCTGAAAAGAACTGGATAAATTCCTGGACACATACAAAATACCAAGATTGAACCATGAAGAAATAGGAAACCTCAACAAATGAATAACAGGTATAACATCAAGTCTCTCATTGAAGAAAAGCCTGAGACCCAATGGTTTTGCTGCTGAATAATATTAAATATTTAAACAATAAGTAATACCAATTCTACTTAAACTCCTCAAAAATATTGGGAAAGGAATTCCTCCAAACTCATTCTATGTACCAGCATTATATTGATACCAAAGCTAGGCAATGACACAACAAAAAAAGAATACTGGCCGATATCCCTGATGAAGACAGATGTGAAAATCCTCAAGAAAATACTAGCAAAGATAATTCAACAACAATTCTTAAAAGTTCATTCATCAAGGTCAAGTGGAATTTATCCCAGTATGGAAACATGGTTCAATATATGCAAATCAAAAAATATGAGACATCACATTAAGAAAAATAAGAACAAGAACCATATAATCATTTTAACAGATGTTAAAAACCCTAATCAAACTGGGTATAGAAGGAAAATACAACAAAATAGAAGCCATATATGACAGACCCATGCCAACATTATACTGAAAAGGGAAGAATTGAAAGCCTTTCCTGCATAATCTGAAGCACAACAGGGATGTCCACTTTCACAGCATTTATTCAACATAATACTGGAAGTCCTGGCCAGAGTAATTAGGCAAGAAAAGGAAATACAAGGCATACAAATGGGAAGGGGAGAAGTCAAATTAGCCTTCTATGCACACAACATGATCTTATGTTGAGAAAAACCTAAAGGCTTCACCACAAAGCTATTAGAACTAATAAATGAATGCAGTAAATTTGCAGGATTCAAGACCAACATACAGTTCATCAACACAGGGGGCCAAGGTAGCTGACTAGAAGTATCTAATGTGTGCCACTCTCATGGACAGAAGAATGAGTATTGAGAAATACTAGCTCTTCTTCTGCTCAGTAAAATAAACTATCACCAGAGGAAAGAGATAACCTACAGAATGGGAGAAAAATTTTTCAGTCTCTCCATTTCCCAAAGGTCTAATATCCAGAGTCTACAAGGAACTTAAACAAATTTACAAAAAAAAATATTAAAAAGTGGGCAACGATGTGAACAGATATTTTTTAAAAGACAACATTCATGCAGCCAATAAACATTTTTTAAAAAGCTCAACATCACTGATCATTAGAGAAATGCAAATCAAAACCACATTGAGATACCATCTAACACCAGCCAGAATGGCGATTATTGAAAAGACAAGAAACAACAGATGCTGATGAGGTTGTGGAGAAAAAGGAATGCTTTTACACTGTTTGTGTGAATGTAAATTAGTTCAACCATTGTGGAAGACAGTGTGGTAATTCCTCAAAGATCTAGAGGCAGAAATTTCATTTGACCCAGCAATCTTATTACTGACTGTATACCCAAAGGAATATAAGGCATTACATTATAAAGAAACATGTATGCGTTCTGTTCATTGAAGCACTGTTCACAATAGCAAAGACTTGGAATCAACCTAAATGCCCATCATTGATAGACTGTATGAAGAAAATGTGGTACACATACACCATGGAATATTACGCAGCCATAAAAAGGAACAAGAACATGTCCTTTGCAGGGACATGGATGGAGCTGGAAGCAATTATCCTTAGCAAACTAACATAGGAACATGTTGGAAAACAACACACACTGGGGCCTGTCATGGTGTGGGTGGAGGGAGAGCATCAGAAAGCATGGCTAATGATTGCTGGTTTTAATATCTAGGTGGTGGGTTGATCTGGGCATCAAACCACCATGGCTCACTTTTACCTATGTAACAAACCTCCACATGATGCACATGTGCCCCAGAACTTAAAAGTTAATAAATAAATAAACAAACAAATAAATAAATAAAAGCTTTAACTGAAACATCCAGGTGGACACATTGAGATTTTTCAAGGAAGCAACTCAACCCATAGAGAATGGAGAGGAGTGAGGCAGGACAGCTACCAACCTGGGAGTGGCATGGACCCATGAGAACCTACCCCCACTCTGGAGAAATGATGATTGAGTGAGAGTCCCCAGGGATCCACACATCTGCCATGAGATCTTATAACTCTGGGCTCTGGGGATTCCTTCATGAGCCCCCTCACTGGGACCTCTAGACTGACATGGAAAACTACATGGAGTCTGGGCAGAGCCAATACTCAGGTACATGAAGAGCCCTGGAGGCCATGGATCCCTGAGCATCCTGGCACTCATGGCTGCAGCACCATCAATGGGGGAGGTCAAGTTCCCTTCCATGCCCACATGAAAGAAGATGAATCTACACAGCTGAGCAGAGAAATAATGCAGGCCTTGCCTCCACTGTACCTCACAGAATAACACCCAACTGGCCTGGGACCCTAGAGTGGCCATACCAGCCCCACCTGGGCTCTTGGGCTGGTAGCATCTCTGTACTTTTCTGGGATGGAACTCCCAGAGACAGCGGGTTGCCACTTTTCCTGCCCCACAGCCCTCATTGCTATTACTCTCAGGCTCTGTAGGGTGCAAAGTGCTTAGGGACTTATGTGGATCTGCAGCACTGTACGACCATCCCACGAGAAAAGTGTCCAGAGTTTCTCATGTGGGGCCCCATTTCTGTTTCTCCTCTCTGGATAGGTCCTCTCAACCTGGGACTCCAGCCACCCTCAACCTGGGTTCTCAGGTCAGTAGCCACTCTGAACTTCCAGGGAAGGAATTCCTGAAGGAGAGGCAGGCTGCCATTTTTTGCTGATATGTTTCATAAGTGAAGGAGAAATAAGATCCTTTTTAGCAAGCAAATGTTTAGGAAATTGGTTACCACCAGATCTGCCTTAGAAGAGTTCCTGAAGGAAGCATTAAATATAGAAAGGAAACACCATTATGAAACACTAAAAAAGCACACTTAAGTATAAAGACACATGACACTTGAAAACAACCACACAAACAAGTCTGCATAATAACTAGCTAACAACAAGAAGACAGGATCACATCTGTACATATTTATATTAACCTTGACTGTAAATGGGCTAACTGCTCGAATTAAAAGGCACAGAGTTGCAAGCTGGATAAGGAAGCAACACCCAATATGATGTTGTCTTAAAGAGATCCATCTCACCCAGCAGTCTTGCCCCTGTTGCCCTAAGTCTGGGGAAGAAACAAAGACCCTGAGAGCTTCACTTTCACTTCTAGCATGCTGGAGTCACTATATGGAGGGGAGCCCAGTCTCTTCTCTCTGTGAGTCCTCAACCCTCTGCTCTTCACCAAGTGGAGCCCACAGCTTAGGCCAGCAGAGGATCCACCCCAACCCCTGGCTGTACATTCTCAGTAGCAGTGGCATCACGTTTCCATGCAGTGAAGCTTCCAGAGTCAACCAAAAGCCCCTCTGCCACTGTTAGTGCATTGGTGCTACCCTTGCTGCCCTTGGACTGGGGAAGGAGAAAATACCCTGAGTGATTTAATCATACCTCTAGCAAACTGCAGTTGCCCTAACAAAAAGAGGCCAGTCTGTCTCCCCTGTGACCTGCACCTGCTCATCACTATGCTGCCACCCCACATGCAGCTGTCCCCACACTGAGCTTATTGGACTGACTGGTAGTGGAGCCCCAAGAGAAAAGGGAAAGGCCCTATGCCACAACTACTACCAAGGTTCCTTTCTCTGCTGCCTCCAAGATGGGGAGGGATACAGAAAGCCTGAGCATGACCCAGAGCTGTGGTATGTAGCCCAGGACTGCCAAGCTCCTGGGCCAAACAACACAGCCAGCACTGCAAGGGGGAGAGGATGTTTGCACCGATATTTACAGCCAGCACTCAACTGGGGGAAGAATCCACACTTTCAGAGCACTGACAGGAAGCACTGCTGCAATCATGAGGAAATACAGAAGAGCCACGTGGTTGAGGAAGAGCCTACATACTGACCATTATGCTTAAGTGCCATCTACTGGATCACAGCCCAAACTTCAACAACAAAAATACTTTTTTAATATACCCCAGTGTGAAACCAAGGGCAAGAATCCAACTACAAATACAGATCGTGCACAAAGCCTCAGCCCTCTAAAAACATCCAGAAAAGAAATGTAATGTACTCAAATTATGCCATTGTTAAAGAAATATCAGCCTACACAGATGAGAAAGAACCAGTGCAAGAACTCTGGCAACCCAAAAAGCCCAAGTGTCTTCTTATCTCCAAATGACTACACTAGTTCTCCAGCAAGAGTACTTAACTGGGCTAAAATGCCTGGAATGATAGAAATAAAATTCAAAATATTGATGGGAGCAAAGATCACAGAGACTCAGCATAAAGTTGAAACCCAATTCAAGGAAACACTGGATTACAACAAAAAGATACAGAAACTGATAGATATAATAGCTGTTATAAGAGAGAACCAAACTAATCTGATAAAGCTGAGAAACACACTACAAGAGTTTCATAATATACTTACAAGTATTAATGGTAGAATAGACCAAGCTGAGGTAAGAATCTGAGAGCTAGCAGATTGGTTCTCTGAACTAGCTCAGTCAGACAAAAATAAATGAACAACAAATTAAAAATTTGAACAAATCCTCCAAGAAATACGGGATTATGTAAAGAGACCAAATCTATGACTCATTGGTGTCCCTGAAATAGATGGGGAGAAAGGCAACTTGGAAAACATATTTTAAGATATCATACATGAAAACGTCACCAATCATGCTAGAGAGGCCAACATTGAAATTCAGAAAATTCAGAGAACCCCTGCAAGATACTACACAGGAAGACAATCCCCAAGACAAAGACATGTAATCACCAGTTTTTCTAAGGTCAATATTACACACACACACACACACACACACACACACACGTATAAGTATATATATATATGGCAGCTATACAGAAGGGGCAAGTCATCTACAAAGGTAACCCCATCAAGCTAACAGCAGGCCTGTTAGCAAAAACCCTACAAGCCAGAAAATATTGGGGACCTACATTCACCATTCTAAAAGAAAATAATTTCCAACCAATAATTTCATATGAAGCCAAACTATGTTTCAAAAGTGAAGGAGAAATAAGATCCTTTTTGGACAAGCAAATGTTTAGGAAATTGGTTACCACCAGACCTGCCTTAGAAGAGTTCCTGAAGGAAGCACTAAATATAGAAAGGAAATACCATTATAAGCCACTTGAAAAACACACTTAAGTACAAAGATACATGATATATTAAAGCAACCACACAAACAAGTCTGCATAAAAACCAGCTAACAACAAGAAGACAGGATCACATCTGCACATACATATATTAACCTTGAGTGTAAATGGGCTAACTGCCAAAACTAAAAGGCACAGAGTGGTGAGCTGGATAAAGAAGCAACACCCAATGTTATCCTGACTTAAAGGGATCCATTTCACACATAATGACACCCATAGGCTCAAAATAAAGGGATGGAGAAAAATCCTCCAGGGATATGGAAAACAGAAAAAATTAGAGGTTGCTATTCTAATTTCAGATGAAAAAAAGACTTTGAATCAATGAAGATTAAAAAAGACAAAGAAGGTGATTATATATTGGTAAAGGGTTTAATTAAATAAGACCTCACTATTCTAAACACACTGAACAAAGGAGCACCCAAATACATAAAGCAAGTTCTTAGAGACACATAAAGAGACTTCAATTTCCACACAATAATAGTGGGAGACTTCAACACCCCACTGATAGTATCAGACAGATCATCAAGGAAGAAAATTAATAAATATATTTTGGACCTGAACTTAACAGTTGATCAAATAGACCTAATAGACATCCACAGAACTCTCCACCCAAAAACAACAGAATATCCACTCTTCTCATCTGCAAGTGGCACATACACTAAAATTAACATAAACGCCCTTAAAACAATTCTAAGCAAATTAAAAAAAAAAATGCTAATCATACTATTCGACTACAGTGTAATAAAAATAGAAGTAATTAATAAGCAAATTGCTCAAAACCATACAATTACATGGAAATTAAACTGTCTGCTCCTGAATGACTTTGGGTAAATAATGCAATCAAGGCAGAAATCAAGAATTCTTTGAACTAATGATAATAAGAATACAACATACTAGACTCTCTGGGACACAGCCAAAGAAGTGTTAAGAGGCACGTTTAAAGCACTAAACACCCACATCAAAAAGTTTACAACCTAACTTTCCTACCAACCACATCAAAAAGTTAACAGCCTAAAGATCAAAAGTTGACAATCTATCATCACACCTAGAGAAACAAGAGCAAACCAATCTCAAATGTAGCAGAAGACAAGAAATAATCACAATCAGTGCTGACCTGAAGAAAACTAAGATATGAAAAACAATACAAAAGATCAAGTAGTGCAAGAGACTGTGATTTGAGAAAATTAATATGATAGATATACCACTAGCTAGAATAATATAGAAAAAAGAGAAGATCCAAATAAACACTATCAGAAATGACAAAGGGAATGTTACCACTGACCCCACAGTAATATAAAAATCCCTCAGTGGCTAATACAAACACCTCTGCGAACAAAAACTAGAAAATCTGAAAGAAATGGCTAAATTTCTGGACACATACAACCTACCAAGATGGAACCAGGAATAAACAAAATTCCTGAACATAATAATAATGAGTTCCAAAATTGAATATTAGTAGAAAGCCTACCTCAACCAAAAAAAAAAAAATACCAGGACAAGAAAAATTCATAGCTGAATTCTACCAGAGGTATAAAGAACAGCTCATACGAGTCATGCATAAACCATTGTAAAAAAATTGGGGAAGAGGAACTCCTTCTCAATTCATTCTATGAGGCCAGCATTATTCAGGTACCAACACCTGGCAGAAACACCACACACAACAAAACCTCAGGCCAATAACGTTGATGAAAATAGATGCAAAAAATCCTCAACAGAATACTAGCACACTGAATCTAGCAACACATCAGAAAGGTAATCCATCATAATCAAGTAAGCTTATCCCTGAGATGCAAGGTTGTTTCAACATACATGAATCAATAAATGTGATTAAACACATTAGCAAAATTAAAAACAAGGACCACGTGAATGTCTCAATAGATGCAGAAAAGACTTCTAATAAAATTTGACATCGTTTTATGGTAAAAACCCTTAAAATACTTATTGAAAAGCATACCTTAAAATGATAAGAGTCATCTATGAGAAATTCACAGCCAACATCATACTGACTGGGAAAAAACTAGAATCATTACCCTTGAAACCCAGAACAAGATAAGCATGTCCTCTCTCACTACTCCTATAGAGCATAACACACCAAGTCCTGGTCAGAGCAATCAAACAAGAGAAAGAAAGAAAAAGAATCCAAACAGGAAAAGAGACGTCAAACTATGCTTGTTTGCAGATGATACAATTCTATACCTTGCAAGCCTCAAAGTCTCTGGCCAAAAGCTCCTTGATCTGATAAACAGCTTCAGTAATGTTTCAGGGTACAAAATCAATGCACAAACATCAGTAGCATTCCTATACACTAACAACATCTAAGTTGAGAGCCAAATCAGAAACAATTGCATTCACAATAGCCACACAAATAATGAAACTACATTCCTATCTCTCGCTGTATGCAAAAATCAAGTCAAAGAAGACAAAGCAAGATGGTGGAATAGAAGGCCCCACCAATCTTCCCCCATCCCCCATAAGGACACCAATTTAACAACTATCCACAGAGAAGAAAACCTTTATAAGAACCCAAAATCGGGGGAGCACTCATAGTACTTAATTTTAACCACTTATCCTTGAAAGAGGCACTGTAGAGATAGAAAAAAAAACAGTCCTGAATCACTGAGGCTGTCATTCCACAACCCGCAAGGAGCAGTAGTGAGGAGCAGAGAGCATCTCTGGGCACTGGGGAGGGAGAATACAGCAATTATAAGGCATTTAACTCAGTGCCGTCCTGTTAGAACAGAACGGAAAAGCAGACCAAATTCAGCTGATGCCCACCCAAGAATGCAGTATTTCAACCAGCCCTAGCCAAAGGGGAATCACAGATCCCAGTGGTCAGAACTTAAGTTCCCACAAGCCTCACCACGGAGGTCTACAGTGCTCTGCACCTCCAAGTAAACTTGAAAAGCAGTGCAGGCCATAAGGACTGTAACTCTCAGGTAAATTCTAGTTCTGATCTAGGCACAGAGACAGTAGATTGGGGGAGGGTGCATGTGACCTACTGATACACCAGCTGGGGGCAGTGAAGGGAGTGCTGCCATCACTCCTCCCCTAACCCCAGGCGGCACAGCTCATGGCTCCAAAAGAGATCTCTTCTGCTTGAGGAGAAGAGATCGAAGAGTGGAAAAGACATTGTCTGACATCTGGGATACCAGCTGAGTCACAGCAGGATAGGACAGCAGTCAGAGTCATAAGGCCCCCATTCCAGGTCCTATCTCCCAGATAATATATCTAGACATACCCCGGGGCAGAAGGAAACTGGAAGCCTTGAAATAAAGGGCCAAGTCCTGGCAGTATTCATCACTTGCTAACTGAAAAGCCTTTGGGCCATGAATGACCAGCTGTGATATCTAGTTACTACCTCGAGGGCTTTGGATGAACCAATCAAAAATAGTAACTACAACAACTTTTCAAGACTGACTATAGTCAATACAATAAGACAGGAATAAAAACAACAAAAAGTCAAAAAATGGGAGGATGAAGTTAACGCATATAGTTTTCATTAATTTTATTTTTGCTTATTTATACAAAGTGTTAATTTGTTAATGTTTTTATAATCGAAAAGTAAACGTGCAATACTTTAGAAGATTATTTCAAAACCTAAAAGAAAAGGTTTTTCAGTTTCTGACTTGATGACTTTTGTGAAGATAATGGCACTATTTATTGTAGGGGACATACAAAACTTGTTTAGAATCAGTTAACAAGTCTAACATTACATGAATTTAACACAACGTGAGTCTGTGTCTATTTAGACACACTCTTTTAGCTCAGCTTATCTCTTGAAATATAAAATTCAACAAAGTTGTGTGTTTGCTTAATCTGGCTATATGGCAAAATTAATAATTCGACTAAAAGTTTCAGTGATGCTAAAACTTTCACATACGTTTGGGTCATGCTCTTTTATTTTGATTCCCCTGCAACAATAATTCCTAGAGACCAAATATGCACTGCTCTCCTATTAACACCCAAGTCATCCTGTGGACACACTCCTTGTGAAGCTTTGGAGCACAAATCAAGTAGAGTGGGCTTTTCCAAAGGACTTCACCAATATAGGTGAGAATTCAAGGATTAGGAGTTTGCAGGAAATAAGCAGTGCTTGACCGACTGACAAATTTTGCTTTCTATCACAGTTGGCTTGTTTTCAAAGCTCTCCATGATGCCCATTCTACCTGTCTCCCATCCTGTTTCCTAAACACCTAAACACTCTCATAAGCTGGGCTCCACTCTGCACCATGGAAGACACTAGCCACATGTAGTTATTTCAACTTGAATGTAAATAAATTCAAATTAAACAGAATTTAAAATTCAGCTCTCAGGTGCACAAGACTTATTGCAAGTAATTAATGGTAAAATATGCATAGTGGCTACCGCATGGGGCCGCATAGGATCTATCACAGAAAACCCTATTGGTCAGCACTGTTCATCTCAACCAGGAGTTGGTCGTCACTCTCAAGCACATCTAAAACTCTCCCATAGTTTCAGTTTCTGTTATTAAGATCATAGTTTTCTTCCGGATAATCTGATCAGTGCCAGGTATTACCTCCCTCTTCACATAAGACACTGCTCCCTACATAGCTACTCTAGTCTCTACGTGGTACAGGTTCATTTTCTATCCCTTAACCATAGAGCAGCTGTAACAGTCACTACCCTGAAGTTATCCACTTCAGTAATAAAGCTGTTCTCTCACAATGGGTTCCCTTTAGAGATTGAATCCTTCCCTCATGGAGCTGAATTCCATAAATAGGAGGCTCGCGTCATTCCAGCAGTACTGAAGGAAATCTGCTTCAGTGTCCATTCATAGCTGAGTCATCCTCATATTTTGGTTTATTTTTCTAAATGAGTCTTGGTGCACACCAATCATCCTACTGTGATTGTGCAATCCTTACTGTCTTGATTCTATTAACTTCCTCTGATTCCTTCTCAGATTTTGCACGATATGAAGATTTCACACAAAGCCAATTGCCTGGGTAACTGGACTCTTCCACAGCTTACGAGGCTGCAGCTACTCAAAGGAATTTCTTTCTGGCCTTCTCATTTACAGTCTTTACCAAATTCATAAACATAAATTATTTCATAGAGTGTCACTTTGAGGAGAATATTTTGCCCAAAGTACAAAGAAGTTTCTCGAATGAATCAGTCTTTCTCATGCTTTTGTTCACCTCCCACATTCCTGTGGTGTTCATTAAAACTGAAATCATCTAGACTGATTTTCTACAGTCTTCAAGTGGCCCCACTGAGTTAGAGATTAAGATCCTTCAGTGCATAGATTTCAAATTTTAACATTATCCTCTAGTGACCCAGTGTATGCACATGCAAACACACACATACAAACACACACATACAAACACACCACACAAACTCACAAATGAAACAAAAGTATCAAACCAATACTTCCCCTTACTTCCTATGACACACTCAAAAATATTCAATTTTATATTGCTCTACAATTTTGTTTATTTTTTATTTTTATCTCATCATCAAAGGATGGACTGCAAACTGGTACAGTATACTGGTCTGGACAATTATGATTGCAAAGTAAATAAAATCTAATATAAAGTAGCCTACATAAATGGAGTATGTTTTGGAAGGCTGACATGTGTTTAAAAAAAAAGAAGGAAAAGATGAACAATCAACCAAATTTCCAGAAGGCAGTAACTATAACACTCTGGAACCAGAAACAGGGACTTGACCACTGTCAGGACCCTCTCTCTGTCTCTCTCTTTTTCTGTTTCTATTTCATTCTATTTTTCTCCATCCCTCACCTCTGCTTCTGAGTGTTGACTTCCTTCTTGGTGAAGCTAAAGCTATGCCCTTCAGAGGAATTTGAAATATGTCGGGAGAGCAAACTCTGATTAGACTAGCTTGGGACGTGTGCCCTCTCCCCAAACCAATACCTGACTATTGTGGTCAACTTAGTAAGGTCAATGTAATGACATGGAAACACTCATTGTAACCTTAGGTAGTACTAGGGGTGCAAGAATATGTCGTATTTGCAAAAAAAAAAAAAAAAAGAAATGGGTGATAGCAGAATAATGTCACAATTAAAAGAATCAACGGAAGCCAGACAGCCATGTCAATTTCTGAAAAATGTATCTTACCCCTTGACTACTTAGCACACACACACCTTCTTCCCATGATAAGAGTGAAAAATACCTCTACTGATGTTACGATCAGCACCAAGACTATTGCAATTTTCCCACTTGCACTCTCCAGGCCTCCTCCATCAAAGACAGCCCAGAGGTGGTTGTCTTTCATGTCTTTCAAGGCTACTCCTGGTAAGAGAATTTGAGTTAAATTTAGGCTACATACATTGTTTATATTTGGATAATTTCTCACTCTCTTGATCACAAGCTATGACTAGGAATGTATGTTATTTAAGAAAATAGTAGATTCCATTTAAACGATGTATTTGGGGGCAGAGGAGAAGTCTTCCATAAAAGGAGGGTAGCACAAGCATGTTCACTGATGGGATTATTGTGAGCCAGGCAGTGATCCTCATTTTATAGCCACTACTATTATGAATGAGTTCAAATGAACGAACATTTGTTGAATGCCTATTCAATTTCTCTTCTTGGGAATTGGATGAAGTCAATATGGCTAGATGCTGGCCATGGCAGCCAACACTGAGGAGGATTATAACCTTCGGTGAACTTATCAAGAAATGTTACTGAAGGCAGCCCGAGAAGACTGGACAGACTACATAGCAATTTCAGTACTGCTGTGTTAGTTTCAAAGCTGCAGAAATAATTGAAGATCCAAGGGGGTGAATGCAAGATCCAAAATGAAAAGTAACACAAGAAATAAGAAAGAAGGGACATGTCAGGCAACAGTGACATCAAGAAAAGAAGGTAAAGGACTTTATCCCTGAATGAGGCTCAAGGGCTTGGAGTTCTCTCTAGCTGGGTGCCAGCTGTAAAGAGAAGAATCAGCTGGAGTAATGGTCATAAATGATGTAGCAACATAAAATCCAGTCTTACAAACTACACTGGTTACGCGGGTGCCAAAACTGTGGCATACAACACAACAATATCTTCCCTTTTGGCAGTTTTAACACATGCCCTGGGAAATAAGCAAGAACACAGTGCTTTAAGGCACGAAATAGTGTGTTGCAATGGAAAGAATTAAGACCTAGAAATCAGAAAAACTGATTTATTTGTTAATTTGTAAGTTTAACAGATATTAAGTGGGTGCCTATTATATTCCAGGTACTGTCCTAGGGGCTGGAGATACAACCATGAACAAGATAAGACTCCTGTTCCCCTGGCTTATATTCTAGATGAACAAGTAGGGGCATATAATCAACACCTGCAGTTACCTCTCCAGGATCTCAGCTGAAGAAGGGTCTCTTTAGTCGGCACCCAGGCTTCTCTCAAGTTGCTCACCGCTTAGGGGCACTTCTAGTTAATAGGCAATTCAACTAGGTATGTAAAATGTCATTATAAATGTATTCATAGAATACTGGGGGAGATGAAGGAACAGGGACTGATTTCATTGCCTCAGCACTGAAACCTGTAACAGCAACTAAGCAGTTAGGTGTAGACTGGAGGCTAGATTCTAAATTCCTTAAGGGCAGGGTCTCTGTCTGCCTCAAATATGTATACCCAGGGCTTAGAGGTTTACTGAGCACTTAAATTGTCCATAAATATTTGTTGAAGGAATGAAACAATTCACAGAGATAAGAGAACTATGGCAATTGTTTGTACTGTATTTACAGTAAACCAGCCAACTAATGAAAAAGGGAAAAATTTAGTCAAACAGGCATTTGACGCCTTAGGGATATGAGTGGAGGGAGTTAAAAATTTTAGAGCCGGCTGGGCATGGTGGCTTGTGCCTGTACTCCCAGCACTTTGGGGGGCCGAGGCCAGCGGATCACCTGAGGTCAGGAGTTCGAGACCAGCCTGACTAACATGGTGAAACTCCGTCTCTACTAAAAATACAAAAATTAGCCGGGGCATAGTGGCAGACCCCTGTAATCCCAGCTACTCAGGAGGCTGAGGCAGGAGAATTGCTTGAACCCAGGAGGTGGAGGTTGCAGTGAGCCAAGATGGCGCCATTGCACTCCAGCCTGGAAGACAGAGTGAGATTCCGTCTCAAAAAAAATAAAAATAAAATAAAATAAAATTGTCATAATCTGATAAAAACATATTACATTTTAATCTATTTTCAACAAATTGACTCACTCTTTAATGTGATCAAAATACCAGTTGCTATAGCATTATGTCAAGTTGGCTTCATAACAACAAACAAACCAATAGGCAAGCAAACCACAAATTTTTGAGGCCTTTAGGAAACAGGTCAAAATATCAGGATACCTTCTTTTCTCAGCAGTGGCATATCCAAATGATTTGCTTAGATTATTTTCAATCATTACTGATAAATAACCTAGTTAACCTTCTTTATGTTTTCCTTCCCCACTCTTAAAATGACAGTGGGGTCATTTTAAGATGGTATTTTTAGCATTGTTAAAGCAAGAGTGTTAGTAACATGCTGTTCACCAGAGTAAAACTACTCTAGTTTTAGAGTAGCCATTTAACAGCTATGGAGTCTCTCTACTGTCCTTGTTGAATTATTTGAGTACTGTGAAAAAATATAAACTTTAAAGTACACATTACATTTGTATGGATCTTGTTTGTATGCTGCTTTTTAAAATTCTATTGCCATGTTTATTGCTATGTGTGCTAATACAAGTGATCAGTCATCTATTGATCATAGGTGCTCCCAGATCCATCTGCCTCTATTAAGGCTTACCCCCAGACATCTCCTCTACCCGCCACACACATGGAAACTAAAAAATAATAGGAGCTTATGTATAAATCAGGAACAATATGAGCTAAGTCCCTCAATGTATTAAGATGATTCACCTGAAAAGAGGATATTGCCATATACTGGTATCTGACACATAACAGACATAGAACCCAAGGATCCAGGAATAGCAGCATGCATATACCTTGGAAAACACGTGGTTTTCATGACTGGTTCTCCTTTGCTCAGAACTTCTGGAAATAGGCCTCTTATCTATTGTGTAAACTTTGGTCCCTCAGAGTACCCAGCCCTGCTTCTTGCCCCATTCCTCCTAGCTAGCTATGTTGCTAGAGAACCTCTTTATTCCTTTCTTAAAGTCAACTTTCCTTCCCAGGGATCTCCTGCCCCTGCAATCTTTGTTTTACGCTCTTGAAACTTCATTCCCAATATTGTTCTCTACGTTTTCAATCCCCCTTGGATTCTGACCTCTACTTCAGATTCTACTGAAGTTTAATATTTTCCTAGGTCCTTTTGTCAAGAATGTTTGTCCTCTAACTCCTAAGAAAAAAGAAGACTGCCAATTCCATCAGGGGAGAAGGGCACCCTTCTTATTCCTCTGGATCTGCCCCCTATCCCACTCCTCTGTGCCACCCTCCTCCAAGCATTCTGTCTGGCCATTACTGAGTCATGGTTTATAATAACTTCTTTTTAGAAACCACATCTGACTTGTTCACCATATTAGCACTCTTTTTACCAATTGATATTAGCCAAATGTAGTTGCTATTATGATGGCCATTTTGTAAATAAGGAAATGAGACTCAAAACAATAAAAAAGTATGTAACACTACACAGTAAGCTAAAGACAGATTTCCTTTGTCCTTCACTTCTTCCTTCAACACTACTGTATAAGATACTGTTTCTGTTTATATTAAAAATATTCATAAAAGTCAATGTGCATTAAGCTTTATTGCAACTTTAAAAACCATATAAAGTAACCATTATTTAAGACATGATTTTATGCAAATAGTTATTTAAAATTTGTTTCCAATAAATTGAATATATATGTATGTATACCATATATAATATGATATCGAATTTTCTGTGTTTCCATGAGTTTTTGTTTTCCCAACCATTTAATAAGGCTGAAGCCCAGTGCCTTTAAGGAAATTCACATCATTGTCTGTACCTTCCATCTCGTGAGAAGGGTGAGGGGAGCTCTTTCTATTATACAAAAATAGCTGAATGAAATCTTCTAAAAATAAAAAGGGGAACAAGGTCAGAATAAGTGTTGCAGAAGAGAGGATTGTAACTTCTCACTAGGTGAGACAGAATCCTCATAACAAAATCAGATTCCTTCAGTACCTAAATTTTATGGATTTGGAATGTTTCACATAAAACATGGTTATGATAGTCTAAGAATGTACATTGGAATAGAAAATAATACGCCCAGAAGTTCAATATTCATCAATTCAATACACATTTATTGAGCACCTTCCAAACGGCAGGCATTGTTTTAGATAAGAGGGGCAGGGGATACAGCAGTGAACAAAAAAGGTAAAATCTCTGTTTTCATGGAGTTTGTATATTAGTACAGACAAACAATAAACAAAAACAAAAGTATTCGTTTAATGGTAATAAGTGTTACTGAGGAATGGAAAACAGAGAAGAGGAATATAGAGCAATAGAAAGGCACAATATTTCATTTAGAATGCTCAGAGGCGGCATCAATGATTAAGTGAAATTTGAACAGAAACTTGACTGAAGGGAGAAAATAACACATGAAGATTTGGAAGGTGTGACCGGCAGAACAATGCTCCCTAAACACATCCATGTTCTAATCCCTGGGATCTGTGAATGTAGTATTTCACAGGGAAAAGGGGACTTTGCAGATCTGATTAAGTTAAGGATTCTGAGATGGGAAAATTATCCTGGGTTATCTAGGTGGGGTCAACGTAATCACAAGGGTCCTTGTAAGTGAAAGAAGGAAGCAGAAGTGTGGGTGAGAGAAAGATTTAAAGATGCTCTTTGCCTGGCTTTGAAAATGGAGAAAAGTGCCACAAGCTAAGGAACGTGAATGGTCTCTAGAAGCTGTGAAAGGCAATAAAACAAACGATCTCCTAGAATCTCCACTAGGGAGGCAGCCCTGCCCAGATCTGAATTTTAGCTCAGCGAGACCCATTTCAGACTTCTGACCTCTAGACCTGTAAGAGAATAAATTTGTGTCGTTTTAAGCCACTAAATGCATGGCAGTTTGTAAAAGCCTCAGTAGCAAACTAATGCAGGAGCAAAGGGTTTTCTAAACAGAGAGAACAGTAAGTGAAATGGGCTAGAGGTATGAATATGCTTGGTGTATTTGAGCAAAAGCAAGGAGGCCAGCGTGACTAGAGCCCAGTGTGCAGCAGAGAAATAGTGATGAGATGAGGTCATAGAGCTAACACTGGCTATACCAGGTAGGGTCTTGCAGGCAGTGGTAAGGCCCTTGAATTTTATTCGTATAGTAAGATAAACCATTAGAAGATTTGGGTTGGAATGATCACAGTAGGCTGACTGGAGGAGTGAGCATTTTCATTGATTGTATAGGAGTTTATTCAACAGACAGAATGTGAGATACAAGAGTATAGCATGAATAAGACAGTGGTTGCAGGCAGTTCATGAAAGACTCTGAGATGGCATTAGACTAGTTTACATAGGAAAGTACTATAGAAAGACTGATAAATCGATAAAGATTGCTGCATTGGACCTCATCAAAAGTTAAAAAAAGACAAGCTATCAAACGAGAGAAAAATAATTGCAAACCACATATCTGATAAGATACTAATGTCTCGAATATATAAATAATTATCAAAAATCAAAGGTAGAAAAGTAAGCAATATAATTAAAAATGGGCAAAAAACATGAAAGGATATTTAACAAAAGAGGGTATATAGATTACATATAAGCAAATGAAGAGATGTTCAATGTTATTAGCTATTTAGGAAAATGCAAATTAAAACAGTAAAGTGAGATATTACTATATACCTATCAGAATGGCTTAAAAAAAAAAAAAAAAAAAAAACCGTGACAGCACCAAATGCCCGTGAGGATGTAATGAAGCTGTCACACATACATTTCTGGTAGAAATGCAAAATGGCACAGGTACTCTGGAAAATAGGTTGGCAGTTTCTTTAAACACTAAATATGCAACTACCCTCTCACCCAGCAATCACAGTCCTGGGCATTTATACCAGAAAAATAGAAACTTATGTTCACACAATAACCTGTATACAATGTTTATAGCAGCTTTATTTACTTATTTATTTATTTTTATTTTTGAGATGGAGTCTCACTCTGTTGCCCAGGCTGGAGTGCAGAGGCACAATCTTGGTTCACTGCAACCTCTGCCTCCTGAGTTCAAGTAATTCTCCTGCCTCAGCCTCCTGAGTAGCTGGGATTACAGGCATGCGCCACCACACGTGGCTAATTTTTTTGTATTTTTAGTAGAGACGGGGGTTTCACCATATTGGCCAGGCTGATCTTGAACTCCTGACCTTGTGAACCGCCTGTCTCGGCCTCCCAGAGTGCTGGGATTACAGGTGTGAGCTACCACGCCCAGCAGCAGCTTTCTTTTTAACATCAAGGAACCGGAAACGTCCCAGTACCTGATGGCCCAGTACTAGACTCCTTTATCTTTCACCATTAACTTAGTCATTAACTACATTCCAGCCACACTGGATTTCTAATTCTTAAACCTGCCATTACTTTTTCCCTTAGAGTGTTTGCCCAATTCTTCAGAACAGTCTCACCCTAGACCTTCATTTGGCTTGTCGTTACCATTTCCAATCTTTCCTCACATGTTCTAGTCCTTTAGATCTCCCAATATTTATGTTTTGGCTTACATTCCCTCATTGAGGCTATTCCTAACAACCCTGACTAAATTACCTCTCCTCTAATCATTTTTTCACACCCATCTAATTTCTTTTCCTCCTAGTACTTATAACTAACTGAACTCATGTTGTTTATTTATTCATTTGTTTTCAGTTATCTGCCTCCATCCCCAGTACAATGTAAACTAAATGAAAACGGGATTCTTTATGTCAGTATTCTCAGATCCTCAGGAATGCCTGACCCATTAAAGAAACTCAATAAATATCTGAAGAATGAATGAAAGAATGTATTTAAAAACAACTTGTTAAATGGAATTCCTCTAAAATTTAACAGATTAGCTGTTCCATTAAGTATGAGTTAATACTACTTCAGCAGGTCCAGTTAGAGGCTTAAAATAGCATTTGGGAATGGACTCGCCCTTTGCAATTTCATTAGATAATCTTTGTTCAAGCAAAGGCCTGGTTTTTGAACTTTAATTGGATTTAGAGTGAACATTTAGGGTCTGTTATTTGTTGGTCAAAAGACATGCTTTATATGCTCATCGTCTTACCCACTGCAACCAAGAATATCAGTCACTGCACATGACGACCAAAGAAAGCGACGAAAACTGCAAAGCTAATGATAATTGCTTTAAAGTAAATAAGAAAAGTATACATAACAAATGAACGAAAACACAGTAACATGAAAATGATACTACATCCATCAGCAGGAGCAAGGGGGTCAGAGAGGGAAATAAATGTCATGTGTTACGAAAGTAGAAAAAGATAAATGCTGTAGCTTCTCGTTCATCCACCATTGCTTAAAAAATAATTTTGAAGATATGTGAAACCTAAACCTATGTGTTTATATTTTTATGTGATGAATTACATATTTTTTAAAAGGCATTGTATTTCTTTCTGCTTGGCAAACTCTTTACTTGTCCACACTCACAAATAACATATTTTACTTTGCAGAAACTTCTAGCCTAACTTCCCACTCATTAACAGAAACTTCCTGACACCTAATTGGGAATGCTGCAGAAGAAATTTCACAGCTCAGAGTCATCTGGAATATTTTAATATTAAAATATTATGCTGATTCATTTTGACTTTAATGACCTTTCAAATAAAAGCATCAATTATCTCTGATATTTGACAAGTTAAATAGGTATTATTGTGCAATGACAACTATACAGACGAGTTTTGTCCTAGGTTTGAAACTCTCTTTACCTCTTCAGCCTCAATTTTCTAATCTGTAAAGTGAAGTGGTTGGCTTTTTTTATATTTCTAAAATAAGTTCTGCTTTTTAAAAATCAATTATTCTGTGAATTGGCTTTCATTAACCACAGTATAGTATAAAATGCCTTGGGATCTAGTGATGTTTGGAGATGTAAAGTTTATTATATTGCCAACTTTTTATTTTCTTTACTTGTTAAAATTGAACAGCGTGTACAGCATACACAAACATTCTTTCTTTTTTTTTTAATTTTAATTTTTTTTTTTTTGAGACGGAGTCTCACTCTGTCACAGAGGCGAGAGCGCAATGGTGCGATCTCAGCTCACTGCTACCTCTGCCTCCCGGTTCAAGTGATTCTCCTCCCTCAGCCTCCCGAGTTGCTGGGATTACAGGTATGTGCCACCACACCTGGCTAATTTTGTATTTTTCGTAGAGATGGGGTTTCACCATGTTGGTCAGTCTGGTCTCAAACTCTTGACCTCAGGCAATCCGCCTGCCTCGGCCTCCCAAAGTGCTGGGACTACAGGCATGAATCACAGCGCCCAGCCACAAACGTTCTTTCAATGTAGTCGCATCTGTGCACTTTAAGGATAGCATTTGCAGCTTAGATAACCAGGAACCTCATGGAAATGACCAATGGGGTACAGTAATTATGGATTTACTACAAGTAGCTCTGAAACTTTTTCCCTACTATGTTGACTTTTTATCTAAAACAATTGAAATTTAAGGTTTAAAAATTGGGAAAGAGTAATTAAAGCATAAGTGTAATGTAGGGAGATGTAGTGATGAACTGATTAAATATTCTTCATTTCCTAGATTTGTAAGTTGTTTTTATTTGCTCTTGTTTTGCTACAGAGTATAAACTATGAGTACCGAGTCTGTTACCAAGACATTCCCAAATGATGTCAGAGGAGATGGATCCCCTTGATGTCCTTGCCTTTGCTTTTACTAAGAATTAATAAACTTAGCTATCTGTGCCAATGCCTATATTAGCTCTCTAATTCTTTATTATAATGGAATTTCTAGCCAACCCTATATTTTGTCATTCCATTTACTTTATCCATCTTGGTTCTCTGAAAGACAAGGTTAAAATAAAACCCATCAGCTTGAGTAATTCAAATTGAGCTGCCAAAACAACTCAGCAGAAAGCAAAATTAGAAAACTATGCCATCCCTCCCCCTTACATCTTCCAATCTTACCTTTTACTTGTGTAATTTTAAGTGTTCTTTGAATTAAGTCCTGTGGTTTTTACAAAGAAAGAAAAAATGACATTTAAAAAAATAATGTCTTTGATTTTTCAAACTGCAAAAGCAAAAGAGTTTAAAATAGAAAATTTGGAAAATATATCAACATAAGAAAAAGGAAACAAAATTATTTCCATCACTGAGATTTCATCATTGTTTATAACTCAAAGGCTTTTCTTCCTGCATGGGATTATATTATACCTAAAGTGTGGCATTCATTTTTTAACATTTAAAATTATATCATAAGACTATCCTTTGTCATTAAATATTCTTCAAAAATATAATTTTACTGGTAGTACATCATTCCATCATATGGATATGCGAAAACTGACAGTTAACCAAACCAAAGAAAGAGCTGATTGAAATGAATTATTAAAGCTGTCTTTCTCTTCTTTCCATCATTCTTGATGGTAACAGAGCAGTCAACGTAGTTTGATTGTGTCATTTCTTCTCTATAAGCCATGATGACAGGAATCCCATTATTATCTGTCCCTGGTAACAAAGGTGAAAATCACGCTGTCCTCTTAACCCCTTATTGAATACTTCTGTCACTTGTTATATCTTCAGGGTCTCTCCTGTGTGTAGTATGCAATCATTTAGTACTCAGCAGAAAGGAAGTGACAGAAGCTTGGGCAGAGATCACTTCACGTTGGCTTCTACACCCCCACCCCCAGAACACAAGACAGAGACAGAGGTCATACTAATATTGTAACCGAGCCACAGCCAAGGCATCACCATACTTAGATCTGGCAGAACATCAGGGAATGTTGTTTGCCTCTCTCCCTAGATCCCCAGACAATACACTTTTGGAAAATGGGGTGATCTCAAACTCTGCTCTCCAATCCATCAACTCCCAGAGTCCAGCATCAGCCATCACAGAAATTATGATGTCCGTTGACAGTAACATTACAGAAGTTGCTGGAGAACAATAATAGCTTATTTATTATGTGCCGTTATTTGATAGCACATTAAATATGTTTCTACTTTTAATAGAATGTGAATTTATTTCCTTCCTCCTGGTTTGCAATAGAAGTAATAATCCCTAAGCCTCTCCTTCACCATATTATCACTATGATTGATACTATTAAGAGGGGTCTCACTTAGGTACCTCGTTAGTCTTGATACATCCTTCAGCAAATATAACCAAGGCTGTCTCCCATCAAAGATTGGTAGTGCTTCAAGCAGCTTCAAAACTGAGTTTAATATGACTCTAAGTCTCTCTTGTGTCCCACCTTCCAAAGTTCTAAAGACTTACCAGGACACATAGCCTCATACCTGTAACATCTCAAAAACTGAACAAAATTTTCAACTGCTTCAAAAGCTTATAATAAAAACATAAACAAAAGAAACAACAAAATTACGTCTTCAGGACGAACAAAAATAATGTCTCCAAAGAAACACACATCAAAATCTTGACCAGTATTGTTATTGCCAGCTGCAGACCTGGGCAGAGGTTTAGTATTACTTGGAAGAAGGTATTCAAATGGGGTAAGAAAAGTGAGTAAACACTCTGAGTTTCAGCTTCACTTTGACTCCATTCAACCTACCACAGTTGACTATACTTGACAGATAATGAATTAACACTCAACTTTGAGTTAGCCTTCAATCAAGACACTAATTTTAAGAGCCAGCTTTCCTAATCCTTGAAGAAGAATCCTACCACATATACCACCTCTCTGCTTAGATAGTGGCATTTGAAAAACCCAAGTTTAGAAATGTGTTACGGTTCTACCCCTTTTTTTCACTTAGAGTTCTTTCTATATTAAAATCCTTGCATTTCCATTCCTCGTTCACAAATAGCTCTAAAAGAAAAGTAGGTATTTACAAAAAAAAAAAAGTAAAAATACTATCATACTATAAACAACTGTCTGAAACTTTATTTTCTCACTTAACAATGTGGCGTATGTCATTATATATGAGACACTGTTTTTCACATTTAAAATTAAACATTTTAAAATTCAATTATATATTATGTACATTATGTAATATACATATACACACCACGGAAATAGTATAAATAAGTTGTGTGTGTGTGTATATATATATACACTTGCATATATATATACCATGAAAATAGTATAAATAAGCTGATATCTATCTCTCTATATACATATCATAGCTTATTTGATTATTTCACTGTCTGTTGACTCTTATTAATTTTTCTTTCCTTCCTTTCTTCCTTATTTCCCTTCTTCCTTTCTTCCTTCATTGCAGCATCATTCACAACAGACAAGATATGGAAATAACCCAATTGTCTATTGACAGGTGAATGGATAAAGATAAGGTAATAGACAAATAGATAGATAATAGAATATTATTCAGCCTTAATAAAGAATAAAATTCTGACATATGTGACAATATGAATGAACCCAGAAAACATTATGTTAAGTGAAACGAGCCAGGCACAGAAAGGCATATAGTGCATGATTCCACTTATATGTGGGAGCTAAAATAGTCTTTGCTCCCCCTTACCGAACAATGGCTTTAAAAATTGTCTATTCTCATTGCTTCCACTTCCTTACATCCATTCTCTCATCAATTCACTCCATTAAAATTGAATTTTCTATCACTCCACCAAAACTCCCTCTATCAAAGATGGAGTGACCTCCACATTATACATACAGTGATTAATTCTCATTTCTCCTCTTCTGTGATCCATTGGCAACATTAGAACCATTGGTATTTCTTCTTCCTTGAAATACTCTATTCTCGTGTTCAAGAATACTTATTCTTGTTTCATCTTTCTCATGTATTGCTTATTGTTTTTTTATCTTTCTCCTTTGCTGAGGCCTTACCTTCTCATTGATCTCTTAACTTTGGAGAAACCCAGAGCTCAATCCTCAAACCCCTTCTATACACTTATTCCCTCAGTAATATTTTCCAGTTCCATTATTTAAATACCCTCTATATACTAATAATTCTTGATTTATCTTCCAGCATTTTATATCACTAGCTACCTATGTGACATTTTCACTTAGATGTATGAGTCAGATTATACTGCAATAAGAAAAAGCATGAAAATGCCTGTGGCTTGAAACAACAATGTTTATTTCTCATTTATACATCATGCCAGGGAATCAGCAAGAGGTCTACTTATTGTAGTTATTCATGGACCATGGCTGATGGCAGTTCCATCTTGACACCCGTTCTTATGATCAGAGTCAAAAAAAAAAGAGAAGATGGCAAATCATGCATGTTGATTCTTGAAGCTTTCACTGAGAATAAATACATGTCACATCTGTTCACATCTCAAGCACTTCCCATCTGACATATTACTCACTTAACAATTTACAGGTTAGTTTTCCATTTCTCTCTATTACAATGTAAGCTCCATGAGTTCACAGACTTGGTTGCATTTGCTGCTTTATTTTTAGTACCTAGCACAGTGTCTAGCACATAGTAGGCACAAAATAAATATGTATTAAATAAATGCTCTCTTGTATTTATTTCGATTTATTTTATTCTACTTAGTTGAATTATTGATAAACACATAAGATGATTAACCTTCTAAACTCATCTTTCACCACCATCCATATACTTTGAGTGAGATGTAGTGCTCTCACTGGTAATGTATCCAAATAGTCTGCATTTGGAGTTTGAAGTCCCCCTTTGACCTAAGTGTTATTTAGAACAATAGTTTAAAATATTGGTTGGATATTTCTATGAATTTCAACTGTTCATTTTTAATTGCTAGCTTTATTTCATAGTAATCAGAGAAGCAGTAGAGGAGGGTGCCAAAATAAAGAATTTCTATCACCAGCATACTCTGTACACATAAAAAAATGTTCAATTGGCCAGGCGCGGTGGCTCATGCCTGTAATCCCAGCACTTTGGGAGGCCGAGGCGGGCGGATCACGAGGTCAGGAGATCGAGACCATCCTGACTAATACGGTGAAACCCCGTCTCTACTAACAATACAAAAAATTAGCCGGGCGCAGTGGCGGGCACCTGTAGTCCCAGCTACTCGGGAGGCTGAGGCAGGAGAATGGCGTGAACCCGGGAGGCGGAGTTTGCAGTGAGCTGAGATCGCGCCACCACACTCCAGCCTGGGTGACAGAGCGAGACTCTGTCCAAAAAAAAAAAAAAAAAAAGTTCAATTACAGCAAATAAACATTAACTACAAGATAAAATATCAGATCTTTTGCATTTTCATGAAATGGAACCTTACTAAATATTTCATCTCTTCTATGTTTTCTTCCAAGGTTCAGCATGCTGTTCCCATGACAATATGCACATTGAAAGAGGGTTATAAAGTCCTAGCATGTAATCCCAGAGGAATATAAATTAACTTTGTTACAGGAGACATGCTTAGGTTGTTTCTGCCTTGTTTACATTTTGTATTTAACAGCTCTGTCCTTCTAAACTCTTAAAAAATACATATGCTGAGGAGGCAGAGAAAGATGATTAAATGGAAGGCTTTACCAGTTGCCACTCCACCCCTGAAGTACACCAATTTAACAACTATATACATTAAAAATGCACTTTTATGATAACCAAAAATCAGATGAGAACTCACAGTACTGGTTTTAACTTCATATCATTGAAAGAGGCACTAAAAAGCTAGAAAAAAAGTCTTGATTCACCAGTGGCACCCTCCCCCACCCCATGGCAGCTGCAGCAAGATGCCAAGAGTGTTTAAGTGCACTGCAAGAGGGAGAACACAGCAATTGTGAGGCATTGAACTCAGTGATGTTGTGTAAGAGCAGAAAGAAAAACCAGACCAAGCTCAACTAATGCCTGCCCATGAAGGGAGAATTTAAACCAGCCCTAGCAAGAAGGGAATCATGCACTCCCTGAGGTCGGAAACTGAGTTCCTTCAAACTTCAGCAACCTAAGCTAAAGTACTCTGGGGCTCTAAATAAACGTGAAATGCAGTCTAGGAAACAAGGACTGAAACCCCTAGAAGAGTCTTAGTGAGGAACTGGGGCCAGAGTCAGTGAACTGGGAGGCAGGAGACCTACTGAAACACCAGCTTGGGCAGCCAAGGGAGTGTTGGCATGACCCATCTCCTCACCTCAGTATGCAAATTTCAAAGCCCCAAAAGAGACTCCTTCCTTCCACCCGAGGATAAGAGAGGTAAGAATGGGAAGGACTTTGTCTTTCATCCTCGATGCCAGCTCAGCCACAGCAGGATAGGGCACTTATCAGAGTCTTGAGGCCCTGTTTCCAGGACCTAGCTCCCAAATGACATTACTAGACACACGCTGAGCCAGAAGGGAACCTGTTGCCTTGAGGGGAAGGACCTAGTTCTGGCAGCATTCATCACCTGCTAATTGAAGAGCCCCTGGGCCCTGAATAACCAGCAATGATACCCAGCACTAGATTCAGGGCTTCGGGTGTGGGTCTGAGACTTGATGGATTCAAGTAAGACTCAGCAAATTTCTAGCTGTGGTGGCTGTGGGCAAAGACTCCTTCTGCTTGAGAAAAGCAGACAGAAAGGTAAAAGGGACTTTCTCTTGCATGTTAGGTACCAGTTTAGCCAGAGTGTGCAGAGCACCAAGCAGGCACTTGGGACTTGGCTATTGGATGGCATTTCTAGACCTGCTCTGGGCCAGAGAGGAGTTCATGTCTCTGGAGGGTGAGTCTCAGGCAAGGCAGCATTCACCACATGCTGACTGAAGAGGCCTGGGACATTACAGGACTATCGGTAGTAGGCTGGTAGCATTCCACATGTGCCCGTGGTGGTGGTGGCCATGGGGTTAGACTCCTCTACTTTTGGAAAAAGGAGGGAAGAGTGGAAAGAACGGCATCCAGTGGATTGAGCGCCAGCTCAGCCACAGTACAACAGAATACTAGGCAGACTTCTAAAAGGTTTTTGAATCTAGTCCATGGCTTCCAGACTGCAACTCTGGAACTGCCTGGGGCTAGGGGGAACTTGCTGCCCTGAAAGGAAGGACGCAGGCCTGGCTGCCTTTGCCCCCTGCTGATTGTAGAGCCCCAGGGCATTGAGCAAACATAGGTGGGAGAAAGGAAGTGCTTACAGTAGGCCATGGGTGAGACCCAAAGATGCACTGGCTTCAGGTCTGACCCAGTGCAGTCACAGTGGTAGAGGCCACAGGGGCGCTTGTATCACTCCATGCTCAGCTTCAGGTGGCTCAGAACAGAGAGGGAGAGACTCTGTACGTTTGGGAGAAACTAAGAGAAGGGAACAAGAGTTTCTGCTTGATAATCTAAAGAATTCTCCTGAATCTTGTCCAAGACCTTCAAAGCAGTACCTCTACAGGTCTGCAAGAACAACAGTGTTACTGTGCTTGAGGTGCCCCCTAAAGTAGACACAGCTTAGATCAGAACACCCCAGTCCTTTTGAATATCTGGAAAGCCTTCTCAAGAAGGACAGGTATGAACAAACCCAGACAGTGAAGACTACAATAAATATGTAACTCTTCAATGCCCAGACACAGATGAACATCTACAAGTATCAAGATTATCCAGGAAAACATAAACCCAACCAACTAACTAAACAAGGCACCAGTGGCCAATCCTAAGGAAACAAAGATATGTGACCTTTCGGACAGAGAATACAAAATAGTTTGTTGTAAAAACTCAAAGAAATTCAATATAACAAAGAGAAGGAATTCAGAATTCTATCAGAGAAATTTAACAGAGATTGAAATAATTTAAAAGAAGCAAGCAGAAAATTTGGACCTGAAAAATGCAATAGGCATACTAAAGAGTGCATTACATTTTTTAAATAGCAGAATTCTTCAAGCAGAAGAAATAATTAGTGAGCTTAAAGATAGGCTATTTGAAAATACACAGTAAGAGGATAAAAAACAAAAAATAAAAATAAAAAAAACAAGGAAGCACATATACAGGATCTAGAAAATAACTTCAAAGGGGAAAATCAGAGCTAAGAGCCTTAAAGAAGTGGTAGAGATTGAGTTAGAAGTACAAATATTATTCAAAGTGACAATAAGAGAGAATTTTTAAACTTAGAGAAAGATATCAATATCTAAGTAAAAGAAGGTTATAGAGCATCAAGCAGATTTAACCCAAAGATGATTACCTCAAGGCATTTAATAGCCAAACTCCCAAAGGTCAAGGATGGAGAAAGGATCCTAAAAGCAGCAAGAGAAAAGAATCAAATAACATGCAGTGGAGCTCCAATACTTCTGGACTTCTCAGTGGAAATCTTATAAGCTGGAAGAGAATGGCATGGCATATTTAAAGTGCTGAAGGAAAATACTTTTACCCTAGAATAATACATATGGTAAAAATCACCTTCAAACATGAAGGAGAAATACTTTCTTAGACAAACAAAAGCTGAGGGATTTCAGTCACACCAGACCTACCCCACAAGAAACACTTAATGGAGTACTTCATTCAAAAATAAAAAGATGTTAATCAGAAATAACAAACCATCTGAAGGCGCAAAACCCACTGGTAATTGTAACTAAACAGAAAAACACAGAATATTGTAACACTGTAAATGTGGTATGTAAACTATTCTTATCCTTAGTAGAAAGACTAAATTATGAAACAGTCAAAAATAATGACAACAACCTCTGAAGACAGAGATAGCACAATAAGATGCAAACAGTAAGTACAAAAGGTTAAAAAGTAGGTAACAAAGTTAAGGCATAGTTTTTATTAGTTTTCTTTTTGTTTGCTGGTTTGATTGTCCATGCAAACAGCATTAAATTATTATCAGCTTAAGATAATGGATTACAAGACAGTATTTCCAAGCCTCATGGTAACCTCAAACCAAAAAACTTACAACAGACACACCAAAAATGAAAAGCAAGAAATTGAATCATATCACCAGAGAAAATCACCTTTGCAAAAAAAAAAAAAAAAAAGAAAAAAGAGAAAGAAGGAAGAGAAGAGAAAACAACAAAAAAAGCCAGAAAACAAATAACAAAATGGCAAGAGTAAGTTATGACTTATCAAAAATAACACTGAATATAAATTTACTAAACTCTCAAATCAAAAGACATGAACTAAAATTTCCAATCAAAAAACATACACTGGCTGAATGAATTAAAAAAGTAAGACTCACTCACCTGTGGCCTAAGAAAAATACAGTTCATCTATAAAGGCACACATATACTAAAAATAAAAGGGCAGAAAAATATATTCCATGCAAATGGAAACCAAAAAAGAAAGAGTAGCTATACTTACATCAGAGAAAACAGATTTCAAGACAAAATCTATAAGAGACAAAGAGGAACACTATACAATAATAAAGGAGTCAATTCAGCAAGTGGATATAACAACTTTAAATATATATACACTGAATAAAGGAGTCCCCAGGTAGATGCAGCAAGTATTATTAGAGCTAAAGTAAGAGATAAACTCCAATACAATCAGAGCTGCATACTTCAACACTACACTTTCTTCATTGGACATATCTTGCAGACAGAAAATAAACAAAGATACATTAGACTTAATCTGTGCTATAGACCAAATGGATCTAACGGATATTTACAAAACATTTCATCCAATGGCTGCAGAATATACATTTCTTTTCCTCAGCACATTGATCATTCTCAAGGACAGACCATAGGTTAGGTCACAAAACACAACTTAAACAATTGAAATTATATCAAACATCTTCTTTGACCACAATGGAATAAAACTAGAAATCAATAATAAGAGAAATTTTTGGAAACTACACAAACGCATAGAAATTGAACAATATGCTCCTGAATTATCAGTGTGTCAATAAAAAAATTAAGAAGCAGATTGAAAAATTCCTTGAAACAAGTGACATCAAACATACAACACACTAAAACCTATGGGATGCAGCAAAAGCATCCTTGGTCTATATATCCTT
The DNA here is from genome assembly GCF_008728515.1 of Papio anubis. NCBI lineage: Eukaryota > Metazoa > Chordata > Mammalia > Primates > Cercopithecidae > Papio > Papio anubis. The sequence goes on along the minus strand of NC_044996.1, from coordinate 9,536,380 downwards.
GTTTGCAGATGATATAATCTTATATTTGGAAATATCTAAACACTCCACAACATAACTATTGGAATTATTAAACAAATTCAGTAAAGTTGAAGTTACAAGATCAATATGCAAACATCAGTAGCATTGCTATATGTCAACAGTGAACAATGTGAAAAAGAAATTAAAAAGTAATCCCAAATTTATGAGAGAAGTTTATAGCTATCAGAACCTATATCAGAAAAGAAGAAAAACTTCAAATAAAATATCTAAGGATGCATCTTAAAGAACTAGAAAAGCAATAGTGAACTAACTTCAAAATTAGCAGAGGAGAAGAAATAATAAAGATCAGAGCAGAAATAAATGAAATTGAAATAAAAATATACAAAAGGATATTTACAAAACATTTCATCCAATGGCTGCAGAATATACATTTCTTTTCCTCAGCACATTGATCATTCTCAAGGACAGACCACAGGTTAGGTCACAAAACACAACTTAAACAATTGAAATTATATCAACCATCTTCTCAGACCACAATGGAATGAAACTAGAAATCAATAATAAGAGAAATTTTTGGAAACTATACAAAAAGTTGAAACAAAAAGTTGGTTTTTTGAAAAGTTAAACAAAATCGACAAACCTTTAGCCAGACTAAGAAAAAAAAAAGAGAGAAGATCTAAATAAAATCAGAAATGGCAAAGGCAATACTGCAACAGATACTGCAGAAATTCAGAGGATCATTAGTGGCCACTATATGCCAATATATACCAATAAGTTGAAAAATCTAGAATAAATGGTCAAATTCCTAGACAGGAACAACCCATCAAGATTAAATCAGGAAGACATGCAAAACTTGAACAGACCATTTTCAGTAATGAAAGCCCGGGACCCAGTAGCCTCACTGTTGAATTCCACCAAACATTTAAAGAAGAACTAACACCAATCCTACTCAAATTATTCCCAAAAAATAGAGGAAGAGAAAATACTTTCAAATGCATTTTGTAAGGTCAGTATTACACTGATACTAAAACTAGACAAAGACACATCAAAAATTAATACATAAATAAACTACAAACCAATACTTCTGATACATATGGATGCAAAAATCCTCAACAAAATACTAGCAAACATAATTCGATAATACATTAAAAACATCACTAATCATGACCAACTGGGATTTATCTTTGTGATACATGGATGGCTCACCATATGTAAATCAATCAATGTGATACATCATATCAGCAGAATGAAGGAGAAAAACCATATGATTATGTAAATTGAGGCTGAAAAATTATTTGATAGAATTTAACATCCATTCATGATTAAGAAAAAAAAAAAAACCAAAAGACTGGGAATAAAAGTAACATACCTCGACTATGTCAACATGGTGGCACCCAGGTCCTAATTTGGTTTCCTGTGGTTACGAAAAGAGCCCGGTTTACCGAGGTGCAGTCCCCAGGGCTGCCGAATCAGCAGCGATGGAGAGCGGCACCGGGCCCTGCGGAGAAGAGTGCCCACGTGAAGTCCAGCAGATGACAGTCACTGAGGGGGCTGCCAAAATCCCAGCGCCAACGAGGTCTTTTATAATCTGGTGCAGGAATTCAATCGGAACCTGACACGTGCTGTGATCATCGAGTTTGCTCGCATTCAGCTTGGGGCCAAAGGAATCCAGATCAAGGTGCCAGGAGAGAAGGATACGCAAAAGGTGGTCCTGGACTCATTAAAGCAAGAGGAAGAAAAGGCTGAACTGAAAGAGAGTGAAAATCTGGCCTCAGAAGACCAACCTCGCACAGCGGCGGTGAGGGAGATCTGTGAGGAAGGCCTGCATGTGCTGGAAGGCCTGGCAGCTTCAAGCCTATGTTCCATTCGATTTGCCGTAGAGGTGCCTGGGCTCAGATCTGTGGTTGCAAACGATGCCTCCGCCCGGGCTATGGATCTCATACGCCGGCATGTGCAGCTCAATGATATGGCCCACCTGGTACAGCCCAGCCAAGTAGATGCCCGGATGCTGATGTACCAGCACCAGAGGGTGTCAGAGAGGTTCGACGTCATCCATCTGGAGCCCTGTGGCAGCCCTGGCCCCTTCACGGATGCAGCTGTGCAGGCTGTGAGTGAAGGAGAGTTGCTGTGCGTGACCTGCACGGACATGGCGGTGCTGGCGGGGAACAGCGGGGAGACTGTTACAGCAAATACGGTACCATGGCCCTCAAGAGCCGGGCCTGTCACAAGATGGCCCTGAGAATCCTCTTGCACAGCCTGAACCTCTGCGCCAACCGTTACCAGCGCTTCGTAGTGCCGCTGCTCAGCACAGCGCCAACTTCTACGTGCGTGTTTTTGTCCGTGTCTTCGCCGGCCAGCCCAAGGTTAAGCCCTCAGCCAGCAAGCAGGCGCTGGTGTTCCAGTGTGTGGGCTGCGGGGCCTTCCACCTTCAGCGACTCGGCAGAGCGTCAGGAGTTCCCCAGCGGCCGGGTCAAGTTCTCTGCAGCCTATGTTCCCGCCGTGACCCCGAGTGTGAACACTGTGGGCAGCGACACCAGCTTGGTTGCTCCATGTGGGCAGAGCCCATCCATGACCTGGATTTCGTGGGCTGTGTACTAGACGCTGTGCGCACTAACCCCAGCCGCTTCCACACCTCGGGGCGGATCCGAAGGGTCCTGAGCGTCATCACTGAGGAGCTTCCGGATATGCCTCTGTACTGCACCCTGGACCAGCAGAGCAGCACCATCCGCTGCAACATGCCCAGCCTCCTGTCCTTGCGGTCAGCCCTCCTCCACGCTCACTTCCGGGTCTCGCTCTCCCAGGCCGGTAATAAGGCTGTGAAGACGGATGCCCCCGCCTCCGCCCTCTGGAACATCATGCGCTGCTGGAAGAAGGAATGTCCAGTGAAACGGAGTGACTCTCAGAGACCAGCCCAGTGTTCCGCATTTTCAGTGTGGAGCCCAGGCTGCAGGCCAACTTCACCATCCGGGAAATTACCAACCCCAGCTCCCGCCAGCGAGGACCCAAGCGCTTCCGGGCCAACCCGGAAGCCAACTGGGGTCCCCATCCTCATGCCTGGCCAGGGAACAAGGCGGCCGGCAAAGCTATGGAGTAGAGACGCAGGCTGCTTCGGAACAAGCGGAAGGAGCCGCCAGAGGGCAGGGCCCAGCGAGCTGCCCTGCTCAAGACATTTCCTTGCAAAAGGTTTAAGGAGGACACCTGTCAACGCGGAGACCAGTGCTGCTAACTCCCGCAGCCCCCCGACACCCGGGGTCTCTGCTGATGCTGCCACTGACTGTCCAGAGACCTCCAGTTACAGCCCCCCTGGACCTGGGGCTGCCGCCAGGCCAGGCGTACACTGAACCAATAAAGAGATGTTGGCCGGGCGCTGCAGCTCAAGCCTGTAATCCCAGCACTTTGGGAGCCCGAGGCGGGCAGATCATGAGGTCAAGAGATCGAGACCATTCTGGCCAACATGGTGAAACCCCGTCTCTACTAAAAGTACAAAAAATTAGCTGGGCGTGGTGGCACGAGCCTGTAGTCCCAGCTACTGGGGAGGCTGAGGCAGGAGAATCGCTTGAACCCGGGAGGCAGAGGTTGCAGTTAGCCAAGATGAGGCCACTGCACTCCAGCCTGGCAACAGAGCGAGACTCCCTCTCAAAAAAAAAACAAAAAAACAAAAAAACAAAACCACAACAACAACAAAAAACAGAGATGTCACATAACCGTCTCCCGATAAAAATAAAAAAAAGAGAAGTAATATACCTCAACATAATAAAAGTCATGTATGACACCCACACCCACAGCTAGCATCACATTGAATGGGGAAAAGATGAAAGCCTTTCTTCTAAGATCTGGGACACAAAAAAGATGCCCACTTTCACCACTGTTATTTAACATAGATTTCAAGTCCCAGCCAGAGCCATCCAACAAGAGAAAGAAACACAGGGCATCCAAATTGGAAAGGAAGAAGTCAAATTATTTTTGTTTGCAGATGATATAATCTTAAATTTGGAAAAATCTAAAGACACCACAAAATAACTTAGAATTATTAAACAAATTCAGTAAAATTACAGACACAATATCAATATACAGACATTTCCAGGTCATTGGTCTAAGCAAAAATGTATTGAGTAATACCTCACAAACACAGGTAACCAAAGCAAAAGTGGACACATGGTATCACATGAAGTTAAAAAGCGTCCACATAGCAAAGGATACAATCAACAAAGTGAAGAGTCAACCCACAGAACTGGAGAAAATATCTGCAAACTTCCCAAACTCAAACAACTCCATGGAGAAAAAAACTAATAATTCTATCCCAAAATTCCAAAATGGGCAAAAGATGTGAAAATACATTGCTGAAAAGAAGACATACAAATGGCAACAGGCATAAGAAAAGGTGTTTAACATCATTGATCATCAGAGAAATGCAAATCAAAACTACAATGAGATATAATCTCATCCCAGTGTAAAATGGCTTATATATAAAAACAGGCAATAACAAATGTTGTGAGGAAGTGGAAAAAAGGGAATCCTCATACACTGTTGTTGGAAATGTAAATTAATACAACCACTTTGGAGAATAGTATGGAAGTTCTTCTAAAAACTAAAAATAGAGCTACTGAATGATGCAGCAATCTCACTACTGTGTACATACCCAAAAGAAAGGAAAGCAGTATATTGCAGAGATATCTGCACTACTTTACTTCTTGTAGCACTGTTCACAGTAGCCAAGATTTGGAAGAAATCTGTGTCCACTGGGTAAAGAAAACATGGTACACATACACAATGGAGTACAATGCAGCCATAAAAAGGAATGGGATCCAGTAACTGCAATAACATGGATGGAACTGGAGGTTATTCTGTTAAATGAAATAAGCAAGGAACAGAAAGACAATCATTGCATGCTTTCACTTATTTGTGTAACCTAAAAATCAAAACAATTGAACTCATGGAGATAGAGAGTAGAGGAATGGTTATCAGAGCTGCAAAGTGTAGGTGGGGGGGTGTGAGGGGGAGGTAAGGATTGCTAATGGATACAAAAAAATAGAAAGAATGAATAAAACCTACTATTTGATCTCTCAACAGGGTGACTATAGTCAATAATAATGTAATTACACATTTTAAAATAACTGAAAGTATATAATTAGATGTTTTGTTACACAAAGGATAAATGCTTGAAGAGATGGATACCCTATTTTCCATCATGTAATACTTGAACCAAAGTATCTCATGTGCCCCATAAATATACACACCTACCATGTACCCACAAAAATTTAAAATAAAATTTTTAAATAAAAAGGAGAAATGTGACGTATAATATATATTATGTGATATATAGATCCACAAGTTTGCTAGGGGCTGGTGGTGGTTTGAGCTCTCTGATACTCATTAGTCTTTGATGTTTGGACTGGTAGTCCCTTTCCTCAGGAGCTTTAATCAAAACAATGTCCTCTCTCATCACTCTAGCCAGGAACTGTGAAGCTAAGTAAGGCCAAATCAATCTCCCTGCCCTTAATCTTGTATGTATTTCTAAGTGTGAACTGCCTACTACTATTTAATAGTCCTGTAGGATAAGTCTGATATCAGAATTTAGGCTGCATTTCATCCTTGTTCCAGTTGGAACTTTTTATGATTTCCCTCTCCCCTCCAACCTTAACCTCATCTCCTTTCCCCTCTCCTCTCTTTTCATCCCCTCTCTTGTACATATATACTACACACACACACACACACACACACATAAACACACACACACACACACACACACACACACGGATTGGGTTAGATAAATTCCAAGTTTATCTCCTGAGGAAATTTTGAACTAACTTGTCAACAAGTAGGAACATGGTATCTGTACAAGTCATAAAGAGTTAAAATAAATGCTAACTGCCTTAATAATAGCTACTAGTCAATGGTCACTTATTTACCTATTAATTGTCAAATATTCTCCTTATAATCTCTTATTTAGCACTCATAATAGTAATGCAGAATAGCTATTTTGATCAATTTTATAGATAAGCAGTTTGGAAATATTAATTAACTTGTTCAAAGTCATAAAGCTAGTGAAGTACTGAGCCAGATTTTAAACTTAGTTCTATATGATTGCAAAATTTACAACCTTTCAACTGAGCCACTTCACTTTAATAGTTACAAGGCACTTATATATTTTCATTAGGTGCAACTTATTGCTTATGTATTGTTCTATGGAGCAAAGTTATTATTGGTCTTATTTTCCCAATAAGAAAATGAAAGTTCAGAGAATGTATATGGTTTTCCAAAATTTATCTAACTAGTACTGGTAGCACTAGGGCCTGAACCCAGGGCTTCAGGCTCCTGGGCCAGGTCCTTTCCTACTACCCACTACTTCCTCTTGAGTAATGAAATTGTTAACATAGTGTTGAAACAGGGCACATTGCACAGATAATACCTAATTAAAGAATTTGGAGCATATTTTGCAAATGGTAGGGGGTCATAAGCTTTTGAGTATTGGAAGGGCTTCCTTATAATCTTGCTTTAAGAAGATGAACTGGATAGCACTGGACATAGAAATGGAAGCATTGGGCAGACACTAGAGTCCAGGAGAGCAACAGTAGTTTAATTTTTTTTTATTTGCACTATAGCAGGCGTATTTATCCATTTTATTCACTGATGTACTATCAATGCTTAGCCCAGTGCCTTATACACAAGAAGCAATGCATATTCATTAAATGAATTTAGAATTTTGGCATTGAAGGAAAATTGAGAGTTTAGTCTAATCCGTTCACTTTATCAGTGAGGTAAATGAGATCCAAAGGAGCTGAGGTTTCACAGCCATCTTCTGATAAACACTAGAACACATTCTTTAAACAAAGAATTCTTTCCACTCAGCAATACTATCCAGCACTAATATGTTTAAAATGGAATTCATGTAAACTTTTCAGGCATTACAGTAATCAAAGAGTCATTTTATTACTACAAATGTACACATTTGATGCCATATAATATTTTCTTCTCAATTTCTGCAAAACTTCCCCAAGCAAAAACCCTAAATTTTCAATCTCAATGTGCAGATAAAAAAGTTGCTAGTTACGAATCCAAATAAATGTATATAAAAGAATGTATAGGAAGCATCCATGTAGAGAGAATGATTTGAAATGCATATGAGAATGGGTGAGAGTCCTTATATTTGAGCACTCAGGACCTAATTAAGGTATTTTCAGAATTACAATATACCTATAATTCCTCCATAATTTTATTATCATTCTGAAAATGTCTATGTTGCATTTTGTCCCAACTTTACTTCTTTAGAATAAAATAGACTTTGCCCAGATATTCATGTAAAAGTAAAACACGTTCTGGACATATTCAATTTTCATGCACCCAACATATGCATCTCTGACCTACCCAAAGAATCTTTGATAAATATGAGGTAGATCTGTACCTTACATAGAGTGTTAAACTTTCTTTTAAACTATATGAATGCCAAAGGTTCTAGGTTGAGAGAACAGCTAAAGTCTTGCTAAGCTGGACATAAAACGATTTATGGAATATTTTAAAACTAGCATTGATTTTTATTTCAAATATTCAGTGACTGAGACGTGGCTAATATGATTTCATATAATTGGCCTTGGTTGGGCTGACACCTCATAACTACCAACCACCCAACACAAGCACACACACACACACACACACACACAGCCACACACACACACAACCTTGAAAGGCCTAATCAGAGCAGTGTACTGTACAAGAGATTGGAACTTGGTCACCCACTCCACCCTTCCCTGCTGCTAATAGCCAGGCAGGCAATGCTAGCTAGAGCTTCTGGCCCAGTGGTCTCACTTTTGTGTGAACTCAGCTGTAGACACAACTTCCTGTTGTCCTGGGAAACACCAGGATGGCAGCCCTGTTCAGGAAAAAACATAAAGTTTAATCTATTCATAAAATTCCATATACTCTGCTTAGATTGGAACTTCCACTATGCCCAGAGAAGGTAACTTATTTTATCATATTTCGGTTCAACCTCATATTGTCCCAGACTCTTCTGTTTTAAAATTTAGTTTTACATTGGGGTCCATCAAGGCAGCGAGGGAACACAGACAGCAGAGAGGAGCGAAGCCGGGCACCAGCCTGTCTGGGCTCAGAACAGAGCCAGGAGAACCTCTCCCAACACCTCAGGAGTGGGAACCCCCAGGGTAATTCACGCTCTCCACAGGGAACTGTGCAAGACTGGGAATGGAAAAATATCCCTGCCCCCTGCACCACCGCCAGTACTCCACCACGCTTCTAGACTGAGGCAGAGAGCCACCTGGACATTTTGCAGTGGCAATGCTCAAGTCCAAGGGGACCTCTACAAGCTTTGGGGCCCAGAGAAGACCAGCACTTGCACCACAGTTCCATAGAGGTTGGAGTTGTGGCACCTGGGAGCAGTAGGTTGCTCCAGTCCCCCTTGGCAGCTGAGGCTTGGCACCAGCTTCTGGTCCAGCAGTCCTGCCTCAGCCCAAACTCTGCCACCCACTCCACCCTGCCCTACCGCTAGTAGCCAGGCAGGCAATGCTAGCTAGAGCTTCTAGCCCAGTGGTCTCAGTTTTGTGCAAACTCAGTTGTACCGCACAACTTCCTGTTGTCCTGAGAAACACCAGGATGGCAGAACATGTGAACCCGCCCACCCCACCACTGGTATCCAGGTGGGCAACACCTGCTAGAACCTTCAGCCTCAGTGGCCCTGCTTCCGTGTGAACTCAGCTGGAGGGCACAGCTTCTTGTTGTCTCTAGAAGCATCCAGATGGCAGGGTGTGTGACTCCATACATCCCTGCCACTGATAGCCAGGCGGGCAAAGCCTGCTTGAGATTTTGTCACAGCAACCCTGCTTCAATGTGAACTCAACTAGAGGGCTTTCCCAGGAAACACCCAGACAACATGGAGGCCATTCCCGCTCACTCTCACTGCTGGTAACCTGGTGAACCATGCCTGCTAGAGCTTCTGGCCCAGTAGTCCTTTTTCTGCCTGAATTTTTGTCCGGGGACACAGCCTCCTGTTACCCTGGAAACATGCAGATGGAAGGACAGGCAACTCCACCCATCCCCACCTTTTGCAGCCAGATAGGCTACACCTACTAGTGCTTCTAACCCAGCAATCCCACTTCTGCTTGAAACTCTGTGGGATATTTCCCCACGAAGCACGTGGAAAGCAGATTAAGGCTGACCAGGCAAGAATACAGTTTATCTGCTAACTGCAGCCCATGCCTGAGGGAGCCCCATGGACAAGAACACCCAACAAAAGAAATGCCGTTATGGAGAGAGTAATTGGAGGGAACTCCTCCAAGACCTAGAAGTGGAGTAGAGGCCAGTCAACTGAACCCACCTTATACCATAATAAAAGCCTCAAGGGCATCAAAGAGAAAAAAAAGCAAAAAAAAAAAAAAAAAAAAAAAAAAAAGTTCAAAGGACAGCAATGTCAAAGAATGAAGATACAACAACCCACACAAATTAAAAAGGATCAGTGCAAGAACTCTGGCAACTCAAAAAGCCACAGTGTCTTCTTACCTTCAAACAACTGTACTAATTCCCCAGCAATGGTTCTTAACCATGCTGAAATGACTGAAATGTCAGATATGAGATTCAGAATGTGGATCTAAGATTATTAATATACAGTAGATAGTCAAAATTCAATCCAAGAATTCTAGTGATTACAATAAAACAATACAAGAGGTGATAAACCAAACGGCCATTATAATAATGAGACAAACCAATCTAATAGACCTGAAGCGCACACTAGAAGAATTTCATAATGTTATTCCAAGTATTAACATCAGAATTGGTCAGCCTGAGGAAAGAATCTCAGAGCTTGAAGATTGGTTCTCCAAAATAACTCAATCAGACAAAATGAAGAAGTAAACAATAAAGAAGAATGAACAAAACCTCTGAGAAATATAGGATTATGTAAACAGATCAAATCTATGACTCATTTGCATCCCTGAAAGAGAGGTAGAGAAACCAAGAAACTTGGAAAACATATTTCAGGATATCATTCATGAAAATTTCCCTTAACCTCACTAGAGAACCCAACATTCAAATTCAGGAAATGCAGAGAGCCCCTGCTAAATAGTACACAAGAAGAACATCCCCAAGACACATAGTCATCAGATTCTCCAAGGTCAAAATTAAAGAAAAAAAATGACAAAGACAGCTAGAGAGAACGGGAAGGTCACCCACAAAGGGAACCCCATCAGGCTAACCACAGACCTGTACATAGACATCTACAGAACTCTCCATCCCAAAATAACAGAATATATATTATTCTTATCTGCACATTCACATACTCTAAAATAGACCACACAATCAGACATAAAACAATCAAGTACTGAAATTGCTGGGTCAAATGGTATTTCTATCTTTAGGTCTTTGAGGAATTACCAACTGTCTTCCACAATGGTTGAACTAATTTGCACTCCCACTAACAATGTATACCTTTTTTTCCACAACCCCACCAGCATCTCTTATTTTTTTGACTTTCTTATAATAGCCTTTCTTACTGGTATAAGATGGTATCTCACTGTGGTTTTGATTTGCATTTCTCTAATGATCAGTGGTGTTGAGTTTTTTTTCCTATAATTGTTGCCTGCATGTATGTCTTCTTTTGAAAAGTCTCTGTTCATGTTTTTTGTCCACTTTTGAATGGAGTTGTTTGTTTTTTACTTGTACATTTGTTTAGGTTTCTTATAAAGGCTGGATATTAGACCTTTGTTGGATGCATAGTTTGCAAAAATTTTATCTCATTCTGTAGGTTTTCTGTTTAGTCTGTTGATATTTTCTTTTGCCGTGCAGAAACTCTTTAGTTTTATTAGATCCCATTTGTCAAGTTTGGCTTACATCGCAATTGTTTTGGGCATCTTTGTCATGAAATGTTTGCACATGCCTGTGTCCTGAATGTTAGTGCCTAGGTTGTCTTCCAGGGTTTCTATAGTTTTGGGTTTTACATTTAAGTCTTCAATTCATCTTGAGGTGATTTTTGTATATGGTGTAAGAAACGGGCCAGTTTCAATTTTCTGCATATTGCTAACCAGTTATCCCAGCACCATTGATTGAATAAGAAGTTCTTTCCAAATTGTTTGTTTTTGTCAGCTTTGTCAAATATCAGATGATTGTAGGTGTATGGCCTTATTTCTGGCCTCTCTATTCTGTTCTGTTTGTCTGTATGTCTGTTTTTGTATCAGTATCATGGTGTTTTGGTCAATGTAGCCCTGTAGTATAGTTCCAAGTCAGGTAGCATGATGACTCCAGCTTTGTTCTTGTTGCATAGGATTGCCTTGGCTATCCAGGCTCTTTTTTTTGTTCCATATTAGTAGGAGCTAAACGATGAGAGCACAAGGACATATAGACGGGAACAGCACACACTGGAGCCTTTTAGAGGAAGGACGGTGAGAGGAGGGAGGGGATTAGGAAAAATAACTAATGGTACTAGGCTTCATACATGGTTGATAAAATAATCTGTACAATAAACTCCCATGAAACAAGTTTACCTGTGTAACAAACCTACACCTGTACCCCTAAACTTAAAAGTAAAAAGAAGGCCGGGTGTGGTGGCTCAAGCCTGTAATCCCAGCACTTTGGGAGGCCGAGACGGGCGAATCACGAGGTCAGGAGATCGAGACCATCCTGGCTAACACGGTGAAACCCTGTCTCTACTAAAAAAGTACAAAAAACTAGCCGGGCGAGGTGGCGGGCGCCTGTAGTCCCAGCTACTCGGGAGGCTGAGGCAGGAGAATGGCGTAAACCTGGGAGGTGGAGCTTGCAGTGAGCTGAGATCCGGCCACTGCACTCCAGCCTGGGCGACAGAGCGAGACTCCGTCTCAAAAAAAAAAAAAAAGTAAAAAGAAGACTATCCAAAGCAAATTATAAAAATTAGAAATTATAGCAAACACACTCTTGGACCACAGTGCAATAAAAACAAACATCGATGCTAACAAAATCACACAAATCCATACAGTTACATGGAAAGTAAACAGCCTGCTCCTGAATGACATTTGGGTAGATAATCCAATTAAGTTAGAAATCAATTAATTCTTTCAAACTAATGAGAACAAAGACATAACATACCAGAATCTCTGGGACACAGTTAAAACAATGTTAAGAGGGAAACTTATAGCACTAAATGCCCACATTAAAATGTGAAAAAATCACAAGTTAACAATCTAACATCACACCTAGAGGAACTAGAAAAACAAGAGCAAACCAACCCAAAAGCTAGCAGAGGAAATAACCAAAATCAGAGCTGAATTGAAGGAAATTGACACATGAAAAAAACATACAAAAGATCAATGAATCTAAGGGTTGGTTCTTTGAAAAAAAAGTAACAAGATAGAAAGACCACTAGCTAGACTAATTAAGAAAAAGACGGGGAGTGGCCAAGATAACTGACAAGCAGCAGCTAGTGTGCATGGCTGTCATTAAGTGAAACAGAAGGGGCAAGTAATTACAGCACCTTCAACTGAAACATCTAGGTACTCACATTGGGACTAATCAAGGAAACAACTTGACCCACAGAGAATAAAGAAAACAAGACAGGACAATGGCCTATCCAGGAGCAACGTGGAGCCAGGGAAACTGCCCCCCACCCAGGGAAGTGGTGAGTGAATGTGTGACCCCAGGAAACCATGTTTCTCCCATGGATCTTAGCAAGCTTCAGGTCAGGAGATATTCTGGTGGACCCACTCTATCAGGGCCTTCAGTCTGACAGACAGCTATGTGGATTCTTGGCAGAGCATCACCTCAAGCATGCATGGAGAACTTGGAACCTTAGGTACTTGGGTATTCTGGAAAATGTAGTTGCAGCTCTGAAAAAGTGGGAGGTTATATCCCTGTACATACCTCTAGGTAGGAGGCTGAATCCAGGAGGCTGAGCAGAAACATCCTGCAGGCTCCACTTCCATGGCACCTCACAGGGTGAGATCCACTGGCTTGGAATTCCAGTCAGCTACCAGTAGTGGCATTGCCTCTCCATAAGGAGATTCCAGGTGGAGGGGAGCTGCCATCTTTGCTGTATAGGAGACTTAGCTGTTTCAGCCTTTGGCCATTGAAGAGTTCGAGCTGACCAAGGGAAAAGGGATTCCCCAGCACAGGATAGCTGCTCCACCAAAATGTGGACAGACTGCTTCTTTAAGCGGGTCCCCGATCCCATTCCTCTTCACTGAGTGGGACTTCCCAACGGGGGCCTCCAGCCACCCTTGTCAGTATTCTGGAGCTGGTTGACAGAGATTTATAACCTCCCTGGGACCAAGCTCCCAGAGGGAGGGGCAGGGCATCATCTTTGCTGTTTTGGCGACTTAGCCTTTCAAGCCTTCATGAATCTGAGTGTGCAAGGCAATTAGGGACTGAAGTGGACCCCCAGCACAGTGCAGCTCTTCTACCAAAACATGGCCACAGTGCTTTTTTAAGCAGGACCCCGATCCCATTCCTCCTCACTGGGCAGGACCACCCAACCAGGCCTCCAGTCACCTCCTACAGGTGCCTTAGGGTCAGGAACAGGCCCATGCCTCCCTGGGACAAAGCTCCAAGAGGGAGGGATAGGCTTCCCTGTTTGGTGTTTCACAGCCTTCACTAGTGATGCTTCCAGGTACTGAAAAATCTGAGATGACAAGAGACTATAATGGGTCCCAAGCATATGACAGCAGCCCTACAGAAAAGCAGCCAAACTGTTATGTGGGTGCTCATTCCCATATCCCCTCAGTGGTCAGGTTCCCTAGGCCTGGGCCTGCAACCAACCTACACCAGAGCTATCAAGCCAGCAGCAACTTGGCAACTCCCCAGAGAGAGCCTCCAGGGGCAACTAAAGGCCCCTCTGCCACTGCCTCTGCAGTGGAACTGCCCTTGCCACCTTTGGACTAATGAATGAGCAAAGACCCTAAGTGCCTTATCCATACTTCCAACAAGCTGCAGCCGATCCAAGGAGAAGAGGCCAGTCAGTCTCCCTCAGGTCCCACACACGTCCCACTGCACATCCCCAGACAGGGAACCCTTGACTTGGGACAAAAGCACAGACCCTCCACCCTGGGCCAATTGCACTGAGTGACTGCTGATCTGCATCACTCTGGGGTGGAGCCCCCAGGAGACAAGCAAACAACCCTCAGCCACAAGCACTACTAGGTTCCCTTCCTTTGCTGCCTCCAAGTTGAGGAAGGAACATAAACACCAAGATTTTCACAAAGCTGCTGTGGGCAGCCCAGGAGTGTCAAGTTATGATCTACAGCCAGCACTCAAGGGGGAGAACAATCCACACATTTGGAGCATTGAGAGGAAATACAGCTGCAACTGTGAGGAAACATAAGGGAGCCACACAACTGAGCAAGAGTCTATCAACTGACCAATAAGCCTAAGTGCCACCTGCTGGATCACACCTCAAAACTTCAACACCAAAAATACCTAACATAACCCCTCTGAAACCAGAGACAAGAAGTCAGTTTCAAATAAAGACCCTGCACAAAGCCTCAGCCTGCTGAAAACATCCAGAAAAGAAGTCTATTGACTACTCAATCTACACTGCAGTTAAAGGTACATTCACACACAGAAATGAGAACGAATCAATGCAAGAACCGCAGTAACTCAAATGACCAGAGTGTGTATGTCCTCCAAATGACCACACCTATTCTCCAATGAGAGCTCTTCACCAGGTTGAACTGGCTGGAATGACAGAAATAGAATTGAGAAAATGGATAGACACAAAAATTATTGAGATTCAGGAGGATGGCAAAACCCAATCCAAGGAAAACAGGAATGATAATAAAGTGATACAGGAGCTGAAGGATGAAATAGCTAGTATAAAAAAGAACCTAACACATCTGACAGAGCTGAATAACACAATACAAGAAATTCACAATGCAATTACAAGTATAACAGCAGAATAAACCAAGCTGATGAAAGAACTTAAAGACTGGTTCTCTGAAATAAGACAGTCAACAACAACAACAACAAAAAAATAAAGAGCAATAAACAAAAACTCCACAAATTATGGGATTATGTAAAAGGGCCAAATCTATTAATCATTGGCATCCCTGAAAGGGAGGAAGAGAAGCAAACAACTTAGAAAACATATTTCAGGATATCATCTATGAAAACTTTTCCCCAACATTGCTAGAGAGGCCAACAGTCAAATTCAGGAAATACAGAGAACTCCATCACAAGAAGATCATCCTTAAGACATGTAATCATCAATATTTCAAGGCTGTGGGAGCCCACCTTTTGCATCAGTGTGACCTGGATGTGAGACATGGGCCAAAGGAGGTCATTTTGGAACTTTAAGGTTTAATGACTGCCCTATTGGATTTTGGACTTGCATGGGGCCTGTAACTGCTTTCTTTTGGTCAATTTCTCTTATTTGGAATGGGTGCATTTACCCAATGCCTGTACCCCCATTGTATCTGGAAAATAACTAACTTGCTTTTGATTTTACAGGCTTATAGTTGGAAGAGACTTGCCTTGTCTCAGATGAGACCTTGAACTTGGACTTTTGGGTTAATGCTGGAATGAGTTAAGACTTTGGGGGACTGTCAGAAGGGCATGATTGTGTTTCGAAATTTGAGGACATGAGATTTGGGAAGAGCCAGGGGTGGAAAGGTATTGTTTGGCTCTGTGTCCCCACCCAAATCTCACCTTGAATTGTAATAATCCCCACATGTCAAGGGCAGGACAAGGTGGAGATAATTGAATCATGGGGGTGGTTTCACCCACAGTATTCTCATGATACTGAGTGAGTTCTCATGAGATCTCATAAGGGGCTCCCCTTTACTCGGCTCCTGCCTCCCCCTGTGAAGAGGTGACTTTGCCATGATTGTAAATTTCCTGAGAGATTTCCGGCCATGCAGAACTGTGAGTCAATTAAACTTCTTTTCTTTATCAGTTACCCAGTCCTGGGCAGTTCTTTATAGAAGTATGAAAATGGATTAATACAGGCTGCCATAACAAAATATCACAAACTTGGCGGCTTACATAACAGGAATGTATTTTCACACAGTTCTGCAGTGTAGAATTTCACAATTAACTTGTCAGCAGTGTTGATTTTTTTCTGAGGGCTGAGAGAGAATGAATGATCTGCTCTAAGTCTCTCTCCTAACTTCTGAGGTCTTACTAGCAATCTTTGATAGTCCTTGACTAGTAGACACATTACCCCCATCTCTGCCTTTATCATCACAGGGCATTCTTTCTGTTCATGTCTGCATTCAAATTTCTCCTTTTTATAAGGACACCAGTGATATAGGATTAGGGGCCCAATCTACTCTCATATGACCTTATCATACATAATTATGACTAGTTATAAACCTACAAGGATCTTGTTTCCAAATAAAGTCACATGCTGAGATACTAGAAATTATAACATCAACATATGAATTCTAGGAGGAAACAAGTTACTGATACTGATACAAAAACAGGAACACATACAAAAGGAACAGAATAGAGAGCCCAGAAATAAGGCCATACTCAAGTTAATTCATAAAAATGACTACCTCCTGTAAGTGACTGGCAGAACAGAAGCAGGGTGGGGGTTGGGGAGGCAGTTGGTAGGAGTAAATGGGAGCTCTCTACATTCTCAATCTGATACAGACATGGTAAATCTCCAGAAATAAATGAAATAGGAAACAGAAACATAGAAAATATCAATAAAACAAAGACGTTTTTTTAAAGATCAACAAAATTGACAAACCCTTAGCTAGATTAAGAAAAAAAGAAGTTTCAAAAAACAAAATAAAAAATTAAAGAAAGGACGTTACAACCAGTGCTACAAAAATTAAAAGTACAATCATTCTCTGGTTTCCACAGGGAAGTGTTTCAGGATCCCTATCCATACCAAAATCTATGAGTTTTCAAGTTCCTAATATAAAATGGCACAGTATTTAGATATAAACTATGCACATCCTTGTGTATACTTTAAATTATCTCTAGATTTCTTATACAATACAAAGGTTTCTTATACAATGTAAATCCTATGTAAATGATTGCTAGTCTGCATTGTTTTAAACATTTGTATTATTTTTATTTTCATATTGTTTTTCTGTTAATTTTTTTTCTATGTACAGTAAATTGAATCTGCAGATGTGGACCAACAGATATGGAAGGCCAACTGTATTCTGAGTCTACTATGAACAATTATTCATCAACAAAGTGGATAACCACTAAGAAATTGCCTCTTTCTAGACTGAATCATGAAGAAATAGTAAGTCTGAACAGACTTATAACTAGTAAGCTGATTGTTTAAGTAATCTAATACCTCCCAAAAAAGAAAAGCACAGAACAAGATGGCTTCACTGGTGAATTCTACCAAATACTTAAGAAGAATTAATGCCAATTCTTCTCAAACTCTTCCAAAAGATTGAAGAGGAAGAAAACACTTCGAAAGTCATTTTATGGGGTCAGTGTTACCCTGATATTGAAGACAGGTAAAGTCAATTTAAAAAAAGAAAATTTAGGAGAATATCCCTGATGAATATAGATGCAAAAATCTTCAACAGCAATATATTAGCTAAGCAAATTCAACAGCACATTTAAAAGATCAAGTATCATGACCAAGTGGGATTTATCCTTAGTATGTAGGTATGGTCAACATACAATAATCAAACAATGTTTTATACCACCTTAAAAGAACGAAGTATAACAATCACATGATCATGTCAATAGATTCAGAAAAAGCATTTGAAGAAATTTGACATCCTTTTATGATAGAATCATGCAAAAATCTAGCAATAAAAGAAAATTACTTCAACATAATAACGGGCATATATGAAAAGCTTACAACTAACATCATACTAAATGTTGAAAACCTGAAAGTGTTTTCCCTAAGGTCAGAAACAAGATAAGGATACTCACTCTTGGCAATTCTACTGAACATAGCAAGAGAAGTGCCTGCCAGAGCAGTTAGACAAGAGTAATAAATAAAAGATATCCAAATCAGAATAGAAGTTAAAATTATCTCTCTTTGCAGATGATATAATCTTGTATGTAGAAAATGCTAAATATTTCACAAAAAACTGCTATAACTAATAAGCAAATTCAGTAACGTTGCAAGATACAAAATCAACATTAAAAATTAGCTGTGTCTATGCACTAACAACAAATAATCCAAAAAGGAAATTAAGAAAGAAACCCAATTTTCAATATTACCACCAAGAATAAAATATTTGGGAATAAACTTAATAAAGGAGGCCAAAGACCTGTACACTGAACGGTAAAAAACATTGTTGGAAGAAATTAAAGAAGACCTAAATAAATTGAAAGTCATCCCTGGGTCATGGATTGGAAGATTTAATATTGTTAAAATGTCCATACTGCTCAAAGCAATCTACAGATTCAATTAAAAATCGATCAAAATCTCAATAGCATTTTTCACACACAAAAAATGAAAAGCAATCTTAAAATTTATATGCAGTCTTAAAGTACCACACATGTCAAAAACAATCTTGAGAGAGAAGAACAAAAAAACTGAAGGCATAACCCTTTCTGATTTGAAAATATACTACATTGCTGTAGTAATTACAACAGTATGGGAGTGGCATAAGAGAAGACATAGACAAATGTAACCAAACAGAGTGCCCAGAAATAAGCTCATGTGGATATGATCAAATGGTCTTCGACAAGGTTGCCATGACTACACAATGGGAAAAGAAATAGTCTCTTAAACAATTGATGTTGTGGAAACTGAATATGCACATACAGAAGATTGGAATTGGACCCTTATCTTACTTTAGCCACAAAAATAGACTCAATGTAGATTAAAGTTTTAGATATAAGACTTGAAACTATAAAAGTACTAGAAGAAACATGGGGAAAAACTCTGACATCGGTCTTGACAATGATTTTTTTGAATGTGACCCCAAAAGCACAGGAAACAAAAGCAAAATTAGACAAGTAGGACTACATCAAACTAAAAAGCTTCTGCACAGCTAAGAAAACAATCAACAGATTGCAACAGATTGAAAAGTCAGCCTACTGAATGTAAGAAAAAATCTTTACAAATCTTATATCCGATAATGGATTAATATCCAAAACATAAAATGAACTGCTACAACACAAAAGCACACACACACACACACACACACAAACACACACAACCTGATTAACGAATGGGCTATGGACTTGAATAGACATTGCTCCAAAGAAGACACACAAATGACCAAGTATATGAAAAGGTGTTCAACATCATTCATTATCAGAAAAATGCAAATTAAAGCTGCTATGAGATATCTCCTTCCACCTGGTAGGGTGGTTATTATCAAACAAATAAGAGATAACAAGGGTTGGTGAGGGTATGGAGAAAGGGGACCCTAGTACACTGGGAATGTAAATTGCTGCAGCCATTATGAAAAACAGTATGAAGATTCCTCAAAAAATTAAAAATAAGACTGCAAAATGATCCAGCAATACTATTTGGGGATATTTATCCAAAAGAATTGAAATCAGCATTTCAAGAAGGTATTTGCACTCTTATGTTTATGGCCACATTATTCACAAGAGCCAAGAGGTGGGAACAATCTAAATATTCATCAACAAATGAAGATGTAAATAAAATGTGGTACGTACAAATAATGGAATATTATTCGGCCTTAAAAAAAGGAATGGAATTCTGTCATATGCTAGAACATGGGTGAAAGGGCTATGGACTTAGTCCCTTAAATCAATGGGGCTATGGACTATGAGGCTAAGGGGCTATGGAATTAGCCCCTTATATTAATTAGGATATTAATCTAAGTGAAATAAGCCAGTCATAGAAGGATAAATACTGCATGACTCCACTTAAATGAGGTATGTAAAGTAGTCAAACTCATAGAAATAGAAAGTAGAATCATAGTTGCAAGAGGTGAAGGAGGGGGGAAATGGGACTTACTATGTGATAAGTATAGAATTTCAGTCATGAAAAATGAAAAAATTCTAGAGATCCATTCTACAACACTGTACTTATAGTTAACAATTCTGTACTGTGCATTCACAAATTTAAGGAGGTAAATCTCATGTTATATGTTTTTTTTACCACAATAAAACAAAAATAGCTCAATCGTTTACCTAATTATTACCTATTAAAATTCCTTTCTGTCTTGAAAGAAAGAGCAAGGAAGGAAGGGAGGGAGGGAGGGAGGGAGGGAAGGCAGGGAGAAAAAGGAGAGGGAGGGAAAGGAGAGAGAGGGAGGAAGGAAGGGAATCTTTTGGTCTTTCATTTGTCTTTCTGTTACTGATTTGTAATTAAACTCATTGTGGTCTTAGACATGCTTTGTATGATTTCTGTTCTTTTATATTTGTGCTTCATGGCACAGAATGTGGTCCTTTTGGGTGAATGTTCCATGAGAGCTTCAGAAGTATGTGTTTTCTGGTGTTTTTACATGGATAGTCTATAAATGTCAATTAGATCCAGCTGATTGGTGATGCTGTTCAGATCCTCTGTAATCTTGCTGATTTTTTCCTTGCTTTATCTATCAATTATGGAGAGGACTATCACTATACCTATCATAGTCTCCAAGTATAAAACCTGATTTCACTATTTCTACTTTTAGTTTTATCATGTTTTGCCTCATGTTTTTTGACAGTTTGTTGTTAGGTACATACAGATTTTGGATTGGGATGTCTTCTTGGAGAATTGACTCTTTCATTGTTGAATAAACCTAACAATATTCTTTATTTCTTCTTTGTTTGAAATTTATGTAGTAATTCCAGTTTTCCTCTCATTATGAATTAATGTGGCATATCTTTCTCAATTTCTTCACTTTTAATCTATCTGAGTCTTTATATTTAAATCGAGTTCCATGTACATGAAATAGAAATGGGTCTTTTTTTAAAAAAATATTCTCTGACCATATACTTCTTAATTGCTCCTTTTATACCATTCACATTTAAAGTGACTACTGATACAGTTGGTTTAAAATCTAACATTTTTGCAGCTTGCATGTTGCTTACTTATATTAAAGATTTTACATTATTAATTATGGTTAGCTTAAATTTCTTGTCTTATAACTTCAACAACTGTGTCATATGTTAAGTCTGGTTCTGGTATTTGTCTCTTCATGCTGTATTTTTATTGTGTTTTGGCCTGCATAGTAATTTTGTGTTAAAAATCAGACATATAGTGGGCTATAGGAACTAAGATAAATAGGACTCTAGTGAGAATTTAGTTTAAGCTGTCTAGGAAGTAAGCTTTGCTTAAGGTTTTTTGTAGCTGGAGGTTCCAGAGGCTTCATATAACTCTAATATCCTTGTTTATGTCTCCCTTCTTCACTTTGGTACTTCCTGTCTATTTCTTCTTAGAAAGTCTGCATCTTGTAGCTCTTTAATTTGTAATCCACTGTTATTCTATTAAAGTCCTGTTTGTGTGCCAGTAGGGTGTATGTGGTGAGATTATTTATATTCTTATGATTAAATCCAAGTCTTATATTCGGCCTTTGTCTCTGGGATATGACCTTCACCAAGAGGCAAGTAAGACTTTTCTGATTATCTAAAAATATCCTCCTTGAATGATCAACCATGTACCAGATTGACTATAGATCTGTTTGGCCATAGAGATAACATATAACAAACAACAAAATGTGAAGAATAAGTGACAGATCTAACATTTTGAGGGGTTCAAGTTTCCTGAACTTTATTTCTTCCATTGCAAGAAGGAGTAAGACATAGGTAGGTACAGCCCACGCACTTAGAGTTTGAAGTTGCTATGAAGTCAAAAGCTCAGTTTTCTCTGTTTGGCTCCTGTATTTGTTTCCTAGGACTTCTATAGCAAGTACCATGCATGAATTGAGTTGCTTAGCACAACATTTATTGTCTTAGAGTTCCAAAAGCTAGAAATCCAAAATTAAGGTATTGTCAAGGCCACGATCCCTCTGAAACCTGTATGGTAGAATCCTTCCTTGTCTCTTGGCTTCTGGTGGTAGTGGCCATCCATCCTTGGCATATTTTAGCTTGTATAATATCACTCCAGTCTCTTCCTCTGTTATCTAAATCTTCACATGGCCGTCTTCCCCTTTTATACATCAGTCTTATTATATATAGTGCTCACCATAATGGCCTTGTCTTAATCCGGTTACATCTCCAAAGATCCTCTTCCCAAATAAGATAACACTCTCAGATACGAGGGGTTAGGGCTCTACCATGTGCAATTTGGGGAACACAACTGAAATCATAACAACTCCCTTTTTATTATTTCTCTGGTTCTTCCTTCCTATCTGTTCAATGTGGTAAAATAATGTTGTGGTAGCCTCTAGGTGAGAAGTCTTCTGTTCCTACTCTGGAACGACGTTGTAATAGCAGATGAATTCCCAAAGCTCTAAAAGTTCTAAAAGACATGAACTACGTAGCACGGTTGGCTTTGGCAGTCTCTCATCCGGACCTTAGAAAAAAAATACCCACTTTGACTAAGCCCAAGGGTAAGAGACCAAGAAATAGTCTGGAGACAAAAGAAAAGGCAAGTTTTCACAATTCAAATAATATCCAGCTGAGTTGACTATAATAGGGAGGAGTTCTCTAGGTCTTAGGGTCAAAGCTCTACATAATATGAGGGTATTTTTTTCCTTCTACATTCATTCACCATAGATGATGGTTCCAGTTAAATGAAAAACTCTGCCTTTCTGCTTAAACTTTGATAATTTCAGATGGACGAAGGTAGACCTGAATTAGAGTTAGCTTGTAATAACAAAACAGAGTTGAACGGCTATATATAAGAAGTAGGACAAGTTTGAAGTTACCTAGAGAAATCTAGGAGAAACACGGTGAAGAGAAAAACTGACGGGGGGTTGGAGGGAGGAGAGAATAGAGGAGCTACTCAGATGTATGAGACTGAGGCACTATGTAAATTGCAGTAAAATTTCCCTGATGGTAGGAAGGCAAAGAAACTTTGTATATGCTGTTATCTCTGTTCTTGGTAGAATAAATGATCCCTACCCACGATGTACACAACCTAATCCCCAGTACATGGCAAAAGAGACCTTTCAGATGTGATTAAATCAAGGATCTTGAGCATGGTGATTATCTTTAATTATCCGGTGAGCCCAATGTAATAGCAAGGATCCTAATAAGAGGGAAGCCAGAAGATCAAAGTAAGAAAAAGCAGATGGAACAATGGAAGCAGAAGTCTGAGCGATTCTCTGAATATAGAGAAATGATCCATGATCCCATCTCTAGAAGCTGACAAAGGCAAGTAAACACATTCTTCTCTGCAGTCTCCAGAAAAAACCAGACGTGCTGACACTTTGATGTTAGTGAGATTTCTTTCTGACCTCAAGGGCTGTAAATAATCTGTTTTGTTTTGAACCGCTAAGCTTGTGTCAATTTGCTATAGCAACGATAAAAAACGAACACAATCAGGCATGCCAAAATGTTGAATTTGACTTTTTTCTGTTGCTGAAAGGTACACCACTCCTCTGTGCCCTTCTACTCCAATCAAATTTGTGAACTTTAACATACCAGCTCATATTTTGTATGAGTATGGTTGGTGTGTATATGTATATGTGGCAACTGAGGAAGAGGCTGGGGTGCATTACTTTATCAGTGTTATACAGAATGGAAAAGGCAATGCGCACAAAGGAGCTCTGAGACAGAGGTGAGCTTAAATGCATAAGACCCCATCAACAGCCCAGAAGTTAAGGGGAGGCCTTTGGCCTTTGTGAATCTGGTGCCAGGATAAAATACTGTCTAGAGGTGCACTGCACAACCTCTCTCTAAAAGACATATTTAATAGAGAGTTCTCACGGCAAAAAATAAAAGCTAATGATGAAAGGGGCAAGAATTGATGGGGTGATGATTTTCAGCTACATTGAAACTTTTATGTTTTCATAGATACTCTTTGCTGAAAAAAAAGTTGCTGTAGGAAATAAATAGATTTCATGGACTGACTGACTGATGTACACAAACATAAACTTCTCTTAATCAAAGGCAACTAATTATCTCGAGATTTAAAAAATCCCAAAATCTATTTGCACCTTGTATAATACCTGTCTTTTAGAATTCTGTTGTTCAGAAACAAAGTATCTCTCTGAAAAAAACAAATTCTGTTGCTACGAATGGATACACATTTAGGCAGGAACTTATACACACTGGAAAAAGACTTCAGAAATTATAAGTTTGATATAATTCTAAGTTATCTAAAACAGTTAATGCTATTTTAATTACCAGAGCAGTTGAGGGTGGAGATTTTAGTACCATGGTGGAATAGAGCCTAAAGAATTCAGAATAAGCTGAATTCTATATTACAATCATGAACAAAAGATGAATGTTTCAATGTATAGAAAAATGATTGGAAGTTAATCCTGGGGACTTTGCACTTATTTAGGTAAAACATAAGCTTTATCTCACTGAATATGAATATGTATAAAGTATATTTCTTGTGCGTCTGGGATGACCTAGAGACTGTACATAATGACACCAGTGGTTTAGTGCTAATCTCTTTGGTGCCTAGTTTGCATCTCTCATTTATGGTTGTTTCCTCTAATGGTTAGCACATTGTAGGCTCAGCAATTTAATAATTATTTATAAAATAAGTGAAGTAATTATAATTATGAGAGACCAGTGTTTTATAATTTTTATAACAAATTCATTTTTCCCTGTATTTAGAATAGTTTATGATTACATATTTTGCTTTGAGTAGAGGTGCCATCTCTAAATATACAGTAATACTATTGAATTAACCTCTATATTAATTTCCTATTGCTGCTCTAACAAATTAACTGGAGAGTAGTGGCTTAAAACAACACAAATGTATTATGTTACAGTCTAGAGGGCAGGAGTACAAAATGAGTCTCAATGGACTAAGATAAAGGTATTAACAGGATGATATTCTTTCTGGAGGATCTAGAAGGAAATCCATTTCCTTGCCTCTTCCACCTTCTAGAGGTCATCTGCATTCCTTAGCTTGTGGCCATTTTACCTTCAAAGCCAGTAGCATATTATTCTCAAGTCTTCCTCTGACTCTGACCTTCTGCCTCTATCCTATAAAGACCCGCATTACATTGGACCCGCCCAGATAATCTAGGATAATCTCCTTATCTCAACGTCGGTTGATTAGCAACCTTACTTCTCTATACCACCTTAATTCTCCCTTGCCATGTAATATCATATATTCAAAAATTCTAGGGATTATATCATAGACATTTTGGGGGGAAACATTATCCTGCATACCACAACTTCTCAAACTTCTCAAACTCTCTTTCCCACTGAATCTTAGTACTCATCCAATCACCCTTACACACCTCTCACCCACATGGTTACAGTAATAGGGCTCCTGGAAAACATGGTCATATAACATGACACTCTTACCCCAACCCTACTCATAGACCACAGTTGATTGAACCAGATAAAGATGGGCTTCTGACACCATTTGTGTGAATGCTTGTTTCCTAAATCATTTAAAGCTGGGAATAGAATTCCAATTTCATTTTGACTGAATGATACAGACATGCAGAATGTCAGGGAGGAAAAAATCTATGCAAGCTGTACCAGCTCCAAGTTCCAGATCACTGCTGAGGCTCGGCTGCAATATTGACCTTCGGCTCCATGATCTAGTATTCTCATAATAATCCCCCTCTTTTGCCTACACTAATTCGAGTATACTCTTATTACAACAAAAAGGATTGTATTCAATAACAATTATACAATACTGTTATTACTAAGAGGTACTTTATAAATGACTGAATATATAAATGAAAATATTAAGTGAAGTAATTTGTTCAACATCATGTAATGGTTCACAGCAAAGGCCAAGGCAAGAAGCTAGTTCTCTTGCCTTTCAGTTCAATGGTCTCTCCTCTTCACTGTAAAAGTACTAGGTAGAAATAAACATCAGCATAAGGTCATTTGAATAAAATCCACTCATGTGTACTCATGTGTACTTAAATGATCAAGAAACCAATAAAAATTACTTGGAAGCAACTCTACATTGTATTTAAAATATAACAATTTTTCATCTAGGAGAGTACTATTTCTTTCAAAAATACATTCAAAAATTTATCTTCCAAGAATTTGTTCAGGAAAAATAACTATTGGTACTTGGCTTATTACCTGGGTGATGAAATAGTCTGTATAACAAACCCCTGTGACACGATTTTTACCTATATAACAAACCTGCACATACACCCCTGAACGTAAAATAAAATAAAATAAAATAAAAGTTTAAAAAAGGAAAAGAGCAAGCTATAGATTGTACATATGACAGATCTTAACTTTGAAAATACAGTTATTCAAAAATAAATGGATATTTACAAAAACTGAATTATTCAGTAATTAAGTTATATGTGAACATGTAATCAAAACCTATTTGTAAAGAAACTCTGTTATTTCTCTCTTCTTACAAATGTTTCATATGTGCTCCTCCTGCCACACGGCACTCATCAATTCTGTGGTCTATTCATGACAGAATATCACCACTACCAGTGACAGCCACGATTTGTTCCCTCATTTCCTTAGGGCTATGAAAAAAAGGGTCCACAAACATAAGGTTTTTAACCTACATCCACAAGTAGAAGTTGCATGGTATAGCAAATTTTGTAATGTGTTCAAATATTTTTACTAACCTTTAAATATAACACAAACACACATATACACTTTTGCACATGCACACATATACATACCCATGGACAAAAACACTAGAAGGAGGTACACCAAAATTCAAACGATTATTATCTTTGGGCAATGAGATTACAAATCACCATGATGGTTTGTTTCCTTCTTTTTATTTTTCTGTATTTTGTTGCATCTACAAATGAACATGCATATCTTATATAATAGTAAACAGTAAATGTTATAAAGATAAACAACAAACAAAACCTTAAAAATGTGTTATTGTCAAACAATTGTTCACTTCTTCGAAATGGCTTTGTAATCTACTCAATATATCCCTTTTCCACACTGCCAACCTGGAGCAGATGGCTCAATACTCCCCACCTCAAAGAAAAGGTAATTCCTGGAACTGTGGTGAGGCCCAGCAGTTTGCTTTCCATGTCACTACCTGCACCATGAGACACTTATTTGATTCAGAGAAATGGCAGATTATTTATAATTTTCATTGTTTTTATAGTATTCTTAAGATAAATCTCAGTGAAGAATTCCTCATCTATAACCAAGCATTCTGAGTATTGAATATATAGGAAAACTAAAATATGTAGGAAAATAAAGTGCAAGAAAAAATACTGGTTTTACAGTTAGTTTTGATTCACAGTGCATTGAATTTCCATAATAAGCCAATGTACAGCAAGTATTCTTCCAATGAAAAACTTATATTGCAGTGATTATCTACTCTGTCGCTATTATGGCTCTTCTACAAACATCACTTAATGAATCTTCCCATATAGTCTATGATAATAGTACGAATTTAAATTCAGCAAATATGATATGCAACAACAGCAATTTGCAGAAGGAGTGGGAGAAAATCTAATTTAGATCAGATTCCTGCCTTCAAAGAAGTCATATTCTAATAGGTGATACATGGACGAATGGGAATGATCGCCAGTACATGTTTGAGCTTGTAAATTACAATACATGGGGCTAAACTGAAATCTATAAAATGGGGGCAATGGCCTGGACAAGTGCTTTTCAAACTATTATGAAGATCCTTAGTTTTTTTTTTTAACTCGAAATGTGACAGGGCCATAGAGAAATATTTGGAGAAATTGAATCAACTGGGCTCTAATAGAAAGCTGTATATAAGAAGTCCTATAGCTGACATATTACCAAAGAACTGTGGGGACAGTAAATATCAAAATATCAATTCCAGATGTAGATATTGGTAAACGCTTTATAGAGAACATATCACATGAGTCTGGTCTTGGAAAAAGGGAATTTCAATTGGAAAAGAATGTGAAAAAGAGCATTCCAAGTGGAAAGAATCACATGAACAAAGTTGAGATATGAAAGTTCATGCACATTTTGAGAATGTCAAGTTAGTGTCACTTAGAGTGTAAATATATCAGAAACAGAGTAGTGAAGACAAGACTAGAATGTCAAGGACCAGCATGCATGGTCATAGTTGTGTTTGAAAGTTTATTTGGGAATCATTTTATCCAGACTTAGAGCTTTAAATTTCATCTGGACATTTATGACTCCTAAATATGTGTCTCCAGTACTATCCTTTTTCATAACTTCCAGAATCATCTAACCAACTTCCGCATAAGCATCTCCACTTTGGTGTCTAATAAGTTTCCTTAATTAACATGTCCAAAAATCAAGAACTTGTTCTTCCCTCGGTCTTTACTAATTTGCTAAATGACAACCCTAGGCACCTAATTAGTCATATGAAAAAACTGAGTGTTGTGTGATATTCTTATCTACCCTATTAAAACCATCCTTAATCCATGTAAACTCTAAATATTCTAAATCTATCCATTTCTCACCACCTCATTTTCTGAATGATTATCATCTCTCAAATGGACTACAGTAATAGTCTGACAGGTTTCTCTGTTTCCAATCTCTCATCTAGCATAGACTAGACTAGACGTTTGGTATGAAATATTTCTACTTCCACCTCCTTCACCTCCATGAAAGGCATGTATTTTCTAACTCATTGGCCAATGGAATACTAGGAAATGTGACATAAGTAGTGCCTGAAGTGAGTGTGTTTGGTATTGCCCTCTTGTGCTTCTGCTATTTCCATAACAGGAACATGCCTTGAGTAGCTGCTAGTTCAAAGAAGATGAGAGACATGGAGTATACTTGGGTTCAACCCATAGCCAATTCACAAATGCTTAAGGAAGACATAATGCTAAATTCCATATGCTCCTGAGTTTTGGAGTGGGTCGTTTCTCAGTATTGTTGTATCAGTGACTTACTGATATAGACTCCAACCTTCTGTTAACCTCACAGCCACCTTTTACTGCTTAAATCAGACTATGGCACTCCACTGCTATCAACACTGTAATAACTTTATATGTGCTTAGAATAAAATACAATATCTATACTACTGTCTCCAAGCACCATGACTCTGGTTCCTGACTACCTTTTGTTCACTGCATGTCAGCCATGTGGATTACACCAAGTAGGCTCCCATCTAAGGAGATATACAGTTGCAATTCCTTCTGTCCTGTATACTTTTCCCAGGAATATTCACATGATTTACTCTTTTACTTTATTAAAATGTTACCTCTTCAGATATACCTTACCTGACTAACCAATCTAAATATTTCCCTCACTAACACACCAAGGAACCACTTGTCTATCCACTTTTCCTGCTTTACTTTTTCTTCCTGCACTTAACACTGTTTTAAAATATATAATAAATTTGGCTGTCGCTTAATTTAGGTCTCCTCCAATCAAAAGAAAGCTCCTTGAGAAATTGTTCTGTCCTGTTAACTGTTATATCTCCAGTGACTAAAAACTGTCTGGGAAATGGTAATCGGTCATTGAACATCTGTCCGATAGGAATGAAGGAAGAGAACATTTTATAGGAGATATTGGTAAGAAAAATAAATATGTAATCATAAAGGTTAAGAAGCCATGACAATAGTTTTGTGAAGGATTCTAGATACGGGCAGAAAAACTGGAAAGAAGGGAGACTATGAGATATTTTAGAAGTAGAAACCATGAAATGTAGTGGTTGACTGAATGCCACAATCCTGCAGCAAAGATATATCAAATATAATTATGAGAGGTCAAGTTAAGGAATCTGCAAAGATAATTGTGGCATTCAGACATGAACTCATGTCAGCAATGTACTTGAACACCAACTCTATGCCATATACTGTGCTAAGTCTGTATAAGCAGTTAACAACTTTTAGACAGGAATTATGTCTGATTTATTATTTATTTATTTATTTATTTATTTATTTATTTGAGATGGAGTATTATTTATTTATTTATTTATTTGAGATGGAGTCTTGCTCTGTTGCCCAGGCTGGAGTACAATGGCGCAATCTCAGCTCGTTGCAACTTCTGCCTTCCGGGTTCCAGTGATTCTCCTGCCTTAGCCTCCTGAGTAGATGGCATTACAGGCACCTGCCACTATGCCCGGCTAATTTTTGTATTTTAAGTAGAGACAGGATTTGTTGTCCAGGCTGGTCTCGAACTCCTGACCTCAGGTGCTCTGTCCACCTCAGCCTCCCAAAGTGCTGGGATTATAGGGGTGAGCCACTGCGCCCATCCCTATGTCTGATTTGTCTTTGTGCTAAGAGCTTAGCACAAAGACAAATAAGACATGGCTGCTGTCTAAAAGTTGTTAACCACTTATATAAAAAAGGCAGAATTTTAATGAAATGTGCTGAAGTGCTATGATAAATATTTGCACAGGGGGGCAACACACTTCCACACATAAGAATGCAGATAGAAAACATAGGAACAGAAGCAGGTTTGCAGGAAAATATAAATTTGGCTCTAGTTATGATGGATTTGAAACTCAAAATGAAGATGCCAGCAGTTCACACGATCTGAAATTTGAGGGCAAGGATTTGGCTAGATATGTGGAATCATCAGAGCTATTAACAAAGGAGTGACTGGTTTGGAGGAGATCATCTCAGGAGAGTACATGAACAAAAGAGCAGTGACCTAACAACAGAACTCTGGGAGGCTAAATAGCTAGGAGATGAGCAGAGAAATAGAGGACTGTGAAGGAGATTAGATAGAAGTTGTCAGATGGGAAAGGAAATACGAGAGGGAAGTTTGGCCGGAGCCAAAGGAAAAACCAATTTCAAGCAGGAAGAAATTGTTGAGATTGGAAGGTATCTTCTAGAAGGTCATTCATTTTGTAGTTGAACTAAAATAACAATAACATTACCTATCCATCCTTCTATGTATCCTTCATCAACTCATTTATTCAATAAGTATTTATTGAGTACCTACAATTATGCATCAAGTAGGATGCTTGACATTGATAAATATAAAGGTCTTTCTCTCTTGTGGTCTTTAGTCTAGCTGGAGAAATATGCATTAACAAAAGATTAAAAAATACATATATAGGGTGATGACACCACAGTGGTGCAGTGTAAGTACTGGCCCTCATTGCTCCACCCACACAAAGAAAAACATATATAGACAGATTTCAAAAGCCAAAATAGCTCAGAGGGGACTTGAGGGCCCACTAAAGAATCTGGAGCAACACAGTGGAGCAAAATAAAACCCAGATATTATCCACATAGAAAGGATTGCTGGTGAGATCAGCATATCTGAGGCACCAGACGACTGCTAGGAGCAAAGAAAGGCAGAAGCTATCAATATCAGCCAAGTGACAAGAATCATGTTGGTCACCATTGGCTTGCTCTGCAGATAACACAGGCATCTCCTGCCACTGAGGTAAGCCATATCCATTCCCACTGGAGAACCCCATATAAGGAGATACAGCTACACACCCCTCCCCACCCAAGAAGCAGTTTCTCTTGATCAGCCTTGGGAAAGGATCCTCCACCTCTCCCATCCCTAACCCCAGAGCCACTGTTCTAACAAAAATTGTTAGGACAAACAAATGAATTCAGTAAAGTTGAAGAACACAGAATCAACATACAAAATCAGTACTATTTTTATGCACTAACAACAAACTATTCAAAAAAATTTTTAAATCTAATTTCAATAGATGCAAAAAAAATTTAAAACTCAGGAATAAATTTGACCAGAGGAAAAAGATCTGAACACTGAAAACTACAAAACATTGATAAAAGAAATTGAAGAAGACATGAATAAATGGATAGATATAGCCAGTGTTCATAGATTAGAATTATTAATAGTGTTAAAATGTTAATACTACCCAAACTGATCTACAGATTCAATCAATATCAAAATTTCAATGGCATTTTTAACAGAAATAGAAAAAACAATCCTAAAATGTGTATGGAACCCCAAAATATCTGAAATAGCCAAAGCAACCTTGAGCAAAAAGAACAAACCTGGAGGCATCACACTACTTCACTTCAAAATATACAACAAAGCTATGTCAATCAAAACATCATGGTACCCGCATAAAACAGACACACAGACTAACCAGACAAGATATAGAAATGAGAAAAAGAAATCCATGTATATATGGTCAATTGATTTTGACAAAGGTAATAAGAAAAGAAAGAACAGTCCCTTTAATAAATGTTGCTGAGAAAACTAGATATCCACACACAGAAGAATTGTATTAGAGCCACATCTCTATATACAATAATCAACTCAAAATTGATTAAGGATTTAAATGTAATACCATAAACTGTAAAACTACTTGCCAAAAACATAGGAGAAAAACTCCATGACACTGTTCTGAATAAAGATTGTTTTCAATATGATGCCAAAAGCACAGGCAACTAAAGCAAAAATAGACAAATGGGATTATATTAAACCAAAACCCTTCTACATGGCTAGAGAAACAATACGCAAAGTAAAGAGACAACCTACAGAATAGGAGAATATGCTTGCAAATCGTAATCTGATAGAAGGTTAATATTAACAATATATAAGAAACTCAACTTAGCCCAAACAAAAATAGCCCAATTGAAAAATAGGTCAAAGACCTCAAAGAAGACATACATACAGCAAAAGAAACAGTGTATAAAAACATGCTTAACATCACAAGTCATCAGAGAAACACAAACAAAACCACAACAAGATATTATCTTATACCCGTTAAAATGGCTATTATCAAAAAGACAAAAGATAACAAGTGTTGGCATGGATGTGGATAGATAGCAACCGTTGAACATTGTTGGTGAAAATGTAAATTAGTAGAGCCATGATAAAAAAAAAAAAAAAAAAAAAAAAACTGTGTAAAGGTTCCTCGAATAAATAAAAGTAGAACTACCATATGATCCAGTAATTTCACTGATAATATTCACATGATATTAAATCAGTATCTTGAAAGATATCTGCACTCCCTTGTTTTTGCAGCATTATTCAGAATTGCCAAGATACTAAATCAACCTAAGTTTCCGTCAACACATGAATGGATAAAAATATGTGGTATATATACATATTAGAATATTTTTTCTGCCTTCAAAAGAAAGGAAATTCTGTCATTTGCACCTATGTGGTTGAACCTGGAGCACATTACGGTAAGTAAAATAATCCAGGACAGAAGTGAAAATATCAAATGATTTCACGTATATGTAGATTATAAAAGAGTCAAACTCATAGAAACAGAGAGTAAAGTGCTCGTAAACAGTGCTTGAGGGTAGGTGGATTAGGAAGATATTGGTCAAAGGACACAACATTTCAGTTAGAGAGAAGGATAAGCTTAACAACTTATCCTTCTAATTTTAGTTAGACAGAACTTTATCTTTCTGTCTAAAATTTTGTGGTGACTACAGTTAATAAAAATAGATCTTATATATGAAAATTGCTATGAGAAGAGTGGGCATTAAGTGCTCTGAGCATGAAAAAAATAATAAGTATGTGAGGTAATAATACATTAATTAGCTTGATTTAGCCATTTCACAATGCATACATATATCAAAACATCATGCTGTATATCATAATATATACGATGTTATTTGTCAATTGAAAACTAAATTTAAAAAGCATCTATAATTACAAATTGTGATGATTCACATGGATGAAGTGCCATAAGAATATCCTCTAAAGGGGTCTGCTGTAGACTAGGGTATCAGGAGTGGCCTACTTCAATAAACTGAACGCTTACAAACCCCCAAATTTACGTGCGAATATCCTAACCCCCAAGGTGATGGTATTAGGAGGCTTTGGAGACGTGACTAGATTGTGAGGGTAGAGTTATCTAAAAGGCAGGTGCCATCTATGAGAAAGTGAGCCCTCACTGGACACAGAATTGCCAGGACTTTTATCTTTGATAACTGAAAATGTGGAAGCAACTTTGGAACTTGGTAACAGTTTGAGGCTGAAACAGTTTGGAGGGTTCAGAAGGAGAAAGGAAGATGAGGGAAAGTTGGGAACTTCCTTGAGACTTGTTGAATTGTTGTGACCAAAATGCTGATAGTGATATGGACAATGAAGTACAGGCTGAGGTGGTCTCAGATGGAGAAGACGAACTTGTTGGAAACTGGAGTAAAGGTGACTTTTGTTATGCTTTAGCAAAAAGATTGGTGGTATTTTGCCCCTGCTCTAGAGATCTGTGGAACTTTGAACTTGAGAGTGATGATTTAGGGTATCTGGCAGAAGAAACTTCTAAGCAGCAAAGTGTTCAGGAGGTGATCTGGCTGCTTCTAAAAGCCTAAGGTGATTTACATAACAGAGAAATGACCTGAAACTGGAACTTATATTTAAAAGGGAAGTAGAGCATAAAATTTTGGAAAATTTGGGGCTGAACATTCAGTAAAAAAGAAAAATCAATTTTCTGGGGAGAAATTCAAGCCTGCTGCAGAAATTTGCATAAGCAACGAGGATCCAAATGGTAATAGCCAAGACAATAGGAAAAATGCCTCTAGGGCATTTCAGAGACAGTTGCAACAGCCCCTACCATCACAGATCTTGAGACCTAGGAGGGAAAAATGGTTTCATGGGCCAGGTTCAGAGCCCCACTACTCTGTGCAGCCTAGGACAGGGCACCCTGTATCCCAGCTGCTCCATCTCCAGCAGTCACTAAAAGGGGGCAATGTACAGCTTGGGCCATTGCTTCAGAGTGTGCCAGCCCCAAGCCTTAGTGGTTACCACATAGTGTTGGACCTGCAGGTGCACAGAAGGCAGGAGTTCAGGCTTGATAGCCTCTACCTAGATTTCACAGGATGTATGGAAATGCTTGGATGTCCAGGCAGAAGTCTGCTGTGGGGCAGAGCCCTTATAGAGAAACTTTACTAGGAAAATGTGGAGGAAAAATGTGGATTTGGAGCCCCCACATAGAGTCTCCACTGGGGCACTGCATAGTGGAGCTATGAGAACTAGAGGGCCACCATCCTCCAGATGCCAGAATGGTAGATCAATCAACAGCTTGTACCATGCACCTGGAAAAGCTGTGAGCACTCAATGTCAGCCCATGAAAACAGCTGCAGGGGCTGTACCCTCCAAAGCCTCGGGGGTGGACTTGCACAAGTCCTTTCACACCCACCCCTTGCACCACTGCGGCATGGAAGTGAGAAATGGAGTCAAAGGAGAATATTTTGAAACTTTAAGATTTAATGACTGCCCTGTTGGTTTTTGGACTTGCATGGGGCCTATAGCCTCTTTGTTTTGACCAATTTCTCCCATTTGGAATGGGAGCATTTACACAATACCTATACCCCTATTGTATCTAAGAAGTAACTAACTTGTTTTTTATTTCATATGCTCATGGGTGGAAACTTCAGATGAGGCTTTGGACTTGGACTTTTGAGTTAATGCTGGAATTAGTTAAGACTTTGGGGGGCTGTAAGAAGGCATGATTGTGTTTGGAAATGTAAGAAGGACGTGAGATTTGGGAGGTGCCGGGGTGGAATGATTTGATTTTTCTCTGTGTCTCCACCCAAATCTCGTGTCAAATTGTAATTCTCAATTTTTGGAGATGGACCTGATGGGAGGTGATTGGATCATGGGGCAGATTTTCCCCTTCTGGTGATAGTGAGTGAGTTCTCATGATATCTGGTTGTTTAAAAGTGTGTAACACCTCCCCCCTTTTTCTCTTCCTCCTGCTCCAGCTTCCCCTTCACCTTCTATCATAATTGTAAGTTTCCTGAGGCCTCCCCAGCCATGCTTCCTACATAGTCCGTGGAAGCATGAGCCAAGTAAATCTTTTTTCTTCATGAAGTACCCTGTCTTAAGTAGTTCCTTATAGCAATGTGAGAACAGACCAAGACACAGACTAAAACACCTCCCTATGAAAGTGATATTAAAGTTGGTGACTAAAGAATGAATTAGGATTTAGCAAGATAAAAGTAGGGTAGAGTGAGGGGAGAATTCCAAGCATATTGAACAGCATATGCAGAGGCCTTGAGGCAAGAAATCCCTTAAATGTGATCTAATAACTCAGAGATGTCAAAGTATTTGGAGAGAGAGAGAGAAAAAAAAAAAAAGCAATGGAGTGAGTAGAACAAGATAAGACTGATAAGACTTGCAGGTTCATTCAAGGTCTGGTCTTTGTGTTGAGCATGTTTTACTGTACATTAAAGGCAATGGGGAATCTTTTACGAGTTTTTAAGCAGAATACTGTTATAATCTGATTGGTGTTTTAAAATTTTACCCTGGTTAAAATATATAGAATGGATTATCAGCTGCCTTGGTTAAAACAGAGGTGTGGAGGAACAGCTGAAGGTTTGACTGCTTTGAATCTTTTTTGTCAACAAGAAATGTAAGTAATCAAACAACTGAAAACCTAACATGCTAATGATCTCAAGGGATTATGCTTCTCCCCTAAAGTTCATCTATAATATCTTGAAAATTCAGATTCTAAAGGGGTCGATGCAGGGAGAAGGTGATGTCAGAGCTACTTCCCAGGCTTCTAGCATGAGTAATATGGGGGTGGGAGAAAGGCAGAGGTCATTTGCTGAAATGGGCAAGACTGTGAGATATAGGTTTTGATGAGAAATCAATTAGGCAGTTGCATATACAGGTTTTTAGCCTACCTGAGAGGTCTGGGCTGTAGACAATGGAAGATAAAACAGATAAATTCTTATCTATGTACTTGAATTGCTTCTGAAATAGAGACTTATGTTACCTGCCCATTGTTATTCCAGACATTTTTTCTAACACTTTGCTCTTATTTCATGAACTTGATTCCAGGAACAACAATTAACTAGCTATGTGACATTGAAGAAATTACTTAACCTCATGGGAGCCTCAGCCTGGCATACAACAAATTATAGTAGAATTGTTGAAGGCAAGAGCACATTCGTGTTCCAGTATCCTCTGTACCACCTATTAATTTATGACATTTCAGTCATTTAAATTATCTTTGCCTCCGTTTCTTCATCCATAAAATAAGGATAAGGACATGATTTACTCTAAGGCTTTTTTGAGGGTAAATAAGTTATAATCCATATAAAACTAATTTTTGTCACAATGCCTGAAACATGGTGAGCCTTAAATAAATGTGTTATCACAGCAGTTGTAGGACACAGTCAGTAAATGTGTCCTCACTTCCTTTCTTCCTCCACCTTCTTTTCTAAACACTTTAATTCAATCAATTTTTGCCACTTATTATGTTCACCATCTTTTCTTTCTTCAGTTAGTACACATTAAGATATGAGAGTTTAGTGCTCACCTTGTCACTACCAGAATCAAATATGCAGTAAAAATAGCAGCGCAAAGAGAGAACGAATGAAAATCACTTTATTATCTTTTCTCTAATATTGGTAAAAAACATACAGCAGTTCTGGGGATACACTGGGTTCTGTCTTCTGAACTCTTGCTGTGAAAAACAATACTTCTCCTGTGTGGGAATTCTCATTGCCAAAAAAATAAAAAGTAAATAAACACACACAATACTATCAAGAGTTAAATAATTTCACCTATTGAGGCCATCTCTTTTCAGTTTAATGACCTTAAACTTGGCATTATATTGCCTGGTTCTTTCTATTAGATACTGTTTATCATGTTACTTTATTTCTTACTATTATCTGTGTTGTCAGAGCCCAGAGTAATATGATGACAAGGTAAATAGAAGTCTGCAGCCAGGCATGTAGGTTCTGAACACACTACAACTGAGGGTAAGCAGGGAAGCAAGCAAGTATGAGAGGCACGGAACCAGTGAGAAAAATCAATGGAGAAAGAATCATTGTGGATAAATGAGAAAGTAAATGTGACTCATCAGCATTAAGGAAATCACAAGGTTGCCCTAAAACTAGGGCCAGGCTCCTCTCTCAAGAAGGAATTCTTGTTTGTTGCCTGTTGGAATAAAAAGAAGCCCTGAGGAATGCACAGTCTGTGTGTCAGATAAGTGAATGAATGTTTTGTCTTTGCTTGGAAAAAGTAAGGCGTTCAGAGTTGAAGGTAGACCCTGAAACCCAAAGAACTCCAGGTAGCAGCAGCAGGCAGCCTGAGTTTGTATTTTTCCTCACACAATCCATCACCTTTCTTTTCCTGTCCTTATCTGGAATTCTTGGAATAGACCAGTTGGCAGAATACTAACAAATCTGCTAATCTTTCTAGCTATGTGTTTTTCTTTTGCATTATAAAAATAACACTGTTCTGGCTCTACCTCTGAGATATCCAGTAGTCCTTACCAATACCCTGATCTCCAATGATTGTTGTGAGATATGATGTCCAGTTTTCGTCACCCTCAGTACTTGAGAACTCTTAATTTCTATCTGTCTAATGAGGCTTCTGACATATCACCTGTTCTCTTTGCACTTGTTGACCAGTACTGATTTGCAACTTCTTTCTGATTCTACGTGCCTAGCTTGTTTCTCAAGTTTTGCTTTATCATTAGTGTTTCAACTCCACACAATAGACTATGCAAACCATAGTGCCATTAGACAGAAAATGATGAGAGACAGATAAATCAGAAAGAAAGTATTGAAAATCACCAATGACAAAAGCAGGAGAGGAAGTTTGCATCAAATCCTCTTTTCTTTAAGCTTGTATACAAATACGAAATCATGGCATCTAGAAAAGTTCTGATGCTGCTAATACTTATTAAAAATAAATACGTAGACTTGATACCACATAGTGTTTTGCTCGGTGAGATATTCGGAGTAGAATAAACTAGAGTGACTTGTTTCTGTGGTAGAGACTGGCCAGTTATTCACCAGTTTCTACCACTCTATTTTTTCTTTTTCCTACCTTTCCCAGCTTCCCATGGAGTTAATTGTAGTAATACTAGTGAATACTAGCTAACTGATTATGAGAGGCAGTCATGTGCAATCCTTACAGGACTGATTCATAAAACTGCTCATACTTGATTCTCTAAGCTCTTCCTCTTGGTGAAGTAGAGGAGCCTGATGACCTTGAAAGCCATGTATTGAAGATGGAGGCTCCATGGGATGGAAAAATTCTACGACCGTGAATCACCAACTGACAGAGAACCACTTGCTGATCAGGAACATTCATTTTGAAATTTGTGTGTAAGAAAAAGCTCCTATAAGGTTTGAGTCCTTGTATAGTTTTGGATTTATCACCAAAGCTAATATCAACTTACATAATAAAGTAACCAAAAAAATTGCTAGTATTTATTGAGCTACTACATAAAACAAACTCTATAAATGAGAAGTGGCTGCTGCCACTAGTAAATAGGATAGGAATTGGTTTTAAAACACTAATGTTTTTCACTAAATACCCACTGAAACATGTCTCATGTAGTTTAGAAAGAGTGCACTATGTATATTTATTTATTTTTCCAGCTTTATTGAAGTATAATTGACAAGTAAAATCGTATGTATTTTAAGTGTACAACATGAGGATTTGATATATGGACACATTGTGAAATGATTGCCACAGTCAAGCTAATTAACACAACCATCACCTTACATAGCTGTTATTGTGTTTATGTTGTGTGGTAAGAACACTTAAGATCTAACATCTTAGTAAGTTTCAAGTGTACAACACAGTATTGTTAACTATAGTCACCATCCTGTAGATTAGAACCCCAGGATTTACTTATCTTATAACTAAAACTGTGTGCCCTTTGACGAACATCTCCCCTGGCCCCTGACAACCACCATTATACTCTCTGCTACCGTGAATTAGATTTGTGAAAGGAAAATAAATCTCAGGACCCCCAAATTGGAAAGCCAAAAGGAACAGTCAAGCTGGGAACTGCTTAGGGCAAACCTGCCTTCCATTCTATTTCTAAAATAGATAGCTACTAAGATTTTTTTTTAAAAAAAGCTACATATCTCCCACACAATTTATCCATAAGGAAATTCCTTGTAGACAAAGGACAGACAAAACTCAAAGTCATCCATCTGCTCACTGAGATAAATGCATCTCTGATTGCTTCCTTTGGAAAAGTAGGAAAACACTCAAAAGAATGCAACCGTTTGTCTCTTATCTACCTGTGACCTGGAAGCCCCCTCCCCGCTTTGAGTTTCCTACCTTTCTGGACCAAACTGTTGTACATTTTGCATATGTTGATTGATGTCTCACGTCGCTCTAAAATGTATAAAACCAAGCTGTGCTCCAACCACCTTGGGCATTTGTCACTAGGACCTCCTGAGGCTATGTCATACGTTCACGTCCTTAACCTTGGTGAAATAAATTTTCTAAATTAACTGAGACCTGTTTCAGATATTTGGGGTTCCCATTTGGTGACCATGAAGGGACTCTGAGTGAAGGTGATCCTGATCTTTGACAAATCCTCAGTGCTTGCTACCAGCTTGAGATATCTTCATGGGTCAAATAAATAGGATATTTGACTGAGGGCTGGGAGCCCCCACTCCAGAGAATCCCTGATCTCCCAAAATTTGCTCAAGATCTAAAGTTAATTTTTCTGAACAACTAATTTTTCTGGCGTTTACTTGCTTCCAACAAGGAAGGTGTTTTCCTGCTTCCATGACGATGGAAGGCAGCTAACTCAATTCTGGAGTTTGAGTGCACTTCTGACAGGAAAGGTGAGTTTTCTCCTGTGTCTAGGATGATAGAGAGCAGTCTTCAGCCTGAGACCTATCCCTTGGTAAGTAGCTAAATTGTCATTTCTTCTTGGCTAAAGTTACAATTAAAGCCAGCTGGTCTTAATGTCTCCTTACCATTACAGTGCTCAGTAATCATGTTGGTGGGTTTTTGTTGTTGTTGCTGCTGTTGTTTTTTCTGGCATTTTTCCTGTCAGACTTGACTAACTGTACCTGACTTGGTCTAATCTGAATGAGAATTCCAAATTATGAGATACAAGGCCTCTCTGAGAAAAACAAAATAAAATCATGAGCTTGGTTTCTGCGTTTGATTCCTGTCTTAAAAAAATTCTTATTTAGTTTACTATTGGTCCACTCAATTCCTCCTTTCCCCTTTGCCGTTTTCAGTACCAAGAGAAATCTAGAGAAGATTTCTAATGACTCTAACCCCTTAAGGAACTCAGAACTAAGGCATCACTCACATCTTTTTGAGGTGTTCTGTTTTCTTTGTGGAGTTTCAAGAGTCGTGGGCAGAT
Source organism: Papio anubis (assembly GCF_008728515.1). NCBI lineage: Eukaryota > Metazoa > Chordata > Mammalia > Primates > Cercopithecidae > Papio > Papio anubis. The sequence goes on along the minus strand of NC_044996.1, from coordinate 9,495,570 downwards.
TCTTAGGTCTAAAGTTCTACTCTTTTGTACTGCATTACATGAACACTGGTTTTTAGGGGTACCAGAGATTACCTTGTACTGTGAGAGGATTTGACCTTGGCATGTATAATGGTGTAAAAGAGCTACAAAGTTAAAAGTGGCTAAGGACAGTTTACAGGTATTGGTCTTACCTGTTTTTGTCTGTTTGTTTGTTCCTCCTAGGAAGTTGTTGTTTAGGATCCTAAATCTAATTCCTAGGCGCATTATAAATAGTCTTCTCCACTCTCTTTCCTCCCAAAATTAATCTCAATTTGACTTGTGTGAGTATTTGCATGAGGAACGAAATCGTCGTTTTCATAGATAAAGGAGAGACTGAATTTCCTCAGCTCCGAAGAGAAAGGGCATTTTGCTCTTCTCAGCTGAAAGGCACCCGTGGGTGACAGGGGGCCAAATGATAGTGTCTGCGGGCTTGAGCTCCCAGGATGTGCAATGTCCCTACAGGGAACTCGCAACAAAATTAGTTTAAAAAGGCTCATCCAGTAAGCACATATGGGAGCCGGTCACTCTGCACTTTGAGTCCACCCAGAGGTGCTAGACCTCCAGAGAGAGAAACTAAGAGACGTGTAAGAGGGCAGAAGTGACTTAGTGGTCATGCGCTGTGGAGTTCCAACCACAACCAGCACGCTCCGATCCATCACGCTAACCCTTAGGCCACAGTTCAGTTCCTCCTTTTAAGAAAAAAATGTGGGAAAAAAATTGTCTAAGAATGAGGAAAGACAAGGAGAATGGCCCCTCCTAGGCACCCTGTTTGGTTTTATGGAGCCTCTACTTGCAAGTGTAAATGGAGGGACATGCCATGTTTTGTAATAATCCAGCTAGTTACACATTCGTTCTGCTTTTGTGCACATTTTAAACTGACGGGTAAATTACAAGGAAAATCCAGAGCCCAAAGGTCGGTCTGCAACTATGAAGTTCCAAAGTTCTCTATCTGCTTTCTTCTCTGCCTGCTTTAAGCCTGCTGTTACATTTCAACTGAAAATTCACTGTTTGCATCCAACCATTTCTTTTTGCTATTATTTTTGCAAATCAATGAGATCGTAATAATATCTCATGGCTAGAGTTCTGAAGTAAAAGCTATAAGATCTCTCTATGAGTGTGAATCTCTGTATGAGTGTTTATGTGTATTCACACGTATTTTATTATGTGTTTTGGTCACAAGGTACCAAATTTGCGTTAAGCTTAAAGAGTACGCATAAATAAAATAGTAAGCCCAAATGCTTTTGAAGTTCCTATGATGTAAGTAAAATCTTCAATAAGCTAGGTTTAAAATTATTGGTAAAGTAATATTAGGAATCTCTTTAAAAATGTCAGCATACGTTTTTGTTTGCATTTGTTGATCAAGAGATTTTATACTTATTCCTGCTAAACACTATAAGGTGACAAAACTTGGCATAAGGGTTATTAAACTATAAACCCAGCCCAAAAGAGAACGATCTTTGCTTGTGTAATTTTTGATAAATAAGACATTAATATTGGTTTCATGAAAACAGCTAAATCTTGAATTATTTGATAAAATAACCATATATTTAATCTTAAGGTTCTCACTTAGGTAAACACCTGAAATTCACAGACTACAAAATGGTTGATAGGAAAATAACTTTGATGACTATTGCAGTTTCCATAAACAGTCTAGGTAAACTATTAAAATAAAATAATTAGGTAAATGTAATGAGATAAATATTTGTAGACAATCTTGTCATCATTTAGAATCTAAAGTTAAATTAAATAATAGATATTCTATTAATTGGAAATTAATTTTTAATTAGTAAAAAATTTCCAATTAAAAATATATCGTTGGAAAACATTGTTTCTTTTTTTTTTTTTTTTTTTTTGAGACGGAGTCTGGCTCTGTTGCCCAGGCTGGAGTGCAGTGGCCAGATCTCAGCTCACTGCAAGCCCCGCCTCCCAGGTTCACGCCATTCTCCTGCCTCAGCCTCCCGAGTAGCTGGGAGTACAGGCGCCCGCCACCTCGCCCGGCTAATTTTTTTTGTATTTTAGTAGAGACGGGGTTTCACTGTGTTAGCCAGGATGGTCTCGATCTCCTGAACTCATGATCCACCCGTCTCGGCCTCCCAAAGTGCTGGGATTACAGGCTTGAGCCACCGCGCCCGGCCAACATTGTTTCTTTAAAAATACATTTTCCTTTTAAAAGGTGAATAATTTTTATCTAATTCAAAGCTTATTTAAAGGTTATGTATAGAACAAGGTAAAAGGAATAAGGAAATAACAGGGATGTAAAGAAGGTTACAGAAATAAAGAGGCATTTTTGGTAAGAAACTTAAAGAAAGATAATTTTCATTGAAAAGAATCTTGTATTGTAAATTTTGTCCTAGAAAATGACTTGCTGTTTAAGAAAGAGAGATGTTCAGATAAACCAGAAAGTCCAAGTGTGTTATGAATGATCTGTTCAAGTCACAATGAGGATTTATGAAAAAAAAAAAACTTTTATATGATCAGGTTGTCTATAATTAAATGGCAATTACTTATAATGGTCTTTCTAGAGATTGTGTTTTGATTTTAAAAAAAAACACTTATACAATAAAGAATTGGTTCAAACTGAAATTTTCTTCAGGCATTACTTTACTTTTAATAAATTACAAGATATTATAATTTTTTTTTACATGAAGTTCAACTTTTATTGCATGTCACTGTTTTCAGCTTTCTCTCCCCTTTTGAAAGGCCTGAAATAATAACTCTTTCTTTCCACTTATTTTCAGCTCCTGTGTGTTTTTTGACCCTTTCAGTTCAAACTGTTGTGGCCTGATGCTAAAAAAAATGTTTTATCTTAGAGGTCTAAAGGAAATGATTTTTTTCCAAAATAATATTCCCCATAGGGAAAGGCAGTCACAGTGTAGAAAGACTTCTTATGTCTTTCAGCAGCTGGACTATTAAATGGACTTTATGCTTTATTGAAATAATTCCTATGTCATTATTACTAAGTTTTGGTTTGCTTAGAAAAGCCTAAGATTTTTAAAAAATCTAATTAAGATTATTACATCTGTGTAACTATCTGTATGTACTTTTAAAGCCCTTGTGGTATTAGGCTACAAGGCTTTGATTCCTGCATCTAAAAACGACATCAAGTTCTGCTAAATCTTAAACAGTTACACCAGTTAAAACCTCAACTTCAGACCCAGTAAAACATAACAATCAAAATAAACTGCATTCTGACACAGGGCCAGAAATTAAAACTATTCAACTTCTCAAGGTCCAGGGGCTATTGCAGAATACGTGGGTGCATGAGATTGTAAGAGCCAATTTTGAAAGATAAAATAACTTCAGTTTTTCTATAACTTAACAATTAATGTCAAAGGCAGGCCAGCATATGGACCCCTGCATTTGATTAACAAGGTTTATTTGGAGCATTAACCCATTCCTTATTAAAGGTTAAAAAGGCTTATGAAAATTATATCTTATGGTCATGATGATTAAAATTTTATAGATTGTTTATAAAATTTTGGAAGACAAATTTAATTGGCTTCGTGCTGTTTTTATTAGGGCTTATCATTGGGGGAATTAAGTCTCCTCTCCCAAAGAATAAAGGTTGTCACCGTTTTTTGAAATCTTTGAGTTATCACTTTGGCTAAATGAATGACTTATTTTACAATGATCTGTGATTCAATTTTGTGATATCAAGCGTTTTATACATTTTATATTCGACAAACTTCCCAAAGTCAAATTCTAACTGTGATCCTAAATTTTTTGATATTAGTCTCCTGAAGTCCAAAGGAGACATGTTTGGCTTGTTTGCTATAATAAAATAATACAGGAAGTATTGTCAAATATAAAACAGTGTTTACCCTTCTTTGGATTATATTCATGTAAATGTGTTACTAGTGTGCGTTCCAGAACTATATGAAATTCTTTTGATTCTGATATGTTTTAGCATGTTATTACGAGTAATTATGATTATTATGTAAAATTGCTGCATGGCACAGAAGTAACCAAGTTTCCTTGTCAATTGTGTTTTTAACTATGACTGTTCTAAAACTTGTGTCATCCACAATTGTTTTACTTCTATCCTTTTTGAAATGTGGTTTTATAATCAGCATAGGACTCTGACAGGTGCTCCTGAATGCATGTTTTGGAGATTGTGACACTAGAATAGAGAAAAAGACTTCGAAGTCTACCAAGAAGAGCTGAAATGTCCATGAATATCAAGCAGAACATGAGTTAACACTATGGACTCAACTAATAGAATATTGAAATACTCCTTTTATGATTTTTGCTTAAAACGTTGCTGATCCTTTCTTTGTTTTCCAGAGCCAAGAAAAATTTTCTTTTGAGCTTTTTACAGCTTTTAACAATTGAGTAAACTATGCTCCTAAAAACAAAGTTTGGAGCATATTTATCTTTACTTGATTCCTCCAAAATTTGGAAACTAGTTGTGAGTATTCTTCACTTATGGCAATATTGTTATTTGCATAAATGCAAATTCTTATTGTTTCTGTTTTCTTTTGTAACAGGACACAATTGGAGACACTGGTTATTTTACCAATGTTTTGACTGGAATAATATGCTATCAGATACAGACCCCTTTAAGGAATTAAAGTTGACTTTTAGAGCCAATAAAAGCCCCTTGGGAAAGCTGACCTCATACCTTGTCCAGACAGTCCCTGTACAGGTTCCTGACTGGTAGTAAGTAAAAGAATGTCACTTTCTGACAGACCCAGGAGCCCCAAATTCTCTTGGGACCTCAAGGTGAATAATTCACCCAATTAATACAGGTATTTGCAGGCACAGGCTAAGATTGAGGCATTAAAGTTGAATCTGAGATTCCTTATCAAATGAAGTTCCAGCAAAGTCAATTTTTGTTAAAGAGGAGCCTACATGGTAAATGTTTACTCTTGTTGACTTTATGCAACTACTCTGGCCAAATATAATAAGACTAAGACTTATTTTGCAAATGAATTTCTCCCATAATTTGTCTTTAGTGAAAATGGGACTGAAGAGAAACATCAAAATAAACTATTGTACACATGCTGTTAGATTCTAGTCTTGCTTAATGTTTTTCAATTTTTATTATTTTCTACAGGTTAGAGTGAATTGTAAAATGTTTCCTGGCTAAAAGTCTCCAAAATAAATATTTTCAGTTCCTTCTTTCCATTCATTTTTTTCTGATTTGAAATCACTAAAAATGAAGCTGTATTTTCTTAAAGCCCTGCAAACTGAAGCCAGATAACTTAAACTTTAGAAGAAAATAACAGCAACCTATTTATATACATAAGCCACTTTCATACCTTCCTACTGATGTATAGACTTCAGAGTAATAGGCCTATATAGATTTTCCAAAGTTGGTATTCTTTTTTGTTTGTTGTTGCTTTTCTTCCTTACCCCCACTATTTTTAATTTGTAGGACATAAGACTTTACAATCTACTAAAAATGAGCTTTCCTAATAACATGGGACCTACTCATCTAAGAATAAACCATTCTTGCTATGAGATATCAGACAAAAACTGAGACCAGAGACTCATTTTTTTCTAAAATCCTTTCTCCAAAATATTTTAAAAAGAAAAGCGTGGGAAATGTGAAAGGAAAATAAATCTGAAGACCCTCTAATCCCTAAGCCAAAGGGAAAAGTCAAGCTGGGAACTACTTATGGCAAACTTGTCTACCATTCTATTCCTAAAACAGATACCTGCTAAGATAAAAAAAGTTACGTACCTCCTTCGTAATATCTGATTGCTTCTTTTGGAAAGACTAATCAGAAACTCAGAAGAATGCAACCCTTTGCCTCTTAACTACCAAGTAGCTCGAAGCCGCCTCCCTGCTTTGAGTTATTCCGCCTTTCTGGACTGAACCAATGGACATCTTACATATATTGATTGACGTCTCATGTCTCCCTAAAATGTATAAAACCAAGCTGTTCCCAGACAACCTTGGACACGTGTCATCAGGACCTACTAAGGCTGTTTCATGGGCACATTCTTAACCTTGGTAAAATAAACTTTCTAAATTGACTGAGACCTGTCTCAGATATTTGGAGTTCACAGACATTTTTAGATTCTCTATACAAGAGAGATCATACAGTATGTGCTTTTCTGTGTCTAGCTTACATTACTTAGCATAATGTTCTCCAGGTTCATTCATGTTGTGGCAGATGGCAGAATTTCCTTCTTTTTAAATGCTGAATAATACTATTTATTGTGTATGTGTGAGATTTCTGTTTTGTAAATATTAAGTTATATAAGTTACTTTTATATTTTGCATATTAATTCTTCATATTATATTATAATTTGAATATAATACACAGGATGTAAATATGTCATCCTGCTTCACAAGTTGCCTTTTTATTTTACTGATTATTTTCTTCGTTGTGCAGGAAGTACAGCAAAGTCTTAGTTTGATGTAGTCTCAATAGTTTATTTTTATTTTTGTTGCCTTTGCTTTAGCAGTCATACTGAAGAAAAAAATCATTGCCAAGACCGATTTTAAGGAGCTTTTCCCCTATGTTTTCTTCTAGTAGTTTTACAGTTTTAGATCTTATGTGTAAGTCCTTAATCAATTTCAAGTTAATTTTTGTGTATTGTGTAAGACAAGGATCCAGTTTCACTCTTTTGTATGAGGATATCGAGTTTTCCCAACACCATATATTAAAAAGATTCTCCTTTCCCCATTGTGTGTATTCCTGGAAAAGATTAGTTGACTGTATATGCGTGAGTTATGTAGGGGATTTCTATTCTCTTCCATTAGTCTATGTGCCTGTTTTTATGCCAGTACCATGCTGCTTTGATTACTAAAACTTTGTAGTAGATTTTACAGTCAGGTAGTATGATGCCTCCAGCTTTGTTCCTCTTGCTCAAGATTGTTTTGGCTATTCGAGGTCTTTTGTAATTCCAATAAATTTCAGCATTTTTTCTATTTCTGTAAAAAAATGCCATTGAAATTTTGATAAGGATTGCATTTAATCTGTAGATCATTTTTGTCAGACATTTTAGCAATATTAATAATTTTGATTCATGAACAAGAGATATTTTTCCCTTCATTGTTGTCCCCTTTGATTGTTTTCATCAATGTTTTATCGTTTTCAGTGTACAGGATCTTTTATATCCTTGATTAAATTTATTCCTAAGTATTTTACTTTTTTGTGCTATTATAAATGGGATGCTTTTCTTAATTTCTTTTTTGAATAGTTTGTTGCTTGTGTGTAGATATGCTACTGATTTTTGTATGTTGATTTTGTATCCTGAAATGTTACTGAATTTCTTTATTGGTTCTAATAGTTTTGGGGGGATGTCTTTAGGGTTTTCTATGTGTAAGATCATTTTGTCTGCAACCAGAGACAATTTCACTTCAATGCCTTTCTTATTTCAGTGCCTTTTTTTCTTTTCTCTTGCCCAATTGCTCTGGCTAGGACTTCCAGTACTTTCAGTATTCTGTTGAATAGAAGTGGTGAAAGCAAGCCTCCTTGTCTTGTTCCTGATATAAGAAAAAAACCTTTCAGCTTTCAACATTGAGTATGAGGTAGTTATGGGCTTGTCATACATGGCTTTTATTATATTGAAGTACATTTTTTCTACACCTAGTTTGTTGAGCATTTTTCATGACAGGATCTTGAATTTTGTCAAATGCTTTTGTGCATCTATTCAGATGATCATATGGATTTTATCCTCCATTCTGTTAATTGTATCACATTCATAGATTTATATGTATTGAAATTTTATTGCATCTAAGGAATAAATCCCATTTGATCATGGTGCATGATCCTTTTAATGTGCTGTTGAATTTTTTTTGCCAGTATTTCGTTTAGAATTTTTACATCTAAGTTCATCAAGGATATTAGCCTGTAATTTTTTTCTTCCAATGTCCTTGTCTGGTTTTAGTATGAGGGTAGTGCTAACCTCATAAAATGAGTTTGGGCATGTCCCCACCTCTTTAACTTTTTAGAATAGTTTGAGAAGGAAAATGCAGTGTGTTTGTAACAAAGACTAGAAACCAGACACCCAAGTGAATGGCTTCAGATACAGTCTGTGTAAGGGAACGTAAAACTTGGTTTGAGACAGCCTTAAATCAGTGTGATTCATGCCTGAGTCTGTCTCTCTAGTGACAGAAGCCCTGTGTTATTCAAATATGTATCCTCTTCTTCTCCAGTGCCTTGTTCAGTGTCTTGCAAATAGTTGATGTCCACCAGACGATCTTACAAATGAACTGGTTTGAATACAAAGTACAAAGTTTGGAACTGGGGTAAGTTAGTTTCATAGCTCCTATTTTGTCTTTTCTAGATTCACCCTCCTGAAAATTGTCTTGTGTATGAGGTCAAATCTAAAAATAATTTTTAAGAAATTTAAATTGCCTTTTAGGTGATACTTTAGTTCATCTCTTATACCTTTCTGTGCTTCTAAAAGCAGATAACTTATGTAAAGCTCTTAGCACAATGCCTAGAATATGCCAAGCACTCAATAAAATGGCAACTGTTATCATTGACATCAGGTTTCACTGTGATCTCTCATTGATATTCTCCTTTTGGATATTTTTCCTGCCTGGTGTTGGTGTTTCTAATGCTGTGACTTCTACTGCTGTGCCTTATCTTCTCTAATTTCATTCATTCACCTTACAATTACCAGATACTGAAACATACTCTATATGTATTACCTCGTTACTCCTCATTAAAAATGGGATTTGGTATATTTGTCCTACAAATGAGAAAACCAAGACCCATAATTTAAGTATCTTGTCTAAGATCATACTGCTTTAAATGATAGAACTGGAATTCAAAACCAAGTCTGCCCAACTACAAAACTGAGGCTATCCACAGCACTTATAACTGAATTTTCCTTTTCTTTAAAGAGAAGTTACTATCATTATTAGTTCATTAGTTATATAATATGGAGTAGACATTTAAGGTTGGAAGGAATATAGTCCATAGTAAGCTGGAGCCAGCTTATAATAGCTTGCAAGAGTACATATCTTCCCAATTCCATATTCAGTGACAGTCTGCCCATAGCTTGAAATTATCCATGGTGGGTTGGAGTGTTTGCACTCTGAAAATTATTAAATGGTACAAACAGCACAAACAAAGTCCTCTCTTCTTTTTCTTTGTAATATTTTTTTTTTTAGATGGAGTTTCACTCTTGTTGCCCAGATTGGTGTGCAGTGGCACGATCTTGGCTCACTGCAAGCTCCGCCTCCTCAGTTCTAGCAATTCTCCTGCCTCAGCCTCCTGAGTAGCTGGGGTTAGAGGCAGCCACCACCACACCAGGCTAATTTTTGTATTTTTAGTTGAGACGGGGTTTCATCACATTGGCCAGGCTGGTCTTGAACTCCTGACCTCAGGTGATCCTCCCGCCTTGGCCTCCCAAAGTGCTGGGATTACAGATGTGAGCCACTGCACCTGGCCTCTCTTTCTTTTTACAAGCAAACAACTGGTTTTGTAGTACAGACTGTTTGGTTCATAAGGAAATAAGGTTAGAGGAGGCTAATGGCTTATCCAATGTAATAGAGGTAGTTTGTGGCAGAGATGGAAACATAACTCAGGTTTTCTGACCCCCAATATATAATGTAAAAGCTGTTGCTACCTCTTCCCTTATTTGGATAGAAATCAGAGGGACGGAGAGAGAGAGTTCCTGAAGTGTGTGATAATACAGAGCATCATAGACTCTGTATTGTAAGAAAAGTTGAACATCTTATCTAGTATTTCCCAACAGTCGCTTCATATAAGACTCACCTGAGGCAACTGTGAAAATTAACATTTTCCTGGATCATCTACTGAATGAGATGAATCTGCATGCTTAATATGAATCTCTGCATGTTGTTATACAGCCACAGATTCTCATTCAGAAATCGCTTTATGTAGCCCAATTTTGTATTCCATGTGTAAATCCTCTACACATAATTCATGCTTTTATCCTGTATGTGTTTAACCCTAACCTCTAAGCTTTAAACAATTCATTCCCTTAAGTCATTTTTTTTGGTGGTGTAAGGTTTGCACATTACAATGTGAACCAAGTTTCCAGAAACTAACGACTTATAGTATTACATATATATATAGTTTATATATATTTTATATATATATATGATAAAAGAACTTTTGTTCTTGGGGACTTTGTAATCACTGTCTTCTCTGGGATGCAGGAAAGGATTATAACTTGTGTGTGTGTGTGTGTGTGTGTGTGTGTACAGAATGGGAGAAAGTGTAGCCTCAAGAATGTCCTCATTTCAGGGCTCTGTGAGGAGCTTGGAGTACTCACGGGATGCCCTGCTTTGGCACTAAGTGCGAAGGCATGGAATGTCCCGCTGAAAGAAGCCAGCCGTGATCACTGGCAGGGAGAGCAATAAAAACAGAGACTTTGTTCTCAAAAGCTTGCTGAAAGTATAACATTGGGCCATTGAGACAGCTCAGTCTCTCACACACACTCCCACTGGGCTTTGCCAAGGTGCAGGAAGGCCTTGCTCAGTCTAGCACACAGAGAATTGCTCCCTCTGAAAGGAACCAAGTAGCTCGCAGACAGTAATAAAGTTCTTGAAAGAGTGTGCCAAAGGAAAGTTTTCAATCTTTAATTTGTTTACAACTTAAATCCAGGATTTATCAGCAAATATGATTTGCAGCCATTCAGGATTAACTTTTTTTTTTTTTTAGTTTTTTCAAAATCATACAAAGCTCGAAGGATACCAGCAGCTACAAGAATATCATTTTCTGTGGAATTCTTCTTGACTCTGGAAAATAGATCAATGAAAGACATAATATTTATAAAGCTGTGACCTATAGCCATGAAAGAAGGTTTCCAAAATATTCCTGGTGGTTAGGAGAGGTATGCACATGACTGTTGTGGCAAACAGTATGAATTTAACTCTGGAATCCCTAAATCCCTAGTTTTCTAGATAGTATAATTAATGAATAAATAAATGTATGATCTAATGAATGAATGGATGGAAATTAGTCATCTGTCTGATGATTGTGCCTGAAAAGCAACCAATAAGAAACAACACGTCCAAAATCTTCACAAGGAGGAGAAATTATTGATTCTTTGATTTATCCATCAAAAGTTTACCAAACACTTACTATGAACCAGATTCTGTGATGACCACTGGGAGTATCTGCCTCAGTAGTTCTCAAACTTGAATGTGCATCAGAAATACTTGAAAAGCTCATTAAAACAGATGGCTGGCCCCACCCCTAGAGTCTCTGACTTATTAAGACTGGAGGGATGCTCAAGAATATCCGTTTATAACAATTCCCCAAGAGATGCTGATAGACAAGGGGCCAGACTTTTAGAACGACAGGTTGTTCATACAGGAGGGAACATGGAAATGTTTATAATGCACAGTGATAAGTGGTAAGTGCCATGAAGTATGTTGGGAGAGCACAGAAGAGGGGCACTTTATTCAGCTTTGGGATGAGGAGACAAGGGGAAGAGGTCACCAAAGGCTTTCCAGAAGTGGTGACACCTCGGCTGAGTCTTGGAAGTTGAATGAGATTTCCTATCAGGGGAGGAAGAATTGAGAAGATACTCTGGATGGAAGAAATAGCATGTATGAAAACAGAGAGGTAAGAAATAGCATGGTGATTTTAGAGAACTGCAAGTAATTTTTGGCAAGAGTTGGAGTGGATAACAAGTTTCCACTTATAATATCCAGTACAGGTTTGCCACAAAAGAGGCACTCAATAATGTGTAAATGAATGAAATGTTATAGCACTATGCTAGGTACTATGGGAACTCCAGGATAACATGTGGTCCTAGGCTCAACCCCAAGGAGCTGTCAAAACTGTTTTGGGGAGGAGACATGGTGCTTTCAAAGTGAAGCAGTAATTCCCGAGAGACCACAGGTCAATGTGGTAGCAGCCAGGGAGGCTGCCTGGATCACAGTGATTTCTTCTCTCTTCTGGAAATGATACTTAGCCTAAGGTTTGCAGACAGAGTATAGGTTAAGTGATTCTACCTCAGGCCATCCCAGAGTTTTCTGGAGATAGGTATCTGAAGCAAGTAGGTCAATCAGAGCACTTCCCTACAATTATCTGAAATGAAATGGAGAAGAAAATCTAAAACCTCCTCTAGTGGAAAGCCTGTGAGTATATATACAGCACAGGAACTGTTCGTCATCACGTCTCCCAGGAGAAACTGAGAGAAAGAAGGTTCCATGCCAAAGGAAGCAAAGATGAGAGAGGGACAGTGCACTAGCAGCACTCTGAGTCTCTGATTCCAAATGTCCCTAAGGCCCAGCTGCCCTTGATCTTCCCACCTTTTCTTAGTAGATTAAATTCCTCAAGGGCCTTCCGGTAAATTTCCCTTTTGGCCTCAGCCAGATCAAATTGAATTTCTGTCACTTGCAATCAGATCAGCTGTGACTGCTCTAGTCAGCAATCACTCAGGATTCAATGCATGAAAAAGACACTGAAAGGACCTATAATCCATGTGCTAAACCTGCAGTAGAAGTGGTGTGGGGGCAGTGGGACTTGAGCTGGTATCAGCACACGTAGGCAGGACTTGGCCAAAGAGAAGTGAATGCAGGCCCTACCAAATAGAGAGAATAGCTTAAAAGAAAGTGTCGTGTGAAAAATAAACATGGTTTCCAATGCTGGGGGATAGGCCTGCCGGCTGGATAGTGGCTTCTTTCTGGGGTAAGTATGAAGAAGCATCAAATATGAAGGGGCTTGCATGCTAGGCTCAGACGATTGAACTTTCACTTGAAAGTCTGGAAGGACAAACAGAAGAAAGTGGTGTTTTTCAAGAGCATGAATCTCATGACAGGTTTTGTTTGTTTGTTTTTTGTTTTTTTCTGGGGAGAGTTCTCTCTCTCGATCTCTCTTTCTTTCTGAGAAGAGGTGTTCTTACGGAGAATGCTGATTGCCAGCCTTCTCAGGAATTGCTAGGAACTGGGTGTGGGCAGCTGGGCTCACCCTGAGACAGCTTCCCTTGACCCAGAGGAGCCGAGAGTAGCAGTGTGGAGCATGGCCACACAGAGCATAGCAGCCGCCAAGTGCTGTAGTGGGCAGAGCACTGGGCTGGGATTCAGAAGGTCTGTCCTTACACAAGTCACTTGCCTCATTGAACCACACTTTTCTAATCTGTAACATAGGAAAAATAATCCCCACCAGGCAAGTATGGCCATACAGAGAATTAAGATCATATGTATGTAAGAACTTTCTGAACAGCAAAGAATTGACAAAGGGTTGTGAACATTGCAGCATGATTTAACCCTTTATTTCAGGAAATCTGTGACAGAGCTTGCCTAAGTCATCACTAGCAGTATACTTTTTTTGGATGGGTGTGGTATTTCCCAAGCAGCCATCTCAGTTTAGGGAGACTGCTTTCCACTACATATTCTGGCAGGCCCATCTTTGGAAGGCTTTTCTCTTTTTTTAGTTCAGACATGCTGCAATTACAAATTACTTTCAAGACATTTTAAATCAACTGGGCAAGTACGCTCATGCCCTGGTCCATGGAGACCACGTTCGCTTCTCATGTTGTCTCCTCATTATTAATGCTGTCCCAAGATCCTTTTCTTTAAGCATCTCCTTCTCTTTTATGGGAGGGAGCTCTGTCTCACAACTGACAATATGTTTCCCGGAGCCATTCATCTTTTCTTTCATGCATACCACATTTAACATTCTCTCATGTCTCAGTCAGAAGAGTGCACTGACTGCAAATCCACCGGGTCCAGGCCCGATGCTGGGAGCAGGGCACACCTGTCTGGCACTGCCAACTCTGCCCTGATTTATTCAGAGATGGAGCTGAATGCCCTGAACATCTTCAGCTCTGGGAAGTCCTTGTCAACGCTGTGATCTACATATGCCTTCAGGGAAACAGCCAAGAGACCAATCCAAATCAGGTGTCTTCCTTCATATGGATGAAGGGAGAGCGGTGCTCAAGCTACAGGATGGCTACAGTACCTTTGAGTGTTGTGGGAATGTATGGAGTTCTGTTGCTACCACAGTTTACTTTCTGCATATTTCTCTACACTGTGTCATTGGCAAGGTTTCCGACTTTGTCATGCTCTTAAAGCTTTACAGCATGTAATAGAAGAGACATTTCAATTGTAATGTAAAAAAGATACTTTGTCACTCTTATCTTCACTGATTCAAGTCAACACATGTCCAGAAACTTTTCTATTATCGAGCCTGCATTTTAATAGGATGACTCCGAAAAGTACCCATTTTCCTAATTATTTCAGAATTACGTGGACAGTAATTACCATCTTCCATTAGCAGTACTAGTGGTGGTTAGGACAAATTTCAAATGCATCCAGCAAGTGCTTTACACTAATATGTCTGCTTCATTAACTTCAATCAAAAGACAGCAGTGGCTCCTCATAGCAATAACTTTGCTTTGATACATTCTCATCAAATATTGATCTGAATAGTGTGTAGGAGTGCTCTGTCAGGCTGTGTGAAATTTATTTACTGAATATATTATTTCTATCCCCAAACTGCCAGTTGCTATCTCAGAAAATCTGTTTTTTTCATGTTAAAACTTTATTAACATTAAGAAATCACTAAATTTTTGGCCAGTAAAACATGTCCAGAAAAAGGTTTTTAGTGCAAAATCTATAACAGGAAAGGAGAGGATTCAAAATTGTATCAGATGATAAATAAGTTTGCTTTTCCAGTTGGTCTGAATAATTTTTTTTTCCCAGAGAACCAAATACACACAATCGTGACTGGCAGTGCTCCCTTCCCCCAAACAGGTTTACCCAAATGTAACTTGTGTGGCTAGTAATTAAACAGATATTTTGTTGAACTCCGTTTTCTTTTCTTTTTTTTTTTTAACTCTTTAATAGAGATGCAGGTTTCTGGTATTGGAAACTTCACAGATTCAGGAAAGAGAGAGAAATTATCTTCTAAATGTATGCATCATGGAGCTGAGTTCCCTATTTCACATGGGCTCTTCAGTTGCAGCTGAGGCTTGTGAGGGTGGCAGAGCAGTGAACAGAATACAGAGCAGGAAAGAGAGCCTGGCCGAAGAGTTCTGAAGGAGGAGGTAGGCGAGGTTATTAAATAGGTTCTGACAGTCCCGTAGAACCAACAAGAGACAAAGCACGGGGCATGAAATGGGAATTAGAAGGCCATTTAGCAATCCAAAATGGCAACCCTATCAGCAACTGAAAGCTAGCAGGGAAAGAAAAATCCAGAAGTTGCTTTCTACCTGATTTCACTGGAGATTTAAAAGTGAAGTTGCAAGGGAGTACAAAGGAAGGTTGCTTGTGACGGGGGTGGGGGGGCAGGTAAAAACCACAATTGAGACAAGCCATTTTCCCAGAAATGAGGCAAACAATTTCCATTATATGCAGTGTGTTGTGACTGAATGGAGAGCCAATTGACTCCAAATCGTTTGGTGTGTTGGGATCACACACCTTGAGATGGCCTGGAATTCTTTGACAAATATTTACTGGTCACCTACTGTATGTTAGGCTTTTGTTCTAGATGATGATGAGCGAAACATGATTTCAATATTGCGCCTGTTATCTCTGACAATTGCCGTATTCATCCCCTGTGAGAGTCATCATCAACAAGTCTGCACCATGCCCTTCTCATCTCCATATCCAGTGCCCACGTTATTCCTTTCCCCAGCTCCAGGGTGAGATATGCCTGGACACGGTCTGCCACTGTGGCAGTTGCCCCTCAGTAAACATAATTGAGAAGCTGAGGGCACACAGGGCCAGAGGCTGTTGTCAGACTCCAAATCTAAGACTGGCCCAGGTTCCAGGTGCAACTCAAAAGGGCCATTTCAGAGAAGAGAGTCCTGTGTGAGTATTCTCAATCACATATAGACAGGGTCTGCCTCAGGGTCTGCCTCAGGGACTGCTTCTCCAATTGTAAAAGGATATGAACAGAATCTTACACCTTTAAGTTTTACATATGCATAAAGAGCTTTATACACAACAACCCATCTCCAAATATTATCACACTTATTGTCCCGGGTGAGTAATGTGACTCCTACATTGCAGGCTGGAAACATCAACTCCAAATGTTAAGTGACTTTCCCAAAGTCGTACAACTGGTGACTACCACAATCAAAACTCAAACACTGATTTTCTAATTACTGACCATTCACTGTTTTTGTTATCCCACATTACATGTCTGCCCAATATTTATGCTTTATAATTCAAATGTGTGTCACATAGGTATAATAATATACTCTTACCTATTTATCTATGTCAATAGGCCTAATATGTCTATGCAGCTATTTAGTAATTAACAGAGCGATTGTTATCGCTATTGAATGGTTACTCTGTAGCAGGCACCATATTAAATATTTTAAAGATTTTTCTTTTTTAATCCTCAACAACCCTATGAGATATGTACTCTCACATATAAGGAAATTGAGACTCAGAAGGTTACATACGTGATTCAAAGTTACATAATGTATACGAAAGGTCATGTTCTTGTACTTTCTCCTTCTTTCGCTCCCTCTCTGCCTCTCTTTTGATCTCTGTCTCTCTGTCTGTGAATGTGTGCAAGTCTCTCTCATTGTCATGTAGACTATGTGCAACTCTGCTCTATAATCTAATTAAATAGTCAAATGAGATGTCATCCAGTGTAGTGGATAGGCAAACAGGACAAACAAGAGTAACAGTGGTCTCTTTGGCCATTTTAGTTATTGAGCTGAAGTCACCCCTCCTGCGTTTTGCTCGGCCTTTCTGAAAAAGGTCTTGCTCAAGAAAAAAAATTGAGAAAAAAAAAAAAACAAAAAAAAACTTTAAGAAGACATAGATATTTTGCTGGCTTGATAAGAAGTAGTTTGCTTCAGAGTTGTGGAGAACAATGTATTCAAAAGTGGGTAGACAAGCAAAGACTGACAATGGGAGCTATATATTTGTCTAGAGAGTAGAAAATTTTTAGAAAGTACAAGAAATGACTATAATAAAAACTTACTAGTAATTCAGTATAGAATTGTGATGTATTTTGTAGAAAATGAAATAAGGAACATAGCTTGTTACATTGCTGTTACTTTAGAATGACACCAAGACTCTCCTGAAGGTTTATAATTATAAATCCAAAGGATCATTATACTGCATTAGGGTGGATAATTACTGACCTGATTTGGATCAAGGTGAATTCAACTTCTTTTCATCAAAGTGTAATTATTCTTTATTCAAGCCCTTTCCAGATCAAGATTCTCTTTGATAGAAGGGGAAAATAACACATTCTTTCTAATACACTATGTATATTTATTAAGTATCATAGATCCTTAATTGTAAACTGATTTTTTACTTTCCTGGGGTCACTGGAGGATTGCACTCCATCATTGAACAATGCCTTAATGAATGTAATTTGCTGGCTCCACTTGCTAATGTGACTAGTTCCTACTGTTTATTTCGCTTCAAAATTGGACGTGATCAGATATGGAAACATAATTACACTGTGTAGAAATAAGATCCAAGATTTCCAGACCTGACAGAAGAAAGCATGTGGGCATGTAATTAAGAGAGAGGAAAAAAGTTGACCTACTTTTTGAGTTTCAGAGATCAACCTGTACATCTGACTATGGATCAATTCATCCGCTTGTCTATTCTTCTTCTAATAATCCTGACCTCATTTTTTATTGTTTGTACTAATGAATTAATTTGTAGTCTAATTCTGTTGATTTAGAAATCCAAATAAATGAGAGATTTGGAAGTGTCAATTAAGCAATCTGTGGAATTCCTTTCACAAAGATTGCTTTGTTAGCCTCATTTTGTATTCACTATGTGAAATTAATTTGGGGGCAGGGGTAATGGGAAGGAATCATGCCAGTTACAAGGTCATTGCAAGGGAGGATTCAACTTGGACATTGTCACATGCAACACATGATAACTGGGTATCTTCTTCACTTAAAAGTGCTATCAGCATTAAAATTAATCAACTGGGAACAGTCAAAATAGTAATGGCCCTCCTCTTTTAAAGAGTAAAGATGATTTTAAGCACATGGTGGAAAATGAAAGAAAGAAAACGAAGAAAGATGAGATTGCTCAACTCTGCATTCAAGGGTATGGTTTAACTTCCAGGAAAGGAGCAGTTTGGTGGAAATAATTTGTCTGTAAGGTCTATAGAACATTCATGTGGAAATATCCACTAGCTATTATGGACCTGAGGTCTATTTGAGAACCATTTGCATAAAAGGCAGAATTTTCTAATAAAACTTTTTGTGATGATAAAACTGTTCTATGTTTGCACTATCCAATATAGTAGTTACTGGCCACATGTGGTTATTGAGCATTTGAAATGTGGCTAGTGTGACTGAAGAGCTACATTTCTTATTTCATTTTCTTCTAATTAACGTAAATGTAAATGGCCACAGAGCTAGTGACTGCCCTGTTGGACAGCACACATACAGAGGAAAATTGAAGACTGACTGATGGAGGATGAGATTGCCCAGACAGACTGCAGACTGAGAAGGGCAAAAAGTCTAAAAGAGAACTGAGGGTAATAAACGAGCGTTTCAGGGATGGGAAGATAAATATGATTAGAAAGAGTCATCAAGCTAAAGTAAGAACCCAGTATATCAAAGGACAGTGGAGAATAGAGTCGCAAAATGGGAAAGTAAACAGCGTCAAATGCTGCTTAGGAGTCAAGTAGAATGAAGATTCTATAGGGGCAATGATTTATTCTTGCAACATTTATAAAATAGGCATTAAAAGATACCCAGAAGCATGTCGTCCTCAAAGGGACATAAAATACTTTGAAACTTACGGTTTGTTTTTTAAAAAGCGTCTAAGATTTTGTCTCTGAAAGTGAAAGTTCTCTTCTATTTGAGTTAGTCGGCATATGGTGTATTTTCAAACAGGTGTTTGAAAACAAGCAAGTTAATTCAGTCAATGCTTTGTCTGGTAACTGGATGCTAATGAGTACTTTTTTAAAGTAACCACTTGTTTGATCACATTTAACTATTTGGAGTCTTTTCAAAGCAATTTACGTGCTGTGTGGAGCTAGCTATAAACTTGTCTTGAGGATGGATGTGGAAACTGTATTCAGCAAAAAGAACAGAGTAATAACACGGACATTTTCTTGACCATCTATTGAAGTCACCAAGGCCTAGGCTGTGCATCTCTGAAAGGAAAGCACTTTGAGATCAATGCCTATGGCTTTCAAGCATCGCTGGAACTCTCTTTGAGTTGTTCATCTGCCATTTCTTTCCTTGACTAGTTTGAACTCTTTACAATTTCACATAAAATCCCCACGGTTCACTAACTTTTAAAGAGCAATATTTCTTCCCCACCTCATTTTGTGACAACTCACACAATTGAAGCCACACAATTGAAATATCTTGTCTTGAGCTTGAGAGCTTTCAGTTGAGTAGAAAATAAGCCACATGGAACTATCCTCAAAAGCATTCAGATTAGCTCATTGTGGAACAGTCATTCAGAGGGAAATACAAATGCAGACGTTTTAATTCACCATCCAGTTGCTCCCAAGTGATATGCCCAGGGAGCTCTGTTTAGTAGGCATAGCTCAAAAATCTGTTCTCTTATTTCCCAAGGTATGTACCCCAATAGCCTCTCTATACCACGCATGGTCTTCCCTGGTGATTTACTCCAACTGTTGTCTGACCCTGACTAATTCAATCCCCTTTCTTACAAACACCAACTTCACAAAAGCACTGGGTTTTGACCATTTGAAGTGCCTCGTTCAGCAGAAATATTACCATGCCCTCTGCAGTGTACAAACCGGAGTAACATGTGTTAATCTTTCTGCAAAGCAGAGTCTCATATTTGAGGTGTTCCCCTGGGGCCTTCACAGAGAGAGGCTAGTGGATGTGAAGATTTAAAGATAAAAAGATATTCATTCTACAGGCGATGAAAGGATTGGACAGAAGGTCACACAAGCTACTACTGCTTCCCAACATGCAGTTACAAAGACAAAGAAATAGTAGTCTCTCAATAAAGGTTTCTCAAAGTTTCTCAGATGGAAAATGTGTCTAAAATAATATCATCAAGCTCAAGTGCAACTGGTATGAATTTTCGTCAGTACATTTCAAGGCTAGTAACTTTTAGTTTTCTTTTTTTAAAATCAAATAAATCTAGTTTAGTACCCATCTGTTAAAATTGATAGAAAATTTAATCTCAGCAGTGTTTTGGGAGACTCCCCCCAACTTGAGATTATGCAGGAGACAGAAGGTCTATTGGTACATAAAATGTAATGATGAGCCTCTGTTCTCCAATGCATCATGGTCCTTGCTCAGACCAGCCTACTTCACTCAAACTCAGGTGGCTCTCTCTTCCTATCATGCCAAGCTTAAGCACAGAAACTTCAATGAGCACCCAAGCTAAAGCTACGAATGTCCATCCATACCACGTAGCCATCTCCCCTTTGGATATTTGCACAGAAACAGGGAACATGTATCTTCTACTTCTTCATGAAATGTGCTACCAAAATTAAAACCTAACCCAATTTGGAATCCTTAGGCAAATCCACTGAGTATCCCAGGTTAAGCCATTCCTCACTTTTGATGTAGGCATCAGTTTCCATGTCCTAAAGTCCAGCATGATTTCTTGAAGTATCTAACATTGAAACATACAAATTCTTAACCAGGAGAAAAGGAGTTGGAAGGGCAGCTCAGCATTTGAAGCTCAACCATATCAAACTGGATGTTCTCTTTTTTAACAAATATTTTGTAATACTCAATTTACTACCATGAAAAGAAAGCCACACAAAATGAAATCTGCATACTTACATAATTAAGGTAAAAATATAATACAATGCCAGAACTGTATCATAAAAGATAAGTTCAAGGAAAGAAATTAATAATGAGTGAACGCATTTTAGGTTAAGTAATAATGGGCTAGATGGATTTTTATGTGAGAAGAGCAAACAAAGAGAAAACCATTGTTGCAATGGCCATAATTATGGCCAAACAAATTACACACTTCAAGATGAGAAAAGGAACATGCATGTGATTCTTGCAAATGAGTTTGTCCCCATTTTTATGAATTATGATAGAGGACAAGATGGTATGAGTTATCATGAAAAACTCATCTTCTGATTTGAAATCCCATCACATGTTGAGGTATACATTATGGTCTTTAATACATAAATAAATCTTGGATAACGTATCTTTCAATAGACAATGAGAGAATCAAGGATATATTAGAAAAGGAACCTAATAAGATAAGTTCTAGAATGGTTATAATAGACCTCAGAGGACAGGATCAGAATAAGATTGAAAACAAATAGGCAACCCAAAAAATTAAATGAAAATTTCCATATGAAATGTTTACAACTACTATATATAATTGACCTAATGATGTATTGCAATAATAGTAATAATATTCTTAAAACAACATTCATGATGAAATTCAATGACATCACTGCAATTCATAATTCTGCAAATTTGATAATATTTTTACTTTTAGATCCATTGAATGGACTTCAAAGTAAAAATTTATTTTTATCAATTCTCAGATACAGGTGCCTCAAATAGGTCTAGCAGAACCCCTGTTAATGTTAAAGTTTGTGATATGGTTAACAACTCTTGACAAAATTCCAAACAAAACTAAGGACAGACTTTCCCTATTTTACACAGAATTTTGCATCTCCAAAAAATTTTAATGGTTATTAAAATGTGAAGCAAATCCTTTGGGTTTCTATGTAAAATTGAAGTTGTTTTCAAACTCAGCTAAGTATTAACAGTTTTTATACATACAATAATGTCTGCTGGGATATTCCAAAATAGTGCAGAAAATAGTATGAGTCTTCTTTTTCCAAAGCCTGTTCCAGCATTGCAGAACATCTCGACTGTCTGGCCACTAGTCACTGAATGCTTGTAGTTCTCTGTAATCCCTGTGACAACCAAAAATAAAAATAAAAATAAAAATCACTCCAAGATACTTCCAATGTGCTTCCTGTGTACGGGGGAGGGAGTGTTCTACTCCAGCTTAGAGCCAGCCTGGGTCACAAGACACAAGACTTGAGTGTAGAAGGAAATACTACCTTTTGATTTTTCAAATTTCTGACAACAAGAACAAAAAATTAGCATTTCAATAAACCATAGATATTCTCATTTCACAAGTTATGGAAATAATGAAAGAAATAATGGAAACCCCTAGACTTTATGCCAAGTTAAGCATATCCAGAAAGAAGTAAGCTTTCTTCTCCATTCCAGCTTATCTACCCATTCTTACATTTATACTGTGGACTCTGTCAGTACCTAAAGCTATGCTGCCACTGAAAGTATTGATTCAAATATGTCTTTCTTGAACACTATCTCTAACGCTTCCAGCTAGCTTAAAGAATCTCAATTGTGTTAAATTAGCCCCTACTTATTGTGACATTCAGTCCATTCACTTCTCTACTTTCTCCCTATTGATCAGTCCTCGACTTCCTTCAGAGTCCTCTTTATCTAGCTTAGGTTCCGTGTTCCATCAATTAGTATTCCACCAATAATACTATTGCCATTATTCTAATCTTCTTATTCATCTGTCACTGTGCTTATTTGGCAAAACCCAAAAAGAGCTAAACTCAAATATCTACCCTTTCTCTCCCTGCAGTGAGAAATTCCAAGGCTGCAGGAGAAAATCCTAAAATACTGCAAGTTTGTTTTACAATAAATTCATGGTCACCAACCTTAAATATATCAATCCTCAACACTGCTAACACATTCCTATTATGCTCCTTTTCTCAACTGATGCTTCCACTCTTTCCAAGGTTTATGTCAAGCATAATCACCCTCTTCCAAAGCTCTGACTCCACCTCCCCATTTTTAGTATGCAGAATGATCTTGTTGCTTCCTTCGCAAGGGAAATAGGTGCAGACAAAAAGTCCTTCAATTTCTGCCTATTTCATATTACAAACCCACCTATATCTGCTCCAGTCTTTTCCTTCCTCTTTCTCATTACAGTAGAGGTTCCCTTCTTTAGTTAGAAACAATTCATACAAATTTCTCTCCAAATATGTTTTCTCTGTTACTTGTTTGTACATTCTCATGTATATTTACTTTGTAACCCATTCTAATCTGTTTCAGGTTCTTACTCCTCCCCTCAAATCATTTTTGTCTATGTCGTCAATGCCTAATTGATAAGTTCTGGCTACACCATATACTTTGGATGAGTTAACCTGCCTCCAAGATTTAGGTTGTCATTGATAAAAGTACAGAAATAATATTTGTTTGTTTTGTAGAGTTGCTGCAAAGATTAAATGATATGATATTAATGAAATCATTAGAAAAATACCTGAAACAGAGTACAAACTCCATGAACATTATCTCTTTCCAGTAGTAGTAGTAGCAGCATCAGCAGCAGCCGCAGTAGTAGTAATATTAGTAAATCCAATAAATGATCCTTCATTCTCCTGTGTGACTTCTCAGCATCCTTGACTCAGTTAACCATGCAAAATACTGGCTTTCTGCTCTGCAGATTTATGCGACTGGCTTTATAATGCCATGATATTCTCTAAATGCCTAAATGATACGTGTTGGTCTTGTCAGATGAATTCTTTCTATTTTATCTTTGTCCTCAGAGTGTTGTGGCAACACAGAGAGTGTCTTCAGCCCCTCTGAGAGAAAATTTCCACCAACTGTTTCAGTCTTTCTGGAAACCGGATGCCAAGCGGTGGCATATTTTTTGTTTGATGCTGTTGTACTCTGCATTCTCAACTCATCCTGAGTAACTCAGAGACTTCAGAGTTTAATCATTTGGTACAAAAGACATGTGAGCTGTAGATAATATATTGCAGCTCCTTAAGGGTAGAAACTATGACTCATTCATCTGTATACCCTATGGCATGGACCAGGATGCTTAACATATACTAGGTCTCAATAAATGTGCTTTGAATAGAACTAAAATTGGAAAGAACAGGCTGAATACTCAACTTGACATTCAGTAAAGTACGTTTTCATGCTTAAGATTTAAACTGATCTTTACAGGGCTTTCTCTTGCTGATTAAGCATCTTACTTGCTAAAATGCTGTCTTTCCTTTTCTTGGTAGCTAACATTGACAGTGTTTCCCATCAGTCCTCTTTATAGAGAATCTATCACCTGAAATAATTAGTATACTCATCAGTCTTGTTTAGATATTGCCATCCCTAGTTGGCAATTTCCATTTTAGAGAATCAGCAAAAGGCTTTAGATGCCATGACAGATTAAATGGATGTGAGGTTAGAAATTTCAAGATAGATCAAGTTCAGGCAGATAAAGGAACGTATTTTTCCTCTGAGTCAAAATGAGGCACACTGACACAATATACTGTACACAGTCTGAAATTGTCACATACAACACTTAGTTTTTCACTAAAGATGGCTTATACACTGAAAACACAGAGATACCTGAAACTTAACACCAATGCATTTGGTTTCTTAGTCTCAAAATTAGTATGGTCTTTGGAATAGGTTAATGTGAGTGTGTGAGCATGTGTATGTGTGTGCATATAAATGTGTGTGTGTACAGAAAAAAACCCCACATTTTTACGGAAGCAAGTTTTTTAATAAATAAAAGGGATTCACGGATGACCAACTAGAAAAAAAATTATGGATTTAGAGCCTTTTCTTATAACATGCATCAAGTTAAGTTAAAGCAAAAATAAAGTAGAACAAAATGAAGGTGGTTATTGATCCAATCTCTGGCTCTCAGAATGAAAAACCTCTTGTACACTTAAAAGCAGTGGAGGCTGGGTGCAGTGGCTCACACCTGTAATCCCAGCACTTTGGGAGGCCGAAGCGGGCAGATCACCTGAGGTCAGGAGCTCGAGACCAGCCTGACCAACATGGAGAAAACCCGTCTCTAATAAAAATACAAAATTAGCCAGGCTTGGTGGCGCATGTAATCCCAGCTACTCGGGAGGCTGAGGCAGGAGAATCGCTTGAACCTGGGAGGCGGAGGTTGCAGTGAGCCGAGATAGCGCCACTGCACTCCAGGCTGGGCAACAAGAGCAAAACTCCATCTCAAAAAAAAAAAAAAAAAAAAAAGAAGCAGTGAAAAAAATGACAAAGTTTACGATTAGTAAATTTGACACCATAAGCATCTTATTTTATTATAAATTTTATTTTAGGTTCAGGGTTACCTGTGCAGGTTTGTTACATAGGTAAACTTTGAGTTGCCTATATAACATTTCATGTGCAGATTATTTTGTCACCCAGGTAATAAGTGTAGTACCCAATAGGTATTTTTTCTGATCTCCCTCATCCCACTCTTGACTGTTAAGCAGGCCTGGGTGTCTGTTATTCCCCTCTTTGTGTCCATGTGTTCTTGTTTAGCTCCCACTTATAAGGAAGAATATTTGGTTTTCTCTTCCTACATTAGTTTGCTTAGGATGATGGCCTCCAGCTCCATCCATATTGCTGCAATGGACATGATCTCATTTTTTTATGGTTGCATAGTATTCCATAATGTATATGTATCACATTTTCTTTGTTCTACCATCGATGGGCATTTAGGTTTATTTCATGGTTTTGCTATTGTGAATAGTGCTGCAATGAACAAAGACATGCATGTGTCTTTATGGTACAGTGATTTATATTCCCCTGGGTGTATAACCAATAAGGGATTGCTGGGTCAAATGGTAATTCTGTTTCAATTCTTTAAGGAAGAGCCACACTACTTTCCACAATGGCTAAACCAATTTACATTCCCACCAGCAGTGTGTAAGTGTTCTCTTTTCTCTGCAGCCTTGCCAGCAGCTGCTGTTTTTTGCCTTTTTGGTAATAGCCATCCGGACTGGTGTAAAATGGTATCTCATTGTAGTTTTGATTTGCGTTTCTTTAAATGATATGATTTGGATCTCTGTCCCCACCAAACCTCATGTCAAATTGTAATCCCCAATGTTGAAGGTGGGGCCTGGTGAGAAATGATTGGAACACGGAGACACATTTGTCTTGAATGGTTTAGTACCAGCCTCTTGATACTGCCCTCATGATGGTGAGTGATTTATTGCAAGAGCTGGGTATTTAAAAGGATGTGGTACTTCCCCTCTCCCTCTACCTTTTGCTCCTGCTATTATTACCATGTGAATTTTCTGCTCCCACTTTGCCTTCCATCATAAGTAAAAGCTCTCTGAGGCCTCCCCAGAAGCAGAGGCCACCATGCTTTATGTACAGCCTGCAGAACCATGAGCCAATTAAACCATTTTTCTTTATGAACTACCCAGTCTCAGGTAACTTTTTACAGCAATGTGAGAATGATGTAATACACTAGTGATTAGTGGTGTTGACCATTTTTTCATATGCTTGGAGGCCTCCTGTACGTCTTGTTTTTGAAAAGTCTCTATGTAATTTTCCCACTTTTTAATGAGGTTGTTTGTTTTTTGCCTGTAAATTTAAGTTCCTTATAGATTCTGGATATTAGACCTCTGTTAGATGTATAATTTGCAAATATGTCTTCCCATTCTATAAGTTGTCAGTTTGCTCTGTTGTCAGTTTCTTTTGCTGTACAGAAGCTCTTTAATTAGGTCACACTGGTCAATTTTTGTTTTCGCTGCAATTGGTTTTGGCGTTTTCATCATGAAATCTTGGCCAGATCCTATGTCCAGAATGGTATTGCCTAGATTATCTTCCAGGGATTTTATAGTTTTGGGTTTTACATTTAAGTCTTTAATCTATCTTGAGTTGATTTGTGTGTATATCATAAGGAAGAGGTCAAGTTTCAGTCTTCTGCATATGACTAGTCTGTCATCTCAGCACCATTTATTGAATAGGGAGTCCTTTCCCTATTGCTTATTTTTGCCAGCTTTGTTGAAGACTAGATGGCTGTAGATGTGTAGCGTTTCTTCTAGGCTCTCTATTCTGTTTCATAGGTCTATGTGTCTGTTTTTGTACCAGTACCATACTGCTTTTGTTACTGTAGCCTTGTAATAGAACTTGGAGTTGGGTAACATGATGCCTCCAGCTTTGTTCTTTTTGCTTAGGATTGCCTTGGCTATTTGGGATTTTTTCTGGCTCTATATACATTTTAAAACAGGTTTATCTAATTCTATGAAGAATGTCATTGGCAGTTTGATAGAAATAACATTGAATGTGTAAATTGCCTTGTGCAGTATGGCCATTTTAACAACATCAATTCTTCTTATCCATGAACATGAAATGTTTTTCCATTTGTTTGTGTCATCTCTGATTTCGTGGAGCACTGTTTTCTTCCCCCTCTCTGGTTAGCTGTGTTCCTAGATACTTTATTTGTTTTATGGCAGGTGTAAATGGGATTGCATTTCTGACTGTGCTCTCAGTTTGGATGTTGTTGGTATATAG
Organism: Papio anubis; assembly: GCF_008728515.1. NCBI lineage: Eukaryota > Metazoa > Chordata > Mammalia > Primates > Cercopithecidae > Papio > Papio anubis. The sequence goes on along the minus strand of NC_044996.1, from coordinate 9,468,447 downwards.
GAATGCTACTGACTTTTCTGCATTGATTTTACATCCTGACACTTGGCTGAAGTTTTTTTTTTTTATTGGATCAAGGAGCTTTTACGCAGACTTAGGGATTTTCTAGATATAGAATAATGTCATCTCAAACAGGGGTATTTTAACTTCCTCTCTTCCTTTTTGGATTCTTTTCATCTCTTTCTCTTCCCCGATTGTCCTGGCTAGGACTTCCAGTATTATGTTGAATAGGAATGGCGACAGACAGCATCATTGTCTTGTTCCAGTTTTTAAGGGGAATTCTTCCAGCTTTTGGCCATTCAGTATGTTAGCGGTGGATTTGTCATAGATGGCTCTCATTATTTTGAAGTAAGTTCCTTCAACACTTAGTATATTGAGGTTTTTTAAACATGATGTCATGTTGAATTTTATCGAAAGTATTTTCAGCATCTTTTGACATAATCATGTGGTTTTTGGTTTTAGTTCAGTTTATGTGGTGAAACACATGTATTGGTTTGCGTATGTTGAACCAGCCTTGCATCCCAGGGATAATGTCTACTTGATTATGGTGGATTAACTTTTCGATGTGCTGCTGGATTCAGTTTGCTAGATTTTTTTTGAGGATTTTGTCACTACGTTTTTGAGGATGTTCATCAAGGATATTGGCCTGAAATTTTCTGTTTTATGGTGTGTCTGCCAAGTTTCAGTATCAGGATATTGCAGGTCTCATAGAATGAGTTGATGAGGACACCCTCCTCCTCAAGTTTTTGGAATAGTTGCAGTAGGAAATGTATCAGCTCTCCTTCACGTATCTGTTAGAATTTGGCTGCTAATCCCTCTGGTCCTGGGCTTTTATTCGGTTGGTAGGCTTTTTATTACTAATTCAATTTTAGAATTAAAATGTCTGTTGAAGCATTCAATTTCTTCTGGCTCAGCCTTGCAAGGTTGTACGTGGAGTTTATTCATTTACTCAAGATTTTCTAGGTTATGTACACAGAGATGTTCATAGCAGTCTCTGAGGGATTTTTGTATTTCTGTGAGGTCAGTTTTAATGTCCCCTTTGCCATTTCTGATTGTGTTTATTTGAGTCGTCTCCCTTTTTTCTTTTATTAGTCTAGCTAGCGGTGTATCTATCTTATTAATTTTTTCAAAGAACTAACTTCTGGATTCATTGATATTTTGCAAGGTTTTTCATGTCTCAATTTTCTTCATTTCAGCTTTGATTTTGGTTACTTCTTATCTTCTGCTAGCCTTAGAATTGGTTTGCTCTTGCGTCTCTAGTTTCTCCAGTTAGGTCATTAATTTGAGAATTTTTTAACTTTTTGATGTGGGTAATTAGGGCTATAAACTTCTCTCTTAACACTGCCTTAGCTGTGTTCCAGAAATTCTAGTATATTACATTGCTTTTCTCAATAGTTTTAAAGAAATTCTTGATTTCTGCCTTAATTTCGGTATCTACCCAAAAGTCATTCAGAAGCAGGTTATTTAATTTTTATGTAATTGTATGGTTTTAGGAGATTTTCTTAGTGTTGATTTCTACTTTTACAGCACTGTGGTCCGAGATTGTGGCTGGTATGATTTCTGCTTTTTTGACTTTGCTGAGGATTGTTTTATGTCTGATTATGTGGTCGATTTTAGAGTATGTGCTATGTGGCACTGAGAAGAATGTATATTCTGTTGTTTGGAAGTTGAGAGTTCTATAGAGGTCCGTTAGGTCTATTTGGTTGAGTATAACCACATTTTTAAATGAAATATTATATGATAATCCAATAATATAAACCAGATAAAAATGGAACTGGGCTTATTGAAAAAGCAAGCAACATGCCGTTCCATTAGCTTAGCCTTCTTCTTTTTCACCCCACAGTGGTCCCTGAATCAGATTTCCAAAAGTCCAGGACTTTGCAGGCATCGTTTGAAAGCCATTGACCTAGGGTATGGACTGTGAGAAGTCTGAGGTAGAATTTTTTCCCACTGAACTCTTTCATTGAAAGCATTAAGGAATTCCGAATACAATGATGCAAGATGCTCCATCTATTTATGGCTTCGTTTCTTACCACTTGCTGCCGCCACTCAGCAAAAACGCTGGGGAGGCGGAAGCTTGGCATTGGTATGTACATAGAGGAAAAGAACGTACCGTCCAAGAAATCAGTGAATGGGTGTGAGGGGGGAAACGGAAATGAAATAAAAGGGTATGTTTTAAAAACTAAGGCAAGTTGTTGATTTTTTTTTTTAAAGAAGATGGGATGGTCAAAAGGGTAAATACTGATGACAGTCTGATGGGATACCAGTTGATTTGTGTTTGGCTGAGGTGTGAAGAAGAAGGGAAGAACTGGAAGCAGTGAGTATAAGCAACCTATCTATAAGTCTGGCTGTACAGGGAAGAAGAGTGGGCATTAAGTGGATATTTATTTTTCTTTCAATGAAAAAGAACTAAGCGTGTATAAAAGCTGAGGCAAATCACTTATTTGAGAGATAAAGGTTGAAAATAATAAAGAGAAGGAGCAAACAATAATTAAAGTTTCTTGAATACAAAGGTCTTGAAAGAGTGGGAGATTATGCTGCCTGAAGCTTGAGTTGGGTGTCTGGCCTCAGCGTGAAGGATATGCAGGTCCTATATTATGACAAAAATGAAGGAAGATAAAAATGAGTAGAGTTCAGGTACAGGCAGACATGCATATGATAGGGGGACACAGAAGTTCCCTTCTGTAACTTTCTTTTCCTTGGTAAAACAGGGAAAAAAAAGTTCATCTACAAAACGTGATATAAGGCAGGTTTCAGATGTGAAAAAAAGTTTTGAAGTAGCCTTTGTGGATATAGGGAAATCAGATTGACCATACAAATATGATATGTTTTTCACGAAGAATCGAGGGCCCCCTTGAAGTTCATAATCATGAATTCATATTTAAGTCATCTGCTCTGTTGAATCATAATTTTTAGAGAATTCAGCTGACTATCAGCACAGAGAAGTTAGCCAGTCGGATTAATGTGCGAGGTTGGGTTTTTGCAAAATATTGAGTTTTCCTTGGCAATGAAAAGACAAATAATGTAAGGCTTTTGGGGCATTGACAAAGATGTTATTGAAATGGTTAACTATGGAAATAGATTGGTTAAAAGGGGAAGTTGATAAGGGAGTATTGATTGATGAGAAGAAAATAGAGGGTAAGTACTTTGGGTAGCCTCAAGAGATTAAATAACAGTCATGCTGCTAGTTGAACTATAAAACTGAAAGGACAGGTAGTTGTGCTAATAGAATGGGCTACTGGAATGAGAGATTTTGGAAGTGCAGCAGTTATGAATAATGATCAGGTCCAAGGTGTAGCTGTGGGAGGGCTAACTGAAAAAGCCTGGACATGAGGGTCATTGGAACTAGGAGGCCAGGATATGTAGATCGGGCCATCCACATAGGCACTGACGTCATCTTAGGATAATGGAGGGACTTTGGGTAGAGAGGAAAACTGTGAACCATGAGCCAAAGTCATGGATGAATGAGTAGGGTAGTTGATAGAAATTTGGAGAGGGAAATAATTTTAAAGCTGGATGATAGACCTTTCAAAATAGCACAGGGATTTACCCACAGCATAGAGGAATAATATTCTAGAAGAGGCTATGGAAAGCAGTAGTGACATTGTCACTACTTTCAGGTCCACTACTTGAGCAGTGAAATAGCAAGAGTAATTGATGTTCAGGAGGCAGTGTAATCTGTTGGCACTTTTTCTCCTTATTCCATACTAGGATTTTTCCTAGAAAATAATAAATTCATAGTGAAACCCGAGTATGTTTATTCCATTTTTTGAAAACTCAGTGATTATAACTGAATACAAAATGGTAAGAAACGTTTTTTTGACCTATGCCATTTTGGCATCCCATAAACTGTATTTGGGAGCACATGTAGTTCCCTTTACTCTGCCACTTCATGTAAGAAGTCCTCAGGGAAAGAAGTGTCCTTTTCAATTAAACAAGGAGGTGGAGAAAATGATAAGAAAGAAGCTGAAGCTGGCTCATTATGAAAAAGCAAAAAACTTGAACATCATCTGTCACTCTCAGTGAACTCCAACATCAAATAAAGCATCAAGTTCTTTCAAATGTATCGCCTAAATATATCTTTGAATAGTACACTTCTGATCACCCTTACTGCTACCACCCTGCTTCAAGCCACCCTCCTCTTTCATCTGGTCTATTGCAATAATTTTCTCGTTAGCTTCTCTGTTTCCTTTCTAGTTCACCTCCAATCCACTTTCCATTCTGCAGCCAGAGAGATCCTTCTGAAACAAAAGTAGGTCAGGTTGCTTCTCTCTCCTCAAATGATTCAAAATGAAAGGCCTTGCCCCAGTACTCCTTCACATACATGTACATCTCATGATCCAACTGTAATGAACTACTTGACCAAACTTGCCGAACTTTTCTTATACTTGTGATTATGTTCCTCTCTTTGCTTGGAAGGCCTCTCTATAGTCCTTTCCTTCTGTGCTTGGCTACCTCCTGTTCTCCTTAAAGATTCAGCCCTGGGTAGTCTCTCCTTCAGGATGTTCTCCCTAACATGTTTACCCCAAAGGCAAAGTTAGAAGTTCTCATCCATTGTGCATTAATAGAGCCATGGGATTCCCTCTACCATAACACTTATTAAAGTATATAATAGCCACCTATTTGCTTGCCTGTCTACCCAACATGCACAGAAGTTTCCAAATTGTAGACACTTAACTATCGATTATATAGGAATGAGCTTGGAGAGAAGAGTCTACCAGTTTTGGACTCGAGTTGGCTAACTTTATTCTTTCCTCAGAAGAAATGGGGTGCTATGGTCTTTCCAATAGATGATTGTTCAATCATTGTATTGCCCTCCATAGTACTCTTTGTCTCTCATACAATATCTTTACTTTGTGCAAATGACAGCCACCGAGCACACAGTCTGTCCTATAATAGCTTTTAGCAAAATGCAATTTTCACGAGATGATAAGAGACTTAGCGAACTTACTATGCTACAACAGTATAAAGTCAGCATTTACTATACAAAGAATGTCCTGAGGAACACACACACATTTTCAGGAATAAGATTGGTTATGAAAGCCATTGATACATTTCAAATTCCCATTTATTTGATGTTTAAAATGTTTTTAATTTGAACCCAATTTAGACATAGAGAAAAGTAAAAAATTTATAGAGTTCCTTCATGTCTCTCACCCAACTTCCCCTAATGTTAACCTGTTATATAGCCATAGTACAATGATCAAAACTAAGAAATTTACATTGTTTAATTTGGAAATTGTATTGTGACTTAGCTATCTTATCATCAGACGCTTTCATTCTATTGATGGGAAGGTGAGTTTTGCAGCTGTAGTTGCAGAAAGAGAGAACTGGAGTAGGTGACTCTGCAGGGAAGTTCTACCCTGTCTACATTCAAAGGGATCAGACATTGAACTAGAGTGCACTTGCCTGCAAAAGGAACAACAATATCACTTTCTGAAAGCAAACTAACCTCTTATCTAAAAAGGAGAGAGATTTGGCTGAAAGAATGCTGGACTAGGGCACAGGAGGCCTGGGTTGAAGGCTCAATTCTACCACCAGTTAATTCTGTGAGACTGTGCAGATCTCAGCATTTCCAGCATCTTCACTGAGCTCACTGACTTCTAAGATCTCTCCTAACTCCAAAGTTTAATAACAGAGTATGATGTAGTTGAAAGAGCAAGATTTAAAGGCAGTATCACATTAACATTTAAGAAGCCATACACTTGACTATACTGAACAATAAAGTGAGGAGATTACCTGTGTATCTAACTGGAAGAGAATTGCCAAGGGGAATAATTATATTTATTTTGTGCCACTGAAATACTGTACTTCATGGTTCTCTGTTGTCTTTCCTCAATATTGACTTCTGCTTTAATCTTTGCCTGGTACAGGAAAAGAAGCCCAAATATTCAGTTAGGATGCAGATGAAATGATATATGGAGCTCAATTTGGAAGAAAAGAACCAGTGGGGAAACAATCTTTGATGTTTGCAGCAAAAGCAAACCGAGTTCAGAAATAAAAAGGAAATATAGGACAGCTTATAAAAGTAATCACTGCTTTACCTCATCCACTTTCATTCTCTAAAACAAACCTAATCTGCAAATGCTATGTGGAGCACTCCATCATTGAAGAGAGAGGCGTAGGTATAATGGGGTCAGAGAAATAGACAGTGAAGGGGGCAGAAGGACAGAGGATATTAGTTAAACTCCATTCAGTACACAGTATAGGTGAAAGCACTATGCTGAAAACAATAGCGTCTAAGTGAACAAAAATAAGGCAAAAAACCAGCACATAATGACAACATTTATTCAAAGAGTTTTCTGCTATAGGCTGCTGGCAGTCCTCAACATCCACTGTTTGCAGAAGAGCAGTATGTTAGTTTGCAATGGCTGCTATAATAAAGTTCCTCTAATTAGGTGACTTAAAACAATAGAAATACATTGTGTCGCAGTTCTGGGGTAGAGAAGTCTAGAATCAAGGTATCACCAGGACCACACTCTCTCTGAAGTCTCAAGGGTGGAATCTGTTCTGTGTCTTTCTCCTAGGTTCTCGTGTTGTCAGCAGTCCTGGACATTCCTTGACTTGTAGATGCAAGGCTCCAGTCTCTGCCTCGGTAGTCACATGGTTTCCCTGTGTATTCCTTCTCCTCTTATAACAGATGTCAGTCTTGTTGGATTAGGACCCACTGAAGTTGAGTATAATCTCACCTTGAGTTTATTGTAAAGACCCTACTTCCTAATAAGGTCACATTAACAGATACTGAAGATTAGAACTTCAACACCTCTTTTTGAGGAACAAAATTCAACCTACAACAAAGAGTTTCCCAATTTTCAAGTATGAAAACCTTTTATCAATGCCCTCCCACAATGTAACTGACCTCAATCCACATAAATGGAGTTACAATATTAGAATCTGTTGATTGAGAAAAAAAAAGGCATTGAGACCAGGTGCTGTGGCTCATGCCTGTAATCCCAACACGTTGGGAGGCAGAGGCGGGCAGATCACCTGAGGTCAGGAGTTTAAGAACAGCCTGGCCAATATGGCTAAACCCTGTCTCTACTAAAAGTACAAAAATTAGCTGGGCATGGTGGTGTGCGCCTGTAATCCCAGCTACCCAGGACTGAGGCAGAATGGCTTCTGGAACCCAGGGGCAGAACAGTGAGCCAGGGTGTGCCATTACACTCCAGAACAAGACTCCATCAAAAAAAAAAAAAAAAAAAAAAGGCATTGATTTTTATGAACTTTTTCTAAGTACTGTAATGCTTTCAAATACATTTGTATTTTATCATTTTTTTAAATTAATAATGGCACCCATCCACATTTGGAGACCAGTCATACATAGAGGTACAAGATAGTCATAGTCAACCACATGATGGCTTGAAAACTAATGCTTTTGAGTCTTGACTTAGTTCCAAAGACGACATATGACCATGGGCAGGTTCCTTCACTATTTTTTATGGGTCTTAGTTTCATCTATGCCTGAGACAGGGATGTATTAGTTGACCTTTAAAATTTCACCCCTGACATTCTCATAAGTTTATATGAGAAAAAACATTTTAGGCAAGAATATTTCAGAAGTTGTGTTTTTGCTAGATAAGTTAATGTCTAATTTCACAATCAAATTTCACCCCTGCTAAAGATGATGTGTCAGATTTTGGTATTTGCCAATGCTCTTCCAGAGGAATTTAAGATAATTCAATCAGGTAAATAGTTAAGGGCAGTAAATGCTTCATATTTTTTTAAAGTTGTCCAACTGAAAAGTTACAAACTCAGTTTGTCCGTAATTGATTTATCAATAACGAGGACAGACCTAGCAAGGAATAAATACTTAATAAATCTCCAACTTATCATTCTTTCTACAGTTACAGTCTTATAACTAGTTGCTGCTTGAACTGAAAACTTCCTGATTACACACCAGGAGTGCACATTACTAAAATAGAGGGATTTTTCATTTCCACAAGTTGCTACAAATGTGTGTGTTTTACATTCCTCACCAGAAATTTAAGCTCACCCAAAGTTTTCATATTCTGCAGGCTCTAATTAAGATGGAATATATCTTTAAACAATAAACTTCATGGCATAAAACTTTTGAGAAGCTACTAAAAGACACCATTTTTCTTTTCTTTTCTTTCTTTTTTCCTTTTTCTTGATGGAATCTCGCTCTGTTGCCAGGCTGGAATGCAATGGCGCGATCTCGGCTCACTGCAAGCTCTGCCTCCCAGGTTCAAGCGATTCTCCTGCCTCAGTCTCCCGAGTAGCTGGGACTACAGGCACCTGCCACCACGCTAGCTAATTTTTGTATTTTCAGTAGAGGTAGGGTTTCACCATGTTGGCCAGGATGGTCCCAATCTCTTGACCTCATGATCCGCCCACCTCAGCCTCCCAAAGTGCTGGGATTACCAGCATGAGCCACTATGCCTGGTCAATTCACCATTTTTCAAAGGTACTGTTGGTATTGGAGATATATATCTGGCTGGGGATATATATTCCTGGGATCATCACTGAGTCCCTCTTCTCCCCTCCACCTACCTCATCTAATCAATACCAACAGATTCTACTTCTTAGCTATTTCCCAAATTCACCCAGTCTTGTACACGTCATTGCCATAATGATGTTCAGGCCATTATCATTCCTCATTTAGATTAATGCAAGGCACTGGAACTTCTATTTGGTGTTCCTGATATTTGTTGTTGTTGTTGATACTTCATGGTTGTCCATATTTCTGGGGTACATGTGATATTTGATACATGCAAAGACTGTGTAATGATCAAATCAGGGTAACTGGGATATCATCATGACACCCACTACCACCTCCTACAATCCATTCTCCATACATTAACCTAAATCATCTTCTTAAAATATAAATCTGATGATGCTATTCCCGTTCAATGTTTTCATTACTGTTAGTAAAATCTGAGTTCTTCTGCCATACATACAATATTCTATTCTATATTCTGCTTCAACTTCATTTTCTGATCCGCTCCACTCCTGTCATGACATTCAATATTCCAGTTGCATTGAATTCTTTACAATCTACTAAATAGGCCTTTTTCTCTCTTCCCTCCAAGTCTGTTTTTATGAGTCTTGCTCTGGCCAGAATGTCCTTCTGTCCTTCCCATTCTTTATCAAGTTCCTCTCACCCTTGAAGACTAGGCTAAGGCATTCCTTCTTGACAGGCTTTCCTGAACTACCCAGCCATCCTGTGTGCCCCCTTTCCCCAAACATTGAGAATGCCCATACCAAGATTCTGTTGCTCTCTTCATCACCTTTCTATACCTCCTGAAGAGGAGAGAATACTTACCCAAATAGGTTAATTTCCATGATATCTGTTTGTCCAGGTTTACCATTTGATGGGATCACTGGGCATTGAAAGATGATACTCACATGCACAGTGCTCTCTTCTGGTTCCTGTCTCTTGCAACAGGATGAGTCAGAAAACAGGCTTCCACTTTTACTTTTTTTTTTTTTTTGATGCTTTCTTCTCACTATGTAAGAAAGCCTAAGGGTAGGTTAAACATCATGTTCCCTCTTCCTCTTCTTTTAGCTGCTTTGGTTTCTTCTGGACTGTGACCTTCACAATTGTTTTTTACCTTTTTTTTTTCCTCCCTGTAGGTAAGCCAGAAAGGCTAGAGGTAGCTAGGGTCAAGTAAATGTGCCTTCATAGAAGAACTAAACTTCTGGCAAAGTCTTTTCCTTGAAGAGTAAACCTATTGACAGAGAATATTCTGGGATTACTTCACAAAGGTTATTTTTTCCCTCTCCCTGCCAGAATCAGGAGGAGGCAATTGTTGGCTCTTATTTGTGATAATCTGATAGGGGGTTCCCCCAAAAAGGATGGGGCTCCACTTAAAAATGCCACCCTATCAGTTCTCACCCTCAAACCAGACCACACTTAACCTCCAAAAGTTCTTCATAGTTGTCAGGTGTGTTTCTACCAGCATATGGTTTTTGTGGCTTCTACTTAAGGCAATAAGATAATGGCTAGAATTCATTATATTTGCCTGTCTCTGCAGATTTCAGGATGGTATTTGCTCTGTAACCTCAATTATCTGATTGATCCAAGAAAAGGTGATTTTCAGTGTATTCAGATGTATTTTTACTACAATGACAGGAATGATAATTTCCAAGTTCTTTACATGTCATATCTACTTTTGTTCATCTATAGCACTTATCACCTGCTGACACACTATGTCATTTATTTATTTATGTTTATTACCTGTTCCTCATGCTAAACACAATTGCTGTGGAGGCCAATTAGTGTATGTTTACTGTCCTAAACAAGAACCCAAAACAGGGACTTACCTCTTTATATCTGTGTTTCAATTAACATAAGGGAATAATTATTCATTTACAATGTGTTCTGTTGGGGGTGAATGATGGGCCCTGAAGAAAAGTAATATTGGTCCTGGCACGGTGGCTCATGCCTGCAATCCCAGCAATTTGGGAGGCTGAGGCGGGTGGATCACTTGAGGTCAGGAGTTTGAGAGCAGCCTGGCCAACATGGCTAAACTCTATCTCTACTAAAATACAAGAAAAGAAAATTAACTGGGTGTGGTGGTGCACACCTGTAATGGGAGACTGAGGCACAAGAATGGTTGAATCCGGGATGCAGAAGTTGTAAGCTGAGACTGGGCCACTGCACTCTAGCCTGCGTGATGAAGTGAGACTCTGTCAAAAAAAAAAGAAAGAAGAAAGAAAGAAAGAAGAAAGAAAGAAGGAAAGAAAGAAAGAAAAAACAGAAAATTAACATTGAGGTTCGGTCAGGTTAATGATTTAAGAACCACTATAGGCTATATCACAGGCCATAAAACATACCTTAACTAATGCTAAAGAACAGAAATCGTACAAAATATGTTATCAGATAACAATGGAATTTAACCAGATATCAGTACCAGAAAAATAGATGGAAAATCTTCATATATTTGAAAAGTAACATTTTTCTAAATGATATATGCATCAAAGAAGAAGTCTCAAGAGAAATTAAAAATTATTTGAACTAAATGAAAATGTAACTGCAACTCTATGAAATGTAGTGGGTGCAGTGAAAGCTGTCCTCAGAGGGAGACTTGCAGCATTGAATACATGTATTAAAAAATAGGAAATCTAAAATCAGTAAAGAAAGAAGAGCAATTTTAGTCTCAAGCAAGCAGAATAAAAGAAATGACCCAAATTAGAGAAGAAATCAATAAAATAGAAAACAGAAATCAATAATTAAAATCAACAAAACTCAAAGCTGGTTCTTTATAAAGATCAATTCAACAGATAAAACTGTAACCAGCCTAACCAATAAAAGGTGAGAGAAAAGCTGGGCGCAGTGGCTCACGCCTGTAATCCCAACACTTTGGGAGGCCGAGGCGGGTGGATCATTTGAGGTCAGGAGTTCAAGTACAGCCTGGCCAGCATAGTAAAACTCCGTCTCTACTAAAAATACAAAAAAATTAGCCGGGTGTGGTGGTGCGCTCCTATAGTCCCAGCTACTCGGGAGGCTGAGGCACCAGCATTGCTTGAACCCGGGAGGTGGAGGTTGCAGTGAGCTGAGATCGTGCCACTGCACTCCAGCCTGGTGACAGAGTGAGATTCTGTCTCAAAATAAAAAAGAGAGCGAGAAGAAACAAGTTACTAGTATTATAAATGAAAGAGGCATCATTACTACTGATCCCATCATAGTACAAACAATTCCATCCCCACACATTTAATACACATATGAAATAGACAAATTCTTTGAAATACATAAACTATCAAAACCCACAAAGAAGACACAGAAAATCTGACTAGGTCTGTATCTATAAAAGCAACTGAGTCAATAATTAATAAACTTCCAAAAAACAAAGCTCCAGATCCAGATGTTCTCACTGGTGAAGTCTACCAAACATTTAAGCAAAAAACTAACTAAATAAATAAGTGAGAAAAAAAGTTCAGTATTTCTTCCAAAAAATAGAATCAGAGATAAAAATTACTAATTCATTTTATGCAGCATTTCACTAATAGCAAATTCATATAAAGACATTGCAAAAAAGAAAAACCATGGACAAATACTTCTCATGAGCATAGATGTAAAAATTCTCAAAAAATCATCAGATTGAATCCAATGCTATATAAAAATAATTATATATTATGAGAAGTTGGGATTTATTCCAGGCATGCAAAATTGGTTCAACATGTGAAAATCAATTAACATGATCCGCTGTGTCAATAAACTTAAAAATAAAACCATATGGTCATTCAGTTGTAACCTAAGCAGCATTTGAGAAGAATCTAACACACATTCAACATAAAAACTCTCGGCAAACTGTAAACAGAGGAGATTTTCCTTAACATGGTAAAGAACCACGAAAGCCTAAAGTTAACATTATACTTAATGGTAAGAAATTGGACACTATTTCCTGAAGATTGGGAACCAGGCAGGAATGTTCCTTCGCACCACTCCTATTGAAAATCATACTGGAAGTATCAGTGAGTGCAATAATACAAGGAAAAGAAATAAAATGTATATAGCGTGGGAATGAATTTGCAGATAACATAATTGTCCCTGTAGAAAATTCCAAAAATCAACAAAAACTCCTGCAACTAATAACTAAACATAAGAAAGTCACAGATATAATATTAATATATAAATATATATTGTTTTCCTGTATATCACCCCCAAATATACAGAATTTGAAATTAAAATGCAATATCATTTACATTAGCATCAAAAAATGAAATACTTAGGTATACATCTAACAAAATATATTCCGTATCTATATGGTGAAAACTATGAGAGTCTGATGAAAGAAATGAAAGAATATCTAAATACATGGAGAGATAGTCTGTGTCCTTGGATTGCAGGACTCCATATGGTCAATATGCCAATTATTCCTAGCTTGATTTATGTAGATTCCATGCAATATCAATCAAATGTATGGCAAGCTATTTTGTGGGAAGAGAGAAACTGATTCTAAAATTTATATGGAAAAGAAAAAGACCCAGAAAAGACAAGAAACACTGAATTTGAACAACCAACTTGGCAGACTGACACTAACCAACTTCGTGACTTACTATAAAGATACAATAAACAAGGCAAAGTGGTATTGCCAAAACAATACATAGATGAAGAGAACAGAATAAACAGTGCAGGAATGGACTCACTCAAATATAGCTAACTGATCTTTGACAAAAGAATAAAGGAAAGTAAACAGTAAAAATATTCTTTAAATAAATTGTACACCCATATGTGAAAAATACATAAACAAACCTAGAGAGAGTCTATGAAGCTTTTGCAAAAATTGATTCATAATGTATTGCTCACATAGATACAAAATGGAAACAATAAAATTTCTGTAAGAAAACATAGGGGGAAAATGTAGGTTACTTTTATACTTGCAAAACACACATTTAATAAACATTTTGAATCCAAAATATACAAAGAACTCCTAAAACTCAATAAGATAGATAAAAAACTAATTTAAAAATGAGCAAGACTTCTGAACACAAACCCTCAGATATACAGATAGCAAATAATCGTATAAAAATGCTCAATGTCATTTTCCATTAGGTAACTGTAAACTAAAGCAACAATAATTATCATCACATCCTTATCAGCATAAATAAACAAAATATTAATAGTAAAAAAAAAAAAAGCCACTGGAACTCTCACTCATTACTGTTGGTAAAGCAAAATGGTTTAACAATGTTGGATAAAATCTGGCAGTTTCTTACAAAGCTAAACATAGACTTACCACAAAAATCACACTCCTATGTATTCAACCAGCTAATTTTAAAACTTACACCCATGCCAAAAATTGCACGCAAGTGTTTATAATGGCTTTATTTGTAGTCACCAAAATGTGAACACAACTAAGGTGCTCTACAATAGGTGAATGGTTAAACATTTGTAGTACATCCATACAATGGAATACTATTTAGTATTACAAAATGAGCTATCAAACCACAAAAAGACATGGATGAATCGCAAATCTCTATTGCTAAGTTAAAGAAACCTATCTGAAAAAGCATCATGCTGTATAATTCCAAATATATGGCATTCTGTAAAGGGGAAAACTCTAGGACAAAATGTTGAGCTGCTGTCAGAACCCAGAGCTGGGGAAGAGAGGATTAGACAGATGAAGCATAGGGAATTTTTAGGGAGGTGAACTTTTGATTTAATACTGTACTGGTGGATACATGACACTATGCATTTGTCAAAATCCATACAAGTTTACAGTACAAAGAATTATTCTTAATGTATTCAAGTTTTAAAAAAAGTAAGTGGTCAGGTGGCCCAGGATGGAATGCAGAATGTGAGAGGAGAATTTCATTGCATTACAAACGTATGAAATAACCTCACTGGAATGAGTAGAGGAAGTAGGCATGTTGACCTAATTAACTTTGAAAATGAGTGTGGTCTTGAATACCAAAGCCAAATTAAACTACACATAAACACTGTACTCTAATTGATAAGGTTGTTTCCAACAGAGATATGGATTAACAATTCTGAAAACACTATAAATGAATACTGAAATTGAGCAATTAAATAAATAGATGGCAGATGATGGGTGCCAGGTTTCTCAGTGTTGCAGTAGGAGTATGAAGATAAGCAAGAGGAAGACCTAGAATGAATATGTGGTAGTAGATTACAATTGAAAACATCAGTGTGAACTCATGTTTAACTTAATAAATACATAGATAATTACATATAGAAATAGCTATACACACATATACATATGGAGTATCACTTATGCAAAATGCTTGGGACCAAAGGGTTTCAACATTTAGAGTTTTTCAGATTTTGGAATATCTACATTTTACTTACCAGTTGAGCATCCCTAATCTAAAAATCCAAAATCTAAAATGCACGAATGAGCATTTCCTTTGAGTGTCATGTTGGCACTCAAAAAGTAGCAGATCTTTGAGCATATGGAATTTTGGATTTTTGGATTACAGATCCTCAACCTAGATTTCCTTGTCCTGTTAGCTAAGACGGCCCCAAAGTAATGACACCATCAATGAGCACACCTAGTTCCAAGATCTTGGTTTCTAACACCATTCTCTAATAAAAGGAACCAGGGCTCATTGAAGAAATAGCTGACTGTGGGCCTGGGGCAGAAAACATACAAGAGAATGGGGAATCCTGTAGCAGAAAGTAATAAAATGTTAAAGAAATAAAAACCTACAAAGGATAGGACATGTCAAATGGGGATAGGAGCGAAATATAAGAACTTCTGTTCACCAAACCTAGAAAAATTATTTGAGCAACAAAATATAGCATCATTAAACTACAGCCAAATATATATATACATATATATGGATCAGGCCATGGTGATATAAATATACAACTGAATAAAAACTAAGTTAGTTTTGGTAGAAAACCTAAAATCAAAATCAATGGGGGAGAACAGGCAAATCTCCTGTACATAAATATTCCAAACAATTCATGTGAACACTCTGCTCTCAAGGAGATCTCGCATAACTTCCCACTCCTTGAGTGTGGATTGTACATTTATACTGTACTCCTTCCAGAGTACAGTATAAAAAGGTGGGGGAAGGAATAATTTTGTAGTGGAGAAATCTGACAAATACAAGCTCAGCCAAGTAATCAGAGTCAATGTCAACAGTGATAAGTCATGTTGATACTTTTTACCCTTGCTATCATGTGATAACAATGACATTTACCTTAGTCAGTTTGAGCTGTTATAACAAAGTAGTATAGACTGGGTGGCTTTTGAACAACTAAAATTTATTTATCACAGTTGTAGCAATCGAAAGTCTGAGATAGGGGTGCCAGCATATTTGAGTTCTTGTGAGGGCCCTCTTCTGGGTTGCAGATGGTAAACTTTATTTTTATTTTTATTTCTGGGGTACATGTGCAGGATGTGCAGGTTTGTTACATAGGTAAACGTGTGCCATGGTGGTTTGCTGCACCTATCAACCCATCACCTAGGTATTGAGCCCAGAATGCATTAGCTATTTTTCCTAATGCTCTCCCTCCCCCTCCCCCCACCAGCCAACAGGCCTCAGTGTGTGTTGTTTCCCTCCCTGTGTCCGTGTGTTCTCATTGTTCAGCTCTCACTTATAAGTGAGAACACGTGGTGTTTCGTTTTCTGTTCCTGCATTAGTTTGCTGAGGATAATGGCTTCCAGCTCCATCCATGTCCCTGCAAAAAACATGATCCCATTCTATTTATTTATTTATTTATTTATTTATTTGAGACAGAGTCTCGCCCTATTGCCCAGGCTGGAGTGCAGTGGCGCAAT
Source organism: Papio anubis (assembly GCF_008728515.1). Classification (NCBI taxonomy): domain Eukaryota; kingdom Metazoa; phylum Chordata; class Mammalia; order Primates; family Cercopithecidae; genus Papio; species Papio anubis. Next base: position 9,452,236 of record NC_044996.1, on the reverse strand, counting down.
CTCAGCTCACTGGAACCTCTGCTTCCCAGGTTCAAGCCTCAGCTTCCCGAGTAGCTGGGATTACAGGCATGTGCTACCATACCTGGCTAATTTTTTGTATTTTTAGTAGAGGCGGGCTTTCACCATGCTGGCCAGGCTGGTCTCGAACTCCTGACCTCGTGATCCACCCGCCTCAGCCTCCCAAAGTGCTGGGATTACAGGCGTGAGCCACTGCGCCTGGCTTGATCTCATTCCTTTTTATAGCTGCGTAGTATTCCATAAAGCTGTGAAATAAGTAGGTATTGTTTCAATCCACTGTCTTTGTGGTAATTTGTCCAGCAGTAGTAGATTACTAATACAGAAATTGAGAGGTATATCTATGCAGCTAGCTAGGGAGAAATGCAGAAAACAGCAGGAGAGCAGAAGAGTAACATGACCTGATGTAGACTGTAACAGGGTCACTTTGGTCGCTGTATTGAAGTTAGACTGAACGGGGCAAGGTCAGAGGAGCCTGGAGGGCAGGTGAGAGGATGCTGCAGTAGACCAGTCGAGAGATTATTTTGGTCTGGGCTAGGGTGGTGGTTGTGGAGGTGATGGAAAGGAGTCAGATTCTGGGCTTAATTTGAAGGCAGTGCCAAATGAATTTCTTGATAGAGTGAAAGCGGGATATGAGAAAGGGAGGAGTCAAGAATGACTCCAAGGTTTATAAACTGAGTAACAAAAGAATGGAGCTGATATTTACTGAAACGGAGAATCAAGTAAATCCTGGGCTGGAGTCCCTCCTCACTGCATTTTCCTCCCAAGAGTTGTAACCTAATTCTAAGAGTTACATTTTAAAGTGAAAGTGTCCTAGGCAAAAATAACTATATCAATAGAACACTTGATGACGTTTTTTGATCTCCTACATGCCACACACTATTCTGAGTGTTTTATATATCTCTAATTATCTTAACAGTCCTATGCAGAGGTACTCTTAACTCCTATATTTTAAAAATGAAAATATTAAGGATAAGAGAGGTTATACTTGCTTCCAGGTCCACACACTGTAAGTTGTGGAGCATAATGTTTATGAACACATAAATACAAGTTCTAGAATCAGGGAAACCGTACTCAAAACTTAGTTCTAGGCTGAGCACGGTGGCTCACGCCTGTAATCCCTGCACTTTCGGAGGCTGAGGCAGGCGGATCACGAGGTCAGCAGTTCAAGATCAGCCTGGCCAACATAGTGAAACCCCGTCTCTTAAAAATACAAAAAACAATTAGCCGGGTGTGGTGGCGGGCGCCTGTAGTCCCAGCTACCTGGGAGGCTGAGGCAGGAGAATCGCTTGAACTCAGGAGGCAGAGGTTGCATTGAGCCAAGATCGCACACTACACTCCAGCCTGGGCAACACAGCGAGATTCTGTCAAAAAAAAGAAAATCTTAGTTCTAGTTTTTACTATCCATGTGATCTTGAATATGCTATTTAATGTCTCTGAGCCTGAATTTCCTAATAGTAAGTGAACTGGGACCTTTTGCAAGCGTTAGTTTATCACCCTCAAAGTGATCCAATGAGGCAGATTCTATCACCAGATACAGAGTCTAATGATTAGATCAGTGAAACAGCCTGCCTGGGTCACACACCCATGGGTATTTGTGCGATGGTTCCCAGGGAGAATATGGGAATGGATTGGTGCCAATACACTTCGCATACTCTGCTGATGGCGAGATGTTGGCATTTCTACGGAGACAGCTATTTTGACAGCAATGCTGATTAAACAATTCTACTGACTAGAAATAGTGTAGACATTTTATTAATCAAAACTACTGATCTTTCTGAGTTTTATTAAACTGGTTGCTATTTAAGTTTCTGGAATAATAATAGGAGCTGCTAACTGTTGAGTGTTTCCTACATGCAGGACACGGCAATAAATGTCTTATTTTATATGTGCTAATAGATATAGTCTTCACGGCCTTGTCATATAAAGATTCACATTTTCTTGTTTTATAGATAAGGCAAGTGAGACATGCAAAGTAGCTTATTATCATTAAATAACTAGTATATGACCCATCTGGGCTGACTTCAGATCTGATGCCCTTAACCACTGCAATTTTGAGATTGACCACTTACTGTGAGCTAAGTGATACGGCAAATTCATGATATTTTCCTGTTGTTTAAATAAGGCAGAGATGGCTCCTGTGTATTTGCTGAAAATAGTCCCATGCTGTTTCTTATACACCTTTAAATTGCTTTAAATATTGCCCAACATAAACATATTTTTAACCATTTAGAGCCTATTTATTCTACATATCCTCATAAAATTTCACCCAATGTCTGCTAGCCATACGTAAGACAAATATTGTAGCTGTAAAGATCCCAAACCACTGCTCTTCTTCAGAGCCCTTTGATTCAGAGACTACGGTGCTGCTGAGCAACATCACCGAGTATATAAACCCCCTCTTCAACTTGCCTCTCCCCCAGAGTGTCCCTTGACTGATTCCTCTACAGAGTGGTGGCCCATGACTTTATCTCTGGAAGGTCTCCTGCTGGGAGTGACTTCCTGTCCCATGTCCCAAGTCCCATGCAATCTTATCCATATGCTGCCCAACAAAGCTTGTGTGCCTCTCATGATCCTGTCTCTTTCTTAATAAGCCCAGAAATACTTGAACTCGCTACATTTTCTCATCAGGACTAAATCATAGGCCTTTATTAATTTACTTTGTGTTTTTGTTGTAACATCTTTATTTGTGGTATAATTTATATACCATAAAATGTATTCATTTTATGTGTCCAATTCAACAACTTTTAGTACATTTTCAGAGTTGTGCAACTATCACCACAATCCAACTTTAGAACAATTCCATTCTCCAAAAAGAAACTCATGCCCCATTTATAGTAACTCCTTGTTCCCATCTCTAACCCCAGGTGACCAACTAATCTACTTTCTGAATCTGTAGATTTGCCTATACACTTTCTATAACATTTTATCAAGACAAAAAGCTGATTTTGACCCAGATGAACCAATTTTTAGTTATATAGTTACTTTAGACAAGTCTAAATGGTATTTTAGCAAGTTTATAAAGGCTCTAAAAGTCTGTAGTAAAATATATGTGTGTGTGTATCTATCACAGATGTAATGTAACTCCCTTAAAGACTATAACACTTTTGCATCCACTCATTCGTTTGAGCCAAACAACATCATGAGGAAGGCAGAATTCTATAGTAGCATTAATAGGACATAGGCTCTGCAATCAGAGCTGAGTTCTATTTAAGCTCCATGGGAATATAGACTATATCCATCAGGTTCACCACTATGCCTTTAATATTTAGCTGGATGCCTGGAACATAAGAGAACCTCAGTAACTGTTAGGGGGGTTAAAAAAGGAATGAAAGAAAAGAACAAATGAACTCTGTGACTCACCAGCAAGCTACAATGTAAACTTGATTTCACTGAGCCTCTAGCATCTACAAATGTGGGAAAACATCCATCTCCTAGAATTGGGAAGATTGAATGAGATGATGTTTGTTAAGTGCTTGACACACAGCTAAGGGTAGTGAGGTGCAGAAAAGTTTAGTTACTTGTCCAGTGATATATGTCGTGCACTGTAGTGTTGGAAGAAGGGCTCAAATTCAGACCTGTCTTTCTGCCCACCTGAGAAAGCCATTAAACAGTAATTTACAGAATGTTTTGACAGACAGCTGAAACGAGCACAGATCATTGTGACTAGGTGCTATATTATTACAGAGAGGTGCAGTGATGGTGGAATTAAATGGTCCTACAATGTCATGTTTCTTCTCGGTAACAGTGGTCAGTGGTAGAAAAATCCCTTAGTGCAAGCCTATGTGATTTCAGAGTCCATCCTTTATAGTAAACGCCTTGCCTCACCTATTACTTATCTCCAGTCCATAAAATGGTGTTTGATCACTTTAAATCCTCTTCTCTGCTTGGCTTTGATTGCAAAACGTGGTCAGGTTAATTGGTACAATTAAAGTGTTCCTGGGGGATAATTACCCCTTTTATTTTCTATGTGTGAAGAAGGAGGATGACTGGTCCTGAAAATGGGATCCCTGTGGCACACTGAAAAGGAGAATTAAATACACAGTGAGATGAAGCCCAGAAAGCATTTTCTCTTGTCCTTAATATAATTAGCCAATAAAAGCATATGCAGTCTCTTATATCTATTTCCGCCAATTCACACACCTTAGAGTAGGCGGAAAGAAATGATCTTGCATCTGAAATAAGAGAAAGCCGATGTCTGAGTCAAGGAAGTAGGAGTGAGCAGGAGGACTGGAGAGGTTTTTGTACATCTCCACCAACCTTGCCCTCCTTTCCCACCTGACACATCACCACACCATTGTTATTGCCAGGCCTTTCTGCTGAGTTTTGAGATACAACAGCCGCTGACAAAGTACCTTTCTGTTTTCTAGATTCCAGCCCCCGACACAACAGGAGTCTCCTCTGAGGATTCTGCCAGCGATAAAGCTCTCGTCCCCCACAGCTCCCAAACCACTCTCAGGCCTGAAGAGTGCTGCCCTGTCTTCAACACCAAAACTAATCCTGGGCTTCCGGAACTAAGGTGTATTCCCCAGCAAGACTTAAAGTCCACTCAGGAAAGTAGTATGGTAAGTCTTCTACCTTAAAAGCTGTTATAACTTCAATGCTTAGCAAATTGGGGGGGTTAGAAATTGCAAAACACTCTTTACACCCTGCAACTTGTATTAATGAGAGACAGGACTAGCTGGATTTCTTAGGCCAACTAAGAATCCCTAAGCCTAGCTGGGAAGGTGACTGCTTCCGCCTTTAAACACGGGCTTGCAATTTAGCTCACACCCGACCAATCAGATAGTAAAGAGAGCTCAAACTCTAATTAGGCAAAAACAGAAGGTAAAGAAATAGCCAATCATCTATTGCCTGAGAGCAAGGCAAAAACAGGAGATAAAGAAATAGTCAATCATCTATTGCCTGAGAGCACAGTGGGAGGGACAATGATTGGGATATAAACCCAGGCATTCCAGCCAACAAGGGCTACCCTTTTTGGGTCCCCTCCCTTTGTATGGGAGCTCTGTCTTCACTCTATTAAATCTTGCAACTGCACTCTCTTTTGGTCCATGTTTGTTACGGCTGGAACTGAGCTTTCGCTCGCCATCCACCACTGGTGTTTGCTGCAGTCACAGACCCGCCGCTGACTTCCATCTCTCGGGATCCGGCAGGGTGTCTGCTATGCTCCTGATCCAGCAAGGCGCCTATTGCTGTTTGGATCAGGCTAAAGGCTTGCCATTGTTCCTGCACAGCTAAGTGCCCAGGCTCGTCCTAATCAAGCTGAACACTAGTCACTGGGTTCCACAGTTCTCTTCCATGACCCATGGCTTCTAATAGAGCTATAACACTCACCACACGGCCCAAGATTCCATTCCTTGGAATCCATGAGGCCAAGAACCCCAGGTCAGAGAACATGAGGCTTGCCACCATCTTGGAAGTGGCCCACCACCATCTTGGAAGCAGACTGCCACCATCTTGGGAGCTCTGGGAGCAAGGTAACATTGACAAGCACATTATGAAACATCCTTGTATTCAGGTTGAGTGACTTGAGCACCATGTGATTCAAAGACAATTTAGGCATCAAAGTGAATAGGCTCATTTATACAATGGATACGTTTCTCACAACCAGTCAATAACTAATGTTTCAAGTTGGGTGCAAGAACCGTGTTGAAATTGACATCCTTTAAAATGACATCCTTCTGAGTGATCAAGAGGAAGGGGAAACAGAAGAAACTTCAACAACAGAATAATAAGTATATGGCTTACTGGCTTATACTACAGCAAGCTGGAATCATCTGCCCATTGACTCCTCCAATTATGCTAAATTGCTAGAATGTAGACTGAAAACTGGTAGGAGTTTTGAAGTAATTTCACCCTTAACGGTTCTTAAATGTATAATTAAAAAATAAGTAGTGGAAAAGGTGACAGAAGAGAAATGGCTTTGGAAATAGAGCAAGCGTCACCACTACTACATGACCTTGAAAATATTTCTTCGTTCTGTGAATTTCAGTTTTCTTCTCTATGATTGGAAGTGATAGATCTTCCTTTGTAAGATTATTATGGGGACTAAATGAGCTAGGTACAAAGTGCCTAGCAGTAGGCCCACCATAGAAGAAATGTGTACTAAATGCTGGTTCTCACACCTTCTCAAGAAGACAGCCCATCATTGAAATGAGTTACAAAGTTCTTTGCGCATGGGAACTTTCCTAGACAGAAGGCGCATGACTTTCATCTACTGCTCAAAACTCCAGAAGGTTAAGAACCACCACAATAGACTGAACGTCCCAAAGGTAGGAAAGCCCCTTCCTTATTCATTTCTATATACACAGTGGCACATTATTTTGAGACATGAATCAAATATTCCTCCTGGAACTAGAGCAACCTATTGGTTTGATTACTAAGGACGGTTGCTTTCACATCTGTCAAGAACCCAGCTCTGCACTGGGTGCAAATTGTAGCAACAGTAGTATTAATAATAACTAGCCTTTATTGAACTCTTTGTATATTCTAGGAATTGGGCAAATGATCTTATGACTATTAATTTATTTAATCACCAAGCAATCCCATGAGGTAGCTATCATTATTATTATCCCCATTTTTAGAGGTGAGAAATTGAAGAAGAGAAAGAGAATCTTGCTTAGTTAGTGTTATACAATCAGTAAGGGGTGGAGCTGGCATAGGAATCAAGCAGTCTGACTAAGGGTCTTCCCAAACTAAATCTGAGAAACATACGTATCCTAAAGGAACTCACCATCACCTTAAATAGGTTTTTGAAAAGATATACTCTAAGAAATTTGGACTTGACACCACCCACTAGTGCCCAGCTGCTCCCTCCTCTGTGCTGGGGCTGGGATGCATGGCCCAAGGATCCCACACAGCTGGCTGGCTGGCTGGTTCCCAGCCACAAGCTGCCACAGCCTTCCCCTTCCCCAGCCAAGGAGTTTTACTCCAGCGAACAGTAATTAAGCTTAGACTTTTCTCCCTGGTGGAGGAAGCAGTTGCATAAGAATAAGAGATTCTTCCCCAGGCATTTTTAAACTGTTTCTTTTCTTCCCTTTTCTCCACCATGTCAGTCAACCTTAGAAGTTTTTCTTTTTCTTTTTTTTTTCCTTTTAGAAGACGTTTTTACTGGGCCAGGCCCCCCAACTGTCATTGCTTGTACTCTTTGTAAGGTTTTGGTTGTGAAAAAGGATTTGTGGGGCTAATCTTGGGTGGTGGCCAATCTGGTGTGCTTTGCATATCTGTATGGTTTGTGCTGCAAGCCCCTATCTTGCTTTACATCCTGGGGGCACGGCCCAGTAACCACTTGGCAAGGCTTTGTTTAGCAACCGTGCCTGAGGGGAGGAGCCCTCTCAGGTTTGATATCTGCGTTTTCCTAGCCCTGTCTCTTAAAGGGACCTACCCGGAGACTGGGTTTTCTTCTGCCTGTGTGTGTACTGTGTGTAATGTCTGTTGAAAGAGCTCTAATTAATTTGGCCTAAAGAAAGAAAAGCACTTGGATCAAGCTTTTTTTTTTTTAAGAGAAGTAAAAGCCGTGGTACCTTTCAGTTTACATGACTTTAGTTTTTGAGAAATAAAAGCAGCCATAAAGATTATTGGTGAAATGCAGGTCAGATGCAAGGTTTCCTTATTCTAATGGCAGTTAGATGTACTTCCTTAGAGGGGGCGATGAGAAGCCAGGTGGGAGGGGATCCCTGAAGAAACTCCAACCAGCGTGCCCACTGAGGTGGGGCCTCAGGAAGTCCAGGAAGTTTGCAGCAGGGAGGAGCCTGGCCCCTCCTCTTCCTGTGTGGAACCTGGGATTTAAGCTGCAGGCAGGAAGTGCTCTAGCAGGGACTCTGGCCTTGGGAGAGTCCCTGTTTCCCCCTTTTCTTCCTTTTCACCCAATGAAATCCTGTCTTACTCACCATTCAATTTGTCTGCAAGGCTGAATTTTCATGGCTATGGGACAAAGAACTCTGTCTTTAGCTGAACTAAGGAAAAGTCCTGCAACAATAAGAACATTATTTATGATAGCCAAAAAGTGGAAACAACTCAAATATCCATCAATATTTATGCAGTAGAACTTTTCTGGAATGAAAAGAAATGAGGTAACAATACATGCTACAACATGGAAGAATCTTGAAAACATTATGCTAAGTGAAAAATGCTAGACACATATTACCACATAATACCACATATTACAGTATTCCATTTGTATAAAACTAAGTGAAAAATGCTAGACACATATTACCACATAATACCACATATTACAGTATTCCATTTGTATAAAACTCTAGAAAATGTAAACTAATCTGTAGTGGCAAAAGGGAGATCAGCATCAGTGGTTGTCTGAGATAGAGCAATGGCAAGGGAGGATGGACGAGTGATTACAAAGGGGTATAAGGAAACTTCTATGGGTGATGGTTATGTTTATTGACTTGATTGTACTCATGGTTTTCTGGGAATATACATATGTTAAAACTTATCAGATTGCACACTTAAAAATATACTGTTTATTGTTTATCTCAAAGCCACTTTTAAAAATGACAGTAATACCACTTATATTCCAGGGTTGTTATGAGACTTGAATAAGATCATTTATGTTAAAGTGCCAAAAACTAACACAAAAATTTAACATAAAAATAACCGTTTAGTAAACAGAAGTTCTAACGTAATTGTAAATAATGGAGAGTCATTTGTTTATTGAGCAGAGGCATGAAAAAGCTAAGAATCTCATTTCAGCCATTATAGTAGATCAATTTTAGTTACCCCCCCTTCATATGTACCTTAAAAATGAATTAATGAATAAGTGTCCCAATGTACAAGTGCAAGTATATATGTATCTGTATTTGTGCACGTGTGTATATACATTAAGTACTCAATAATGTTGTCAACAGGTTCTTGGAAATTGATGTTAAGCGAAACTATATACTAAATGCCATAGGACCTTAACTCTTGTTTATATCAGCCTATGATAAAATTGGTTTCATTATATAGCCTGGCATTTTGCTTTAAGAAGTAGTTTCCAAGAACCTATGGATGACGTTAACTAAGGACTCACTGTACGTATGTATGTATGTGTGTGTTTACATGTATATACATTCACACCCATATATATGCTTACACTTTCTTGAGAAGTCCTTTCTACACAATGCATTGGAAACTGTCTACTTTATTTTCATTTCTATTGTTATAAAAGACCTCAGGGTTGTTTGGAATCAGTGGAATCAGCAATTTTTCCTATTTTTGATGAAAGTGGGAAGGAAGTATCATCAGCTCTATTTTACAGGTAAGGAAGTGAAGGATCACTAAGATTAAATTATATCTTTAGAATCACACAGCTAGTATGTAGCCAGGCCAGGAAACATATTCAGCATAATCTAACCCAAAACTCCATAGTAGTTTAGCTCTGCGAGGCTTTCTTCCCAAATTGCTAGATCTAGTATGTGGGTACATCACTAATACCACCTCAGCAGTCACATGTACATACAAATTACCAAGATAAACCTAGCCTCACAATTAGTGTCATGTCAGTGTCAGTGAAACCAAGGCTATGGTGAAGAGGAGAAGACTCCAATTCAACCAGCCATAAAAAAAAATCATTAAATGTATGATTCAAGTTGAGTTTATAGATATTTTAAGTTCAAGCTAATATCTATGCAATAGGAATCAAATTGTTGAGACATTCAGAAATCTTAGTGCTATATACAGATCTCTGGATGGAGTCATTTTATTTTGAAGTCTCATTTTTGTCTGTGTTCTCTGCTTATTTATTTATTTTTTTTAGAGGGAGTCTTGCTCTGTCACCAGGCTGGAGTGCAGTGGCGCAATCTTATCTCACTGCAACCTCCGCCTCCTGGGTTCAAGTGGTTCTCCTGCCTTAGCCTCCTGAGTAGCTGGGACTACAGGCACATGTGCCACCATGTCCAGCTAATTTTTGTATTTTTAGTGGAGACGGGGTTTCACCATGTTGGCCAGGATTGTCTCGATCTCCTGACCTTGTGATCCACCTGCCTCAGCCTCCCAAAGTGCTGGGATTACAGGCGTGAGCCACCGCAACCAGCCATTCTCTGCTCTTAAACTAAAATTTTAGTTTTAGTAGATGCTAAAGAAGATGTGGCTAAGTGTATCAAACTAATTTATCAAGTACTATAAATTGAACAGTTTAATCCTAAACATGAAATTTTAATAAAAGTGCCTTAATAAATCTTTAAGCATGTAAGGAAAAGTTACTTATAATCATTTTAGCTTTAAAAGAGATTTTCCACCTTTTATTTGAGGTCATAATAGATATAAGACCCCTAGGGAAATATAAAAATGAGAAATAAAAAGGCATTTTGTACAGTTATGGCTAATATTACAATAGCCTCATGTCTGGGATGTTAGACCTCATGCTTTGATCCCAGACAAGCTTAAGTTAGATTGTCAGCCCTGCCACTTCATAGTTTACTGGGTTGCACTAGGCAAGTGCTTAGTCTTTCTGGGATTCACTTTCTTATACTGTAAAATTGTGCCAATGGCAGTGCCTACCTTTAGAGTTGTTCTGTGAATTAAATAAGGTCATGTATGTTAGCAACCAGGAATGATTCAAGGTACATAGAAGTGCACTCAACAAATAGGGGATGCTATTAAAATAGAATTTGGGCTATATAGGAGTTTAATGGGTTTAACTTTACTCCATTGCCTTTCTGGGCTGCAGGCAGTAGTGGGAGCCCTGGGAAGTTAGCTCAATGATGGGTGTACACAGTGGTCCGAGGAAGGAACCTAGAACTGGGTTAAAGGATCCAATCCAAGTTCTGCATAATCAATGCTAATTGCACACTCAACTGAGGAGCGTCCAGAACATCACCTTGGCATATAAAGCATAGCTCTGACTTCACTTTTAACAATTGTTTGGGGCCGGGTGCAGTGGGTCACGCCTGTAATCCCAGCACTTTGGGAGGCCAAGGGCGGGTGGATCACATGAGGTCAGGAGTTCGAGACCAGCCTGGCCAGCATGGTAAAACCCCGTCTCTACTAAAAATACAAAAATTAGCTGGGCATGGTGGTGGGCGTCTATAATCCCAGCTCCTCGGGAGGCTGATACAGCAGAATCGCTTGAACCTAGGGCAAAGAGGTTACTGTGAGCCAAGATCGTGCCACTGCACTCCAGCCTGGGTGAAAGAGCAAAACTCCGTTTCAAATAAATAAATAAATAAAACAAAGTAAAATGAAAATTTAAAAAATGGAGTAACAGCTTTACAATAGCAATGCAAATTGTTAACAGTTTTGACAACTTTGTATGTGCTCTGCCCTATGTGAAACACTGTACATGCATTATCACATTGCATCCTTAATAATAATTATGAAATAGGTGCTATAATTATCCTTAGGTTATAGATGAGAAAACTGCTGTCTTGTCAGAAGGAAAGGTGCTGTTTGGTCTCTTTGCTGCCATCCCCATCTTTAGGAATTCTGGCTCAAACAAGCCACCTTCCAATTAGCAGTAACCCTCGTGTGTGTGTGTGTATGTGTGTGTATGTGTGTCTGTGTGCACACGCATGTGGATGCCTGTGTGTATTTGATGGCATTATATATGGGCTAGAAATCAGTTAATTGTTCTATGAAGTCTTTCTCTGATTAGGTCCTCATCTATTTTGTGGATATTGGTTTTGTATATAAAAGGATTGTCATCAGCATCCCAGCGATGCTTTTTTCCCCAACACCCATAGCAACAGCCTTTCTTTGTGAACTAAAGTAAGTTTGATACGATTCCTCAAACTAGAGTTTTGACAGTTAGGTAAGAAAAACAGATCAGTGAGTACATGACACCCATTGTGCTGTAGAATAATCATTTTAAATAATGTATATAAAATATCATGGCATTTTTTCTGGTTTACCTTTAAATTCGTTAGCATGCCAGAAATGCAATTGGCTAGCTGTGATCAGTCCCCATTCCCCAAAAGGCAAACACTTCATGGGTTGCCAGTGAGAAGTATCACCTGCATACCTGCGTAGAGACATTCTTTCTCTAGCACACAAGGCTTATCCCTGAGACTGGAAATATTGAGCAGTCTCTAATTGGCTAGAAGAGCCAGGCCTGGCAAGTCCAGAAGTAATTTCTAGGCTCTCTCCAACCCCACCCGAACTTAAACTTTGGCTTCATGTTTTATGAGTCTGAAGGCTGTATGCCCAGCTTCTGTAAAGGGGGAAATTTATAAGTCCCCAGGAATAAGAAAGAGGATAAAAGAGAGTAAAATGAGATACTAGAAACCTGGTGTAGAGAATACATAAGAGAATTGATCCCATAAATGTATCCTAAAGCTGGGACTCAGCATTCCAGCTCATCATCAAAAGAGATAAGCAATGCTATCTCAAGACCTAGGTTGCCATAAAAGAGTGTGGAATGAGTACAGTTAGGAATGGATCAGGCTAGTCTAGAGGTGGGTGCACATGAATAAATCAAGGGAGACAAATATTGTAAAAGTAATTATAAGGGACATTATGTTTAAGAAAGAGAATGTAGAATGCTATGTGACCATAAAATAGGGTGATAAAATGGGATAATAGCATGTGACCATAACCATAAAATAGGGTGATAAAATGGGATAATAGCATATGATGAAGGCAAAAGCAAGTATACAAATATTTTTTAAAAGCTTAATGTCCATTTAATAAATGGTGCGGGAAGAACTGGTTAGCTGTATGCAGAAAAATGGAACTGGACCCCTTCCTTACACCTTATACAAAAATTAACTCAAGATGGATTACAGACTTAAATGTAAAACCCAAAACTACAAAAGCACTAGAAGAAAATCTAGGCAATACCATTCAGGACATAGTCATGGGCCAAAATTTCATGACAAAATCACCAAAAACAATGGCAACTAAAGCAAATAATTGATGAACGGAATCTAATTAAACTAAAGAGCTTCTGCACAGCAAGAGAAACTATCATCAGAGCAAACTGACAACTTACAGAATGGGATAAAATTTTTGCCATCTATCCATCTCACAAAGGTCTAATATCTAGAGTTTACAAGGAACTTAAGTGAATTTTCAAGAAAAAAAATCATTAAAAACTGGGCAAAGGACATGAACAGACACTTCTCAAAAGAGGGCATTCATGTGGCCAAGAAACGTGAAAAAAAGCTCAACACCACTGATCATTAGAGAATTGCAAATCAAACCCACAATGAGATCCCATCTCACACCAGTTAAAATGGCAATTATTGTAAGTCAAGAAACAAGAGATGCTGGCGAGGTTGTGGAGGAAAAGGAATGCTTTTACACTGGTGATGGGAGTGTAAGTTAGTTCAACCATCATGGAAGACAGTATGGCAATTCCTCAAAGATCTAGTAGCAGAAATACCATTTGACCCAGCAATCCCACTACTGGGTATATACCAAAAGGAATGTAAATCATTCTATTATAAAGATAAATGCACACGTATGTTCATTGCAGCACTATTCACAATAGCAAAGACATGGAATCAACCCAAATGCCCATCAATGATAGACTGGATAAAGAATATGTGGTACATATACACCATGGAATACTATGCAGCCATAAACAGAAAGGAGATCATGTCCTTTGCAGGGACATGGATGATGCTGGAAGCTGTTATCGTCAGCAAACTAATGCAGGAACAGAAAACCAAACACCGAATGTTTTCACTTATAAGTAGCAGCTAAATGGTGAGAACACATGGACACAGTGGGGGTACAACACATACTGGGACCTGTCAGGGTGGAGGAAGGGAGAGCTTCAAGAAGAACAACTAATGGATGCTGGGCTTAATACCTAGGTGATGGGTTGATCTGTGCAGCAAACCACCATGGCACGTATTTACCTATGTAATAAACCTGCACGTCCTGCACATACACCCCAGAATTTAAAACAAAAGTTGAAGAAATAAAAGATTAATGTTTATAGTATAAAATATATGTCATGCCTGCTGATGACCATGCTAACTATATGGATGTAGCAAACTTTTGGAAGGCAACTCTGTTCTCTTTTGCCCTGCTATGGGAGAAGGAGGCCTTGTTAATGAGCTCTAAACAACTTGTCTTCTATGCCCCAGATTCCCAGAGGGCTTCTGATACATGTTAGGGAGTCTCTCTGACATAAGAGGCCCTAGAGCTTGTCCAGAAACTACTGTCTGAGTGCCACAGAGGATCCACTTATAATTAAAATACCATGATACAAATGCAAAATTAGCTTGGGCCTTTTTGGAAGAAATGTGCCAAGAGGGAGCCTGCAGGAAGAGGCCTCTGGAAGGTTATATTATTGTTTAAATATTTGTGCCCATCATAGAGAGGGTTGTACATCCGTGTCCTGCCCCGCCAGGCGTAGCTACAAAACTTAGTTTGGACAGTAAATAATAAGCAGAAGTGATCCATACCACAACCGAACAGAAGCCTTGAAAGCAGTATACTGTTTGCCACTGCCTTTCTTTTCCTTCTGCCACAAGAATAGTCATGTTCTTGTGAGGCACAGCTCCATCAGTACGGGTAAGAAAGATGGGTGGGCCGGGCGCAGTGGCTCAGGCCTGTAATCCCAGCACTTTGGGAGGCCGAGGCGGGTGGATCACAAGGTTAAGAGATTGAGACCATCCTGGCTAACACGGTGAAACCCCATCTCTACTAAAAATACAAAAATTATCTGGGCCTGGTGGCGTGTGCCTGTAGTCCCAGCTACCTGGGAGTCTGAGACAGGAGAATCACTTGAACCCAGGAGGCGGAGATTGCAGTGATCATCAGAGATCACGCCACTGTACTCTAGCCTGGTGACAAAACAAGACTCCGTCTCAAAAAACAAAAAAAGAAAGAAAGAAAGAAAGAAAGATGTGTGTAGACACCCCACAGTAGATGTGAGGCATGAGCAGGAGATCAAACTTGGCTATTATAAGTCATTTAGATTTTAGATTTTTTTTTTTGTTTCCACAGCATAAGCTGCTTGATAAAAGGTTCTTTTATCAGATGACTATGGATACCCCAGTTTAAAGTTTTCTATGATGAGCTAAGAAGGACAGCTAATAATTGAGCACTTCATTCGTTACGAATTTCCACTGAAGCAAGACCAAAAATTTGGCTCTGAGCCCAAAGATACTTACTACCATCTGCATACAACAAAGTTTCATTAAAAATAACAAGCAAATACAACTATACTGGTTGCCTTTATTAGGTTATTAGGCTGCATGTGTCAAAACAACTCCTATCTAGCAACTAAGGAGGGTGGTCTTATTGGGGAAGAAGAGATAATACACCCAGAAAGAAGCTGAATCCTCACTTGACCTCTAAGGATGCCTTTCTCTCTTCCCTACCGCTTAATAACCAGACCCAATGTCTTTACAAAGATAGACATTTCACAACAGTTTTTTTACTTAGGATGACTATGTGGGGTTTCCACATTTGAATGAAGCCGATGATACTAACCAAGGCAAACTTCTAAGGGAAGGCTTCATAATGTTAAATCCATAATGCTGCATGTTTAAAGACCATTTTGAGGCACTCTTTCCACAGATAGATTCTCAGAGACATAAGCCTGCCTTTTACATTGACTCTCCCCTCCTGCCTCTTGGCTACTTACTCTCTCCTAGAGTTTTGCCACGATGGACAGCTACAACAGAGTCAATTCATTCAGAAACTATTGAAATGCCTTCATGTTCTAGACATTATAGGGAGGAACAGCATGACTAAGGGTTTCATCCACCCTTGAGGAGTTGCTCTGTTGAGAGCGAGGGCTACTAAGCCACTTGCAATTACAGAACCACCAGGTAGTTCTGTAATTCCAGCCTGGATGAGAGTTACCTGGCTGAGTAGAAGCCAAGAGTCATGTGTGTGCTGAGGAAGAAAGAGCCATACCCTAATTGCTGGTCAGCGCAGGGTTGGGCCTAGCGCTTAGTATGTGATAGGATCCAGTGACCATCAGAAAGCACTGAGCCATGGTAAGGGATTGGACAAAAAAATTGTCCAATCTCTTTCCATGAATTGTATTATATTATAACAGAGGTCTGCGGTGGGTGCTTCAGGGCAGCCTCTTCTTGCTGTGGTTGGGCAGACTAAAGCCTTGACGCATCTGCACTCACCACATCCTGTGGCATTTTCCGAGAGTCATGGAGAAGAGGTTGAAGTTCAAGAATCAAGCCCAAGCAGGAAAAGAAAGAAAGGACAACTATGATGGCATTATCAGAGAGTCTGAAACCTTGGGGAAGCAGTCACTGGAGAAAGGACAGAAAAGCTTCAAGTACTTTCCTTAGTTAACCAGTACCCTGCTATGGAGACTTTTACAATACTTCTGTGGGTGCAGGCAATGTTGTAAGACAAGAGGGCTTATAGCACAGTCTAGAAGCAGGACTGGCATGTCCTCATCTACCACAGACCAAAAGCCCAGATAAAAGTCTGCAAATGGACCGAGATTGGGGCCAGAAAAATAGAGCAAGGTGCTTGTTCTTGACACCTCTTAAAGGTGAGTAAATTCCAATGAAATTTTGTATTCTGTCTGGTAGGCTCAGGAAAGGCCTCAGAGCTGCAGCATGGTTAGGAGTTAGTAGATGGAGGACCCCCCCCCCCCCCGCCGCCTTGTAAGCAGCACTTGTGCGGGCCTGGAAATAGACAAGGGGAACTTCGCTTTCTGGGAGCATTTAGTTCACAGGAATAATAAGAATGCACAAATGAGCTTGCATACCAAATGGTTAAGATTCATAGCATGAAAATGCTCTGTCTGCTACCCTGTAGTGACCTCTGCTCCCCACAGAGGCCCTGGGGTCCTTGAGAGAATTCACCTGATAAAGAAGCAAATGCTGCTGGCCTGTCTTTGGTTTAGAAGAGGACAACATGGGCTGAGTCCTGTTATTGGTAATGGATCTGCCAAGCTCCATTCCTCCCCTAACTGGAACCCTGGCAATCCACATGGTGAGCATTAAAGCCTGGTTCAAAAGATCAGTGTCTGTTCTTGGACTTAGCTGAATTCTCTTAAGTGTACAGGCCATGGTCCTGGCAGCACTGGTACTGAGAGTCCTAAAGAAATCCACTTGTATGCACAGACAGGGTTGGCAATATGGCCATCAGCATTTAATTTTACTTTCACAGTTTAGAGGATTTTATTTATTCTGAAACTGGAGAGACTCATTTTAAATTAAAGTGTTACATGCAATTAATTAATTACCACCAGGAAGTTCTTCCTTAATCCCCAGAATCAGCAGGACTCCTTCAGAGGAATGCTTCTTAAGCACAGAATGAAATGGACTCTCTGACTTCCAAGCCACTGGGATAGCTTTGGAATTTAGTCCAGCTAAAAAGAAACCTCCTAATTATTATGGCTTCAAACAATACTGTTTTCTTTAGGATTCTCACTCTAATCCTGTGAAAGGAGCTATATAAATCATCAAGTGAACTATACTCAGTCTTTTTCCTCCCCCACTGTCACACCCACATCATCACCAGATCAAAGGATCAAAGCCAACTCCAAGTATAACTGGTATTTGCTTCTCTAGAAAATTAGTTGTCAAAAAATTTCACTGAGGGGCCTAGATATTCACAAGATATTAACAGAGATTCCCCTGAAAAAAGAAAAAAAAGCTAACGCTGTTTTGACAGAATTCAAAAGATTATGTAACTGTTGGATGATACGCGGTGCTGTAACCCGATATAGCTAATGTAATTTACACTTAATTAGCATAAAGGTTTATTTAAATATTGGAAATCTGAGTATGTCAGTATGACGTTGAACTGATAATTTTTGGTATATCAAAAATAAGATTGAAAACTGACACTGCAGTAAGGGACTAGGTATCAGAATGAATTAAGACAAGATTCCCTACATTCTTGAAGGCTTGCTTTTTTTTTTTTTTCTTTAACCCAGCGATGCTGCAATTAACAAGCCCTGGGAGAACAGAGCTCCATTATGACAAGTTCAGCTGTGGGAAAGCAACCAACAAAACACCACTTCTGAGAAAGGGGAAGCGATGTCAGGGAGTGTCATCTGCTGACGTTTGTTCCCACTCTTAACTCCCCTCCCACTCACAGAACTAGGAGCTTTCCTGTCCTTTAACCTCTGAACTCCAAAAGAATGGCAAGGGCCGGTGGAATAGGAGTGTCTGAGAGTCCAGTGTCTATGGCATGTATTTGACAGCTCTGATGAAAAGTATGGGCTGTGAATTAGACTTTCCCTAGCAGAGATATTTGTGGATAAAGAACCTGCTTAAAACGGTGAGGCAGTCAGAGTGTCAGAGGACTGGAAGACTGAGACTGACATGTAGGCAACAGCAGCAGAAACTGGGGACCTGTAGCTGGGGAAAGAGACGAGTTGGAGGCTACAAAATAGGTATCTTCGCACAAGAAAAGCAATGTTGTCTGCGAAGGGACAATTTATCAAGGTAACAGCACTGGAACTTTGTGCAGAATCTAGCCATCCATCCATCCGTGCATCCATTCATCCATCCTTCATCTATGCAGCAGTTTTATAGCTAACGATGAAAAAACGAGCTTTGTGATATGTCATTTCTAGCAACAGCCAGCAGGTGGGTAAAAGTTTTAGGCATGTAAAGGACCCCCCAGATCACACTGCTTTCCTTATTCAAAATGTCTTCATAGCTTATGTCCAGTGCCTTATTGTCCTATGTAAGTAGTAAAACAGAAATAACAATGAACAGACAAAATTCGTTAATTATTAATATCCCGGACTTGAAGACTAGGGATCTTTTCTAGAAGGTATGCCTGCATTGTTCATTATTAGAAAGCACAGATTCAAGTTTCCACTTAGCCCCATTCCATATTCTGCCTCTACCCTAACTCCTGAAATAAACCTACTGTTGTTCTGTTGCAAATAGATCATATTTGGGTCAATTGCAGGTTTTTCAGCTAAAACCTTAATGAGTGAATACAATTGTACTAGAAGAAGTAATTCCTGGAAGCCCAGATTCATGCTTGCCCATACTGCAGAATAATAACTACCAATTATTTGTTATATACCAGAAGATCTATGTAGTACATCTCAGATATTCCTCATGACAATCCTCAAATTGAGTGTTATCTTAGTTTTTTGTCTGTTTGTTTGTTTTCTTTTGAGATGGAGTTTCACGCTTGTTGCCCAAGCTGGAATGCAATGGTGAGATCTCGGCTCACTGCAACCTCCGCCTCCCGAGTTCAAGTGATTCTCCTGCCTCAGCCTCCTGAGTAGCTGGGATTACAGGTGCACACCACCATGCCCACCTAATTTTGTGTATTTTTAGTAGAAACGGGGTTTCACCATGTCAGCCAGGCTGGTCTCGAACTCCTGACCTCAGGTGATCCACCTGCCTCGGCCTCCCAAAGCGCTGGGATTACAGGCGTGAGCCACCGTGTCTGGCTGAGTGTTACCTCAGTTTTACAGAAAAGAAAACAGAGGCTTAGACAGTTAACTAACTTGTCCAGTCACATGGATGGTAATGTACAAAGCTGACCCCAAACCAGGCCTTCTCCATCACACCTCACACCACACTTTCTGAATCCCTCCTACCCCTCCTAGATTAATTACTATAGCATTTATTCAAGTCATTTCAATAGAGCTATTATCAGAGGTATGGGAAAAGAGTTCAATGCCAAATACATTGAAGAAGCTGGTTTAAGAAAAGTTAAACAGGTTTCTTTATGGAAGCATTCCTCAATGGCCTCAATAGACAAAAAGGCATAGGCCTTATTTTGGTTGTTACTGTTATTGAAGAGCAACTCCAAAGACAGAGCAGTAAAAGTGCAAACTGCTTTAAAATCTACCTTGCAAACAAGCACCATCCCAGCGCGCAGGGACAAGCCCTCCTGGAGGCATGGAGCTCGAAGGTGCTGTGCTTTGGCATTTTGACTCCAGTCCAGCGGAGATGCAGGCTGCCCACATCCTGTTAGGGGGCTAGGGCCAGACAGAGTTTACATCCAGGAGACCCTCCTAGCAAATGCACTGAAAGCAGTGCTGCCTCCAGGACAATTCATGATCTCCTAGACAGTAGGGCAGCTGAGCGTGATGAGGAAGGGCACTGTCTCTCTGATTCCCAGGGCCTGTCGTTTCCCGAGGGCTGGTGGAGCTCGGGGATTGGAGGGCAAGAAGCCCAGCCGTAGTCTAAAGAACTGATACTGAATGGGCCCTGTGTGCTGAGCAGAGAGGAGGAATAGATTTCCTCGCTTGCCCTGGATACTTGCCAAACCTGAAGTAAGTACTGTATATGGTGAATCATTGTCAGCACCAGCAGTGCCAGATGCTGGGCAATGCATATAAAAGAGCCTGCATTTGGAGGCATTGATTTCCTCAACAGAGCTCGGGTCTCTCTTCTCTGTTCCTGCCTCCAGGCTTGCCTCCTCCAACCCTCTACTCTCCATGCAGATGCTCAAGAAATCTCCCTAAAGCAGATATATGAGTATATCCTTCCTCTGCATGAAAGTCTTCAGTAGTTCCAGAAATAGATGCTTCGAACATTTAATTACTTGCCCAAGGCCTCATAGCTTCTACTTCCTAGAACAGAGCCTTCGTACTGATCCGGCTTATGCCAAAGCCGGTCCCGTTAACTACCACTACTTTAACCTATGGCTCCTATCTGGATGGTTTTGTGATGGTCCTCATCTGGGGACCTCAGACGAACAGACGAACACTCCTGCTGGAACTAACCCAGCTCCAGATATCTCTCAGGATTCACCCCATCTTACAGCCATCTGGTTGTGTCTTACTTCCCCATTAGACTGCAAGTTTGTTGAGCCAGGGAATACATATTATTGAACTTTGTATCCCAACCCACAGCACAAGGCCTGGCCTGTCATAAATGTGTGTTGAATGGATAATATAAAATTTATCTGGGCGCGGTGGCTCAAGCCTGTAATCCCAGCACTTTGGGAGGCCGAGACGAGCGGATCACGAGGTCAGGAGATCGAGATCATCCTGGCTAACCCAGTGAAACCCCGTCTCTACGAAAAAAATACAAAAAACTAGCCGGGCGAGGTGGCGGGCACCTGTAGTCCCAGCTACTCGGGAGGCTGAGGCAGGAGAATGGTGTAAACCCGGGAGGCGGAGCTTGCAGTGAGCTGAGATCCGGCCACTGCACTCCAGCCTGGGCAACAGGGCGAGACTCCGTCTCAAAAAAAAAAAAAAAATTTCCTGGGGCCCCTGTCCTGAGCTCCATGTCAAAATCTGTGCATTTGAATTCAAAGGTACCTCACTTTGGCTAATCCAAAATATGATACTGATTTCTAGCATTTGTGCTTCTTAATACCAAAGCCAATAAAATTGATATTAAAAATGATATTAAAACCGGAATAAAAGAGGCAGGATGGGGATTAAGATGAGTCAAAGTACAGAGAGGTGCAATATAGAATCTGATTCTGAGATAAGTAAAATACATTTTTTTAAGATAATAGCCTGTATTCATTCCACTATAGAATGGTCCAGCTGAAATCTGTTTTTCAAAAGGTAGTGCTTTCTTCCCTCCTATTGTTATCCTTAAAAATTGAATTTTCAGTTATTCACCATTGAACCTGAAAGCAAGAACAGTTTGTACACCCATTTACCTTGTTCTCTAAATGTTTTAATCAGCTCAGCTTTAATGTTATGAAACTACTCAACAACGCTAAGTATTTATCATAATAATGTATCAAAATACAAATTCAAGTAGACATATGTTTTTCTTTTAAAGTGCACCATCTAGTCTTATGCTGACTCTGACCCAGACTGCCTTAAGGAGGTGCAGACTGATGATCTTTAGTTTAAACAAGAAAGGCCATTTTTTTTTTTTTTTTGTCTAAGGGCAATAGTGAAACCACAGATTATCAATTAATATGCTTGCTGTCGAGTTAAATATTTTGGTTCCAGAGATCAGATATTCCAGTATGAATCCCATTTTACACAGTGACTGAATTATGTGTCATTATATACGTATGTATGTTAGCCAATCCCAGCACAGAAGGAACTAGAGCCAAAGTCCTACCAGTCAGTCTGAGTCATGAAAGTGGATGGAGTTTCTCTTGATTCAGTATTGCCTTTTACTGGGCAGCAGGTGCAGCTTTTACCAATAGAGAAGGGACATTGTTGGGGTCATGCAGGGGGCAGGTGGGGTATCATTACCTTCTCTAATATCATGGGTCAGTTTACAGTCCTTTTATATTGGTGTTACAGCCTTGCCTATCTTCTTCACTGCTACGTTCTTAGCATCCAGCCAAGTGCTGGGTATGTAGTATGTTCTCAATAAAAATGTGATGAATGAATAAAGGTCATTGGATTAAAGGAAACTTAGGGAATAATTGACAGAGAGTTAATGCATGTGGAAATTAAGAGCTCAAACACTCGAGTCACACTGCCCAGTTTTCAGCCCCAGCTCTGACCTTGACTACGTGTGTGTTCTTGGACAAATCCCTTTACTTCTCTATGCCACCATTGCCTCATCTGGAAAATGATGATGCTACTCATACCTATCTCAAATAGTTATTGTGAGGATTGATTTTAAAGCATGAGAAGCTCTTAGAACAGTGCCTACCACATATTAAGTGCTCAGTGAGGGAATCTGCTATTAGCATCAATTACTGATAGGCAGCCATGGATGCAGGGTAGTGTGACCATCCACTGTGCACCAAAGTTTGTGCAAATATATAGAATCTCCTTCTCCATTGCTCCAGGATCTATGGCTTATGTAGCTCTGTATCTTCAGTGGCTGATCAAGAGATGGTTTTCAATAAATGAGTCTGGATGGATGGATACTTGTTCAGCTGTCTGAGCTGATTGGCATCTTTACAAAAACACACCCTGCCACGGCCACTCTTTCTAGTTCAGTGATCCCTCAATACTCTGGCTTCAACCCTCTGTTTGGACCCGTCTTGCTCTTCACCAGTTCCCTCGGCATGGTCTTGTGTTTGGAGTTACCCTTTGCCTACCCCCTTCAGTCTGATGGCTGAGTGGGATAGTCTGCCAATCTCCATCATCATTTGTCCATAGGGTAACGTTTCTTTGATAGCATCTCCATGGTTTCTTATGCTGTAGCCTCAGGAAAAGTGATAGCCTATCCAAGATTCCTGAGGCAACAGGCCCAATCTTTGCTATAGTGTCCCAGGTCTCCATTTTCCTTGGAGGGGGAAATTCAAATATCAGAGGCATTGTTCATAATATTTAAGGTCAAGGGCTTTGAGATTAGAGCATATATTAATAGGTCAT
Organism: Papio anubis; assembly: GCF_008728515.1. Lineage (NCBI taxonomy): Eukaryota > Metazoa > Chordata > Mammalia > Primates > Cercopithecidae > Papio > Papio anubis. Next base: position 9,429,117 of record NC_044996.1, on the reverse strand, counting down.
ATCCCCACTGAGCTACCTACTTGCTCTGTGAACTTATACATTTTGAACTCTATGGTTCATGGTATCCTAATCTGTAAAATGTGAATAATTACAGAAAGTACCTCATAACTGCATGGGATAGTGCCTAGCATGATGTTACGTACAAAAACCATCCAAGAAATGCTAGCCATTTTGCATTCAATCATCTTATAACACTGAACATCTACTGCATGCCAAACCTCGTTTTAGTTATTTCGTGACTTAGTGAGGGCACTTTGGCTGCCCTCAAGAAGTTTACATGATAAACAAAGGCAGGTATAAATGATAAGTAAGCACACTGGTGTGTGACTTTGTGTATGATATGGTTTGGATGTTCGTCCTCGCCAAATCTCGTGTTGAAATATAATTCTCTATGTTGGAGGTGGGGCCTGGTGGAAGCTGATTGGATCATGGGAGTGGATCCTTAATTAATGGTTTAGCACCATCCCCTGGGTGATACGTGAGTTCTTGCTCAGTTGGTTTATTTGAGATCTGGTTGTTTAAACGTGTGTGGTGCCTCTCCTCTCTCTTGCTCCTGCTCTCAGCATATGATATACCTGCTGTCATGATTATAAGCTTCCTGAGGCCTTACCAGAAGCAAATGCTGGCACTGCACTTCCTGTGCAACCTGTAGAAACATGAGCCAATTCAACTTTTCTTTATAAATTGCATAGCCTCAGGTATTCCTTTACAGTGATGCAAACAGACTAATACAGTGTAAAACACAATATAGGGTGATTTACGTGAAAGGGAAACCTGAACCATGTATTCATGTGAGCAGCTGCCCAAGGGTTTAAGCCAGTTATTTAAATGTAGTATATACAGATGAATAGTTATAAATTGAAGATTAATTTTTTAAGATAAATAATTGCAATGTTTCACTTACTAAAAATAAACAAACAAGAGTATATAAAAAGAGTTTTAAAAGTTGGTAAGTGCTTCTTTATCCTTGATAAGACCCACCTACGGACATCTGGGTCCAGCAGTCAAAGCACATGTGTGTAGGACCGAGAGGGACTAACGTAATCATGCTACGCTACTGTTGGCTGTCATACATTCCTTTCGAGTCATATAACCTGGACCTCAGAGGGGTGCAGCATGAAAGGAGCAGAAAAGAAAGGTTTTTTCTAGGCCTAAAAGATGAGTAGCAGTGGCTGGGTGCAGTGGCTCACGCCTATAATCTCAGCACTTTGGGAGGCTGAGGCGGGTGGATCACAAGGTCAGGAAATCGAGACCATCCTGTCTAACATGGTGAAAACCTGTGTCTACTAAAAATGCAAAAAATTAGCCAGGTGTGGAGGCAGGCGCCTGTAGTCCCAGCTACTCGGGAAGCTGAGGCAGAAGAATGACGTGAACCCGGGAGGCGGAGCTTTCGTTGAGCCGAGATCGCACCACTGCACTCCAACCTGGGCGACTCCAGCCTGGGCGACATAGTGAGACTCATCTCAAAGAAAAAACAAAACAAAACAAACAAGATGAGTAGCAGTGAGTCAGGGAAGAGTGACAGGAAGGATGGCCCAGGTAGAGGATACTCTATACAACATTAGCTTCAATGGACACATTTGTTTGTTTGTTTTTTTAATTGAGACAGTGTCTCACTCTTGTCGCCCAGGCTGGAATGCAATGGCCCAATCTCAGCTCACTGCAGCCTCTGCCTCTCGGGTTCGAGTGATTCTCCTGCCTCAGACTCCTGAGTGGCTGCTATCACAGGCATGTGCCACCATGCCTGGCTAATGTTTGTATTTTCAGTAAAGCCGGGGTTTCACCATGTTGGCCAGGCTGGTCTCGAACTCCTGACCTCAGGTGATCCACCCACATCGGTCTCCCAAAGTGCTGGGATTACAGGCATGAGCCAGCACACCTGGCCAATGGACACAATTTCTGATGAGGGAGCAGGGATAAAACTTATAGCCTGGTCAATGGACAAGCCCTTAAAACTAGTGCTAGGAATAACTAAAATAATAAGGTCAGTATCTTTTTGTCCATAGCCTAACTTCCACTCATTTAGATAAGACTAAACACAATGTAAAATCATAATCAGATGAACAGGTAAATATGATTTACACTAACCAAGCAATCTGGTATGAACAAATTTAACTAGTCTCACAATTATATGGGCTTAATTGGCCTAATTTCACCTGTGACATTCCACCTTATTTGTGTAATGCTGCTACTACACTGAGATTTATCCTTTGAATCAGTGGGATATAATGAAGGTATAATTGCAGGGCATGTGAGTAAAGTCCTCAACAGCCTACACATGTCAATTATTCAACATTACATTTTGATGCAATTTGATTTTCCCACTGGTTGTCTAGTCAGGTAATAGATGGTAAACTTTTTTAATCCTCTTACTGATTAATAATAAAATAGCCAAGGATGTAATAATTTCTAATGGGTTTTCAATTCTATATGTTTCCAGCTTACATTTAAGATTGAGTTAACATTAAAAAAACAAAAACCAAACAAACAAGAAAAGCAAAACCTTACTTTAGAAAAATTTTAGGTGCTTCCTTTACTCTGAAAAGAAAATGCTAACACCAATTATAATATATTTCCTGTATAATGTTTATTCAATTAATTTTATCTCATCCTTCTCCTAGTATCTGAGTAACTGCATTGGAACCCATTGGAAACGTGCAATACTGGCCACATTACTGTAGCTGACTGAGTCACATCCTTGGATTCCCAGAATTTTCTAATCTTTTGCTGTTAGGAGAAAGTAAATAAATATGAAGTGTTTATTCTTTAAAAGCAGCTTCACATGGATATATTGAGAGACAAAAATGTAATTACTAATCTGTATTTTCTACATCTATAGGGTAAGCAATGAAAATTACATAAATAAGAGTACCCTGAGTGCCTGCAAAGCATGACATACACAAAGTCACTTCTTTAGTTATGAAGAAAGTAGTACATACAGTTCGTGATCCAAATGATGCGGTCAGACAGAGCACCCAAATTGATCCTAGATGGAAGCTTGGCAAAAGATAAGCTAGGTTGGTAAGTCCAACAGGCTTTAAATGTGGTATGAGGTACCTCTTGCCCAGAATTTCCTTGAGACAAACTACAGGCAGATACTTAAATTCATGCTCTAAAACAGTGCTCTATTCACAATAGCAAAGATATGGAATCAACCTAAATGCCTATCAATGGTAGACTGAATGATGAAAATGAGGTACATATATGTACACCATGGAATACTATGCAGCCATAAAAAATAATGAGATCATGTCCTTTGCAGCAACACAGATGGACCTGGAGGCCATTATCCAAAGCAAACTAACACAGGAACAGAAAACAAAATACTGCATGATCTCACTTATAAGTGGGGGCTAAACATTGTGTACAGATGGACACAGGGCAGTGAACAACAGACAACAGGACCTACTTGAGGACAGAGGGTGGAGGAGGACCAAAAAAATACCTACTTGAGGACAGAGGACCTACTTGAGGACAGAGGAGGAGGGTGAGGACCAAAAAATTACCTATCGGGTACTATGCTTATTACTTGGGTGATAAAACAATCTGCACACCGAACACCTGCAACAAGCAATGTACCTATAAAATAAACATGCACATGCACTCCAAACCTAAAATAAAATTTTGAAAACAGAAAAAAATAAAATAGTGCTTGATATCATCAGGTACAAGAACCCAAATTGTACTGCTTATTTAGACAAGAGAAAGAAAAAATGAAGCTACATATGGATATATTGAGAAATAAAAACATAATTGTTATTCTGTGTCTGCTACTTCTATAGAGATAGGCAATGAAAATTATAGTAACTCTTTATCAGATGTTAATAATTTAATCGAAAATTTCTGTCTATACACTTTTCCAAGCATAAATACTGATGCTTCTTTCAATAAAATTAGGTCCCTTGATCTATTCTCTCTCTCTCTCTCTCTCTGTCTCTCTCTCTCTCTCTCTCTCTCTCTGTGTGTGTGTTAATATCTGATAAAGAGTTAATATCTAAAATACATAAGGAACTCAGACAATTCAACAGCAAGAGAACAAACTGACTTAAAAATGACCTAAGAACTTAAATGGACATTTCTCAAAATAAGACATACAAATGGCCAGCAAATATATGAAAAAATGCTCAGCACCACTAAACATTGGGACAAGCCAATTAAAAACACAATGAGATATTACCTTATATTAGTCAGAATGGCTACTATAGCAAAAGACAAAATATTAGTGTTGGTGAGGATGCGGAGAAAAGGGAACTCTTGTAAACTGTTGGTGAGAATGTAAATTGGTACAATCATTGTGGAAAATGGTGTGAAGGTTCATCAAAAAACAAAAAGTAAAACTGCCATACGAGCCATCAGTCCCTCTCCTGGTTATATACCCGAAGGATTTGGAATAAATATTTCAAAGAAATATTTGCACTACCATGTTCATTGCAGCACTATTCACTATATCCAAGGTATGGAATCAACCTAGGTGTCCATCAGCAGATGAATGGACAAAGAAAATGTGGTATATATACACAATGGAATACAACTTATCTTTTTAAAATCAAAAGAAATTTTGTCATTTCTGACAACATTGATGAACCTGGAGGATATTATGCTAAGTAAAATAAGCCAGGCACAGAAAAACAAATATTGTAGGATTTCACTTACACGTGGAATCCAAAACAATTGAACTTAAAGAAACAAAGAATACATTGGTAGTTACCAGATACTGGGGGTGTGGGTAATGGGGAGATGTTGGTCAAAGAGTATAGCAATTCAGTTAGACAGGAGGAATACATTTTTTGAGATTTATGGCACAGAATGATGACTGTAGGTAACAATAATGTATTCTTGAAAATTGCTAAGGGAGTAAACTTGAAATGTTCTCTCCACAAACAAAGATAAATATTTGAGGTTATAACTATGTTAATATACTTGATTTAATAATTCCAAATTGTATACATATATCATGACATCACATTTTATCCCATAAATATATACAGTTATAATTTGTCAATTTATAGCAAAATAAAATATTAGATTGCTTATCCCCAGTACAAGGTGGAAAGCAGCGGTGAATGACTGGAATCAAGATGAGAAGGTCTACAAAAAAATGATAAGGAAGAGTAATGAGATAAGATATGGATAAATGGCCTGGACTCCTGTTTTGGACTGTTCTTTATTCAGAAATGAACTTCGGATAGTGGTAGCTTTTCAATCAACTAATAGCAGGATTTTGTGTGGAATGAGCCAGTCAATTTAAAGGGAGCTAGGCACTGTGGAAAGATTCTAGGCTCATATTCTAGGTTATTTTGAGGGCTAATCCTTAAGCAGAAGCCAAAATCAGGAACCAGAAAAAGATAGACTCAAGGCATTAAGAGACAGAAACATCGACAGTGGAAAGAATGGTCAAACCAATGTTACCAAATTGTGCTTTTCTCATTGTGATTTGCTTTAAACAAGTCACATATGTGTGTGTCTTAAGGACACAAACCAAAACCTGATTGGCACAATAATACCATCATCAATATGCAGCTCCACAAGGTGGAAAAAGGGGGCTGGGAGGTTTTCCCATCCAAGTGAAACAGAGAGGATTTTTATCCCCAATCTTCGGTTAACTATGTTATTAACTCCATTGATTCTTAAACATTCAAACTAGTTTAGATTCAACTTCAGTTTTGCTATTTTATTCTGCCTACTTAATTGAAAATTTCTGTCTATACACTTTGCCAAGCATAAATATTGATGCTTCCTTCAATAAAATTAGGTCTCTTAATCTGTTCTATGTGTGTGTGTGCGTGCGCTTGAGTGCATATGGACATGCCTGAATTTAGCTATTATAACAGTTTGATTCTAAAAATATTCACCACTGCATAAAAATAATTAATCCACAAGCATACCTCAGTTCTGTGGAGCTGAATATTAAACATGCTAACCAAGAAATTCAGTAAAATTGTAATACCGTATGTAGAAATCCTCTTTAAAACTCACCAGCGGTAGTTCAACTAAATACTTGCCATTTTGCCCTTAGTTAAAAATATTTCCTTTCAAGCAAACATAGTAAGACAGGAAGCAAAGAGTAGTGAGAAAAACACATGCTCTGGAGGTTTCACATTTGCATTTAGATCTCAGCTCTGCTACTTACAAACTCAGTAAAGTTAAGTGACCTCTCTCTACATTAGCTTTTCCACAAGAAAAATGGGGAATCATAGTAATACCTGCCTCCTAGGGTTGATGTGTGTATCTGAAGTATACGAAGGATCCCAGTAGAGTGTTATGTAGATGCAAGTCCTCAGCAAATGTTAGTTCTTCTTAATTCCTTTCCAAAGACTGTGGACATATGTTTCTGAAATGATATGCCAGGCTTTAAGTCTGCATGACTTCATGAATATACCTGAGTGTTATAACTAATAGAGAGAAATGGGGACGTGGTGCCCCCTTGATACGGTGAGGCTTTGTGTCTCCACCCAAATCTCATCTTGAATTGTAATCCCCATAATCCTCATGCATCAAGGGAGAGACCAGGTGGAGGTGATTGAATCAAGGGGGCAGTTTCCCCCATGCTGTTCTCATGATAGTGAGTGAGTTCTCATGAGATCAGATGGTTTTAAAATGGGCTCTTCCCCCTTCGCTCAGCACTTCTCCTTCCTGCCTTCTCCTTCACCTTCTGCCATGATTGTAAGTTTCCTGACACCTCCCTAAGCCGTGCTGAACTGTGAGTCAGTTAAACCACTTTCCTTTATAAATAACCAGGCAGTTCTTTATAACAGTATGAAAATGGATTAATACACCCCTCCATTTATCAACTGAGTTATGGATTGCGTTTGGTTTGTCCTGGCCTCAAGTGTGCTAAGGAGAGCACTCTTGCAGCAAACAAGCATCCCACACCCTCCTCCACATTGCACTTCCTTATAGCCCAATATTCAAAGAATCTCATTTCAATATTTGTCATCGAGTCTTTGTTCTATAGATGAAACTACTCTGAAATCCAGAAACACAGCTTGAAAATTGATGCTCTTATGATCTTTTACATTGGAGTTTTACTAAATAAAGGCCCGTTATTATTTACGCCCTCACCAATCCTTTCCAAATAGGAAGTTGTTTTATAGTAAATAGTTGGCCAAACAAATAGAAAGAAAATGTGTACATTAGATGGTCCAGCCATTTCTCTACTGAGTAACCCTTACTGTCAAGAAATATATATGTCTGATAAACTTTTATTGTGTTGATCACCTTTTTTTCTCCCAAGAATCATCCATATGCTTGATAAACATTATTACATTGTTTTCCTTTTCATTCTCTTGGTTAAATCACATCAAGGTATTTCTCTTTGTTTTCATTAGATTTGATCTTTTAAAATTCCTTAAGTGTGATCAGAAGATAATCATTGATTTTTATTATTTTTTATTTGTTTAGGCAAAAGTATTGGTTAACATCATAAATTGGAATTCCAAGTTTCATATTATTTAATGCCACTTATCACTTAATGACATGGCAGAGCATGATGAGTTCTATTAATAACAATGGAACATGCAGCCAGAAATGAGAATTGAACTCTAGCTCACAAGGCCTTGTATATTTTCAGAAATGCCTGTGAGTTCACATAATTATTGTTTTCACCTACCATCATAGGAAATTGAGTCAAACAAAGCAATGATATCAGTTTAAACTTAAATCATGTCCCAGCTTGAGCTCAAAAAAATGTAGATCAGGGCTGGGCACAGTGGCCTCACACCTATAATCCCAGTGTTTAAGGAGGCCAAGGCAGGAGGATCACTTGAGACTAGCATAAGGAGGCCCTGGCTACACAAAAAATAAAAATAAAAATAAATCAGTTGGGCATGGGGGCATACACCTGTAGTCCATACACCTGGGCATGGTGGCATACACCTATTTGGGAGGTTAAGGCAGGAGGATCACTTGAGACTAGCATAGGGAGGCCCTGGCTATACAAAAAATAAAAATAAAAATTAGCTGACCAGGGTGGCATACACCTGTAGTCCCATTTGGGAGGCTGAGGCAGGAGGATCACTTGAGCCCTGGAGTTGGAGGCTGAAGTGAGCTATGATGGCACCACTGCATTCTAGCCTGGATAACAGGGCAAGACCCTGTCTCAAAAAATAAAGTAGATCAGGTATGTTTTATATCTTTATGAAGGAAGGAGAAACAAGGACAAACTGGGGATAACCTCTTTCCTATCTCAATGGATTGCTACTTTTTTTCTTATCGCCAACGTCTAACAGACTATACTTGCTGTTGAGTGTCAGGAGTTGGGGGGATATTGCCTCTCAGACATATCACTGTATTTCTGCTCCCTCTGGAAAACCTGGATGCTCATCCTGGCCTTTTCTCAAAGGGAAACAGAAAATAGAGACAACAGCTATCTTGCACTTTGTGTCCCCAAAACAGCCAAAAGTACTGGGTTTACAGTCCTTCCGTGGGAATGTGGTATTGTAGTTTACAATTTGGCAATCCTGTTTTGAAAATGAAACTGAACACAGGCGACAGCATGGTGGCCTGAGGTCTAATTCTGCTTCTGCCTCTAATAATTATGAGACCGTGGGCAAAAAATCTGATCTTTCTGGATAGCAGTTAGTTATTCCAGTTTGCCAGATGAAGACACTGAATACAATTGCTTCTTCACTTTGCTACTTAAACTTTTCTCAGTCAAGTATTTAAAATTGCATTTTAAACTCACACTCTAAGAGGAACCTTCCCCATCCTCATGGTGGTTGTTTCATCAGTATTCTCTGCTTTTCTGCCAAATGTATCATGTGGATGTGTCTCTCTGTCTACATTTCATTCATATTTAATATAGGTGATGATTCAATATGCAGAACCATCATTTGTGACATCATAATAGTTCACACATTCATAATATTAACTTTAAACCTACGATTACACATTAGTTATGACTAGCACAGTAGAGACTATTGGGTCCCAATTCTGAATCATTAAAAGATAAAGGGATGGTAAGTTACCTCTATTAAAATATATGTAACTCTGGGAGATGTTAATATCCATTTTGGGAGCCAACTGTTGTATTGACTCAGAGAACAATATAGCTAACCACGATTAACTCTAAAAGAGGTGAGAAACTCAATGTCTCCATATGGTATTATTATAAGTGAAAGTTATTAAAGTAGAATGTTTTGACCCAGAATGTTTGACATAGATGTGCACACTGTGTCAAACATTCTGGGTTAAAGCACTGATTCACTGTTTGTTTGTTTTTTCTTTATGTGATAAAGAAACTCGTTTAAGATTCCACATATACGTGAGATCATAAAGTATGTTTTCTCTGTCTAGCTTATTGCATGTTGAAACGTCATGTTGTATGCCATAAATATATACAATTAGATGTTTAAAATAAAAATAAACTAGTTTTAAATGCAAAAAAATGCATACTAAGTTAAAGAACATTTTTAAAGTTGCTGAATCCTCTAAAAAGTCACATCTTTCTGATTCCAAATAGGTGTTTTTTTCTTCCATCTCATGTACACTTTCAAAAGGCACACTTTTTTTTTTTTTCTTTTTTTGAGACGGAGTCTCACTCTGTCACCCAGGCTGGAGTGCAGTGGTGCGATCTTGGCTCACTGCAAGCTCCGCCTCCCGGGTTCATGCCATTCTCCTGCCTCAGCCTCCGGAGTAACTGGGACTACAGGCGCCCGCCACCACCCCGGCTAATTTTGTGTATTTTTAGTAGAAACGGGGTTTTACTGTGTTAGCCAGCATGGTCTCGATCTCCTGACCTCGTGATCCACCCGCCTCGGCTTCCCAAAGTGCTGGGATTACAGGCTTGAGCCACCGCGCCCGGCCGGCATACATTTTTAAGATCCTGCTAATATACATCAGCTGAAGTTTACCACCCACAAAAGCTCTCTTTTCCAATGTTGTGCTTACCACCTAGGCTTTTCTTTTGAAATCCCGAAGAGCTTTGAAATCCCGCAGAGCTTTATTCCTTCTTGCAGACAGACAAATGATGTGGAAAAGGTTAAGTGACATTATCAAACATGGAACATCAAGTCAGAATGGAGTCAGGGACTGAACCTAAATGTTTGCCACAACAAAAGGGTTACTTATTAGTCACCTGGATGCTCTTTAAAATCTCCTTCCAAAAAGCATCGTTGAGGGTATTGTTTCTGATATATCTTTTATTGGGAAGCAGATGTTATCTGTATGGAACATCAGGCACTAAATTGCAAATTATTAAGTGTAAGTAAGTGTCCTCTAAAGTAACTGAGTCTGACACTTCCCAAACTTTTCTTGCTTCTACTCTCTCAGTGTCTTAAATCTGAGAAACTATCTGAACTCTATACCAAAACAAGAGCCGGTCTGTAATAAACATTCTTGCATCCACACCGTGCCACAGGTGACTTCATTTTTCTTTTTTCAATTGTATGCATCATCTCAATGAGCCAAGGAAAGAAAAAGAATGTGTAACCTTGAACCAGGAGAGAATTAGGGAAGACAACTAAAATTTATGCTAGAAAAGTCTCTTTGAAATATATTGTATACGTATATTTTGGTAATCATTAGTGATGTTGATAAATATCCCAGCTCTTGTCTCCTTTCAGGTAAATAACAGATTATACTTCCTTGCTTCTTTTTAAATTAGGCATGGCCATGTGATTTGCTTTGGTCAATGAAATAAAAGTCGAACTGAAGCATAATGGAAGTAATATGTGTGGGTGTGTCACTTCCAGGTGGAAGCTTTCAGAACAGGGCATAACTGACTATGTTCTCCTCCGCTTGCCACAGTGATCTGGGAAGCCCATATTGAGATGAAATCTCCATCACCCTGGGGCCTGGAGTGGCCAGAAGTGGAAGCCCCTGCTCAGCCACATTTTGCATGTAGCATGAGTGAAAAACAACCTTTTGATGTGTTAAACCACTAAGATTTGTTTTTGTTTTTATCATAGAATGACTCAGGCTATCCCGATGAATTCATTTCTTCATTCATCAACATATTGAAACAGTTTTTTAAGGGGTTAATTTTAGAAAGTAGTAGGCATGCCTATTCTAGACAAAAGGAAAAGACGATGAAGCCCTGGATAGGATTGGAGGTGGCGGGAGTCAAATTGTTGAGAAAATCTCTATCTCATGGTGTCTGTTTTCTTAATGGTGCTGGAGATCTGGAGAAGAAGTATTATAAACTAACACCTCGTTCCTACTAGGGGCAGGAGACCAAAGTTACTTGGAAATAAGTATGGATCTAGCCTTCAAGTGCCTCAGAGCCTAAAAGGATTGATAAAATAGAGACGTAAAAACTATGATACAAAGTTGAATAAGATAAGAGTTTAGGCCAGGTGCAGTGGCTCATGCCTGTAATCCCAGCACTTTGGGAGGCCAAGGCGGGTGGATCACCTGAGGTCAGGAGACCAGCCTGGTCAACATGGCAAAACCCTGTCTCTACTAAAAATACAAAAATTAGTCGGGTGTGGTGCCACGTGCCTGTAATCCCAGCTACTGGGGAGGCTGAGGCAGGAGAATCATTTGAACCCAGGAGGTGGAGGTTGCAGTGAGCCGAGATGGCGCCATTACACTCCAGCCTGGGCAACAAGAGTGAAACTCCATTACAAAAAAAAAATAAAAAAAGTATAAAACCAATAGGCAATGAGAGAAAAGGTCAGAAGAAGGGAAAGCCACAGAAGCCTATGTAGAGAAAGGGATATTAAGCTGGCTCTAAAAGGTGTTACTTGGAAAAATGGGTCTGAGGAGGTAGAGCAAGATAGTAGAATATAAAGCTCCATTGGTAGATTCCCCACATCCCCCGCCAAGTAAGGACATCAAGTTAACAACCATCTACACAGAGAAAAACACGTTCATAAGAACCAAAAATCAGAAAAGCACTTATAGTCCCTGGTTTTACTTCATATGGCTGAAAGGGGCACTGAAGAGATAGAGAAAAACAGTCTGGAATTGCTAATGCCAACCCCCAGCAGCAGTGGCAACATGGTACAGAGAGCGTCTCTGGGACCTGGGGGAGGGAGAACACAGTAATTGTGAGACATTGAATTCCGTGCTGTCCTGTTAGAGATGAAAGGAAACCTGAACCAAACTCAGCTGATGCCCACCCACTGAAGGAGCATTTATATCCACCCTAACCAGAGTGAAATCCATCCCAGTGGTGAGACCTTGAGTGCCTGCAAACCTCACAACCTAGGGCTATAGAACTCTGTGTTTTCAAGTAAACATGGAAGGCAGTCTAGGCAATAGAGGCAGCAACTCATAAGCAAGTTCTCGTGCTGAACTAGGTCCAGAGACATTAGACTGAGGGTGGGGCATGCAACATACTGAAATATCAACTAGGGCAGCCAGGTTCAGAATTCTGGCATCACCCCTCCAATAACCCTACTCTGCACAGCTCAGGGCTCCTAAAGAGACCCCTTCCTTCCACTTGAAAAGAGGAGAGGGAAGAGTGGGGAGGACTTTGTCTTGTATCTCAAATACCAGCTCAGCCACAGCAGAATAGGGCACTAGTCAGGGTTTTGAGGGCCCTATTCCAGGCCCCAGCTCCTAGATGACATTACTAGACACAACTTGGGCCAGAAGGCAACCTGCTTCCTTAAAGGAGAGGACCCAGTCCTGGCAGCATCCATCATCTGCTAACTGAAGAGGCCTTGGGCCCTGAATAACCAACAGTGATACCCAGGTACCATATTGAGGGGCTTGGGTGAACCTCTGAGACTTGCTGGCTTCAGGTATCAGCATGGCCACAGTGTCGTGGAGCACCAAGCAGGCTCTTGGGGTCCGTAATTCCAGGACTTGACTTGTGGACAGCACTTTTGGACCTGCCCTGGGCCAGAGGGGAGCCCACTGCCCTGAAACTTGAGTCCCAGGCCAGGCAGCATTCACCACAAGATGATTTAAGAGGACTTGGACCTTAAGGGAAGATCGGGGGTAGTCTGGCAGTACTTCTCATGGGCTAGGGTAGCGGTGGCTGTGGGGTGAGGCTCTTCTAGCTTTGGAAAGGGGCGGAAAGAGTGTGAACATCTGTGCCCTGTGGTTTGAGTGCCAGCTCAACCGCAGTACAATAAAACACCAGGTATATATCTAAGGTTTTTTATGCTGGACCCTGTCTCTTGGACAGTACTTCTGGAACAACCTGGGTACTGGGGAAAATCACTGCCCTGAAGTGAAGACAATAGGCCTGGCTGGCTTTGTCACTTGCTGATTTTACAGCCCCAGGGCCTTGAGCAAACATAGGCAGTAGCCAGGGAGTGGTTACAGCAGGCCTTGGGTGAGACCCAGCACTGTGCTGACTTCAGGTCTGTCCCAGAATAGTCATAGTGGTGGTGGCCAAGGGGGTACACATGTGTCACCCCACCCCCAGCTTTAGGTGGCTTAGAACAGAGAGAATGACAATCTGTATATTTCTTTCAGGCTATTTGAAAATGTACAGTCAGAAGAGACAACAGAATAAGAAGCAATGAAACATGCCTACATGGTCTAGAAAATAACTTCAGAAGGGCAAATCTAAGACTTACTGACCTTAAAGAGAAAGTAGAGAAGAATATAGGGGTAGATAGTTTATTCAAAGGGATAATAACAGAGAACTTCTCCAAACTAGAGAAAGATATCAATATCCAAGTACAGGAAGGTTATAGAAAACCAAGTAGATTTAACTTCAAAGAAGACTACCCGAAGGCATTTAATAATCAGACTCCCAAAGATCAAGGATAAAAAATGGATCCTGAAAGCAGCAAGAAAATAAGAAACAAATAACATACAATGGAGCTCCAGTATGTCTGGCAGCAAAGTTTTCAAGGTAAACCTTACAGGCCAGGAGAAAGTGACATGACATATTTAAAGTGCAGAAGGAAAAAACTTTTACACTAGAATATTATATCCAGCTAAATTATCCTTCAAACATGTAGGAGAAATAATGACATTTTCAGATAAACCAAAGCTATGGGATTTCATCAGTGCTAGACCTATTTTAAAAGAAATATTTAAAGCGGCACTTCAGTGAAAACAATAAGGACATCAATGAGCAATAAGTAATCACCTGAAAGTACAAAACTCACTGGTAATAGTAAGTACACAGAAAAACACAAAATATGTTAACACCGTGACAGTAGTGTGTAAACTACTTTTATTCTAAGTAGAAAGACCAAATGATGACTCAAATAATAAGCACTGTAACAACTTTTCAGGACATAGTAAAATAACAGATAAACAGGAAAAAAAAAAAGTTAAAAAGCAGGGGAACAAAGTTAAGGCATAAAATTTTTATTTATTTCCTTTTTGCTTGTTTGTTTAGGCAAATAGTCTTAAATTGTTATCAGGTGAAATAATGGTTTATAAGATAGTATTTGCAAGCCTCATGGTAACCTCAAACTAAAATATTTAAAATGAATACACAAAAATTTAAATCAAGAGACTAAATCATATCACAAGAGAAAATCACCTTCACTAGAGGAAGACAGAAAGGAAATGAAGAAGGGAGAAAAGACCATAAAATAACCAGAATACAAATAACAAAATGGCAGGAATAAGTCCTAACTTATCAATAATAACATTGAGTATAAATAGACTAAACTCTCCAATCAAAAAATACAGACTTGTTAAGTGGATGAAAAACAAGACACAATCATCTGTTGATACAAGAGACACACTCCACCTATAAAGACAAAAACCTATATAGACTGAAAATAAAAGTATGGAAAAAGATATTCCATGCCAATGGAAGCCAAAAAAAGGAGCAGGAGTTGCTATACCTGTAAGAGACAAAATAGATGTCAAGACAAAAACTAAGAAAACGCTAATAATGATAAAAGGGGCCAATTCAGTAAGAGGATATAACAATGTAAATGTATATGAACTCAATACTGGAGCACGCAGATGTATAAAGGAAATATTATTAGAGCTAAATAGAGAAATAGAGCCCCCAAATAATAATAGCTGGAGACTTCAATACCCCACTTTCAGCATTTGATAGATCTTCCAGATAGAAAATCAACAAAGAAACATCAGACTTAATCTGTACTATAGACCAAATGGATCTAATAGATGTTTACAGAACATTTCATCGAAGAGCTGAATAATACATTCTTTTCCTCAGCACATGGATCATCCTCCAGGATAGATCATACATTAGGTATAGTGAAAAAATGAAATTATATCAAGCATTTTCTCTGACCACAAAGGAATAAAACTAAAAATTAATAATGAGAGGAATTTTGGAAACTACACAAACATATGGAAATTAAACAATAGGCTCCTGAACAACCAGAGGGTCAATAAAGAAATTAAGAATGAAGTTGAAAATTTTCTTGAAACAAATGATAAAGGAAACACAACATACCAGAACCTATGGGATACAGTGTAAGTAGTGCTAAGAGGGAAGTGTTTATAGCTATAAGTGTCTACATCACAAAAGAGGAAAATCTTCAAATGAACAATCTAATGTTGCATATTAAAGAAATAGAAAAGCAAGAGTAAATAAACCCAAAATTAGTAGAAGAAGAGATAATAAAGATCAGAGCAGAAGTAAATGAAATTGAAATGAAAAAAAATACCAAAAAAAAGAAACAAAAATTGCTTTTTTGAAAAGTTAAACAAAATTGACACCCTTTAGCCTGACTGACTAACCAAAAGGAGAGAAGACTCAAATAGATAAAATCAGAAATGTAAAAGGAGACTGAAGAAATTCAAAGGATACTTAGTGGCTATAATGAGCAAACTATATGCCAATAAATTGGAACATCTAGAAGATATGGGCAAATTTCTCTGGACATACTATGTACCAAGATTGATCCGGGAAGAAATCCAAAACCTGAACAGACCAATAACAAGTAATGAGATTGAAGACATAATAAAAAATCTTCCAGAAAAAAAGAAAAAACCCAGAACCTGATGGCTTCACTACTGAATTCTATGAAACATTTAAAGAACTGATACCAATCCTACTCAAACTATTCCAAAAAATAGAGGAGAAGGGAATACACCCAAAGTCATTAACAATAGAATGAAGGATAAAACATCATATAATTATTTCAACTAATGCTGAAAAAGCATTTGATAAAATGTAACAGTCTTTCATGATAAAAGCCCTCAAAAAACTGGGGATAGAAGGAACATACCTCAACATAAAAAAAGGCACATATGACAGACACACAGTTAGTAGTATCACACTGAACAAGGAAAAACTGAAGCCTTCCTCTAAGATCTTGGACACAACAAACAAGATAGAAAGGTCATCCAAATTGGAAAGAAAGAAGTTAAATTATCCTTTTTTTGCAGATGATATGATCTTATATTTGGAAAAACCTAGACTCCACAAGAGAACTATTAGAACTGATAAATACAGTAAAGTTGCAGGATAAAAAATCAACATACAAAAATCAGCAGCATTTGTATATGCCAGCAGTGAACAATCTGAAAAAGAAATAAAACGTAATCCACTTACAATAATCACACATAACAATAAACACCTAAGAATTAACTTAACCAAATACATGAAAGATCTCTATGATGAAAGCTATATAATACTGATGAAGGAAACTGAAAAGGACACCAAAAAATGGACAAATGTTCTATGTTCATGGATCAGAAGAATCAATATTGTTAAAATGTCCATAGTATCCAAAGTAATCTACAGATTCAATGTAATCTATATTGGAATACTAATGACACTTTTCACAGAAATAGAAAAAAAAATTTTAATTTATATGGAACCACAAAGGACCAAGAACAGCCAAAGATATTATAAGCAAAAATAACAATACTGGAGGAATCACATTACCTGACTTGAAATTATACTACAGAAAGAGCTTTAGTAACCTAAACACCATGGCACTTGTATTAGTCTATTCTAATGCTGCTATGAAGAAATACCCAAAACTAGGTAATTTATAGAAACAAGTTTTAATTGACTCACAGTTCTGCATTGCTGGGGAGGCCTCAGGAAGCTTACAATCATGGCAGAAGGCACCTCTTCACAGGGAGGCAGGAGAGAGAACAAGTGCCAAGCAAAGCGAAAAGCCCCTTATAAAACCATCAGATCTCCTGAGAATTCACTATCATGAGAACAGAAGTCTTATCCAAGACAAGGCAAGTCCCTTCCATCTATGAGCCTGTAAAATCAAAAGCAAGTTAGTTACTTCCTAGATACGATGGGAGTACATGCATTGAGTAAATACACCCCATACAAATGGGAGAAATTGGCCAAAACAAAGGGCTACAGGCCCCATGCAAGTCCAAAATCCAATAGGGAAGTCATTAGACTTTAAAATTTCAAGATGGTCTCCTTTAACCCCATATCTCACAACCAGGTCACACTGATGCAAGAGGTGGGGGTCCCATGGACTTGGGCAGCTCTGCCCCTGTGACTTTGCAGAATATGGCACCCTCCAGGCTGTTTTCACCAACTGGTGTTGAGTGCCTGTGGCTTTTCCAGGTGCACAGTGCAAGCTGTCAATGGATCTGCCATTCTGGGGTCTGGAGGATGGTGGCCTTCTTCCCACAGCTCAACTAGGTACTGCCCCAGTGGGGACTCTGTGGCGGGGGGGCTCACAACCCCACATTTCCCTTTCACACTGCCCTAGCATAGGTTCTCCATGAGGGCTCTGCTCCTGAAGCAAACTTCTGCCTGGACATATAGATATTTCCATCCATCCTCTGAAATTTAGGTGGAGGTTCCTAAACCTCAATTATTGACCTCTGTGAACCTGCAGGCCAAACACCACATGTAAGCCACCAAAGCTTGGGGCTTGCACCCTCTGAAGCAATGGCTCAAGCTGTACCATGGCCCCTTTTAGCCGCTGCTGGAACTAAAGCAACTGGGACACAGGGTACCATGTCCTGAGGCTGCATAGAGCAGGGGGCCCTGGGCCTGGAGCAGGAAACCATTTATCCCTCCTAGGCCTCCAGGCCTGTAATGGGAGGGGCTGCCATGAAGGTCTCTGACATATCCTGGAGACATTTTCCCCATTGTCTTGATGATTAACATTTGGCTCCTCGTAACTTATGAAAATTTCTGCAGCAAACTTGAATTTCTCTGTAGAAAATGGGTTTTTCTTTTCTACTGCATTGTCAGACTGCACATTTTTCAAACTTTTATGCTTTGCTTCCCCTTGAACACTTTGCTGCTTAGAAATTTCATCCACCAGATATGCTAAATCTTTTCTCTCAAGTTCAAAGTTCCACAGATCTCTAGGGCAGGGGAAAAATGCCACCAGTATCTTTCCTAAAGTATAACAAGAATCACCTTCATTCCAGTTCCCAAGAATTTCCTCATCTCCATCTGAGACCACCTCAGCTTGGACTTCATTGTCCATATCACTATCAGCATTTTGGTCAAAGCCATTCAACAAGTCTCCAGGAATTTCCAAACTTTCCCACATCTTCCTGTCTTCTCTGCCCTCCAAACTGTTCCAACCTCTGCCTGTTATATAGTTTCAAAGTCACTTCCACATTTTCAGGTATGTTTACAGCAGCCCCCCACTAGGCAGTACTAATTTACTGTATTAGTCCATTTTCACGCTGCTATGAAGAAATACCTGAGACTGGGTAGTTTATTTTAAAAAGAGGTTTAATTGGTTTACAGTTCCACATGACTGGGGAGGCCTCGGGAAACTTATAATGATGGTGGAAGGAACCTCTTCACAGGGCAGCAGCACAGAGTGAGTGCCAAGTGAAGGGAGAAGTCCCTTATAAAACCATCAGATCTCACGAGGGCTCGCTAACTATCATGAGAAAAGCATGAAGAAAAGTGCCCCCATCATTCAATTGTCTTCACCTGGTCCTACTCTTGACGTGGGGATTATTATTACAATTCAAGGTGAGGTATGGGTAGTGACATGGAGTCAAACTATATCAGTACTGGCATAAAAACAGGCATATTCACTAATGGAACAGAAGAGATAACCCAGGAAGAAATACACCTACAGTGAACTGATGTTCAACAATGTTGCCAAGAACATACACTGGGGAAAAGAAAGTCTCTACAATAAGTGGTGCTGGAAAAATTGTATTTCCATATGCAGAAGAATGAAACTAGACCCCTATCTCTCTCCATATACAAAAATAAAATCAAAATGGAATAAAGATTTAAATCTAAGACCTCAAACTATGAAACCACTACAATAAAACATTGTGGAAAATCTCCAGGACTTTGCTCTGGGCAAAAAGTTATTGAGCAATACTCTGAAAGTGCAGGCAACCAAAGCAAAATGGAAAAATGGCATCCCCTCAAGTTAAAAAGGTCCTGCACAGCAAAGGATGCATTCAACAAAGTGAAGAAAACTCATAGAATGGGAGAAAACATTTGAAAACCATCCATCTGACAGGGGATTAATAATAAGAATATATGAAGAGGTCAAAAACTCTATACGAAAAAAATCTAATAATCCAATCAAAAATGGGTGAAAGATTATATACACCAACTACATAAAATTTAAAAATTAGAAAAGGAAGAACCAAAAACACAGGCAAAAGAATTGAATAGACATTTCCCAAAAGAAGATATACAATTGGCAAATAGGCATGTTCAAAAGTGCTCAACGTTATTGATCATCATAAAAAATCAAATCAAAACTAAAATGACATATCTCACCCTAGTTCAAGTGGCTTATATTCAAAAGACAGGCAATAACAAATGCTGGAAAGGATGTGGAGAAAAGGGAACCCCTGCACACTGTTGTTGAAAATGTAAACTTGTACACCATATAGAGTACAATTTGGAGATTCATCAAAAAAACTAACAATTGATCTACCATATGATCTAGCAATCCCACTGCCGAGTATATATCCAAAAGAAAGGAAAGCAGTATATCAAAGAGATATCTGCCCTCCTCTTTGCTGCAGCATTGTTTACAATAGCTAAGATTTGGAAGCAACCTATCTGTCCATCAACAGATAAATGAATAAAGAATATGTGGTGCTTATACACAATGGAGTACTATTCAGCTATAAATAAGGATGAAATCCAGTCATTTGCAACAACATGGATGGAAGTGGATGTCATTTTGTTAAGTGAAATAAGCTAGGCACAAAAAAACAAACATGACATTCTGGGATTGAAAAATCAAAACAATTGAAGTCATAGATATACAGAGTAAAAAGATGGATACTAGAGGCTGGGAAGGGTAGTGGCGGGGGGAGGAGGTGAGAATAGTTGATCGATACAAAAAAAATAGAAAGTATGAATAAGACCTACTATTCGATAGCACAACTAGGGTGATGATAGTTAATAACAACTTAATTGCACATTTTACAATAAATTAAAATTGTAATTGGATTGTTTGTAACTCAAAGGTTAAATGCTTGACGGGATGGCTACCCCATTCTCCATGATGTGCTTATTTCACATTGCATGCCTGTATCAAAACAACCCATGTACCCCATAAATATATACAACTACTATGTACCCATAAAAATTGAAAATAAAAACTCATTTAAAAAATAAAAAATATCAAGTAATCTTTGAAGATACAGGAATGGGAAAAAAACTATTTTAACCTACGGAAATACCACAACAGAAATCAAAAGATTTAAACTGTGAGGTTTCATGGGGAACAGTAGTAAGTGGTTGTATGCACATGAAGCAGAGAGAATGTGAACAGGAGCAATAGGGAAGGAGCTTTGGGTCAGATCCAAGAAGTCTCTCAATGCCAGAACTACGGCTTTGTATTTCATTTATTCTGCCATCAGTGGTGATCCATGGCAGACAATTGGGCAGGTTGGGGGAATTAGTGATGTGACCAGAACTGCAAGTACAACATTGTACATAGCATCCTCTCCAATATAAGACATTTAGATACTTAAGACGTTTAGATACTTAATACTTCAGTACTAGGTTCAAGAACAGAATTAATCAAGCTACAGACCCAATTGACAACTAATACTCGAAAAAAGACACAGAGATTTAATATCTGTATTTTCCAAGTTTACATGGTCAAGAAAATCAACTAGTGTGCTGGAGAGAAAAAAAAATAGAGATGTCTAAACCACCTCCAGGCTTCTCTGCCTGATAATTTATATTTTTAGTGATAAGTACGGGTGATTACTATGATCAGGAAAGTTTAGGAAATCCTGGTGTAATTCAATACAGAGAAAATGACGGCATGGTTGCATAAGAATTCAACATTTGCATCCGTGATTCCACTCTTTTATTTCAAAAACAAAAGGATTGAGTCTTGCATCCTTGACAAGGTGCTAGGAATTGGAGATGCAAGAGTGAGAAAGACAGAGCACCTGCTCTCTCAAAGCTTACATTCTACTAAGAGGAAGGAACAATAGAAATCATATAATCAATTCTTTACAATTATGTGGAATGCTGCATAAAATGATAGTATGTTATGAAGGTGCATACTAAGGATATTTGACTTCTTTGAGGGTATCTGAAGATTAAGGAAACACAATTGAATCTGGTATTTGAATTACAAATAGGCATTAGCTAAGTGAGGAGGTAGAAAAGATAATTCCAGGCAAAGAGATGATCACTGCATCTGCCTGGACAGAGAGTCCAGAAGAATCCTAGAGTATTTCATGGAGACTTGGCTACAGAAAAGGAGTTAAACAGTCAACATGAGCTATAGCCCACACTGGTGACACACTGATATATACTCAATCTAAGTATGTGCCAACAAGATGGGACTTAGGCCTTGGCATAAGTCCCAGATTAGACTTCCGCCCTCCCCAAGCCTTGTGACCTTTCCCATGAAACCAATATGCTACAATACCGAGAGAACAATATTCTACTATCTGACTCACATTTCTCACTTGAAAATTTTAAACCAGTGCAGCATATTGGGAAAGTCTGTCAGCTTTAGAGCCAACAGACAAATTAAATCCAGCTTTATCACTTACTAACTATATGGTCTTAGGGAAGTCATTTAATCTTTTTGAGCTTTCATTTCTCCAACTGTCAAATGCGATTAGTAATAATCTCTATGGTATAGAATATTCTGAGGATTCACTAAGGTAATACATACATAATATAGTGGATAAGAGCTCAAATCTAAACAGACCTATGATTGAATCCCAGCTCTACCACTTACTTCCTGGGTGACATTGGGACAAGTTGATTTACCTTTTAGAACTTCAATTTCCTCATTTGCAAAATGGTGATAACAGTACATCCAATGTGTTGTAAGGATTAGCAATAATGTGTGAATACTGCCTCATACAATGCCTGACACCTAGGCAGTAATCTCTGAATGGTAGCCATGATTAACATTTTGGGGTATCAGTAGGATATTCTGCCTCTGATGAGTTCAAAAATAAATTTTGGAGCATGATAGGCAACAGGCCTGAACAGAGAGTCAGGAGCCCTTGGGCAAGTAATGTGTTACTCTGAATTTTAGTTCCCGTAGGTGTGACATAAGGAAGTCATGCTTCTTAAACTACTTATAGCAAAGACTTTTTAATGTCAATACATCAAGACGAATACTTTTGCAAAACACAAAATCACAACCTTGAATGTAACTGCAATACCAAATTGCTTTAGAACTTCCTACGTGCTTACTTTCATACTCTGCACTTGGTACACTGTGTACAGGCAACAGTCCAAGACCAGTCCATGGACACATACTGAGCAGCATTAGCCTAGATAATCTCAGGAGGTGCCTCCAGCTTGGACATGCTGGTGGCAAATGGAACTAACACTACTTCACAACAACAGTATACTCTACAACAGAGAAATTACAATCTGAAGATGAGAAGGCCCAACAGTGTTTCTTTAAAGATGGTAAAAAGCCTGGCGAGTTACAGGCTGGTAATAGTTGTGATGTTCACCTTCAAGTACTCACTGCTTGATGGGCTCATTCAGGACAAGAATTCAATGTCATTCATCTCTGAATTCCAGGCCTACCACAGTGGACAACCCATAAAAATTTAATGGATGAAATTTAATGGAGAGTTTTCCCAATTGTCATGATATTCAGGCTATTTCTGCCCTACACAGTGCCTACAGGTTTTGGCTCTGTGCAGCAAAACAATTTTTTGGGGGAAGGAGGAAAAAGTAATTAAGTGAAAGAGGTATGCATAGTAGCTGTGTACAATGTATACTTGCCTGAAGCTTCTGAGTATGTGTTAGTGATGGTGAGGACATGGCCAAATACATATGTGGATGTGTAGGGGTAACCAGGAATGTCTTGGGCCAACAACTATGGAGTGTGTGTACAAGAAAGGCAGCCAGCTCAGAATGGCACGTGTTTATATATGAATGGGTATGTTGGCGAGTGTGTGTGCCTACAGATGCACAAATATGTTTTAACTATAAGAGTGCCCTAAACTGGGAGTTCAGATTAAAATTTACCCAGCTTTCCTTTTCATTGACAAGTTGTCTTTCACCATTATGTCATAAGCTTTGTTAAAGCACGAGGTTTTTGTATTCCCACTACCTAGAACGAGGTCTTACACATAGTAACCCTTCAATAAATATTTGTTTAAAGAATAAATTCATGGAAAGCTTTTAGCACAATAGTTACACACAGTAAGTGGTCAGTTAAGTATTGGTCATTATTGTGGTTATAATACCTTGAATGTAGTAAGAGCTAAACAAATGATTGTTGAATCTGAACTTCTAAATTCACAGTTGCCTATGTGGAGTGATTTTATTTGTTCTTATTGGGAGGTCTACTCAGCTATTTGTTTTTCTTTTTAAATAAGATTCATTGAGGTATAATTTATATAAAATAAAATATGCTTATTTTAGGTGATCAGTTCAATGCATTTTGACAAATTTGTACTATCCATATAATCACCATCACAATCAAGACACGAAATATTCACATTACCTCAAAAATTCTCTCCTCCCTGTTTGGACTACTCACCTGCTTTCTTTCATTATAGGTTTGTTTTACCTGTTCTTAAATTTCATGTACATTTCAATTATACTCTTTTATGTCTGGCTTCTCTCACACAGGAAAATATTTTTGAGATATGGTTAGTGTGGGTACCTGCACATCATTACTTTTTGTTCTGTTTTATGGATATGCTACAGTTTCTTTATGCATTCACCTCTCATTAGACAGTTGGACTATTTTTAGTTTTGGGATATTATAACAAAGCTGCTGTATAAATCTTAGCATAGCCATATGCCTTAATTTCTCTAGGGTAAATATCTAGAAGTGGAATGACCAGATAATATGCTAAGTGTATTTTTAACTTTAAGAGAAATTGTCAAATATTTCCCAAAATATTTGTAGAAAATAAAATCACACAGAAAATCTGTTTGTGGCCATGATGGAGTAAGTGGTAGACTACTTGCTTTCACACAGTAAATGAGTAAATTGGACAAAACAAATAGAACAACTGCTTTCAGATATTGAATATCAGTCAGCAGTAAAATGAGTGTTCTGAGAGAAACAAACCAATTTAGCCCCATGATCACTCTGGTGTGGCACACAGTAGCCCTTGGCTAAATATTTCTAGAACATTATCCATCATTATATGTTAGCCATCATTATAACTAGCATAATGGTTTGCACAGAGTAGGAGTTCAAAAATGATACTTGAATCTAAATCAGACTTAAGCAGTTTCCTATGTGGACTTATTCTATTACTTTAGTGCCTTAAAAAACTTTGCATTTTCAGCAATGTCAAACCTGCATAAAAGTGGCAAAAATGTTGCAAAGAACTCCTGTATATGCTTCTTCCAGAGATCCCATTCAAGTTTCATCAACTGTCTCAATAACATCTTTTATGGTAAAAGAATCCAATCCAAAACCACAGGTCACATCCTATTGGTATATCCTTCCAATCTCTTTTAATCTGGAATAATGCCTCAGTCTTTCCTTGATTTCCATGTCCTTGATTTTCTAAAGATTACAGACAAATCATTTTGTAGAATGTCTTTTTTTTATTATTATTATTATACTTTAAGTTCTAGGGTACATGTGCATAATGTGCAGGTTTGTTACATATGTATACTTGTGCCATGTTGGTGTGCTGCACCCATCAACTCGTCAGCACCCATCAACTCATCATTTACATCAGGTATAACTCCCAATGTAATCCCTCCCCCCTCCCCCCTCCCCATCATAGGCCCCGGTGTGTGATGTTCCCCTTCCCGAGTCCAAGTGATCTCATTGTTCAGTTCCCACCTATGAGTGAGAACATGCGGTGTTTGGTTTTCTGTTCTTGTGATAGTTTGCTAAGAATGATGAGTTTTTCTAAAGTTTCCCAATGATTAGATCTAAGCTATGCATTTTCTATTCGATCATCAACAGTAATGGTATGTTCTCGTTTCACCCTATCAGATTTGATTCATCAGCCTAAGGCACTGTAAAATTTTGGTCACTTGATTAACATGGTGTCTACCCTATTCGTCTAGTGTGGAGTAAATTTGTTTTCTTCTTCATAAGGTATAAGGCTATGTTGGGGGTGGAGGGGAAGATACTATTAAACTATGTAAAATCTCATCCATCATCCTATTTTCACCTGATAGTTTTAGCATCTGTTGATCTTCTAACCTGAATTAATTTTATGATGGTTGACAAATGATGATTTTATAACCTGATCATTCCTTTTACACATACTAGTTAACCATCTATTATAAGAAAGGGCCTTGTCTTTTACCTATTTACTTATTCATTTAAAACTGAAAAGATTTATTACTATATTTACGGGACTTTAATACATTACAACCATTACATATTTATATATATATATATACACACTCAAATTGTCCTGGATTTAGCCAATGTGAACCTCATTAAGCTGACATTTGCATCCTTTTGAAATATCTTTATTCATTACATCAGTTAAGGTTCTTCAGAAGAAACAGAAGCAACAGAAAGGAAGAGAGAGAGAGAGCGAGCGATTGAGCTTATTAATTGGCTCAAATGATTATGAAGGATGAGAAGTCCTATGACCTGCCCTCTGTAGGCTGGAGAGCCAGTAGTAAGGCAGAGAAAGCAAATTCTTCCCTATTCTTCCTTTTATTGTATTCAGGCCATTAATGGATTGAATGAGGCTCACTCATGTTGTGTAGGGTGATCTGCTTTACTCAGTCTACAAATTCAAATGTTAGTCACACCCGGAAACACATATGCACATCCAGAATGATGAGGAACCAAATATCTGGGTAGTCCATGGTCCACTCAAATTGCCAGATAAAACTGGCCATTACACTGGTAATTCTTAGAGCATTCTCTTATTACTTTCTCTTATTTTGGGAACCACAAGAAGGCTCCAGGTTCATCTCATTATTTTCTGGCCCCAATTCTAGATGCAATCATTTTTCACAATGGCTCTGGCTCCTTTTATTGGACAGTGAGTGGTACAGTAGCTCACCCTTATCCATGGAGGATATGTTCCAAGATCCCCAGTGGATTCCTGAAATCACAGATACTACCAAATCTTATATATACTATGTATTTCTTATACATACATACCTATAATAAAGTTTAACTTATAATTAAGGCACAGTAAGAGATTAACAACAACTAATTATGTGAATGTGGTCTCTCTCTCTCTCTCCCTCTCTATCTCTCTTAAAATATTTTATGGGTAACTGAAACCTCGGAAAGATAAACTGTGGATAAGGAGGGACTACTGTGTTTATAAACCAAGATTTGGATGCTAGATATGCTTACTACTACCATGGTGTAACTGTTCCCAGGGCTGCTCAATGGACTGAGTTAAAAAATGTATGTGTCTATATATGTGTGTTTATGTGTGTATATATTTACATATTTATATATACATATTTATATCTATTTTTATTTCTATATTATGTATGTACATATATGCACTTATAATATATTTATATATAATATATAATTTATTACATTATTTATACATTATATATGCTGATATATATAAAAATATCCCTATATTATTTTTACAATAATATTATTTTAAAATAATATTATTAAAGAACAAAGAAATACATTCATAAATTTAGAGCAAACTGATTTTCAACAAAGGCACCAAAAACACACACTGGGAAACAGACAGTCATTTCAATAAATGGTGCTGAGGACACTGGATATCTACATGCCAAAGAGGGAAAGTAGACCCCTATCTTTCACCATACACAAAAATCAACTCGAAATAAATTAAATAGTTAAATCTGATTCCCGAAACTATGAAACTTCTAGAAGGAAACCTAAAGGAAATGCTTCAAGACATTTGTCGAGGATTCATTTGTTCAAGGATTTTTAAAATAAAGAACTAAAAAGTACATTCAACAGATGCAGAAGTAGACAAATGGTATTACTTTAAACTAAAAAGCCTAAAATTCTTCTGCACAGCAAAAGAAACAATCAACAGAATGAAGAGACAATCTACAGAATGGGAGACAATATTTGCAAGCTAGGAATTTGACAAAGAATTAATATCCAGAATATTAAAGAACTCAATCAACTCAATAGTAAACTAATAAACAATAATAATAATCTGATTTTAAAATGGGCAAATGACATGGAGAGACAATTCTCGAAAGAAGACATACAAATGTCCAATAGGTATATGAAAAAGTGTTCAACATTATTAGTCATCAGGGAAGTGTGAATCACAACCACAATGAGATATCATCACACACTTCTCAGAATAGATATTATCAGAAGGAAAAAAAATAACAAATGCTGGTGTTGAAGTGGGGAAATGGGAGCCCTTGTACATTATTACTGGGAAGGTAAATGATTAAAGGCATTGTGGAAAAAACAGTAAAACTAAAAACGGAACTACAATATAATCCAGCAATACAACTACTGAGTATTTATCAAAAGAAAATGAAATTAGTATTTTGAAGAAATATCTGCACTCTCATGTTTATTGTGGCACTATTCACAACAGCCAACATATGAAGTCAATGTAAGTGTCCATCAACAGATGAATGGATAAAGAAAATGTGGCATAGATACATAATGGAATATTATTCAGTCATTCAAAAGAATAAAATTCTGCCATTTGTGACAGCATGGATGAATTTGAAAACATTATTTTAACTGAAATAAGCCAGGCACTAGAAGACAAATACTGCATGATTTCATTCATTTGTGGAATTTTTTTAAAGCTGATCTTATAGGACTGCATGCCAGAGGCTGGAAAGGGTGGGGTTTAATGAGGAGATTGGTCACAAGTACAAAATTAAAGAGAAAAAGGAGGAGTAAGTTCTGGTGTTCTATTGCACAGTAGGGTCACCGTAGTTAATAATATTGTATTGTATATTTCAAAATAACTAGAAGAGAGAACTTTGAATGTTCTTACCACAAACAAATGATAAATGTGTAAGGTGATGGATAAGCTATTTACCCTAATTTGATCATTACACAATGTATACATGTATAGAAACATAACACTGTAACTCATAAATATATACAATTACTTTGTGTCAATTTAAAGTAAAACATAAAAAGTAAATAAAAATACATTTTGCAAAGGGGTTTGTGTTTTAGGAAGATGTATGAAAGGAAGGTATGAGGTGGTGCAAAATCATGAGACTTAACCTTGCTACTATTTAGCTGAGAGACCTAGAGCTGGCCATTTAACCTCTCCAAACTTTCTTCTGCATTTGAAATATGAGCTATTACCATTTCTAAAGAATTAAATAAATGATAAAGGTGACCTGCCTAAAACAATGTATGAAATATGGCCTCAGTTCATAATATCAGAATCAAATAACTTGCAGTAGGAGTATTAGATTAGAGAGATGGGGAGACTAGCTAGGCTGCTATTGTAGTAGTTCAACTGCGAAAGTCTTAGGCATGAACTGGGGCAATGGGAATGGAAAAGTGGGGACACAAGTAAGCAATGCTAATCTTGAAAGTGGACAGGGAGACAGGGGAACTTAGGAAGGGATCTAAGATGCCTGCAGTATCTCAAGTGAATGGCTGAGAATGGTGCAAAAAATGAAACAGGTTGAGCAGGTGCCTGTGGAGGCATGGTGTGTGTGCCTGCACTTGGAGACAACATCTCAAATGGCTGTTCATTACATGATATTGTCAATACTTATTTATGTTCTTCTGTCAAGCTCTATAGTTGGAACATGGCATCACTATCTCCTTGGCCAACTCCTGTTGGTGAGTCCTCTTTGGAAATTTCTAGCGAGAGCATTCTATGAGACAAATATCCATTTTTTCCCATGGTTCACTTTTTCCTTACATTTTCCTTTATTTGCCTCTTCTTGTCATCACAAGGTTAAGGTCTTGAGAGTCTACACTTGAGTGTGGGACAAGGTGGTCACTTGGCCAAATTTCAAAGTAGGATGAGTCCTGGCCTTTAATCTAGGAGAAAAAGGTGTTTCTGAGGTTCACACTCAGGTTTTCATAAGTCATCATTCATAGGGCTTGTTGGCTATATGCAACAAATATTCATTGACTGCACTCTATGTATATAGATATATGCGTGCACACACACACACACACATAGATATATACAATTTAATCACTGAATCTTTACAATATCCCTGAAAAATAGGTACAAGTATAATACTAGCATGACTGATTATGGGTATGCAGAATTTCAGGTGTGGAGGAGAAAAAGGAAACGTGTAAAAGAGGGATATGGAGGGTTAAAGCAAGTTGCAATATGAGATTGATGCCCATGGCATCCCTCACTAAGAAGGTGACATTTGAGTAAAGGAAATAAAGGAGCAAGCCTCAGGATCTCTCAGGGAAGGGCTCTCAACGGAGGGGGAACACCGAGTGCCAAGGTCTGAAACAGGGGCTGCCTGGCATGTTTAAGGAGCAGCAAGAATTTCATTCTGGCTGAGGCAGCATATGAGCGAGGGCAAGACAAGAATAAAGTGAGGTCACAGAGGTAAAAACTAACAGTTTGTGTGGGACTTGATAGATGTAAGGACTTTAGCATTTTCTCTGAGTGAAATGGGAGCCACTAGAAAATTTTGCAAAGACTGACATGACTTAACTTTCATTTTAATAGGTTCATTCTCGCTGCTGTATTCAAAATACATTGGGATGAGGAGGGTGAGGAGAGAGGCAGATGGACCAAGCTCCCAAAGGTGATGAAAGCTTGAAAGCTAATATCTAGTGTACCCGTTATTAAGTTATTGCCTCTAAGCTCCAAAACTCCTGTGGTTTCTGTCTCCTGATTGAGTCCAAACTGATAAACTTAAGTTAGTCGAACCGCATTCATTTGTTGAGGAAACACTAGCCCCTCTCCTTCTAGCCTCTCCAGCTCTAAATATCTAATTTTCAGAGGAACCCATGAGTACTTGGTGTTTAGTGCAACATTCAACCATCGTGGGTCTCATTATTCCCCAATCACTTTTGCTGTTGTTGTTGTTGTTGTTTTGAGACGGCGTCTCGCTCTGTCGCCCAGGCTGGAATGTAGTGGCGCCATCTCGGCTCACTGCAAGCTCCGCTTCCCCGGTTCGTGCCATTCTCCTACCTCAGCCTTCCCCAGCCGCTGGGACTACAGGCACCCACCGCCACGCCCGGCTAATTTTTTGTATTTTCACTAAAGACGAGGTTTCACTGTGTTAGCCAGGATGGTCTCCATCTCCTGACCTTGTGATCCGCCCGCCCCGGCCTCCCAAAGTGCTGCGATTACAGGTGTGAGCCACCGCGCCCGGCCCCTCAATTACTTTCTATCTGAAAATGTAACTAACAGAATTATCGCCATTGCTTAACGTGTTCTCCACTGAAAACTAAATTAATTCATGTTAATACACATTTAGATTAAGACGTGATTGAAAAAATAGCTATAAAAAATCAACTAAACTATTCATAAATGCTAATTCCACCTAATACTACATAGATGCCTCTATTGCTCTTTTATAAAACATTTTTCAGACCTAAGACGGTTAATAGATATGAAAATGAACACTCATGATAATAACTAAGAGTAATTATATACTTTACAAACACGTAATTGAGAAAATAATAACAAAACTGATAGAGAAAAACTGTCAGTTTTACTTTTGGAGGAAAATGCAAATGATGCTTCACCCAAGAAATACTTACGTAATCAACACCTAATGAGCTGCAAAATGCAGTACTCCTCTTAATTTCCAGCAGGTATTATAAGCTCATAAAATCGGGTTATTTTAAGCAAGGAAAAAAAAAAGCCTCATAACCATTACAGAAAGGCAAACTCTGTGTTATTTTACCATAATAAGTTTTTCCCTTTCCTGACATTCTAAATGCCTATAATTTTAGTCACCAAGACTTTACATAAAATTTTACTAGCAGAAAGCAAAAGTGTCTTACGATCTTTGCTATTTATAGGGCACAGACTTGCCTGATACCTGATTCTCTGGCCTTCTTGTTTTTAAAGCCAGTATCACCAATGCAAAGAAACAACATCCTGTTTAATCAGAACTGACAATTGACCTTTGATCGTGTGAAAAGCGCAGCTGAAATAACTTACATCAAAATTGCCATTTTAAAGTGAAGAAGAAATGGATATACAACGCAGTATAAAACAAACTTATGATGTAATTTAGAAATACATGGTTAGAATTACTGGGCAGAAATGTCCACAAATTAATTTTTTAAAAAAGATTCCATCTACAATATATGTGACTGATTACACGTGTCTTTGAGGTCTTTACTGAAAGCTTAATGAGGGGAGATAATAATCTATTAATCTTTTTACATCCAGTACCTAGTCTAATTCCTGGCATATAAGGGAGTCTCCACAAATATTAAATAAAATATGCTGTATCATTTGATAAACGTTTTTTGATAAGTGTGTCAACCAGAATGAGATGAGTGTTTAAAATATCTTTCTTTTCATTCTTTTCATGGTTACGGTAGCAAATTGTAACACAGCGTTGCTCAGAGCTTAGTCATTCTTAGGACACCTACAGGCTACCTGCCATATCCCTTGTGTCATTCATATTATTGTTTACTTATCACTATTCTATAAATTGTGCCACATTTTCTACTTAAATTTTGTTTCATCTTAAGACATAATATTCGTGAAATTAGAGGTGTTGTGTGCTAATTACATTTTACCATCCATGAAAATAAATGCCTAAAAGGGGTATCTTTCCAGTTATTTTCATCTTCTTCCATTTCTTTCATCAGTGTTTTATAGTTCTCCATATACAGGACTTGCACCTCTTTCGTTGAATTTATATCTAAATATTTTTTGTTGCCACTGCTATTGTAATTGAGATTGTTTTTTAAATTTCCTTTGTGGATGTTTCATTATTAGTATATAGAAACTCTACAGATTTTATATGTTATTTTTGTATTCTGCTAGTATGCTGAAGTTGTTTATCAGTTCAAACAGGTTTCTGGTAAAGTCTTTAGGGTTTTCTGTATATAAGATTGTGTCATCAGCAAATACAGATAATTTCACTTCTTCCTTTCCTGTTAGGATGTCTTTTATTTCTTTCTCTTGCTTAATTACTCTGGCTAGGACTTTCAGTACTATGTTAAAAAGAACTGATGAGAGTGAGCATCCTTGTCTTCTCCCTGACCTTAGATGAAAAGCTTTCAATTTGTCATTGTGTTCATGGGTTGGAAGACTTAATGTTGTTAAAATGCTCATAGTACCCAAAGTGGTCTGTAGATTCGATGTAATCACTATCAAAATTCCAACAGAATTTTTCAGATAAATAGAGAAAAATGCTTAAATTTATATAGAGCCAAAGGAGAACCTAAATTTCCAAAGTGATTATTGGGAAAAAAAAAAAAAAAAAAAAAAAAAAAAAAAAAAATTAAAGGAAAAAAAAAGAACAAAGCTGGAGGCATCACGCTCCCTGATTTCAAAATATAAAGCTATTGTAATCAAAACAGTATTATACTAGCATAAAAACAGACACATAAACAAATGGAATGGGATAAAAGGCCAAGAAATAAGCCCATGCATTTATGGTCAGTTGATTTTTACAAAAGTGTTAAGATAATATAATGAAGAAAGGATATTTTCTTCAACAAATAATGTTGAAAAAACGAGTTGCCTGCATGCAGAAGAATAAGATTAGATCCTTATTTCAGACCATATACAAAAATTAATTTAAAATGGATTAAAGACTTCAACATAAGACCTGAAATTGTAAAACTACTGTAGGAAACACAAGAGAAAACCCCCAAAACAGTTGTCTGAACGATGATTTTTTGATCCAACCACCAAAGCACAGGCGACAAAAGCAAAAATAGACAAGTAGAATTTCACCCAAATAAAAAGCTTCTGCATAGCAAAGAAAACAATCAGCAGCATGAAGAGAGAGTCCACACAATGGTAGAAAATATTGGTAAACCATTCATCAGATAAAGGGTTAATATGTAAAATACCTAAGGAACTAAGGCAGCTAAATATCAAGAAAACAACTTGATTTAAAAGTGAGCAAAGAACTGAAACAGAAAAATCTCAAAAGAAGGCATACAAATGGACAGCAGGCACATGAAAAAATCCTCAGTATCACAAATTATTAGAGAAATGCAAATTAAAACCATAACGTGATGCAGTCACACCTCATTTTATTGTGCTTTGCTTTATTGCCATTTACAAATAATTACAAATAATTGCTTTATTACCATTTACAAAATGAAGGTGTGTGGCCATCCTGCACTGGACAAGTCTATTGGCACCACTTTTCCAACAGCGTGCGCTCACTTCATGTCTCTGTGTTACATTTTGGTAATTTTCACAATATTTCTATTTTTTCTCATTATTATATCTGTTTTGGTGATCCGAGTTCAGTGAAATTTGATATTGTGATTGAAATTGTTTACGGGCACTGTGAAATGGGAACTTAAGCAATAAATGTGTGTGTTCTAACTGCTCCATCAACCAGCCGTTCCCCCATCTCTCTCTCTCCGTCAGGCCACCCTAATTCCAATAATTTCAATATTGAAATTAGGTCAATAAATAACTGCAAAGGCCTCTAAGTGTTCAAGTGACAGAAGGAGTTGCACGTCTCTAACATTCAATCAAAATCTAGAAATGATTAAGCTTGGGGAGGAAGAGACACTGAAAACAGACAGGTTAAAAGCTAGGCCTCTTGCAACAAACAGTGAGCCAAGTTATGAATGCAAAGGATAACTTCTTGAAGGAACTGAAAAGTGCTACTCCAGTGAACACGCAAACGATAAGAAAGTGAAACAGTCTTATTTTTGATATGGAAAAAGCTTTAGTGGTCTGGTTAGAAGATCAAACCAACCACAACATTCACTTAAGCCAAAGCCTAAGCCATAGCAAGGCCCTAACTCTGTCCGATTCTATGAAAGCTGAGAGAGGTGAGGAGGTTGTGGAAGAAAAGTTGAAAGCTAATAGAGGTTGGTTCATTAGATTTAAGGAAAAAAGGCATCTCATACCATAAAAGTGCAAGGTGAAGAAGAAGTTGCTGATGTACAAGGTACCAGATCTAGCCACAATCATTGATGAAGGGGGCTACAATAAACAACAAATTTTCAGTATAGATGAAACAGTCTTTTATTGGAAGAAGATCCCATCTAGTACTTTGATAGCTAGAAAGGAGAAGTCAATGCCTGGCTTCAAAGCCTCAAATGACAGGTTAACTCTCTTGTTAGGGGCTAATGCAGCTGGCACATTTAAGTTGAAGCCAATACTCATTCTCATTTACCATTCTGAAAATCCTAGGGCCCATAAGAATTACACTAAATCTACTCAGTCTGTGCTCTGTCAATGGAACAACAAAGCCGGAATGACAGCACACATCTGTTTGCAGCATGGTTGACTAAATATTTTTAGCCCACTGTTGGGACTTACTGCTAAGGAAAAAAGATTCCTTAAAATATTCCTGCTCCTTGACAATGCACCTGGTTACCCAAGAGCTCTGATGGAGTTGTACAAGGAAATTAATGTTGTTTTCTTGTTCACTAACAATATCAATACTGCAGTCTGTGGATCAAGGAGTAATTTTGGCTTTCAAGTCTTATTATTTAAGAAATATATTTTGTAAGGCTATAATTTCCATAAGATAGTGATTCTAGTAATAGATCTGGGCAAAGTAAATTGAAAATTTTCTAGAAAGAATTCACCATTCTAGATGCCATTAAGAGCATTTGGGAGCAGGTCAAAATGTCAACATTAATGAGAGTTCGGAAGAAATTGAGTCCAATTCTCATGGATGACCTTGAGGCGTTTGAGACTACAGTGGAGAAAGTAACTGCAGATATGGTGAAAATAGCAAGAGAACCAGAATCAGAAGTGGAGCCTAAAGATGTGACCGAATTGCTTCAATTTCATGATAAAACTTTAACAGATGAGGAGTTGCTTCCTATGGATGAGCAAAGAAAGTGGTTTCTTGAGATAAAATCTATTCCTAGTGAAAATGCTATAAATGTTGAAATGACAACAAAGTATTTAGAATATTGCATAAACTTAGTAGAGAAAGCAGCAGCAGGGTTTGAGAGGATTGCCTCCAATTTTAAAAGAAGTTCTACTGTGGGTAAAATGCCATCAAACAGCATTGCACATATCAGAGAAAATTTTCCTAAAAGGAAGAGTATAATTGATGCTGCAAACTTCATTGCTGTATTATTTTAAAAAACTGTCATAGCCACCCCAACCTTCACCAACCACCACTATTATTAGTCAGCAGCCGTCAACATCAAGGCAAGACACTCCACGAGCAAAAAGATTATGACTGACTAAATGTACAGATGATAGTTAGCATTTTTAACAATAAAGTATTTTTCGTTTAGGTTTATACATTGTTTTTAGATATAATGCTATTGTGCAGATAACAGACTACAATATTATGTAAACATTATATATATATACCAGGAAACCAAAATATCATGTGACTCCCTTTATTGTAAAATTTATATTATTGTGGTGGTCTCAAACCAAACCCCCAATATCTCTGATTTATGTCTATATCCTCTCATGCCTGTTAGAATGACATTTACCAGGAAGATGAAAAATAACAATTGTTGGGGAGGGAGCAGAGAAAAGGACACTCTTGTACATTATTGGTGGGAATATAAATTTGTACAGCAATTATGGAAAACAATATAAAGTTTCCTCAAAAAACCTAAAACTAGAACTGCCACATGATCCACTAATCCCATTATTGGGTTTTTTTTTTTTTTTTTTTTTTTTTAAGGAAAGGAAATTAGTATATCACAGAGATATCTGCATTCCCTATGTTTATTGCAGCACTGTTCACAATAACAAAGATATGGAGTCAACCCAAGTGTTCATCAACAGATAAGAAAAAATCTATTCTCAACTTCTCCCAAAGTGGTCCTTTTCCGTGATTTTTTGATATATTGTCAACATTAAAGTGAATTTCAGTGATAACTTTTAAGACTTCTCTCCTTGGGGAAATCAGGATGAGAGGGCATGTAATATACAGGGCCAGTAACTCTGTTCCATTTTGTGCCCAAATTCAAGCTCCTGTCACATTTTCACTTGCTGTTTTTGTAAATATCCATAAAGGAAAGACTATGCAGAGATGAATAACATAGTGAACAAATAACTGCGTGGAAGTAAGGATTGAAATTTATACCTCAGAGGATTAAATTAGCAAATAAGAAGATGATCTTGAGAAACTTTTCAGAACCCAGAAAAAACAGACATAAACAAAACTGAGAGTAGTAATATTAAATATGGGAGGTACAATAAATATGAGCAACAAATAAATGGCAGCTAGAAGAAGGTGAAAATGTATAAAACAGAAGCAATACTGAAGAAAAACTTAAGTAAAAGGGTTCTGACCTCAAGAAAAGCAGTAAGTCTAGAAATAAGACCATTCACTGAGTTCTATGAACAATTAATCAAAACAGATTCATATCAGGTATAACTGTCAAATGTCACAAATAGAGAATTTTAGAACTGTCAAGCATCTACATTCCACCCAAACTGAAAGCAAACAAATGAACCTAATAATAGTTATTCCCAAAGAAACAAGATCAAATTACCCTTAGTCTTCTCCAAAACTGAAGACGACAATAGATTATCACCTGCAGAGCTGAGAGTGGGGAGAAGTATAAGCTAAGAATTTAAAATTGTAAATGAAAAACAAAATTTTAAGCCCCCAACTATCTGAATGCACCCTCCCCTTGACCAAGGGCATTCTAAAGTTAAACTGAAAAACTAGTTCAGGACATCATGGGAAGTGGGGATTGGACATGCCTCATTATACTCTCCTCCCTTTGGAATTTAGGCAGAGCTGACCAGCATTAACATTAAAACTGAAATCTTAAGACTGAAAAAACAGAGTTTTTGTGGTAATAAGGCACCAAATTCCAGCCTGCTCTAGTATAGCTTCCCATGACAGATAGCAAGCCCTGAAAGAAATCAAAGTCTTTTATCCTATAATATATTTCTTTGACACATTTTGGGCCCTGGAAAGCTGTCTGTTGTGCGGAAAATCTACATTCTATAGAGAATCTCCTTTCTTTTCCAGGTCTGTTCTCTGATCCAGGGGACAATTAACTAAGACTCTGGCAGCTTTTAAGGTCTGATAAGAGCTATGAAGCTTGCTACCTGGGGGTTTCATCTGCATGTAAAACAATGGTCTCCACTACCCTTTATCTTAACCCAGGTATTCTTTACTATTAATTCTAGGTCTTTGGATAATAACTCTTTCAACCAATTGCCTATCAGAAAATCTTTGAATCTACCTATGACCTGGAATTCCCCACTTTCAGTTGTCTTACTTTCTTGGAACAAATCAATATACATCTTACGTGTATTGACTGATGTCTCATGACTCCGTAAAATGTATAAAACCAAGCTGTAGCCTGACCACTTTGGGCACATGTTCTCAGGATTTTCTGGAGCTGTGTCACGGACCATTGGTCATTCATATTTGGCTCAGAATAAATCTCTTTAAATATTTGACAGAGTTTGACTCGTTTCATTAGCAACATTAAACCACAGCACCAAATTTTCATTCATTTGTAAAAGAAATGGTATATACCTACATGTATATCTACCCTGAACATGTATGGGTCTAGGGTTTGTGCAGCTAGAAGCTTTTTACAATTTGAAGGATCCATTTAAGACAAAGAATACAGGATGGTGCCCAGCACCATGGAGGAAGTGAGGCTACTACAGAGTTGGTGTGGGTTCTCTGTTCATAGCAGCTCCACTATGTCAAAGGTTTCCTTTAAGATCACGCTGATGTTGGATCCTCAGCTGCCATAGAAAATACTCAGGGTGTTCTTGAAAGTACACTTTTCCAGTCGTCTTAACGTTTGCACAGAATAATTGAAAGATCTTGCTGGAACAAGTGCAATTCATACCAATGATGGAATAGGAATAAATACTGCACAGACTGCTGGAAATGTTTTCCTGTAGATGTACAAAACTATAAGTTATTCCTAGAGATCATGTTGAAATTTGTTATTATCTGCTACTTGGGACATATTATTACCTTTAAGAATAAATATTGATATTTGTAAAATTGAAATCAGGCATTTAACATACAATGAAAACACCAAAAGCCAATGAAATAATAAAAGGTGACTCTTCTGTCTCTTTTTGTTGTTCACACTCTTAATATGAAGAGGGAATGCTTATGGAGTAAGGGTATTACCACCACAGAAGATCATATGGTCTTTGATTGCTACCTCAAAACACAGACAGGTAGTTCATTTGGGGTAAATGGATTATCCAACTTTGTTTTTTAAAAGTAGGATGCTATTGATAGTTCTTTTTGAGAACATTTGGAAAATTAAAATTTACTGAATCTTACATATTTGTCTGAGTTAAAAATATACAAGTATTATGGATTGTGGATGATGGCAGTTTGCTTGATAGCATCTGACTAGCACAATCACAGTTTGATTCTTAAATATATGGCTTATGATAAAGGCAATAGACATATCAATGAATAAACTACGTTAACTTTTTACCATTTAGTTTTTTAAGCATTCAAACCTCCTGTGTTATACAAATTTCAGTTTAATATCAAATAACCAAAAACTGTATTTTAAAATCTAACCCTCATGTGTATAAATTGATGTCCCATGCCAACTTTTAATGATTATCCTGCAAAATTCAGTACTCATAATAGTGAGAATTGACAATACAGTAGAAGATTCCTGTATCAGTCCATTCTTGCATTGCTATAGAGGAATACCTGGGACTGGGTAATTTATAAAGAAAAGAGGTTTAATTGGCTCGTGGTTCTGCAGATTGTACAAGCATGACATCAGCATCCTCTTAGCTTCTGGGGAGGCCTTAGGGAGCCTTTACTCATGATGGAAGGTGAAGCGGGAGCAGGCACATCACATGGCAAGAGCAGGAGTAAGAGAGATAATGAGGAAGTGCTACATACTTTTAAACAACAGATGCTGTAAGAACTCACTCAATCATGAGGACAGCATCAAGCCTTGAAGGATCCACACCCGTGATGCAAACACCTTCCACCAGGCCCCAACTCCAACATTGGGGATCACATTTCAGCATGAAATTTGCATAGGACAAACATCGAAAACGTATGATATCCTTTGCTGAGTTATGTATTCCTTTATCAATCTCTTTTAATACAAATTTAAAAGCATGAGTCTTCAAAAAAGCATGTTTTTTAAAAATAAAAGCTGATATTCAAAGAACTGTGTTCCTTACCAAATTAAGCCGCAGTTAACCAGAAATTTAGGAAGACCCATTTCCTGAAGTTTTGGCTTAATTTGAACTTTCTCCCCGTTCTGTTTCTAGCACAAAAATCTGCCTATTGTGTTGTACAAATAAGTTTACAATGTCCTGTGCCATAAAGTGATTTATTTATTGTTTTTGTTGTTTGGATTTGAAAATTATATTGTAATAAGTTCCTAAAAACATTTTATTAAACAACTAGACATTTTGCTATTAAATAAATGTGATCTGTAATTTCTTTGTTCAGAATGATGTGAAGTATTGTCTTTAGTTTAAATTCATTATTGGTGCATAATCAATATCTTATGAAATTATATTTTGTTATACTATTAGAAAAAATACAAATTTTGATATAAACATAAATATTTATTTAGGCTAAGGAAGCACAAGGTATTGCAAATTATGAAAGCTGACAATTGCTATAAACATCATGGCACTTTCCACAAACATTTGTTGATAGTCTGTAAACAGATTATATTAATAATGATCATTAAGGGAAGTCAAATATATTATTCATCTGTTGACATTACTTGTCAAACCCAGTGGTCACTTTATTATCTTCTACTTACTCAATAGTTCAGCAGCATTTGGCATAGTTGAGTACTCCCTACTTAAAATATTTTCTTCTATCTTCCTCTATGACATCACACTTCGGGGTTTTCTTTTACTTCACTGGCTGATTTTTTCAGTCTCTTTTTCTGACTTCTACTTCTCTATTGAAAATGTAGAAAATTAAGTTTCCAAGAATTTCATCCTAGGCCACTTTTTGCTGTTTTGCTATCCTTATTATACTCGTTTTCTAAGTGATTCCATTTCACTGCATGGTTTTGAATAACAAACAGTCCAAGGACCTCAGATTGTATCTCCAGCCTTGATGTCTCCACTGAGCTTCTGACTTATCAGGACATATCTAACTCCTACACGTTATCTCTGTCTGGATGCTGAATAGGCATCTCCAATCTAGCACACAACAAATGGACCTTTTGATTTCTCTCTAAATAAATTTGTACCTCTCCTAGTCTTTTGGCGTCTCAGAAAATTGTATTACCATTCATCTAAATGCTCAAGCCAAAAGCCTGATAATAATCCTAGATTTTCTTTTTCCCTCAACACCCTGCATTCAATCCATAAATAAATCTTCTCAACTTTGTTTCTAAAATAGCATCAGAATATGTCCATTGCCTCCTGTTTCTTCCACCACCACCCTGGTCTAAGTCAGCATGATATTCTGCCTAAACTTTTGTAATGCCTTCCTAACATCTTTCTACTCCCATTCCCCATGGTCTCACCTTCCCACAGAACATGGAATGATAATCTAAAAAGGTAATTCTTATCACATCACTTTCATGCCTAAAATCCTCTAGTGGCTTGCCATTTTCTGAGAATAAAATCCAAATTGTTTACTCAGACTAACAAACAAACCCCTTCATAATCTGGACACTCTGCCTCTCCAAAATCAATTCCCAACACTCTCCAGAGCTCAGTATGCTCAAGGCCTGTTGGCTCAGTCAAGTTGACATATGAAATTAACCTTCAAAATATGCAAAAGTATGCATAAAATAGTATAGGAAAGAGTTGCATTACTCAATAATTATTCTGAGAAAATCAGATAAGTACTTAGGAAAAGATGACTTACCTCCTAACCTTACTTGCCACATGGAAATACATTCCAAATGTGTTAAAGAGTTAACTATAAAAAAACTATTAAATATAACCTAAAAGTGTGGGGATTATCACAAGAATGAATAGAGATATCAGATTTCCCACTAATAGAACACTACTGAACATGTCAAAAAGTATGTATCTGCCAAAATTTAAAGGCTATACTTGAGATAGAGCATTTGGTTAATATATTGTATAGTCAAATACATCTTTTTCTTTGATATTTATTTTACTGCTTCTACATTTGTAAATTCTTGATGTTCAAGAGAGTTGATATTCACTTGTGATTTTTCTACCTGAGTGTCTGTTTCCTTTTATAATTAAAATATGAATTATAGTTCATATGAAATTAATATTAAACCCAAATTAGAGACCTAGAAACATATTGGGGAATCCTTTACAACTTGACCCTTTCTCTTTAAACTTAATGCAAGACTGGGCTTCCAAAGACTTCTCTAGTAGTTCTCGGAATAATGATTTGTGTCTATCCTATCAATCCCCCTGTCTTGTGCAATGAAAAGTCCATAGCAGAAAGAAAATAATGGAAAGACTATAGCATTTGGAATTAGTCTGATGTAGGCTCAAATTTCAGCTGTATTACTTATTATCTCTTTGATTGGGAGCAACTTATCTAGCTCCTGGGAATTACATTTCTGAAATGGGGGCAAAACTAGGATACCCATGAGATTAAAGGAAACAATGTGAGGCATCTAGCCTATAGAAAATAATAAATGTTAGCAGTCTTTTCCTCTCTTTCACCTACCCCTCTGGGGTTGCAACTAGCTCAACATTCATTACTTGCTCAACAAGGTTTAGTTGCTAAAATTAATTCATCTACAAACTGATGGAGTCAGCTGGATACCCCTGAAATAAAAATTGTAACATAGAAGTTGTATTTTCCAATAATATTCCACAGAACATGTTGGCAGGACACAAGTTCAACTGTCAATTAACTAAAGGAAGGCAAGCTTCTTTCTAGTATATTTTGTGAATCAGTCAGCTTTTGTTAAGTTATCCTATGGTAACAAAGAGCTCCCAAGTCTCAGCAGCTTCCAACAATAACAGTGTATTTCTTACTCACTTTTTACAACCTTTACAGTTCAATTGCAGTTCTACTCTACATCGTCTTCATTCTGAGAAGAAAAGTGAAGAAGCAGGCCCTTTATGAGATATGCCAATTTCAGGGAAGACAGAAAAGTGAAAGAGAAGAACTACATGCCACATGAAGGCTCTGAAAGTTTCTGTTTAGGTGGCACATGGCACTTTCACTCATGTTTCATTGGCCAAGCCAAGTTACATGGCCAAGCCTGATGTCAATGAGATGAGGAGTCCAATCCTCCTGCAGGGATGATCCAATAGTTATGCTCTGGGTAAGGTTGAGGGCAACAAATATAACAATACAATCTAACACACCTGGTGTCTCAAATACATGGCTCTCATTTGAGGTAACCATAGAGTATCTAAAAGGCTGAGGTAAGACAGCTGTCACTTGAGTGAAATAGTGTAACAGGTATGCAAATTAATCATTTCTGGATCCTGTTAGGTCCATCATTGTAATGTGTTATGAAAAATCTGTTTTGGTGCTTTAATACTTCAGACTATGTTTTCTGCTCTAGGGAGAAGCCTGCCTTCAGCTATGATGGAATGCTATGCCCTTTCGCTCTTTAAAAGATCTAGACAAGAATGGCCTATTTGTGAACAGTGCTTCTGTGTCTTTTGTAAAACCACAGTTGAAAATATTGCCTACTATGCTACTCAATACCCTTTAGACAAAGACCCACTGATATCATCAGAAATTTTGTCTGCAGACAAAGCTTGTTTTTATAGACTAGTATATGTGATTTTCTTTTCTGACAATAATAAGAGAAAAGATCCACCATGTTTCCCTCTTTGGAATTTCATTGCCAGAAATCTTGGTACCCAGTTCAATGCCAAATTATAGTTACTGGCTTCATGCAGCT
Source organism: Papio anubis (assembly GCF_008728515.1). Taxonomy (NCBI): domain Eukaryota; kingdom Metazoa; phylum Chordata; class Mammalia; order Primates; family Cercopithecidae; genus Papio; species Papio anubis. Next base: position 9,386,062 of record NC_044996.1, on the reverse strand, counting down.
GCCTAGTAGAATTTGCTCCCTGTCGACTTTCGTGTCTGGTCCATTTTATTCCCTGATAGTCAAGATCTGCATTTTTAAAACTTCTAACCTGTTTCAAATGCTTTTGGCAATAATCCAAATAGTGAAGCCTGAAAAAAATATTTTAAATGTAAGCCATAATTATAAGTTAACTCAAAAGAAAATGTTTCAGTTGGTACTACGATATCTACAAAGAGGTAGAACATATTATGCCTAAACATTAATGTACTGTAAAACCTCCTAGCTCTTAGGCCCTAGAGTGCAAAAACGTTTTTTAAAATGTACATCTATCACATGTAAATGCTTTTATGTGTGGAAATTCATAGCTAGATTGTGAACCTGATGAAGACAGAAATTCATGTCATATTTGTATTTCCAGCATCTCTCCTGTAGCTCCAAAGGGGAAGAAGAATTTTCTATACATAGAGCACCTTGATATATAGTGGAACTCAGAGAGGTTAAATAACTTGCCTGAGGTCATACAGCTAGGAGTCGCAAAGGTGAAATTAGAAATGAGAGGTGTGTCACTCCAGAGTGTGAACTTTGCATTATTCCAGCATTTCCCAAAGTAAAGCAGCACATGTAAAACTGGTGAGGCACAAGCCATTTTTGGCACATACAGGTAAGAATCTTTTAAATTTAATTATTTTATTTAAATTAATTATTAATATTATTTTTTACTGAAAAATTACAATAGTATACATTTCATGGTACAATGTGATGTTTTGATATCTGTATACAACGTGGCATGATGAAATCAAAGTTAACATATCCATCACTGCACTTACTTATTTTTTATGATGAGACATGTAAAATTTACTCTTTGCTATTTTGAGATATGCAATGCATGATTATTGATTCTAGTCACTGTCTTAGTCCATTTGTGTTGCTATCAAGAAATACCTGAGGCTATGTAATTTATTAAGTAAACAGGTTAATTTGGCTCATAATTTTAAGGTCTGAAAAATTTCAAGATTGGACATCTGGATCTGGAGAGAGCCACTCAATTGGTTGCAGAAGGTGAAGGTGAGCTGGCATGTGCAGAGATCACATGGTGAGTGAGAGCAAGCAGAAGAGATGGGGGAGATGCCAGGCTCTTTTTAACAATTGGGTCTTGTGGAAACAGATAGAGTGGGAACTCATTCATTACTGTGCGGATGGCACCAAGTTATTCATGAGGGATCTGTCCCCACGAAAAAAACATCTCCCACCAGGCCCCGCCTCCAACATTGAGGATCAAACTTTAACATCAGATTTGAAGGGGCCGAACAAACAATATCCAAACTATAGTAGTCGCCCTGCTGTGCAATAAGTCTTAAAACTTCTTTCTCTTATCTCTCTGAAACTTTGTACTCTTTGGCTGATAACTTTTCATTCCCTTCCTTCCTCTTCTCTTCAGTCTCTGATAACCATCATTCTGTCTACTTCTATGAGTTCAACATTTTTAGATTCCACATATAAGTGAGATTATGTGCTATTTATCTTTCAGTGCCTTATTTCACTTAACTTAATGTTCTCTAGTTCCATTTATGTTGCTGCAGATGCCAGAATCTTATTCTTTTTTGTGGGTGAATAATAGTCCATTTTGTATTATACCACAGTCAAGGCTCTGGCAGGCCTTGACTGCTCTTCTGCCGAGCTGGGTAAAGATCTAAAGGGCAGAATGTCCAGGATGGAAATAGCTAAAGACTTTAATCAGCACATGATCATGGTTTGGGGGTGTAATAGGGCAGAAGCTCCTCAAAGTGGAAGAAAATGAAGTCCAGCCTCAGTAATCTGGACTTGGTACATGGTTGGGAGCTGCTGAAGGCATAACAGAATCAGTAGGGCTAAACAGAGATCTGCCCATTGACTATCATCTAGCACTACAGAGAACTCTGTGCTCACATAAAAGATTATCTTAACCAGTTGAATTTCAGATGAACTGTAAATAGCCCTGAAATATTCTGCTTGATACTCATTGGAAGGCTAGTCATATTTGGCTTGTTTCTATTTATCAGGTACATTATTGTGTGACAATAGGTTGAATTTTGAATGAGAACATTGTAGGAAGAAACACACTGAAGGCTGTACGGAAAATGGAACAGTTATTTGCAGTTAAAGTGATTCCAAGTTAAAAGAGGTTGAGTAAAGAGTAGTGGATTTTTTCTCATTTTTTTTTTCTTAAACCAGAGCACCTCAAAATCTTCTGATAACCTGGGATGCTCTCCTGGGCGACATATGCAACATCTGATGATTTTTACTTCATTTCTTAAGATTTACTTGGTCCTATCTCCAAACATAATTCCATTTGCCCTTGCCTTATGTTTGTTTTTTATTTTTATTTTCTGAATCTACTGCTTCTTTCCTCTGCTTCCTTCTCTGTATCTTCTTACTTAATCCTAGTTGATATATCCTCTGGAATTTCTCTTTTCACTCACTGATCTTCATTTGTCAGTACCTCATAACCATGATCCTAAACTCACTTTGCAGAGATAAGCTGGTTTTCTCACAAGCCTAGGAGTGTATGTTGCTGGTTACTGAAAATGCCACTGATCATTGCTTGAAGAGTAGAAACTACCAACAAGAGAGAAGATCCTATGATATTACACTTTTAAAAAATGTTTTGTAATTTTTTTCATTATTGATTTTTTTTACTATGGTAAGAACATTTAACGTAAGATTTATACTCTTAACAAGTTTTAAAGTGTACAATCAAGCATCGTTAACTGTATGTATGATATTGTACTGCAGATCCCCAAAATTTATTCATCTTGCATAACTAAAACTTTATACCTATTGCACAATAACTGTTTTACCAGTTGTTTAAAAATTTTACTATTATTTAATTGTAAAAATTAAAACCAATTGTTTAAGACTTGCAATTTTCAACATAGGCTCAAGCCTAGGTGCTTACCTCCTTTCCTTTCCAAAACTCAATGAAAATCACAGTAAAGAAAAAATAAAGTAACAATTCATAAGAACCAAGAGAAGAAGCTGGATAGGAGAAACATCTGCAAGTAAAAATAACAGCAAATATCTGGAAAATTAAAAGTGGATGAGCCACAAGTAAGGAAGCCAAAGACTACAATTTGTGTGAAAAGGCAGTAGCAAAAGAAGGAGTAGATCTGTTCTGCTAAAGGCCGGAGAACTCAGAGCTCAGAAATGACAGGCACTACAGAAGGCAGAAATGAGAAAGACTGAAAGTAGAATGGTTATCTTGAGATCTAAATACCCCTTATCCACCTTCTCTTCTATAGATATGTGGAAGAGTCCGGCAGGTGTTTACCTTCTAGGAAGATAAAAGAGGGTTCTTTTCTAATGTAATGAAATGAAATGAGTCACCTAGGGAAAATTAGTATGAGAGTTGGTATCCCGAAGCAAAACCCCCATATTGACATTTATGGATCCCAAAGCAAAATATTCATTTTCTATCAATTTAACCTAAAATGAAAGCTGTTGTTAACCAGCCAGAAATACGTGAGAGCAGAAAATTCACAGCTTTTCTATTGCCTCATTCTTACATATGAATGGACAAGCAGGTATCAATACAGATATGAGGAAAATATGAGATACAAAAGAGAAAAATTAAGATCTAAAAATGGAAAAAAGTGATATCAAAGGAAACAGAAATGATTCAAAGAACAGAAGAGGAAAAGAAGGAGGAGGAGAGGAGGAGGAAAAGAAATGGCATGAAACGGTGTAGCATCAAGGGCAACAAGAGCCACAGCCAGTATGCTGTACTCAGTTTGTGAGGGGGTGGAGGCAGCAAGCCACGAGGGAAGTCCTTTGCATCAAACAACAACAACAACAAAACAAACAAACAAACAAAACAACCAAGAATAAGATGTTATGAAACAGGTATGATTAGAGATCCATAAAGAATTCTCAAAAATTAAAAGATTGCTGACATTAAAAAGCTAATTAAAATATAATAATGGAAAGTACCTTAAAGACAGAATGAAACTAAGAAAAGAACTAAGAGAAGAAATATTTTTAAAAAACAGAAACTTAGTACAAGCAGTCTAACAACCAACAATCAGCTGTTCCGGAAAGACAGAATTGAGAATATAAATGGGATGAATTGCTAGAAGAAAGAAAAGAGAACTTCCTGGAGCTTCGCTCTGTCACCCAGGTTGTAGTGCAGTGGCACGATCTCAGCTCACTGCAACCTCTGCCTCCCAGGTTCAAGCAATTCTCCTGCCTCAGCCTCTCGAGTAGCTGGGACTACAGGCGCATGACACCACGCTTGTATTTTTAGTAGAGACAGTGTTTCGCCATGTTGGCCAGGCTGGCCTTGAACTCCTGACCTCAGGTGATCCACCCACCTCGGGCTCCCAAAGTGCTGGGATTACAGGTGTGAGCCACTGCGCCCAGCCAAAGAATGCTTTTTAATGAGATATTTCAGCTCAATTTGCCTTTAAAGTCTCTCAAATGACTTTATTAACTACGGATGTTTCAAACCTCTGTGTTCAGCAGACAAATATAATGAAGCAACGGTAGGAAAATTGACGATGTTATGACATTCATGTGCTCCTAGTAAATACCATAGCTTATCTCCATAGTTATTATATTTAGAAAGGACATCACCAAAAAGGATGGGGAATAAATCATCCTATGGTCCATCCAAAAAGCCATAGACTCAGTATTTGGTATGAGCAAGGAAGAAGTCCAATGGAGCAACCATTCAGCTGCAAGAGAGGCTGATTGAAAGGCTATTAGCTCAGATGCTGATTATGTAATCAGATAGGTGAGCTGATAATTTGTGTCAAGTACTTAGGAAGCTCTTTATACTAGAATAGTTAACAAGGGTGACTTCTTTCTGTCTAATAAATAAGGCATGAAGTACATTCTCATTAATAGATGATTTTAAAAAGAGATAAAGAGAAATCTAGGCTCCAAATTTTAAAAGGTGAATTAGCCACACAGATCTGTTTCTCTTCCCTGCCAAGTTCCCTTGAAATTACCAAAATCATTTACAGTTGGGGGGTGGTGAGGAAGCTCTTGCAGTGCCAGAGAAATCAGAAAGGCAACAGGTAGTACACTAGAGATTTCAAAGAAATTTTGAATGGTACAAAGCAGATGAGATGGAATTGATTGAGGAAACAAGATTGAAAACCCTAGCTCCAACAGCCAAGGGGAAGAAAGATCCTTCTTGGGGCCCTAAAGAAGCTCAAAGGCAATAGCTCAAGCGAAGGACTGAACTATGGAGCGACCATGATGATCATCCCAGAACAGAGTGAATTTTGAATCTCCTTCAGCATTCTGTGCTGGTGACTAGGATTCGGGCTCTTAGAGTCCTGAGAACTCCTCTCCAAATGAGGAAAGCAGTTTGCCTGGAGAGGGTTCTTGGTGTAGATATTAATTCCTGAGAAAGTAGAAGATTGTGAGGTAACGTGAATCTTCTTATGAATCATTGAGGGACAAATAAATGAAGAGAGAAAACAAAACACACACACACACACAAACAATAAACAATAAAAGCTCCATCCAGAGTGAAGTACTTCTTTTGGCACTTCTAAGCACTCTGTCAGTGGAGTCCTTGAAAACCTAGTAAAGGAGATGAGTGGTTTAAAAAGCACCGGTAGAATTGAGATGCAGAAGAAATTTACTTTGGGAAGCAGGGACTATGGGCTATTTAACCAGCTAAGATGCATCTGAGAAATGGCCAGGATAGGATTTATTGTGAAGAGCCTGTTATGCATTACCACACAGTACACATCCACATCCATGATAAACATCTAGAACATATATAAGTCAGGACCAAGTGGGTACCACTTGGCCACTATTTGTCATCTTTAGATTGGGAAGCCCCCTTCTCCTCCTCCACCTTTGCCATCAAAAAACTCACATACACTTTAAATATCTGATTAAATGAGGGAAAAATATTATTATTGCTCAAAATTTTGTTTGAATGGCACTGTGTTCAAGAATGCCTCTTTATTATTATTAGTAGTAGTAGTAGTATTTTTTTTTGAGATGAAGTTTCGCTCTCGTTGCCCAGGCTGGAGCGCAGTGGCACGATCTGGGTTCACCGCAACCTCCGCCTCTCCAGTTCAAGCGATTCTCCTGCCTCAGCCTCCCAAGTAGCTGGGAATACAAGCATGTGCCACCACGCTCAGCTAATTTTGTATTTTTAGTAGAGACAGGGTTTCACCATGTTGGTCAGGGTGGTCTCAAACTCCCGACCTGAGGTGATCCGGCTGCCTTGGCCTCCCAAAGTGCTGGGATTACAGCCGTGAGCCACTGCGCCCGGCCAAGAATTCCTCTTATAATCTTCTTTTCCTGATAATGAATGTGGTCCATTGACCTTTATTTCTCCTGAAAGCACACTTTACTTCTGGAAATGCAGATAAAGCACAACACAGGAAATCTCAATTCTAATTTATTTCTTTGCGATAAGCCGTTCAGTAATCATGAGTTACCTGTCAGGGCACTTGCAAACATTGGCAAGCCTGGGTTAAAGACTCAAAGAAGTAAACGTGAATGCTTTCTTCTCTCCTCTCTCTTGGCAGTCTTCTAGGGAGCACATCCTTCTCCAGGGAATACAGGGAAGCTTGGATGTTGAGATTTGATAGATAAGAAGGTCTTGCAGTTATTTATAAAATCCAGTTGTATAAAATAGCTTCTGGAGTGCTCGGGTATGTGTATTTCCTCTGAGTTCTGCCTCTGCAGCTGCAGCTTAGCATAAAGGTGGAGAGCTGAATAGCACACAAGCTGAATGTATAGGTTAACTGGCAATGGTCAACCCTGCTTTTTTAATATTTGCACACAAATAATTAAGTACCTTATGAGTAATCCACAAGGGTAAGGAGGGAAAAATAACTTCTAGCAATGATTAGGGAATGCTTTATGGGATGGGGGCTGGATTTGAAATAGACCTCTCACAATACATAAATTTCAGTCCCTGGCACTCTCTTAACATAATAGTCATTTAAAAATGCCTACCTCATGCCTTATTAAAAAGTATATTCAACAGTCATGGGCTGATTTTTGTCTGTTTAATGTAAATTTTCAAAAAATCCAAATGACATTAGGAGTTAAGACTAATGAAAAAATAAAAGATCAACTTTGTCTTGGTCAAAAGCAAGGTCTGGCAAGAGAATAATACAATTAATTATATCTGTTTATGGAAAAATAGTTGGGAAGGTGATTCCAGAGTAGAATGCCTGAACATTGGTATAATAAGTGTATCACTTCCACAGGAAGCAAAATAGAAGAGTTTGTGCTGTTTGGAGCAAAGTGGATTTTGTCAGTACAGAAACACATTATGGTGCTTTATTAATCACCTATGACCAAGAGAGATGGACACCTAGGGGAAGATAAATTTGGTAATATTGGTAGGCAAGGGAAATGAAGTGAACATAGCCCCAGGCAGCAATGGGCCCAGGTCAAGACTCACATATCAGAGAAACAGTCCAAAAAGATTTATGGAGAACTCGACAGTTCTAAGCTGAGAATAATGCTAGGTGAAAAAAACAAACAAACAAACAAAAACCAGGAAACAATTATAATAGCATATGATTTCAACTACAATAAATAGCATTGATAGGAAAACCTATCCATCTGTCTGTCTATCCGTCTGCCTGTCTGAAAGAAAGAGATGCCTACGAGATGGCTGAATTTCACAGGTACCCTCACAGTTGTGCAAACTGGTGGTGATGTCAGATACCTGGGAAGATTGGGAAGCAATTGCTGTAATGTCAATTGGGTTTGACTATAGACAGAAATAAAGAAAGAAGGTTGTACCCAAAACCTGGGAAAAAGAAGTGTTATAGAGACATTGCTGTCCATATAATGTCTGTGGGTACCTGGCTCTTTGGCCTTCTGATATAGGAGTTGAAGGGCTTTCTAAATGCTTTCAGTGGCTATTGAAATGTTTCTCCTTGCCCTGTTGGACTCTGGTAATGGGAAGAAGTAAGCTAAGTCAGACTGTGAACATCTTGGATGTACTAAGCCAGAGTGCAGAATCAGAGTTCTGGTTTCTTGAATTTAACTTGTTATTACTGGGTTGTCATATTCAGAAAAAGAAATGCTAAATGTTCAAGTTAACTTGTCTGGAGTGATACTGCAAACTATTAAGAAGAAATTAATTATAGGTGCCCCCAAATTTTGCAACATTTTACTTAATGATCATTATTTTTAGGTGGTAAAAATATTAATTGAATTTTATTTTTACTTCAATACTTACTGTTTGAAGAATATCTTGAAATTGCCTTTCTCCCTGGCTACTGTTGTAAACACTGTTGCATTTCTACCCTACAGTTATACCTCTCCCTCCTTCCTGGATAGCACAACCAAGGTTTTGTTCAACCTCTTTTGATTTGCAATGTCCTTCCCAAGGCTTGTGTGATGAGTTTTGATTGGCCTCTAAACCAAGAATAGCTGGTTTCATCCCTCTTGGAAAATGACTGGTTTAGATATGGGCAAGTGATGTAATTCTGGCCAGTGAGATTTTACAAGTCTGCTGAAGACTTCTGGGAAGAAAAGGAACGTACGAGAGATGCATACTCTTGTTTTGAGGATCAAGTAAGCTAATATACGCAAACCACTTAGAACAGTCAATAATTGACTGACACATAACAATCTAACAATTGCTAGGTATTGCTATGGTTGATGTTGCTGTTGTAATTGTTAGGGTGTGGCATCCTTGAATGGCCATGACACCTTAGATACGGTATAAGATGTGTACCTTTCATTTGTATCAATATAGCTAAAATAAACACTAGCTTACAGTGGGCCACTGTTTATGGATGTGCCTAGACACAGGAAGAGTTTTGACAAGAACTGAGAAAATCAAGCACTCCAAAATTTTTTCAAGTGAAACATGCAGATCTGATTCAAAGCTGACGAATATAGGTATGGAGAAAGAGTATTCATCCCATTGTAGCCATGCAGAGTTCTGATGCCCCACAGTAGAACAAGAGAATAACATAATCATCTCACAGAACTTGTATTTATTTCTTTATAATTCTCCATTTGCTATCCCACTCCAGCCCCCTTAACCAAATATTTCTATGTGTGTAATGTATGTATATTATGTATTGACTACATGGTAATAATAAGATTGCAAGACCTGAAATTATTTAATCATATGCTCCAGAAAATGAAAATCTCAAATTTATTACAGAAGCATTTCAATTTACAGATGATTTTTATTTTCATTCACTTATTGCTAATATGAATACTAATGGCAATATTTAGAAATAGTGCAAAAGCAAAAAGTGACAAATGAGATCTAATTAACTGAAGAGCTTATGCATAGCAAAAGAAACTATCAACAGAGTAAAGAGACAACCTACAGAATGGGCAAACGTTTTTGCAAACTATGCGTCTTACAGAAGTCTAATAATAGCCAGCATCTATACGAAACTTAAACAAATTTACAAGAGAAAAACAAACCAACCCATTTAAAAGTGGGCAAAAGATATGAACAGATCCTTTTCAAAAGAAGACATACATGCAGCCAACAAGCATATGAAAAAACCTCAATATCACTGATCATTAGAGAAATACAAATCAAAACCACAATGAAATACAATCTCACACCAGTCAGGATGGTTTTATTAAAAAGTCAAAAACTAACAGATGCTGGCGAGGTTGTGGAGAAAGGGAATGCTTATACACTGTTGATTGGAGTGTAAATTAGTTCACTCATTGTGGAAAGCAGTGTGGCTCTTCCTTAAAGAACTTGAAACAGAACTACCATTTGACCCAGCAATCCCATTACTGATTATATACCCAAAGTAATATAAATCATTCTATCATAAAGACACATGCCCACATATGTTCACTGCAGTACCATTCACAATAGCAAAGACATGGAGTCAACCTAAATGCCCATGAATGACAGATTGCATAAAGAAAATGTGGTAGATATACACCATGAAATACTATGCAGCCACAAAGAAGAATGAGATCATGTCATTTGCAGGAACATGGATGGAGCTGCAGGCCATTATCCTTAGCAAACTAACATAGGAACAGAAAAACCAAATACCACATCTTCTCACTTATAAGTAGGAGCTAAAGGATGAGAACAAATGGACACAAAGAAGGGAACAAAAGACATTGGGTCTACTTGAGGGTGGAGTAGGGGGAGGAGGGAGAGGAGCAGAAAAAGCAAATATTGGGTACTAGGCTTAGTACCTGGGTGGTGACATAATCGTACAACAAACCCCTGTGACAGGGGGTTTATCTATGTAACAAAACCTGCACGTGTGCCCCTGAACCTAAAATAAGTTTCTTTTAAAAAGGAAACAGTGATTATGCAGAACACAAATGCCATTTCCTCCCTGACCTCTTTGTCAAGATGTGAAAGTATAACAAGTATGAATATTAAGTATTCTAGTTTTATATCTCATGCATATTTTTAAATGCTACTTAATGTTAACAAGAGTCATTAATAAGCAAATAAAAACCTTTCAGCAGCATAAAATAACACTAATACCATGCTACTTCATGACTTAAGAGCTAAAATTTATGTTAAAATATTAGGAAGTTACATATCCACACTTATTTCAGTATTTGCAAATGTGTACCTGTCTTCATTCTTTAACTCAAAAAGAATCAACTTTTCCTTATAGGGATGTCAGGGGTACTTTTGAGGAAGTTCCATTTTCCACTAGGCAGAAGATTAGACCAGATGATGCTAGAAAGGGTGTGAATTAACTCCAGTTGCTATCTAGATACTAGATGTTAGGATATTGGCCTGGCACTTTCTTGTTTAAGGCAAGGCTACCCCCTCAACTGTACCTCAATTTCCTCTCCATAAAATAAGATGCTATACCAAAAGTTCTCTTCCAGATCTAAGATCTGAAAATCCTCTTCACAAAATGTTGCAGAAAAAATACTATGCATTCACCATGTATTTTCATTTTTCTCCAGGACACACAGAAAGACTACACTTTGCAGTCTAACCTTACATATATGCACATTATATATCTGCAGCTCGTTTGCACATTTGTTGCAAACAAGAAATAAACCCATATTAAGTTACAGTACTGCAAATTTCAGGTGGTATGCTACTGCCAAAAATGAGAATTAGCCTGACTAATACAAACACACGTGTATATAAAATACACAAAGTCAGATCTACTGTCATAAATATTGACAGCAAAGCCTGAACACCAGTCAGAGTAGGTCTCTTGGCTAGAATTGTGGTTTGTAATACAAGGCTCTAAGAATAGATAAGGAAGAATGACAGCACCAATGCAAAACAGCATCTGAATACTTTACAGTGGAGCTATCAAGGAATTTTAAAAATGCTTTTTACATTTTAAATCTTATAAATTCTTATGGAAATGCATACAACTGAAGCAGTTACTACTTTAAAACTGTGTGTTGTTGGCCAGGCATGGTGGCTCATGCCTGTAATCCCAGCACTTTGGGAGGCCGAGGTAGGCGAATCACTTGAGGTCAGGAGTTCGAGACTAGCCTAACCAACATGGTGAAACCCCGTCTCTACCAAAAATACAAAAATTAGCAGGGCATGGTGGCACGTGCCTGTAATCCCAGCTACTTGGGAGGCTGAGGCAGGAGAATCGCTTGAATGCAGGAAGCAGAGGTTGCAGTGAGCCGAGATCATGCCACTGCACTCCAGCCTGGGCGACAGAGTGAGACTCTGTCAAAACAACAACAACAACAACAACAACAACAAAAGCTATGTGTTGTTAGGTTCAATAATATATTAGGTTGGGTGCAAAAGTAATTTTGGTTTTATTAGGTTGGGTGCAGACGTAATTGCAAAAACCACTCTTGCTTTTACACCAACCTAATAGATTGTCTTAAAATATAAACTACAACCCAAGCATTGGGTTTTGTATATATACATATAAAAAATCAAGTGTCAAATACCATATTCTGCCTTAAAGGTACTTATAAATATACATTTAACATTTATAGCCATTATTAATATTAAAGAAAATCTACAAAATAACTCTGAAACAACACTTTATAATCTCAACTTTATATAACAAGAAATGGAAATACTTTAGAAATAAAGTTGGGCTGAGTGCAGTGGGTGATGTCTGCAATCCTAGCACTTTGTGAGGCCAAGGCAGGAGGATCACTGGAAGCCAGGAGTTTCAGACCAGTCTGGGAAACATACTGAGACCCTGTCTCTACAAAATAAATGAGAAAGAAAGAAGTTTGAGCAGTATTCATTGTATGAAATAGTATTCAAACCACTCACAGAATAATCCTCAAAAGTCAACTAAGTCCAAAGCTGTGAGAAGAGTAAAGAGGATTACTATCTCTCTTTACATTTGTGTATATTTGAACATTTTTCAAAAAAAAATTAAAAGATATGGGGCAGAGTATAGGCTCCCCACAAAAATGTCCACATCCCAATCCCCAGAGCCTGTGAATATGTTTCATTACATGGCAAAGGGGAATTAAGGTTATAGGTAGAATTTGGACTGCTAACTGCCTGATTGTGAGAAGGGGAGACTATCCTGGATTTTCTGGGTGGATCTGATGTAATCACAAAGATCCTAACAAGCAAAACAGGGAAGAAGAAGAGTTAGGGAAAAAGATGGGATGCCAGAAGTAGGGTTATAATAGTTCAGTTTGAGAACAATTGGACCAGCCATTGTTGGCTTACAAGATTTAGAAAGGCATCATGGACCAAGGAATGCAGGTGGTCTCTGGAAATTGGAAAAGGCGAGGAATGGATTCTGTCCTGGCACCTCCAAAAGGAGGCAGTCCTGCCAATACCTTGATATTATCCCAGTGAGACCCATTTCAGACCTCTGACTTCCTGTAAGATCATAAATGTGTGTTGTTTTAAGCCACCCAGTTGGTAGTAATTGATTACCGCAGCATTTGAAAACTAGTACAAAAGGGGGAAAAAAAAGTCTTGTTGAGTATCTGTGCTTGGCACTGTAGCAGTCACTTGGAGAGATGCCAAAAGGGTACGATCCCCGCCCATAAGCTGCTTACCATCTGTTCTAAGAGATAAGACTAATACAAGAAATACCTGGGGGGTAATAAAAGATGACGTGTTTAGAGCTAAAATGAGGGATGCAGAGGGTAAGTGCTACTGTAGTTCTGACATAAATTACCTAGCCTGGCTTGGTCCTAACAAGTTCCCCAGGTAGAGAAGAATGGCATTGGAGAACTGCTGATGTAGTTGGGTTATCTGTCATTGCAGTGTACTGCTGGCCTCACATGCTACAGATGAGATTCTGGGGTGTCGGAAGGGAGCCTGAATTGATGGGTGGGTCTCATCTCCCCAATAATGGATTGTCCTCCAAAGAAGAATCACTCAGCACTGGCAACAAAAATAATCCATTAACCCATATCTTCCTGGCCTCCTTAAGAAACTCTCCCCTCAAAAACTGTCCCAGCTGAAGGTGTTGCCATACCAGCTATGGAATTCATCGATAGCGTCACTCATTTTTCTCATTTCAGCCCCCATCCTTCTTTACAAGCGAACTGATACAACCATTCACCCTCTCTAAATCCCTGCAGTTTTTCTCTTCATGTGGGAACTCAGCCGTGGGAACTTAGATGACTTCACCATTGTATGCTTTGGGGTCCTAATCTGTAAAATGAAAAGGATACTAGCATCTATCCCATTGGGCAGTTGGATGTGAGGATTGAGACACAGTAAGAGAAAGTGTTTATTACACTACCAGGAAAATCCTCAATGAAAGTGCAGTATGATTGTCAGCGTTCATTGATACTAATTGATCATAAATAGAGCAATTATATGCCAAGTTTGCATGTGACATTTCAGCTTTAAACTTGTGGTCTCAACTTAGTTACCAATAGCATCCCTTTTCCTTCACAAAATGTCCCCACATGCTACCTTAATAATAAGGAACAAGACAAGAAGGCAATTGTTAGAACTCAGTCATCATATTAGTATGAGCAGAAAAGATGATTTACAGTAAAACTTCTGGCTCAGCTTCTTAAATCCTGACTGCCTAAGGAACAGGGTTGGTGCTAGAACCAGTGACACGACTGAGTCTCTGCAACAAGCCAAGGGTATCAAAAAGCCATGGGTATATGACTTCAGAGAGATGTGATATTTTTCGTTTCCTTGAACATTTTCTTCTTCATCCTCCCTAATCCAGAGAAAAAGTGGGGATTAGAGAGCTAACTCTGCTGCCATTTGATTATTTCAAGTAGGTATTTTTGTCTGTCTACCTAGAAAGAACAAAGTCAAATCCTTCTGATATCGAATTGCCTTGATGCTTTAAAGCACCGGAGCTGTGATTATGGTCTGAAAATAGCTCTTGACATAAAACACAGATTAAAGATTCAGGTGAGTTTAGAGATGGGTTCTCCTGAGTTCTAAGGAGGCTAAAATCAGGGTTAGACCAAACAACAATTTATTATAGGGAAAAGATAAGGAGTTATATCTGAACATTTATTCTTTATAATAGCTTTTCCTTTAGAATTATCTCTTTCAATCTTTACATTCATAATTTTATGTCCGTCTCTATTTCTCTATAAGAATATGTATATGTTTGTATCCATGCTACACTGCAGAAAATAAGTATAAAAATAAAACACATGAAGCATGCGTGTTTGTACGTGCTTCATGAAAAATTTGAAAGAGTATATCTCTGGAGAGTGAGAAAGGAGAGATTCATGGGAGTAGGTTAATTTTATATTTTACTGTATAGTTAATATGCTTCTGTATCATTTTACTGTTTTTACAATAAGCATGTCGCTTTTGTAATTTAAAAAAGCCAAAAAGTTATTATTTTGATTTTTAAGCATAATTAGGTGGAAAAGGCATGTAAATATTCCTTCTAGGATTATGTATTCATAGACAACATTGTTTGACCAAAAGAGTAAGGTTATAAATTGATATACTATGTTAATTGAAGGTCAAATAACTAAGAGGAAATAAACAGCCTCTTGAAAGCATAACAGCTCCACCTTATAACATCCCTACTCAAAAAAACCCATTTACTTCTTAAAACCTATGAAATTGTGTCAAGAATTCTAAAAGACCCCATTGGTGTATGAACTCTATAGAATCCTTTCCCCTTGAGTATGGGCAATACTTGAATATGATACGCTTTCACTCACATGAGTATGTGAGTATACAAGGAAAGGTAAAGAGATTTTGTAGATATAACGAATTGAGGTCTCTATTAAATTGACTTTAAGTTAATCAAAAGGGAGATTTTCCTTGATGAGCCCTTGAAAACTGAGCCCAGATCTCAGAGACAGGAGAAGCAGCAGGAGATACTTTCCTGTTGACTGTCACGTTGTATAGTGGAACATGTGACAGGGAATGGCAAAAAGACTAAATGCCGAAAGCCTTGTTCTGCATACCCAAGACACTGAATTCTGCCAATTACCAACAAGCTTGGGAGAAAAATCCAAACTTCAGATGAGACCACAGCCCTGTCAGACATCTTGGTTGCAGCCTGTTCAGACCCTGAGCAGAGGATCCAGCTAAGTATGCCTGGACTCCTGACCCACGTGAACTGTGAGACAAGTGTGTGCTGTTTTAAGCTTCTAATTATGTGCTAATCTGTCAGGCAGTGATATAAAACTAATACAAGGATTATATCAAGTTTCTTGCCTGGCATTCGAGACCAGCCTCCATTTCTTGTTTCCACAAAATAGTCTTCTTCTGATCTTTCTTGTAGCCCAAGGTATTTATCTATACAAGGACACATAAATATGCAGTCACCCTCCACATGTTTGCTCATACCATTACCTCAGAAAGAGATGGCATAGAAGAATGGTTAAATGCATGGGTGGTAGACCAGTGCTGTCCACCAGAAATGTCTGTGATGATGGAAATGTTTTTTGTTTATGCTGTCCACTATAGTAGCCACTAGCCACATGTGGCTCTTGAGCACTTGAAATGTGATTAGTACAATCAAGGAATTGAATTTTAATTCTATTTAATTTTAGTACATTTAAATTTAAATAGACACCAGTGACTTCCAGATTGAGCAGGACAATTCTAGAGTCAGACAATCTGAGTCCAACTTCCAGCTCCACTACTTAGTTGTATGATCTTGGATAAGTTCTGTCACCTACTCGTGCCTTGGTTTTCTAATGATTTGGTCTTCCTCATCGGGTTGTTGTGAGCCTTAAATGAGTTACTATTTGTGATGTACTCAAAAGAGCACCTTGTATATAGTAAGCATCATATATGTTTGTCAAATAAATAAGTAGATTCTACTACCCTTCTTTCCCATACAAATTCAAACATTTATTCTTTAAGCCCTAGAGATTCTTCCGTCTTCACATGAAATTTTTGGGATCACTCCAAACCACGCAATACTAATTGGCTATCACATTACTTTGGTTTGTAATTACATACTGCTGTGAATTGTTATTTCAATATTTGTGGGTATATTTTCTTTCTCCAAGACCGAACAGTCCTCAATGGAAATTACTATATGACGAGTGCCTTTTTTATCTCTCATAGTGCTGAATACCGATAAGTTTATCTAAAACACATTCAATAAATATTTGTTGACATCTGTATAAGACCTTGAATTAGAGATAAAAGAGGCAGCAGAGACAATGACCAGAGATATTGCCAGTACTATACTTTTCTTTTCTTTCTTTCTTTTCTTTTCTTTTCTTTTTTTTTGTGTGTGTGACAGAGTTTCACTCTTGTTGCCCAGGCTGGAGTGCAATGGCGCAATCTCAGCTCACGGCAACCTCCGCCTCCCGGGTTCAAGTGATTCTCCTGTCTCAGCCTCTTGAGTAGCTGGGATTACAGGCACCTGCTACCACATCCAGCTAAATTTTGTATTTTTAGTAGAGACAGGGTTTCATCATATTGGTCAGGCTGGTCTTGAACTCCTAACCTCAGGTGATCTGTCCACCTTGGCCTCCCAAGTGCTGGGATTAGAGGTGTGAGCCACCGTGCCTGGCCTGTACATTTTTTATACAACTAAGATGATGCTAGGCTTAAGAAACATAGTATCTTTAAAAAATATACTGCCAAGATTCTACCTGTCAGGACCTAAGAGAGAGAGAGAGAAGTTTGGACCCTTAAATGAGAATTTTGTAAAAATAGAGTATGGAGGCAATGACCCTGAGGAGGAATTCGTACCCAGGTGGTTCACAAACACTCCCCAAAACCCCATGCCCAGACTATAACACATCCAGAGAATGTGTTATCATTTTATGCAATGGGCATTGGGGACTTCTCAGAGGGCAGACATCCAGCCTCCTTCCTTGGAGATTAGAAACTGTCAGTCTAAAGAGGTTTTGACCCTTTATATCCTGGGAGGTAAGTTTTGCTGTAAGCCCTTGGAAAAGCAACAAGACCCATTGGAAATTAGTCCTGTTGGACCAAGACCCCAATCTCAAACTCCGTCTGAAGGCCTGCTCCATTCTTACCTTATGCTCAGTGAAACAGCTGCCTGTCCACTGTTTCTATCTAGACTTCTTGGGGATCCTGCTGCAATCTGCCAAGTCATTTTAAATTACTTTGCCTCCTGCCCAAGAATAAGATTTTGGTTCTAGTTCTGTCAACCTATCCACAAGTGCTCCCACCACTTCTCTATCTGCCTTGATCTCTAGCTTAAGCTCTGCCTATGCTATGACCTGTTTTGTCTTTAGGCAGCTTGACTACCTCTCCCTCCTACTTGAATCCACAATGAATCTGGGAGGCTACAGTTTTGCCGTACATCAGGCACACAACTCCAAGAGCTTCCTAAGTGATTCAATGAGGGGAGTTATCAGGTACTGGGGGTGGGAGAATGATAAAGATGCTATAATCACTCCTTTCTCAAATTATAGCATATCACAACTCAACTTTGTGCCATTGTGCATGTGATAAGGTGACAAAAGTAGCTCACTTAAACTCATAGTCTACTCTCCTTTGTAATCAACCAACTCTGTTTTTTGTATGACTATAAATATTTCTCCTAATTTTAAGAAAAGCCAATAGACTTTCACAACCAGGCATTTCCACTTACACTTAAGTGCATTTCTCCATATAATCTTTAACTATTGAGTTGGTTAAGGAAGAAAAAAGAAGTATTGAACCCTCCATAGGGAAAGAGTAGCAAAGTAGTAAAAATAAATGGATTTAAGAAAAGCAGCAGACTCGGCAACTGAAATATAGCTCATCATGAGGATTTTCTCTGACTTTATTATTGATTACTAAAGTAGCCTCTTTTTGCTGCATATAGTATACCATATTGGGAATAAACATTCATTCTACTCAGTGTATAACATGGTAATACAATGCAAATCATAAATCTTATTAATAAATCCCAGTAACTTTTAGTCATTTAATACTAAAAAATTAAACACAATATTCTCTTTGTTATTTTGCATCATGATTTATAACAAGAAATACAATTATAAAAAAAGTTCAGTTTAACTATAAGCCATAAGAACTCTTCCCTTACATATTTTAAGCATAATTAATATTTTAAAAACATGTTGGAATTGCATAAATATTTCTATGTTCTTGGAAATGAATTCTATCCATCAATAACTTATACTAGTTGTATTATAATCTGCCTATCAAAATGCCAATTCAAATTCCACTGCAAGGAAGGCCAGAATTAACTGGTGAAAAAGAGTTAAATAAATATACTTCTATTACAAGGACATAAAATAAGACAAACATCTAATTATCAAAGTATTTCTAAACATTTTCCTCATTTGGTAATAAAGACAGTGCTACCTTTTAGATGTGTTTGGAGCAATAAATGAGATTATGTATATCAAGCATGTTGCAATGGGACTAGAATAGACAATTAATAGAAATGACAGTTGTATTATCATTGGAAACCTAGTGCCCCAAGTTTCTACCCTTCTAGAAATCACCTTTCTTAAACATCTAAGTAAAATAACTTGCAACTTCACCCAGGTGACCATGAGTAATATAGAGCCCTCCTGTGTATTTTGAATGATTCCTGGAGAGTATGAATTTATCTGTTCTACTTGTTTCTTTTGGTTCCATACTGCTGTTTACAGTGTCTCTGGATCACTCCTGAATCTCATCTATCTGCTTACTATTAAGTCAAGCCACACCAGTTCTCAAAAACTTCTGTCTGAATGCAACAGCAGAGTCCCTTTCTCCCCTCCCCAAGGTAGTGTTAACATAAACCTGTGATCAGGTTTGGTGGTTAACACATTGTACTGGAAATTTGAGAATTTTGTAAGAATATTATAATTCAGAAAGGAAAATTTAGCTTAATATTAGAAATAGCTGCTCCTAAAACCCACAGGACACATAACAATATGTAGGGTCTCTTGCAAGCCAGCTGCCAGAGTTTCTTCTGATATCTTTCTCTTTCTAGTTCCAAAAATCTTGAACACATTTGTCCTAGGTCAGGCCAGAGGAAATAGAAAATCTCTAGATATCAACAAGGGCTTGGATTCCCACCCCCTCACCCCTACCAAAAGTATATATTTTTTATTATTAGAATAAGTTAGCATCCCACTATGAATTATTTACACTTAGATTACTTCCAATACCAGAGGACAAAGAATAAGTACTTAACATTCTTCTGCATGACAATAAGGCTCACAAGTAATCCCTTCTAGAAGGACAAGAAAGGCACAGCCCCATTTTTACTTTTCCAGCCCCAGGAAGCTAATTTCCTGCAATTTTGGAAAAGCAGTTTTATCCCTACTACCAGTCATCAAGGAATCAGAAATATTGAGGTTCTGTCTTGGACCACCTCACTACAATATGAGTAACATTATGAGGTCTTGCCAGACTATTTTAGCAAATGGATTTTTAAAAAATCATTTAAAATTAGTACATTAACTGTTTTTATGCAAATAGGAGCTGCCAAGTTTCAATTAGGAAGCAGTTGGTTGCTAAAGTAAGCCAACAATTACCTTGCAGATTTGTTGAGGGGTTTTTTTTAGATAGTACAAAGATAAACTTCAGGCTACCCTGCATTCAAATGATCAAAAAAAAAAAAAAAAAAAATCCAATTAATGAACTTTTGCCAAGCTGTAAAGACAGGCTTTATTTCTTCTGAATGTTAGCCCCAAAAAGATCCAGAGTGATTGTATTTAGATCTAGTGGCAGAATTCTATAGCAGACAAAGAATTTATATAATTTTGAGTTTATCCTGTAGTTTTATAAAAGAAAAAAGTAAGCCTTAAGAGTTAGCTTCTTAAGTTTACATAGCTATTAAGTGGCTTTTGTGCCAGTTTGCACAGATATTTTTTGTCAAAAGGCAGGATTTCTAAGATGGTATTGCTTTAACTAAATATATCTCTTTGAATTAGTGTCACCTGAATGTGGGATTTTAATTCTCATGTTAAAAAAGAATATGACTTCAAACTATATTACAGGGCTACAGTAACCAAAACAGTATGGTACTGGTACAAAAACAGACACATAGACCAATGGAACAGAAGAGAGAGCCCAGAAGTAAGGCTGCATATCTACAGCCATCTGATCTTCGACAAAGTTGACAAAAATAAGCAATGAGGAAAGGACCCCCTATTCAATAAATGATGTTGGAATAACTGGCTGGCCACATGCAGAAGATTGAAACTGGACCCCTTCCGTATACCATATACAAAGATCAACTCAAGATGGATTAAAGACTTAAGTATAAAACCCGAAATATAAAAACCCTGGAAGATAACTTAGGCAATACCATTCTGGACATAGGATCTGGCCAAGATTTTGTGGTGGTAAAGATTCCAAAAGCAATTGCAACAAAAACAAAAATTAACAAATGTGACCTAATTAAAGACCTTCCGTACAACAAAAGAAACTGACAATAGAGTAAAGCGACAACTTACAGAATGGGAGCTTATATTTGCAAACTATACATTCAACAGAGGTCTAATATCCAGAACCTATAAGGAACTTCAACAAATTTACAAGCAAAAAA
Source organism: Papio anubis (assembly GCF_008728515.1). Lineage (NCBI taxonomy): Eukaryota > Metazoa > Chordata > Mammalia > Primates > Cercopithecidae > Papio > Papio anubis. The sequence continues at coordinate 9,365,246 of NC_044996.1, read as the reverse complement.
CAAATAATTAAAAAGTCAGAAAAGAACATGAACACTTTTTCCAAAAGAAGACACACATGCAGCCAACAGTTATATGAAAAAAGGTCAACATCACTAATCATTAGAGAAATGCAAATCAAAACCATAACGAGATACCATCTTACCCCAGTCTGGATGGCTATTGTTAAAAATCAAAAGATAACAGGTGCTTCAAGGTTGCAGAGAAAAGGGAATGCTTATATGCTGTTGGTGGAAATATAAATTAGTTCAACCATTATGAAAAGCAGTGGGGTGATTACTCAAAAGATAAACAGAACTACCATTGGACCCAGCAATCCTATTATTGGGTATATACCCAAAGGAATATAAATTGCTCTATCATGAAGACACATACACGTGTATGTTCACTGCAGCACTATCCACAATAGCAAAGACATGGAGTCAACCTAAATGCCCATCAATGACACATTGGTCAAAGAATATGTACTACGTATACACCACGGAATACTATGCAGCCATAAAAAAAATGAGATCATGCCCTTTGCAGGAACATGGATGGAGTTGAGGGCCATTATCCTTAGCAAACTAATGCAGGAACAGAAAACCAAATACTGTATGTTCTCACTTTTACGTGGGTGCTAAACGATGAGAACACATGGACACATATAGGGGAACAAGGCACACTGGTGCCTATAGGAGGGTGGAGGGTGGGAGGAGGGGGAGGATCAGGAAAAATAACTAGTGAGTACTAGGCTTAATACATGGGTGACAATAATCTGTACAACAAACCCCCATGAGTTTACCTATGTAACACACCTGCGCATGCACCCCTGAACCTAAAATAAAACTTAACATAAAAGAATGCCCACAGATAGGCAATTGAGGGCTACTATGATGGTTCTGCATGGTCCTTAGGGACCCCAGCATGTTCTGGGAATGAGTTCCACCACCCTAGAGGGTAGCCCTAGTCTTTATGGTCCAAGATGGCCATGGAAACAGTATCAAAGGAGCACAGAACAAGGACAATCATCTCCTTTTTAAAGAAGACTTCCCACAGCTCCCAAATGACACTTCCACTCTCATTGACCAGAACTTAGTGACAGGGCTTTGCTTAGCTGCAAACAAGTTGAGAATGATAGCGTTCATTCTGGGAGGCAATGTCCTGGAATAAAAATGGGGCTCCTTTGACTAACCAAGCAATGGAGAACAGTCACTAAAAGGCTACTGGTAATGTAAAATCTGCTGTAGTAGCTTTTGCTTGTCTTAAGGTCCATCTTCTTCTGAGGATGACTTTATATTCCCAAACAATGACACTCACTTCTATTTCTGGTGACTCTAAGATTCAGAGAAATGACATATCTACGAAACATGGTCTGGTTTCTTGGATTATATCTCACATAGGAGAAATCCAAGATTAAGTCTAAGCCACAGTAACAAGGGGGAACCAAAGAGGTCTAGGTATTTTTAGCTAACCAGTTGGTGCAGGCCTGCCAGAAATATATTTTTGTAAAGGAATAAGGAAATTCCTGACAGATGATCCTTCTTAAGGAAAAAGTCATCCATTCGTTGTTCTGATTTCTTTCATTTATTCAACAAATATTTATTGAGCACATGCTATATGACAGTCATTTAAAATGCAGCAAAAACAAATGCAGCTGCATACAGACCAATCTAGTGAGTAAGTTAGTCATTAAAAAGAAGTAAACAATAGGCCAGGAGAGGTGGCTCATGCCTATAATCCCAGCACTTTGGGAGGACGAGACGGGCAGATCACCTGAGGTCAGGAGTTAGAGACCAGACTGGCCAACATGATGAAACCCTGTCTCTACTAAAAATACAAAATATTAGTCAGGCGTGGTGACAGGCGCCTGTAATCCCAGCTACTCGGGAGGTTGAAACAGGAGAATCGTTTGAACCTGGGAGGTGGAGGTTGCAGTGAGCCGAGATCACACCACTGCACTCCAGCCTGGGCGACAAGAGCGAGACTTCATTAAAAAAAAAAAAAAAAAAAAAAGAAGAAGAAGAAGAAGAAGTAAAAGAAAGAAGTAAACAATAAATAAAATAACTAAATACAATGTTATAAATTGTGTTAAATGCCATGGAGTAAAAAACCAGAAGTCTGAATTATAGAAGGAAAAAAAAGGGGCACCTACTCAGAACACTGAAGGCAAATAAAATAACTAAATATAATGTTATAAATTGTGTTAAATGCTATGGGATTAAAAAAACAGGAGTCTGCACTACAGAAGGAAAAAAAGGCACCTACTCAGAACAATGAAGGCAAGATGAGGATTGTTTATTGCAAGAATGTGGCTTGTTTGTATTGGTGAAAAAGTTGGAAACATCTTAGGAGAATTGATACATGTAATTTGATGTATTTATATGATGTATTTATATGCAGTTAAACTGAGTTATTAAATAGGTGTCTATGTAGCAACATGGAAAAATATAAAAGAAATGAGTTAAAATAGATAATAATACATACACTACTTTCCTCACAAAGCAAGCCTATATATTGCCCATGAGTAAATATGTATGTATTTATCTAAAAGAAACTGGATCTATGTGCATCAACATGTCTGCATTTGGGGAGAGGTAAAAAGAATGAAACTTGTGAGAAGAGACAAACCCACTTCATCTTTATATTGTTTATTTTTATATTGATAATATTCACATTTGCTTCTGGTCTTTTTAACACAGTCAATTTACATGGTAGGAACAAGGGATCTTGTATGTTATTGTCTATATTTCTCTTATCTCTTTTTTTCAGTCCTTCATTATCTTAATTAAAACAAAAAGATAAAGAACTCTTTGACCTACCAAGGAGTAAGGATCCTACTGCAAATATTTTTCCTTGGACTCACACATTTGTGTTCTGTCACTAGCTATATTCATGTCACAAAATATAAATGACAATTAAATTCACACACGCACATACACACACACACGTGCACATTTTCTCACAAACCAGGTGAAGCTACAATAAGAGAATTGGTCTTTTTATGATGAAGACTATTACTTCATAATACCTCTAAATCCAGTTACTTTTGATATATTAGACATTGTCTGAGCTTAGAGAGAATACATACAATGTATGACTAAGCAAAATTGACCTTGAGAGAGAACCAGACCTAACATTTCTTCTCAATTTGAAGTTAATTTCACTTTTGACAAACTGTGAGGCAGTTATGCTACTCACCTAGATAAGAGATACTAATGGCCATTTTTCTCCTGATTAATTAATAAGGAATTAAAGTATACAGCAATACACTACAAGGAGTTCATTAAGTTATAGACATTTTGTATATTGAATAGATCAAATTACTACAGAAAGCATGAGGGTACAGTCAAAAACTTCTGTGATAATAGCTATAATTTATTGACTGCCTACTGGTGGGCAATTGGCGATCATGTTAACTGTTTTAAATACACTGTGGTTTCATAACTAATTAAGAAGTACATGGAAGTATCAGACAGATAGAGCTCAAAATACTAGCTTCATTACTGTTAACAATAAATTCAATAACTTGGTTTGGTCTATGGCCATAATTGGACTTCCCAGCAAAGACTTCTGAATTAAATTTAGCCATCCAGTCCCAGGCAGTGCTGGGCATAATCTGAGAGTAGGTGGCCCTGGAAAGAAAAAAAAGGACACAAAAAACGGTGAGCTAAGCTTGTTCAGATTCTTCTCTCAAACTCACCACGGAGATCATTTCTTTCTTGGAGTCAGGAGGAGGAGGAGAAGGGAGGCAGGGAGGAGGAGGAGGAGGAGGAAGAGGGGAGAGAGAGAGAGAGAGAGAGAGAGAGAGAGAGAGAGAGAGAGAGAGAGAGAGAGAGAGAGAGAGAGAGAGAGAGAGAGAGAGAGAGAGACTCTTCCTATTATTTCCAGAAGGATGGTATTCCCTGCTCTATGGACCAAGCTAAGGACACTTGGAGGATAACATGTTTCCCTTTTCACCTACTAAATGCTAGGTAAAGTATAAAACATTTTATATCTTTTTTCTATGTTTCTCACAACAATACTCACTAGGTCAGTATAATTATCCAGACTTTACAAAAAAGGAAAGTGAGACTCAGGGAATTTAAGTAACATGCCCACACTCCTACTCACATTCTTGGTTAGACAGTTGAGCTGGAATTCAAATCCAGATCTGTTTGACTCCAAAGCCCACATACTTTCTACTACCTGCACTTTATGCAAATGAAATCACCAAATTCCCCTTTTAAATAATTAAAGTAATGTAGATGGGGCATAAAAATGTCACTAGTCCTTTCAACTTTCTTGGATAATTGGGGCTTGTCAATCACATCTATTTGGTTCAGTGTTAGATTATGTCAAATGAAATGTCTTTTCACAAAAACCTATTGTTTAATTTTAAGTTAATTCACCTTTGTAAATCTGAGAGTCTTAGTCCCATTCTGCCTTGGGTGTGTACACACAGTACCTATTAGCAATTAAAATGAGTTATAAATGTGTCAAGAAGAGATCCTGCAGCTGAAATCCAGGTCAGCTTACTTGAAATGGATATATATCTTCCTCTTCTGAATGTTCATTAGATGTTCTATTTTATCTTCAAAAGTTTGTAGCAGAAATTTTCTTGAAGTTGACACTTATAGGTCAAGAGAGCTTCATGATAATGTTCTCAGCTGCCATGCATCAGAGGCCTACTCTGAAGAACTTATGTAACTCTACTCAAAATTTTGAAATGAAGAAGATACAAAATGAAAGAGAAAAAAAAAAAGCTATTATGGACCCGGGTCTCCCTGCAAGATCCTCAGAATTATTCAGTAGATCTAGTAAATGATAGCATGAAAAGTAAGCTACTTCAGATTTCATTAAGTTTGACATTTTAGCATGTGTGTGAAAATAATGAAGTAAATCTTTCCAAACTCAATATGGAGATTTGTGCTCATTTTTAAAAAATTCAGTAACTATTTACTAAGCATTTTATTCCATTTTATGTAGTTTATCCCAAAGCACAACATAAGCAATAAACTTTTAGTTAAAAGAATTTGAAAATAAAATGGTATTGCTTAATGTGGCTGACCAAGCATGCACTTTTTGCAGGCCTATTATCACATGGTTCATAAGCAGAGTGTATTGTGCTATGGTAAATTTTAATGCTGAACATCAATGAAAAAATATAATTCTAAAATTAAAGTATCAAAACACCAAACAACCAAGCAGAGGCACTTACATAAGGGTTGGAAGATGTGAATTTTTCTTTTGACTCTGCCTTTATCACTGAATAAAGTCACTTCACCCCTCTGAGCCTCCTTTTCCCCATCTATAAAATGAAGATGTTGGACTAGAATGGATCTTGACATTTATATCAGATTCCCTTGAGAGTCCTATAAAAATACCATTCCCAGACTTCCAGAAAATACCATTCCCAGACCTCCAGAAAGTTATATTTGGTAAGATTTTAGAGGAGCTCAGAAATCTTCCTGTTTAACAAGGGCCCAGGGGATATGGATGTTGGAGATGAACACAAACTACAAAATAAGGTATGCTGAATCTAGATCCCCTTCCCATCCTACCATTCTAATACACTATGGAAATTTTAGCAAAAATAACAATCATGGCTGGGCGTGGTGGCTCACACCTGTAATCCCAGTACTTTGGGAGGCCAAGGCAGGTCACGAGGTCAAGAGATTGAGACCATCCTGGCCAACATGGTGAAACCCCGTCTCTACTAAAAATACAAAAATTAGCTGGGCATGGTGGCACATGCACCTGTAGTCCCAGCTACTTGGGAGGCTGAGGCAGGAGATTCGCTTGAACCCGAGAGGTGGAGGTTGCAGTGAGCTGAGATTGCACCACTGCACTCCAGCCTGGCATCAGAGTGAGACTCTGTCAACAACAACAACAAAAATTCATGATGATATCTTTATTGTAGAAACTTACATGTAGTGATGATCCATTTCAAGTAATCATTTTATCAGAATATAGACTGCTACCTGTAGTGTTTATACTTTTTGTTGATAAAACATCTAACTGTGAATGAAGGAATTCCCAAATCAACTCTAAAAGAAAGAAAAGAAAAGAAGGGAAGAAAGAAGGAAAGGAAGCTATTGATAGATAGGCACATACACAAAACACAAACTCTTAGGCTATTAAGTGCTTTTACACCCAAAATAGTCATCAGCATTTTGCAAGTAGAAAATTCTTAAATACGACATTACTTTGGTATTTCAATGAAAGATAGGAATTGAACATGCATGAAAGAAGCTTTGTAAGTCTGCAGTTTAATTGTAGATCTCTTGCCCTGTTCCCCTGTATTTTGAGACTTTTTACATAGAATTATCAGTTACATTAATATATTATGGTGGGTTTTTAAAATTATTTAAGGTGCTGATATGGTTTGACTGTGCCCCCATCCAAATCTAATCTCGAATTGTAGTTCCCATAATTCCCACGTTTTGTGGGAGGGAACTGGTGAGAGATAATTGAATCATGCGGTGGTTTCTCCCATACTATTCTGGTGGTAGTAAGTCTCATGATGAGATCTGATAATTTCATAAGGGTTTCCCCTTTCACTTGGTTCTCATTCTCTCTTGTCTGCCACCATATAAGACATTCCTTTCACCTTCTGCCATAATTGTGAGGCCTCCCAGCCATGTGGAACTGTGAGTCCATTAAATCCCCCCCTTTTTTTTTTCATTATAAATTTCCCAGTCTTGGATATGTTTTTATTAGCAGTGTGAGAACAGACTAATACAGGTGCTTTGCATATTAATACTGAAAATTGACCAAAAAGTTGGATGTTTAATTTAATATAGGTACTATGGTCCATCTGTGTCCTCGAACTCTGAACTGTATTTTAGCCAAACCACATACTTAAAAACCATAGAGAAGCACAACTTGATGAAGCCAGGTAGGCTGTGATCTATATCACCATTGCAGCTCAAGAATGAATTTGACTAATGGTCATAGCAAAGATAATAAATCAACAATTTCATGGAATTCAATACACCCCAATGTTGCAACATAAATCAAAGCAGATCCATTCAGAACCTTCAGTAAATCATATGATACTTGAATTCCAAGCAACTGGAACTTTACAGCAAGGATCCAGGTTTAGTCAAAATTGTTATACAATGTTTATTTATATTCATGTATAGGAGTTATCTTAAATTGAATGATTATATTTTTAAAAATTGTAACCAGAACATCAATTCATTAATTTGACAGTTGTCTTTCCTTGCTGCAAATAATAACCAGCATTCATCATTTAGCAGTCATGTACAGAGCTCCCTATATATTAGTATTTCTATTGAAAAATACATTAAAATAAAACAGTTCAATATATTCAAATTAAGGAAAATAAATTTTCCAGTTCTAATTGTGCCATACTTTAACCTGGGTCAACTAGACCTATATATGAAAAGCTAAAGGATCAGCATACTGAATACATTATTCTGAAGCAACGATGTGTAGCAAAAAAAAAAAAAGAAAAAAAAAATGCTTGCTTTTGCCTCCTTTCAAAATATTAATAAAGTGACATTGACCCCACTCCTGTACCTGTGTTGCCGTGGTGATGCCTACGGTGGAGGAAAAATTTGGTGATAATTGTGCTTTCAATATTGTCATGGTTTCCTGAGATTACCGCAAAGTGATGCTTTCGAGATACTGCATATAGTTCTTCCACCTCAGATACACTTCAGGCTATTTTTCTAAGAGAACTTCAAGTATATTTAGGTAACCTAAAACTCATAAAACTTGAGGCTCATTTTCTTTTCAATTCGCTTAGGAATATAGTGAGACCAAAGGCAGATGCAAAAGTTACTTAATATATGTCCTGGGGCCATTACATCTGACTAAGAGGTTACCTGACTTACCATAATCAGGTGAAGAGGATTGTGTTCCAAATGTAATTGTACTGTCACTTAAGAAACTGCCTGGGAGATGAAAAATAGAAGGGGACAAAAATAATTGATATCACATCTGAGTAATAAGTCATCAGGATTCAAGGTAAAAAACATCCATTCTCCTCGCATTGATTTGCAGTGATGGTTGAATGTTGCATCCAGTTATTACTTGGAAATGATTTTATTTACATTCTATATCTTACTTGCCTCATTTCTAAACCTACAATTTCTAAACTCTGCTTCATTTTGTGCAAATCATAACTTCAGGTAGATCTAGGGTATGTCACCCTTGCCATTTTGTTCCTATTAATAGACTAGTCCTCTTCACAAATGATGACATTTTTAAAAATCAGAACTACTTAATGCAAATCCTGAGTAGCTGCTCCTCTGACTGTAACTCTTTAGAAATGGGCATCTTCCATGCAGACATTTTTGAATTTTCCAGCAGAGTCAGCATTAAACTCTCTACCACAGCACATACTTTACCATATATTTATACTAGCCAAACAGAAATACATAAATAAAATCAACAGAACTTATTACAGAGGCTCAACTACATTATACCATTCCAATAAAGTGCAATGTCAAACCTAATAAATTTGGCTTCCTCCTGAACACATTAGGTTGTAACTCCAAACCAAAATATAACTTCCAGCTGCAGCAAAATTAATAAGATAGAATGTGTCAGGATAGATGAAATAGCTACTAATGCTGTCCTGAGCCTTATCTGTTAAATTTGTGGCTTTTGCCATGTATATGTGCTCCCAAGTCTAGTAAGCTTAAATATGGTTCTTACTGATAAATCACTGGACTCAGTCAAAAAAGAGGGAGACCCAGGGTCCTTAGAGAACAGGTGTCATTAATAAGTGGCACTTGGTGTAACTGATGGGGGCATCATAAGTCTTTCTACAACTTTGTACGACATGCAGTTGTCTTTTCCTTCTATTTCTTTACTTCCCATCTTGATCTACTGCCTCTTTTCTCCTTTCTATCCCATTTTCCTTCCTTTCCTGCCCATTCCAGTGTGCCAGTGTTATTCAAACTGTAAGAGGCGATCTATAGTCACTCGTGAGTTCAGTTTAGTGGGTCACAGTCATCCACTTAAAAAAATCGACTACAATAGAACAATATTTCAGGGTTCAGGGCCATGATTAGGGGAATATTGTTTCGGAAAACTCATGTTTCAATTCATGACTGCCCCCTGGATCATGGTGTAAAATATATTTCTTTCTGAGGAGCAGCACCAGTATGCATCGCCTGCCTCCACTGATAGTACTTGGGCCATAAGACATGAAAGAGTGTAGAGTGTAGTTAGTAGATCACAAAGCAGAGCATCAGGCAGCTTGGAATCTAGCTTTTGCTCTGTTGCTAAGTCATAATGTGCATTTTGTTCCTTTGAATTGTTTAAGCACTAAAAATATTAAGGTGTTTATATACACACACATTTTATACATACATGTATTTATATTACATAATATAAATTTATATTATATATTATATATTATATTTAACATAATTTATATAATATATATTAAATATAAATTTATACATATAAATAATATATAAAATTTATCAATGTATTAATAATATAAATTCATTATATTTATATTATATAAATTATATAATATATATATTTTATGTTTTAAAAATTGTAACCAGAACATCAATTCATTGACAGTTGTCTTTCCTTGCTGCAAATAACCAGCATTATATATATTATAAATATATATAATTATATATAATATATATTTTATGTAATTTATATAATTTCATGTATGTAATATATAATATACATATGTACATTACACGCATATACACAAAAGCCAGGGATGCTGCTAATCCTTCTACATTGCATAGAGCAGCTCCCACAACAAATAATCGTTTGGCCAAATATATCAATAGTGTTGAGGTTGAGCCCTGATGTATACATATATGTAACTATTTGAAAACATCTGTGAAATAAAAGGTGGAATTTTTTGAAGTTCTTTTAAATGTTTGACATTACATGGTCCCAACTGGAATCGTAAATATTTTTTCTAATGCTAATTCTATTATCCAACTTAAATTAAGATATTGGTTTCTAACTAAAATCAACCATTTCACCAAGAATGTGAGTATGGGCAGGTTACTTAAATTTTCTGAGTCTCACTTTCCTCTTTTGTAAAGTCTGGATAATCATGCTGGCCTGTTGAGGATTGTCATGAGAAACATGGAAAACAGATATAAAATGTTTTGTATAATTTATTTAAGAAGTGAGTTTAAAAATTTTTCAGTTTAAGATTTATTTGCACACACATGTACCACCGTTCAATTTCCAAGAGTTCTGTATACATCCCATCCTTACTCACTCCACATAGCAGGTGCCAGTTTTACACATGGGGAACTGAAATTGGTGTAATGCTGTTCTCGTCCCATTGTGAGAAAGTAGCACAGGTGGAATTTGAACCCAGGTCATTGGGCTCCAAGGGCTTGGATATGTATTTGATTAAAAGAAAAACTGCTCTGGGTCTTGGCCCAGCACTATTTCAACCAAGCCAAAATGCCTGCCAAATAATCCAAATAATTGAATTGAATTTAAAAATATCCACCTTTTCAATAACATCAAGAACAAAAGTCTACAATATCCTGTAAACTATAATTACTAATATTAAGGGCATGTCCTCTTTGTTGTGTTTCTTTATTTAGGAATTTGTTCTGTGGAACTCTTCTTTGAAACCTTTGGTTGAAAAGAAAAAATGTTCACTGAAAATGCAGCACATCTGTCTTAGAATTACTGACTCTGCATGATGTTTCTATTTTGTCTTCTTTGATATGTTTTGAAGCTTTCTAGTTCTAGATAGGTGTGAAGAAGTTGAAAAAACAACATTCTCAGGTAAATTATGTACTACACAGTAATAGGATATCCTTTGCATCATCCTGGAAACATATGCGCTTTTTATTTCATTCATCCTAGATGAAATTTCTGGTTTTCTTCTAATCTTAGAATGAAATTATAAAAACCTAGGCAAGATTTAGTTTTATTTCTCTATTTTTCCACTAGTCTCTGTCCTGCTTAGTAACATGAACTTTACAATAGAAAATAGCTCACAGTACACCAAACCCCCACCACATGAAATTTACCTATATAACAAACTTGCACGTGTACACCTGACCCTAAAATAAAAGATTTTTAAAAAGAAAACAGCACATGGATATAAAGATACATTTACAGTGCTACTATAAAAAAGAGTAATGTGATTTTTATTAATTAACAGAAGCACATGAATATGGTATCTTTAGTATTCAATTCTATTTGGAAATTTTCCTCTAACACAGAAACTTTTAGAAAATTCAGTATAAAGCAGCTTTCAAATAAATTGGTATATTTAAATTTTTCACAGACTTCAAACTCTCCTCCATTATAACTGTCTATGCAAAACCCTCTCAGAAAGTTTTATATTGCTCATCAATTTTTGTGTCTGTGCATTTCAAAGCACAGCTATCTACCTACTTGAAAATTTTATGCTGACAAAAAGAAAAGTCTGCTCTTTTAAATTTTATCTTACTATCAATGTGGTCCCATGTGGAAAGGCAGGCTGCTAAATGCTTTTCAAAGGCTGGTGAATGGGTTAGACTTGCTTACAAGGCTAATTAAAATTGATGCATGCCATCTATTACATGTTACTACTGGATCTAAATAAAGTATCACTTTTCATAATTAATGCCATGTTCCTCCTCTAATCTGTATAGAAGTTATTGCTTATTTTGTATGTTCCCTTTGGCTACAGACACGTCACCCTTCTTAGTAAACTGTCTCAGTTTTTCAGCATGACTGTCTCATTATTTCTGTATTCGAATGGCCTCTTAGCCCCGTGTTTTGCAGTTGTTTATAACATCTACTAAAAACTACATGAAAAGATGACACAGTCAGAAATATGGTAAAGACAGAAGTAACAGTATTAACTGACCTCACTTAGTTGATAATATGATGTGCTCAGTCCACTGTTTTTAGTCTGTAGCAAACAGCACATTGGATGTTTACACTAATACGGATATTGTAAAAAGAAGAGCAATGCTTCTGAATATATAACCGTACATACACTGCCCATGTGCTTACGTGAGAACTATGTTATTCTGAAGTTGCTTTTCTGAATGGTAGGAACATTTCAAAAAGGCTTTCTCAAGAATGAAGTAAAAGGAACAGTAATGACCCTTACAACTCCAAAGATATGATTATAATTCTTTTGACTATAATTAAAGCAAACTTGGTACATCTTCATAATGTAAGATTACCAGTAGTTTTCTTTTCAAAAAGCCCAGCATAATCTCCTTAGAAAACCATTATGAAAGAAAGCCAAGAAGGAGAGGACAGGAGAAGCACAGAAGATTCCCACGGGAAGGACAAGAATAAAGTGGTTGTCAGTGCTGTGAGAACGTGAGGTATGGGAAATATGAAAACAGACAAATCCCAATGCAGATCTACTAGCTGGAGAGGTAATTTTGGGTCTAATTTTGCACCCCTCTCCTCGCCTCCCCGTCTGCTGTCCACCTCCACGCTTTTAGATGTTCAGAAGGATTCGGGGTTTTGCAGACTCTAATGGACATGAAAAGGATAGGCGGTGGTGACGACTGGAATTAATGACGTTCTCCTGCAGGATGGAGGGGAAAATGCCTTAGTATCATCAAATGAACTCCCTAATCCTGGCATAAATTTATCAAACTGCTACTTTATCTCTAATACTCTGGAAGAGTAGAGGAGAGGCCCTAGAGAAAGCAAGTCTTAAGGGGAACCGCAATGCTCTTGGCAAAAACCGCACCTCCCGCTTGAACTACACTGACTCTTTTCACAGAGCGCCTTCCTTTAATAGAATCACAACCACCTGGACTACTAATAAGAGAAAGAAGAAAGGAGGAAAGGGAAGGGAAGATGGCAAAAATAACGCTCTAGACGATCCCAGCAACGTCGTCATGAAGAATAAAGGGAATCAATCACTGGAACGCTGCTAAGGGCTTGCTTTTGTTAACACACTTGCACAACTCAAGTTCAGCTCTATATTATGTTGAAAGTCCTTGTTCACGATCCTGGTAGGAGGTTCTGATATATCTGCCTGCGAACTCCCAAAGATTGGGCGCTTACTAGTTAGGGGAGGCAGCTGTCCCGGAGGGTGTCCAACTCGGACGGCTGACTGCTCTTTCACTTGTCGTTAACTTCCACCCAGTGGTCTTAGTCTCCCCTTGGACATGGTACCGACCGTGTGCCATTCTTGTTTCACTTGACCGAGCCCGAGCTGCAGCCCAGGGTGGAAGCCGCAAGGGCTGGGCAGAGTTCCAGGCAAGAGGGGCCGAGAGGCGTGAGCAGTGCTCCGCAGCGCTTGTCAGAGAAATGGAGCAGCGGCTCCTTTGTGGGCTCTTACATCCCCGTCCTGGGTGCAATCTGCGGGGTGATTGATAAGTGAGGGAGAGGGGCCGCGATCCCTCCCTCCCTCCTCCCTCCCTTCTTCCCCTCTCCTCCCTCCCGCTTTACTTCCCTCCTCCCTCTCGTCTCCCTCCCTCCTTCCTGCAAGAAGCGTTGCCCGTTGGCTAGCCGCTCCGGTGGGGATCTGCCTGCCCTGGGGGCGCCGCCCGCGCTCCCCGCGGTGCTCCTGCTCCTGGGCTGCGCCAGTCCGAAGCGGTGCCGGCTCCTTTGCAGATGCTGCGGGAGCCTCCGGGGAAAGATCTGGGCAGCGCGCTCGCTCGCTGGGTAAGTTCTGAGCACTCAGGGACGCGGTGGCGACGCGGCCAGTGAGCCAGCTTTCCTCAGTCCGTTGCCTTTCCCGGCCACCTCTCCTTGCGAGGGGGACCAGCGTGGGGAGGCTGGCCGCCACCGCAGAGGGCAGCTCGCTGGCGGCTGTCCTCTACCCTCAATCCCCACTAGAGATTCCTCACTCCTGAACCGTCCGCGCGGGCGTGGTCGGGCTCCGCGCGTCGCGCAGCGGGGTGGCACAGGCGGCCGGGGAGGGCCCACGCACCCGGCGCGAGCTAGAAGCCTCTGGTCGGCCTGCAGTGCCCAAGCCCCAAGGCGAGGGCAGCCCGAGTGGCCGTCGCTGCTGTGGGGCCGCATTCCGGGCACCGCACCAGGCGTCTAGCAGGTAGCGGTAGGGAAGGTAGAGCTGCGCTTGCAGCCGGTGCCCAGTTACCGGCAATCTGGGACGCTCGGAGACACCTGGTCTCCCGGAAGCGCCCTTCGGAAATGGGATTCGACCCGGCTTGCGGGCGGCGGGTGTTTAGAACAGGAGGGACGGAGGTGGGCTGTAAGCCCGCCGGTACCCACCGTGTCCTGTGGAATCCTTGGAGACCTGAGCCAGGCTCTACTGGGTTAGATGCTAGTGAGACAGGCGACCCACGGAGTTCTTCTTTAAGCCTCCCTCGCCTCAGCAAGGAGAGGGAGCGTTTTCCTTATTTTAATAACCGCCTTTGCCTCCCTTGGGGTCCCAGTTCACCCTGAACCTTTCCACATCCTTAAAAGCCCGCTCTCCCTAGGGGGGTGTTGCGGCAGTTCTTCAGAAGACACGGGGCCAAATGAAACTTACTTAAAGTGGTTATCGCGTTTCAAGCTGATTTGTTCCTAGTAACTACGTTTTGGAAAGCAGCTGTGGACTCTCAGGGACAGGCAGGAACGAAGACCCCCTCAGGGTCCTGGTGTCGCTTCCCACAGTTAGATTACCAGTGAATTTCCTTCATTCTGTAGGTCTCAAGAACCTCATGAGCCCCCAACCACCTCCACCTTTCTCTCTGAGTCTCTCTTCTCTCTCTGAAATTTTTAGCAAAAATAATCTGTCCTCAAGGAATATTGAAAGCGTCATCAGTGTCTTGAAAGAAATCACTGTATCTGAGAACTGAAACTAGTATTTGAGGTTTCACTTTCAAATACATTTTTTTTTTTAATAAAAAGGATAACTTTAAGTAAAACACCACCACCACTATTTAAGCTTAAGTAGATTCTTAATTCATATTAAGCAGTAGTGTGCTTTTTTGGAAAAATGATGGACTGGGACTAATAATCCCTGGGTTTTGTTTCTAATTGTAGTTTCTTGAGTAAGTCAGCACTTTCCCTGGTTGAGAAATGACCTCATCTGTAAAATGAACCTGACTTCTAAGGTCCTGTTCGGCTCTGGCTCTCACATCTTTACTTCAGTTAAATATGGACATAATACATGTTTGTTGAATGAATGACTGAATGAATAAATCTTATTGCTGTAGGAACTGTGTGCTTTTAACATTTGGAAATACATAGAAGCAAATGCCTCCTTTGCGAGGAAAGGGAGCTTAATTGTGCTCCCACTGCATCAGACTGCTTCCATCTCATGATGCAATTGCAATACAGAGTGGGAGGCCATCCACAGGGCTGTCCCTCTGCCTCAGAACTCATCTCAAGTTTGCCCTTCTCTATAGAGAAGGAAAATTGGAATCTCCAGAAGGAAAGTATTTTGCTAAAGGCCAAGCAAGAATTAGAGGGTAAGGGGGCTCCTGATGCCTGGTCCAAGGCTCTTCTTAGAAGAAGAAGAAGGAGAAAGGGAGAAAGCCCAAGAAAATAATGCACAGATCACCGCAGCTACAGGTTGCCTTAGTGCCTAAGTTTATAAACTACCCCCGCCCTTCCCGGAGAGAAAGGAGCTTGTATAAAGGGAACAATCCTAGGACCTAAGCTTAACAAGGAAGGAGAAGGGGAGAAGCGGGGGGCGTTCTGTTCTCAAGTGGTTTGTTATATCTGTGTTTATGCCACATTTGATCAGGCAGTGGGTCCCCCAGAAAGTAAGCTGAAGTGTTTTGTGGGACAGGCACATCATTTGGTCAATTCCTTTTCCCTGGTTATTTGATTCCCTCCTTTTCCTGACCCATCTCCCCCTTCCTACTAGAGGCAACCAAGGCCTTTCCAGGCAATAGCAGACATTATTTACCCCTTGTGAATTGATTCCACAATGAAGACTCCTGGGTCCAAGGAGCTGTACAATAATTAAGGAGAAAATAGATAATGAAGGCAAAAATCCAACACCTGGTCATTAGCAATGCTCTGGAAAGGCTATTTAAACCCACATTGGATGTCAGAGCTGGGGTGAGAGGGCTCATAAGGTCTACCTACCCACCTTTTGCAGATGGAGACAGGAAGATCCAGAAGCTAGTGTCACATCTAGCAACAGAGCCAGATCAGAACCCAGGTAAGCTAGGTCTCCGGCCAGGCTTCCTTTTACATCTCTCTTTCTCAGGAGCTAGTCTTCCTGCACCAGCTTCCTCTTTTCTCCTAGCTCCCCTGCCCCTGCAGCCTGGAGGGCTCAACCACCCCTCCTTTGGCTCCCACTCCCAGCTGAGGCTCAGCCTGGCAGTGCTTTTCTGACACCCACTTCTTTTCTCCTTCCTCCAGGCAAGAAGCGCACGTTTAAACCTCATTATCTGGCTAAGTATAAACCTCAGGGAGAAAAGGGTTTTGTTTTTGTTTTTTCTCAGTCTGTAAGCTAACGTTGAGCTGACTTTCAGAGTCCAGGCAAATATCTGTTTGGCGGGTCAACACCCAGAAAGGAATTCTCTTAGCACTGAATCAGGGCTCTGTATGTAAAGCATAAATCCCCTAAGAGAACTCCTCACCCTCCTACACAGACACATTGGTGCATGCACACACACCCCACTCTCTCTGCACAGAGAGCATCTGAGCTAGGAGCTGGCAAGTGGGGCACAGTCCTGTAGCAAAGAGGCACACCACACACACTCTTACACACTTCTCCCTTGCTTGGGAATCTGGGAGAAGAACCCCCCACCCCCAGCCCTGCCCCCATAGGCATTGTGTAGGTGAAAGAAAGAGGGAGGAGTGAAAGAGAACACATAGAGGGGCCCAAGGAGGTGCCAGCCCATTAGGAGGGCCCCTCCTTGAGAAACCCCTCTGCAGGAGCTTCTCCTGCAGCCAGCCAGGTTGGAGGTGGAGTAGTTCAGAATCAACTGACGCAGCCGGGAATTGAGCTTTGCAAAGCCACTTGCAAGGAAGGGAAGCATCTGCCCAACCCTCCCCCACCGCGCGCCCTGGATCCTCTGCCTGCCCCCTCCCCCGTGACGTCACCCTAGTCCTGTCCCGGGGAGCCTGCAAAGCCTCTCAGATTCAAACTGCTAGACGCACTGCTGCCGCCGCCACCGAATTGGAAACGCGCGCCCAGGCTCCGCCGTCGCCTTCGCCCGCCGACCGGGCCAGCCGGCTCTCCGACCTCCCAACAGAATCGCACCCCAGTCCCTCCCTGGCAGCTCGGCTTCCCTCCGCTCCAACTCTTCTCTTCCGCTCCTGCCTCATGTCGGATTTTTAATTTCTGCGCACCCCCAATCAAATTAAATCAATCAACAAAAAGCAGGGCATCCCCCCTGAAAGCAGCGTCTTATTTTACCTTGTTCTCCCACTTCCTGAAGATGCTAAACTCCTGGCGGACTGCAGAGGAGAGGGGTTCAGTCTTCTCCTGATGTGTGAGTAACCCCCACCTCGCGCTGTTTTTGCCATCTCTCTCTCTCCTCTATCCCTGCCCCCAGCCCCCTGATTCCTGATTTTCCCATCCCCTTTTTGCGCTTTTTTTTTTTTTTTTTCCTAAAGCGGTTGCGATTTCTGCTGGGAGCTCAAGACGGGCGAGCCGCCCAAGATCTCTTCAAGATACCCCAGGGGAGGAGGAGATGGGCAGGATTTAGTAGGACAACTCGGTTACTAATGACTTGGCTGCTGGCTGCGACCCCCCAGGAAATCAGGTGCAAGCATGTGTGTTCCCGGGGCACGTGTGTGGGTGGCCTCGGGGTGGGGGAATAGGGAGCGGAGAAAAGAAACCGCTTTGAAAAATGCAATGATTTCATTCTGCCGTGTTGCCAACCCCCTCATTCTCCCTCGTTCCCACTCCGCCTCCTTGCTTTACCATTTTTAATCAGGCTTCCTTGTTTCTTTCTTCCCTGCACCCGCTTCTTCCCCCTGCCCCCCACCTAAGGTTTGCCTGTAGGTACCTGAGTTGACACCGAAGGTGCCTAAAGATGCTGAGCGGCGTTTGGTTCCTCAGTGTGTTAACCGTGGCCGGGATCTTACAGACGGAGAGTCGCAAAACTGCCAAAGACATTTGCAAGATCCGCTGTCTGTGCGAAGAAAAGGAAAACGTACTGAATATTAACTGTGAGAACAAAGGATTTACAACAGTTAGCCTGCTCCAGCCCCCCCAGTATCGAATCTATCAGCTTTTTCTCAATGGAAACCTCTTGACAAGACTGTATCCAAACGAATTTGTCAATTACTCCAACGCGGTGACTCTTCACCTAGGTAACAACGGGTTACAGGAGATCCGAACAGGGGCATTCAGTGGCCTGAAAACTCTCAAAAGACTGCATCTCAACAACAACAAGCTTGAGATATTGAGGGAGGACACCTTCCTGGGCCTGGAGAGCCTGGAGTATCTCCAGGCCGACTACAATTACATCAGTGCCATCGAGGCCGGGGCATTCAGCAAACTTAACAAGCTCAAAGTGCTCATCCTGAATGACAACCTTCTGCTTTCACTGCCCAGCAATGTGTTCCGCTTTGTCCTGCTGACCCACTTAGACCTCAGGGGGAATAGGTTAAAAGTAATGCCTTTTGCTGGCGTCCTTGAACATATTGGAGGGATCATGGAGATTCAGCTGGAGGAAAATCCATGGAATTGCACTTGTGACTTACTTCCTCTCAAGGCTTGGCTAGATACCATAACTGTTTTTGTGGGAGAGATTGTCTGTGAAACTCCCTTTAGGTTGCATGGGAAAGATGTGACCCAGCTGACCCGGCAAGACCTCTGTCCCAGAAAAAGTGCCAGTGACTCTAGTCAGAGGGGCAGCCATGCTGACACCCACGTCCAAAGGCTGTCACCTACAATGAATCCTGCTCTCAACCCAACCAGGGCTCCAAAAGCCAGCCGGCCGCCCAAAATGAGAAATCGTCCAACTCCCCGAGTGACTGTGTCAAAGGACAGGCAAAGTTTTGGACCTATCATGGTGTACCAGACCAAGTCTCCTGTGCCTCTCACCTGTCCCAGCAGCTGTGTCTGCACCTCTCAGAGCTCAGACAATGGTCTGAACGTAAATTGCCAAGAAAGGAAGTTCACTAATATCTCTGACCTGCAGCCCAAACCGACCAGTCCAAAGAAACTCTACCTAACAGGGAACTATCTTCAAACTGTCTATAAGAATGACCTCTTAGAATACAGTTCTTTGGACTTACTGCACTTAGGAAACAACAGGATTGCGGTCATTCAGGAAGGTGCCTTTACAAACCTGACCAGTTTACGCAGACTTTATCTGAATGGCAATTACCTTGAAGTGCTGTACCCTTCTATGTTTGATGGACTGCAGAGCTTGCAATATCTCTATTTAGAGTATAATGTCATTAAGGAAATTAAGCCCCTGACCTTTGATGCTTTGATTAACCTACAGCTACTGTTTCTGAACAACAACCTTCTTCGGTCCTTACCTGATAATATATTTGGGGGGACGGCCCTAACCAGGCTGAATCTGAGAAACAACCATTTTTCTCACCTGCCCGTGAAAGGGGTTCTGGATCAGCTCCCGGCTTTCATCCAGATAGATCTGCAAGAGAACCCCTGGGACTGTACTTGTGACATCATGGGGTTGAAAGACTGGACAGAACATGCCAACTCCCCTGTCATCATTAATGAGGTGACTTGCGAATCTCCTGCTAAGCATGCAGGGGAGATACTAAAATTTCTGGGGAGGGAGGCTATCTGTCCAGACAGCCCAAACTTGTCAGATGGAACCATCTTGTCAATGAATCATAATACAGACACACCTCGGTCGCTTAGTGTGTCTCCCAGTTCCTATCCTGAACTACACACTGAAGTTCCACTGTCTGTCTTAATTCTGGGATTGCTTGTTGTTTTCATCTTATCTGTCTGTTTTGGGGCCGGTTTATTCGTCTTTGTCTTGAAACGCCGAAAGGGAGTGCCAAGTGTTCCCAGGAATACCAACAACTTAGACGTAAGTTCCTTTCAATTACAGTATGGGTCTTACAACACTGAGACTCACGATAAAACAGACGGCCATGTCTACAACTATATCCCCCCACCTGTGGGTCAGATGTGCCAAAACCCCATCTACATGCAGAAGGAAGGAGACCCAGTAGCCTATTACCGAAACCTGCAAGAGTTCAGCTACAGCAACCTGGAGGAGAAAAAAGAAGAGCCAGCCACACCTGCTTACACAATAAGTGCCACTGAGCTGCTAGAAAAGCAGGCCACACCAAGAGAGCCTGAGCTGCTGTATCAAAATATTGCTGAGCGAGTCAAGGAACTCCCCAGCACAGGCCTAGTCCACTATAACTTTTGTACCTTACCTAAAAGGCAGTTTGCCCCTTCCTATGAATCTCGACGCCAAAACCAAGACAGAATCAATAAAACCGTTTTATATGGAACTCCCAGGAAATGCTTTGTGGGGCAGTCAAAACCCAACCATCCTTTACTGCAAGCTAAGCCGCAATCAGAACCGGACTACCTCGAAGTTCTGGAAAAACAAACTGCAATCAGTCAGCTGTGAAGGGAAATCATTTACAACCCTAAGGCATCAGAGGATGCTGCTCTGAGAACTGTTGGAAACAAGGACATTAGCTTTTGTGTTTGTTTTTGTTCTCCCTTTCCCAGTGTTAATGGGGGACTTTGAAAATGTTTGGGAGATAGAATGAAGTAATGATTTTGCTTTTGCAAGTTTTCCTTTAAATTATTTCTCTCTTGCTCTCCTCCCCACCTTTTTTTTTTTTTTCTCTTTTTCCCTTCTCTTCTTAGGAACCATCAGTGGACATGAATGTTTCTACAATGCATTTCTTCATATATTTCGTTTATGGTTTTGTTTCTTTTTTCTTCTTTGTTTTTCAGTGTGGGAGTGGGAAGAGGAGATTATAGTGACTGAAGAAAGAATAGGCAAACTTTTCAAATGAAAATGGATATTTAGTGTATTTTGTAGAAGATCTCCAAAGATCTTTTGTGACTACAACTTCTTTTGTAAATAATGATATATGGTATTTCCATCGTCAGTTACCGAGTATAGCCACTGGGCATCACTACTTTGTGTTAAAGTGCCTTCGCACTTTAAGTACATTACTTAAATGTTGCTTTTAGCTTTGATAAATTGAAAATATTTTAATGTGTTGTATTTTTGAAACTGAAAACACTGTAAAATAGATTGATGTGTCAGCTATATTAAGTCAACGTACAGTTTGCTTGAGTTATAGAAACCAGCCTGTCATCAAATGATTCTAGTTCTAGGACTTTGTAGGCTTAACTATAAAATATTTCCTTTCCTCTGGGTTTAAGTGATTTTATTTAAGTCAACTAAGGGGATTTAACAGTGGACTAGAGGTAATAAGCCACCTCAGTCAGGATTAATAATTCATTAATAAAATATATTTAACCCAATATCAGAGTGAATTGAGCAATTAATGCCCTTCTGTAAATCATTATTTTACACTAACATGGTGAGTGTTTTAGATTATTTTCCTAATTAAAAGAACATGACACAGCTAGTAATATATTTTTCTGCATCGAATTAGGTATTTTTATATATTTAAATGAAAAAGTCTGTATTTCTAACTTTTTAATTGAAATTCATATTTTTTCTGCCTATTGAAACATTTTCTATAAACACACACCAGTAGAGGCCGCCACACACCTCATTTAACAAAGACATATGAGCCATTAAAGACCTTGAAGGAAGACTTCATGGGCGAGATTAAAACTTCCCAAGTAAGTTCTCTGCAAAATTCAAGGTAGCAGAGATAAAAACGTATACATTACTCTCTATTTATTTTAGATCACAGGTTAGACTCATAATCCTTCTCAAATTTAACACTTTCTGACAAAACAGCATTTTCCTCTTGAGTTTAATTGAAGCATTAATGGGGTGCTATCAAATCAAGTACCATTTGCGTCTCCAAATCGATTAATAGTTACCTAAACCAAGACATTAAGCATCTTTTTCCTTCTGCCTTCTTTAGGCTTGTGTTACTTGAAGTTTTCCTTGTCAGCTTCAGCAAGACTTTCATTTTGGTGTTAGCATTAGGATGATTTTAATTAACCAAGTCTATATAACATTTACGAAGCCTTATTAGACTGTAAATAATTTTAGATGCAAACATGATTGTGTGATTTAAACAAACAGCCCTTCTTTACAACAAAAAATAGTTTTGTTTTGTCTATTGTAAATCCTTATGCAACTGGGATGGTGATCTGCATATAAAGTAGTTCAGCTTTTCAATTCCTTATTAAAGCAAGCGATGGCGTCTGAAAGAAGCACACTGTTTCCTTTTCATAAATAGGTTACTGCACATAATAATCCTTTATCATCATGTGGAGATTGAAGTGGATACGGATAACTTACTTTTAAAGCTTTAAAATTACTAATAGTATATTGTCTGTCACTATAAACAATTCATGTGATAGGCTTTCAATTAGAAATTCCTTAAATCCAAATGATTTGGATTAATAATTACTGGTGTAAAATAGTTGTCTGTAAAAACAATAGAAGGTAATTGTGTATATATAATAACGTAAAGGGCATTGAAGGAAAAAATGTCTTTAACAACATAAAATCTCTGAATATCTACAGTGGTAAGATAACATGCTCATTCTTTGATTAGAGGTGATAAGTCCTATTTCGAGCCAGTAGATGAAAGTTGAAAATGGTGGGCCAAAATGATCTACAGGAAAGTTAATGTACAGATATTTTACGTTTCACAGAAGAGGAGCTAGAATATTATGCTAGTTGAATGTGGAGAAGACTCCTGGAAACCACTTCATCTTTGAGTGAAGTATTTATATATACAAGAGTTTCAAAAATCCTTTTCTGACTGCTCTCATTTGATGCAATGATAAATACAGAATACAGAGGTAGGTATTTTGGGAAGTGATTGTGAAGGCAAATTTGCATATATATTCTGTTAAGATCGTTTTCAGGCTTAAATTACATGACTAGAGCTCTTGATGCAGTGATTCCACTTCAGTGCTCATTTTTATTTTTCTGAAAGTAAAGTCACTCCTGGAAAATGCCATTGTCGATAGAAAAAAAGTTAACTCATTATATTTAAAGAGCGATGATACCTTAATATTAATTTACTGACATGATTTTAAAGATGCCTACTGGAAGAACTCAAATTTATAAACTCTTTTGCCTAATAATTATGGTTTAATTCTATATCCTCTTCCTTGTTAGATTTATACTTTATTTGCAGTAGATTTTTAAATGAAATTATTTGAATGCATTCCAGACTATTTTATTTAAAATCATCCTACATCATATACTTTGAACCTTTATTTTCTAATGCAAACATAAACACTTTTAAGTTTTATTAACTCACTAGCATCCCCACTGACTATATTCTGTTTTGCTTTATCTGCTCAAGCATTTTCGACCATATTTTATTTTAGGATTTTTATTTTTATCTTCCACAGCTGGATATTGCTATTTCACTTTTATTTCACATGCAGCTTTAAGAGGTATGAGCATCAGCACAGCAAAATGGTTCCAGCCTACAGAATGCGGTCTCCCAGGGCCCTGCCAGGAACGTATCTGTATGTCTGGCCCTTCAAATGACAAATGGTAATTCCCTTCTATTTTAGTTCTTAATTAGTTGCTTTTACTGTTTCCGAATATACCTGTGGCAAAGTTTTTATTGAAACACTCAAAAATACTACTTCTCAGTCTGAACACAATTGCTAAGAGCCTAATTTGGTTCTGGACTTTGGTCAACCTGTGTGCCTTGTTAGTTCTCTCCAGCAGCTGGTGAGTAAAGAAATGACCCTTCAATTTCCTCTCCTTTTTCCTCTGACCTCTAATGGGACTTAATTTTTCTTAATGTCTCCAAGTCATCAAGGGCTTAATAATTTATGAATTTTACAAAAAGCATTTAAGGAATAAGAAAGAGGTTCTGTGATTTTTCAGACTCTGAAAATTCATTTTGATTCTACATATTCCAGAAATATACTGGGTTGGATGCTAGAGTGAAGAAAGCCATCCAGACAATTCTCCCAGTCCATTCATTTCTTCATTCAGTAGTTATTGAGTGCTTATTTTCTGGGTGCCTGGCTCTAGGCTGCGTCCTGAGACATACAGTGGACAGGGTCTCTACCCTCCTCACAACACTTTCTTCACCCTCCACGCCACCCCCCTACTACTCACTCTCACCCTGTCAAGGAGCTTAGTGCTGATAAGGGAGTGTCTTACCTGAATGGCAGTCGCCCAGATTAACAGTGGAGACAGTAATGCAATGCAGAAAAAGTTGAGTTTTTAAAGGTGCTTCTGTGCAGTAAGGTATAAAACTGATATATAATAAGTAGCCTAGCTATAGTCTGACATCTCTTTAGAATTACTCAGCTAAAAAGGAAAAAAAAACCACCAAAATAAGATAAAATAAAACAAATTTTTGCAAAATAAGGCCCAATAGTATGGCCTAATGAAAGCTATATACTTGTGTTATCTAAAGTGCTATTTTGTAAAGATGACTACCAAGATTGTAAATACAAAATTTCAAAATGTACTTACATTTTCTGGAATATCCATGTTTCAGAGGTAATATTTACTTTCTATTTCAGTGGCTTAAAATATAACATTTTGACTTAAGTGTCTCTTGTCAATACAATAAGACACCTTAATCCTGAGAGAAAATTAAGTACTGTATATAGGTGTACTTTGCTTCTCACAATGATTATGCAAAAATTCACGTGTAAATTGAACTTTTGTAAATCAAATTGTATTTTAAATGCATTGGGGAGCTGCCATTTAGAGGAAACTTGTGAATTCTTTCATAAAGCAGGAAACCATTTTATAATACAAATAACCATTCTCTAATTTATCTCTTTTGTATGTTTGGATTTTCAATATCGACTTCGCTTAAAATAGAGCCCACCTGCATAGTAACTGTGTTTTGCCAAGGCTGCTTGTGCTACCAGTTTGTTGGTGGCTAACGGCTTGTGCTTGCAAGTCTTCTGCAGTTTGATGTGAATTGAGCTATCAAGCAATGCTATGATAGCACAGTAGTAGTCCTGAACAGTCCGAGTAGCCAACCCATTTCAACAAAATTGAACACAGGACTCTTCTGCTCAGCAGCCTCTCCTTTCTCAGATGTGGCCGTGTTACAGTAGAGGGTAGAATGACTCCTTTATTCATATTCCATAAAGTGCTTAGAGTCACAGATTTTATAATAAATTATGTTATTATGTAAACATATTGAATTACATGCATGTTGAAATTTTTTAGCAGTACTTTAGCTTGAAAGTACTCCTACAAATACTGTTAGATTTAGTTGCAAACAATTGTTCTCAAGTTATTGGAATAAATGTCAAATGAAACAAGCTCTTGTGTAAATAGACTTCTGTGGCTAATAGTGACATTGTTTCAAAAAATAAATGTCATATTTTGAGCTGTTAATAGGCAAAATGAAACATTGGAAATGTGATCAAATGATCTTGGGTTTTATTGGATGAACTGGTTACACAGTTAATTTATGTGTAATTAGATTTCAGTTAAAAAATAAATGTTCACTAACAATGAACACTACACTTAAATTAGTTAGAAAAGATATTTAGAATCTGAAGAGGAATGAATGACAAACTATAACTGAAACTGTTTTCTTTGCCTTGATATGCTTATAGATAAAGGCTTTGATACTTCATATGATTAGTTTACATGTTTAAGGTAAAATAAGCTTTATAAAAATATATATTAATACTTTTCCATGAGTGTCCATTAGTATTAGACTTAAAAAATTACAAGTAAACAACAACAAAATCAATTCAAATAGAGATGCTTCGCTAAGTACTGAAAAACTACTGATTCCCCACTCTCCTCAACAGACACAGACACACATCTACACCAAAGCCAATGGCTTTTTAATTATAAAATTCAGTCTAATACCATATGTGACCTAATATATTTGTATTTAATAAAATAAAAGACTGACATACAAATCCAAGGAATAAAAATTATGAGTTCATTAATAGAAATGCCATCACTGTATTCCTAAAAAGTACATTTAGAAAAAATAATGAGAAAGCGGGGGCGGGGGGTGGGGCGTTCATTTGTTCCTGCGATTATGGTGATATGATGACAAAGTTACTTTTTTGGCTATTTGCATTTGGTTGAATATTAGAATATATCTGCCAGGCATGCTCCAAATCACAAATGTATAACGTAACAAAGGATTTGCGATTCCTGCGGGAACATGAGGACTTATAACAAATTGTCCTCTCTTAGGATTACCAATATATGCACAATATATTCAGTTTATTCACGTAGCCTTCCTAGGGTAGCTGAAACAATTGGAATAGCCACATTCAAAAGTGTTTTGCTAAAGGAAAATTGGTGCCAGTATACAAGATTATTAGATCCCTTGACAAGATCAGTTGAAATGAGAATAAAAGTAGTGTACAGCTCCCTATTCTGAACACACGTAATATAAAATATTAAGTTCATAATGTGCCTGTTGATACTGGAAAAAGAGCATCAAAATAGGCCGGGTGCAGTGGCTCACGCCTGTAATCCCAGCACTTTGGGAGGCTGAGGTGGGTGTATCACTTTAGGTCAGGAGTTTAAGACCAGCCTGAGCAACATGGTGAAACCCCATCTCTACTAAATACAAAAAATTAGCTGGGCATGATGGTGCATGCCTATAATCCCAGCTACTTGGGAGCCTGAGGCAGGAAAATCGCTTGAACCCAGGAGGCAAAGGTTGCAGTGAGCCGAGATTGCACCATTGCACTCCAGCCCCAGGCAACAAGAGCAAAGCTCTGTCTCAAAAAAAAAAAAAAAAAAAAAAAAAAAGCATCAAAACAGATTTTGTCAATCCTGGATGGGGTGGAAAATGTACCTCATCCATACTTCCCTGAGCAGCAACTTTGTAATTACTTATACATCATTTTTGTTAATTTTATTTTAAATGATTATTTTATGTTTTCCATCAACATTTACGCTAAAAGACCATTTAAACTAGTTATCTGTCAGATTGTTTCCTGGACTTTGGGGACATTTTGATCTTGGCAGAATGTGGAACACAACAAACAATCTAAGGTACTTTCCAGCTCACAAAGAGAACACCAGGCAGACAAGATTCGTGATGGACTGTACTCTGGGTAATCCTCAGATGAATCCCTCCCTGATCTGTCTTTTACTTTTATATTGTTAACACCTGGCATAGTGTTTTGGCGCATAATACCTTAATCTCCAATAAATATTTCTATTTAGTGAATAAATGAGTGAATGAGGCTCTGGTTCTCATATAAATGCTGAAAAAATGGTTGAAAACTAGAGGATCTAAGTTTAAAGCATAATTACAATGAATTATCAGCTATTCCTGGAAGTCTTAAACTCTTTGGTTTGAATATTTTCAGAATTTTATGAGACACACACACACACACACACACACAGACATACCCCATGAGGATGGTGGAGAAGTATAGTAACACATAGCCAAGTTCTAAAGTTAATTACATGCAGGCAGGCCTGATTTTTTAAGTGACACTTGGGTCTGTCCATTGAACCCAATGATTTCATTCTAGAGTTAAAAGTAGCTTTACTGCTGAGCTGTGAGATTTTCTTGTTATTGGCTTTTGGAATTGGTACATTCTGAGTTAAGAGAAAATGTAGTGTCTGATGAGCTTGAATGATAAATTCTTCCAGAGCTTATTATTTAGTTTTTTATTATGGCTCTGTATATTTGATTGATTTGTTTCTTATGTCTTCCAGAGAGAAGAGAAATTATTTGAGTTAAAAACCATAGTAAATCATATTTCTGTCAAAACAACATTGTTATGTTCAGTTCAATTTATACAAAATAAGAGCCTACAAGTGGTATTTCACAGTGAAGAGTCCTAGGATCTGAAGTTCTGGCCTTAGTGTGGCTATAAAGCTGTGAGGATAAGTCGTGGTTCTCATTGGGCCTCAGCACCCTCATCTGGGAACAGTGTTGGACTGGATGAACTGAGTGGACACATTCAACTTAGGTTCTCTGTGATTGTAGGCTACTTTGGAAATGGTTGCTACACACGAAACAAAATAAGGATTGAGACAATTATTATTTAAGCCTGAAAATCTCTTACACTTCTCTTTTCAGTTGTCTACTTTGGATATAGCCCTATTCTGATTTTTTTTCTGCAGGATTCAAATGCACAATTTATCCTGGGTTAATTTCTCTTTCTGAGCTTGACTTTAAAAAAAGTTTAAACCATTTTCCTCACTTCTTTGTAAATCACAAAACCCTACTACCTTTTTTTTTTTTTTTTTTTGAGTGGGGGATTGTGTTGGGTTTTCTGTTTATTTTTCAAGGAGTTGTCTTTTTTCATTGATAAACGAATTTAGTTATCCTCTGTTATAATTAAACAAAGTAAACTATGAATCTATCTAGGAAGACCACATTATCACATTTCAGGGAAAATAGCATTTTTTTTTTCATTTAATGTCTTATCATCCCTCCCTTTTAGCCAACACTGCCAAGTTTCTTATCAGGGATACTGACAGACCCTTGGACAACTCAGTTGAGCTTCAGAAATTCAATGATCCATTCCAGTGAGCAAAGCTCTTAGTTGACAAGAGGTGTTTGGCCTCTTCAGGATCATAAACTTCAGCCATAGTTTTATTGCTGGACCGATGTATCTCTATCTGCTCATATAGGTTTTAACTGGAAACAAAGAAATAAAGCCCTCAATATTATAATATTCAGCTGATATGTTCCCGTGTAAGAGTAGAAAAGAGGAAAAAATGTATCCATTCAAACCATTTCTCTGCTTTCCAGAGGTTTCTGAGGGGTTTATTAAAAGCATTAGTGAATGAAAGGAAAATCCAGCAACAGTTGGCTGCATGTTTTTTCTGTCATGTTACAGAAGGTTATTAAAGAGGCAGTGTAGGTTATCCTTGTCCAAACCCCACCATCTTAAAAGTAAATTTAAAAGGATGTCATTGGAATATTAAAGACTTATGATTAATTTCAAATATTTAACTTGAAATTTTTGAACAAAATATATTTTATTTACTAAGTTGATCTCTGAGAAGCAAATCGGTTTCAAGTAATAATCTGTCTAAGTTAGGGTAGGGGTTTGTTGAAATAATTCATCAGTTTTAAACTGCATTTATTCAGATTTTGCTTTGTGCAAATTCATCAGAAAATTGTTCAGTTCTACTATGCAAAGAGCTCAAATGTTCTGAAATTTTAAAAATAAGCTAATTTTCCTGTTCTTACAGACCAAAATGAGGAGAAGATCTGTCTATATTGATGTAGCTTGTTTTTCAACCACACTTTCTGAGTTTCTCTGTAGGGCAAAATCAAATATACAAGGATGAATATTTGTACAAAGACAAAGTAAAGCCTTAGAAAGAGAAGGGTAAATATATACTTTCTCAAATGATTTATAATAGAGGGCTAAGAAATAGGGAGCTTCACAAACTCCTCTTACTGTGCCAAGAGGAATCCTTCCTAAGTTATGATCTCTGACTTGGAGACAAATATTTTTGCTATTTGAATAAGATTTAAAATTTTACTGGGCTCCGTTTTACTCTTCTTAAATCACACTGATTCTTTCTTATTTGCTGACCTGAGGAGGATCTGATAAAAATGGGATTTAGCCTCCATGCTTCTCTGAATTCTGTGTGACATTGGACCAGGTCCTTCCCTTCTCTGAGCCGCAGTTTTTTGTTTCATTCTGTTTTGTTTTGTTTTGTTTGTTTGTCAGATAAAGTAGTTAGATTTAGCCTTCCCACTCAATAAAACAGTTGAATAAGAATGAAACCACTGGAGAAAACTGGAATCCACTTTGATTCATTGAAAATAGTAAATCATTCTCAAACTTGACACATTATTATTAATAACAAGTTATTTTCAACAAAGTTCGCACCTGTTCTCTGACACACCAGTAAATACATTTTGACCAGAAGTTCTGACATTCCTTTTGCTTAAAAAAGGCCTCATGATTTTATTTCCCTCATTCTTATTTCAGCTCTTGGATATTATAATTGTATAAATCTACTTACACAAAGAGTATGAGTAATTTCTGGTAATCCTTATGTGGTAACAGATTGCCTCTAAAAATACAATTTATGCAGTACTCACTGTGTGCTGAACATTCAAGCAGATGCTGCGCACATCCAAAACAAATCCACAAGTGTTCCTGCAGCCTGTGTGTGGGCCCGGCCCTGGGGCAAGATGCTGGGTGAAAATGGAAATCTCACTAGCCACTCAATCTTCCTCAAGGACCTCCTGTATGTTGGGGAAATACAACATACACACTTGAAATAAGACACAATGCCTGCTCTTAAGGAATTTATAACCAAATTGGCAAGATGAGTTACTAATCCTTGAAGAAGATATGGGAGGTCAGGATCAGAAAAGAAAAAGATCAATAGGGACTAGACCGGCATTATCTGAGAAGGATGTGTGGAGCAAGCAGGACACCAAAACAGGCTTGAATTGAGAAAGGCTTGGGGAATCAGCAAGCTTGAAAATGTAAAGACAGGAATATGCATGTATACAACAGTGACAAGAAAACTAACGGCTGAACTTACCTTTTCATGGTTCTGAGAGCCAGAAAAGGGAACTTGGACATGAGTCCAAAAATAATGGAAGGTTCTCCAAGCAAAACAAAAGTTATAAAACTACTAATATTTGTATGGGTTCTTAGAAAATATGTCACGTGCATTTCTATTGATACTCCTTGTCATCACCACCTGAGATTGTTATATCTGTGTTAGAAGGAGGGAACTGAGGTTGAGGGAGTTTTAGGGCTTGCCCCACTGACCCAGTGACTATAGGGAGAGACCAGTTTTAGCAAGGATCAGCACAGATGAGTGTTCAAGAGCAGGCACTCTGGAGCCAGCATGTCCCAGTTTGAAATAAAAAACTGAGGCTCAGAGAAGGGAAGGACCTGGTCCAATGTCACACAGAATTCAGAGAAGCATGGAGGCTAAATCCCATTTTTATCAGATCCTCCTCAGGTCAGCAAATAAGAAAGAATCAGTGTGATTTAAGAAGAGTAAAACGGAGCCCAGTAAAATTTTAAATCTTATTCAAATAGCAAAAATATTTGTCTCTGAGTCAGAGATCATGACTTAGGAAGGATTTCTCTTGGCCAAGTCCCAGCTCTGCCACTTACCAGCTGTGTGACATGAGCTAGTCATTTAACTTCTCCAGGGCTCAGTTTTCTCATCTGAAACAAGGGGACAACGATTATATATAACTCGCAATGTAGTTATGAGTATCAACGAGTTAATACTTAAAAAATAAAATATATTTGTTGTACAGTAAAAGGTGCCACAGGGATAATTTGAAACGAGCTATGACTGACTTTTTACCCACGTCCTGTCCACTCCATCACTGAGTTTCACTGGATAAACAGAGATGCATTGCGTTGTCTGGCTGAAGGAGCGATCTGAGCATTTGGGTAGAGAGGAGACTGAGTTCTAGGAAGTTGCTATGGTAATTCAGGTATAAGGAAATGAACCCCTGCGATTAGGGAAATGAAGGGAAGACAGAGGAAAGCCTGCTTCTGTGTTCAACCACAGGCTATCCACAAGCTGGGAGGACAGATTGATTTTTTTTTCTCTTTTCTTTATGCATCTTTCTGTTCTTATTTAACATTACATCTCAACGATCTTTCCATATCAGCATAAACAGAACTAATGCTTTTTAATAGCAGCTTTTCTTTTCTTTTTTCTTTTTTTCTTTCCTTCCTTCTTGTCTATTTATAGTTGACAGACAACAATTGTACATATTTATGGGGTAGAACTTGCTGTTTCGACACATGTATATATTGTATAGTGATCGAATCAGGATAACTAGCATATCCATCACTTTAAACATTAATTTCTTTGTAGTGATAACATTCAAAATCCTCTCTTCTGCCTCTCTTGAAATATACACTGAATTGTTATTAGCTATAGTCACCTTACTATCTAGTAAAGCACCAGAATTTATTCTTCCTGTCTGACTATATCTATTTACCTCTCAAGCAACCTTTTCCAGCTCCAATTCCCCCTACCCTCCCCAATCTCTGGTAACCACTATTTTACTCTCTAATTCTATGAGATCAATGTTTCTAGATTCGACATAAAAGTGAAATCATGCAGTATTTATCTTTCTGTGCTGGGTTTTTTTCACTTAACATGATGTCCTTCAGGTTCATCCATATTGCTGCAACTGACAGAATTTTATTCTGTTTTACGGTTGAATAGCATTCCATTGTGTATATACCACATTTTCTTAATCCATTCATCCACAGATAGCCTCTTAGGTCTACTATTCCTTATATTGGCTATTGTGAACAGTGTTGCAATGAACATGGGCTGATATATCACAGATATATACTGATTTCCTTTCCTTTGGCTATATACCCAGGAATGACATTGCTAGATCTTTAGTTTTTTGAGGACCCTCCATGTTATTTTCCATATTGGCTGCACCATTTGACATTTCTAGAGGAGTACAAGTGTTCACCTTTTTCTGCACCTTCGCCAGCATCTGTTATATTCTCTCTTTGTTAATAGCCAGTCTAACTGGAGTAAGGTGATAACTCATTGTGGTTTTGATTTGCATTTCCCTGATGATTAGTGATACTATACATTTTTTTTCATATACCTGTTGGCCATTTGTATGTCTTCTTTTGAGAAATGTGTATTCAGGTCTTTCGCCAATTTTTAAATCGGATTATTTGTTATTTTGCTATTGAGTTATTTGAATAAGATTGATCTTTTAGAAAGTCATATTTAGTAACATATCCATCTTTTATAATCAGCAGATTCTAAGCATAATAATATCAGTATTCTCTAAGGGAAAGGCATAAGGCAAATGGATTTTGAAAAAGGACTATTTTCTTCATGGATTCTTAAGGGAGAGAACCTTTTATATTTATTTATTATTATCATTATACTTTAAGTTCTAGGGTACACGTGCACAACGTGCAGGTTTGTTACATATGTATACATGTGACATGTTGGTGTGCTGCACCCATTAACTCATCATTTATATTAGGTATATCTCCTAATGATATCACTCCCCCGTCCCCTCACCCCATGACAGGCTGCAGTGTGTGATGTTTCCACCCTGTGTTCAAGTGATCTCATTGTTCAATTCCCACCTATGAGTGAGAACATTCAGTGTTTGGTTTTCTGTCCTTGTGACAGTTTGCTCAGAATGATGGTTTCTACAAAGGACATGAACTCATCCTTGTTTATGGCTACATAGTATTCCATGGTGCATATGTGCCACATTTTCTTAATCCAGTCTGTCACTGATGGACATTTGGGTTGATTCCAAGTCTTTGCTATTGTGAATAGTGCTACAACATACGTGTGCATGTGTCTTTATAGCAGCATGATTTATACTCCTTTGGGTATATACCCAGTAATGGGATGGCTGGGTCTAATGGGATGGCTGGGTCAAATGGTATTTCTAGTTCTAGATCCTTGAGGAATCACCACACTATCTTCCACGATGGTTGAACTAGTTTACAGTAAGGGAGAGAACCTTGAACGGGTTTGGTTATTAGATGAGAAACCTGAGGCCACCTGACGAAGAATTTCAGTCTTACACAAGATTCATGTAGGCCATCTAGGCCTTAGATATGTGCGGGGCCAACTTCAGGGGCATACAACCTGTGCAGTTGCCCAGAGTCTCAAGCTTAGAAGGGTCTCACATTTGGTTTAATGCTCTGCTCCTCTGATGGTTCTTGAAATTCTGAATAGCTTTTGGACAAGGGCCTCCACATTTTTAGTTTTCACTCAGCCTCACAATTTATGTAACCCTTCCTAGGTCTATGACACCTGTGACTCAATTAACCTGCCACAAATTCCTCTTGCCTAAGGCAGATCTATTTCTAATAGGACCATTACCTTAAGAACATCCCACATTCTCTTGTTTTTCTGACTACATGTGTTTTACCACATTGTCCTCTCAGACGAGGTATTGAACTAAATGGAAGTGTGGATGTTTCTCCTTTAAACACTCTTTAAATACGCTTTCTCCTGAAATGCTCTTTATTCACATTTTACTCGCCTTTTTAGCTAATTCAGACTGTGCGTATGTTGTGTGTGTGTTTAAGAAAAGTGAAAGCATTCGTGCTAAAGCAGCAGCACTGGGGGACAATGCAGCGTTTCTGTTCTGTGCAGAGCCTGTTATCATCTCAATAGTGTAGAGCTGTTGAGAGGAGCTGGATGATTTTCCAATGTAAGAAGAGCAATTTGGTTTTTGTAGGGCAGGTAAAAAATGGCTTGCATTATTTGAGGAGGCTTTGCAAGAAAGAAATTGTGTACTTTTAAGAACTCTCCATTTACCTCTGTCACCTATGCTGTGGCCACAATAATAACTTCCTGTGGGGCCAGATTTTACTCAGCAGAGCAGCCTTGAAAGCAAAGGATAAAGAAGGGAGCAGAGTTTTCTTCATTTAAGAACATAAAGAAAAAGGAGCATTTAGAGGGGAAGAGAACTTGGAAAAGGTGACACAATACATTAGAGCAGGTGTAGAAATGATGAAATCCTGATTCACAGGATGGATATTTTGGTTTCATTCTATTGCTTCATTGTAGATAAAATTGTTTCCAAAGGCTTTGAGAATTTCTATTAAATGGCATCCAGATAAGTTTTCTTAATTACTCATAGTAAACCTCCTTAAATAGTAAATGAAGAAGGTCACATTAGGACATTATTGTACAAGCAAAGACTCCCCCAGTGCCCATGCAGAGATTTCTAACAAGCATTTGTCACACACCTAGGAGGAGCTCATAGGCAAACCTCACAGCTGCCTTTGAAGCTGGCATGTTCGGAACCCTGAGCCACTGGATCACATATCAGTCTTCTGTTTTGATATGACCTAAAACTGTGTGTCTCACCCAGAATGCAAATGAGTAAGTCATAGGGGCAGCATTGCCTTTGATTTACGGGTTTGGTCTTTTTGACCTGAAAACACATCAGTTATTGAAGGGCTGTATAAACACTGGTGTGACTTAGGCAGTTCAGACTGTATGTTGGGTTCCATGGTTAGGGCTTACATTCATTCATTCATTCATGTATGTATGTATGTATGTATGTATGTATGTATGTATGTTTAAATAAAAGCACTCAGCACATTGTCCATCAATTCCTTAATCTGACAAAATCCCAATAGTGCCAAGTAGGGCAGAGGCCTCAAGCCCTGAGGAGAGATAGGCTATACCGCTGGGCTGGCTGCTTTGTTACCTCAAGCATGGAAGGGTGGATTCAGGCACCAGAAGGCTCTTTCATAGAGCTCTGGAACTTGTCTGATAGCTTCAGATTCAGAAAGCTTTGAATCGGATTTAGATTCAACTGCTAAAAGTTGCTGAATCACAGTAGACAGCTAGCTTGTGAATTATAAAACTTCTGGCATTATTTGTTTTGTTTTATTTTGTTTTTTCCCTAATAACCGTAATGTTACTGAATTTCATTCATGATTGCTACCATCAAGCCAAGTAATGATTATGGAAATAAACTTTAAGAGCCGATTTGGTGAATAAGTACATAACTCTCTGGCTTAATTCTTAAATCTACAAATCGAGAATTCCTTATGTTTATTTTTAGTTATCCTTAGAACTGATAGATTAAAAACTGCAGTGTGGCTTTTTTTAAAACATAACATATCTTATATTGCCAAAGGCTATTTTTTCTATAAGTGGTAATGAGATCAAACTCTCTCCAAATCTGTCATATACATTGAACAAAAATGGTCCTAAGACTAGTTTTGATTTAAAAACGCACTATTCTATCCCTTACTTTAAACATTGTGCCATCATTCAAATAATACTAAATTGAACCTGTGAATTAAATTTTAGATGAAGAAATTTCCAGTTTCGTTAATTACAAACTTTTTACCTACAGCCAGCAACTTTGTTTTTAAACCATGCTGCCCCAAGATACTTGTAAATCTCACCTGATCTTCATAAAATTATAAAAACCAAGCACAATTAATATGAAAATATATTCCTTCTCATGTTTTTGGAGGTGACCAGAAGTCTGGATGAAATAACTTGATTTTTTTTTCATATGGTAAACACTTACAAGAGCAAGTGGGGGAAGAAGATTGAAATATGGGTTATCACCTTATTGTTCCCAGGGACAAAGAAAAGAACTTTTCACTCCTAGCTATTATGCAACAAACTTTTCTTTCAGCATTCTCATTCATAATGTTTTCTGGAGTGTAACGTCTGTCTTTAAAAGGTTTAAGCTAATGCCCGCACATGCCAACTTAAAAATACTTTCCCATTTATTACATTTCCTTTTCCCAGACCTCTGGTAAACTTAAGAGGCCTCATTATACT
This sequence comes from Papio anubis, assembly GCF_008728515.1. Lineage (NCBI taxonomy): Eukaryota > Metazoa > Chordata > Mammalia > Primates > Cercopithecidae > Papio > Papio anubis. The sequence goes on along the minus strand of NC_044996.1, from coordinate 9,329,093 downwards.
ATATGGAAATAAAGAGATTCCCAAATGGGGAAAGACTGTTTTGAATGCCGACTAAGGTCCATAGCCGGGGGAAATAATTAACTCATTAACTCATTCATTCATTCATGTAACAAACATTTATTAAACACTATGCAAAACTCCGGCTCTAATCCTCAAGGAGTTCACAATCAAGTGGTGCAGAAAGTCATGCATAAAACGAATGCTAATGCAGAGTGGTAAATGCCATGAAAGAAGGATGCACCGAGTGCCTTGAGAAGGCAGAGGTGGCAGCCACTAACTCACTCTAGGTAGGAAGATCTAGTGAAAGTGCACTCAAGGCCGGGCGCAGTGGCTCATGTCTGTAATCCTAGCACTTTGGGATGCAGAGATGGGCTGACTGCCTGAGCTCAGGAGTTCGAGACCAGCCTGGGCAACATGGTGAAACCCCACCTCTACTAAAAAAAAAAAAAAAAAAAAAAAAAAAAAGTCAGCTGGGCATAGTGGTGGGTGCCTGTAATCCCAGCTACGTGGGAGGCTGAGGCATAAGAATTGCTTGAACCTAGGAGGTGGAGGTTGCAGCAAGCCGAGCCTGTGCCACTGTACTCCAGCCTGGGCAACAAAGTGAAACTCTGTCCAAAATAAATAAATAAATAAATAAATAAATAAATAAATAGGGACTCAAGCTAGACATACAAGAATGAGTAGAATTGTGTTGACTGAAAAGGTAGAAAAGAGACCATCAGACTCAAAAACAGAGACCTGTGCACCAGACATCTGGTGTAACTACAGCATAGGATGTAAGGGGAGAATAGCAAGGGTGAGACTGATATGGTAGGCTGCAAGCATATTGTGAAGGGCCTTAAATGCCACTCTAAGGAGATTGAAGGCAATGTGGGTTTGAGTTGGGTAGTGACATGATCAAATTTGTATTTAGATAAAATTATTGTGGTGCCTTGGATAATAAACTAGGGTAGGGAGAAAACAGAAGTGAGAAGAACAATTTAGAAGTCAGAACAGTAGTTGGAGCAGCTGAAATTAGGCATATGGAAGTCCTAATGAGAAAGAAAACTAAAGAATTAGAGAACATATTATCATGTATCTTTATAAGATGACAAAAAAGGAGAGGTCAAATCCTTCTAGAATCTTATATATTTCTATCATACAGGATTCTTACATATATTTGGCTAAGGCTTTGTATAATTAATAGTCTCATCATACAAAGCATTTACTAAATCCATATCCCCATCTGTGTGGAATTCCAAAGTACCTATGAGAAACGTAAATATTTTTGCTTCTAAATATGCACTGAAGGCTTTTGTAGATAAATGTCTTGCTTCAAAAAAAAAGTAACTATGCTTCCATGCGAATTACCTACAAATGCCCTGATTAATGAGTGTGCTAACAATTCCTTTATATCATGAACATTAGCTGGTATCTGTTATTTAGTATGGGCAGGTAGGTGATTACTGTATGAACATAGGAATACTATATGGTTAGAAGCTCTGCAACACGTGAAATTATTGTAAGCCTCAGATTACTTTTAGAGGGAAGGTCAATATAATTTGGATGTCAGTCATGTCTTACACACAGAAGTAGTTGGAAAACATTCAAGTAGATTATTATAATTTAGTTATAACTTAAATTTATTTTCTTCTCAACTTTGTTACTTAACAGGGCTTGTGTATGTTACACTGAAAGTGGCTTTCCTAAAAACTCTAGGTCTGTTATGATTTCTTTATTAAATGATTTCTATGATGTATTCGTTATGTCACTAAACCAACATTCAAGTGCCTACACCTCGCTAAGCTCTGGAATTCTGGGTGGACAAGGCAGATAAAGTGATGATCCTTGTAAAGGTCAGGGGGGTGTGGAAAACACTACCTAGGAATATATTCTTCTTTGTTCGGTTTTAAATCACCGTCACTAAGTTGTCCAAAGAACTGATACCAAAATCATTCATGTATGCAACTGGTATTTACTGGGCACCTCCTCTATGCTGGGCTCTACGTCTGGTGCTGAGCAAATAGTGGTAAATAAAATAGACGAGGTTCCTGCTCTCATGGAGCGTATTGTCACCTAGTGAACACTTGAAATACAGTGTACTGAGTGCTAACCTAGGGCTAACTTGAGACAGAAAGTTCCTGGAATATAATGGACTCTTGAGATTTATATGCATGGATGTATGAGAGAGAGAGAGAGAAACAGAGAGAGATACAGACAGACAAAGACAGAGATAGTGAGAAAGAGCGAAAAGTAAAGATATGCTTATCTCAGTATTATCTAAATATTACCACATCCTCTCAGTCATCCCTGTAAAAAAGCAATAAAGAATGAAACAGGAAAGGGGGAAAAGAAATGGGAAAGTTACACCTCATCCCTGAAGGCTTCATTGATTCCTCCAAATGGAAGTGATTCTCAATAATTACGCCTTTTGATTCTGGACCATTTCTTCTAATTTACGAGCATATTTTTTTCTTGACTCTCTTAAAAATAAAGAAAATCCCATATAATAACAAGTCATTTTTTATTTCTACTTTGAGATAAATCAGGGAAGAATCTTTAAGGGTTGTTCTTTCTAAATGCTCTTAGAAAACAATATTTAGCAGAAGGCTGTGTGAAGACTGAAAAAAAAGATGAAGATGATAACCAGCTCAGGCTTCATTTTCTTTGATTATTTATGCTCTTCTGTCTTCACCTTTGCCTTCCATGTAATCAGCCTCATCCTGTAGCACGCTAGAAGATGCCAATTACATACAAGTCACAGGGTAATTTAGCCTTTTGACCTTCTTTGAGCTCTTATAAATCTTTCCACTGCTGGGAGGCCAGGGTTTTGTTCTTCCCTCAGCAACAAAAAGCTGTTGCTTATAAGCTGCCTCACACAGCAGCAGAAAGGAAACAGTGAAAACTCTGTGTGAGGCTGCCTGGGGGAGGGGTGGCTGTGACCTTGGCCTTTCTGAGAATGTGGGGAAGAGGAGCAGTTCCCATTTTCCCAGTGTTAGCAGCCCTAATTATGCCAGAAGCGATGTTGGTGACAAATTGGAATGCAGTTATCAGTTGTGAGTGTAAAATGAGGAGGTTGGACAAGTTGATCTCAAAGGCTCTTTCCGGCTTTCACATTCCAAGATTCTAAATATGTCTCACGCATGATTGAAAAGAAAACGGAACAGGGTGAATAATTAGGCTTATGCATGAGAAGCACCCTGGTGGATATTGGCCATTCACAAATCACAGCTATGGACAGCCTCTCCTGCCTCCAGATGTTGAACCGGGGTGGTTCACTCTAAGTTGTGCTAAATAAATATGGAGAGCCTGACCTCCATACTACATAAAGCAGGGGTGTTCTTACCTCAGGTAGAAGGTAAGCAGGCAGGAAAATAATTTCAGCATTTGGTTTCTATTAATATAAGCCTGAGAACATTTCACCTTTGTAATCACAGAGCTGTTTAAAAGACTCCTAATATTCAAGATGTGCGTGTGTGTGTGTAGGGGGGTGGTTCTGAAAAGATTTTTGAAGTATCTTTGGTGCTCTTATCCAACCAACTGATATCTGTTTTTCTTCTGAGTTCTGCTTAGGATACCATTAAATAGCATTTTTTTTTCTCTTTGTTCTTCGCTTTCTTTTTTTCTTTTCTTTTCCTTTCTTTTTCTTTCTTTTTTGAGATGGAGTCTCACTCTGTCACCCAGGCTGGAGTGCAGTGGCATGATCTCTGCTCACTGCAACCGCGGTCTCCTGGGTTTAAGCAATTTTCCTGCCTCAGCCTCCTGAGTAGCTGGGATTATAGGTGCCCACCACCACACTCAGTTAATTTTTGTATTTTTTTTAGTAGAGACAGGGTTTCACCATGTTGGCCAGGCTGGTCTCCAACTCCAGACCTCAGGTGATCCACCCACCTCAGCCTCCCAAAGTGCTGGGATTACAGGTGTGAGCCACCGCGCCTGCCTCTGTTTGCTTTCTATGGTTAGTTAGCATCATCCTAATTGTTCTCATTCTTTCTTTCTTTTTTCTTTCTGTATTAATTTTAATACGCAAAGTTGGGTCCTCTTACATCTTGATCCATTCTTGTTAAGACTTGAATATGAAGAAAATATATTGGGCAACTATGGGGTGTTTTATTCTTTTGATTGATCCAACATGGACATATGCCCATCTTAATGCAAATAATAATAATAACAATTATATAGCACTTAATTTCTGCCATACAATATTCTAAGTGCCTTGCATGTATAAAGTCATGCGATGTTCACAACCACCCTATCAGTGAGCTTGTGTGTATGTGCGTGTGTGCATCCTCGTGAGTGTTTTTCCCCATGCTGGTTCGTATTTGTGGTGGCTACAATGTTTTGTGTTTTATTTTTAGTTTGGAGTTATGAGGGGAAAAAACCAAGAAAAATTCCCTTCATTGATATATTTCTCTCCTCTCTTATCGTGGCGCTCAGCCTCACGCTGGCAACCTTTTATGCCCCCCCAAAATTTTGGCAGTGTCAAGAGCCCAAGCAGCCATGCTACTGGGAGCAAGAGCAGAGGCAAAACACCATGTGCCTGTCAGAGCGCTGGTTCGTCTGATACGCAAGGTCCAGCAGGCTTCATGTGGCACAGAGCTTTTGCTGTTCCCATTTTCAACTCACTTAGGGAGATGTACAGCTAACAAAGAGTCTCGTTTTAGAAGAAACGTGGAGCGTTGTTCTCCTCCAAGTGCCTGAGAGCATGCTCTTACTGAAAGTCCTGCAGCAGCCCAGAGAGTAACCCAGAGTATTTGAAGGCAGCACTGTCATGATGCAAAGCTTCAGGACAGTCACAGACCACACTGTAAGGTTCTGGAACAAAGGAACCAAGTTTTTTCAATTTTCTGGGAACGGTTTTTGGCAATCTGCACAGCACACTTGTTATGGTCTTACCAAGCACTTTAAAAACAGCATGTCTATCAATGCAACATTTATAAAAGCCAACCTACTTGATGATGTTTAAAGTCTCTGGACAGAATATGAAAACCAGGCCTGAGCTGTCACTAGGAAAGTGAGAGAAAACTCAACATTATTTTGTGAGACACTAATGATCTCTTATCTCTTTAGTGAGAGGTTTGGAAGTTCGATTTGACTATCTAATTTACTCTGGCAACTGGAGCACAAAGGCCTCGTCCTTCCGCCAGACAGTAGCATTAAATAACAGCGGTTGTGTATTCTAATGAGTTTTTTTATGATTATGATTCCATCATAGCAACCCCACCCCCTGCCTGAGCAAGAAAGACTTTGGGGGATATGGCAGACATCACATATGCCACTGCTCCCCAGTGTCAACACTGTGCATAAACTTCGGATGCTGCACGATGCAGCCTGCCTTCCTTTGGGCATGAATGTCTGCAGAGCCACATGTGTGTGTGAACATGTTTTTATTCCAAAAAGCTTCTCATTCAGTGGCTACTGAACTTCACTGATAAGCCACACTGGAAAGGGAAGCTGGCATGCAAGTGGTAGCATCTTGCAGGCAGCACTGTGACATTTACTTTTCCCTCACCGTACCCATAAAAATCCCCAGATTAAATTTGGTTTGCCTTTTATTTCTTCTGACACCCTATGCTGGCTTTTCATTGCAGAGACTTTTTATGAGCACGTTGGACGTGTGAATGGGCTGCCAACAGATAAAATAAAAATACTTCCATCACTCTCCCTACCACCTCCAAGAAGCAGATGAAAATACTTGCAGGCCAGGGCTGAAATCTACATAGTATGTCAACTGGTGTGCTTTCCTTAAATGCAGCCAAAACAGACAGGCACAGTGTAGACAGAAATTTTTGGTTACTTCAGAGGAAAGTAAATACATATTTTAGTTTTCAGCAACAATAGAGCAGAAATGTATCCAACATTGTCTTGTTAATTTCAAACCATTGTAGAGAAATGTTTGTTTGTGCTTGCTAATGCTCAGTATAGACAGAAACACAGCATGCATGGAACTGGTTCCAAGGCAGTCATTAAAAGGCATGCTGAGAATATGTGCTAAGAATAAGACACAATTCTTTGTGCCTCTTCTTTGGCAAAACTCATTACAGGAAGTGATTTCAAAGTCAAAAATATGACATATTCATTTCTCCGGGAAAAGAGAGGGTTGAATGGCAAGTGTCTTCCTTTTTTGTGTCTTTCATGATTGCACCTGTGGCTGCAATAGCAGGAAGACGTACAGCAAGCAGGCAGGCATGATGAGGGAGAAAAGAATTAGGGCAAGAAAAGACCAGTCTAACACATGATTGATTATCACAATGGCTGTACAATTTAAATCACACATGATCCAATAGCATATCATGTTTGTTCTATAAAAGGGCTTCTTTGCAATATGACATGGTGGAAAAGCATCTTGAAGTTAGAAAACATTTGTCCCAATCTTGGTTCTGTCACATCCTCTGTGATCTGGAGCAAGTTTGCCCCCTTGGGTCTCAGTTTCCTCAACTGGAAATTGAGCATAATAATTGCACATACTGCACAGTGGTTTAAGGGTTACTTACATTCACTCATGTATGTCGAAGTGCCTAGTATCGTGCTTGGCATTCAACAAGTGATTCATGATTTTTTAACATCTCAATGTAAGTAATGAAAAATCGCCCAATATCTTGCAGTGTGGCTTGACCCACTCATGAATATGCTAGGGTATGAGCTTCAGTTTAATATATTTTGGTTGTTGCCAGAGTCATTGCCTCTCCGGCCAGGCTTTGGTTAACCTACAACAGCAATTTCCTGCTAAGTCTTAGTGTAAGGACCATCCTTTCTGTACACTTCTCATCTATTTCAGAAGACCACACGCTTAGAGTAGTGGTTACCAACTCTAGGGTCACATTAAAATCACATGGGGAACCACAGATGCCCAGACCCTATGCACAGGTTCTTATTCAACTTGTGTAGGATGGGTCTCCAGATACTCTTTTGCATTGGCATTTTAAGCTGAGCCTGAGGCAATTTTAGTATGTAGCCAGAGTCAAGAATTGCTGATGTATAGGGTTTTCCCTGCTCTCCTCTATCTCCTACCCTCTTCCAGTAATAGTGAAGATGTGTCATCTAAGCCAGCCATAACCTCCTGCTTCTTTCTTTCAGTCCAGGACTTTGCACAGTGCCTGGCGTATAGTAAATGCTCCAATAATATCCATTGAATGAATGAATGTATCACCAACGGTATATATGCTCACAAGGTTTCTGATTGGTGTTAGTGAGTGATAAAGTGGAAAGCAGATAGACTTAGCAGTCAGAGAACAGTCACAAGCTTGGTGGGTTTTCATGGCTAAATCACTTACCTACTCAGAGCCTCAGTTTCCCCATGTGTAAAATGAGAGGAGTAAACTAAACGATTCCCAAGGGCCTTTATAGCTCTAAGACTGGTGTCTTGAAAGCTATGAAAACCCATGGCACTAATAGCTATATTTCTGCTATCCTCATAAAACGACATGAACACGGGAAAGGGAGTTTAATGAATCTTGTAAAAAGCACTTTCCGGAACGAGAGAAGCCATTTTCATAATGGAGAGAATTTAATGGACTTAGCTTGTAAAGAAGCAATTTAGTAGCTTCTGTCCATTTGGAACAGTTACCCATGCTAAGCAGAAAGAAAGGCTAGGGAAACATGTAATTCCTGAGCACCCACCTTCCTTCAGAGACTGAGTGTAGCCTCTGGAATTAAACTAAGTGGATCGAGACTGACCACTGGGTGTCCTGGACCTGTTTCTTGGGGTCTGGTAAAGACGAAATAAGATAACACTCATAAAGTCCTTAGAACAGTACCTGGCAAGTAGAACCGATACAATAAATTTTAGAGAAAAAGTAAGAACAAGACAAAATCCAAATAAAACCCCCATGACTCTAGTGTACTGTTTGTCTCCACATTCCAGTCACAGAAATTGAAGCTCAAGGAAATCAAATAAATATGACACAGCTGGTAAATGGCAAATCTGAGTGTTCTAGTCAGTACCAGTAGCCAAAAAAAAAAAAAAAAAAAAAAAAAAAGCCAGTGTGCTTGTCCTCATTCCTCATTGCTTTATTGGGATTCCTAACATGCCTAGATCTGCTCTCAAACTCCCTACTGCTATTCATGCCTTCCTCACTCCAGTAGCCAGTGCTTGGGGTTTGCTCACTTCAGCAGCTTTCCCGAGTCCTTATAGGTTTGGTTTAGCTGTTGCTTCTCAGCTTTCCCCCATGGCCCCTTTTCAAGTGCCCTTCACCATGAAAGAGTAATAATGTTGTTCCTGCTTTTCTACACAGAGCTACATTCATACAAGTACCTCTAGCTTTTAGCACAACAAAAACCTCTACATAGGCAGAATTATTTATTTGTGCATCAAACCATAATGGGCTTTGCAAAGGAGAAACTTGTCTTTGAAAACTTAACGCTATGTCCTCCACAGCATCTAGCTCACAATGGGAACTCAGTAAGTCTGGAGCAGGGCCTGAGCATACGTGCTGTTGAAACGCGAAAAATTCCCTTGTCCCCCTCAAAGGGCACGTGATTCGGGTGTGGCTCGCTTTTTCAGTGCCCGGCTTCTCAAACCTCTAGGGGAGCACGCAGACGGGCAGGCTGTGGGGCTCCGACCCCACCGCAGTGTCTAGGGGTGCATGTTTACAGCCCCTGAAGTCAAGCCCCAGCAGGTATGTGTTACAGGGTGCTCTTTTCGTTTTGCCATCCATAGGTGGTTTGTGCTAACTAGCTCAATTAGGCCCTCTTTCTTGTCGCAAGGACAGAGGGCTTTCTGTATCCTGGGTTCTTGCCTTGGTGTACTGGAAGAATTGGATCACACCTGGGCTTGGAGAATGAGTGCAAGCTTTTATTGAGTGGAGGTAGCTTGGGGTAAGTCAGAAGGGGATGGAGTAGAGTCTGGCTACTCAGCAACCTGGGTTCTCCTCCGACTGCCCCAGCCAAACTCCACATCACTCTGCTTCTGCCAATCGATGGCTTGGTGTCCAGCCGCCTGTGTGTTCCTCCGCTGATGTGCTCCTCTAGACGTCCAGCTGCCTCTGCATCTGCCTGCTAGGGTCCTCTCCGGATTTTGTTTGTTTGCTTGCTTGCTTTTCTTTTCTTTTGTCTGAGACGGAGTCTCACTCTGTCACCAGGCTGGAGTGCAGTGGTGCGATCTCGGCTCACTGCAACCTCCGCCTCCCAGGTTTAAGCGATTCTCCTGCTTCAGCCTCCCGAGTAGCTGGGACTACAGGTGCATGCCACCACGCCCAGCTAATTTTCGTATTTTTAGTAGAGACAGGGTTTCACCATGTTTGCCAAGATGGTCTCGACCTCCTACCCTTGTGATCCGCCTGACTCGGGCTCCCAAAGTGCTGGGATTACAGGCGTGAGCTACCACAGCCCGGCCAGTCTCCAGGTTTTTATAGGCACAGGATGGGGGTGTGGCAGGCCAAGGTGGTCTTGGGAAATGCAACATTTGGGCAAGAAATGCCTGTCCTCACCTAGGTACCTGGGGTTGGAGCCGTAGGCAGAGACCATGCCCTCCTCTACCCAGCACTTTCCTCCTCCACTTCCATATCATTTAAAGGGACCATGCTTTTCCCTTCCCAGGACTTCCCTTCTGTATCACTTTGAAAGTTACCCAGGTGACATCACTATGTGCCCCTGGTGAAGACGTTCTAGATTCTAGTTCAAAACTCTCATTGTACTGTTGGGGAAACTGAGCCAAAGAGGAGTAGAAACTTACCAAAAATTGTATTCAAAGGACTGACAGCCAGGAAGCCTGATTTCAACTGCAGATCTCTTCCCTCTGACTGCCAGGCCGAAATTTGGGGAGTACCCACCTTGTTCTACTTGGATAATCCAATCTGCATCATAGCCAAGCTGTTTTTGTGAAATTATCTGCTGTCTGGTAGCCCTCTGCTCCTTTTAGAGGTATCATTTTGGAGTAATGAGGGGAGCACTCTCACAAGGAGGCAATATATTATAGTAGTTAAGAAGGTGGAATCTGTAGCCATAGCAGCGGGTTTTAAATCCTGGCTTCATCACTTCCAACTTCTAGGTTATTGGGCAAGTTTCCTAACTTCCCTGATATTCAGTATCCTCATGTGGAAAATGGGTATAATAATGGGTGATATGATGAGTAAATGAGATCGTACATACAAAGTACTTTGAACAATGCCTGACAAGTATTCGATTAATCTAATTAGCACTTTTCATTTCATAACATATTTCAACTGTCTTTATCTCATCATTTCTCAACTTCAAGAAAATTATAGTTACACTTTTCCCACCTCTACTCTTGGTAAAATCATGCAGATCTGGTTGTATATAAATTCAACTGCAACATAAAGCAGCAGTGCTCTAACTATGAGACAAAATCCCAAGTTCTTTGCCACTCAATTCTGCTCAAAAGCTGAGTTGAAATGAACGTCTGCTTATGTGGAAGAATTTCTAAGAGCAGACATGGTCCATCCACTCTTCCAATATATCCCTCGATTCGGGTATGTCAGCAGATAGCTAGGCACATAGATGTAATCATACTGCCCATTCAGCAGAATGTCTTTTCCCAAATTATGCTGTGGAATGATGCTACACCTTTAACCTCTATTAAGAGTCACGGGGGCCAGCTGCTGTGGCTCAGGCCTGTAATACCAGCATTTTGAGAGGCCAAGACAGGAGGATTACTTGAGTCCAGGAGTTTGAGACCAGTGAGACAACAAAGTGAGATCGTATCACTAAAAAGAGAAAAAGAAAAGAAAAGAAAAAATTCCTCAGGCACTGGGCATAGTGGCATGCACCTACAGTCCCAGTTACTTGGGAAGCTGAGGTGGGTCAATTGAGCCTGGGAGATAGAAGCTACAGTGAGCTATGATGGTGCCACTGCACTCCAGCTTAGGCAATAAAGTGAGTGCGTGTCCCAAAAAAAAGGACCATGGTAAATAAAAACCCACTGTAACTCACTGTTACATGTAGAGATAGTGTTCGAGACTTTAGTCAGTAGATGACCAATACTACTGTTTACATGGATGCTTGGGAAAAATTCCTGTCCTTTCTCTCTACAAAGAATGATTACATATCCATTGCATAGTTAATATATTTCTACTTCATGGACATTGTGGATTTTGCAGCATATAGATCCTCTTTTTTTTCCCAATGGCTGCTTGGACTCTTGGAGACAATTTTCTGGCCATATGCTTAGTAGATACGTAGAACATCATGATCCGCAATTGTAGTTCACAGCTAGATTACTTTGGCACCAAACTTCTTTTCCCTTTCATCTTTTATCCCTTTTGATTTCAGCTACCAAGTCATAAAGTTTATACATTCTTGTTTCTTTTTCAACATTTAATATCTAACTATGTAAGAGAGGAAAGAGAAAAGAAAGAAAGAAAGGTAAATAAATACAGAAGACTTCCTCTATTATTTAAAACTGAGCCAGTTAGGTTACATACATCGGGATTTTCCTACAAGCCCAAATCCCACAACACAAGGGTGCATTTTCAAAATGCTTATGTAGGCATTCTATTTGAAAAGTCAAAAGCAATAGTATGACTTATAGGAGAGGTCAGCCAGACATCTATTGTGTTGCCTCAGACTCATGGGACCAACTCAGTTCACAGTATGTTTTCCTTCCTGGGCAGTGATGCCCTACGAAGACAGCAAACTAAGAGACATGCACCATTATGGTGATTTTCCTTTCCAGTGTCTGGAGCTGTTCATGCTTTCCAGTTTCTCTGATGAATGGAGGTTTGAGGAGAAAATAACTTAGCACAATCCCTATTGCATCACATTGTATTTGCTTACGATTGCTGATGCTCAGAGATATTTTGAAGATAAAATCAGAAGCGTTACGTGTCTTCCCAAATCAACAGTTTAATACCTTGGTTACAGGTACCCCTACCATTAACCTCAGTCTGCTTATAAAGCTATGGGTGATACTTGACGTAGCAAGTAATAAGCATGCTTTTCCAGTGGTTTGGGCTCAGTAAGATAAATATATATTTAGATGTACTTTATTTTAAAGAGATGAGTATCATCATCAATCAATTACATAAACCTTATTTGCTCAGAAATACTATTACATGTCACTTTTTAAAAGTAAGTGAAACACTGGCAGCTAGCTTTATGGTGTGTTCAGTACATACTGACGTATGACAAATTTAAATTTAAATACATTGGCTATAGCACTATATCTCAATTCACTAGTAATTCACCTTTAAGGTTTTCAGCTGTACAAAAGAAATAGTAACCTTTTCGGGAAATTCACCAGGCTACACTTCAGAACTTATCAATCTGGAGTGGATTTTGTAAATGGCTATAAATGTTAACCATTACTTTTCTTAATGCCATGATAATCTTCAATTTAGAAACCAAGCAAGTAAAATGTTTCTTTAAAAGCTAGGTGCATGAAATCATATTCATTATGAAAATAGCTCATCTCATTTCCAGGAAGTGATTTTTTACAACATTCATCAAACTCTCTTTTCCAGAGTATAGGTCATTTTAAAAGGGAAGTAGCAATGTGGATATTGGTGTCATGTTTATTCACAGACTTTAAAGTAAAGCATGTTTGAGCCAGAAAGGGTCTTAAAGATCATTTAGTCTAACTTCTTTTTACATAGAGAGAAAATCAGGGAAAGCTAGAGGAATGCATTTGCCTAAGATTGTCCAGGTTAAGTGGAAAGAAGCACTGTGTATGTGTGTGTGTGTGTGTCTGCGTGTGTGTGTGTGTGTGTGTGTGTGTGTTTGTATGTAGGGAGGGAGAGAGAGAAACCAAAAGAGAGATGCACAGAGAGGAGAGACAGAGAGCGCAAAAAGGGGGTAAAAGAGAAAGAGAGGGAGGGAGAGAGACAGAAAGAGAAAGAGTTATTAAACCATGGCTTCATATAAACAGTGGCAACCCTTTCTTTCATCTGAGCAACTAGTGTTTTGGTGACTTAGGGTTTGATGAATATAACCAAATCTATTTGGCGGTAACCAAAGTCAACAGCTATTGAAAGTGTGGGAAAATGTTGTCATCTTATTTATGTTCATGTTCGTATTAATACCAGCATGGATTTGAAATGAGCCGAATTTAAATACGCACTACACTTAAGACTATGAAGAAATAAAAAAATCTATGAGGCTCAAGTGAGAAAAGAACCCTTGGAAAAGCCTTACTGAAAACATTTGCCTTTTCAGACATTATCCATAATAGAGGGGAATTTGTATCACCACTAACTGTTTGCATTATTTAGTATGGCGAATGCCTTAAAGATCCAAAACAGCAATTAATCTTCTTAAAAACAAAATAACTATTTGAAATTTCCTTCGATTAGCAAGAACATTCCATCTGTATGTTATTTGTCTCTAATAATTCATCATAACCTAACATGTTTTAGGGCAATTTTCAAGTATTCATTTGCATGGGTGAGGAAATCTAAGGATCTTTTAGCTGGCTGTCACATTCCACCCACATCTGCTCTTTCCCTTAGAGCCATCAGCAGGGCTGAATAATGTTTATGAAGACACACAGCAGTATACATACAGCAGGCTGAGGCATGGGCAAAGCTAAGGAATACGTAAGGAAGGAAGAATAGCAAAGGTGGAAATTGACTTTGAAAGGAGAGTGAAAAATATAGATGAGAGAGAAAATAAGAAGAGGATTAAGAAAGGGCATTAGATACCAGATCATGACATAACAGCAAGTTGAAAACCCGTGAACTAGCCTGTTACGAATGCTTTCTTACATTCCAAAAGCTTCTAAAATATCTTTTTAAGACAAATGAATGTTATCTTTTAAAACATAAGCTGTTTTGGAAAGTATGAAATATGCATTTTGCTCTTAAAAAAGCACCACTTTACATCCATAATGCATCAAAAGCCTACAGGATTTTATACATCTTTATGAGGTGAACTTTCACACAATACTAAGAAATTTAGTTCATTGGACAGAAATATGAAATTATTAAATGTGTTTTGAGAGAGATTCGGTGCTTTCAGAATTTTATTTAAACTTGTGATTATCACCCTAGTAAAAAAGTATTATCAAAACCACAAGCAACCAAGCCAATGTACCAAATGGGTACTGTTTCCTTTCTTCCCACCAAACAGCGATTCAATTATGCTGTGTAGTTTTTTTGTCATTTTGGTTATTTTCTCAGAAAGCTCAACTGTCGTGAATAGGACCTTGCCGGTGTCCCAGGAACTTTTCTATAATACACACTTTTGGCAACTTAGTTCTAGATAGCGTCCAGGAACAATCTGGTTTTAATTCAGAAATAGTTCATTGTATCCCAAGTATCCAGCAACCAATGAAAGGGCAAATGAAAAGTGGTTTATCCATACAATGGAATATTATTATTCAGTTTTTTTAAAAAGGAAATTGGCCAGGCGCAGTGGCTCATGCCTGTAATCCCAGCACTTTTGGAGGCTGAGGCGGGCAGATCACGAGGTCAGGGGTTCGAGATCAGCCTGGCCAACACAGTGAAACCCCATCTCTACTAAAAATACAAAAAATTAGCCGGGCGTGGTGGCACGCACCTGTAATCCCAGCTACCCAGGAGGCTGAGGCAGGAGAATTGCTTGAACCCAGGAGGCAGAGGTTGCAGTGAGCCCAGATCATGCCATTGCACTCTAGCCTAGGTGACAAGGACAAGAGACTCTGTCTCAAAAAAAAAAAAAAAAAGGAAGTTATGGCACATGCTACATGCTACAACATGGGTGAACCTTGAGGACATCATGTTAAGTGAAAGAAGCCAGTAACGAAGACACAAATACTGTATGATTCTACTTATTTGAGGTTCCTGGAGTCATCAAATTCATAGTGAGAGAAAGTAGAATGGTGAGTGCCAGGGGCTGGGGGGAGAGGGATGGGGAAGTTAGTGTTTAATGAGTACAGAGATTCAGTTTGGGAAGATGAAAAGAGTTCTGTGGATGGATCTTGGCACTATGAATGTACTTAACGTCATTATTCACTTAAAAATGGTTAAGATGGTAAATTTTGTGTTAGTTTATTTTACAATTTTTAAAAAGAAAAAAAAAAAGACAAAAAGTAATAGGCCACTGTAGCACCTCCAGGACTTGTGCCATCACATCTGTTTCCTTTAGTCATTTGCAGTCCCTTTAAGATGTTGTGGATCTTAAAGAACATCCCTTAAACTCCTCAGTCACAAGTGTTCCCCTGGCTGCTACTTCCAGAGCTCTCCTTGCCTAATGTTTTCTTCCCTGAAGAAGAATAACTAAAATTGAGCCTATTAGAGCCCTCCTCAAGTTAGCCCTCTCTCAATTAGCATTCTCTTTGTAATTACATATCCTCTCAGGTTAGAGACCTTCCTTGCTGAGGGGCTGAGGCATTAATGGATGAGGTGGGTGGAGTGGAAGTTTTCCCAACATAAGAAACAGTGTGACTCTGAGTCATCTGGTATTTGATTGCTTAATGGAGTTCAATGGATGGCATCTAACCTTTGGGAATAGTTGTTCCTCTGCTTTGTTTCTCTCTGTAGAACACATTAGTCATTGTCCCTGATGTGGTAGGTCAGTCCCTTGAAATTTTGTCTTTAAAGAAAGAATCCATTTGCCTGCATTCTCCTCCTACCCTTCTGTGCTCCTGCAAAGATGACTGTCTTGATACCTGATCTGTCCATTGCCAAGCTGCCATGGCACATGCAGGACGGAGCCAGTACTCCTTACAGACTTGATGGGGTTACAACAGCTGGGTACCTGGAGAGGCCCATATATCAGCCTTGTCATTCAATTGTTTTCTATTTATTCAGCCCCATATGAAATCCTTAAATTTTTAATGAAAAATCTTAGTAGCATGGAAGGAAAAAAAGTGTTATTAAGCTAATAAAACAAACCTCCATTGGAATTAACTGGGAAAGTCAGATAAATTAACATGAGAAATATAAAACTAATTAATTCCTTGCTTGACACAGTTAAAGATTGTTTAGATTAGACAGAGCAAAAAGGGTGATATCTTTTTTTAATAATAAGCCTACATACCAATATACATTTAAACAAATATGACAGAATGAGGGCATTATGATTTAGATCCTTCGAGCACACTTGGAAAAATAAATTTAGTAGACATTTTTTAATGGCCTGAAGAACTCACATTGAGTGTCATACGGAAGAAGCAATAGGGGGAACCTGGCTTAAGGAACTAAGAGTGAAATGACAGTAACAAACCTGGACCCAATAAATACTATAATCCTTTCTCTTAAGAGTTTGCTCCTCTTTCTTGGACAGGAGGAAACCTTTTGAATTCAGTTGGCCAGAATGGTAGGTACTCATTTTTATAAAACTGCCACCTCCACTGTTTTGGGGGTACTCTGTAATTTTCAATAAGAAGAATAGAATGTTATCGAAACCAGCTTCCTAAAGCCTTATTTATATTACAGATTAGAGTTCTGTATCCTTGTACTGAAGCAGAGCAAGTTGTCTTGCGTTATGTTCATAAAAGTGATAGGACTATAAAAACGTTAGTTTTAATTTGGGTACAAGAAGGGCCAGATATTTTATTGCCAAATCCATGCACTTAGAGAAGCAGCACTCTTTCATCTTGCTAGGGACATTGTTTCAAGAATTAAAGCAATGTAGTATTTTTCAAATTGATCCGAAGGATGAAGTGTGACTTTGCAAAGTGCCTGACATTTCCTTGAGGCACCTTTGGGTCAGTCATCACCAGGGATTAGCCCAGAACTGAGAGCTTTATACATCTAGGTTCCAGCATCCTTCTCTCTACAGAGTAGATGCACTCAGCACAGCTGGTTGGAAACCAAATAGCTTACTTACATATTCTATAAAATGAGATCACTTTTTGCCATAGGAAAAAAAAAATCACAATCTATATAGAAAATGCTTGACAAGGAAGAATTAAGATAGTGTCAGCTCTACACTCTGTATGTTACAAGGTTGTCAAAGCAGGTATAGGCCCTTAACAATTTTTTCTCAGTGGAATGGGTCCTTGTTCTCTACTTACAGAACCGGATATTTGCGTCTTTATTCACTGACACGTATCCTTTTTCACCTTTTATTCTAGATGTTTTAATTAATTTTAAATGGAGTCACAAAAATGTTGGACTGGGGAATTATAATTCACAACATAGTCCAAATTCCTCATTTTGCAGATCACAAAATATACATTAGATGAAATGACTTGCTTAAGGTCATGTAACTACTTAGTAGTATTACTGGGGGGTCCTTGCTCCCAGAGCTCCCAAGATGGTGGTGGGCCATTCCAAGATGGCAGCGGGCTGCTTTCAAGATGGTGGCAAGGCTCCTGTTCTGTGACTTGGGGTTCTTGGCCTCCCGCATTCCAAGGAATGGAATCTTGGGCCATGCAGTGAGTGTTACAGCTCTATTAGAAGCCATGGGACATGGAAGAGAACCGTGGAACCCAGTGACTCGTGTTCAGCTTGATTAGGACGAACCTGGGCACTTAGCCATGTAGGAACAATGGCAATTTTAGCCCGATCGGGAGCAGCAAGGGATGCCTCACGGGATCAGGAGCACAGTGGACACCCTGCCAGATCCAGAGGGATGAAAGTCAGCAGCGGGTCTGCAACAGCAGGAAACAGCAGTGGTGGACAGGAGCGACAGCTCAGCTCCAGCCGTAACAAACATGGACCAGAAGAGTGTGCAGTTGCAAGATTTAATAGAGTGAAATAGAGTGAAAACAGAGCTCCCATACAAAGGGAGGGGACCCAAAAAGGGCAGCCATTGCTGGCTGGAATACCTGGGTTTATATCCTGATCATTGTCCCTCCCGTTGTGCTCTCAGGCAATAGATGATTGGCTATTTCTTTATCTCCTATTTTTGCTTAATTAGCATTTTAGTGAGCTCTCTTTACTACCTGATTGGTTGGGTGTGGGCTAAGTTGCAAGCCCGGTGTTTAAAGGTAGATGTGGTCACCTTCCCAGCTAGGCTTAGGGATTCTTAGTCAGCTTAGGAAAGCCAGCTAGTCCTGTTTCTCAGTAGCAGACTCTATTTTTTACTGTACTGTGATTAATCAAGGTCGGGTAAGGCACTGCTCTGTAACACAGTCAACCAGGATTTTCCTCAAAATCACCTATGAAGGATGTTTTCTAACAGAAAATAAATGGAAAGGCTCTAGAGAAGCTTTATATGTGGCATATGCATTTCTTTTCAAGTTTTATTTCCATCTTTTCAACCCCCATTTCTCTGCCCTCTATTCAACCCCCATTTCTCTGCCCTCTGTCTTTTCAACTTTTAAAATAAAAGTAATACATAAATCTGATGATAAAAATTTAAACCATAGAGAAAGATTTAAAGTAAATCCCTATTTATCCCCCCAAATTAAAACACTTTCATGTTTTAGTCTACCCTTTCTTTGGCTAGTAATACGTATATACCTAAATTGGGTGCTTATTTTAAATTACGTTGTTGAAATTAGTTTTAAAATATATACTACAGTCCCCTTTCCAGGAAACTTATTTGATTTACAAATAAGATGCTTGTCAGAAAAGTTTGAGAACCTGAAATGATAAGTTAGATCAATTATATTCTATGTTTTATTACATAAGCTGAAGAGATTGAGGGTTTTAGTAAGGTCTCTTGTTTGCTTTTAAAGATTTTTTGTAATATAAATTTATATTGGAAAACAGAAAATTCAGATTATGAATAATGAAGTAATTATTCCACCCCTAATTCCAGAGCCCTGAGATGATATCATCCATTTTGATGTCACAATTTGTATATTTCTCTAGACGTACAAAAACATGCAGTGAGGTTGTAAAGGTAATTACTTTAACAGCTAATGCTACAGACTGTTCTTTTTAGGAAAGGGACTGTATCTGATTAGGCAAATGCCTTAATAAGTACTTGAGGATGACAATAATGAGGTTCTATGCATGTGATTAGAGGAAGGAAATGAAATAAAATAAATAAACTATTCTGGGGGAAAAAATAAATAAAGGACAGGGATTCATTGAGAGATAAAGTGAAGAAATTGAAAGTTGAGCAGGCTGGTAGGAAGGTGGCACCTTCAAGGGAAGGGGACTGTAAGGAATTCTTTGTGAATGAATAGGCAGAGGAATTTCAAGAACAAGGATATTAAATAGATGCCCCTGAATTCACTCAAGTCATCAGCAACAGACCTACAAATGCCTTGGTTGAAAATGTAATCTCCATGAGCGTGGGAAACTCCTCTTTAACAACAATCAACTGTCTTAGAATGAACGTAAAGACCCAACCATTAATAAAGTAATTTTAAAAATTCATTCAATATTTGTTGAATGAATAAAGAAATGGTTTGGGAAAATGAAATAAAGGAATAGCGACCAAGTTTCAGGAAGAGGAAGAGAAGCACAAGAGTTTAAAAGAAGCATAGATTTTGAATCAGAAGTGATCATGAGAATATACATGGTCAGGAATTCACAAAAATATTGGGGAAATACTAGACTTCCCACAGGACTTGGGATGGCAGATCAACACATTTTTATTTCAAATCCTAAATGCTAGAATGACTTCAACTGACAGCAAGATCTTTATTTCTCTGCTTACATGTAATTTAATTTTATAAAATGGTCATCATGCTATCCAATAAATGTTGTAACTTTTTTTTTTTTCCACTTAGAAACAAGTGTGGATTTACATTAATTTGAATGGTCTCGTATTTAGTGGATACAAATTATTTAACTTTGTGCTAGTTTTCGAATGCTCACTATAAAAGAGCAATGCTGCACTGAACACTCCTGTTAATTAAAATAATCACATAAATATAAAAATAACTATTTAAACTATTACTGGAAAACAGAAGGATCCCATCAATAGGTAAGAATCAGAACATTCTGAAAGGTGTGGTATGGATAGGAGAAGGTCTACGGCTATATTATTCTGTTGTTCTTCCACATATGAATGAAAATCCCAGATGAGAGGTAAATAGACGGGATCCCAGAGCAGACCCTCTTCAAATTCCCATGACCCCTGTGGAAGTGAATGTAAGTAAGACCCTGGACCTGTGGGTCAGTGGGGAAGGGGACAATACAATGATCTGAGAACTACTCCAGCACCAGACCACTAAGTGACAACTGGAGTATTCACTCACCTACATAATAACCCTAGCAGGGGTGATGTGCTAAAAAGAGGGAGGCCAGTGCTGTAACAGGTCATAATGGGCAGCAATGACAATTTTCGAAGAAGTCAGTCTTCAAGCTAACTTTATGCTACCATCACAAACGTGGAGAGAAACTGCTGCACGCAGCACTGTCTGCAGGAATTCCCTCCATGTTTATTTACAACTAACTTGATCATCAATCTAGCAAAACAAAACTTTAAAAATGTCAAACTTCACTTTTCTTTTCAAAAATAAATTATGTGTACTAACTAGCAGAACTTAGTAGCAACTGCATGGTTAGGATGTGAACACAGAACAATTCACCAGACATATGAAAAGATTCAGTAGTCCCGAAGAAAAAGACTAGTTCAAGGAATAAGGGTAGATTTCTACCACTGAAATAGACTTAGTCTATGGAACTGAAGGAAACATTAGAAAAATTATAATTTGTATTCTCCAAGAGTTTTAAGAGAACATTTTATAGATTAAAACAAAGCAACGAGAAATCATGCAAGATTGCTTTTACATAAAATATGCAATTACAGAATAAAAAAAACAACACCATCAAGGCAATGAACAGTCGGCTGGGCGCGGTGGCTCAAGCCTGTAATCCCAGCACTTTGGGAGGCCGAGACGGGCGGATCACGAGGTCAGGAGATCGAGACCATCCTGGCTAACACGGTGAAACCCCGTCTCTACTAAAAAAATACAAAAAAACTAGCCGGGCGAGGTGGCGGGCGCCTGTGGTCCCAGCTACTCGGGAGGCTGAGGCAGGAGAATGGCGTGAACCCGGGAGGCGGAGCTTGCAGTGAGCTGAGATCCGGCCACTGCACTCCAGCCTGGGCAACAGAGCCAGACTCCATCTCAAAAAAAAAAAAAAAAAAAAAAAAAAAAAAAAAAAAAAAAAAAAAAAACAGTAGAAAGATTACTGCAGAAAATGAAATCTGTAAAATAGAATAATTTAAACATTTATCCTGAAACCCAGAGAAAAGGGTTAAGAGATAGAAACCAATATGCAAAGATGTAAAGGTCATGAAATTCTTAAGTACATAGGATTGGAATTCTTGAAACAGAGAGGAACAAATGAAGGAGAAGCAATAGAGAAATAATAGGAAAAACTCTTTGAGTTTAGGCTAATTAAGTTTTAGCTAGTTAAATCTTCTTTGGAGAAAAAAATACAGGATGTCCATTCATGCTGCTGAAAGGAATACATAGCGTAGCCAGTCTTTTTCTTTTGACATTTGCCAAATAGCAAAGAGGAAATCAGCATTTTTTCCCTTGGGCAAAGAGACAGGAAGCTGAAAATATCAGCTGGCACTTGGAAGGACAATCATAGTGATTCCTTGGATGACGTGTAAGAAGAAAGATAAAGAAAGATCTGAAAGAAGTATGAATGTCTGAATGGAAGCTTGCTGGTTTCCTGCCAAAGGTAAATGTCTCTAAAGATCACCGGTCACCTTCAGGCAGACAACTTGAATTTTAGGCCCCTCCTAAGAAATAAATAGTCCCACAAATGCCTTCTCGGACAATCCAAACCCAAAACACTGACAACAGATGTCACATAATTTCTCACTATATCTATATCTATCTATATTGATTATATGTGTGATAACCACAAGCAATATATCACACATATAATATCACACATATAATATCACACATATAACCACATTCCCACATATAAATGCTTAATTTATGTCACATGCCTCTATGGATTATATACTATTGGTCATGTAATAACGTCTAAATTCCAAATGAATTTAATTCAGTACATATTAACCATATACTACAGTGTGCCAAACATGTATATGAGTTATGTGCTTCATATTCTTCTTTTTTCAGGTGGAAATCAATGACAGGATGATCTTAGGCAAGTGAAAAGTGTCATCCAGCACCAGCATGAAATCAGATCTTTTTTTTTTTTTTTTTTTTTTTTTTTTTGAGACGGAGTCTCGCTCTGTCGCCCAGACTGGAGTGCAGTGGCCAGATCTCAGCTCACTGCAAGCTCTGCCTCCCAGGTTTACGCCATTCTACTGCCTCAGCCTCCCGAGTAGCTGGGACTACAGACGCCCGCCACCTCGCCCGGCTAGTTTTTTGTATTTTTAGTAGAGACGGGGTTTCACCGTGTTAGCCAGGATGGTCTCGATCTCCTGACCTCGTGATCCGCCCGTCTCGGCCTCCCAAAGTGCTGGGATTACAGGCTTGAGCCACCATGCCCGGCAAAATCAGATCATTTTACTATAATTAGCACAAGGGTACAACATTAGTTCTCATTCCTGTGAAAGAGATGGAAATAGTTACTGTCAATCCTCCCCTATGTGAAAATGATGAAAAAGCATTTTTAAGTATTCTATTTGAAAGAATGATTTTGCAAATAATAATATTATATACACCTCACATACCAACTAAGGTTTTCTTTCACATTAAGAGCTGGATAAGATTGGCTTGAGATGCCATTCCACATCATGCCAAAGTCCAAAATGTTCACCCCAATTTTATGATTTTCAAGGTTATGGGTTTGGATGGGGAATAGTGGGAGTGCCACAAAATCTCATGGTGATCAAGGGTTCCCAACTCCTGCTGTATTTGACCAGTTGATGGACTGCCTCAATCTCTTAAGGACACTGTCCCTGTTAACACACAATGACAACTCACACAGACAATTTAACCTCTTCCCTCAAAAAGAGAAAAAAACACCCACTCACACAAAGCCTACTGCAGAATCTTTCTTCCTAGAGAAACGCAGGAAAAGGGACTAGACTTTCCGGGTCCAGGCTCTTCTTAAGAACTTTCAGATCATCTTAGGCCACTTTCCCTTGCCTGTGGAAGAGGAAGTAAGAAGATGAGAGAGTGAGAGTGGTGGATAATGCACTCAGACAGAAACCCCATGGCTATTCAGTTCCATCTCTCTCAAGCCCTCATCAGCTGATATCTGCAGGTGCAACTGGGATTACACCTGAGTCAATCTTGACCATTTCTGGTACTTCCCTAAGAGCTCCATATTCCCCAGTCTTGCTGTCCTAGTTGCCCTAATCTGGCAATCATGGCTGTGTCTTGTTTAACATGCATCAATATTAAACCAAAGCATTGCCTTCACACCCTTGCTTGGAGAATCCACTTAGTTTCACTTCCACTTCATTTCTGGATAAATAATTCAGTTTTCTCATTACATTCAGAGCTTTATCATAATCCACACTTGCTGAGGACCTAAAAGAAAGCAGAGCCCGATCTCGGCTGCTTTTTCTGGAGACTGGACCCAGCTCTGTACTGTGGCCCATCAGCCAGCACTATGTCCTCCAGAACTCTCCTTCCTCATCTGAAAGCCTCCAAGGGCACTAAAGAATTCTGCTTTAGACTCTGAAGGGCAGTTTGCTTGGATGGCATGAATGATCTCAAGGGTGGGACCTCACAGGCATTCCATCAACTCACAGCAAATCTCAGACCATGTGTCATAGCCATTGTTCAAAGACTGTAATCCAATAATATTCCCCAAAAGTAATCTCAACTTTGGATAATGGTTTTTCAAAGAAGTTGGAAAATAATTTCCCCAAAAGTGCATCTAAATGTTGAAACCTACTCTCCAGACTGGCTGAAATGGATTCTGACTCTGAATAATGTTCCCCCAATAAATCAGAGTGGCAGACTATAGTCAGTTTCTCTCACAAACCTCTCCCATCCCCTAATATACTTCAGACCTTACTCCAAAACTGATACCAGTTTATTGAGTGGACTGAAATTGGTAAGGCACAAATAGGAAATGACTTCATTCTTCTCCCAGCACTATTCCCTACCCTGCTCTTATGGGGCTCCCTGCCCTACCACTGAAAGCATAGCTTCCGTAGAATTGTTTTTTCCCACATAGTAACACCTACAAAAAGCCTCATGACACGTTTTCAGGGATTTGAATGTCCAGCCCAGTCCAAATCAAAACTTCAGTCTCACTTTCAATACAAAACTTGTATTTCCTGCACTCATCCCCCTCTCCAAATTCAGCCCTGACCTGTGGCTTAGGCATCTGAATTTGAGATGGAGAAGTAGCCTGAGTTAATTGCTTTTCATTTGTTATTTCCAGTTTTCCCCAGGATCAGGTTGAAAGAAGGAGGAATGACTATTTAGCTGTAAATTCCTTGTGTGGCTAGTGACCCAAATGCTAGTTCCTTTTTGTAAACATTTATAGACTGTTCAGAAAATTGACTGTGGTCTTCAGTACTACATGGTCCCTTAAAATGTGAGCAAAGTATACTCTGGCAAAAACTTTGTGAACCCTCTCAGTTCTTCCCCATGACACTATATCCCAGGTCCCATTTCCATAGAAGACTGTCATAAGAAATAAGATGGCTCAAGTCTGGCTCCCTTCTATGACATCTGCTAGTTTGGGAAGAAAACTCCAAATTCTTGAAATGCCAAGTAGGAAAAGTGAAGGCTGCCCCACTGACACTCTCCTTTCATCCTGCCACTATAAGCAGTGCCGAACAACATTCAGGTGAGAAGCAAACACAAGTGTCTATGTTCACATTTTTAAAGACATGTATCAAGTTTCCCGAGAATTATTCTATTATGTTCCACTCTGGTGTCAACGTGGGGGCAAGGGGTGGTGCTTTTTTGGAGTTTAGCAAACATACAGCCAGGGAATCATGTATAAGCCTCCCCAGTTGCAGACAGCCCCAACTGTTCTAAGTGTTTGTCTTAGAGCCCTTTTCCTGGGCTGAGGACCGAGGAAGGGAAAGTGTAAAACCATACCCCCGCACCAACAGGCCTACCTCTTCCTGCTATGAATTCTCCCCAACTTAAATGAATGCACCTAGTTTAATGAATTCAGAAATTTCTAGTCTTGTCTCTGTACAGGCTGGTAGCAATAAGCAGGCTTGCAAGGCCTATTAGTCACACTTTGGTAAGCCTTATGGGAATGTGTCTAGCAAATACTCTTTAGAAGGTGGAGTTATTGATTACCCAATGTCCTCAGATTGGTAGCATTAACCATTAACCAAAACAAAAATTCTAGAGCCGTACACAAAAGAGCCATTCAACATCCTGTTGCAATAGCAAGAAATGGGAGAAGCATACATAGCAAGGATGTACCATATGTGCATTTAACTTAAATTGTAAACATGTGGGCTGGGAGGAGAGAAAGAGGGAGGGATTGGTGGGTGACAGGAGAGGAGGAGAGGGAGAGGGAATGAAAGAGTGAACAGAAGAAAACAAGAATAATTAAAATGATGAAGGTAAATCTTCATAACATTTTACTTCGTAAGTAAACTTTGCAAGCCTATGTCCCCAGAATGAACTCAGTTGATGGTGCACCTGAGTCGAATATTTTCAGAATCTTAGTACTGTGACTTTTGAAACATGAGTATCTCTCTGGGCAGAGTGTGATTCAAGAGTTTAAAAGATTCCTCATTTTTACTCAACATCGCCCCTGCAATACTTAATTTTATGTGTCGACTTCACTGGGCCATTGGGTGCCGGGGTATTTGGTCCAACATTATTTTGGGTGTGCCTCTTAGGGATTTTTGGATGAGATTAACATTTGAATGGCTAGGTTGATGGCCCTTCCTAATGTGGGTGGTCCTCCTGCAATCAGTTAAAGGCCTGAATAAAATAAAAGGCCAACTCTTCCTTGAGTGTCTCCTGCCTTGAGCTGGGACATCTTTGTGTCATGCCTCCAAACTTGATCTAAAACATTATTAGCTTTTTCTGGATCTCGAGCTTGCTGGCATTCAGACTGGAACTTAACCATCCACCGACTTTCCTGTTTCTCAGGCCATTAGACTCCAACTGAATCTACGTCATTGGTTTTCGTGGGCCCCCAGATTGCTGATCGCAGCTCTTGGGACTTGTCAGTCTCTTTAATTGTATAAGCCAATTCATTAAAATGAATCACAATCTCTCTGTCTCTCTCTCTCTCTCTTTCTCTCTCTCACCATCCTATTAGTTTTGTTTATCTGGAGAACCCTGACTACTAATATAGCCCCTAAAGACGAGCCAACTAATTTATCCGATGACCAAATGAAGAAACAATCCATGTCAACACTGAAGGAAAAACTAGCTCTGCTGGAATTACTGAAAGACATTCTAAACTGTAGTTTTGGAGGCAACTTAAGGAGTTTCCAAAGATAATTTAATTCTAGACTTGCTACTTTTCCTCAAATGGTTATGTTTAATCACTTCTAAAATTTTTTGAACATACCAATCTCTCTCACACGCACGTGGAGGATCTCTCTCTCTCTGTCTCTCTCTCTCTGTGTGTGTGTGTGTGTGTGTGTGTGTGGTGTATACATCACACACACGTATAGTCATGTGTTAGTTAACGATGGAGATATGTTCTGAGGAATGCATCTTTAGGGGAGAACATCATAAACTGTCCTTACGAAAACATATTTAAGATTGTATGAAAGCATTTTCTGAAATATGCTTAATTTCTCAAGACAAAATGTTTGATTGCATGGCCAGTTAAGTCAGTTGTTTATCAAAAAAATTTGTAATTTCTGGACCTTAGTTCTGAACACACTCTTCTGTCCCTGGGACCTTGAAAATTAATTTGGGAGGTATGTTGTAAAGCTTTAATACTTGGGATATGTTGTTTCTAAAATAACACAGAGTAGAGATGTAGAGATAATTTCAATATTATGAGACTTTGATTTTCTTATTTAACAAAACTTTTATTTTAGGTTCAGGGGTACATGTAAAAGTTTGTTATATAGGTAAACTTGCGTCATGGGGATTTATTTTACAGATTATTTCGTCACCCAGGTATTAACCCTAGTACCCAACAGATTTTTTTTTTCCTGATCCTCTCCCTCTTCCCACTCTCCACTCTCCATTAGGCCCCAGTGTGCCTTGTTCCTCTCTATGTGTCCATGTGTTCTCATCATTTAGCTCCCATTTATAAGTGAGAACATGCAGTGTTTGGTATTCTGTTTCTGCATTAGTTTGCTTAGGATGATAGCCTCCAGCTCCATTCATGTTCCCACAAAAGACATAATCTTGTTCTTTTATATGCTTGCATAATATTCCATGATATATATGGACCATGTTTTCTTTGTCTAATCTGTCATTGATGGGTATTTAGGTTGATTCCATGTGTTTGTTATTGTGAATAGTGCTGCAATGAATATATACACGCATGTGTCTTTATGGTAGAATGATTTATTTCCTTTGGGTATATACCCAGTAATGGAATTGCTGGGTCAAATGGCAATTTGGTTTTTAGCTGTTTGAGGAATCATCACACTACTTTCCACAACGGTTGAACCAATTTACACTCCCAGAAACAGTGTATAAGTGTTCTTTTTTCTGCAATATCACCAGCATCTGTTATTTTTTAACTTTTTAATAATAGCCATTCTTACTGATGTGAGATGATATCTCAGTGTGGTTTCGATTTGCATTTCTCTAACAATGAGTGATACTGAGCTTTTTTCATATGCTTCTTGGCCACACATGTCTTTTTTTGAAAAGTGTTCATGTCCTTTGCCCACTTTTTAATGGCTTTTTTTTTTTTTGCGTTTCTGTTTAAGTATCTTATAATGCTGCATATTCGACTTTCATCAGATGAATAGTTTGAAAAACAATTCTCCTATTCTGTAGGTTTTCTGTTTACTCTGTTGATAGTTTCTTTTGCTGTGCAGAAGCTCTTCAGTTTAACTAGATCCCACTTGTCAATTTTTGCTTTTGTTGCAATTTCTTTTGCTGTCTTTGTCATGAAATCTTTGTCAGTTCCTATGTCCAGAACAGTATTGCCTAGGATTTTTAGTTTTGGGTTTTACATTTAAGTCCTTAATTCATCTTGAGTTTATTTTTGTCTGTGTTGTAAGGAAGGGGTCCAGGTTCAATCTTCTGCATATAGCTAGCTGGTTATTCCAGCATTATTTATTGAATAGGTGGTCTTATCCCCATTGCTTGTTTTTGTCAGCTTTGTCAAAGATCAGATGGTTGTAGGTGTATAGCCTTACTTCTGGGCTTTCTCTTCTAGTCCATTGGTCTATGTGTCTGTTTTTGTACCCGTACCATGCTGTTTTGATTACTGTAGCCCTGTAGTATAATTTAAAGTTGGGTAATGTGATGCCTCCAGCTTTGTTCTTTTTGCTTAGGATTGCCTTAGCTATTTGGGATCATTTTACATTCCATATGAATTTTAAAATAGTTTTTTTCTAGTTCTGTGAAGAATGTCATTGGTAATTTAATAGGAATAGCATTGAATCTGTAAATTGTTTTGGGAAGTATGGCCATTTTAACTGTATTGATTCTTGCTATCCATGAGCATGAAATGTTTTTCCATTTGTTTGTGTCATCTCTGATTTCTTTGAGCAGTATTTTGTAATTGTTATTGTAGAGATCATTTACCTCCCTGGATAGCTGTATTCCTAGGTATTTTATTCTTTTTGTGGCAATTGTGAATGTGATTGCATTCCTCATTTTGCTCTTGGCTTGGCTGTTGTTGGTATATGGGAATGCTAGAGATTTTTCTACATTGATTTTGTATCCTGAAACTACTGAAGTTGTTTATCAGCCTAAGAAGCTTTTGTTCTGAGACTATGGATATTTCTAGATATCAAATCATGTCATCTGCAAACAGGGAAAATTTGACTTCCTCTCTTCCTATTTGGATGTCCTTTCTTTCCTTCTCTTTTCTGAATACTCTGGCAAGGACTTTCAATATTATCTTGAATAGGCGTGGTGAGTGAGGGCATCTTTATCTTGTGCTGGTTATCACAAGTAATGCTTCCAACTTTTCCACATTCAGTAAGAAGCCGGCTGTGGGTTTGTCATCTATGGTTCTTATTATATTGAGATATATTTCTTCAATACCTAGTTTATTGAGAGTTTTTAACATGAAGGAATGTTGAATTTTATAAAAAACCTTTTGTGAATCTATTGAGATAATCATGTAGTTTTTGTCTTTAGTTCTGCTTATGTGATGAATCACATTTATTGGTTTGCATATGTTGAATCAAACTTGGATCCCAGGGATAACGCCTACTTGATTGTGCTGGATTAGCTTTTTAATGTGCTGCTGGATTCAGTTTGCTAGCATTTTGGTGAGGATTTTTGCATCAATTTTCGTCAAAGATATTGACCTGAACTTTTCTTTTTTTGTTGTTGTGTCTCTGTTAGGTTTTGGTGTCAGGATAATGCTGGCCTCATAAAATGAGATGGGGAGGAGTCCCTCTGCCTCAATTATTTGGAATGTTTCATAGGAACAGTTCTAACTCTTCTTTGTATATCTGGTAGAATTTGGGCTTTTTTGGTTGATAGGCTATTTATTACAGATTCTATTGTGAAGCTTGTTATTGGTGTGTTCAGGGATTCAAATTCACCTTGGTTCATTCTTGGGAGGGTGTGTGTACTGTTCAGGAATTTATCTATTTCTTCTAGATTTTCTAGTTTTTGTGTATAGCAGCATTCATAGTAGTCTCTGATGGTTATTTGGATTTTGGTGGGGTCAGTGGTAATATCCTCTTTGTTGCTTCTGATTGTGTTTATTTGGATTTTTTCACTTTTTTTATTAGTCTAGCTAGCTGTCTATCTTATTAATTTATTCAGAATACAAACTCCTGATTTGTTGACCTTTTGAATGATTTTTCATGTCTTAATCTCCCTCAGTTCAGCTCTGATTTTGGTCATTTTCTCTTGCTAGCTTTGGGGTTGGTTTGCTCTTGCTTCTCTAGTGTTTTTAGTTGGAATGTTAGCTTGTTAATTTGAGATCTTTCTTACATTTTCATGTGGGTGTCTTGTGGTATAAATTTTCTTTTTAACACCGACTTAGCTGTGGATGAAAGATTCTGGTATGTTGTATCTTTGTTCTCATTATTTTCAAAGAACTTGATTTCTGTCTTAATTTCATTATTTACCCAAAAGTCATTCAGGAGCACGTTAAATTCCATGTAATAATATGATTTTGAGCTATTGTCTTCATCTTGATTTTTATTTTTATTGCATTGTGGTCTCAGAGAGTGGTTGGTATGATTTTGGTTCTTTTCCATTTGCTGAGGATTGTTTTATGTCCGATTATTTAGTCTATTTTAGAGTATTTGCCATGTGGCGATGAGAAGAATGTGTCTTCAGTTGTTTTGGAGTGGAGAGACCTGTAGATGTCTATCAGGTCCATTTAATCCAGTGTTGAGTTCCAGTCCTGAATATCTTTGTTTTCTGCCTTGATGATCTCTCTGATACTGTCTGTCATGTGTGGAAGACTCCCACTATTATTGTGTGGGAGTCCAAGTCTCTTTGAAGGTCTACAGGAACTTGCTTTATCAATATGGGTGCTCCGGGTACATATTTATTTGGGATATGTATGTCTTCTTGTTAAATTGAAACTTTACCATTGTGTAATACCATTATTTGTCTTCTTTGATCTTTGTTGGTTTCAAGTCTTTTTCATATGAAATCAAGATTGCAACCCCTGCTTTGTTGTGTTTCGTTTTCTTGGTAGATTTCTCTCCACACCCTTATTTTGAGCCTATGAGTGTCATTGCATGTGAGATGGGTGAGAAAAGGCACAGAGTGACAATCTGGATAAAGAAGCCAGACTGAATGGTATGCTGGGCCTTGCTTCTTTATCCACATTGTCACTCTGTGCTTTTTAATTGGGGGCATTTAGCTCATTTACATTCAAAGTTAATATTAATATGTGTGAATTTGATCCTGTCATCATGTGGCTTGACAGTTATTATGCAGACTTGTTTTTGTGGTTGCTTTATAGTGTCACTGTTCGGTGTGTGCTTTTGTAGTGGCTGGTAATGGTCCTTCCTTTCCATATTTAGTGCTTCTTTGAGGAGCTCCTGTAAAGCAGGTCTGGTGGTAATTAATCCCCCAGCATTTTCTTGTCTGTTAAGGCACTTATTTCTTCTTTGCTTCTGAAGCTTAGTTTGGCCGGACATAAAATTCTTGGCTGGAATTCCTTTTCTTTAAGAATGTTGGACATAAGCCCCCAATCTCTTCTGGCTTGCAGGGTTTCTGCTGAGAGGTCTGCTGTTAGTCCAATGGGTTTCCTTTTTTAGGTGACCCCTCCTTTCTCTCTAGATATCTTCAACATTTTCTTCTTTCATTTTTACCTTGGAGAATCTGACGATTCTGTGTCTTGGGGATCATCTTCTTGTAAAGTATCTTGCAAGGGTTCTCTGCATTTCCTGAATTTGAATGTTGGCCTCCCTTGCTAGGTTGGGGAAGTTGTCAAAGATGATATTCTGAAATGTTTTCCAAGTTGCTTCCATTCTCCCCATCTCTTTCAGGGACATCAATGAGTCATAGGTTTGCTTTCTTTACATAATCCCATATTTCTCAGAGATTTTGTTCATTCCTTTTCATTCTCTATTTTTTATTCTTGTCTGACTGTCTTATTTCAGAAAGCCAGTCTTTAAGTTCTGAGATTCTTTCCTCAGTTTGGTCTATTCTATTGTTAATATTTGTGATCGCATTTTAAAATTCTTGTAGTGTGTTTCTATTAGGGCAGTTACATTCTTTTCTGTACTGGCTATTTTGTTTGCCAGTTATTGTATCATTTTATTGTGATTCTTATCTTCCTTAGATTGCGTTTCAACCTTCTCCCGAATCTTGATGATCTTTGTTCTTATCTATTTTCTGAATTATATTTCTGTCAGTTCAGATATCTCAGCCTGGTTAGGAACTCTTGCTGGAGAACTAGTGTCATCGTTTGGAGGAAAGAAGGCACTCTGGCTTTTTGAGGTGTCAGAATTCTTGCGCTGGTTCTTTCTCATCTTTGTGGACTGATGTTCTTTCAATCTTTGAAGTTGCTCTCATTTGGATGTTTTTCTTTTTAATTCTATTTGATGACTTTGGGAGTTTGAGTGTGTTATAAGGTGGGTTTAGTTGACTGGCTTCATTTCTGGAAGTTTGTAGGGGGGCAAGCCTCAGCTCAGGATTCCTGGACCGCATACTCTATCTATGGGGGACTTGTTTTGGGCCCCGGCTTTGTTCTCTGGGTCCTCGATGTTAAGAACCTACTGTGCTTGAGGGGTCAAGGTGTTCTCGGACCACTGGTCACAATACTTCAAGTAGGTGGTGCCAGCCAAAGCACTTGGTAGGGGAGTGACAGCAGGATACATTCTTGTTTGCACATGTCAGCAGCAGTGGCAGTAGCAGTGCAGTGGGGTGCACGTTTGTCAGCAGTGGCAGGATGCCAGTGGGTGCCAGACTGGCAGCCTCTATGTGGGCATTTGCAGCAGTAACAGTGGGAGCCTGGCTCTGGGGGTTAGGGAGGCCATGGTGGCAACTATGCATGTGTTCATGCTGGTGGTGGTGTTAGCATGGGGGCAGTGCACTGGTGGGCACAGGACTGTGTGCACCCTCTGTGCACATTCATCTGGGTCGTGATGGCTGCTCAGACCGGAGGCAAGTCTGTTGTTTCCTGTGCCTAGTTTTGTACCCACGGCAGTATCAGTGCAGGAACAGGGCACCTGTGGGTTCTGTTCCCTCCAACAGTCAAACAGCAATAGCAGTGTGGTGGGGAAAGGGGAGTTGAGGTGCACTCATGCTGGTAGCAGTGGCACATCAGGGTGTACATGAGTATGTGTGCTGGCAGGGAAGGAGGGTCAAGGTCTGCCCGTGTGCAAACGCACTGGCAAAGTGATGTGGGAGGTGGCTGTGGGAGAGTGCATGCAGGCAAAGTGGTACAGGGGAGGCTTCAGGAGGGAAGGCATGGGCAGGCTGGTACACATATGTGGGGGTTGCTCTGCGGGAGCTCTCTGCCAGTCAGGCACAGCTCACCAGTGCAGGAGCTATGGTGCAGTCTCCCTGGCATCCAAACCTGCGTGAACAGGCTGGGGCCCCTGGAGTGGCAAGCAGACCAAAGGGTGCTCAGGTCTGACTGGCCCCATCTCATAGGCAGGAGTGCCCTGCAGTATTCAGGTCTGACTGTTCCTTAAGGCTGAAATCTATAAGAGCAAGTTAAGCCTCGGGGAATCAGTGTCCCTGGCCATGCTCTACTACAGACACTACCACACTAACCTCTCTGGGCTGCGCGCCGGCTGGAGTTCTGCCCCTACCTCTTCTCTAAGCAGCTTTCCTTGCCTACTCAAATGTCTGTGGTGGTTGTGGGATCTCCTTCTGCCAGGATTAGAGAGGACTGTATCGAGAGCAGGTTGCTCCTTTCCTGTGTAACTCACCCCTTCCCCAGGAGTCATTTGGGGGCAGGAAGGAATCCTAGCACACAGCAGCCCTGTGCAAGGTTTGCAGCTTCCTCCCGTTTCAGCCCAGCTTGTGTGTCTCCCTCTGTCCACTCTCATTGCCTTCCTTCTGAAGATCCACTAGGAGTAGACCAGTCTCCCCAATGTCTCTGTCCCTCAGTGACAATGCTCCTCCTGACTGTGTCTAGTTAGCCATCTTCCCCTTCTACTTTGGGAATTTCAAAAAAGCATTTAAGGGCTCTATTCTGGACCACTTGATATGATTATTCAGAAACAAATCCTAGGAGTTCATACCCAATAATTGCTAAATATGTTGAGTCTCTTCCATAGTTGGGCATCTTTGCATGGATTCTTTGGTTATAATATAAAAGCAAGGAAGCTCAATGCAGACAAGTTTCCATGATCAAAGGTGGGAGATACAGTCAGGGTCAATTAAAGCACTGTTGAAACCTACCCACAATTCCACCTGCTGAAGGAAAAGGAAAACTGATCCAAGGTTAAATGCATCTTATTACCAATATTCTTCCAGATTGTTATGCCTTCATCCTCATCCATTTCAACTTATTTTTACCCTTGATACTCTCAGGACTTGAAGCCCTTTGCTTTATACTGCATTCCTCCAAGCCTATCTTAAGGTTTTCTTAATTTGCCTACTCAAAGCATGCAATTCCTTCACTTGTCAGATCTCATTCAGGCCTCTGCACTCTCAACTTGGCTTCTACCCTTAGCTTAATGCTCTAGAGCTCCAGGTAGGAGATGCTATTGACACTGCTTCTAGTACCACGAGAGGGAGAAGATTTAATTAGACTGGGTCCAGTAAAATGTAAATAATTTCGCATATTATGAAAAGCAACTTATGTCATCTTAGTGACAATCTTTCCAAGAGTTAATGCAATTGTTTTTCTCTAAACTGTGTGTATTAGTCTGTTCTCATGCTGCTAATAAAGACATGCCCGAGACTGGGTAATTTATAAAGGAAAGAAGTTTAATGAACTCACAGTTCCACATGACTGGGGAGGCCTCACAACCACGGCAGAAGATGAAGGAAGAGCACAGGGATGTCTTACATGGTAGCGGGCAAGAGAGAGAGAGTGCAAGAGTGCAGGGGAGTTCCTGTTTATAAAACCATCAGGTCTTCTGAGACTTATTCAGTGTCACGAGAACAGCACGAGAAAGACCTGCCCCCATGATTCAACTGCCTCCCACTGGGTCCCTCCCACAACACATGGGAGTCATGAGAGCTACAATTCAAGATGAGGTTTGGGTGGAGACACAGCCAAGCCATATCACTGTGTCTAATGATTACAGCTATCTGCATTTGTTTACCATTATTCAGAGAAACACAAACACATGCGCATGCACACGCACGCGGGTAGATGTATGGTGTCCACCACTGGTCAGCAAAATAAATAATACAGTGATGAGACAGAAATTCATATAATTAACTTAGTGAGTGTGAACTGTTAGAACACAGAGCATGGATAATTATAACTATATATATAAAATACACATGATATATGTAACTAGTTACAGTTGTATGTATATAGCTATAGATGGGTATATGTGTGTGTGTGTGTGTGTGTGTGTATATATATACTTTTATATACAGTCTTGTGCCCCATAACAATATTTTGGTCAATGACAGATTGCATATATGATGATGGTTCTATAACATTATAATGGCACTAAAAAATTTCTGTGATCTAATGATGTCATAGCACATTCAATTATGTATAATACATAATACTTGATAATGATAATGAATAGCTATATTACTGGTTTATATATTTACTATACTATATTTTTTATCCTTGTTTTAGAATGTACTTCTACTTATGAAAATGAAAGTTAATTGTAAAACAGCCTCATGCCAGTCATTCAGGAATTATTCCTGAAGACAGTGACCCATCTATAGGAGGTGTTGACAGCTCCATGCATGTTATTTAAAGACCTTCCAGTGAGACAACGTGTGGAGGTGGAAGACAGTGACTCAGGAATTATTCCTGAAGAAGACATTGTTATCATAGGAGGTGACAGCTCCATGCATGTTATTGGCCCCAAAGACCTTCCAGTGAGACAACGTGTGGAGGTGGAAGACAGTGACGCTGATGATCCTTACTCTACATAGGCTCAGGCTAATAGGTGTATTTGTGTCTTAGTTTTTGATACAAAATGTAAGATATAGAAGCATTTTAAATAGAAAATGCTTATAGAATAAAAATATAAGGAAAACATTTTTGTACATTCGTATATGTTTGTGTTTTAAGCTAAGTGTTATTACAAAACCGTCAAGAACTTAAATAACGTTAAAAGGTTATAAAGTAAAATAGTTATAGTATGCTAAGATTAATTTATTAATGAAGAAAGGAATTTTTAAATCTAAATTTAGTGTTAAGTGTACAGTGTTTATAAAGTCTACACTAGGCCTTCACTGTCACTTGCCACTTACTCACAGGCTCACCCAGAGCAACTTCCAGTCCTGCAAGGTCCATTCAGATGCCCTCTGCAGGTGTACCATATTTTATCTTCTCTAACATATCTTTTCTGTACCTTTTCTAGGCTTACATATGTTTGGAAGCAAAAATACTTACCATTGAGTTACAGTTGCCTACGGTAGTCCATACACAAACATGCTATACAGGTTTGTAGCCTAGGTGCATTGGCTATACTATACAGCCACGGTGTGTAGCAGGCTACACCATGTAGGTCTGTGGAAGCACGCTCTATAATCTTTGCACAATGATGAAATCACCTACAGACACATTTCTCAGAATGTATCCTGCCATCAGTTGACACATAACTGTGTGTATGTATATGTGTGTGTTTGTATGTGTATGTAGTTTTGGAAAATAGGATAAATTGCCCAGCTTGACAAACATGGTTATTTTGTACAAAGAAATCCTCAGTCATTATTTTCCATTAGTAGTTCACCAGAAGAGTTGTCATCAAAAGACCAGATTGCTTATCTTTTTGAAGTATTTTTCCCCTGATGGACAGTAGGTAATACAAACTCTCTCTGTGTGTGTGTGTGTGTGTGTGTGTGTGTGTGTACTCTCAGAGTCTTATTTAAATCATAACTTCTTTTATCCTTGAAAAAAATTTATAGAGCAGACCATTAACTGTTCTTTTTACTACCTTCAGTTAAAAGTTCTTCAGCTGTACTGATGTCAGATAATGTGCATTTTTATATAGCCATAAAAAGATTTGTCAAGTAAGATGCACATGCCTCTTAAAGAACTAATTCTCTGAGCAGGGTCTCCCCACAGCCTAAGTCATTTCCTGTTGGTTAAGAAGCCATAGGAACTCTTTCAGGTCTCTAACAAAATTACTTAGTCTATTGCCAAACTATCATTTCTTAGAAAAAGCAGCTAGTGAATGTTTCAAATAGAACACAGTTTTTAAATGAGCTCCCTGTGACACAGGCAAATAGAAGCAGTGATTTCTTAGTAAATACTGATATCTCTAGAAAATTCAGCTGCATAGACCTTGTTTTATTGATGTTTAAGGAAATTCACTCAGATAGCCTAAGCATAATGAATACGGATGATGTAAATTTAGCTGAACTCAAGTAAATGAAACCATCTACTAAAATACAGTAACTACTAGCAATGCATTTCTGTCACTGTTTGCACCAGGTTCTCCCCGCCCAGGCTGTTTGTCACACAAAATGTGACCATCTATTACCCAGCTTAAATTATTCCCAAGTCTAGGGCAGCAGTCAAATGGCCCTTCTAGCCATTAAAAGCATCCAGCTGCAGAATTACTTTCAAATCAGCACTATTGACTTTTGTATAAAAGGTTGGTAAATACAGTGGACAAATGAGTGAGATGGCAGTTTTGCCCTGGATCCTGAACTGGCTGCTCAGTGGAGTTGCTTCCCATTTCAAACGTTCTCCTACAAGAAATCATGAATCTTTGCACAAGGTCAGCCACTGTCTGCTTCACTATGAAGAATGCCAGTTAAAAATTCTAAGGTTAACATGTGGGAATGAATAAGACATGAGCTAGTTTTATTTGTCCAATTCAACTTAGGCTGTTACTGTGAACTACAGTGAGCTTAATTGCCACTGGCGATAGGAGTTTGTCTAAAGGAGATAAATGGCTGCAGAGGAGCTTCAAGCTGTGAAAATGGAAAAAGAATCTCAGATGAAGTAGAAAGTTGCCTCATATTTCCAGGAAAAGTTGACTTTGTTGATAGATTTTACTTTCTTTTTTAAATTATGAAAACATATTTTGAACTCACTTAAGTTAATCGTTTCTAAACTGTGCTCAGTAGAAGCCCTCGTCAGCCACCTCATTGAAGAGGGGCCTTGGAAAGTGGGGGCACTCTCTTCCTTAGTCCCCAAAGTTGCTTTCTGTATTTTTTTACATAGTGATCTTTTCTACAATATTTCAATGAACTCTATTACTAAAAGAAATAAAACAATTTTACGAATAACTTCCCTTGCTAGAACCCATGATTTTAATTCACTCAAAGTTCTGCTAGCTGTGAATCATTTGTTCTCATTACGGGCTGTGTGGAAATTAGTGGACATCATTAGGATGCCTGCTCTACAAAGAAGCTATTGGTTTTTGCAAAGATGAGGCTTGAATTTAGACTGAAGATTTCACTTTTGGCATTCTGCTTAATCTGTCTGAAAAGCCTCTTCTTCCTTCTTTAATTTTTAGGAGGGCATTTCTAAATGACTGGAATGCCTCAAAAGAAATTTTGGATTTAAAATGTCACCTGGGTTTCCTCTACCCATAAAGCCACCTGACAGCTGAAGAAAGATGTTTGTCTTGAATAATCAGCTATTTAATTTCAATGCTGGCAAGTCTGAGCATCTTTGTGGTTTATTGATAATCTACATGAACTATTTAAATTGCTATGACTTTAGTTTGCTAAAAACCAAGGTCCTTGCTTTTAAGTTTAAATAGATTACATAAACGAACACTTTACAGAGTGCTTGGAGCTGTAACGTACATTAATCTTTGGACCCAATGTGTTCTTTGTTCATGTAACGGTCAAAGTAAATTAAAGTAGACATTGGTTTCTTTCCACTGGGTTGGGTAAGTCCTATGGGAAGATTCTCAAAGGTTTGCTCTAAGGTAGGTGGATTCTCAAACTGAGTCAAGGCTGAAGGGGTGTTTATCCAAGTCAAACTGAGACTGTATAGCTTAGATGGAGAACCAGAATCACTGTTATTTGAAGCCAAGGTAGAATATAACACAATGGTGCTAAGCCATAATTCCAAAAGGGGAAGTGAAGACAAAAAACAAGAGACAGGAGCAGCATAGGTAACCTGGAGTGGAATGTTAGCTGCAAGATCAAATGT
This sequence comes from Papio anubis, assembly GCF_008728515.1. Taxonomy (NCBI): domain Eukaryota; kingdom Metazoa; phylum Chordata; class Mammalia; order Primates; family Cercopithecidae; genus Papio; species Papio anubis. Next base: position 9,290,667 of record NC_044996.1, on the reverse strand, counting down.
GAGTATTGAGTATAGTTAAGATGAAATGCAAATTTATGAAGAAGAAAGCCACACGTCCCCTTTCAAAATCATGACTCAGTCATTTACTAATGGTGTAGTTTTGGGTATATGTTACTAACTGCTCTGAATATTGGCTTTCATATCTTTAAACTATGGATATTGATAGCTACCTTACGGATGTGTTATAAGGGGTCAATGTGTAAAAATAACTACCAGGCCAGTTACTCAGGAGGCTGAGGCAGGAGGATCGCTTGAACCGGGGAGGCAGAGGTTGCAGTGAGCCTAGATCGCACCACAGCACTCCAGCCTGGGCAACAAGAGTGAAATGCCTGTCTCAAAAATCAATCAATCAATCAATCAATCAATCAATACTAGGGTTTTGGCACACAGCAGGCAATCAACGGCCACTGTTATGACTATAGTAAGTTTTTTTTTTTTTTAACTAAGAAAAGGACAAATAATTTTTTTCTGCCTTGAACAACATTCACTAAGGGAGCCATAGACGTCATGAGGAACTATCAAAGCAAAATGAAAGCCAAATACAATCCTTAGAGAGTGGAATAATGTTTATCAATAGTAAAATATAACATTTATTTTGTGTGTCCTCTGTGCTAAGTTTTGTGATACTAAATGCATTGTATGCATTATCTTATGTAATCCTCACTACCGCCAGTAAGACTGGCGGTTACTGAGCTTGTTTTGCAATAAGGAAACCCGGGCCCACAGGAGTCAACTTGCCTGGGGTCCAGAGTAAGTGGCAGGCAGTTGGGATTCAAGTCCTGTGTGATCCGAAAACCTATGTTCATTGTATTACATAACACTGCCTTTCCATGATGCACATATCTATAAACCGAATATTTTTCCTACTTTAGATGTTTCAGACATGCCATTTACTCTGCCTTGAATACTCTGCCTTGAACACAATTTATATGTCCAATCTTAGGTAAAACGTTATTACTGCCTGGCCCTGCCACCTGCCCGAATTGGGTCCCCATAGGTATTATGTCATAATATGCCTTTTCCCCCTACTAATCATCTAGCAGTCTATAATCAGACATCTAACTGTGTACCATTGATCGTTCTGTCTGTTTCCACATACTGGAAGGCCCATTAGGGCACGGACTGTATGTGTTTCATTCACCACTTTTTGCCCAGCACCTGGTCTAGTGGTTGCCACAAAATGCAAAGCAGGTTTCCAGGAGTTAGGAGAGTGGTGTCAATAAATACTTGTTGAATGATTACTGATGGCTAATATTAATGGACATTAACAGAAGTGAACAGCTAAATGAAATTTCTGGGGAATATATGTTTTATAGATAGTAGCATCCCTGTATCATGCATTTAAAATGTGTTGAGGATACGCTATGGGCCTTACATGTATTATTTAATTTAATGCTCACAACAGACTCATCAGAAAAGGGCCACTGTTATTCTCCCTTTTACAGATGCAGAAACTGGGGCAAGTAGGATTAACTAACTGTCGATAATCACATAACCAAGTAAGAAGACTCCACACTCACAAACCAGAGAAAAAAATATAAAACAGAAAATATGTCACCAAAATATATCATCTGTTCAAGGCTCGTATGAATAAATCTAAAAACCTTTCTTGAGGAATATATTAATACATGTATACATATATATACACACACACAAATATATATATACACACACACACACACACACACTTTACCATCTGTTCTATCTGTTTCTGGATAGGATGATTCAGTATTATAAAGTTACTAATTTTTCTGTAATTAATTTATAATTAAGGTAATTACATTAAAATCCGAATGTGACGTAGAGTTTTTTTTACAAACTGATGTTATAATCCATCTGTAGGAATAAATAGGTGAAGTATTCAGGAGAAAAGTAAAAAAATTAAGAGAAATGAGGGCATGTTTACCATACCAGATATTAAATTGGTGTGGTAAAGTTGAAATAATTAAAATATTGTAGTATTGGTTTAAGGATAGACAGAGAGAACAATGGAGGAGGACTGATGACTGATACCTTGTTGGGTAAGTTGAATATATTTGGGGGAGGGGCGTAAAGTTACACGTTTGCTTCATCTCACACACCCAAATATATTTCACATGGGTTAAAGTGTGAAATTTTAAAACATAACACCATTAAAAAGACTAGGAGAGAATGATTGTTGAAAGATCTGATGATAGAAGCTTACTATTATTTTAAAAAACACTATTTTTGACTAAATAAGAAGTAACTATTTCATAAATAAAGTAACATTGTACAGAGAAACTAATATTAGGGGGGCTAAACAGAACAAGCCTTAGATATATGAAAGGATATACAAATTGGAGAGATTATTAATCGTCCCTGAAGTTAAGATATAAGTTTCCTCTAATAAAAAAAAAATCACTAACAAAAATGACCAATAACAGACCAGGAAAATGGTTTTAAACATGCTAGTTACAAGGGTAAATAGAAAAACATGTTACTGATTAAATGTTAAATTACTAACACCTTGTTTCAGATTGGGTTTGCCAGGAAACAGACTGAGTAGGAAAATTTTAAGTAACCAAGTTTCTTGGAAAGTGCTCTGAACATCAAGGCATGCAGGGTGTGAGGAAAGCAGGAAGAGACTGAGGGAGGAATTCTATTGCCTCCCTCCCCTCCCACAGAGCTTTTGAGCCCGGATGACTCTTTAGAGAGGCTGCTCTTTAAGGTAGAGGTCCAAAGTATTCGTCTGTTTTCACACTGCTGTACAGATACTACCTGAGACTGAGAAATTTATAAAGGAAAAAGGTTTAATTGACTCACAGTTCCACATGGCTGGGGAGGCCTCAGGAAACTTACAATCACAGTAGAAGGCGAACGGGAAGCAAGAACCTACTCCACAGGGCAGCAGGCATGAGAAGAGTGAAGAGCAAACGGGGAAGAGCCCCTTATAAAACCATCAGATCTCGTGAGAACTCACTCACTATTACGAGAACGGCATGGGGGAAACCGCCTCCACGATCCAATCACCTCCCACCTGGTCCCTCCTAGACACATGGGGATTGCAATTTGAGATGAGATTTGAATTGCCAAACCATATCAACCAAGATTTTACCCCCGCACTGACGAAGCATTAGTCACAGGTGGGAGTGGGGAAGGGGAAAAGGAAATACGATCTTTGTCAGGGATTCAACTAACAATCACTGGATACCAACACTCTTGACAGTTGGGAGAAAAAGTGCCTTGGTCTTGAAAGGGGAGTGTTGATAGCATACCATGGCATTCACTACACATCCTAATGGAAATACGAATAAAGGATAGGAACAGACTCATCCCTCCAAATTAAATTCATATGACTAATACAAATAAATATGCAGCAGTATTACCATTACTTAAAGACATACAATCAAGACAAAAAGATACCTTTGTGCTATTGTTTGAATGTGTTCGCTCCAAAATTCAGGTGTTGCCAATGTGATAGTATTAAAAAGAGGAGATTTTAGGAGGTGGTTAGGCCATGAGGGCTTTGTACTTATCGCTGGGATTAAAGCCCTTATAAAAAGAGGCTTCAGGCAGTGTTGGACCCAGGTGCCCTTTTCCCACCATGTGAGGATATAGAATTCTACTGCTCTGAAGAATGCAGCAGTTACCAGACAACCAGCCCTGCCAGCACCTTTATCTTCGACTTACCAGTCTCCAGAACTGTAAGCAAAGAAACTGTCCTTTGTCAATTACGCAGTCTCAGGTATTCTGTTTTAGTGGCACAAACAGACTAAGACACTATATTTACTTCACTTTATTTACTTATTTCAATGAATTAGCAACAAGTTTCAAATAATGCACTGAAGAATATCAAGGATACACTGATACGGACAGAATCATACATTCTTTAGAGTGAGTATAAGTTGGTGCGATTTGAAAACATATGTTAGAAAGTATGCATTAGCTCAAATACTATAGCACATTTTAGTAGCAAACCTAAACAAAAATGTAAGTGAGGTCAAATCACCGTGCTGCGAAAGTTCCCCAATGGTACACCGGGGTACATGGAATAAATTCCAGGCTCCTAACCACGATTGATGAAGCTGTGCATGACCTGTCACTGCCTACCTCATCCCTCCCACTCTTGGCTTCACCCCTGTGCTCCAGCTCACTAGTTTTCTTTCTGTTCTTCAAATTTGCTAAGTCCCGTCCCACCTCAGAGTCTTTACACTGACAAAAAGCTCAGTTCTCACTAAATGAATACATAATAAAATGAAATTCGGTCTCAGAACTCCAGTGGGTTACGAGCTGGATCTGTTCCATCTGATTCTCTAGATCAGCAGTCCCCAATCATTTTGGCACCAGGGATCTGTTTTGTGGAAGACAATTTTTCCACGGATTGGGGGCATAGTGTTAGGATGAAATTGTTCCGCCTCAGATCATCAGGCATTGGTTAGATTCTCCTATGGAGCGTGAAACCTAGATCCTCCGCATGTGCCTTTCGCGATAGGGTTCTGGCTTTTATGAGAGTCTAATGCCTCCACTGATCTGACAGGAGGCGGAGCTCAGGCGGTCATGCTCGCTTTTTTGGCTGCCCATCTCCTGCTGTGCAGCCCAGTTGCTACCGGGCCACAAACCAGTACTGGTCTATGACCTGGGGTTGAAGACCCCTGCTCTACATGCACCCCTCCTTTCTCCATCCTGCTCTGTATCCCAGGTAGCTGATCTATGTGGACTGCATAAACGCCCTCTCTTTATCTCTGCTTCCCAGTTGGGTTTGGTCAATAAGGAGGCATTGGCAGGAGTTCTGGAAGTAGGAAGGGAGTGAGGTTAGGGCATTCATTTCTCTGGCTTCCTCCCAACTGTCCTGTGTGACACTTTGGTGTGCTATGCTTCCCCTTCCCCTAGAAGCAGCCTTGTTGAGGGCTGTATCTCTGGGGATTCTACAGTAGGCCATGGACCGGCCAGTCAGAGTGGGTTATGGTCTATGTTCACTGGGGATCTGGTGATGCGGTGACACGAGGGCTGGGATTCCCCCAGCAGAGTAGTAACCCACAATGGGTGCACAAACAATATGCCACTCACCGCCACATCATTTTGGGTTTACGGGGTGTGCGAGTGCACCTGCACAGCTGGATGTCAGGTGCTCTGGGCCCAGGAATTTCTGAAATGGCCATTGACAGCACTGATTGGACTTCCGGGGGCAGAGATGGTCTCTGACTATTCAGCAGACAGCAGTCTGTTGTACAGTTGAGGGGAGCAAAGATGTACCCCCACCTACCTTTTCTATGGGACTACAATCTCCTCAGTGATCAGTCTCTGCCAGAATCCTGCTGCCTTCCATTTCTGCAGCCCGGTTTCTTCCCATGGGTTCTCCAACACTCTTCCCTCAGGTTTCTACTCAAGCCATGACCTGTAACTTTAACCTTCTTTCTGAGGAGATCTGGCATCCAACACCTCTACTCAGCCTCACTGGAAAAAACAAAAACAGAAGCAACCTCTTCTTACTTTCTAAAGTGAAAACTCAAAACGGAAACATAAACAAACACATCACTGAAACATTTTATTCAGTGGCTAATAAAAGACATTTACAAATGCTTGTTCTTTTACTTAGAATCTATATTGTTACCTGTTACAATGTAAGTAATTTGAACACATTGTCCGTCTAGCTGATTTTAAGCTGTATTGTTAAATTTTTTAAAGGCCCTTGTGAATTTGAGTGACTTGTGGGACTGTGGAGAAATGGCAGCAAATTTACTCTGCAAGTTTACCTGAGGGCATGGATCTGTGTACTGCAGAGTACCATGAGATAGTGATGGAGAGTGTGAAGAGAGGAGAACCCCAGAATGAAGACTTTTTTGTGGACCTTCTCTGTACAAAAATATGGAGCCTTTATCGACTATAAGGATGTTTAATGTTTCAGTGGATCGAGTCTTATAAAATATGATGACTAATGCTGATAATCCAAAAGAATCTAGTAAAGAATGATGGAAACTCATGTCTTAGTGAGCAGATGGAAAGCAAGATAATAAAATAGTAGCTTTTTTATTTTAATGTACCAACAATATTCAGTTTTAGAAAAATTGGTTAAAAATCCACTCAGAGAAGAAAATGTTTTTTAAAAATGAAATAACTAGGAATCAGATTGGCAAGGATTAGTCAGAATTTCTTTTAAAATACTTCCCCCCCAAAAATAAAAGAATTAAAAACTTCCCAATTGTTGTGAATATAAAAATCAACTACAGTGAGTCAATATATATTTATTATCCTAGCAGATCTGGTACTGTAAGGAAGTTAATTATATTAAATATTCCAAAGTTACCTTTTTAATGTTAAAAAAGATATTAAGTTTCATTGAAACAACAACAAAAAATGGTAAAGAATGAAAGGAAAATCTCCAAAAATCGGAGAGGGATATTTGTCTTCAAACTTTTTTCTAAAACTAAAATAATTAAAACAATTGTGGCATCAGCTTAAGAACTGAGACAAGACAATGAAACAGAATCAACAGCTCAAATGCTGTGGGCAAAGTTTATAATTGCAGGAAAAAAATGTTAAAACTTAATTCACTGCTTTTCACATGTGCTAAAGAGTTAATTTTAAAACATAAAACCCTAACAACCTAAATCCCTATAAGAATGTTCACAGTGTATAGTGAACTATTGAGATTATAAGAAATACTCTGGAGAATATTCTGAATATAGTTACATTTTAATAATAAATCTCATATATTATATATATGGAAGGATATATTCAGGCTATTAATACCGTGTATGCTGGGGCTGTAGTGGGTAGGGGATGGTTGGTGATGAAGGTGGACTATGTCTTTGTCAATGTGGAAACATAACACAGGACATGTATAAATGATAGGCTTAATTGTGTAGAAACCTCAAACTCAAGAAAATAAATCAAAAGCCAATGAGCAATATGAGAAACTCTAATTATATGGGGATATGGAAAAGAAATATCTTACAATTAATAGCTTCCCAGTATAACAATAATAGTTTGAACATATCATGAGAAAGTTAATTCACATTAGAAAGAAAAAATGTATCAAATATTTCTTTCCTTCTAGGGCAAACACAACTACATTTTCCATGGAGAGATCAAAGAAGGCATAACCATGTGGATAAACTCTCAATGATCTTAGATAGAAATACTCACTAATAAAATGCAGGCTCTCCAGCATAAGAATTGCTCACAAAGATTTATCACTGCATTATACTGGGAGGAGTAGAGATGGTGCAGAAAATACAATTTTCAGAACCAGTCCTTCAAAATCTGTTTGTAGTTTTGCCCAAGTTCTTCTTTAATAACTTATGAAATAGAATATGGATCAAACAGTGATGGAGGAAGTGGGAGAAAATCCAACATTATAAAGCTTAGTTAGCAGTTATAACTTTGAGAACAGCCAGTTTTACAAAGATTGATAGATTGATTTCCCGAGGTTTGACATGACCTAAGTTCCATGTCATATAATGACTTGAAGAGATAGGAATTTAAAATGTGAAGCATATCAAAATTTAAAGCACTTTACAGAATTTTTGCAGGGTTTAAATTGAACCTATGCAAAACAAGAAAATAAAATATGATAAAAGAAATAACTCACTACATAAGAGCTGATACATTTCCTCAAATTCACTTATATTTTTATGTTAATCAAACACCAATGTGACATACTTTTGGACCATCAAAACAAACTGATACTACATTTCATTTGGAAGTGTAAATGAACTTCAATATGCAATGCCAACCTCTATTAAAAACAGCAATGAGGGACAGTTCTCATAACAGATACTAAAGATAAAATAATAATAAAGCAATTTATCATTTATTCCAAACCACAGACGTAAACTGATAGCTCAAATTATGTTGGAAAGCTTCAGCATTTGTAGATTTATAAACACTAAATTTTCACTTCACAATTGCATTTTGCATTGTCAGAGTAATAATTTTAGAACATGAATCCCTGAAAAAACAGATTGACAGAGCTATTGTGTATAATTAGGTGAGAAATGCAGCTTATGAATAAATAGCACAAATACATAGCACAATAGCACTTTCGTGGAAACAAGCTACATTCACACACTCCCTTCTCTGATTGTCGGCAGGTTGATTATGCATTTTTCCAGCACAGAAAATTGTGGAAGTATGCTGTTTGTACATTTAACATTAAGTCAGGGCAACAGAAATAAGGAGTTGTAGGAGCATACATTTTTTACTTTTTATGACCAAATATTATATTTATAATTTAAAAGTAAAGAAAATATGTTTGAAAACCATTTAGAGCAAACACAGGCCATTTTATTGTTTTGTGACCTTCACTCCTCATGTAAATTTTCCAAACCAATGATATTGTTATCTATCTAAAGGAGATGAAAATATGAGCTTTCAGAATAAACAAGACTAATAAGAATGGTGTTTACTGAATGATTGTATCCATATTCTAAATGCCTAAACCTGGATTAGTTTATTTAATCTTAAGAATGAACCCAAGGCATGTATTATGGATTATACTCCTGCTGATCAAATGAGCTAATATATGTAAAAATTCTTGCAAAAATAAAAATGCAGAGAAAGAGGGTGCATGCTATTACAAATAAAATTTTATATTTGGCATGTATTTGGATAATTTATAACATGGGGAATTCTTTTAAAAATATACTTATAAACCTGCCAGAAGTTAAGTGCTCTGAGTACTCCTTAATGGCAAGAGTAATCTACAGTACTATGTTGCAGTCTTTTATAAGAAAACAATAGTGAGTTTTGTATTCATCTTGTAGGAGGAGATTAATAAATTTTCTTTACCTATCTGCCTCTGTGAAAATTATCTAGTATAAGTATTATTTTTGTATACAAAAATATTTAAGAATTTTTATTTGAAGCAAATGTAGAATGATTGGTTGTTTTGGACTTTGTCTTATCACTTAAATATTCATCACATTCAAATTTTTTTGTGTATGAAGATAGAAAAAAAAATCTGCCCTTAGCATCAATAATAATGAAAACGAGATAACCATTAACTTTCACTGTGTGCCTATTTATATGTTCAGCAGCTTGCTAGCTGCTTCCATGTATAGTATTCCATTAAATTCTGACCGAAAAAAAAAACAAAAAAACCCTGGTGCAAAGAATATGATTACATCTGCATGACAGATTTTCCCGAGGATCGAGTAAGTCAATAAAAGGAAAAAAACTTAGGTGACCGAAAAATGGTCAAAAAACATAATCCTTTTCATTATGACAAAATTTTGTTCCATGTGTAACAAAACACAGTTCTTTACTACAAGTGTGTTGAATTATTATTCAATACCTCTACACTTACCTTGCCATGGTTTAGGTGCCTTTGGTAATCCTTCCTTGTTATGGATAATGTTTAATTTTACATGTCAGCTTGGCATGGATATGGTGCAAGGTTGTTTAGTCAAACTCCAGTCTAAATGTTGCTGTGAAGGTATTATTTTACATGTGATTAATATTTAAATGAGTCGATTTTGAGTAGTGCAAATTACTCTCCATAATGTGGGTGGGACTCATCCAATCACTTGACTGCCTTCAGAGCGAAGACTTCAGTTTCCTGAAGAAGAATCAAATCTACCTGAAGACTGCAATAGAGACATTCTGCCTGAATTTGTAGCTTGCCTGTCCTGTCCTGCAAATTTTGAACTCAAGACTGAAATAACTCTTTCTTGAGTGTCCAGCCTTCTAGCCTGTTCTAAATAATTTAGACTTAGCCTTGTAAGCCTGAACAATCATGAGTCAATTCCTAAAAAATTAATCAATCAATAATTCAGTCTCTCTTTCACTATATGTGTGCGTGTGTGTGTGTGTGTGTGTTTGTAGTGTCTATAAATGTATATGCATAGTGAGCTGGTTTTCAGGAAACTGTCCAAGGAACTCTGGAACAGCAGAGAGCAAAATCAAAATCCATATAACCATGCAAATGAGGACATGGATTTCCTGGATGTTAAATAAGGGTAAACATTTCTTATCGAAATAATAAATGTTGAGGGGTAGCTAAGAGACATGGTCCCTACAGCAAGGCTATTGGATAATTTCTTATGTATGGGCATGTGCAGTGCACAGGGATAATAATGAGTGTTTCAGGACTTCAGTTTACATTCATGAGTTATTAAACATGGTAAATTATCATAAACCTGGAATCAAATGATAAATAATACATTACTAGCTAAATAGAAATATTAAAAACTCCCAATGGTTAGCAGTATTTATTTCAAAATGGATATTAGGTAATGAACTAACTCATGATGGAAACAAAATGTATAATATCTCAGAGAAAAAGTTAGCAATATTTCTGGAGGACCAAAGGAAAAAAATGTAAATGATAGGGTGTAGCTCGGTGTCCCCACTCAAATCTCATCTCAAATTGTAATCCCCAGGTGTTGGGGAGAGACCTGGTGGGAGGTGATTGGATCATAGAGGTAGTTTCCCCCATGCTGTTCTCATGAGTGAGAGAGTTCTCAGGAGATCTGATGGTTTAACATTGGCAGTTTCACCTGCTCCCTCTCTCTCTCCTGCCACCTTGCGAAGAAGGTACTTGCTTCTCCTTTACCTACCGCCATGATTGTAAGTTTCCTGAAGCTTCCCCAGCTGTGTAGAAATGTGAGTCAATTAAAACTCTTTCCTTCATAAATTACCCAGTCTCAGGCAGTTCTTTATAGCAGTGTGAGAATGGACTAATACAATAAATATTTTATGAGGGATATAAAAAGCAATCCAGATAGATGAATGTATTATTATGATCCTTACTGGGATGATTAAATATTATAAATTACATTAAAATTCCTTGGGGAGGGGAGAAATCAAATAGGTTATGTTAAAATTCATCTGTATAAATAAACTGTTGAGGGTTTTTAAGAAAAGCTTCAAGGAAGGAGCACAGAGAAGGCTATGTCATAGAATATAGCATTATTTTAGTGAAATCATGATAGTTTAAACCACGGATGTGCCTCGAAAAATTGCATGAGTATTAAATGGAACAGAATTATCAACTCGAATGATAGGAACCAACATGAGCACGTGTGGAAAATACACAAATTCTTCAGTTACTTTCCATATTGTACTAAATACTTCCATGTTAACTAAAGGATTAAACATTAAATCATAAACCATGAAGTTTGATGGAGAAAAGTATATCTGTCTGTGTTAGGAAAAGGGCAGACAACATACACCTATGTGTATTGGGCAAAGCACAGAAAAATATGTAAATAGAATAATTCGAGTTTTAAACAAATGAAAATCACCAACTCTGTCATATATGTGTTTGCGCAATTATACATGTTTGATTGTGCACAGAAAATAGTGCATCAGGCATTTGCTGATGATTAGGGGGAGATAAGAATGAAAAAGGGAAAATTAGAAGCTTTAAAAATTCATCTTTGCATTATTTCCCTATCTAGCATGACAAAATATTATTTTGATATTTTAAAATACTGATGAAAACATCTAAATAAAAATAACTTTAGCCAGGTGTGGTGGCTCACACCTGTAATACCAACATTTTGGGAGGCCAAGGCAGGAGGATCCCTTGAGCCCAGGAGTTTGAGACCAGACTGAACAACATAGGGAAAACCCATCTGTACCAAAAAAAAAAAAAAAAAAAGAAAAAAAGTTAGGCAGGCATGGTGGTGCATGCCCATAGTCCCAGCTACTTGGGAGGCTGAGGTGGAAGGATCCCTTGAGCCCAGGAAGTCAAGGCTGTTGTGAGCTGTGATTATGCCACCACACTCCAGCCTGGGCAACAGAGTGAGATCCCATCTCAAACACACACACACACAAAGAAAAACAACAACAAAAATCTTTTAGTTTGGGCTGTTCACATTGTGTGGGTCTTGAAAAAATCATGAAACATTCTCAAATCTGAAGTTTCCTCACCTTTTGCAAGGATATATGATAAGGCAAAATATTAGTAATAATAATAATAACAATAACCAATGTATACTGAGGGTTTAATAATGTATCAAACATTTTGCTGAACTATTTCCTGTGCTTTATTTCATTGAACTTCATTACAATCCTACCAAATAAATACTTTTATTTCTCCTCTTTCAAGAGATTTATCTTGAGGATCAAATGAAGCAATGTAAGTAAAATTTTTTTTGTAAAGTTTAATTCCAGAAACAAGCAGAAGAGATTATATTATCAGAACTTTTGAATCTATGCCCAAGAAAACCCATTCATAGATAAGATATTGGCATCCTATTTAGAATATAGAAGCTTACATACCAGATTTTGATTCTATGAATAAATCTGCCTGCTGGCTAAGTTTGCATACATTTCTCAGCCTCCAATCATAAATCATGATTTTTGTATCCCAAGATCAGTAATTAATTTGAGTTTTCTGTGGCTGTTATTGCATCTCTGGTTCAGGCTTTCTCTTTATGCTTTCTACCTGAGGGACCAGATCCCATAGCACAGTTGGATGTCCCAGGTCTAAAGGTTGAGATCACTGGGTAGAAGCCAAGTAGGGGCCGTAGAAAAAAAAATTGCTCTACTTGATTGGTTCCATTTGGCAGTGCATGCCACTGGTCAATACTTAATACTTCTATTTTTAACCTTGGTTTCAACGTTCCATAATGAACACAGTTAATAGGGTTACACACCTAAAAGTACCTGATAAGTATTAAGACCGGAAAAGTAAGACAGGCATTCAGCAAAAATAGTATGTAAGAATTGTTAGTTTTTTTACACTATACTAGTATTAATCAGTTGAAAGATAATCCATTGACAACAAGGATAAGGATAAAATATCTAGAATAAAATGGTCAAGTTATTCTAGAAATACATAAAGTGCTTGTTCTACAATCATTTCCTGAAAGGTATTAAAGAGGCTTGAATATTGGCATGTATTCCCTTCATTCTAGAAGACTAGATATTGTGAAGATGTCAGTTTTCTCAAACTTATTTACATTTTTGCTCATTAGAAACTCCAAAGTGACATTTTTTTAAAAAGTGGAACACAGAAGCCGAATCCACGTTTTAATTTTTTTAATATGGACAATTTCAAACACATGTGAAAATAGAGTTAACAGTCTACCCGCCATCTAGCTGTAATGATAGTCAACTCACGATTAAATATTTCTTTTATACTCCATCTACTCACCTTCCAGTGATCCTATTTTTGGATTTCTTTGAAACAAATCAAACCATAACATATCACATCAAATGTGACCTTTTTTGTTTGATAATTTGAAAAATGTTGTTACATTTTTCTTAAAAATAAAAAAGTTTCATTATTAAATAAATATAGTACAATAGGAAATCCATAAGGAGCATTTGTCACATCAGGTTCTAAATGACACTGTAATTATATATCATGTTTTTAAACCTGGTATTGGCTCCAAAATTGACAGAAATTTCACTGAAATGAAATTGTGAACCTGGAAAAATTGGAGATTTGCACATTTAAAAAAATGTAACCCTAACTTCACAGCATATAACAAAATATCATTCATGGGAATTACAGGACAATATTAACAACAACAAAAAAAAACAAAGGAAATCTATTGACCTATAAGATGTCCATGATACATTGCTATGTGCTGATGGGAAGTCGTAAAACAATCTATTTTAGTAGATCTCATTGTTTATAAAAAGCAACAACCCAGGAAATGATCTTGACTTAAATATATGTGTGTTGATAAATATTTGCTTGAGCCAAAAAAAAAAAAAAAAAAAAAGATGTTTATGTAAATGCTGTCAGCATTTTTGAGAATCCTGTCAAGGGAATGAGAAAGAAGCAATATAGGAGGAGATTGTTCAATTATTCTTTATGTATTTTTGCACTATTTGGATAATTAGGATGAGGAAGCATCACTTCTGTCATAAAAAGTTGTAGAGAAAACAATTTGATTAGAAAAGCAAATCTAGGCTACTCTTGGCCTGTGATTAAGATCATACATGTCACATCATACATGTCACTTAGCCTCTGGCAAGGTTCAAGTTTTACGATCGGAAAAAAAGGAACACATGGACATAGTGAAAGTAATAACAAAAAAAGAAAGAGAAACAAAAAATAAACTTTCCTGATTGATTACTTCCATTTCAAGCGGTGACTAAATGCTTTATGAGCATCATCCCATCCAACCCTCACACAAAACCCTTGGCAGAGAGAGGGTGTTATTACCTCTGCCTCCCATATTTGCCAACACGTATCACAGTATTTTGGCAAATTGCAACATCAGAGCACTATAGGCCATTTATATAGCAAAAATTCAGTCTCATGCCCAATGCACATTTACTCACAACACGTTAGCTTCCTATTTGATAACTACCAGTCAAAACTCCAGGAGGTAAGAGCTTTGAATAAACCCTCTTATTTGTTAAAATTAAACTCTAACTTGTAAACTGCAATTTTTATACCAGAATTTGTTCAGTGAATTTTGGGTTTCATGTTGCTTCCAGGGCAACCCTGGATGAATTTGCCTGAAAAATCCCTACAAACTGTTTTCTTTAGAGTCCAAAGCTGAAAAATGATTTTGGAATCTTGTTTCCAGCACTGTAATGGTCAAGGTAGGTACCTGCTACTCAAAGTGTGGTTCGGGGATTGGCAGCAGAGGTATCCCCTGAGAACTTGTTAGAAATCTAGAATCTTTGGTTCTATTCCAGATATGCTTAATGAGAATCTGAATTTTTAACAAGATCCCCAGGTGATTTCTATCCACATTAAAGTTTGAGAATCAGTGGTGTAGATGACCTAAAAAAGCTACCCATCTCTGATAAACTTAGAAATATGAGATAAAATAAAACTTTTCTTAATGTAGAGCTGAGCTCATAACAAAGTAGGGATACAAATTCATAAAGGAGAAATTGCCAGAGGGTAAATGGAAATGAACAGTGGGTGATGGGAGGGCCCATGCAAGACTCAGTAACCTAAAGCCTTGAGTTTTTACAATAGTGAGCAGGACAGGAACATGGCTGTAAGCCCAGGCAAGGTAGGAAATTAGAACAGAATTCTCACAATAAAGACATCTAACCAAATTCAAGATTCATTCCTAATAACACTCTTAAAAGCTAAGAATAGAAGAAAACTGACTTATAAATATATCTGCCAAAAAGCTACGGTAAATATATTTTTAATGTGAAATATTTGCTCTTAGTGATATGATTTGTCTTTGTGTTCCTAGCCAAATCTTATGTTGAATTCTAATCCCTGATGTTGTGGGAGGGGCCTGGTGGGAGGTAATTGGATTATGGAGGCAGATTTCCCCCTTGCTGTTCTCATGATAATGAGTGAGTTCTCATGAGATCTGGTTGTTTGAAAGTGTGTAGCACCTCTCCCCTTTACGCTCTCTGTCTCCTCCCGGCCATGTGAATATGTATTTGCGTCCCCTTTGTCTTCCACTTTGATTGTAAGTTTCCCGAGGTCTCTCCAGTTATGCCTCCTGTATAGCATGTGGAACTGTGACTCAATTAAACCATTTTTCTTGAAAAGTTACCCAGTCTCAGGTAGTTCTTCATAGCAGTGTGAGAACAAAATAATACATTTAGTATTAATAACAAGAAAATTATGAAGAGATATTCCACATCATTAGTGACCAGATAAATGCAAATCAAGACCACTAAGAGCACATCAAGATAGGTTACAGTCTAACTCTATCTTATTGACACAAATATAAAAGACTGATGACACCTAGTGTTGGCCAAGATGTGAATGCACAACATTTTACCCACGGCTTGGTGGCGGTGTAACTCAGTGGAGTTAGTTTGGGAAATGGTTTAGTGTAGTCTCCTAAAGCTGAACTCTTGTATAAAATATGGCCCGTTGATTTCACTCATAAGAAAAAACAAGAAAGGCTCTTCATACATGGACAATAGGGAATATATGTAAGATTGCTTATATAATAATAATTATCATTATTGTATTACTATTATTGCTATTGCAGTCCTAGCTTTTGGTTTTAGTGATAGGCTTTTGAGTGTTTTTATTGATGTCCTAGATTTTGTTTTCAGTGACAGTCTTGTGAGTGTTTCTTAATTATCAAAAACAACTAATTTAATAAATAAAAGCGGAAGATTGCTTATATGTAATTATATTATTATTATTACTATTGCTTTCCTAGATTTTGTTTTCAGTGATAGACTTGTGAGTAGGTCTTAATTATTTAAAACAAGTAACTAAATAAATAATTAAATAAAAGCAATATCATGGACTGATATTGAGAGCATGTCATACACAAAGAATTATGACTATTCTAATTCTCTGAACCTGAAGTGCAATAAATACTATCAATTTTTATTATACATCCAACAATAAATATAACTGTGTTTGGGTTTCAAGTGACTATACGGATAACTGAGCAGGATCAGGCAGCAAAGTCTCTTGTCAATAGTTGACCTGAAAGACCAGATTCTGGAAAAAAGAATGAGTGTCTCGGGTATAAAAGATAGGGGTTGAGTTGTTATTAGGGGTATTTAGTCTCAAAAATACTGTCGTATTCTTCATTATTCTTCATAGGTATGTTATAGCACTTACTGTTTACAATACTATTTTATCCCTAGCCTAACAATTTTGAAATGGTTTTATATATATATATACATACACACATATGTGTGTTTGTGTGTGTGTATGTATGCGTGTGTGTATATATATACACACTAAAATAAGAAAATCAACCAGAACATATACTATTTTAGTTTCTTCAGCAGACAGGGCAGACAGAAAAAGACTGAAAAAAGAAGTGACGACTGCTCTATGTAACATCAATGATTCCCTTAAATAAACAATACTGGTTCTTCAGGTTACATACATTAGATAGATCACACCCCTTTGTCATAATTCCCTACTCAATAGAAACAAAAGGTAACAATGAGAAGTTTTAAAAGCATATACTTGCAAGATAAAGTAAGAGAAGGCTTAGGAATAACATTTTGGAGGTAGAAATGTTGATAAGTGACCAGGAAATGATTGAGCAGAGAGAGAAAGCCCTGCACAAACTTAGCAATGGGGAATCCCAGAAGCAGGCTGGTTTGGAAGTCTTTAAATATAAAAAATTCCCAAGGAATTGGAAATATCAGGTACTTGTGATAATGAAAGTGAAGGTAGGGCGAAACACAAGAATACTTGCTAAATGTCCATATAGGAAGTAGTGAGGACACCATAAACCACACACCCTCATATTCTCCCATGGGCAATAAGCCCAGAGAGCAGCATACAAGGTTAGAGTACGGTGACAAAGAACCCCGAAGAGATGTTTCCCAGAACAAGTTTCGCATGAAAGATGGATCCATATTTCTGAAAGTATTGTGAGGAGATTTACGTCTCTCTTAAGAATATGGGATAAATTAGTGAAAGATACGTACAAAACTATAACAGGACAGTTATTAACTGTGAGGGAGAAAACAAGTACAAGCCCTATAAAGAAGGAAATATAATCAAAGTATATTACTCGGTTTTGATTTGAACAATATTTGCCTTACTCTAAGAGATTAACCACTCAGTTATTATTGTTCTAACGAAAACATATTATATTGGCTGAATGATATATTTGCTGGATGATATATAAACATGTTATACTGGCTGGATGAGATGCGAAAAAGGACATGTAGTGAGGGTTGTTTTGGTGGTCGTGGTGGTGCTGTGTGTGTGTGTGCGTGCGTGGGTGTATGTGCATGTGTGTGTGTGTAGCAGGGAGAGAGAGAGAGAGAAACAGAGAGAGAGAGAGAGAGAGAGAGAGAGAGAGAGAGAGAGAGAAAGAGAAGCTTATCTTCCATAGTAGCAAAACCCAGTAGTGGCCGTTTAGAATTTTAAAATCAGTAATAGTATAAGCATATTTTTCTAAAATATGGACACAAATTCCCAAAGAAACAATAGAAAAGTGATTTCATCTAGAGAAGAAGGAGCAGGATTAGAGACAGTGGTTCAAAATGATACTATAATTTTTACTACAAGCCTTGTGGAATTAGTTTTTTGAAAAACATGTAATTTTGATATAAATGTTTTAAGTTGATCAAGTCAAGAATATCTTGATGACAGAAACAAGATGTAAATGGTTAGGAACAGATATATCAATAAGTTTCCAGAATATATGTGAAAGAAATGACATATCTTATGAGGCAATTTGTATAAGTGATTTAAATAATTGTGTACACATACATGAACCTAACTTTGAAGAATGACCACTACGTACAAGGTAATTATATTAAATACGAGGGATGTGAGAAAGTGATGTTAAAATACATCTATACAAATAGTTTAAAGTGATAATAGTTTCATGTCTTTACTATTATTTATTTACGTATTTAATGTTTAGAGACAGGGTCTCTGTTACCCAGGCTGGAGTGCAGTGGTATGGTTTTAGCTCACTGCAGACTCGAAATCCTGGGCTCAAGTAAACCT
Source organism: Papio anubis (assembly GCF_008728515.1). NCBI lineage: Eukaryota > Metazoa > Chordata > Mammalia > Primates > Cercopithecidae > Papio > Papio anubis. The sequence continues at coordinate 9,272,366 of NC_044996.1, read as the reverse complement.
CCCACCTCCACCTCCCAAGTAGCTGGGACTATAGGCACGCACCACCACATTCTGCTAATGTGTTTTTATTTTGTGTAGAGATAGAGTCTTGCTATGTCTCTTTTTTAAAATTATACTTTAAGTTCTAGGGTACATGTGCACAATGTGCAGGTTTGTTACATACGTATACATGTGTCACATTGGTGTGCTGCACCCATTAACTCATCATTTACATTAGGTATATCTCTTAGCTAATGCTATCCTTACCCCCCCACCCACCCCATGACAGGCCCTGGTGTGTGATGTTCCCCTTCCTGTGTCTAAGTGTTCTCATTGTTCAGTTCCCACCTCTGAGTGAGAACATGTGGTGTTTGGTTTTTTGTCCTTGCGATAGTGTGCTGAGAATGATGGTTTCCAGCTTCATCCATGTCCCTACAAAGGACATGAACTCATCTTTTTTTTTGGACGCATAGTATTCCATGGTGTATCTGTGCCACATTTTCTTAATCCAGTCTATCATTGATGGACATTTAGGTTGGTTCCAAGTCTTTGCTATTGTGAATAGTGCCACAGTGAACATATGTGTGCATGTGTCTTTACAGCTGCATGATTTATAATCCTTTGGGTATATACCCAGTAATGGGATGGCTGGGTCAAATGGCATTTCTAGTTCTAGATCCTTGAGGAATCGCTACACTGTCTTCCACAATGGCTGAACTAGTTTACAGTCCCACCAAGAGTGTAAAAGTGTTCCTATTTCTCCACATCCTCTCCAGCACCTGTTGTTTCCTGATTTTTTAATGATCGCCATTCTAACTGATGTGAGATGGTATCTCATTGTGGTTTTGATTTGCATTTCTCTGACAGCCAGTGATGATTAGCATTTTTTCATGTGTTTGTTGGTTGCATAAATGTCTTCTTGAGTCTTGCTATGTTTCTTAGGCTGGTCCTGGACTTCTGACCTCAAACAATCCTCCCACCTCAGCCTCCTAAAGTGTTGGGATTATAGGCATGAGCCACTGCACTTGGCCAGTTTCATGCATTTAGTATTGATAATCAAGATGATTACAATACTAATGGAATATTTAATGAGTGTTTATTTATTGTTGTGTAACTTGGTGTGGACTATCAGATTTTCTCACAAAAATCCTTATGATTATCTCATGAAATAGGTTATATATTTCTCTCTTAAAGATTTTTCATGAAACTCAAAAGGGACAACATATGTGAAAACACTTCTGCACAGTATAAAATGATATAAACAGATGAAGTTTATCATCATGGCATTTCACATTATGTCTAACATGATAGATGGAATGGTGAATTCCCACTTAGAATATACCACCCTAATAACTGCTTGTTAGCTAGGTCTCTCATTCCAGTATTAAATAGCATTCTTTATTCCCAGATGTCATTACTGAATTTGAAATTCTTTGACAGCATAATCACTCTGGTTGAATTAACAACATAATACCTTCAATCTGATTACTTAAGGAACCAGTTTCCAGTGCAGAGATGGAAAGAGAAAGACTTAAAACAAAGAGGCAGGCATCAAGGCAAAGAAGCACAGAGCCAAACTCAAGGGTGGCTGTCAGCCTTTCCTCCTTTCCTCTCTTAAAGAGAGCTAATTAAATTGCTGGCTGATTATGACAATAGAATCTTTTTATTGCTTTCAATTTATTAGGCAGTAAACATAAATTATATTATTATCCAGAAAATTTAGGAATTTCCAATCTATGAGAACCTGTAGAATAGTTCAATAAGATAGGCTAACAGAAACAAACTATATAAAAATCAGTAACTTCACAAATGATCTTTGGCAATAAAACATAATGGTAAATGAACTTGTTCAAAACAGAAAAAACCTGAAAAATATCTAGAAATCATACTCTAAAGATTTTTCTTGACCTTGCTTTCTTGGTTAAGAAATGTTTATATCCTGAGGGATACAAAGGAAAGATTAAATGTTACATACCAGTGATGCTCAACTAGGATAAAGATATACATAACTGCAAAAGTAAGGAAATTAAATTTAATATCCAAATTGAAGTTTTTGAGGAAATTTGATAATTTAATTTGAAAGTTTATATAAAAGAAATTACTTTGGCTATTTAAAATATTCTTTAAAAATAGTAATAATCAAGAATATTCAACATTTAATAAATGAAATTTGAAAGCCACACATTTAAAAACAATGTGGAATGGGATTAAATACAGGCAGAAAGCTTTTGATGTTGGATAACTCCTACACGCAAGAAATATCTTGCGTTTTTACTTCATGCTGTTTACCCATATGCATTTCATATGAGTTGAAAGCTCAAATTTTAAAATATAAAGCCTTAAAAGTCTGGAAGATCTTTGCTGCACAGTTATGTGAGAAAGACCAATTTTAGAAACTCTGTATTTCATGATGGCATTTTTGGCATTAAAACCATTCCCTATAAGTAACGAAGAGGTCAATATGCATTTATTCAAGCAAGATCATTATGCAGAAGGATATGCAACATAGTGAGGGCATTCTCAGCATAGTTAAGGTAAGAGTGGGTGAGATTGGAGGGATTGTTGAACAAAAATATTGAATTATTGAGAACTGGTACAATAATGGACAAAACCAAAATACTCAACATACAAAATCTTCTCTAAATGGCATAATAAACCATTAATATCTTTATGCCATTAAGACTGAATGAAGCGGTAATTGCAAAAACACTTTCACAATCTAAAAGGAGATGTGAGACGTAAAAGATACGAAGTTTTAATTTTACTTTTGCAGTTCAATGGTGTGGATGATCCAAGTCAGTTATCCTTTCAAAAAAATTATGAGAACACATAACATATCCCACTATATTGGGCAGAGGGAAGAAAACAGAAAATTTAGGACTTTGCTTACATAAAAACATTAAAGGTTTTAAAAAGTCAGGCAGATTTAGGATGTATCCACAATAGGGAGGAAACATATGAAACATCTATTAATAATATATTTATAAAGACTTGGTCCAGTACCATGTAAAACATCCAAGTTAAATTTAAAGAAGATTTTGAAACAAGGCTTCAAAAAAGGTAAATACACATATCTGGAATAAAAAGTTTCAATATTGAAATATATCAATATTTCCTTGAAACATTTTAATATTTGCAGCAATTAAATGAAATGAAATTAGAAAGAATTTACTGATTATGATGAATCAATTTGTGGCTTTATTTTTCAATCTAAGTTCCTTAAAAATAAAGACATAATTCACTTTAAAATAGCTAAAATGTCATCTAGAAATTGATGACACAGAGAAAACAGATCAGTAAGATGAAGTGACAGAAAACTAATTTATAAAAATGTAACTTACCAACAGATGTAATTGACATATATAGGAAACAGATCATGGAACATTCACTAAGGTAGACAATATCTTGGGTCATAAAATAAACCTCAACACATTAAAAAAATAAAATTATACATAATATGTCCTCTGTTCACAATAGAATCAAATTAAAAACCTGTAACAAAATGATAACAGGAAAATCATCCCTAAATATGTAGAAATTAAGCAACACCCTTATATAAATCCATGGATCAAAGAGGAAGTCTCAAAGGTAATTTTTAAAAAATACCAGAAACTGAACAAAAATGGAAACACAACACTATAAAATATGTGGGACACAGATAAAGCAGTGCAAAGAGTGATATTGATAGTATTAAGTGCTTACACTACAGAAGAGAAAAGATCTCAAATATACAGAATCTAAGTTCTAATCTAGTTCTACTTCAAGAACTAGAAAAAGAACATAACAGACTCAAGAAAGGAAGTAAATAATGAAGATAGGAAAGTGTATTAAGGTTATTAAAAATAGGAAAACGATAGAATGATAGAGAAAATCACTGAAAGAAAAAGCTGATGCTTGAAGAAACCAGTTCAGTTGACAAACTTATTTCACCTGACAAAATTCAAAAGAGAGAAGACAAAACTCATTAATATCAGAAGTAAAATGAGGGTCATCACTAAAGATATTTCAGTGATAATAAGAGAATACTATGAACAATTTTAAACTCATATATTTGACAACTTAGAAGAAATAGACCAGCCACAAACTAATAAAATTTTACTAAGATGAAATAGATAATCTAAATATTTTTATAACCATTAGAGAAATTGAATATGTAACCAAAATGATTCTGTAAAAGAAATCTCCAAGCCCAGAGAATATCACTAAAAATTTTACCAACCACTTAAACATTTAATACCAGTTCTACATAATCTCTTTCAAAAAATAAACTTCGTGGGAATACTTTCCACCTAATTCTATGAACCTAGTCCCCTGTTATCAAAACTATGCAAAGAGAGCACAAAAATATTAAAACTAATATCTCTCCTGAACTTAGATACAAAACCCTCAAAAATATTAGCAAATAGTATCCAACAAAATATAAAACTAATGTTACATCATGACAAGTACAGTTTATTCCATCTATGCAAGGCTAGATCATACTAGAAAATCAATCAATGTAATCTACCATATAAATGACATAATTGATATTGATGATGAAATGATATAATTGATATAATCATATCAATTGATGCAAAAATCAGTTGACTACATCTAACACTTATTCATGAAAAAATCTCAGACAACTAAAAGCAGAAAAAAGTCTCAACTTGATAAAGCTCATTTACAAAAAATCTGCAGCTAACATCATACTTAATGGTAAAAGATTTACTATTGTTTCTCTAATATCAGGAAGAAAGAAACAATGTGTACTCTCATCTCTCTTATTTGATGTAGTACTAGAAGTTATATATACATATACACACAAACACACATATGTCTATGTGTGTGTACATATATATGTACACACACACACAGAGAGAGAGAGAGATGATTATTTAAAAATTTATATGGAAAGGCGTAAGTACTAAAATACCTTAAGTTTTTTTTTGAGACCAAGGACAATGGCTTATGCGTGTAGTCCCAGCACTTTGGAAGGCCAAGGTGGGAGGGTCACTTGAACCCAGGAGTTCAAGACCATCCTGGGCAAGATTGTGAGACCCTGCTTCTGAAAAAAAAAAAAGAATTTGAAAAAGAATACTGTTGGAGGAATCTCTTAATCCAATATTGACTTATTATATAACTAGTACAAGTAAGACAGCATGGTATTGCTGGATGGATAGACACATGGGTCAATAGAATGGAATAGAGAACACAGAAATAGAACAAAATATGCTCAACTAATATTTTGACAAAACTGCAAAAGCAATTAAATGGAAGAAGGATAGGCTTTTCAACAAATGGTGTTGAATAAATTGAACATTTATAGCAAAAAAAAGGTTTTGACCTAATCCTCACTTCTTATACACAAATTAACTCAAAATCTATCACAAAATTATAAGTCAAATGTAAAAGTTTAGGAAAATAAAACATAGAAGAAAATCTTTGGGACCCAGGACTAGGCAAATAATTCTTAGACTCAACATTGCAAACAAGATCCATAAAAATAAAATTGATAAATAAAACCTCATCAAAATTATAAACCTCTGTTCTGTGAAAGAATCTATCAGAAGGGTAAAAAGACAAGCTACAGTTACAAACCTTATATTCAACAAAGGTCTACTAGTATCTAGAATGTATAAAGGACCCTTAAAACTCATCAGTATAAAAATCAACAATCCAATTATAATATAGGCAGAGGACATGAAGAGACAATCTACTGAAGAAGATATATAAGTGTTAAAAATATACATGAAAACATATTTAAGATTATTAGCCATCAGGGGAAATACATATTAAAATCACAATGAGATATTACTACACACCTATTGGAATGACTAATGTAAAAATACAGTCATAGCAGCAAATACTGGCAAGGATGTGAAGAAACCAAAACACTCATGCATTGATTGGCTTGTGGGTGTTAAAAGTGTATAGCCACTATAGTAAAGATAGTGGTCATTTCTTGTTGCAGGAAGTCAGGGACCCGAAACGGAGGGACCGGCTGAAGCCATGGCAGAAGAACATAAATTGTGAAGATTTCATGGACATTTATTAGTTCCCCAAATTAATAATTTTATAATTTCTTATACCTGTCTTTACTGCAGTCTCTGAACATAAATTGTGAAGATTTCATGGACACTTATCACTTCCCCAATTAATACCCTTGTGATTTCCTATGCCTGTCTTTACTTTAATCTCTTAATCCCATCATCTTCATAAGCTGAGGAGCATGTATGTCACCTCAAGACCCTGTGACGATTGCGTTAGCTGCACAAATTGTTTGTAGAGCATGTGTGTTTGAACAATATGAAATCTCGGCACCTTGAAAAAAGAACAGGATAACAGCAATGTTCAAGAAACAAGGGAGATAACCCTAAACTCTGACTTCCAGTGAGCCAGGCAGAACAGAGTCATATTTCTCTTCTTTCAAAAGCAATTAGGAGAAATACCACTGAATTTTTTTTCTCAGCAAGGAACGTCCCTGAGAAAGAGAATGCACCCCTGAAGGTAGGCCTCTAAAATGGCTGCTTTGGGGGTGGCTGTCTTTTACAGTTGAAAACAAAGGGATGAAATAAGCCCCGGTCTCATGTAGTGCTCCCAGGCTTATTAGGACGAGGAAATTCCTGCCTAATAAATTTTGGTCAGACCGGTTGTCTGCTCTCAAACCCTGTCTCCTGATAAGATGTTATCAATGACAATGTGTGCCCGAAACTTCATTAGCAATTTTAATTTCGCCCTATCCTGTGGTCCCGTGATCTCACCCTGCCTCCATTTGCTTTGTGATATTTTATTACCTTGTGAAGCATATGATCTCTGTGACCCACACCCTATTTGTACACTCCCTCCCCTTTTGAAAATCGTTAATAAAAACTTGCTGGTTTTATGGCTCAAGGAGCATCACAGAACCTGCCGACCTGTGATGTCTCCCCCGGACACCCAGCTTTAAAATTTCTCTCTTTTGTACTCCTTCCCTTTATTTCTCAGAACAGCCAATGCTTAAGGAAATAGAAAAGAACCCATGTTGAATATCGGCAGTGAGGTTTCCCCTGATAATTTCTTAAACAACTAAACATGTACTTACCATATGAACAAACAATTGCATTCTTAGGCTTTTATCGCAGGAAACTGAAAATTTGTATTCACACAAAAACCTGGATATAAATGTGCATAGCAGTATTTTTTGTAATAGCCAAAAAGTGGAAATAACCCAAAAGTCCTTCAATGGGCAAATCTATAAAGAAGTCATGGTACATTCATACCATGGAATACTCTCAGCAATAAAAAAAATGACAACAAATACAAAAATCTACTCAAAAAGATTAAAGATCTGAAGGTAAGTCCTGAAACTGTAAAATACATAGATGAAAACAGGGAAAAAGCTTCCTGACATTGACTTGGGCAAAGATTTTTTGTTAAAAATAGAACTACCAAATGATCCAGCCATCCCACTTCTGGGTATTTTTCCAAAGGAAATGAAATCAGTATGTTGAAGAGATACCTACAATCCCATGTTCATGCAGTAGCTCTTTTACTAAGGACTTGCCAATGTGGGCTGCCATTTGCACCATGAAGAAGGCAGCCTGGGTCGTTACTGAGTAGTACTGCACCTGCCTGGGCATTGACTTCCACATGAATAAGTGCATGTGTGAGGAGATTGACATTATTCTAAAGGAATAGGACTGCAACATAATAGCAGGCTATGTCACACATTTGGTGAAGAGGATTGAGAGAGGCCTGGTGAGAGATATTTCCATTAAGCTGTGGGAGAAAGAGAAAACAAGAAGAGATAATTTTGTTCCCAAGGTCTTAGTCCTGGATCAGAAGATCACTGTAGTTGTAGTATGAGGGGTCCCCCACCAGGTTACTTAAGGGTATATGCCTGCTGCCTGAACCCTGAAGGCTGGGTGGTGAGTTAAGGGCACCGGGCCCAGCAGAGGAGCAGGTGTCCCAGAGAATCCTAAATTCCTAAGAGTGTCTAAGAACCTACCACAAAAACAGTCTCGTCGCTCAAACACAGAAGGCAAAGAGCCAGAAAATTAGCTTAAAAGCAGTTAAGAAATGAGGGGTGGCCCATATCTCTAGAACTGTCCTGCTGCTGCCCAGGAGTGCTCTGTATGCAAGTCTTAAGCTCCTCTACTTGCCCAGCTAGATTTGTCTATCATTATTTTCTTTCTTGGCACCTTCACAGCTTGGAGCTGGGGGAGTGTAGGGTCTAAAGTTTTTCTCATAACAATTGGCATCATGAACAGGATCTGAGAGACCAAAGGATGAGTCAGGAAGGGGCATCTGCAGGGAAAAATCCCAGAGTGGTCAGCCACATACATATGGGGTGGAGTTGCCTAACTGCTCAACCTTTGTGGGCCACTGCATGAGTACGGGGATGCTCGGAAAACACTGCTGGCAACTGAGCACATATTGCAGTAAGATATTAAAGTATGATAAGGATAGCAAATGCACTGTTACTGCAATAAGGCTGTTTACTGAGAAATCATTAGCACAGGAAAGGAAGAAAGGCTGGAAACTCCCGCAGCAGGTAAAAGGTATGCTAAGTTTTCTAGGACTTCAGCTGGTTATACACTATGGACCATTCTTGTGCACATATTAAAACTGATGGTCAAATTATGACAAGAAAAATTCAGAGCTCAAATTGTTAACCTGCAACTATAGAGTTAAGTAGAATTTTCTAAAGCTCTCTATCTATGTCTCTATTTTCTTTTTCTGCCTACTTTGAATCTGCCGTTATTAAGCTACTGGTGTTGAGATAAAATTCAATGTTTATGATCTTGCCAATTAAAGGATACTTGAAGATTTTTTTTCTGTTAAACAGTTCAGTCAGTTCTAACTACAATGTAAACATTGATAACTCATTTGGACCTGAGGGGAAAAAAAGGAAAAAGAGGTTTTGTCAATAATTAAATTGCTATGGAAACTGGTTAGGCCAAATTTTGATCCACAGACTTCATCGGATTACCTATCAGGAAAAACAAAGTTTAGTCATGTGAACAGGTCTAAATTTTGTAAGAAATTACTTAAATGCATTTATCTTTCATAAAATAATGAGTTTGTAATGCCATCTCATGGCTAGAGTTCTGAGGCAAAACCTATTGGATCTTTGTTTCTGTGTGTATATACATGTTTAAAAGTGTTTATGTGTATGCACATGTATAATGTTATGGAGTGTCTAGCATGGTACCAGATTAGCTTATAAATAAATGAATAGTCATAAATTAAATAATTTCAAATGATTTTCAAGTTCATATTAATTTAGTAATTTTTAGTACATAAACTGGATCAAAAATTATTGGTAAAATAAAAATAGAAATACTGCCAGCATTGTCAGTCTACATTTTTGTATAGGTTGGCTAATTAGACAAGTTTTAGATTTGCCTCTGCTAGATATTTTAAGGTGTCAGGGTTTTACCTGAAGGATTTAAGACCATAAGATGAGCCAAAAACAGAGGAATCTTTGTGTGATTTTTTGATAGTCAAGACCAATTTGATATTGTTAATTTAATGAAAACAGCTGAATTTTCTGAGTTATCAGCAAAAATGCCAATGTGCTCAACTTTAAGGTTCTTGCTTAGGTTAATATCTGATATTCTCAGGCCATGAAAATGGTTAAAAAAAGATAAAAGTTGGAATAATGGTAAGCTTTATTTAATGTCTTGGCACTCATAAGTGAACTCGATAAACTGCTAAAAATAAATAAAGTAAAGGTAAATGATATAAATACTTGTAGGTAAAACTTTTGTGTATTTTAAAAATCTTAAAATTATTTGAGGTACTGATCAAATGTCTGGGTCATTTCCACTTTAAGAAGGGTTATGATATGGGGCATTGGTCACACTTCTGAACCTCTTAATGGGAAATATAATTTATGATATGGGGGAAACATTGATGGACATCAGTGAGCTGCTGGATAAAAACAAGGACCAAGTCCAGAAAGTAACCAAGGAATGAAAAGAAGATGTGTCAAATGGGTGCCTGTAAAATGTAATATGGTTTGCCTCTGTTTCCCCACCCAAATCTCATGTTGAATTGTAGTTCCCAATGTTGGGGGAGGAACCTGGTGGGAAGTCATTGGAACATGTGGGCAGATTTCCTCCTTGCTGTTCTTGTGATAGTGAGTTTTACGAGATATGGTGGTTTTAAAGTGTGTGGTACTTCCCCCTTCACTCTGTCTCTCCTGTTCTGCCATGTGAAGATTGTGCATGCTTTCCCTTTGGCTTCTACCATAATTGTAAGTTTCCTGAGGCCTCCCCAGCCATGCTTCTTGGGCAGCCTGTGGAACCATGAGCCAATTAAACCTCCTCTTTATAAATTACCCACTCTCAGATAGTTCTTTATAGCAATGTGAGAATGGGTGAATACACTCTCAAACCACCCAACCAATCGATAAATTATATAAGGTACAAATAGTCAGGTTGGCAAAGAGTCCCTGTAATAGCTCTTTGTGACCTGTGAAGAAGCCAACTGGCACCTGGAGAATGATGAGAGACTACTGTGAGCTAAACAAAGTGGTGCCCTGTACATGCAGCTGTACCCAATATTGCTGAACTGCTAAATCAAGTGGTCCTTAATCTGTGAAATATTCGTGCTATGACTGACTTGGCTAATGCCTTTTCCAGTATTCCTTTAGCTGAAGATTCACTGGAGCAGCTTGGCTTCACTTAGGAGGGCCAACAATGGACTTCCCAGGTGCTACCATAAAGATGGCTGCACAGCTCCACCATCTGTCACAGTTTGGGTACACAGGACCTGTCTAGATTTTGCCTGCCTCAGTCTCCCTGTTTTACTATATTAATGATAACATACTAACCCTAGAGTTTCTTACAGATCTGGAGACTGCCTTAGAAGACATCTTGGATGCCCTAAGGGACAGAGAATGGAAAGTCAACCCCAAAAAGACATAGGGGCAGAAGGGCCTAGTGTAGCTGTCCAACTTCTGAGTTACCTAATTGGGGAAGACATGAAACCTACTCAGAGCTGTCAGTGATAACATAGCACAGCAACCTATTCCCCAGCCAGTAAAGCAACTCCAAGTTTTCCTAGGTTTACAAGGCTATTGAAGGATATTCATTCCCCATTTTGCACAAACCCTCTGCCCATTACATATCCTAATAAAGGCAGGTAAAAAATGGATGAGACACATATTGAATAAGAGCATTTGGCAAAGCAAAAACAATAGTGAAACAAGCCCAAGCAAGAGGAGCCCATTCTAGCACTCTTTTGTATTATAAGTCACTGGAGATAGTACAATGATGAATCGAAGATTATGGCAAAAGCAACCAAAGGGAATGGTATCTGTAGGATTTTTGTCTCAATTATGGAAGGGGACAGGATCCTGCTGTACAGTTCTAGAACAACAGCTATTTAGCATGTATATAGGGCATTGGAACAATTGGAGGCTATCACCAGAAAGCAGGCCATCACAGTAAAAACTGTCTATTCCATAAAAGGGGGAATAGAATATCTTCTAGACAAGCTCATCCTCAGAGTAGGACAATCACACACCCTGCAGAAATGGCATGCCTATCTACAACAAAGAAGTGTCCTGTCCACTAGTCCTTTAAGCCAGGCACTACAGGAGGTGCTTGGACCCATCCACTTTGATCAAGTGGAGGAGTTCAACATGGGAGTGGAGCCACCATATATGAGGGGACCCTAATGATACCTTCTAGGGCCTGGTACACTGATGGATCTAAGCAAAGGCACTCAACACCAATGGTCAACAGTCATTGTGCAAATGGATACCAACATCATGTGGATAGAATGGGGATTAGCACCAAACACTCAATGGGACAAGCTATGGGCAATTTGGATACTCATTACCCATGAGTCCTGGACAGTAGTCATTTGCAAAGATAGTTAGGGTACATACAGAGGCACATAGCTCCAAAGTCCCCTCCTAGAAATTAAGAGGTAGACGCCCTTACTCACGTTTGGGCAATTTGCCCTGAGCCCATTGGAAGAGGCTGTTATATGGGGCCATCATAAGAGTAGACACCGTGGGGCAGCCATAGGTGAGCCATAGCAAAAACAGCAGTCATTCCTATCTGCAATGCAAATGTTTTTCTAGCTGTTCAAAACTGTAAACCTGTTCATGGCCTCAACCTAGAAATGTTCCCTTCACACTAGGTCACAAACATGGAGCCATATAACCTGTGTGGAACTGGCAAGTCAATTATTGGTCCCCTGACCCAACAGGGATGGAAAAGGTGTGTCTTAACCTGTGTGGACACAACAACATGGGTACTACAGGCCTTCCCAGTAAAACATGTCACTCAACTGGAAATGATCAAATGTCTCACCACTGTTAGTGTCATGTATGGAATGTCAAAAAGGATAGATAGTAATCAGGTACCCCATTTCACGGACCATGATGTCCAACACTGGACATCAGGACAAAACATAGATTGGAGGCTCCACTTACCATATGACCCAACAGGGACAGGCCTCATAGTTAAAAGTAAATAAATAAATAAATAAAATAAAAGGGCCTGTTAAAAAAACACAATTATGTGTATTGTCTCAGGATGGTTCTTAAAGGTCCTGACCTAAGACTCTCCCTGAAGGTGTCCAAATTTTAAATGTCACCGACTATCACAGATGGTATCACTTCTTGTAAAGCAGGCCCCATCAGCTCTCATGGTTGCTTCTGAGACTCTGAGCCATGCTCCTGAACCTGGTGGCCAGATTGTGCTCCTGAGAGCGTGAGAGAATCTGCCAAGTGGCGATGGCTACTTGGACCTAAAGTTGAGCTGGAAAATGCCCCCATATTGGGTCAGTTTTATGGCACCAGAGGGCACCATGAAGACTGCCAGAAGGGAGGTGGTCCCAGTTATGCTCCTGGATGGAGGTCTGAGAGGCTTGTCATATCAACATATAGCAGCACCATTACCTGCTGGAGCAGTCATACTGCAGATAGCATGAGCAAGGCCAGAAGCTTGCCAATGGGCTATTATGCCTGCTCCTGGGGAGGGAAGCCAGGTGTGAAGCCCATGGCAGCCTCCCTAATAAGGCCAATGGGAGAAAATACAGCAATAATAATGTTACAAGGAGTGGATGCACCCATGAGAGTTCCTACTACACACCTGTGCTTATACCCATGGGCTGGTGTTCCTGCTACCAATGACAACTGGCAATGTCTTCCTGGACTGGGCTGCAATAACAGCAGCAGTTAGCAACCAATCAGATACTTGCGTATGTGGATACTTTCTCCTGTCACGTAGTAGGGGTATACCTTGGAATATTTTGCCTTTCTTCCAACAGAACTGGAGTGACTGGTTGGTTCAATGACACCGATAAGGCAACCCATGATCACTGGGGATTGCTTCCACCCAGAAGCCTAATCACCAACACAATGGAGACGCAACAACATGTGCCTTTATACGTGCTACCTGTTGTACCTATATCCCTGATAAAAAGAGTAATGTTACAGATACTTTAAATCATTTGTCAATTCAGATCCATGAGATAGCCCAATTACCATGATATAGCCCAATTTTACTCATTCTCAGATTGGTTGCACACCTTGCCTACTCATTGGATTTATGTTTTACTAATAAGCATTATAATTGTAGTTAGCTCCTGCTTTTTATGCTGTTACACGTACCGTAGAAGTGGCCTATACATTATAAGCTTGTATAGTTTTTTCCCTTGTACCTCACTCAGAGATTCTCATGCAAGATTGGCAGAGAGAATGTAAGAGCTAGGAGATGAGGTGGATTGTAGTGTGATGAGTCCCCCACCAAGCTACTTAAGGGTGTATGTCCACTGCCTGAACCCTTAAGGCTGGGCAGTAAGCCAAGGCCATGGGGCCTAACCAAGGAGTTGGTGTCCTTGAGAATCCAAACATCCTAAGGAGTGTCTGAGAACTCATCAAGGAAAACAGTCTCATTACTCAAATACAGTAGACAAAGAGCTGTTCTACTGTTGCCCAGGAGCACCCTGTATGCAAGTCCTAATAACCTCATCGTCTCACCAAGTTGGACCTGTCAAAGAAGTTCTTTGGTCACTTTGCACCTTCCCATTTTGGTGGAGAGTGAGTCAGACGTTACAGTCTCAAGCTTTTCTCTTAACGGAAGTAGATCTGTACAATAAGTAAATGTTGAGGGTTTTGGACTTTGGCAGTCTGTCCAAACTGTAGGTCAGTCAACCTATAGTTGGGATGAATTTTAAAACACCACATGAAGCTGTTAGAATCTTTCTGCTATGCTGTAAGGCTATCAATTAACTTGAGACATCATGTTCATTGCAACTATAGAAGACATAGAATCAACCTAACTGTTCAACAGATGAATGAATAAAGAAAATGTGACACACACACACAAATATAATACTATTCAGCCTTAAAAACGTAAGAAGTCCTGTCATTTGCCATAACATGGATAAAACTGAGGGATATTACATTAAACAAAATATCCCAGGTATAGAAAGACAAATACTGTATGAGCTAACAAACATGTAGAGTCTTAAAAGGTTGAACTCACAGAAGTAGAGAGTAGAACAGCAGTTACCAGGGGCTGGGAGGAGAGAAGGAGCTGTTGGTTAAATTATGCAAAATTTCAGTTGGGAGGAATAAGCTCAAGAGGTCTATTGTACAGCATGGTGACTATAGTTAATAAAAACATTGTACTCTTGGAAATCACAGAAGGAGGCAGAGCAAGATGGCAGAATAGAAGTTTCCACTGACTATTCCCTCCACAAGGACACCAGTTTTACAACTATCTAAACCAGAAAAACACCTTCAGGAGAACCAAAAATCAGGTGAGAAGTCATGGTACCTGGTTTTCACTTATTATCACTGTAAGAGGTGCTGAATAGGTAGAAAAAACAGTCTTGAAGCACCAACACCACCCCTTCCCAACCCTTCTCCCACCACTGGCAGTGGCAGCATGGTGTGGAGAGTGTTTCTCTGTGCTGGGGGAGGGAGAGCGCAGTAATTGTGAGGCATTGAACTCACTCACTGCTTTCTTGGTAGAGTAGAAAGGAAAACTGGAACAAACTCAGTTGACACCTGCCCATGGAGGGAGTATTTAAATGAGCCCTAGCCAGAGGGAGATCAGTGATCCCAGTGGTCAAAACTTGAGTTTCCTGAAGCCTCGCCACCACAAGCTAAAGTGCTCTGGGGTTCTAAGTAGACGTGGGGGGAAGTTGAGAACACAAGGACTGCAAAATTTACACAAATCATGATGCTGAACTGGGCCCAGAACCAGTAGACTGGGGGTGGGGTACAGCACACAATATATTGAGACACCAGCTAGGACAGCTAGGGGAGTGCTGGCATTATCCTTTCCCCAACCGCAGGCTGAACAGCACATGGCTCCAAAAGAGGTTCCTTCCTTCTCTTTGAGAAGAGAGAGGAAAGACTGGGGAGGACTTTGTCTTGCATCTTGGATACCAGTGCAGCTACAGCACCACAGGGCACTGGTCAGACTCACGAAGCCCCCCTTCTAGTTCTAGCCCCTGGATAACATTTCCAGACAAGCCCTGGACCAGAAGGGAACCTGCTGTCTTGAAGGTAAGGACCCAGTTCTTGCAGGATTCATCATCTGTTAACTGAAGAGCTTTTAGGCCCTGAATAACCAGCACTGATAGCCAAGTATTACACTGAGGGCCTTGGGTGAGCCTCTGAGACTTGCTGGCTTTAGGTGAGACTCAGCACATTCCCAGCTGTGGTGGCAGTGGAGTGAGATTCCTTCTGCTTGAGAAAAGCAAAGGAAAAAGAAAAGAGGACTTTATCATGCACCTTAGGCACCACCTCAGCCACAGGGAAGTAGAGCACCAAGCAGGGCCTTGAGGTCAATGTTTCCTGGAATTGGCTCTGAGCAGCATTTCCAGACATGCCCTGAGCCAGAGGAGAGCCCACTGCTCTGAAGGGTGAGTCCCAGGTAAAGCAGTATTCACCACAAGTTGACTGAAGAGCCCTTGGCACTTAAGGGAATATTGGCAGTAGTCTGGCAGTACTACCCATGGACCTGTGGTGGTAGTGGTTACAGGTTGAGGCTCCTCTGCCTTTGGAAAGGGGAGAGAACAGAGGGAAGGGCTGTGTCTTGTGCTTTGAGTGCCACCTCAACCGCAGTACAATTAGCAGACCAGGTAAGTTCTAAGGTTTTTGACTAAAGTTCCTGGCTCCGTGATTGACCCTCTTGACCCACTCAGGGACTGGGGTAACTCATTGCCCTGAAGGAAAAAACACAAATCTGGCTGTCTTTACCACCTGCTGATTGTAGAGCCATAGGGCCTTGAGTAAAAATAGGCCATAGACAGAGAATGGTTAGAGCAGGCCTTAGGAGAGACCAAGTGTTGAGCTGGCTTCAGGTCTGATCCAACACAGTCATAGTGGTAGTGGTTACAGGAGTGCTTGAGTAACTCCACCCCCAGCATCAGGTGTCTCAGAACAGAGAGAATGACACTCTATTTGTTTGGGAGAAATAAGGGAAGAGAACAAAAGTCTCAACCTGGTAATCCATCGGGTTCTCCTGGATCATGTCCAAGAACATTAAGGTGATAACTCTATGAGTCTGCGAGAATCACAGCATTACAGGTCTTGGGGTGACCCTAAAGCAGACACAACTGAGATGACAACATCCAAGTCCTTTCAAACATATGCAAAGCCTTCCCAAGAAGGAAGTCTACAAATAAGCCCAGAGACTGAAGCCCACAATAAGTACTCAACTCTTCAATGTCCAGACACAGATGAATATCTGTAAGTATCAAGACATTCCAGGAAAACATGACTGCACCAAATGAACTAAATAAGGCACCAGGGATACATCCTGGAGAAGCAGATGTATGTGACCTTTCAGACAGAGAACTCAAAATAGCCATGTTGAGGAAACTGAAAGAAATTCAAGATAACACAGGGAAAAAAATCAGAATTCTATCAGATAAATTTAACAAAGGAATTGAAGTAAAAAGAATCAAACAGAAATTCTGCAGATGAAAAAATGCAATTGGCATACTGAAGAACACGTCAGAGTCTTTTAGTAGAAGAATTGATCAAGCAAAAGAAAAAAATTAGTGAGCTTGAAGACAGGCTATTTGAAAACACACAGTCAGAGGAGACAAGGACAAATCTAAGTGTTACTGGCCTTAAAGAGGAGTTAGAGAAAAATATAGGAGTAAAAAATTTATTGAAAGGGATAATAACAGACCTTCTAAAACCTAGAGAAAGATACCAAAATCCAAGTACAAGAAGGTTATAGAACATAAAAGCAGATAACTTTGGCATAATTAATTTAAAAGGCATCTGATAACTTGAGTCTCAGATTATATAGTAGAGAATGAAAACAGGGTCCTTTGGACTAGCATGCAATTTCTAACATCATTAGAAACAATTTAGTATGTACTATCTTTTTTCTTTTTTTTTTTAACGGAGTCTCACTCAGTCACCCAGGCTGGAGTACAGTGGCAGGATCTCGGTTCACTGCAAGCTCCGCCTCCCAGGTTCATGCCATTCTCCTGCCTCAGCCTCCCAAGAAGCTGGGACTACAGGCACCCGCCACCACGTCTGGCTATTTTTTTTTTATTTTTTTGTATTTTTAGTAGAGACGGAGTTTCACCATATTAGCCAGGATGGTCTTGATCTCCTGACCTCGTGATCCGCCTGCCTCGGCCTCCAGTATGTACTGTCTTACAGAAAGTATTTTCTAAGTATACATGGGACTGAAATCTGTATCTCAAATAAAAATATTTAGATATCAAAAGAGGTATTTGAATTTATTGCCCACACAAAAATAAGTACATGAGAATTATCTAGAAATAATCTTACTAAGATTATTTAAGGCATACTTGAAGAATTCTGGAAAACTTCCTGAGGCTTATTCTAAGTGACTTGTATAAAATTATGCACACATAATTCAATAGTGAAAAGTTATATGTTTTAAATATATCCTTTTCTAAAGTAATTTTTAATTTTTTAAATTTTTATTGACATATTATAGTTCTACATATTGGGGGTACATGTGATGTTCTGATACATGTATACAACATGTAATGATCAAATCAGGCTAATTTGGATATTTATCACCTCAAATATTTGTCATTTCTTGGTGTTGGAAAAATTGCAATTGTTTTTTTTCAGTGATTTTGAAATACACAATAAATTATTATTAACTATAATTTCCTACTATATTTTCAACTACTGTATTTTTGTATCCAGTAACCAACTTCCCTTCCCAGTGTCTGGTAATCACCACTTTACTCTCTACCTCCATGAGATCCACTATTGTAGCTCCCACAAATAAGTGAGAACATGTGAGGTTTGTCTTTCTTTGTCAGGCTTATTTCGCTTAAGGACATATAATTTCATCCATGTTGCTGGAAATGACAGAATCTCATTCTTTTTTATGGCTGAATATTTCATTGTGTATGTATACATTTTCTTTGTTCATCTGTTGATAGACACTTAGGCTGATTCTATATCTTCATGATTGTGACTAGTGCTTCAGTAAACACGGAAATGCAGATATCCCTTCAAAACACTGATCTACTTTCACTGGGATATATTCCCAGTAGTGGCACTGCTGGATCATATGGCAATTCTGTATTAAGCGTTTTGATAAGCCTCCATCCTGTTTTCCATAATGGCTGTTCTACTTCATATTCCCACCAACACTACATGAGTGTTCCCCTTTCTCTGCATTCTCACCAGCATTTGTTATTTTTTGTCTTTTTCACAACAGCCATTCTAACTGGGATGAGATAATGTCCCACTGTAGTTTTGATTTGAATTTCCCTGATGATTAGTAATGTTGAATATATATTTTCTTCATATACCCATTGGTCATTTGTATGTCTTCTTTTGAGAAATGTCTATTCAGGTCTTTTGCCCATTCTTAATCAAATTAGTAAATTGCTATTAAGTTCATTATATTTCTCATACTTAATCCCTTTTTGAATACTGCAAAGCTACTGTAAACAAGAGTATGCTACTTGCATAAAAACAGACAGCTAGACCAATGGAACAAAACGAAGAACCCATAAAAAAAATCCCACACACTTACACGCAAAGCATTTTTGAACATAAGAACCAAGAACATACACTGGGGAAAAGAACAGCCTCTTTAATAAATGGCGATGGGAAAACTGGATATCCATGTGCAGAATAACAAAACTAGATCCTCATATTTTACCAATACAAAAATCAACTCAAAATGGATCAAAGACTTAAAAGTAAGACCTAAAACTATGAAACTACGAGAAGAAATAATTGGAGAAACACGACAGGACATTGGTCTGGGCAAAGAATTTTTGAGGGTAAGACCTCAAAAGGACAGTCAACAAAAGCAAAAATAGGTAAATGGGATTATATCAAACTAAAAAGCTACTGCACAGCAAAAGAAATAATTCTACAAAATGCTAGAGAATATTTGCAAATTATCAAATGTATTCTTAAGATTAAAGTAAATAAAATTTCTCACGTGCCTTTTCTGGCTATTTGAAGCACTAAGGCTAGAGTCAAGCTGTAAGAAAATGTTGTACATCAGGATATGCAACAGAAACCTCAAAAACAAAGATTAGCTGAGAGATATATTCATACTAGTTATTAAGTATAAAGGTACACTAATTAAAATGAGAGATTGACTTAATAATTGATGAGGGAATAGTTGAAAAAAGAGTGCATTCTTAAATAATATTGGACATATTCGCCATTTGCTGTAAGTCAGCACATACCTCCGAATGCTGACGATCTATTTTAGTAATTACAATATTAACTCTTAAATTCAAAAAATTCCATTGTCCATTTGGAATGTTTGCATTGCATCCCCAGCATCCTAGGAAAAATAAGATATTGAAAAATTTATAAAGAAAATCTCAAATTCCTGGTACTTATTTTTACAATCAGTAACCAGAAATACCTTATTATACATATGCGATTAATTTGTAAGAAATTGATCATGGAATGTGGCGGGGAAGTCTATGCCCCATGCTGTTAGCATTGCTTAAGGCAAGAGAAAGAATGGATATCATGTGGAGCGAATCATGCCATTTTCCTTCACCCTTCTTTGAAATGTTTCACTTCAATGAGCTGGCATCATTTTCAATGAAATAAAATTAACAAACAGAATAACATTAAAAAAAATAAAAGCAAATGCTGTGCAGTGCTAACTAAGTCACTTAGTGTAACAAATCATCAATTTTCTCTGTCTATAAACAGGATATAATGCCTGCCCTGGGCGTTATTGAAAGCAACAGTAAACATAAGAAAAATAATTACAAAGGTAAACATTTGCCAAGTGTTAATGTACTTTTCAGAAACTGTACTAAACTTGAATTATATCCTCAAATATTCTCAACAGACCCAGGAACTGTACTGTTACTTCAGAGAGGGTCAAATGAAACAGAAGAGATGGCAATCTTTGTCAACTGAAAAGCCACATAGGAAAATATGTGTTTAAGTAAGTGCAACATGACTTCATGTCTGACTAAATCCATTTGTATCAATCATACTCATTTTTTAAACTTCTTAACCAAACATCCTGTATAAATTATTTGAATAATTAGTTTTAATAACAAAAACTAGTATTATACTTATAATTGTCATTATTTATAGCAAAATGTTTCTAGTGAACTCACGTTTCAGGGCTGGAGCAGCTTTGGATGATCCTAGAGTAAAATTCACAGAAGGGTCTAACTGGGTCCCAGAGCACTGGGAAATAAGCTACTTCTAACAGGCTAGGCTATATAAGGGTGGATTAAAACAAAAGCAGTCAATGCAGCATTCTGTTGAACTTGGTCTGTATTGTAATGTCCAGGAAGTATTTCTTATGACAACTTAAAAATGTGGGATGATTCTAATGTTTGTGCTTCAAAACATAGATTATATAATTAATCACTTGGAAAATCCTAGAGAAGAAAAATAAATGATGTAACTGGTAAGATTGTTTAAAAAGGTAAGAACAGGGGAAAAAACAAGTATACAACAGGATTATTTGGTTTCCTATGCATAAGTAGTAATTAGAAAAGACAATGGAAAAGTAACCTATGTACAAAAAAGGGGGAAAAATTGTAATACCAAGAAATAAATGTCTTATAAATGTTTTTGGATCTATATAAGGAAAATACAAACTCCTCCAACAGGTAAATAACAGGCTTCTTCACCTACAAATATATTTATGGTTTTGGATGAGAAGAATCAATATTGCAAAATGCTAACATTTGAACATTTATTACAGTTATAATACAATTTAAATGTCTCATTTTGCAGTATACCAGATTAATATGAAAGTTTATTTGCCAGAATAAATAAGTGAAATTAGCCAAACAGTATATATATTTTAATAAAAGGTATCATGTGAGAAATGGGAGAGTTATGAGCAGAATGTTTAATTATTAAGTGTAAATGAAAGCATACAGCTACAGTCATTAAAACAATAGCTATTCCCCGGACGTGGTGGCTCAGACCTGTAATCCCAGCACTTTGGGAGGCTGAGACGGGTGGATCACAAGGTCAGGAGATCAAGACCATCCTGTCTAACATGGTGAAACCCCGTCTCTACTAAAAAATACAAAAAATTAGATGGGCGTGGTGACGGGTGCCTGTAGTCCCAGTTACTTGGGACGCTGAGGCAGGAGAATGGCGTGAACCTGGGAGGTGGAGCTTGCAGTGAGCTGAGATCATGCCACTGCACTCCAGCCTGGGCAACGGAGCAAGACTCCGTCTCAAAAGAAAAAAAACAAAACCAAAACCAAAAAAAAAAAAAAAAAAAAAAACCCCAATAGCTATTGGTTTAATAACTGGAGGAAAGATACAAAGGACAAGCTTAACAGAAAAAATCCTTTGGGGAAAATAGGAAAGAGAATATAAAATCAGATTCTCACATTATACCTACCCACAAAACACATTTCATGGTGGATGAAGGGTTAAACTTTAAAACATGATAATGCAAAACTACAATTTTTGGCATTCTTTATTGTGAAAGAGAAAAGCGATTTGCAGGGCAATGTGCATAAGATATTCCAGTTTTTGTCAACATAATTAACGACATATATATATAATATATACATACATACATACATACATATATATATATAAAACTACATTTCTATGTAAAAGGACAATCATAAGTCTGCAGTTTTCTCAAGGGGGAAAACTATGGGACCAGACAGCAAAGGGGTGTGTACATGGATCCTTTACCTTCACATAATCTCTTCAGCTACAATAAAGAAAATTTTGTTAAGCCACAATAAATTACAAACATGAACAAAACTGAGAACTCAAAACTATTGTTTGAATGAGATATTCTCAGGAACATTTCTCAAGTGAGCATTCACTTGAGAGTATTATCAATGAATGAAACATTACTTTAAAAATAATTTAAAAATGAATATAAGGAAAGGTCCTCACTCATCAATACTGTTAAGAAAAAAAGCAATTTCTATAATGTTACATTTAATGTGTTCCAGTATTTATTAAAATGATGTATGCTTATATGTCTCTTTAAGGTTGGAAAAGCCAATGGAGAAACATCTACATAGCTGTGATAGTGGAAGGGAAAAGCAATGAATATCATTAAATTTTCTCTCTAAAAAATCTTTGTACTATTTCTCTAGATTAAATTATGAAGCATTAAATTTATAATTAAAAGAAATTAGAGATTAAAATGCCTTACCTATAGAGGAGCAAGAAAAAGAATTAGATTGGATTTCTCATCAGAAACCATATAAACAAGAAAAATAGTAGTGAAATATTTAAAGTGTTTAAAGAATCTCTCTCCCACAAACTTAGCATTCCGTACTCAGATAAATTATACTTCAAAAGTGAAAAATAAATACTTTATTCAAAAACAAATATTGAAAGAATTTGATTCCAAAAGACCTCTCTTGCAAGATATCTCAAAAGAAGTTATTCAGATAAAATGAAGATAATGTAGGTCAGAAATTCAGATCACCATAAAGAAAGGAAGAACATCACAAAAGGAGTAAATGAGGTAACACATTTTACTGTTCTTATTCTTTTTAAAAAAATTTTCTAAATGCCAAATTTATATGATTAAAAAAATTCTGAAATCATCTTTTCTATTCCTTTTTAAATTCAATTCACATTTACATATTTGCATTAAATTTACATCACATTTAAATGATAAGCATAGTGATTGGTAATTTTTTCAGCTTAAGGTATAACTGACAAATAAAAACTATATATTTATGATGTACAACATGTGTTGATATGTGTATCTATTGTGAAATGATTAAATCAAACTAATTAAATACTCATAGACCTATATATATTTTTGTGTGTGTGTTGAGGGCATTTAAAATCTAACCTCTTAGCAATTTTCAAGTACAAATAACACTTGAACACAGGGGTTAGAAGTGCCCACCCTCCACGCAATCAAAAACCTGCATATAACTTTTGACTTTGGCAAAACTTCATTACTGACAGCTTACTGTTGACCAGAATCTTTATCAATCACATAAACAGTCAATTAACACATATTTTTTGTGTTATATGTATTACATACTGCATTTTTACAGTAAACAAATGTTATTAAGAAAATCATAAGGGAGAGAAATATATACTGCTCCATAAGTTGTAGTGGATCATCATGAAAGTCTTCATCCTCATCATCTTCACTTTGGGCGGCGGAGGAAGAATAAGCAGGGGGAACTGGTCTTGCTGTCTCAAGGTTGGCAGAGGCAGAAGAGGTGGATGAGAGGGAGGAGGAGGCAGGAGAGGCAAATGCACTAGGAATAACTTGACAGAAATACATTGTAATTTCTGTTTATTTTGCTTTTTCATTTCTCTAGAAATGTTTCTATGTAGCATCCATTCTTCCACCATTTGCTTTAGTTTTAGTGCTTATATCATAGATGGGTCCATGTTATATAACAAGTCGAAAACAGTCTTGAATAATCCCAACCCTTCTACCAGCTTGTCTAGTGTCAACTTGCTTTCTGGCATTGCTTCTTCTATGTCTTCTTTCTCATCATCTGGCACTGGTTCAGAAGCACTCATCTCCATTAAGTTGTCTTCTGTTCATTTTCAGGTAGAGTGCTTATTATCTATTTGATTTCTCCAAGGCACATATCTTAAAATCCTTTACTTCCCACTTTTTTTTTGGCCATATCCACAATCTCTTTCATGATTTCCTTGATTGGCTCTGTCATAAATCCTGTGAAGTCATATATAACATTTGGACACAGTTTTCTCCAGCAGAACAGAATTTTAAGGATGGAGTTCTTTAGTTGGTTTCGGGGTTTCTGGAGTTGGCTGCTTAATATGATTAGACCACAAAATGCTGAGGACTCTACTTTTAATTGTATGCAGAACACTGATCATCCATGGCATAAACTGTTTAAAGAGTTATGCAAAATAAATGCATTTGATACTTCTGATTCACTGCTTGTGAGAGGCAAGGAATTTAGTGACTATACATAATGCCTTTGACCATATGTGGAGAACCAAGGAATAAAATGAAGTTGGTTGGTTGCTCCTAAGTTCACTAGACAGTGACGAAAGAAAATGATGAACTCAGGGATTCTATGTCTTAGTTCCAGAAGACTATATTCTGCTTTAAGTAATCTCTAGTTTACTTATAATATCTACTAAAATGTAAATGAGCCTCAAATCTTCTAAGATATGCTCTGAGTGAGAGTCTTATCTCCTGTAGAGAAAGGGCTGAAATTGTGGAAAATCAGACACAAGCTTTTATCATGCGAGTGGCTGACCTTCAACGAAAGGTGCACACACAGCCTCGCCAGGTGTCTAAAGTGAGGGACATTGATTGGCAAAGAATGAGACCCTGATATTTGGAATGGGGATATGTGAAAGGACCCTGATGAGCCTGGGGGCACTGAACTCCTAAATTCTGATGAGCCATTTTCACCAGAGAATACAGCTTCCACACTCTCAGTAGTGACAAAATCCCCTCCCCGACCCATGCTGCCATCAGCCTTTCCACCTTTGTCTGAGGAGATTAACCATGCCTGAGGCAACAGTGATGGCCTCCCCTGAGGCAATTGCCAGCAAGAGAATGTTGATTCCACTCAGCACCCACCCCCAACACCCCGGTTTTTTTCTAGTCCTATAGCTAAAGTCCTGACAAGCCCCTAGAGGTGAGGTTCAGAGCGTGAGCCATGAGGAAGTGTACTACGCTCCAAAAGAACTGCTTGAGTTTTCTAAGATATATATAATCAGAAATCTGGGGAACAGGCATGGGAATGGATATTAAGGATCTGAGATAATGGTGGAAGAAACAAAGTTGGATCAGGCTGAATTTATTCATTGGGCCCACTATAAGGGTGTTCTGCATTTAATGTTGTAGCTTAGGGAGCTAAAAAGGGTTCTAACAGTTTATTTGCTCAGTTAGCTAAAATATGGATCAAAAGATGGCCCACTGTGAGCGAGCTGGAAATGCCTGCTCTCTCTTGGTTTAACGTAGAGGAAGGGATCCAAAGGCTTAGGGAGATTGAGATGCTACAAACTAGCCTTGTAGTATAGTTTGAAGTTGGGTAATGTGATACCTCCAACTTTACCCTTGTTTAGAATTGCCTTGACTTACTCAGTATATTTTTGGGTTCCATTGAAATATTAGGCTATTTTTTTCTAATTCTATGAAGAATGCCATTGGTACTTTGACGGGAATAGCATTGAATCTATACGTTGCTTTCAGAAGTATGACAGTTTAAAAAATATTGAGTCTTCTTATGCCATGAGCGTGTAGTCTTTTCCTAGGTATTTTACTATTTTTGTGGCTATTGTGAATGGAATCATGTTCTTGATTTGGTTCTCAGCTTGCATGTTGTTGGTGTATAGAAATGCTACTCATTTTTGTATATTTGTTTTATATGTTGAAATTTCATCAATGTTGTTTATCATATCAAGGAACTTTTGGGCAGAGACCATGGGGTTTTCTAGGTAAAGAATTATATTGATAGGGTTTGGCCATTTCCCCACCCAAATCTCACCTTGAATTGTAATAGTCTCCACGTGTCAAAGGTGGGGCCAGGTGGAGATAATTGAGTCATGGGGTTGGTTTTCCCCATACTATTCTCGTGGTAGTAAATAAATCTCACAAGGTCTGAAGGTTTTATAAATGGGAGCTCACCTGCACAAGCTCTCTTGCCTGCCACCATATAAGATGTGACTTCGCTCCTTCTTTGCCTTCTGCCATAATTGTGAGGCCTCTCCAGTCATGAGGAACTGTGAGTCAATTAAGCCTCTTTTGTTTATACATTACCCAGTCTTGAGTATGTCTTATTAGCAGTATGAGAACAGACTAATACATATGTTATTTGTAAACAGGGATATTTTCACTTTCTCTCTTCCTATTTGGATGCCTTTAATTTCTTTCTCTTGCCTGACTGATCTGGTCAGGACTTCCAGTTTTCGAGGGGAATGCTTCTACATTTTGCCCATTCAGTATGATTTTGGCTGTGGGTTTGTCATAGATAGCTTTTATTATTTTGAAGTGTGTTCCTTCGATGCCTAGTTTATTGAGGTTTTTTTTTTTTTTTTTTTTTTTTTTTTAACATGAAGGAATGTTTCGTTTATTTGGAAGTCTTTTCTGCATCTATTCAGATAACCATATGGTTTTGTTTTTAGCTCTATTTGTGTGATAAATCACATGTATTGATTTGTGTATGGTGACTCAACCTTGCACTCCATGGATAACGCCTACTTGAACATGGTTGATTAGCTTTTTGATGTGCTACTGAATTCACTTTGCTAGTATTTTATTGAAAATTTTTACATCTATGTTAATCAAGGATAAAGATATTGGCCTGAAGTGTGTGGGTGTTGTTTTTTTTTTTTTTTTTTTTTTTCCTGTGTCTCTGCTAGGTTTTTGTATCAGGATGATGCAGTCCTCCAAGAATGAGTTAGGAAGAAGTTCCTCCTCCTCAATTTTTTTTTGGAATAATTTCAGTAGGAATGTTACCAGCTCTTCTTTATGCATATGGCAGAATTCAGCTGTGAATCCGTCTGGTCCTTTTTTTTTTTTTTTTTTTTTTTTTGTTAACAGGCTTTTTATTACTGATTGAATTTCAGAGCTCTTTATTAGTCTGTTTAGGAAATCATTTTCTTCCTGGTTCAATTTTGGGAGGTTTTATGTGTCCAGAAATTTATTCATTTATTCTAGGTTTTCTAGTTTGTGTGCATAGCGGTGTTCATAATAGTATCTGAGGACTTTTTGTATTTCTATGGGGTAAGGGTTAATGTCCCCTTTTTCATTTCTGATAGTGTTTATTTGAATATTCTCTATTTTCCTATATGCCTAGCTAGTGGTGTATCTATTTTATTGTAATTTTTTAAAATAATCAACTTCTCGATTCTTTTATCTTTTCTATGGTTTTCCACATCTCAGTTTCCTTTAGTTCAGCTTTGATATTTGTTATTTCTCGTCCTTCGCTAGCTTTGGGAATAGTTTGCTCTTGTTTCTCTAGTTCTTCTAGTTGTGATGTTATGTTGTTAATTTGAGTTTTTTCTAACTTTATATGTGGGTGTTTCGTGCTATAAGCTTCCCTCTTAACATTTCCTTGGCTGTGTCCCAGAGATTATGGTATGTTGTATCTTTGTTCTCATGAGTTTCAAAGAATTTCTTGATTTCCCCCTTAGTTTCATTATTTACCCAAAAATCGTTTGGGAGGAGGTTGTTTAATTTCCATATAACCATACAGTTTTGAGCAATTTTCTTAGTATTGATTTCTATTTTTATTGTGCACTGATATGAGAATGTGGATGGTATAATTTCTAATTTTTAAAATTATCTGAGGATTCTTTTATGTCTGATAATGTTTTCAATTTTACAGTATATACCATGTGAAGATGAGAGGAATGTATATTCTGTTCTGTTGGGTATAGTGTTCTGTAGATGTCTATGAGGTCTGTTTGGTAAAATGTTGAGTTCACATCTAGAATATCTTTGTTAGTTTTCTGCATTGATTACATATCTAATGTGTCACTGGGTTGCTGAAGTCTCTCACCATTATTGTGTGGTTATCTAAGTCTTTTTGTAGGTCTCTAAGAAGTTGATTTATCAATCTGGGTGCTCCTGTGTTGGATGCATCCATATCTAAGATAGTATCTAAGTCTTCTTGTTGAATTGAGCTCTTTACCATTGAGTAATACTCTTCATTCTCTTTTGTAATCTTTGTTGTGTTGAAGTCTCTTTTGTTTGAAATTATAATAGCAACCCTGCTTTTTACTGTTTTGCATTTTCTTGGTACATTTTTCTCTATCACTGTAGTTTGAGTCTATGCAAGTCATTGCACCTCTCATTGCATCTCTCATTACATCATGAGCCATGAAGATAACATATGGTTTGGTCTTGCTTCTTTATCCAACTTGCCATACTGTGCCTTTTAATCGGAGTATTTGGCCCATTTACATTCAAGGTTAGTATAGATATGTGCGGATTTCTTTCTGTCATAATATTGTTAGCTGGTTATTATGCAGACTTGTTTTTGTGGCTGCCATACAATGTCACTAGTCTACATACTTAAGTGTGTTTTTGTAGCGGTTGGTAACAGTCTTTTGTTTACATGTTAACGCTCTTTTCAGAACCTTTTTAAGGCCAGTATGGTGGTAATGAAATCCCTTAGTATTTGCTTGTCTGAAAAGGATCTTATTTCTCCTTTGCTTATAAGGCTTAGTTTGGCTGGATATGAAATTCTTGGTTAGAAACTCATTTCTTTAAGAGTGCTGAGTATAGGCCCTAATTCTCTTCTGGCTTGTAGGGTTTCTGCTGAAAGGTCAGCTGTTTGACTGATAGAATTCTTTTTCTAGGTGATCTACCCCTTCTCTCTACCTATCTTTAATATTTTTTCTATTTTTTTGACCTTGGAGAATGTGGTGACTATGTGTCTTGGGGGTGGTCTTCTTGTGTAGGATTTTATAAAGTTTTTCTTCATTTCCTGAATTTGAATGTTGACCTCTCTAGCAAGATTGGGGAAATTTTCAAGGGTATTATCCTGAAATATGTTTTCAAGCTGCTTACTTTCTCTCCATCTTAGATTTGGTCTCTTTACATAATCCCATATTTCTCAGAGGTTTTGTTCATTCTTCTTTATTGTTTTTTATTTACTTTTGTCTAACTGAGTTATTTTAGAGAGCGGGTTATCAGCTGGTTGCTGTCCTTTGTATCATTTATTTTATTTTTTTATTTTTTGCTTTTATCTCATTTGATGTCCTTGGGGGTTTTATTGTAGTATAACATGGGTTCAGTTGACTGGCTTCATTTCTAGTAGATTTTTGAAGGGCCAAGGATCAGCTCTGTGCTCCTCACCTGTGTGCTGTAAAGGTGGGGGGCTGGTATCTGGCCCCCAGTTTTGTTGTTTTGCCTATTGATGTTGGGAACCTGCTGTGCTAGAGGAGTTGAGGTGTAGTGTCAGCTACAGTGCTTTGTCAGTTAGTGGTAGTGGATTCGTGCTTGTTCACATGTGCCAGAAGCAGTGGCAGTGTGCTGGGGTGCATGTTGGTTGGCTTGGGTGGAGTACTAGCAGGCCTGGTACTGACAGTCTCCATGCAAACCTTGGCAGCGATGGCTTTTGTGGAATGGTGGGTGGGAGGGATGGAGAGGGGAATGGAGATCTTGGGATCTGTGTGCACTTTGCATCCACAGTGGTATTGGCATCCATGCAAGGCACTAGCAGGCACAGGGTTAGCTATCTATATGCGTGCATTCATGCCAGCAGCAGGGGTGATGTAGGATGGGGGTGGGGCTCCTGGTGTCCCTGCGTGCACTCACTATGGTGGCAGTGGCAGCATGGGGTGGAGGTCAGGGCTGCTGGTGTCAATGCTGATGATCACACCTGCAGTGGCAGTACAGCAGTGTGGTGTTGGGCCAGGTGGGTGTGCTCTTGCCAGCAGCAATGGCATGGCAGGGTGCACATGCACCCACACACCGGTGGGAAAGGGAAGGTGAGGTCTGCCCATGCACCCATGTTCTGACAAAGTGATGGTGGGGGGTGACCATGGGTGAGTGTGTTCTGACAAAGTGGCATGGGGGAGGCTGTGGATGGGAAAGGGTGGGGGTGGGGTTGTTCTGCTGGAGTTCTCTGATGGTCAAGCATAATCTGCTAGTGCAGAGGCTGTGATGCAGGCCACTGGGAGGCACCCTGGTTGAGCATGTGAGGCTGTACCATAAGCAGACATGGCCAGGCTGGAACCCCCGTAGAAGTCAGCAGAGAGAAGGATGCTTAGATCAGACTGACTTCATCCCATGGGCAAGACTGCTCTGCCCTGTTCAGGTCTGACAGTTCCCCTAAGGTTAGAGTCTCATAGAGAAACATGGCGAGACTTGGTGGATGCATGTCCCTGGCTCTGCTCCCCTGTAGACGTTCCTGCACCAAACCCTCTAGGCTGCATACAGTCTGGAGTCCTGCCCATAACACCTGTCTAAGCAGCTCTCCCTGTCAGTTCAAGTGTCCCTGGGGGTTGTGGGATCTCCTGCTGTCAGGATTCCAGAAGTCCATGGTGAGAGCGGGCTGCTTCTCACTTGCTGAACTCAAGCCTTCCCCAGGAGTGTTTGAGGCCAGGAACAAGTCCTTATGTACAGTAACCCCATGCAGGATTCCCAGCTTCCTCCCTCTGCAGCTCAGCATCTGTGTCTCTTCATTCACTGTCAATGACTTCTTTCCAAAGGTCTGCTCAGAGTGCGCCAGTCTTGCAAGTCCCTCAGTGGCAGATATCCCTCTTAGCTGTAGCTAGTCAGCCATCTTGCCTTCATCACCTTTTGTATTTTTAATAAAAGCCATCCTAACAGGTGTGAGGTAACATCTGATTGTAGTTTCAATTTGCATTTGCATGATGATTAATGATATTGAGAATGTTTTCATATACCCGTTGGCCGCATGTATGTACCCCTTTGCGATATATCTATTTGAGTCCTTTGCTCGTTTTTAAATTGGGTTATTTTCCTGCTATTGAGTAGTTTGATTGCCTTACATAATTTGGATATTACCCACTTATTAGATGTACAGTTTACAGACATTTTCTCCCATTCTCTAGGTGTCTTCTCATTCTGATAATTGAATATTATGCAGTGCAGAAGCTTTTTAAAGTAGTCTCACTTGTTTATTTTTGCCTTTGTTTTCTGTTTTGGGGATTGTTTCCATAAAAAAGAACATTGCCCAGAATAATGTCAAGTAGCCTTTCCCCTGTGTTTTCTTCTGGGTGTTTTATAGTCTCAGATCTTACATTAAGTCTTTAATACATTTTGAATTGATTTTTATAGGTTGTGAGATAAGAGTCCAATTTCATTCTTCTGCATGTTAATATCTTGTTTTTCTATCACCATTTATTGAAGGGACTGACTTCTTCCCATTGTGTATTATTGACTCTCTTGTAAAATATCAGTTGACTGTAAATACATGACTTTATGTATGTGCTCTCTATTCTGTTCCATTGGTCTATGTGTCCATACCATGCTGTTTTGGTTATTGTAGCTTTGGAGTATACTTTGAAGTCAGTATAAATGAAGTCATTTAATTTCTCCAACTTTGTTCTTTTTTGCTCAAGATTGCTTTGGCTATTCAGGGTATTTCACAATTCTATGTGAATTTAGAAATTGTTGCAAAAATGCCGTTGTATTTGTTTTCTGTGAAGAATGCAATTGGAATTTTGTTAGAGATTGTGTTGCATCTGGCTTTGATAGTATGGAGATTTAAAAAATGTGTTCATTTAGTTTATTTTGCATGTGCAGTAAAATGGTTGCTCAACCCTCAAGAAAGTAAAACCAGTTTTATGTGTGCGAATATCTGCTCCCATCTGAAATCACCCCAAACCACTTCCTTTTGTAACTAGCTTTTCCCAGTGGTGAGTTTGTTAACTGACTTCCCAGAAATAAGAACAGCCAAGGATGTCAGAGGTCCAGAATGGTCAAAGTAATCAGCATCTGAGAAAGTCTGAGCTGGAGCCAGAAAAAGGCAGAGTCGTCTAGTTGGAAACCCCTGATGAAGAGATGAGAGGCCAACCCTGAGTCAGGGTTTCGTATAATCATCTGTGCATGATCTTTGGCAAGCTATGGGCTACCTACCATCCTTAGTTTCCTACCTTTTACATGAAGAGGGAAAATTTTATGTCTTTTTGAGAGCCCATCAGAATCACCTGGTGTACCACCTTCACACAAAAATTAGCCCTTGAATTAGAATTGCCAACACTGAGACCTAGAAACTGTTTTTTAATACTCATAGTTGACATTTATTAGTTATATTTTTCTGCTATTTTGAAAAAAAACTAAGAAGCTTAGCAACTATAGTTTCTAACAAGTTTTCTAGCCCACATTAGGCTAAAATACTTAACAAAGGTCAGATGCTTGAGGCAGATATTATTTGAATTACAAGAAAATAAAATCAATAGCATGTAAAGTGGTATAAATAAAGATTAAACATGGAAGAGAGGGTTAGCATGCTTCTTACTGTGTTCTTTGTATCTCTGGCTTCCGTAGAAGTGCCTAAGTCTCTTTCAGGTGCATAGGGGAAGCCAATCAACAGAACTCTGGAGACTCCACTCAGCTTCAAGCTAAGTAGTTTTTAATTTCAGCTTTTATTTTCAATTCAGGGGTACATGTATAAAATTGTTACAAGGGACCCAAGCAGTGAGCATAGTACCCAATAGGTAGTTTTCAACCTAGACTCCCTTTCCACTTCTTCCTCTAGTAGTCTGCAGTGTCAATTATTCCCATGATTAGGACCATGTGTGCTTGATGTTTAGCTCTTAGTTATAAGTGAGAGCATGCTGTATTTGGTTTTCTGTTCCTTTGTTAATTTGTTTAGGATTATGGCCTTTAGCTCCATCCCTCGTGCTGCAAAGGGCATAATCTTATTTTTTTTTAATCACTGTGTAGTATTCTATACTGTATATGTACCACATTTTCTTTATTGAATCTACCATTGATGAGCACCTAGGTTGTTTCCATGTTTTTGCTATTGTGAATAGTGTGGCAATGAACATACTAGTGCATGAGCCTTGTTGGTATAATAATCTATTTTCCTTTGGGTACATAGCCAATAATGAGATTGCTGGGTCTAAGAACAGCTTTGTTCTGAGTTCTTTGAGAAATCTCCAAACTGCTTTCCACAGTGGCTGACCTAATTTACCTTCTCATCAACAGTATATGTGTTCCTTTTTCTCTGCAACCTCCCCAGCATCTATTGTTTTTTGACTTGTTAATAATAGTCATTCTGACTGGTGTGAGATAGTATCTCATTGTGCTTTTGATTTGCAAGTCTCTGATGATTAGTGATGTTGAGCATTTTGCCATATCTTCGTTAGCTGCATGTATGTCTTCTTTTCGGAAGTGTCCATGTCCTTTGCCCGTTTTTCAATTTTTTTTTCCTGTTGTTTGGTTTATGTTTCTTACAAGTTCTGGATATTAGCTGTTTGTTGGATGCATAGTTTGTGACTATTTTCTCCTATTCTATAGGTTGCCTGTATACTCTGTTGATATTTTATTTTGCTGTGTAGAAGCTCTTTAGTTTAATTAGGTCCCACTTGTCAATTTACAGTTTTGTTGCAATTGCTTTTGGGGACTTAGCCAAAAATTCTTTCCCAGGGCCAATGTCAGGAAGAGTATTTCCTGTTTCCTTGTAGAATTTTTATAGTTTGAGGTCTTATATATACATCTTTAATCCATCTTGAGTTAATTTTTGTAAATGATGAAAGGTAAGAGTATAATTTCATTCTTCTGCATACGGTCAGCCAGTTATCCCAGCACCATTTCTTGAATAGAAGGTCCTTTCCCCATTTTCTTTCTTTGTTATGATTGTCAAATTATGGTTAGGATGAAGTTGGCTTCATAGAATGAGTTATGGAGGTCTTCTACTTCAATTTTTGGGAACATTTTCAGTGGAATTTGGTACCCATTTTTCTTTGTACATACGGTAGAATCCAGCCGTAAATCCATTTGGTCTAGAGTTTCATTTTTTCAGTAGGTTTGAAACTTATTATTATTACTGATACAATTTCAGAGCTCAGTATTGGTCTATTCAGGGTATCAATCTCTTCCTGTTTCAATCTTGAGAGTTTGTATATTTCCAGCAGTGTATCCATTTCCTCTAATTATCTAATTTGCATGTATAGTCTTGTTCATAGTATCTCTGAGGATCTTGTTTATTTCTGTGGTGTCAATTTTAATGTCATCTTTATTATTTCTTACTATATTTATTTGGATCCTCTCTTTTTTTTGTTTGTTAATCTAGCTAGTGTTCTATCAATATTATTCACGTTTGGGAAGAACCAACACTTGGATTTATTGATCTTTTGTATGGATTTTTGCATCACAATT
Organism: Papio anubis; assembly: GCF_008728515.1. NCBI lineage: Eukaryota > Metazoa > Chordata > Mammalia > Primates > Cercopithecidae > Papio > Papio anubis. The sequence goes on along the minus strand of NC_044996.1, from coordinate 9,238,170 downwards.
TCACTAAGTTTTCTTTAATTTTAGTTATTTCTTTTGCTAGCTTTAGAGTTTTTCTTTTTTTCTAGTTCCTTTAGGTGCAAAGATAGATTGTTAATTTGAAATCTTCCTAGTTTCTTAATGAAGATGTTTAGGGCTATAAACTTTCCTCTTAACACTGCTTTGGCTACATCCCCAGTATTTTGGTATGCTGTCTCCTTATTTGCATTAATTCCAAATAAATTTTCATTTTTGCTTTCATTTCTGTGTTCACCAAGGAATTATTAAGAAGCATTTTGTTTAATTTCCATGTGTTCATATAGTTTTGAGAGATCTTCTTGATATTAATTTTCATTGTTATTGCACTGTGGTCTGAAAGTGTACATGATATGATTTCAGTGTTTTTGAATTTTGTGAGAATTGCTTTATGACAAAGCATGTGATTGAACATAGAATGTGTTCCATGTGCAGATGAGAAGAATGTGTATTCTATGGTTATTGGGTGGACTGTTATGTAGATGTCTATTATGTTCAATTGGTCACGTGTCGAGTTAAAGTCCAGAGTTTGTTAGTTTTCTGCCTTGATCATCTCTTTAATGCTGTCAGTAGGATGTCGGAGTCTCCCGCTCTTATTTTGTGATTGTCTAAGTCTTTTTATAGCTCCAAAACAACTTGCTTTGTAAATCTCAGTGCTCTAATGTTGAGCGCATAAATATTTAGGATAGTCAAGTCTTCTTGTTGCATTGCACCATTTATCATTATGTAATGTCCTTCATTGTCCTTCTTAATTTTTATTTATTTAAAGTCTGTTTTATCTGATTTAAGAATAGAGACTCAGACTCCTCCTATTTTTTGTTTCCCATTTGTATGGTACATCTTTCTGCATCCTTTCACTTTGAGCCTGTGTGTCAATACGTGTCAGATGGCTCTCCTGAAGACAACAGATGATTTGGTCTTGTCTTTCTATCCAGCTTGTCACCCTGTGTCTTTCACATGGGGTGTTTAGCCCAGTTAATTTTTGTATATGGTGAAAAGTAAAGATATAATTTCATGCTTCTGTAGATGGCTAGCCAGTTATTCCAGCACCATTTATTGAATAGAGAGTCATTTCCTAATTGCTTGTTTTTGTCAGTTTTGTTGAAGATCGGATGGTTGTAGGTTTGTATTCAAAGTTAGTATTGATTGTGTGACTTTGATCCTGTCAATGTGTTGCTAGCTGTTTGCTATGTGCACTTCATTGTGTCACTGCTTATAGTGCCTGTGGGCTATGTGCTTAAGTGTGTTTTTGTGGTAACAGATGTCATTCTTCCAATTCCATGTTTAGCACTCTGTTAAGGACCTCTTGTAAGGCTGGCCTAGTTGAAACATATCTTCTCCGTATTTGCTTGCCTTAGGATTTTACTTCTTCTTCACTTATGAAGCTTAGTTTGGCGAGATAGGAAATTCTTTTTTTGGAAATTCTTTTCTTTAAGGATGCTAAAAATAGGCCAAAAATCTCTTCGGGCTTGTAAGGCTTCTGCTGAGAGGTCTGTTGCTAGCCTGATAGGGCTTCATCTACATGTAACTTGACCCTTCTCTCTAGCTACCTTTATGATTTTCTCATTTGTGTTTACCTTGGTGAATCTGATGACTATATGCCTCGTGGGTGGTCATCTTGTATAGTACCTAGCCAGGGTTCTCTGCATTCATCAGACCTGCATGCCAAACTGTAACAAGATAAGGGACATTTTCATGGACTATATCCTCAAATATATTTTCCAAGTTGCTTGTTCTGTCTCCTTTTCTCTCAGGAATGTCAATGAGGCATAGATTTCGTCTCTTTACATAGGTATGGACATTGTAATATTAATTCTTCTATAAGCATGAAAGCTCTTTTCATTTATTTGTTTCATCTTCATTTTCTTTCATCAAGGTGTTATACTTTTCAGTTTACATATTTTCATCTCTGATTTTTTTCTAAGCATTTTATTTTTTTCTTGATGCTATTATAAATGGGATTGTTTTCTTGCTTCCTTTTTCAGATGATCAGCTGTTAGTGTGTAGAGACACTACTGATTTTTGTACGTCGATTTCATACCCCGCAAGTTTTCTGAAGTTGTTTGTTAGTTCTAACAGTGTTTTGTGGAAACTTTAGGTTTTGCATATACAAGATCATTTCTCCTGCAGGCAGAGACATTTTTGCCTCTTTTCCAATGGATGCCTTTTCTTTTTCTTGTCTAACTTTTTTGGCTAGGACTTCCATTACTATTTTAAGTAGAAGTGGTGACAGTGTGTTAGGGGACCACAAATATCCAAATTGCCAACTGGTCTGCAACAACCTCAATTCTTGCCTCCTCGGATGAGAGAATTCAAGTGAGCAGCATAAGTCAGAAAAAGAGACCAAGGCAAGTTTCAGAGCAGGAGTGGAAGTTTACTAAAAAGTTTTAGAGCAGAAAAGAAAGGAAAGTACACTTGAAAGACATGCAAGAGGGCACTTTGGAGGTCAACCACCCCATTTAACCTTATCCTAGGACATTATATGCTGGCTTACTTCTGGCGTCTTGCACCCCTTTCCCTTCGTTCTTCTCTAAGGGTGAGCTGCCGCATGTGTGGTGCCCTCTTTACTCTTGGGAGGCGAGCATGTGCAGAGTGTTTAGGAAGTTGTATGCATGCCCACTTGAGGCTTTCTTCCCTTTTCCAGTGGAATGACCCCGGAAGATTATGCTTTGCCATTTTGTCTCTTAATGTGCATGCTCAAGCTCACTTACTGAATTTCTGAGATTTTATTGAAAACTGATTACCAGTTTCAAGTGTTTTTTTTGTTTGTTTTTTTTTTTTTGTTTTTTTTTAAGTGTTTTTATCTGTTTGAGAAATTGCCTTTCCCTGGTGCCTGTGATCAATTATCACTTTAGTGTGACAACTGTAGACCATCAGGAAATTGCCTTCCTCTGGTACTGACTGCCAATTATCTTTTTTTTTTTTTTTTTTTTTTTTTTTTTTTTTTACAGAAGCAGTGTGATAACTGCCAAGCCATCACCTTATGGTCCTGTGACATTCCTGGTGGGTGTAGGAGGGACCTCTCACCTACTTCACTCATGCCTGGCTAGCTATCCATTGTAACAAGTGGGCATTCTTGTCTTTCCTAATCTTAAAAAAAGGCTTTCAACTTTCTGCAATTGAATATGATGTTGTCGGCTTGTGATATATGACCTTTATTTGCTGAGTGTCATCATAAAAGTATGTTGAATTTTTTCCAATGATTTCTCCTCATCTGTTGAGATGATCGTATATTTTTTTGCTTTCATTTTGTTAATATGATGCATCACATTTACTGATTCGTGTATTGTATTAATACGATTGTATTACCATAAAGGAATATCTGAGACTGAGTAATTTATAAAGAAAAGTCCATTTGGCTCATTGCTCTGTGGGTTCTACAAGAAGCTTGCTGCTGGCAGCTATTTGTGGTGAGAGAGGAGGAAGTGTCCAGCTCTTTTCAGCGGCCATTTCTCATGGAAACCTATAGTGAGCACTCACTCACTCACTCCCTTGAGAACAGCACCAAGCCATTCTTGAGGGATCTGTCCCCAGGATCCAAACATCTCCCAGCAGGCCCCACTTCCAACATTTGGAATCAAATCTCAGTAGGAGACTTGGTGGTGCTCAACAAAGCGTATTCAAACCATAGCACATGTATCAAACCAATTTTGCATTCCAGGACATGAAATTCAATAGAAACATATTAAGCAAACAAGAACTACTATAAAATACCTAGGGATTAATTTTAAATAAGTATTCAAAAAATTCACACACAAATGATATTTTTTTGCCAGGAAAAGATAAATATTGCCAATGTACTGCTATTTGACCTCAAACAAGACAGATTAGGAGCCTCCTCAAACAAGGAAACCTTTGACTTGGAGAAGTTAACAGTTGCTTTTAGTTTATGATTGAGACAGATATATGAAGATGCCTTGGCAAATGAAAACAAACATGAAATCCTAATCAATACCTTATATCATAAGATTCCAATTCAAGTAATTTCAAATTTCTAAATGTATCATGCTGTTTTCCTATTCAAAAACAACTCACTTATCAAACAACATGTAAGAATTTGAGCAAGCATTTTTTTTCTTATTTTATTTATTGTTTTCTTTTATTATACTGTAAGTTCCAGGATACATGTGCAGAATGTGCAGGTTTGTTACATAGGTATAGACATGCCATGGTGGTTTGCTGCTCCCATCAGCCTGTAAGCATTCTTAATAGAATTGACTCACATTATTAAATTACTGTTCTTGATAACAAATGATATGTTTAGACTTGTAGTAAAAGCTAATGAAACTCATGGATAAAATGGTAATATAGTCTATTCGAACTCCGCATGGGGTACTCACATACCTGAATACGCATGAGCATCATAGGTCTAAAGGACTACGTCTCAATGAGAAGGGAAGGACATAATCCCTACAACAGCCTGGAGTAGTGCTGACTGGCTGGTTTTGGTCTGCAATAGAAAGCACTTAACTGATGATAATAAAATGTTAAGTGGTTTCATTTTTACATCTCCATACATTGAGATCAGGTATTAATCATTTTGAGAAAACTAAAAAGTCTTTGGGAAATAAGGAAGTCATTAGGTTGAGACAGAAAATACATATAAATAACTTAAGAAATTTATGATAGGCAGTGATAGTCAAAAAATCAATTTTTACTCAATTCTACTTACCATAAAAATTGTATAACTCTCATGCACAAATTGATTAGGTAATGTTCAATATAGAAAGGAAGAAGAGTAAAAACTATTTGGAGAATTATGAAACAGTACATATATTTGGAGTTATGTACATGTTGGTGGAAGAGAAAGCCCTGCTGCAAAAATGATTTTATTCAAATTCTTTGTAGTATTGACATGATGGAAACCCCAATGAGATATTTAGTTAAATTTAAGAAACTATTGCTAACACTGATCTCAGCATAATGAGATGAGAGTATTCAAGGAATGAAAGAAGGACTTCTGCAAGAAAAGAGTCTAAATTGTAGTTTCAAGCTATAATAATTAAGATATCATGTAATGCTCTCTGGTAAGTCTCTGTAGAGCTCAGGAACACAACTAATAGCACCAATAATATTAAATAATTTTGATATCAGAGAGAGGAAAAATTGGAAATCGGAACATGTACTAACATTCATCCCTAATAGTTTAAAATGCTGGATTTCAAGACACATGAATATAAGCCATGAATATAAACACATGAATATAAACTCTATAGGTATCTATAATGTATTGCCATGTGAGAAAATCAAATTGCAGAATGCATATTATAAGATCCAGCTTTGTAAAATGCAATTCTAAACACTATGTCAGTATACATTTATGTTTATGTGTTTATTTAAACACAGAAAAGTCATTCATCATCCATGAAGTTTACTCCTCCTAGCTTCAGATTTCCCAGGCAATAAAAACCCCTATTCTGAGAAATGGTAATAGTATTAAGAGTAATGAAACCAATACAACTAGAATTGACTGAGAGTGACAATGAGTCAGACAATGTGCTGAGTGCTTTTATCTGGTAATTGTCTTAATCATCCCATCAATCTTATGGAAGAGATTCTCCCATTATTGCTAATTTAGAAGTTTGTCTCAAGGATCACAGGTGCCAATACATTTGTATAGACACATAATAAATGATAATACACATTTTTTTCACATAACAATGCACAATTAGGAATTATATTTTTGTATTTTAAAACTAAAATATGGACATATTTACGTATACATATGCATGTGCACATACCCGAGGCTGTACAAGTTGTGAGGAAGTCTAGTTAATGTCAAGGTTGAAATTTAATTTCTGAATTACATTTAAACCAAAAGTTTTCTGGTGATTTGGGATTTCACATGGGTACCTGGTCAGCTCTGGAACATTTGGTGTCAAATTTCCTCTAACCTTGTATCCTGAGAACCTAGATTTCAGAATGAAACTCAAGTACCCCAATGCCCAAAGGACAAGCTACTCACAGATGTGTGCTGCTTGGCATGATATAGTGGCTATCTTTTTATGATAATATAATATATCCAAACTATAAAGGATATTATTTACATGGAAAGTACAATAGTCAAATGAGAAACCTTGAGAATACAAAATATATATTTTTAGGATAATGAACCAAAAGTATAAATTGAGGCATATCAATGTAATCCTTACATTACAGAAATACTTAGAAAGGAAAAAGAAATACAACAAGAAAGAAAGAAATGTAAGGAACTAAGAGTATGCATATCAAGAAAATTTTAGGGTCTATAATTAACACATAAACCTTTATTATGTAGTATAAAAGAAGGGTTTAAATAATAAACACATACCCATACTCTGAATATGAACTTGATATTGTAAAGATGCTGAATGTTCTCAATTTCTTTTATATTTGTAAGGTACTCAGATTAAAATTCCCATGGGAAGTTCTTAGTAATTGAAAAAATAAATGTTAAAACTCTGCAAAATTATACAGGACTAGTGAGAATTAACAAGCTAAGAAAAACACTGAAGGCAAGAGTTTCAGTATCATAAGGTTGTCATTATAAACTGAAACAGACTTGGGTAACTCAAAACAGCACAAATGTATTGTTTCATTTTGTGGATACCACAAATCCAAAATCAAGGTGTTGGCAAGGCCATGCTCCCTCTGACGCCTCTATGGGAGGATCCTTCTTTGCCTCTTCCTGTTTCTCTTAGTCTAGGTATCCTTTGGCTTGTGACTGCAGAACTCCAGTTGCTACCTTCATCTTCCTATCGCTGTCTTCACACTATCTGTGTCTCTGTCAAAATTTTCCTCTTCTTACAAGGACATCAGTCATATTAAATTGTTTTCCAAAATCATGTTATCTGATGAACTCCACTTGAGTTTGAGAGTTGAAGTTTAGAACATAAAATGCCCTAAAGGAATGTCCAAACAATTTTTCCAAGAAGAAAACCAATTTTCAGAGAAACATGTTGGATAATAGTAACACAATTTGTATAAAATGATCCTATTCTTATAAAATAAATTAAAACTAAAGACACATTATGGCATTTTCTATGTATGTATATGAATTATCATCTGTTTTTATTCATGGAGGGAGATTGAGTGGAAGTTTAATATAGATCATGGAAAAGGTGTGGAATGAATTAATTGTTGGAATACGTTACTAATTTTTTTTATATTTCTAAATTATTTCCTTAGGTAAACTGTGAAATGATTACTTCTAATACTAACAATAGTGACAGATACTCAGATTTTTTAAAATGAAGGAAAACAGCCATTCACTTGCTTTGTATGCTTATCATTTACACTCCTGAAACACATACTTCCCTTTTAGAATCAAGAAGGAAATAACTATTTTTAGTAACGATAGTTTTAATAACAAGGTAATGAAATAATTAATACTCATTGAAGGCTTACTCTCAGGCCAAGGAGTGTGCAAATACTTTTGTGTCTATTGTAACAAATCTACAAGTCAAACATGATCATTGATTCCATGTCATGGAGTTGATGTTAGGATTGAATTATTCAATGTATGGAAAATATTTCCATAAATTAAAAAGCTACTTAGATGCACAAAACTTTGTATTAATCATCGCAATTGATTTTACAATTTTGTATTTTAAAATTAAAATATGGATATATTTACATATGCATATGCATGTGCACATACCCAAGGCTGTACAAATTGTGAGGAAGTCTAGTTAATATGAAGGCTGAAATTTAATTTCTGAATTACCTTTCTTTAAACCAAAAGTTTAATGACTCAATGACCATAGAAATATTTAAAAATTAATATGTAGCAGTCTTATTTAGAATTTAGGTGTCACAAACCAAGATATGAATACTGTGCACAATCATTCTCACTAGTTAATGTTGTCTGTGTTGTTATATTATTTCTTTATTCTTATGTTTTCACTTTTTCCAGCTTTAAGGTATAATTAAAAAATGAAAATTGTGTACACTTACAGAGTACATGTTTTGATATATATGTACGTGTTGTAAAACAAGAAATAGAGTTAACATAATCCTCTCACATACTTATCTTTTTGTACTATGCACATTTAAGATCTAGCTTCTTAGCAATTTTCAAATACACAATATATTATTAACAATAGTCATTTTACTATATGATAGTTCTCCAGAATGCATTCCTCCTATTTAATGGAAATATTGTACCCTACAACCAGTATCTCCCTATTTCTCCCACGACAGCCACTGGTAACCACCATTCTACTCTCTGCTTCTATGAGTTCATTTTTATTTTTTATTCTTTTAACTTTTATTTTAGGTTCAGGGGTGCTTGTAAGGTTACAAAGATAAAACTCGTGTCATAGAGGTTTGCTGTACAGATTATTTCATCACTCAGATATTAAGCCCCATGCCTAATAGTTATCTTTTCTGCTTCTCTCCCTCCTACCACCCTCCACCCTCAAGCAGACCCCAGTGTCTTTTGTTTCATTCTTTGTGTTGAAGAGTTCTCATCATTTAGCTTCCACCTATAAGTGAGAACCTGTGGTAGTTTGTTTTCTGTTTCTGGATTAGTTCACTAAGGATAATAGCCTCCAGCTCCATCAATGTTCCTGCAAAAGACATGCTTTTTCTTTTTTATGACTGCATAGTATTCCGTGGTATATATGATTTTCTTTATGTAATCTGATAGTGTCAGGCATTTAGGTTGATTCCATGTCTTTGCTATTGTAAATAGTGCTGCAATCAATATTCGTGTGCATGTGTTTTTATGGAAGAATGAGTTATGTTGCTCTGGGCATATACCCAGTAATGGGATTGCAGGCTCAAATGGTAGTTCTGCTTTTATCTCTTTGAGGAACTGCCATACTGATTTCCACAATGGTTGATCTAATTTACACTCCCACCGACAGTGTATGAGTGTTCCCCTTTCTCCGCAACCTCACTAGCATCTGTTATTTTTTGACTTTTTAATAATAGGCTTTCTGATTGGCATTGTAGTTTTGCATTTCTCTAACGATGAGTGATATTGAGCTTTTTCTCATATGCTTGTTGGCCGCATGTGTGTCTTCTAGTGCTCATTTCCTTTGCCCACTTTTTAATGGGTTTTTCTCTTGTAAATATGTTTAAAGTCCTTAGAGATCCTGGATTTTAGATCTTTGTCAGATGTATAGTTAGCAAACATTTTCTGCCATTCTGTAGGTTCTCTGTTTACTTTGTTGATAGTTTCTTTTGCTATGCCGAAGTTCTTAAGTTTAATTAGATTCCACTTGTCAATTTTTCCTTTTGTTGCTTTTGGCATCTTTGTCATAAAATCTAGGCTTGTTCCTATGTCTAGGATGGTATTGTCTTTTAGGAGGTTTATAGTTTTGGGTTTTACATGTAAGTCTTTAATCCATCCTGAGTTGATTTTTGTATATAGTGTAAGGAAGGGGTCCAGATGAAATCTGCATATGGCTAGCCAGTTATCCCAGCACCATTTATTGAACAGGGAGTCGTTTCCCCATTGCTTGTTTTTGTCAGCTTTTTCAAATATCAGATGATTGTAGGTGTGCGGCCTTATATCTGGACTCTCTATTCAATTCCATTGATCTATGTGTCTGTTTTTATACCAATACCATATGATTTTGGTTACTGTAGCCCTGTAGCATTATTTGAAGTCAGGTACCATGATGCCTCTAGCTTTTTCCTTTTTGTTTAGGATTGCCTTGTCTATTTGGGCTCTTTTTTGGTTTCATATGAATTTTAAAATAGTTTTTTCATAGTTCTGTGAAGAAAATCATTACTAGTTTGATAGGAATAGCATTGAATCTGTAAAGTGCTTTGGGCGGTATAGCCATTTTAATGATATTGATTCTTTCTGTCCATGAGCATGGCATATTTTTCCATTTGTTTGTGTCTTCTCTGATTTATTTGAGCAGTGTTTTGAAATTCTTATTGTAGAGATCTTTCACCTCCCTGGTTAGTGTATTCCTAGGTATATTATTCTTTGGCAATTGTGAATTAGATTGCCTTTCTTATTTGGCTTTCAACTTGGCTGTTGTTGATGTATAGGAATGCTAGTGATTTTTGTACGTTGATTTTGTGTCCTGAAAATGTGCTGAAATTGTTTATCAGCTGAAGGAGCTTTTGGGTCAAGACTGTGGGGTTTTCCAGTATACAATCATGTCGTCTGCAAACAGAAATAGTTTGACTTCCTGTCTTTTTATTTGAATGCCCTTTGTTTCTTTCTCTTGCCTGATTGCTCTGGGTAGAACTTTCAATACTACATTGAATAGGAGTGGTGAGAGAGGGCATCCTTGTATTGTGGCATTTTTCAAGGGGACTGCTTTTAGGTTTTGCCCATTCAGTATGATTTGGTTGTGGGTTTGTCATAGACAGCTCTTATTATTTTGAGGTATGTTCCCGAAATACCTAGTTTATTGAGAGTTTTCGATGTGAGGGATGTTGAATTTCATTGAAAACCATTTCTGAATCTATTGAGATAATCATGTGGATTTTGTCTTTAGTTCTCTTTATGTGAATAATATTTACTGATTTGCATATGTTGAACTAACCTTGCATCCCTGGGATGAAGTCTACTTGATCATGTGGATTATCTTTTTGATGTGCTGCTGGATTCATTTTGCCAGTATTTTGTTCAGGATTTTTCAATCAGTGTCCATAAAGAATTGGCCTGAAGTTTTTTGTTGTATCTCTACCAGATTCGGGTATCAAGATGACACCGGCTTCATAGAATGAGCTGGGAAGGACATCCTTCTCAGTTTTTTGATTAGCTTCTGTGAGAGTGGTACCAGTTCTTTGTACATCTGGTAAAATTCTACCGTGAATCCGTAAGTTACTGGGCTTTTTTTTTTTTTTTTTTTGATTGGTCAGCTATTTATTACTGACTTAATTGTAGAACTCATTATTGGTCTGTTCAGAGAATGGATTGGATTTCTTCCTGGATGAGTCTTGGGAATGTGTATGTGTCCAGGAATTTATCCATCTCCTGTAGGTTTTCTAGTTTGTGTGCATAGAGGTGTTCATAGTAGTTTCTGATTTTTTGGGGGGGTGGGGGGGGGGGTCAATGTTAACATTACCTTTGTCATTTCTCAGTGTGCTTATTTGGATCTTCTCGTTTTTCTTATTAGTCTAGGTAGAGGCTTATATATCTTACTAATTTTATAAAAAAGAAAAAACCAACGATGGTATTTGTTGATCTTTTGAATTTTTTTTTTGGGGGGGGTGGTGGTTCTCGATTTTCATCAGTTCAGCTCTGATCTTGGTTATTTCTTCTGTTAGCTTTGGGGTTTGTTTGCTCTTGGTTCCCTAGTTCTTTTAGTTGTGATATTAGGTTGTGAACTTGAGATCTTTCTAGCTTTTTGATGTGGGAATTTAGTGCCATAAATTTCCCTCTAAACACTGATTTGATTGTGTCCCAGAGATTCTGGTATGTTGTGTCTTTGTTCTCATTAGTTTCAAAAAAGCTTCTTGATTTCTACCTTAATAGTATTATTTACTCAAAAGTCATTAAAGAGGATGTTCTTCAATTTGCATGTAATTTTATGGTTTAGAGCGATTTTCTTAGTATTCACTTCTATTTTTATTGCACGGAGGTAAAAGAGTGTATTTGGTATGATTTTGGTTCTTTTGCATTTGCTGAGGATTTATGTTCAATTATTAAATTATGTGCCATGTGGCCATGAGAAGAATGTATATTCTGTTGTTTTTGGTGGAGAGTTTTGTAGAGGTTTATCAGATCCATTTGGTCAAGTGTTACGTTCAAGTCTTAAATATCTTTGTGAATTTTCTGCCTTGATGATCTGATACTGTCAGTGGAGTGTTGAAGTCTCCCACTTTTATTGTGTGGGAGTCTAAGTCTGTTTGAAGGTCTTCAAGAAGTTGCATTTATGAATGTGGATACTCCTGTATTGGGTTTATATATATTTAGGATTGTTAGGTCTTCTTGCTGAATTGAACCCTTTATTATTATGTAATGCCCTTGTCTTTTTTGATATTTGAATTATTTTTTTTTTTGTCTGAAATTAGGATGGCAACCCCTGTCATTTTCTGTTTTCCATTTGCTTGGCATGTTTTCCTCCATCTCTTTGAGCCTATGAGTGACATTATTTGTGAGATGGGTCTCTTGAAGATAGCATGTCATTGGGTGTTGCTGTACTATCCAGTTTGCCACTCTGTGCCTTTTAAGTGGGGCATTTAGCCCGTTTACATTCAAGATTTGTATTGATATGCGTAGATTTGATCCTGTAACTGTGCTGTTAGCTTGTTAGCTGGTTATTCTGTTGGCTTGTTGACATTCGTCTGTGGTTTGTTTGTTTTTTTAAATTAAGGTTAGCAGTGTTTCCTTTTTATATTTAGTGCTCCTTCTATAATCTCTTGTAAAGCAGGTATGGCAGCAATGAGTTCCCTCAACATTTGATTATCTGAAAAGGATCTTATTTCTCCTTCACTTAGGAAGTTTAGTTTGGCTTGACATAAAAATATTTGTTGAAGATTTTTTTCTTTAAGAATGTTGAATATTGGTCCCCAATCTCTTCTAGCTTCTAGGATTTCAGCTGATAGGTCTGCTGTTAGCCTGATTAGGTTCCTTTTGTAGGTGACCTGCCTTTCTCTCTAGCTGCCTTTAACTTTCTTTCATTTCAACCTTGAAAAATCTGACAACAAGGTGTCTTGGGAATGATCTTCTTGTGTAGAATCTTGCAGGAATTCTCTGTATTTCCTGAATTGGACTGTTGGCCTGTCTAGCCAGGTTTAGGAGGTTTTCATGCATGATATACTGAAAGATGTTTTCCGAGTTGTTTTCTTTCTCTCCTTCCCTTTCAGGAATGCCATGATTCACAGTTTTGGCCTCTTTACATAATCCCATACTTCTTGGAGGTTTTGTACATTCCTTTTTATTCATTGTTCTCTGTTTTGTCCCTCTGTCTCATCTCTGACTACCAGTCTTCGACCTCTGAGATTCTTTCCTTAGCTTGGTTTATTCTGCTGTTAATACTTATGATTGCATTGTGAAATTCTTGTAGTGTGTTATTCATCTCGGTCAGACCTGTTAGATTCTTATACTGGCTATTTTGCCCTCTGGCTCCTGTATCACTTTATTTTGATTTTGATTTTCCTTGGATTGGGTTTTGCCATCCTCCTGAATCTCAATGGTCTTTGTTCTTATCCATATTCCGAATTCTATTTCTGTCATTCCAGCCAGTTTGCTCTGGATAAAAACTCTTGTTGGAGAACTAGTGTGGTTGTCTGGAGGACATAGGAGACCCTGGCAATTTGATTTACCAAAGTTCTTGCATTGGTTCTCTCTCATCTCTGCATTGGGTGATTTTTTACAGTGTAGATTGAGTACAGTCCATAGACTTCTTTTCTGGATGTTTTCACTGGGCCGAGGCTTAGTGCAGGATTTTTACTTGAAGCTGACTTCTTGTCTCTGGTTTTAGTTGGGGGCATGTTAGCAAGGTACTTTTGGTGTTGAAGCTTTGGGGTGTGATCCAGCATGCGGCACTTAACATTAGTCAGTTGGCAGACCCTTGCTCAGTTGTGTCACTGCTCTGTTTCCTCACAGTTGCAGCTGTGTTGCCTCTTAATTCTCTGAAAGTGTAGGTTCCTCTTTCCCTCCAGTGCCAGCTGTAGGTTGTGACTTGTCTCTCCTGGGCTTCCAACTGAAGCTCTGGACTGATCTCAGTGTTTATGTTCCTTCCCCTACTTAGAGGCAGCAGGAGAAGGGACCTCAGTAGTGGTTGTGGCTGAGGGTCTTTTGCTTGCCTGTTGGTGTTCCACCCCAGGGAGGTGCAGATTAGCCAACACTCAGTGCAATCAGCCCAGGATGGAGGTTCTGTGCTGTGGTCCAAAGCCAGGGGTTTCCTGTCTGGTGATGAGCAGTGGGAGATAAACTGGCCTCCTCTCTTTGGATTGACGATAGCTCGTTGGAGGTGTGGATAAAGCACTTAGGGGCTTTGCTCCTTTGTTAGTCTGAGGATAGTAAGGATGGTTACACTGCAGAGGCATTGAGAGAGGTGATTTCAGTTGCTCCTGAAGGCTCTGTATGGGGAGTTGCTGAGTTGTTACTGGCTTTATACCTCTGGCAAGGGGTGGCTAGAGGCCCAGTCCTGGAGGACCTGCCCTGTGAGGAGATATGGGAACGGGCACTCACGGAACAGTCTGGCCACTTTTCTGTTGGGCTGCTGTGGTATGCTGGAGGTCCACTCCAGTCCCTAGTTGCCTCAAATTTTCCAGTACCTGGAGGTTTCACCAGTGAAGGCTTCAAGTAGCAAAGATAACAGCCTGGCCCTCCCTCTGGGAGTTTCATCACAGGGAGGTACAAACCTGTTGCTGGCCCAAACACACCTGTAAGAGGTGGATGGAGACCCCAGTTTGGAGGTCCTGCCCAGTGAGGACAAATGGAATCAGGGAACTTCTTAAAAAAGCAGTCTGATGTCTAGGTGTGGTAGCTCATGCCTGTAATCTCAGTATTTTGGGAGGCTGAGTTGGGCGGATTGCTTGAGCTCAGGAGTTCGAGACCAGCATGAGCAACATGCTGAAACCCCATCTCTACCAAAAATACAAAAAAATTAGCCAGGCGTGGTGGTGCGTGGCTGTAGGCCCAGCTACTCGGGAGGCTGCAGTGGAAGGATTACTTCAGTCCAGGAGGCAGAGGCTCCAGTGAGCCAAGATCATGTCCCTGTACTGCACTCCAGCCTGGATGACAGAGCATGACTTTGTCTCAAAAAAAAAAAAAAAAAGCAGTCTCTCCACATTTTCATAGAGCAGCTGTATCATGCTGGGGGTCTATATTTATTTTTTCATTCACCAATTATTTAATGAGTACCTACTATGTGCCAGGTGCTATAGTTCACACACAGAATACTATCTGTAAACAGTAAAGAATACTTTTCTCTTGGACCTTATTCTCTATTTGGGGGTGGGAGGGTAGAGACAATAAATAAACAACAACAACAACAACAAAACAAAGCCAAATTAGTTTAGAAGATAAGTGTGATATAAAAACCTAAGGAGTCAATCAGAATAAAGAGAATAAGATTGGCATGAGGATGGTGGAAAGGTAGGCTCATAGGTTTTTTAGGACGGCTATATGTGACAACACCTCAAAGAAAGTAATGAAGTTATCAATGACACAGAATTGATTCCCAAAGGTCTGCAAGGTACATTAGCTATTTTGGAGGAAAATATGACATTTAATTTCATTTTTAAAAACGTAAATGAATAGGTTAATAAGGTATGCTTTAAAAGACCATACTGGTATACATTTTAAAGTGTGAAATATATGTTTATCCTTGTTTGATTTATAGATCCACTGAACGACTGATGAACTATACCATTCACCTATTCTAAAAAATATATTTATGTTCAAACAACATTTTGTTTTATAAGGTTCATAAATCTACTAAATCTCATCCATGAACTCTCTGGAATTTTTGCATGATGTATAGAATTTGCCTACTCAGACAATGTGAAATGATGTTTAATTTTAAGTTTGCGGTGTAAACTCATGAATATATTTTATGTTTTATAATGGCATGTGAAAATCATGCCTCTAAAACTTTAAGCAGTGTTAAATACTTTAGTGAGTTTGGTACAAAGAACTAAAGAAAAACTACTGTTTTGAGTTTATACTAACACTTTATAAAGGTAATCCAATTTAGAACTCACAATAGCAATAAAAGATCACTAAGTCATATACTCGTGAAGACTAATTCAGTCTAAATATTTTGAATATGACAAAACTTTACAAGTCATCTACAGGGCAGCTTTGGAGGAGAACACTACATATACACACACACACGACCTGAGACTGAAGAGTCAGTATCAAATGTTTATTTTCTAAAAAAAATTAATGTCATAACAAATAAGTTTAAAAGCCAAATAAGCTTTTATTAGAAATTTGAAATATGAGCTTAATTTGTAGCTTTCAGTGAGATTGTACAAGAAAACCTCCCCAAATTAAGGTCATTATTATAGACATTGGAACACTAATTTTAAAAAGATAACAGTAAATCAAAATTGATGTATTAATGATGCCAGGCAAATATGGTATTTCTGGTGTGTCAGAAAGGCTGGGGAAATGGATTAAAATTACACTAAGTACAATGCACTAAGATGCATGTTGCATGTAGCTGAATTTAAATATATAATAGAGTATTTTAAACCTACATGTATGGCTTTGATGTACTGTTAAGAAACTAAAGAAACCTGCAGGTAATGTGTCAACTATGATCCCAATTTTTGTACAAACAATGATAAAAAATAACCTACCTGACTAGACAGATGCAGGGACATGCATCAGACTATTAATATTGATTACAAAAAGCATGTTGAATGAAACTGATGTGTAGTGGAGAGGGGTTAGTTGCTAAGTTTTTTTTTCATGTTGCAGCTTAGAAATCTTTCTTTGGTTACACTAAGAAAAAGTGACATTGTATTGAACAAATTGACAAAATCTTTAAAAATATTAGCACCAGCTACTCACTTGTTTTCTGACTTGAAACAAGTCACTAATCTTAAGTCTCAAACTTCCCATTCCGTAAAAGAAGGCAATGACTATCTTGTCATAATAAAAGAACAATAATCATAGCAATCATAATGTAGTTAGAAACATTCACTGAACGCTTACTCAAGTGTCACGGAGTGTGGAAATGCCTTAATGGGAATAACCTCTTTTTACCCTCAAAAACATCTGACGCCATAGATATTATTATTCATTCTATGCTGCAGGATTGCCACTAGAATTAAATGAGGCAGGATATGGGGTAAATCATATGTTTGTGAACTAAATAAGTGACTCAGAAACCTAAGTAATTATATTATTTTAGTAAATTTGATTATGTTCTCCAAAAATAACATATAGCAGACCCATTTAGAAGTTACATGCCTAGCTGCAAAGATGTAAGCATTGTAATTCTTATTATGTCTTCCTTCCATCATTCAGAAAAAAAAATATTAACTGTCTATGTGTGAGGCACTGTTTATGTGTGGGATAAATCCCTGAACAAACCAGAGATCTCCACAGTCATGATGGTTTCATTCTGCTGGGAGGAGAAAGACGAGGAAACAAGTTAGACAACTCATCCCAGTTTGCATGGGACTTCTCTGGTTTTAAAACTGAAAAGTTCCACAACCTGGGAAACCCTTACTTCCAAGCAAGCCTAGATGATTGTTCATTCTACAGAAAACATAATGAATAAATGAAAAACCATGCTAGAATGTGATACGTGATATGAGATAAAGAAGCAGGTGAATAAAGCACGGTGGGAGATTGGGAAAGTTAAAGACAAAGATGAGAATGCTGTATTAATTGGAGAGGGCATAATAGGCATGATTGAGTAGTGGACATTGGACCAAAGATCCTTGAGTTTTAAGAGTCAACCCAACTGATAGCTGGGAGGAAGACTCTTCAGAAAGAGCAAGCAGTCATTTCAAAAATCTGAGGGAGACTGTAACGGGGGTGTTTGAGGAACAGCAAAGAGGCCAAGGTGGCTGGAGACCTAAATATCTCTTACGTGTTGTGGTTTCAGGTGACTGACTATGGAAATCTGGAGAATCTGGCAAAAATTCCTCTCTAAAGAGATTAACTGAGGGCCCAGATTTCACAGCAGAGTTCTAGCAGGCAGAGTATGAGGGGTGGGGAGGAAAGTCTAGATGCAAATCAAGTCTATTATCTCCGTTGGTTTTAAAACTACCTGTTGTGACTATGTAAAGTGAGGACTAACGTTAATTTTGCAGTACAAACACATGAATGATATTATCAAAGCATACAGCCCATGAATCTCCCCTTCTCCTCTAAAACAGTCTTAAGCAGGTTGGGCAGACTGAAAATAAAACTAGATAAAGTATTATTTCATCAGTATTACACCACCATTATTTTGAAAAGTTAACCAAATTTAGTATGAATTTACAATTCACAACATTTGAAAGTTTAGAATTATATTTATTAAGAATTACTCAAGTTCTATACAAAAAACCACAAACTTTTTCTAAACAACTAAAAGTAGTTCACAAAAATATATATGTATATCAAAATTTGTTATATTTTCTCAAAATATCTTTGATTTTTCACAAGAGTTAAAGTAAAAACAAAAATGTAATGTTATCTTATTAGGAATTTTTTAAATATAAATTTCAACTGGAAAAGTAGGTAACTCTTAGGTGAGATAATCTTGACTATATTACTCGAGAACTAAAAAAAGGTAATGGAGCATATTTACCACTATAGATACTGATCCCACATTAATTACAACAATGAGTATCATATAAGAATTGACAAAGAATTCTTAAACAGAATTAATCATCTAATAGTGTTGAGTACAGTCATGACTATAAAGCAAAATATAATTAAACACCCAGGCAATGCAAACTAATGCATTTTGCATGGGCAACAAAAAATGAATTTAAAGATATAACACAATAGAATCATACTGAAAAGGTGGATAACCATGATTTGGTGTTAAGTAGGAATGTAAAATCCTAAAATAAATTAAGCTACATGGACATCCATTATGCACTTTTAAATTTGAAAAGAGTCATATTGTGGAATGAGTATTTTAAGATCCCCTTTTTAATATATATTAATAACTCTTATTTGAAAATTATGTACACTATAAAGATTAATTATAAACAGAAGTTTTGAAGAATACTGAAGAGTTTAAACAAATACCAACCCATGACACAGAATACGAAAATCTGATATTATAAAGCTGTTAAATTGTTAAAGATTGCATATATTTTCTATATATAAGAAGCTTGAAAGCCCTATTAAACGTTTTTGAGAATTCGGTAAATTATTATTAAAACTCCATTTGTGATAATGTACTTCTGAGAGTAATCAAGGTAAACCTAAAAAGAAATTGTAGAAAGGATATTCACTATACAAGGAATTGAATTTGTGATTAATTGCCATAAGTATAACAACGTGTTTTGAGCTCAAAAATTGACAGACACCAATAAAATGAAATTGGTTCATTATATTCTGTTTTGTTCATTAGATATTTGGGAAAAACTGTCAGACTATAATCTCATTTGAAATGATACACTCCAGTGCAATCCATCAAGGATTGAAAGTTGAGTTTTCCATCATTAAGCAAAAATATATATGAGATATCCATGATAATATTCTTAAGATCAAAAATATTTGCTGAATAGTGATTCTTCACCATCTGGTTTGGGTGGAAGAGACAAGAATGGCATAAAAATAAAATCTGTGTGTATACATGCTTAATTATTTAGTATATTTTATCTATTATTGTCTGAATGTTTGCATACCTCCCCCAAATCTATATATTGAAATCATAACCCCCAATTTGATGGTTTTTGGCAGTGGGAACAACTTTGGAAGGTAATTAGGTAATGAAGGTGAAACTTTCATGAATAAGATTAGTGCCCTTTTAGTAAGTCAGAAAGCTAGATAGCTCTTTCTGCCATGTGAGAATTCAAGAAGTTGGCAGTCTGCAACATGGAAAAGGGCCCTTAGCAAAATGAGATCATGCCAGCATCATGATCTCAGACTTCCATCCTCCAGAGGCGTAAGAAGTAAGCCACCCAGTCTATGGTACTTTATTATAGTAGCCTAAACTAAGACTCATGTGTCTACCAAAATTAAACTTTGAGATTTTACAGAAAAATTGACGACTATTAAATTGTTCAATTTTTACACCAAAAGTTTCTAGTGAATTTGGTTTTTGGATGGCTTCCAGGATAGCCCTGGAGGAGTTGGCTGTCAAAATCCATCAAACTTGGTACCCAAGGGCTCAATTGCAGAGAAGAGGGGAAAAGATACAGGAATAAATCTTAGGGTAGGGGGATGTTAGATTTGGGTAGGAGTTAGTGTTAGGTGGAGAGTGGGGTTAGACCAGAAAATAATCCATGAAGCAGAGGAGCTTCCTCATTTATATTATGGGGGAGGCAATTATAGCATATATTCATTAGGATGATTTGTTGTGTGATTTAGTGGGCTTCACTTTCTTGTGCCACACAAAACAATATGTACGAAACTGAATCAAGCAATATACAAACAAGATTACACACTAGGACCAAGTGGAATTTTTTTCCAGGAATGCAAAGATGGGTTAACATCTGAAAATAAAACAAAAATAATACAACACATCAATAGAAGAAACGAGAAAGACCATTCATTTCTCAATACACACACACACACACACACAAACACTAGACAAAACCTACCACTCTTTCATGATAAAAATGCCCCCAAAACTAAGAATAGAATAAAACTTACTAAACCAAATAAGGGCCATATATAAAAAACCCACAACTAACATCATACATAATGGTTGAAGACTGAATGCTTTCCCTCAAGTATCAATAG
Organism: Papio anubis; assembly: GCF_008728515.1. Taxonomy (NCBI): domain Eukaryota; kingdom Metazoa; phylum Chordata; class Mammalia; order Primates; family Cercopithecidae; genus Papio; species Papio anubis. Next base: position 9,217,883 of record NC_044996.1, on the reverse strand, counting down.
CAAAGCAAAGATATTCACTTTAATAATTTCTATTAAACATTGTACAGGTAGTTCTAGCTAGGATGATCAGGAAAAATGAATAAATATAAAGGGTCTACGTTGTTAAATAATAAATACAACTATATCTATTCATGAATGAAATAATTGTGAAGTCATCAAAATCTGCAAACTTTATTAGAATTAATAAGTAAATTCAGCAGAGTTGCTGGATATAAAAATATCAATATACAAAAATAAATGTTATTTCCTTATGGTTGCAATGAACAATCCAAGGTGAATTTAAGGATATATAATTCAATCATAATCACATAAAAAAAGAATGAAATACATAGGAATAAATATAAAAAAGAAGTGCAAGATTTATTCACTGAAAATTCCAAAGCATCACTGAAAAAAATTGAAGAAGACCTAAAGGCATAAAAAAATATACCTCTCCTGTTCATGAATCAGAAAATTTAATAATGTTAAGATAGACTACTTCCCAAATTAATTTACAGATTCAATGCAATCTCTATAAAATTCCAACTGCTTGTATTCAAAAATGAAACAGATGATCTTAAAATACATATGGAAGTACAAGGGATGAAGAATAACCAAAACAACCTTGAATAAGAAATATAGAAGAGTCAGACTTTCTGGTTACAAAATTCACTAAAAAGCTATAATAACCAAGACAGGGTGGTGCTGCAGAGAGTTATTCATCGATCTACCAATGAGATAGAATTCAGTGTCCAGAAAGGAAGGCCTACATTGGTAATCAATTGATATTTAACAAGGTAGTATAAAAATTTAATGAGGAAAAAGATATGCTTTCAAACATAGTATGCTGACAAAATTCCATATCAACATACCAAAGAAATATTGGACACTATATCACACCATATATAAAAATTAACTGAAAATGCATTTAAAACTTAAATGTAAGAGCTGAAACTAAAACAGTCTTAGAAAAAGGCGTTGGTATTAACCTTCATGACTATGGTGTAGGCTAGGGTTTCTCTATTTTTTATCTTTTAACTTTTGTGAGTACACAGTAGGAGTATATATTTATGGGGTACATGAGATGATTTGATACAGGCATGAATGGGTAATAATCACATCATGTAAAATGGGGAATCCATTTCCTCAAGCCTTTATCTCATGTTACAAACAATTCAATTATAGCTTTTGTATTATTTTTAAATGGGCAATTATATTATTATTGATTATGGTGACCCTTTTGTGCTATCAAATAGGTTTTATTCATTCTTCCCAACTACCTTTTTTTTTTGTGCTTATTAACCATCCCCACCTTTCTCCCCACATCCTACTACCCTTCCCAGCCTCTGGTAACCATCCTTCTACTCTCTATCTCCATGAGTTAAATTGTTTAGATTTTCAGATCCTACAAATAAGTGAGAACAAGCAATGTTTGTCTTTAAGTGCCTGACTTATTGCACTTAGAGTAATGACTTCAAGTTCCACCTATGTTGTTGCAAATAACAGGATTTCATTATTTTTTATGACTGAATAGCACTCCCTAGTGTATGATTACCACATTTTCTTTATTCATCCATCTGTTGGACATTTGGGTTGCCTTCCAAATGTTAGCTATTGTAAACAGTGCTGCAACAAACACAGGAGTGGAGACATCTCTTCAATATACTAGTTTCTTTTTTTGGTATACATACCCAGCAGTGTGATTGCTGGATCATATGGTGGCTCTATTTCTAGTTTTTTGAGGAACCCACACAATGTTCTCCATAGTTGTACTAATTTACATTCCCACTTACAATATACAAGGGTTCCCTTTTCTCCATATCCTTGCCAGCATTTGTTATTGCCCGTCTTTTGAATATAAGCCATTTTAACTGGGGTGAGATGATATTTCATTGTACTTTTGATTTGCATTTCTCTGATCATCAATGATATTGTGCACCTTTTCATATTCCGATTTGTATGTCTTCTTTTGACAAATGTCTATTCAAATATTTTAACCATTTTTGATGAGATTATTAGATCTTTTTCTACAGGGTTGTTTGAGCTCTTTATATATTCTGGTTATTAATCCCTTGTCAGATGGGTAATTTGCAAATATATTCACCCATTCTGTGGGTTTTCTCTACATTTTCTTGATTTTATCCTTTGCTATGCAAAAGCTTTTAAACTTGATTTGATCCTATTTGTCCACCTTTGCTCTGGTTACCTGTGCTTGTGGGATATTACTCAAGAAATCTTTACCATGACCAATGTAATGGAGAGTTTTTCTGATGTTGTCTTGTAGTTTCACAGTTTGAGGTCTTAGATTTAAGTCTTTAATCCATTTTTATTTTATTTTTGCATGCGGTGAGAGATAGGTGTCTTTTTTCGTTCTTAAACATATGGATATCCAGTTTTCCCTGAACCATTTATTGAAGAGACCATCTTTTCCCCAGTGAATGTTCTGGGAACCTTTATTGAAAATGAGTTCATTGTAGGTGTGTGGATTTGTTTCTGGGTTTTCTATTCTGTTTTACTGGTCTATGTGTTTGTTTTTGTGCAGGTACCATGCTGTTCGGTTGCTATTGCTCTGTAGTGTGGTTTGAAGTCAGGTAATGTAATTCTGCCAGTTTTGTTCTTGTTGCTTGGGATAGCTTTCACTACTCTGGGTCTTTTATGGTTCCATACAAATTTTAGAACTGATTTTTCCATTTCTCTAAAGAGTTCTTTGATACTTTGAGAGGGATTGTATTTAACTGTAGATGGTTTTGTGCCGTATGGATATTTTAACAATACTGATTCTTCTAATCCATGACCATGGAATATTTTCCCATTTTTCCTGTCAACTTCAATTTATTTCATCAACTTCTAATAGTTTTTTATTGAGATCTTTCCTTTCTTTGGTTTAATTAATTCCCAGGTATTTAATTTTATTTGTTGCTATTATGAATGGAATCACTTTATTTCCTTTTGCACCGCTCACTGTTGTGATATAGAAATGCTATTGTTTTTTGTATGTTGATCTTGTATCTGGCTACTTTTGTTTATCAGTTCTAATAGTTGTTTGGAGCAGTCCTTAGGTTTTTTTCAGTATATAAGATGATATCATCTACAAACAAGGATAATTTGACTTTTTTTCCAACTTGAATGCCCCTTATTTCTTTCTCTTGTCTTATTCCTCTAGCTAAGACTTCTAGTACTATGTTGAATAACAGTGGTGAAAGTGGGCATACTTGTCATGTTCCAGATATTAGAGGAAAGGCTTTCAGTTTTTCCCCATTCAGTGTGATATTAGCTGTTTGGCTGTCATGCATGGCTGGAGATAATCATGTAAGTAAAATAATCCAGACCAAAAAAAAAAAAGCAACATTGCATGTTCTTACTTATTTGTGTGATCTACAAAAGAAACGAATTGCATTCATGGACATAGTGTGATCTACAAAAGAAACGAATTGCATCCATGGACATAGAGAGTAGAAGTCTGATTACTAGAGGCTGGGAAGAATAGTAGGGTCTGGGGCAGGAGTTGAGGATAGTTATTGAGTACAAAAAGTAGTTAGAATAAATAAGACCTATGATTTGATAGCACAATAGGGTAAGTATAGTCAATAACTTAATTCTATATTTTAAAATGACTTTAAGAGTATAATTGAATTGTTTGTAAATCAAAGCAGAAATTCTTGAGGGGATTGGTACCTTACTCTCCATCATATGATTATTTCACATTGCATGCCTGTATCAGAACATGCTATGTACCCCACAAATATATACACCTACTATGTATGCAGAAATAAAAAATAAAGAATATTGTTAATATGTCCATACTATACCAAGAAATCCACAGATACAATGCCATCCTTACCAAAATTCTAATGACATTTTTTATAAACATTAAAAAATCCTAAAATTTGTATGGAAACACAAAGGCTCTGAATAGCCAATGCAATTTTGAGTAAGAAGAACAAACCCTTGGTATATCACATTTCTTAAACTACATTACAATGTTACAGTAATAAAAACAGTATTGTACTATCATAAAAATAGACAGACCTATGGAACAGAAGAGATTACAGAAATAAACCCACATATACATAATCACTGACAAAGGCACCAAGAATACATAAGGAGGAGTGAATACATTCTTTAATAATAGTGTTGGGAAAACGGAATATCTACATGCTGAAGAATTAAACTGAACTCTTATCTTATACCACACACAAACATCAATTCAAAATGGATTAAATACTTAAACATAAGACAAAATACCTTAAAACTGCTGCTGGAATAAAACATAGAAAAACATTCTTTTACATTGTTCTTGGCAATGAATTTTTTTAGAAAGACCCTAAAGGCACAAGCAATAAAAGTAAAAGTAAAAAGTGAGATTACATCAAACTGCAAAGCTTCTGCACAGCAAAGGAGATCCACTCACTGAAAATCCACTCACTGAAAAGACAAATTATAGAATAATTGCAAACCATATATCTGATAATGAGTTAATATCAAAAATATATAATGAACTTATCTAACACAATAGCACACACAAAAAAAAACCAGATTAAACAATGGGCAAATAATCTGGGGAGACAATTTTCCAAAGGAGGCATTCAGGTGGCTAAAAAGATAAGTGAAAAGATGCTCAACATCATGAATCATGAGGGAAATGAAGACTAAAACCACAATGAGATATCACCTCATACATGCTCAGACGGCTATTATCAAAAAGACAAAAGATATGTGTTGGTGAGGGTATCAAGTGAAGCATTTTACAATATTGGTGGGAATGCAAATTGGTACAGCCACTATAGAAAAGAATATGTAGATGTATCAAAAAATAGAAACAGAATTACCTATGTCCAGCAATCCCACTTCTGGGCACAGAGTTGTTGGAAATAAAATCATTATCCTGAAGTGATATCCGCACCCCCATGTTCATTGCAGCATTATTCCTAACAGCTAAGATATGAAAACAATGTTATCTAGCTAGCTAGTTAATGGAATGCAACTCAGCCATAATAAGAAAAAAAATACTGCCATTTACAACAACATGGTTAAAACTGGAGTACATTATGCTAAGTAAAAAAGCTAGCCACAGAAAGACAAGTACTATGTAATCTCACTTATGATGTGAATCCTTCAACAGTTAACATCATAGAAGGTGAGAGTAAAATGGTGGTTACGAGAGTCTGGAGGTGAGGACGAAAAAGAGAGGATGTTCGTCAAAGTGTAGAAACTTTCAGTTGCAAGATGAATTAATTCTGGAGATCTAATGTACAGCATTGTAATAACAGTTAATACTGTATTGCATACTTGAAATTTGCTAACATAGTAAATGTTAGTACCTTCACCATATACACACAAAATCATAACTATGTGAGGTTATGTGTTAGCTTGTTTTCAGTAAACGTATCACAATGTCTACATATATCAAATTATCAGGTTGTACACCTTCAATATATACAATTTTTTGTCAATTATACCTCAAAAAGCTGAACAAATATAAGAACAAAAGGATCATATTACAGGAAGGTTTTTAATGTAATAGAACAGATATAATCTCATCTTAAACAAGTATACTCTTCTGTTAAAGATCCTTTGGAATGATCGAGGAAAACACAACACACACACACACACACACACACACACAAACAGACAAGATCATCATACGTACAAAACAAAGCTTAATTTAAAAATATAAACCATGGTGGGTGGGAGGAAGGGTAAGGGGAGGAGAGAGTGGAAGGGAAGGAGGAGAGAGAGAAGCACCCCTAATGAAATGATATTGGGGTATTCCTAAGAGATAATACACGATCTAGTTCTAATGTGACTAGCAAACAACTCCATTCTGAAAATATCCAGGAGCAACTTTCACTGCAGTTTAATATGCTATTAAATTATATCAATGAAGCAGGTAACATTTCTTAAAAATGAATGAGAATTGAATAATTTGTGGGAGAAGATTAGTTTTTCATTTTTCACCATATATGGTTACTTTGTATCACCTATGAGGTTGAAAAAATGTTATGTGTATTATTAGAAAATAAATAAATTTCACTTAAAACCTCAAGAGTTACTTAGAGTTCTCTCTTGCTATGGAATGCTTAATAAGTGATCTAACAAAAGCCTCAAATTTTCTATCCTGGGGAAAAATACCTGATATTAATATCTCTAATTATAATAATTTACACCCATTTGATGCTTATTTACATGACAGATGGAGTACTTGCAGCATGGGCATTATCTTATTAATTCATTACAAGATATTTGAGCTATGCATTCTACTTGTAATTCTACATCTTGGCATTGTCATGAGGTATAAACAAGTCAATGTATATGAAAATACTCGGAGAAACTCAAGAGCCACAGAGAAACACATAACTATATCATTACAGTATTATTTCCATCCTTGACAAAACACATTCTTTCATACCATATTGATTTCCTATTTAGAAGACATATACCTACCTAACAGCATGTAAGTACTTTGAGTAATTCTTCTAGTATCCTCAGATTAATACCTCTAGTCAACTATCAATTTGCTACATGATAGGTATACTGTGATACTGTTTTGTTAGTTAAAAAATAAAGAAAAGAAAAACATTGATGTCAAGAATCCTGGTTATCTATATATCTATCAGAATATATACATGTACATACATGTATATCATTGATTCCATACGTACCTACTTGGTCCCTAACCTGTGCAATATTCTAGATTTGTATATATGTTTAAGCATGAAGAATAATGTGAAAATAGAAGGGACAGACACTTAACATTGGTTAAAACAAAGATATGGAAGCAAACATTTTGGGGGGAGGTCATTAATTTATTTTAACTTTTTTTACTTAATTTGACTAGTTAGGCTAAAAAAACACTAATTATAGTTTTTATTAGAAAATATACATATCTCAGGTAAGAAGGAAGCTAGGCCAATCATTTGCTTTAGGATTTTAAACAAGTAATTGATACTGTAAAAGCTGTGAGATTCATTCATACACAAAAGAAGATAATACACATATTCTTCATTAAAGCTAATAATAACAATAACTAATGACAGTGGTTATACTTGTTTAATTAGGGTTTACTTATACTGACAAGACAAGCAAGTTACATAAAATTATTAAAAGATAAGAATCAACTATTTCAATATTTATTAAAAAAAAACAAGAAATATTTACCAATAAAGAAAAAGTCTTTATAACCTACTATATATCCATGTAGGAGATGGGTGGACTATATATTGTAAAGTGGCTGAGTTTTCTAAACTTTATAATCTAGCTATTATCATTACTAAATACAAATACAATACTGTAGTAAATTGGAGAAAGCAAAATTACTGTTAGTTGCTACTTATATAGGGCTGAAAAAAGTAACTCTGGGATAATAAAGAGTAAGAACTGGTATCTGGCCTACTAAACTCAGGTGATTACTGTGTTTTTGTGGAATGGTGTTTGTTTTATTTCTGTCAAGGCATAACATACACACAGAAAAGTACACAAACCATGTGTGTAGCTCCATGAATCTTTACAAAGTAAGTACACCCTAAGTGAAATTTTAAAACGAAAATTATTTAAACTGTACAATTCAAGCATTTATAATGAGGTGTTGCTGAACAAAGTTAATGTTAACTTGAAATAGTCAGCACATATACTCTTAATTTACAACATATCGGCACAATTCCTTACATGAGCTCACCATTTGAAAAAGCATGAATATTTAGGTCATTTAAATAAGACGATACTCCATATGTAAAAAGGAGAATATATTTACCTGATAGTAACAAAAACAATAGGACTTAAAACAGAAAAAATTATAAGAATTCCTATATTTGCCTTGCTTGCCATGGGTCAGTCATCGCACTCTAGACTTTCATTTTGTCTCACTTAATCCCTACCAGAAGTATTTACTACTCACAGTATATATTCGTATTTCCCATTTATCTAATACATCAAAAGTGCCAAAAATGTAAAACTGTTATTACCTTTTAACCAGCATATACATATTAATACTATCAGAACACTAGAATCCAGGTTCAAGTAATACATTTTGGGTTGCCAGCACTTACCTATCATTATATTGGAGCACAGTCTGCACTCTCATTTAAAATCTATGGTTAATAATCTGTATTAAGACAAATGGCATCAAGGTCCATCAAAAAAGTTTTAATGTAAATTCCCACTAAAGCAGAAATGAACAACCTTGGCCTCAAATACAAGGACGGGGAGGTGAGGCATGAAGTGAGGATTCGTAAGCAATCTGTTGCTATTGTGCTAATTTGCATCACAATGTGGATGTGGTAAATATTTGGTGAGATTATTTCGAGGCACCTGTAATAAAAATACTATTATCCATAGAGACAATTCAAAATAATACAACTTAAAATAAATGGAAGCCAACAATTTAGAAATATATGCAAAAAAGACACAGGTCACAAAAATAGTTTCTATGTAATCTAATCAAATAGAACACACAATTGCAAAAAAAAAAAAAAAAAAAAAAACCGATGGACAACAGAAAACTTAGAAGGTAAGTTAGCAAGCACTAACATTGTAAAAAATACTTTAGCAAGCATATTAAGTGAATTTAAAACTTTATAGTATAAAATAATGGATCACTGGACACATACCTGTAATCATGTATTGGAAGATTCAACACTGTAAAAAATGTCCATTTGCCCGAAAATACTTTACAATTTTAGGTCAAGAATATATGTGGAGAAAAAAATTGTAATTTATTACTACTGGTATTTGGCAAAATATTATTGTAGGTTATGAGCAAAGATAAGATGGTAAAATTAATCAAGCTGATCTCAAAACTAAAGTAATATGTAAAAGTTCTTATACCATCACTAAGGAATAAAGGGGCCTTGTCATAACAGTAAAAATAATTTTAAAAGGTGGGCCAAAGGAACAAATTTGTAAAGAATATTTTTTTTTGGTGGGGGCGGATAATTCTGTATTTGAGGGAATAAGTGGTTAAATATTAGTTTACATGAGACACAAAATTTGAGTTGGAAGGATATACATAAAGTTTTTGAATAGAAAAGCAATTTACTGAATAATATACATATATACATATATAAACATACATATATACATATACACATATATACATATATGTGTATATATACTATAACCTTGTTTTCCTAAGGTGAATAAAAGTGAAAACAAATTCCCCTTGTGTCTATATAAGACTACCGTACATGAAAATGCATAGTAACAAAAAGTATATGTCTGCTTGAACAACAGGAGAATGTGGATACCTATATAAGTGGTTGCTCCTAAAGCATACCGGGAAGTGAGGCTGGAAGTATATTCAGAAGGGGAATGGTGACAAAAATTATCACTTTCTCTGTATCTATTTTAGCAATAACAATTATCTTTTCCTTTTTCTACCAAATATTTAAAAGAGAAAATACATGCAAAAATGTGGGCTGGACACAGTGGCTCACACCTGTAATCCCAGCACTTTGGGAGGCAAAAGTGGGTGGATCACGTGAGGTTGAGACCAGCCTGGCCAATGTGGCAAAACCCCATCTCTACTAGTAATACAAAAAATCAGTTGGGCATGGTGGTGCACGCCTGTAATCTCAGCTACTCGGGAGGCTGAGGCAGGAGAATCGCTCGAACCTGGGTAGGCGGAGGTTGCAGTGAGCCAAGATCGCACCACTGCTCTCCAGCCTGGGTGACAGAGCAAGACTCTGTCTCACACATGCAAATAAAAAAAAAAAAAAAGTGGAAAAAAAAATACTTGGGCAAGGACTTTTTTGTGACATACCAAATGGTATCTAATCACACCAAGTTCAAGTTCACCTCTGTGATGGTTAATACTGAGTGTCAACTTGATTTGATTAAATATACAAATTATTGATCGCAGGCGTATCTGTGAGGGTATTGTCAAAAGAGACTAACATTTGAGTCAGTGGGCTGGGGAAGGCAGATCCACCCTTCATCTGGTGGGCACAATCTAATCAGCTGCCGACGAATATAAAGCAGGCAGAAAAACTTGAAAAAGAGAGACTGGCCTAGCCTCCCAGCCTACATCTTTCTCCCACGCTGGACACTTCCTGTCCTCGAACATCCAACTCCAGGTTCTTCAGTTTTCGGACTCAGACTGGCTCTCCTTGCTCCTCAGCTTACAGACAGCCTATTGTGGGACCTCACAATCGTGTTAGGTAATACTTTATAAACTCCCCTTTATATTTATAAAGATATCCTTCCTGTTAATTCTGTCCCTCTAGAGAACCCTGAGTAATACAACCTCATATGTATACACAAATGAATATTCACTTAATAAGAACAAAAGCAGCATATCATAATTACATATTGCTTATATAAGGTCAGGCGCTTTGTCTATTTACATAAGTTTTCAAATTTTCTATTAACAAAAGTCATGAAATAGTAATATTAAGTAGGACTACTTTTACTACATTAAAATTTTTGCAGAAATAAGGTGAGGCAGCTGATATCACAAATACAATGAATTATAATAGACAAATTTGATGGATTACACAGATAATAGCTTAACAGCTAAGAATTCACATTAATTAATAGCAAGATTGGCTCTACATTAATCCATTTTCACACTGCTATAAAGAACTACCTGAGACTGGGTAATTTATGAATCAAAGAGTTTTGATGGGCTCACAGTTCCCCAGGCTTAACAGGAAGTCTGTCTGGGAGGCCTTAGAAAACTTACAATCATGGCAGAAGAAGAACAGGAATCAAGCACTTTCTTCACATGGTTGGAGGAGAGAGAGAGAGGGGGCAAGTGCCACAAACTTTGATACCAGATCTCATGAAAACTCACTATCATGAGAACTGCAAGGGGGAAGTCCGAACCCATGATTCAATCACCTCCCACCTGGCCCTTCCCCCAACTCATGGGGATTGTAATTCTAGATGAGATTTGGGTGGGGACAAAGAGGCAAACTATATGAGGCTGCCAACTAGAGCCCAAATACTCAGCAGGAGCTGGATGTTAGAATTCTCTCTGATAACAAGTAATTACCTTTTAATATGGCTATACATTTTTAACACAATAAAGTCCCTAAACAATTTATGCTTTCAATGACTACACGCACAACAGTGAAAGAGCTAGCCTCAAATTGTATACCAACATACTGACCTATGCATCAGATTTCAGACAGTATTAAACAAGACAGTGCTGTCTGACTTCTGAGACATGGCAAAAAAATTAGCACTCATAACAAAATAAATCAAGATGACATTCTTTTAATATCACCATGTATCAAACATGTATTTTAATACTCTCTGTAGAAACCTAGAGAATTAGAGAAAGTTAGGTTAATGTTGAACTCCAGAAGTAACAGCTCAGGTTAATAAACAGAATCCCAGATAATCAAAAGTAGTGAGAAATTTTCAATTCTGGATGGTAACAATAAGCAGTTTTGCAAATTCACTCTCTAGGGCGTGGTCAAAACCAAGAGTGGATAGCAGAGCAAGATGGTGAAATAGAAGCGTACACTCTTTGTAACCCTCCAGAAACACCAAGTTTTAACAACTATCTGCACCCAAAAAACGACTCTCAGAAGAACCTGAGCAATTGTGAGCAATCACAATCACAGTACCTAGTTTTAACTTCATATAATTTAAAAAGGCATTGAAGAGGGTCAGAGAGACTGTCTTGAATCAGTGATACCCCCCTCCCCCATGCCCTTGGCAGCAACCCTGCAGTCTGGAGAGTCTGTGCATTTGGAGAAGGGACAGCGTAGTCACTGAGGGGATTTAGCATTGAAATGAGTGCTACCCTGTCATAGCAGAGAGCAAAGCCGTAGCAGGGCTCAGCCACTGACCACATCCAGAAGCAACATTTGGACTAGACCTAGCCAGAGGGGAATTGCCCATCCCATTGGTCCAAACTTGAGTTTCTTGGCAAGCCTTGCCACTGCAGACCAAAGTGCTCTGGGGTCCTACGTACACTTGAAGGGCAGTCTAGGACACAGGGACTGCAATTCCTGGGCAACTCCTAGTGCTGGGATGGACTTAGAGCCAGAGGATGAAGACTGGGGTGGCAAGTAACCTAGGGAGACACTAGCCAGGGCAGCTAAAGCAGTGCTTGCACCAATCCTCCCTCAACTCCAGGCAGTGCCGTTCACAGCAGTGAAAGTGTCTCCTTCTTTCTGCTTAATGGGAGGAGGGAAAAGGGTAAAGAGAACTATGTCTTGCATCTTGGATACCAGCTCAGGCACAGTAGGATAGGGCACCAGGCACAGTTATGAGGCCCCCATTTTAGGACCTAGCTCCGAGATGACATTTCTAGACACATTTTGGGCCCAAAAGGAATGACTCAGTACGGGCAGGATTCATCACCTGCTGACTAAAGAGCCCCTGGGTCCTACATAAGCAGCAGTGATACCTCGGGAGTATGCCATGGACAATGGGCTCTGAGATGTGCTGACTCTAAGTGTGACTCAGCACATTCCCAGCTATGGTGGCTACAGGGAAAGACCCCTTCTGTTTTAGAAAAGCAGAGGGAAAAGTAAAGGGGACTTTGTCTTTCACCTTAGGTTCCAGCTTGGCTGCAGTGCTGTAGAGCAACAAGCAGGCCCTTGGGATCCCCAAGTTGAGGCCTAAGCTCTTGGACAGCATTCCTGGACATGCCCTGGGCCAGAAGAGAGCCCACTTCCCTGAAGGGTGAGTCTCAGACCTGGGAGAATTCACACAAGCTGACCAAAGAGCCCTTAGGTTTTAAGTGAACATGAGAGATGGCTCAGCAGAATTCCCCCATGGGCCAGTGGTGGTGGTGCCCACAGGGACAGGCTCCTCTGCTTGTGAAAAGGGGAAAGAAGAATGGGAAGGACTTTATACTGTGCTTTGCTTGCCAGTGTAGCTGTAGCAGAGTAGGATATCAGGCAAATTTCTAAGTTTTTGACTCTAAACCCTGTTTCCCAGACAGCATCTCTCGACCTGCCCAGGGCCTGGGAGAACTCACTGCCCTAAAGGGAAGGACACCAACATGGGTGACTTTGCCACCTACCGATTTGAGAGCCCTACAACCTTGAGTAAACATAAGTCAATGGACCTTGGGCAAGATCCAGTGCTGTGCTGGCTTCAGTTCTAACCCAGTGAAGTCCCAGTAGAGGGAAACACAGGAGTACTTGTGTCACTGCATCCTCAGTTCCAGATGGCTCATCAGAGAGAAAGAGAGAGAGAGAGAGAGAGAGAGAGACTCTGTTACAGAGAAAGTAAGGGACAATAATAAGAGTCTCTGTCTGGGTATCCAAAGAATTGTTGCAGATCATATAAAAGGCCACCAAGGTTATGTCTCTATGAGTCTGCAAAAAATACTGTAATATTGGACTTGGGATCCAGTTGTCTTCAAATGTATATTTACCTGGCCCTGGAGCACATAGCTATATAAGCCAAATATTGTTAGAGATAAAGAGAGAGATAGACCACAATACAAAAATAGCTAGAGACTGTAAACCAAACTTTCAGAAATGGACAGATCTCCCAAACAGAATCTCAACAAAGAAACATCAGACTTTATCTGCACTATAGAACAAATGGACCTAGTAGATATTTACAGAACATTTCACCCAATGACTGTAGAATACACATTCATTTCTTCAACACAATGATCATTCTCAAGGACAGATCATATGTTAGGTCATAAAACAAATCTGAAAGCATTCGAAAGAATTAAAATAATATCAATCATCTTCTCTGAACACAACAGAATAAAACTAAAAAATGCAAAGAGAAGTTTTTGAAACTATACAAATACATAGAAATTAAAAAATATGCACCGGAATGACCAGTGAGTCAATGAAGAGATTAAGAGAAAAATTGAAAAATCTATATAGAGACACAACATATCAAATCCTATGGTATTCAATGAAAACAGTAGTAAAAGGGAATTTTATAGATATAAGAGCCTATGTGAAAAAATAACAAAAACTTTAAACAAAAAAAACTGACAGTGCACCTTAAAGAATCAGAAAAGTAAGAACAAACAAAACCCAAAATCAGTTAAAAAAAAGAAATACTATCAAAGCATAAATCAATAAAATGGAAATGAAAAAATACAATACAAAAGATAAATGAAAACTAAAGTTGGTTTTTTGAAAAGTTAAACAACACTAACAAACTTTTAGCCAGACTAAGAAAAAAAGAGAGAAGGTCCAAATTAATACAGTCAGACATAAAAAAAAATGAGCCATTGCAACTGATAGTGCAGAAATTCAAAAGATAGTTAGTGGCTACTATGAGCAACTATGTGCTAATAAATTGGAAAATCTAGAGGAAATGGATAAATTCCTAGACACATAAAGCCTACCCAGACTGAAACAGGAAGAAATCCAAAACCTGAACAGACCAATAGCAGGTAATGAAATTGAAACCATCATAAAAAGTCTCCCAGTAAATGAAAGCCTGGGACCCGACGGCTTAACTGCTAAATTCTACCAAGCCTTTAAAGAAGTATTGATATCAATCCTCCTTAATCTAGTAGAAACAATAGAAGAAAAAAATACCTCTGAATTTATTCTATGAAATCAGAATTATCCTGATAATTCAAGATAGCCAAAGACACATTAAAAAAAAGAACACTACAGGCCAGTATCTTTAATAAATATTTATGCAAAAATCCTCAACAAAATACTAGCAAACCAAATTAAAAAATACATTACAAAGATCATTCATCACGACCAACTGAGATTTATCCCAGGGATGTAAGGATGGTTCCAAATATGCAAATCAATGTCATAGATTATATCAAGAGAATGAAGGACAAAAACCATATGATCATTCCAATTAATGTTGAAAAAGCATTTAATAAAATTCAACATCCCTTCACACACAAAAAAATGGATATGGAAGGAATATATATCAAAATAACAAAAACCATATATGACAGGCTCCCTATTAGTAGTATGCTGAATGGGAAAATTGAAAGGCTTTCCTCCAAGACCTGGAACATGACAAACATGCCAACTTTCATGTATTCCACATAGTACTGGAAGTGGTGACTAGAGCAATCAGACAAGAGAAAGATATAATGGGTATTTAAATTGAAAGGGAAGAAGTCAAATTATCCTTGTTAGCAAGTGATATGATTTTGTATTTGGAAAAATCTAAAAACTCTAAAAAAAAAAAAAACCTATTACAACTGTTAAATAAATTCAACAAAGTTGCCAGATTCAAGATCAACATACAAAAATCAGTAGCATTTCTACATGCCAACAGTGAAGAATCTGAAAAAGAAATAAGAAAGTAATCCCATTTACAATAGTCACACACAATATGATATTCCCAGAAATTAACCCAAAAAGTGAGAGATCCTCATAATGAAAACTATAAATCACTGATAAAAGAAATTTAAGAGGACACCAAAAAAAAAAAAAAAAAAAAACACAAGAAACAAAAAACAGACAAATATTCCATGGTCATGGATTAGAATAATAGTGTTAAAATGTTGATACTACCAAAAGCAATCCACAGATTCAATGCAATCTGTATCAAAATACCAATGACATTCTGCACAGCAATTTAAAAACCAATTCTAAAATTTATATGGAATCACAAAAGACCCAGAAAGGTCAAAGCTATCTTAAGCAAAAAGAACTGGAAAAATCATATTACCTGACTTCAAATTATACTACAAAACTATAGTAATCAAAACTGCATGGCAGTGACATAAAAATAGACAAATAGACCAATGGCAAATGAACAACCCAGAAACAAATCCACCCACCCTCAGTGACCTCATTTTTAACCAAGTTGCCAAGAACATACCTTGGAGAAAGAACAGTCTCTTCAATAAATAGTGCTGAGAAAACTGGATCCATATGCAGAAGAATGAGGCTAGAATCAATCTCTTACCATATACAAAAATCAAATCAAAATTTATTAAAGACTTAAATTTAAGATCTCAAACTATGAGTCTACTAGAAGAAAACATTGGGAAAACTCTCTAGGACATTGATCTGAGCAAAAATTTCTTAAGTCATAACTCCCAAGCATAGAAAGCCAAAGAAAAAGCTGGACAAGTGAGATTACATAGAGTTAGAAGGTTTCTGCACAGTGAAGAAAACATTCAACAAAGTGATGATACAACCCGCCAAATCAGGGAAAATATTTATAAACTACCAATTTGACAAGGGATTAATAACCAGAATATATAAGGAGCTCAAACAATTCTATAGGAAAAGATCTAAATGGACAAAAGATTTAAAAAGACATTTCTCAAAAGTAGACATACAAATGACAAACAGGTATATGAAAAGGCACTCAAAATCACTGATCTTCAGAGAAATGCAAATCTAAGCTATAGTGAGATATCATCTCACCTCAGTTAAAATGGCTTATATACAAAAGGCAGGCAATAAAAATGCTGATGAGGATATGAAGAAAATGAACCCTCATATACTGTTGATAAGAATGTAAATTAATACAACCATTATGAAGAACTGTCTGGAGCATCCTTAAATACCTAAAAATAGAGCTACCTTATGATCTGTCAATCCTACTGCTGGGTATATGCTCCAAAGAAGGGAATATAATATACCAAAGATCTATCTGAACTCCTACGTTTCTTGTGGCACTGTTTAGAATAGTCAAGATTTGGAAGCAACCTAAATGTCTGATATAGTTTGGCTGTGTCTCCACACAAATTTCATCTTGAATTCCCATATGTTGTGGGAGGAACCCAGTGGGAGGTAATTGAATCATGGGGCAAGTCTTTCCCATGCTGTTCTCATGATAGTGAATAAGTCTCATGAGATCTGATGGCTTTAAACAAAGGAGTTCCCTACCAAGCTCTCTCTTTGCCTGCCACCATTCATGTAAGATGTGACTTGCTCCTCCATGCCTTCCACCATGACTATGAGGCTTCCCCAGCCACGTGGAACTGTAAGTCAATTTCTGTTTCTTCTATAAACTTTCCAATCTTAGGTATGTCTTTTCCAGCAGTGGGAAAATAGACTCATATGTAAATTGGCACCAGTAGAGCAAAGCATTGCTGAAAACATATGCAAAAATGTGGAAGTGACTTTGGAACTGGGTAACAGGGAGAGGTTGGAACAGTTTGGAGGGCTCAGAAGACAGGAAAATGTGGGAAAGTTTGGAACTTCCCAGAGACTTGTTGAATGACTTTGACAAAAACACTGATAGCGATATAAACAATAAAGTCCAGGCTGAGGTGGTCTCAGAGATGAGGAACGTGTTGAGAACTGGAGCAAAGGTGACTTGTGTTATATTTTAGCAAAGAGACTGATGGCATTTTGCCCCTGCCCTAGAGATGTGTGGAACTTTGAACTTGAAAAAGATTATTTAGGGTATCTTGCAGAAGACATTTCTAAGCAGCAAAGCATTCAAGAGGTAACTTGGGTGCTGTTATGGGTGCTGAAAAAAGCATTCAGTTTTATAAGGGAAGCAGAGCATAAAGGTACAGAAAATTTGCAGCCTGACAATGTGATAGAAAAGAAAATCCCATTTTCTGAGGAGAAATTCAAGCCAAGCTGGATGCAGAAATTTGCGTAAGTAGCAAGGGCTGAATATTAATCCCCAAGACAATGGGGAAAATGTCTCCAGGACATTTCAGAGATCTTCAGGGCAGCCCCCTGCTCCCTCTGCCATCACAGGCCTAGAGGCCTAGGAATAAAAAGTGGTTTTTGTGAGCCAGGCCAAGAGTCCCCATGCTATGTGCAGCCTAGGGACTCAGTGCCCTAAGTCTTAGCTGCTCCAGCCATGACTAAAAGGGGCCAATATAGAGCTCAGGCTGTGGCTTCGGAGGTTGCAAGCCTCAAGCCTTGGCAGCTTTCATGTGGTGCTGAGCCTGCAAATGGAATAAAGTCAAGAATTGATGTTTGGGAAACGGGGGTTGCAAGCCTCAAGCCTTGGCAGCTTTCATGTGGTGTTGAGCCTGCAAATGCACTAAAGTCAAGAATTGATGTTTGGGAACCTCTGCCTAGATTTCAGAAGATGTATGGAAATGCTTGAATATCTAGGCAGAAGTTTGCCGAAGGGGCAAGGTTCTCATAGAGGAACTCTGCTGAGCAGTGCAGAAGGGAAATGTGGGGTTGGAGCACCCACATAGAGTCTGTACTGGGGAGCTGCCTAATGGAGCTGTGAGAAGAGGGCCACCATACTCCAGACCCATAATGATAGATCCACTGACAGCTTGCACTGTGTACCTGGAAAAGTGGCAGACGGTTAATGCCAGCCTGTGAAAGCAGCCAGAAAGAAGGCTGTAGCCTGCAAAGTCGCAGGGGCAGAGCTGCCAAAGACCATGGAAACACCTCTTTCATCACCGTGACCTAGACATTAGACATGGAGTTAAAGGAGATCATTTTGAAGCTTTAAGATTTGACTGCCCCACTGGATTTCAGACTTGCATGGGCCCTGTAGCTCCTCTGTTTTATTAGATATGAGTTCTAAATTTCTCTTCAAAGAATCAATATGTCAGTATGTTCAATTCTTTGCCTTCTGCCTTTAAACTTAACTTCCTCATAAAGCAACCTTCTTTGATCACCTGCTCTACCCTGACTCATTCCAGTTACCTGCTCCACCCTTACCTGCTCCACCCTGACTTCCACCAAACCACTCACTCCATCACCTTTTAAATTAGCCAATCAGAATTAGTTTAGCCTGTGTGGTCTAACCCTAGCTAATAGGGGAATGACAGAGCAGCAGGGGCCCATGCCTCAGGGATAAGAACTCCTCCCCCTCCTTTGTCCAAGTGTGCACTCACCATCGCTCCATCTATAAGGCGCACCCTTCTATAGAAGTACATTGCCTTGCTGAGAATTAGAAAGAAAATTTTACATTCGTGTACTATTTCTTTTGCAGCACTGAAACTTTATAACAATTTAGGGGGCTCACCCATGATGACATTCCCCTCCAAGGGTGGTCTCTGGTTCTCTCTTGTGAGGAGGTGTGCCCCGCCTCCTTATGGCAGCCTCTAGGGTGAGAAATCATGACCCACCCAGTGCGAGGAATAACCCGAACTCTCAGCAATGTGAAAAGAAACTGGCCAGCAAACTAGGGTAAAGGATCCTCACATACTGCGGCGACAACTCTGTGCACAGACCAAGGAAGGAGAAGCCGCGGGAACCAGTGAAGTACTTCCTTGGTGGTCAGATTCTGAAGGGCTGAATGTGTGTGTGCATGAATGATCACAAACAAGCCTGCTTGCGGTGTTGTTCATGTGGGTGGTGACAAGTCCTACTGCTGGATGGAGAGAATGGGTCCTCTCTGTGAGTGGGCAGTGTGCAAAGGACTCTCAGAGGGGGAAAGGGGGGAAACAGGTCAACCTTCCAGGACAGGCAAGGCAAGACACCCCTGGTTTGGGGGGTTGAGCCTTCCGCTAATTTCAAGTGTTGAACTTCACACAAATCCCCCCTTTTCTTTCTTCTTGGGAGTAGCTCAACTCCTGCCGGTCCCAACTCTAGGGAAAGGTGAAGGAGAGGGGAGAACAAGCAGCATAAGTGGCTGGCAGAGGCAGGGAAAGACCAGCAGAGAGGAAGGAGGGAGAGGGAGGGGAGAGGAGGGAGAGGGAGAGAGAGAGAGACAGAGAGAGAGAGCGAGCGAGCAAGAGAGAGAGATACAGAGACACAAAGAGGGAGTCAGAGAGAGATAGAAAGTCAAAGAGAGAAAGAGAGAGAAGTAATAAAGACAAAATGGTGTACCCCATTCCTTTAAAAGCCAGGGTAAATTTAAAACCTATAATTGATTATTGAAGGTCTTCTCCATGAGCCTATAACACTCCAATACCACCCTGTTGTCAGCGTAAACAAGGGCATAGCCCAAGAGCACTGAGGCCACTGACAACCCATAGCCTTCCTAATCAAAAATCCTTAACCCAGTAACCTGTGGCTGGCCCAAATACATTCAATCTGTAATGACAACTGCTTTGCCAACAGAAGAAAGTATGAGGCGATTTTGTTAAAAAAAAAAAGATGATTCAACATTAACCACTCAAAATTCCCTTAACCCAGCAGGTTTCCTAACAGGGGATCTAAATCTTAATTAATTACTATACAAAGGTCCCACCATATCTAGGAGGAACTCCCTTCAGGACAGGACAATAGATTGTTCCTCCTGGGTGATTGAGGAAAAAGGCACAATTCAGTAACTGATAGGGAAACTCTTGTAGAAGCAGAGTTAGGAAAATTGCCTAATAATTGGTCTACTCAAATGGGGGAGCTCAGCCAAGCTTTAAGTATTTACACAACCAGGAGGGAACCATCTATACCAATTCTAAGTTAATTTGGACTAAAGAATGTCTCATTAATAGCAAAGGATAATTGAAATCCCAAACTTACAAGGTTTTCAACAAAAGTAAAGTTTGCTAAAAGTGAACAGTGTAACATGTATTATCCTAACTTCTAATCTTGTGGCCTTAGGCAGTCTAGCCCACAGACATGAAGGAAGTTCGCTTTGGAGAAGAATGGAAAGAAAAGGCAGGGGGAGGGGAAGAATGTATATAAAAAGAATGTTATATGGTAAATTCTTGTCCTAAAATAAATTAACTGGTTGTTTAAAGAAAGGGATGTTTGCACCAAGTCAGAAGGTTGACGTATGTCAAAGATTGTGAAAGTCGTAGAAAAAAAAAAGTTATCAAAGGGAATTTATGCAAGAAATATTGTATAATTTAAAAGGAATTAGGCCTCCTGAATGTAAAACTGTTGAAGAAACAGTTTATGTGCAAGGTGTGCAAGGAAAGTAAAATATACTTTTGGTAAAAGGATTATAAGGCAGCATAAAAATATGAATTTTTTACCTACATCAAAAGTTAAAAAATTTGTTTTAAAGGTTAAAGCAAGTTTTAAAATGTTAATTGTAAAAGAAATTCTGTGTGTAAACATGTTGTTAAAGGGGTGTCGTCCAGTCTTTCTGTGAACTGGACATTAAAATAAAAGCACAACAGGTTTCTCTTAAAGCACTATCCTGCTCTTTAACAAAAATTATAAAACGTTAAAAAGTGTCTATAAAAATCTTACCTTATGGTCGCACGTTAAAATTGGATAAATATGTCTACAAGGTTTTATTAAAATTGAGTTTAACATTAATAACATACTCATATAAAGGTGAAATTTAGCTTCTCTGGTATAAAAATCATACAGGAAACACTGTCAAATATGAAATGGTGTTTGGCTTTCTTTGGTCTAAAAACTGATAAAAATAGGTGCTAAACGAAATTTCTCGGTAAGAAGGCACCAAGGACTATAGAGTTGACTGCTGATGTCCCCACATTTAAAACAAAAGATCAATTTCTTAGAAATTATATACTTGGTTTATCTTCTACTTTTCTTTCCCTCAAAACTAAAAGTCTTTTAGCACATGTACCACCCCTAGAATTTCTGGTAAACCAGCACCAGCCTGAAGATCACGTTCTCATCAAAGGGTGGAAAGAAGGAAAACTCAAGCCAGCCTGGGAAGGACCCTACTTTGTGCTGCTAACCACCACTGTTCATACCGTGGAAAGGGAATGGACCCATCACACCTGAGTCAAGAAAGCACCACCCCCTCCAGAGTCGTGGGCCATAGTCCCAGGGAAAAACCCCACCAAATTAAAGCTAAGAAAATTTTAACTCTCTTTCATCTATTCTATTACTCTTTCTTCTTTCCTTGCTCTATTGCTGACCATCTAGTTATTAACATAACCAAGTCAATTTCACCTCAAACTATTGGATTTGATGCTTGCCTTGTTATTGTCATGCGCGTCCGTGTGAAGACACAAAACCAAACAGGCTTTGTGTGAGCAACATGGCTGTTTATTTCACCTGGGTGCAGGCGGGCTGAGTCCGAAAAGAGAGTCAGCGAAGGGAGATAAGGGTGGGGGCGTTTTATAGGGTTTGGGTAGGTAAAGGAAAATTACAGTCAAAGGAGGATTGCTCTCTGGTGGGCAGGAGTGGGGGTCACAAGGTGCTCAGTGGGGGAGCTTTTTGAGCCAAGATGAGCCAGGAAAAGGAATTTCACAAGATAATATCATCGCTTAAGACAAGGACCAACCATTTTCACTTCTTTTGTGGTAGAATGTCATCAATTAATGCGAGGCAGGGCATTTGCACTTCTTTTGTGATTCTTCAGTTACTTCAGGCCATCTGGGCATATACATGCAAGTCACAGGGGATGCAATGGCTTGGCTTGGGCTCAGAGGCCTTACAGTTATACCCTGTGGGGACTTGCCAAGTCAAAGACAGCTCTCTACTTCAGAAAAGTACCTCTGTCCCTCCTGACTCTCCTCAGATTGGGCATTAGTAAATTGGGACCATTTAATCCAGAGAGATTTCAATAAAGACTCCAGTGTCAACCAGGAGTCTTGTCCCCCAATGCAGAGCTTTTATGCTGTAGTTGGTCCAACATTCTGTGGACCACAAAAGAGCAAGGATGGACTGCCCCGATTGGTTTTTGTAATTTCCTAAAACCATACATTCATTTTACTAGAGGGACAGATGCCCCCCAACTCCCTGCCCCCAAAGAACTATCAGCTAAACCAGTGCAATCCTATACAGGTTATTATCTCGAATCCTCAAAGTTCTTCTCCTTTTCTTCCCTTCTTTAAGCTGGTTTTATGATATGGGGGCTGAGGTTTCAGGGACAGACCCTATTAGATTCTTTGAAATGCATTTCTTTGATCCCCTGCCACCTCCACCTTCCTCTAAGCCTTCTTCTAAAACCTCGCACAATGGAATAACTGCTCCTCCTCCATCTAACCACAAGAATGAGATAGCTATCACAGAAGTTAAAGACTTAAAACAAACTTTGGCAATTAAGACAGGATACCAAGATACAAATGCCTGGTTGGAATGGATCAAATATTCCATCTGCATGTTAAACAAAAGCAATTGTTATGCTTGTGTGCACGGCAGGCCAGAGGCCCAGACTGTCTCCTTTCCACTAGGGTGGTCCTCCAGTTGACTGGGCGTGAGCTGCATAGTAGCTCTTTTCCAGGATTCTACAGCCTAGAGTAACAAGTGGTGTCATGCACTCTCTCTGCTATATCCTGAAATCTGGCACCCTGTGGGTCAGCCCCAGAGGGCCATCCAGCTTCTGTCTCCCAACACTAAGTTCACTTCCAATCTCTCATGACAGGGAGGAAACTTAGCATTCCTTGGAGACCTGAAGGGATGTAATGAGCTTAAGAATTTTCAAGAGCTTATCAATCAGTCAGTCCTTGTTCATCCCTGAGTGGATGTGTGGTGGTATTGTGGTGGACCTTTACTGGACACTCTGCTGAATAACTGGAGTGGCACTTGTTCTTTAGTCCAATTGGCTATCCCTTTCATCGTGGCATTTCATCAACCAGACGAAGGAAAAATAAGACATCGTAAAGCCAGAGAAGTCCCTTATGGGTCTTTTGACTCTCACGTCTATATAACGCAATTGGAGTCCCAAGGGGAATACCAGATCAATTTAAAGTCCGAAATCAAATAGTCGCAGGATTTGAGTCAATATTTTGGTGGGTAACAACTAATAAAAATGTAGATTGGATAAACCACATCTACTACAACCAACAGCAATCTATTAACTACACTAGAGATGCTGTTAAAGGAATAGCTGAGCAATTAGGGGCTACTGGCCAGATGGCTTGGGAAAATAGATAGCCTTAAACATGATACTAGCAGAAAGAGGAGGAATTTGTGTTATGATTAAAACTCAGTGTTGTACTGAAAGGAGCTGGGCACATTCCTCAGCCCCGGGCTCAAAACTCCCTGAGCCTAGCACAGACACATCCCATCCTCCCATCCCACCACCATATATCTCTCAAACTCCCTGAGCCCAGTATAAACACCACCTGGAAAGTCTCCGATAAGGAGACAGCCGTTCAAGGCTACTGAAAGCGCGGGAGCCAAAAGAATTTCTTTGTTCCCCTGCAACTTTCGGGCTATAAAAAGCAGACGCTCGCATTGTTCGGGGCCCTCTTGTATACTGTGTAAAGGAGGGACCAAGTTCGAACTTGCAGTAAAGATCCCTGCCGCTTGGCTTTGACTCTGGACTCTGGTGGTCTTCTTTGGGGAACAAACAGTCTGGGCATAACATCTTGGGGCCCGTCCGGGATTCCCCAAGCCCACCAGACCCCTGGTCAACGGATCTGCTGAGATCGATCTACTGATAGGTGAGCTGGCTCGTCTCCGTTTGTCTGTCTGTGTCTGTGTGTCTGTTCTGAATCTGAATCTGTGACTCGCGAGGTCTGAAACTGAGGCTGGCACAGTCCTGGCGGACGCGCTATAGGACGGCCAGTGGAGACCAGTGGGAGACGTCCCCTGGCTCTCTTCTGATTTAAATTGCGATCAGAGTTGCCGGAGTGCGTTCGCGATCCGGGCAACAGCTGAATCTGACCCCGGTCTCCGGGTGCGCGCGTGCAGTCTGAATCTGACCCCGGTCTCCGGGTGCGCGCGTGCAGTCTGAATCTGACCCCGGTCTCCGGGTGCGCGCCTGCGGTCCGAATCTGCCCCGGTCCCCGGGCTCCCCGGCTTCCGGCGCCACACTTCCGGCGCCGCGCTCCCGGTTCCGGCGCCACACTTCCGGCCCCGGTCCCCGGGCTCCCGGCTTCCGGCGCCGCGCTCCCGGCTAGCTATCAGTAATAAGTCAGATCAGATTTCCTCTAGTGGGATTCTGACCCACATTCCTAAGTCAGATCAGATTTCCTCTAGTGGGATTCTGACCCACATTCCTTTACAGGAAAGGACTACAAATCGTTACAGGATGGGCAATACCCAGAGTACTCCTCTATCTCTCCTTACAAATAATTTCAAAGAAGTTAGAGCAAGGGGCCATGATCTTGGTATGGAAATCAGGAAAGGAAAGCTAATTACTCTGTGTCGCTCCGAGTGGCCTGCCTTTGATGTGGGGTGGCCATCCGAAGGGACCTTCCGACTTGCTGTCATCACTAGGGTGAAATCCAAGATTTTCCTACCTGGACATGCGGGCCACTTAGATCAAATCCCATACATCCTCATATGGCAGGACCTTGTTGAAAACCCGCCTCCTTGGCTGTCCCCTTTCCAATTAGCCTCTGAACCCTCTAAGGCACTGGTTGCTCGACCACTAAAAACCAAACAACCAACTGCCCCCTCCCATCCTGTTCTACCTGATAGCGGGGACCCACTGTTTACAGAACCCCCTCCGTACCCCTCCGGGCCCCAGGCCCCGGCCCCTCGGGCTGAGTCGCGGGAAAGAACAGGCGGAGAGGAGGCGGCCGCCACTCACGTGCCTGCTGAAAGGGAAAGTGGCTTTGAGGGGCCGGCAGGGCGGACGCGAGGGCGCACCTCGCGAACTAGCCCCCCCCAGCCACCTGACTCAACGGTGGCTTTACCCCTCCGGGAAATAGGACCCCCAGATGACACAGGAATCCCCAGGCTCCAGTACTGGCCATTCTCCACCAGTGATCTGTATAACTGGAAGACTCAGAGTGCTCGGTTTTCAGACAACCCCAAAGATTTACTGTCTTTACTGGATAGTGTCATGTTCACCCACCAGCCCACTTGGGACGATTGTCAGCAGCTCCTCCGAATCTTGTTTACCACGGAAGAGCGAGAGAGAATACAGGTAGAAGCTAGAAAGCTGGTCCCGGGGGACGACGGTCAACCGACTGCCAACCCCGACCTGATAAACGCGACCTTTCCTCTGACCAGGCCGGCGTGGGACTACAACACGGCAGAAGGTAGGGGACGGCTACGCCTTTATCACCAGACTCTAATGGCAGGTCTCCGGGCAGCTGCTCGCAAGCCCACTAATTTGGCTAAAGTATATTCTATTCTACAAGAAAAGACAGAGAGCCCAGCCATCTACTTAGAAAGATTAATGGAAGCTTTTAGACAGTACACCCCCATAGATCCAGAGGCTCCAGGAAGTCAGGCAGCTGTTGTAATGTCTTTCGTAAATCAGGCAGCCCCAGATATTAAAAGAAAACTCCAGAAATTAGAAGACTTGGAAGGAAAGCGGATTCAGGACCTCCTTCAGATAGCCCAGCGGGTTTACAATAACAGAGATACTCCAGAAGAAAGGCAATTTAAGGCCACTGAAAAAATGACCAAGGTCCTGGCAGCAGTAGTACAGAAAGAGCATCTACAGCCAGAGTACACCCAACCCAGGCGGCCCCCCAGGCATGATAATCTGAAAAAAGACCAATGTGCCTACTGCAAGGAGGCTGGCCACTGGGTAAGAGACTGCCCCAAAAAGAAACAACGAGGACAGGGACCCCCTAGGTCTACACCCGTACTAGTCACTCAAAATGAAGACTAGGGAAGACGGGGTTCGGATCCCCTCCCCGAACCTAGGGTAACTTTGCAAGTGGAGGGGTCCCCAGTCCAGTTCTTGGTCGATACGGGAGCACAGCACTCAGTCTTAGTTAAAACTAATGGAAAATTATCCTCCAAGTCCTCGTGGGTACAAGGGGCCACAGGAGTTAAGAAATACCCATGGACAACACAAAGAACAGTAAACCTCGGAGCCAAGAATGTAACCCATTCTTTCCTGGTTATCCCTGAGAGCCCCTGTCCCCTATTAGGGAGAGACCTGTTAACTAAAATGGGAGCACAGATCCATTTCCTCCCTGAGGGGCCCATCGTGACCAACTCCCACAATCAACCCGTGTCCGTCCTAACTATAACCCTAGAAGATGAGTACCGGCTCCACCAGGAGCAAACGGCCCCTGACCAGGACATAGCAATTTGGCTCCAGCAATATCCAAAAGCTTGGGCGGAAACGGGGGGCTTAGGACTAGCAAAACACCGTCCTGCTTTATTTGTTGAACTTAAACCTGGGGCAGACCCCGTGCGGGTACGCCAATACCCGATGCCCCTAGAGGCCAAGAAAGGAATTTCCCCGCATATCCGCCGGCTCCTTGACCAAGGGGTCCTTCGCTCATGTCACTCACCCTGGAATACTCCATTGTTGCCGGTACGAAAACCTAATAGTGGAGAATACAGACCTGTACAAGACTTAAGAGAAATCAATAAGAGGGTTGTGGACATACATCCAACTGTGCCTAACCCATATACCCTCCTAAGCACCCTAAACCCTAAACATCAATGGTACACTGTTTTAGATTTAAAAGACGCTTTCTTCAGTTTGCCTTTAGCCCCTCAGAGCCAAAAGCTCTTCGCCTTCGAGTGGAATGACCCTGATAGAGGCATAAGTGGCCAACTGACATGGACCAGACTGCCGCAAGGATTCAAAAACTCTCCTACCCTGTTTGATGAGGCCCTCCATGAAGACCTGGGTGAGTACCGACGCAAACACCCTGAAATAACCTTACTACAGTATGTTGATGACCTCCTGATTGCTGCTGAGACCCAAGAAGCTTGCATCCAAGGGACCAAGGGTCTCTTACAAGCTCTGGGAAATCTAGGCTACCGAGCCTCAGCAAAGAAAGCTCAAATCTGTAAGTCAGAGGTAACATACCTAGGGTACCTGCTTAAAGAAGGGCAGCGCTGGTTAACAGACGCCCGAAAACAAACTGTTCTGCAGATCCCCAGGCCGCAATCCACCCGACAAGTGAGGGAATTCCTGGGGTCAGCGGGGTTTTGCAGACTATGGATACTTGGGTTCGCAGAACTGGCTAAACCCTTATATCAGGCAACACGGGGGCAGCAGCCATTTAAGTGGACAGACGAAGCCGAGTCGGCTTTCCAACAGATTAAAACCGCCCTACTCTCCGCGCCTGCACTGGGACTACCTGATGTTACCAAGCCCTTCCACTTATACGTAGATGAAAATAAAGGTATCGCCAAGGCAGTAATAACTCAAAACTTAGGCCCCTGGCGGAGGCCAGTTGCCTACCTGTCAAAGAAGTTAGACCCAGTGGCTGCCGGGTGGCCCCCTTGTCTCCGAATGATTGCAGCCACGGCTCTGATGGTGCAGGATGCTGATAAGCTTGTCATGGGGCAAGAATTGCGGGTCGTCACTCCACATGCCATCGAAGGTGTACTCAAACAGCCACCTAATCGATGGATGAGTAACGCCCGACTCACCCACTACCAAGGACTACTACTAAATCCTCTCAGGATAACTTTCCTGCCCCCAACAACCTTAAACCCTGCCTCGCTGCTGCCCAACCCGGACCTGAATGCCCCACTCCACGATTGCACCGAGATACTAGCTCAGGTGCACGGAGTTAGAGAAGACCTGCAGGATCGCCCGCTTCCTGACGCCGACCTCGTCTGGTTCACTGATGGGAGCAGCTTCATGCATCAGGGCCAGAGGTACGCTGGAGCGGCGGTGACTTCAGAGACTGAGGTAATCTGGGCGGAACCCCTGCCCCCGGGGACATCGGCCCAGAAGGCCGAACTGATAGCTCTCACCCAAGCTCTTACCTTAGGGGCGGGGAAGAAGCTGACGGTATATACAGACAGCCGATATGCTTTTGCAACGGCGCATATACATGGGGCCATTTACAGGGAGCGGGGGTTACTGACGGCTGAAGGAAAAGAGATAAAAAACAAGCAAGAAATCCTAGCCCTGCTAACAGCCCTATGGAGGCCAGAAAAGTTGGCCATTGTGCATTGCCCAGGGCATCAGAAACTAACTACCCCAACTGCTCAAGGCAACTTTCTGGCGGACCAAACTGCAAGAAAGGTGGCGAAGGCTCCCAGCCAACTCCTTGCACTCCAGCTCCCTGACCCGGGCCCCCGGGACTTGCCATATTTCCCTGATTATTCAGAACAAGATCTCCAGTGGATTGACAAACTTCCCCTGAAACAGATCCAGAATGGGTGGTGGACTGATACTAATGACCAAACCATCCTACCAGAAAAATTAGGACAACAAGTATTAGAACACATCCACCGAACCACCCACCTGGGTGCTCGGTGGATGATAGACCTGATCAGACGCTCTAAGCTCAAATTCAGACATATAGCCGAGAAGGCCAGCAGCATCGTGGCAAGTTGCAAAGTCTGCCAGCTTAACAATGCCTACCCCCAATCCCAGGCTGCAACGGGAACAAGGCTCAGGGGAACCAGGCCCGGTATTTACTGGGAAGTAGATTTTACTGAGATAAAGCCAGGAAAATATGGGTATCGGTACTTACTTGTCTTTGTAGATACTTTTTCAGGGTGGACTGAAGCATTCCCCACCAAGAAGGAAACTGCTCAGGTTGTAGCAAAGAAAATCCTGGAAGATATCCTCCCCAGGTATGGCTTCCCCGTCCAGATAGGGTCAGACAATGGGCCGGCCTTCGTCGCTAAGGTAAGTCAGGATTTGGCTTCCATCCTTGGGGCAAATTGGAAACTACATTGCGCTTACAGGCCCCAGAGTTCAGGACAGGTAGAGAAAATAAATCGGACCTTAAAAGAGACCTTAACTAAATTGACTATGGAGACTGGCGCTAATTGGGTGGTCCTTCTCCCCTACGCTCTGTTCCGGGCCCGTAACACCCCTTACAGACTGGGCCTTACTCCTTATGAAATTATGTATGGCAGACCCCCACCCTTAGTTCCCGGCCTAAAAGATGATCTGCTCAAGTCTGAAACAGAAAATATCTCTGAACTCTTGTTTTCCCTACAAGCCTTGCAGAAAATTCATCAAGAAATCTGGCCCAAGCTGAAGG
This sequence comes from Papio anubis, assembly GCF_008728515.1. NCBI lineage: Eukaryota > Metazoa > Chordata > Mammalia > Primates > Cercopithecidae > Papio > Papio anubis. The sequence continues at coordinate 9,188,404 of NC_044996.1, read as the reverse complement.
AACTATATGAGACCGGTCCCCCGCCGACACCCCATCCGTACCAGCCGGGAGACTGGGTCCTAGTCAAGCGACACCGACAAGAGACCCTAGAACCCAGGTGGAAAGGACCACTCCAGGTACTATTGACCACACCCACCGCCCTGAAGGTAGAAGGCATCGCATCGTGGATCCACTACACCCACGTCAAGCCAGTAGACCCAACCTCCGATCTTCTGGGACCAATCACGGCGGCGGCTGAAGCACCGGACGCGTGGACTGTGGACAGAGCTAGGAACAACCCCTTAAAACTCACCCTGCGCCGGCAGCATAGCTCACTGCAAACATGCAGTTAGGTAGTCTAACCCTAACGTTAGTCGCCCTAGTGGCCGCTGGGGAAATCACAAAACCAGCTCATAATCCCTTTGTCTGGAGATTCTGGCTTTATGAAAACCGAACCCACCCTGGGCAACCTCATAAGCCCGGAAAATTATTGGCCAGTGCTGATTGCCCTTCCTCAGGGTGCAACAGCCCAATTCTACTAAATTTTACTGGTTTCCAAATAGCCAAACCTATGACAGCAACAATATGCTTTGAGTTTGATCAGACTAAATATAATTGTAAACACTATTGGTGGCACCAAAATGCCGGCTGTCCTTATAACTATTGTAACATCCATAGACCCCGTTATTGGGGAGAGAGAAAACAGTTAGACCCTAAGTGGCCCTTCCATCGTAGACGGGATGGAGACTTTTCATATACATGGATAGTCAGAGACCCCTGGAACTCCCGCTGGACCACGCCTCAACATGGGGCTGTATACTACTCCCCCTCCTCCACATGGCCTAGCAGTCACCTCTATCTGTGGCGAGGCCTAGTGCAAGTACTGCCCCTGGTCCACGGGAATATCCAACGACAAGAAAACAGACTAACACAAGACTTACGTCCTTTCTCCTGGTTAAAGTTATTACAAGAAGGACTAGAACTTGCTAACCTTACAGGACTTCATAGCCTGTCTGGCTGCTTTCTGTGCGCCACTCTAGGGCGTCCACCGCTAACTGCTGTCCCTCTGTCATGGGGGTCCTCTACCTTTGCCCAAGCTAACAACCTCCGAAACCTCTCGTATGCTCCTATCCTGAACGTGCCCCTATACCTAAACCCCAGTCAGGAGAAGTTTCCCTACTGTTTCTCAGGAACCAATTCCAGCCTCTGTAGCATCACTGCAACGCCCCCTAATATCACCTTAAGGGCTCCATCAGGCATATTCTTCTGGTGTAATGGAACCTTATCTAAAAACCTACCTAGTCCCTCTGTTAACAACCTGCTGTGTCTCCCTGTCACATTAGTTCCCCGGTTGACTCTACTAACTGCTGGCGAGTTCCTAGGATATACCGGTAACTGGACTAGTGCTGTTATTCACCCAGACCCTAGACCAAGACCTGCACGAGCCATATTTCTCCCCCTCATTGCAGGAATCTCCCTCACCGCATCCTTCATTGCGGCCGGACTGGCGGGGGGAGCCCTAGGTCACACCCTCATAGAAAGTAACAAGTTTTACCAACAATTTGCCATTGCTATGGAGGAGTCGGCTGAGTCCCTTGCCTCCCTTCAGCGGCAGCTCACGTCCCTAGCTCAGGTAACCTTGCAGAACCGGAGAGCCCTAGACCTACTCACTGCAGAAAAAGGTGGTACGTGTATATTTCTAAAAGAAGACTGTTGTTTCTACATAAATGAATCAGGACTTGCAGAGGACCGGGTCCAACAGTTACGCAAGTTAAGCACTGAAGTAAAAACACGGCAGTTTGCTTCAGCTGCAGACCAATGGTGGAATTCCTCTATGTTTTCTCTGTTAGCCCCCTTCCTTGGACCCCTGCTAAGTCTACTATTTCTGCTTACCGTAGGACCTTGTGTTGTTAACAGAATTTTACAATTTATTAGAGATAGATTTGACACCGTACAACTCATGGTCCTCAGAGCCCAATACCAACCTGTAAACGCTGAAACAGAATCAGACTTATAAGACCCAAGATTGGCTCTAAAGATACCTGAAAAGAAGGGGGGAATGAAAGGAGCTGGGCACATTCCTCAGCCCCGGGCTCAAAACTCCCTGAGCCTAGCACAGACACATCCCATCCTCCCATCCCACCACCATATATCTCTCAAACTCCCTGAGCCCAGTATAAACACCACCTGGAAAGTCTCCGATAAGGAGACAGCCGTTCAAGGCTACTGAAAGCGCGGGAGCCAAAAGAATTTCTTTGTTCCCCTGCAACTTTCGGGCTATAAAAAGCAGACGCTCGCATTGTTCAGGGCCCTCTTGTATACTGTGTAAAGGAGGGACCAAGTTCGAACTTGCAGTAAAGATCCCTGCTGCTTGGCTTTGACTCTGGACTCTGGTGGTCTTCTTTGGGGAACAAACAGTCTGGGCATAACAGTACCTTCTTCCCAAACAACATCGCCCCTGAAGTATAACAAAGGCATTGCAAGGTGTGACTGCTCTGTCCAATGAGTTAGCCAACAACTCAGGGGTAAATGACCCCTTTACAGGATGACTAGAAAAGTGGTTCGGTAAATGGAAAGGAATAACAGCCTCAATTCTTACTTCCCTCGCAGCCCTAATGGGCGTACTTATTCTTGTTGGATGCTGTGTCATACCATGCATCCGTGGGTTGGTGCAGAGGCTCATAGAAACAGCACTTACTAAAACCTCTCTTAATTATCCTCCACCTTATCCAGATAAGCTTCTTCTTTTGGAAAATCAAGCAGAACAACTAAGCCAAGACATGTTAAAGAAGTTTGAAGAGAAAGCTGTAAGGAAAATGCAAGAGGAGGGAATTATAAGATATGAGTTCTAAATTTCTCTTCAAAGAAGCAATATGTCAGTATGTTCCATTCTTTGCTTTCTACTTTTAAACTTAAATTCCTCGAAAAGCAACCTTTTACGATCGCCTGCTCCACCCTGACTCATTCCAATTACCTGCTCCACCCTTACCTGTTCCACCCTGACTCCCCAAACCACTCACCCAGTCACTCTCTTTAAATTAGCCAGTTGGAATTAGTCTAGCCTGTGCTGTCTAACCCTAGCCAATAAGGGAACGACAGAGCAGCAGAAGCCATGTGCATCAGGGATAAGAACCCCTTTTCCTCCTTTGTCCAAGTGTGTGCTCACCATTGCTCCATCTGTAAGGGTGCACCCTTCTATAGAACTACATTGCCTTGCTGAGAATTAAAAATAAAATTTTATATTCATGTGTTATTTATTTTGTGGCACTGAAACTTTATTTATAACAGTTTTGACCAATTTCTTCCATTTGGAATGGCAGTATTTACCCAGTGCTTATATCCCCACTATATCTAGGAAGTAACTAACCTGCTTTTGATTTTACAGGCTCATAGGTGAAAGGGACTTGCCTTGTCTCAGATAAGACTTTGGACTGTGGACTTTTGAATTAGTGCTGAAGTGAATTAAAACTCTGTGGGACTGTTGGGAAGCCATGATTGGATTTAAGATGTGAGGGCATGAGATTTGGGAGGGGCCAGGGGCAGAATGGTATGGTTTGGCTGTGTCCAACTGTGTCCCCACCCAAATCTCATCTTGAATTCCCACACGTTGTGGGAGGGATCTGGTGGGAGGTAACTGAAATGAGGGCAAGTCTTCTCTGTGCTGTTCTCATGGTAGTGAATAAGTCTCATGAGATCCATGGTTTTAAAAAGAGGAGTTCCCCTGCACAAGCTCTCCCTCTTTGCCTGCTGCCATCCATGTAAGATGAGACTTGCTCCTCTTTGCCTTCCACCATGATTGTGAGGCTTCCCTACCCATGTGGAACTATAAGTCAGTTAAATCTCTTTCTTTCAGCAGCATGAAAATGTAGCAGGACAAGCCGTAGACAAAACTCAGACAATGAGTGAAAGAAGGAAGGAGCTTATTCAGCCGGGGACATCGGCAAGACTCCTGTCTCAAGTGCCAAGCTCCCCAGGTGAGCAATTCCTGTCCCTTTTAAGGGCTCACAACTCTAAGGGGGTGCATGTGAGAGGGTCGTGATTGATTGAGCAAGCAGGGGCTATGTGACTGGGGGCTGCATGCACCAGTAATTAGATTGGAACAAAACAAGATAGGGATTTTCACAGTGCATTTCTATATAATGTCTGTAATTTATAGATAACAGAACCAATTAGGTTAGGGGTCGATCTTTTAACTACCAGTCCCAGGGTGTGGCGCTGGGCTGTCTGCCTGTGGATTTCATTTCTGCCTTTTAGTTTTTACTTCTTCTTTCTTTGGAGGCAGAAATTGGGCATAAGACGATATGAGGGGTGGTCTCCTCCTTTAAAAATAGGCAAAACAGCATGAAAATCTCTTTCTTTCAGCAGCATGAAAGCAGACTAAAACAATGTCCATCAACAGATGAATGGATAAAGAAAATGTTATACTGATACATAATGAAGTACATAGAAGAGACATAAAACAATGAGATTCTGTCATTTGCAACAACATGGACAAAACTTGAGGTCATTATGTTAAGTGAAATCAACCAGGCATGGAAAAACAAACATCACATCTTTTCACTTATTGTCATATGTAAAAACCAAAACAATTGAACACATGAAGATAATGAATAGAAAGTTCATTACCAGAGGCTGCTAAGTTTTTTAGGGTTCTTTTGTTTGGTGGGGATGGTTGATGGGTACAAAAATAAGAAGAATAAATTATACCTAATATTGATAGCACAACATGATAACTATAGTCAAAATAATTCAATTATACATTTTAATTAACTAAAACAGTATATTTGAATTCTTTGTAATAAAAAGGATAAGTGCTTCAGGAGATAGATAACCCATTTTTTATGATGTGATTATTATACATTTCATGCCTGTATCAAAATATCTCATGTACTCCATAAATACATGCATCTACTATGTACCCATGAAAATTAAAAATGAAAAATTTAGAAAGAAAAACCAAAAACTACAGAACAAACAGCTGGCAGTTAATAAAATCTAACAATTTGGTGTGACACCAAATGAGACAGACAGCTTAACTGAGAAATCAGGGAAATTGACAAATACATCTCTGCTAAAGCTACTGTTATCCCATGGTACCTTTGTGTACTCAAAAATCTGCATCCTCTGAGAAAAAACATCAGAAGAGTTACATTAAGGAAGAAGAATACTTACAATAGTTCAAGCAAGTCACTAAACAAATAAACAAGAACAAAAACAAGATACAGGGAGTAAATTTCCAGAGTTAATGAATATATTACCTCAATTTTTGAGTTTTCGAGAAAAAAGTTTCATGACATGCAACAAAACAAAGTTTGACATATACACAAGAATAAAATGAGGGAACAGAAGCTATGTCTGAGAAAGCCCAGTGTCAGTTTTAAAAATTAATACTTCAAGGCAACAATTACAAATATGTCCAAAGGAAAAACAGAAAACCATAATTAATAATGTAAAGGAAGCTTTCATGGCAATAGATACTATCAATAATGAAAGAGAAATTATTAAAAAGAGCCAAATAACATTCTGGAATTGAAAATGACAGAGACTGAAATATACATTTTGCTAGAAAAGGTTAACAGCAGACTTCAACTGGCAGACAAACCAAAGATTACAAACTTGAAGAAAGAGAGACAAAGTTGTTTTTTTTTTTTTTGAGACGGAGTCTCGCTCTGTCGCCCAGGCTGGAGCGCAGTGGCCGGATCTCAGCTCACTGCAAGCTCCGCCTCCTGGGTTTACGCCATTCTCCTGCCTCAGCCTCCCGAGTAGCCGGGACTACAGGTGCCCGCCACCTCGCCTGGCTAGTTTTTTGTATTTTTTAGTAGAGATGGGGTTTCACCGTGTTAGCCAGGATGGTCTTGATCTCCTGACCTCGTGATCCGCCAGTCTCGGCCTCCCAAAGTGCTGGGATTACAGGCTTGAGCCACCACGCCCAGCCCAAAGATTTTTTTAATATGAAAAACAAGAAAAAAAATATGAAGAAAATTCAACAGGACTTCAGACAAGCATAAGACACCGTTTACCACAGCAACATATGTTTAACAGGAAATCAAGAAGAGGATATAGAGAACAGAGCAGAAAAAATTCAAAGAAAATAGTTGAACATTTTCTAAATTTGATTAAAAGCATAATTTTAAACATCTAAAAATTCAACAAATTCTAAGTAATATAAATGCAAAGAGATGCATACCAAGTCATCATAGCAAAAACGCTGAAATACGACAAAAAGAAAATCATGAAAACAGCAAGAGAAAAATGACTTGTCATGCATAAAAGAAACTCTAAGAATAAGATTTGACTTCTCATCAGAAACCAAGGAGGCCAGAAAGAAATAAGAATACCTATTACGGCACTGATAGAAAAAACAACAGCAACAACAAAACTGTTAACCAAGCATCATAGACCCAGGAGTAAAGATGAAGGCAAAATTAAGGCATTCCCAATTAAAACAAACTGAATTTGTTACTAGTGAACCAAGCTGATGAGATACCTAATAAAGGGAGTTTTTGAAAATGAAAAGAAAGTGATACCATATGCTAATTCAAACCCACATGAAACAACAAAGAGCTATGATAAAGGCAATTTTGTAACATTAAAAGACAGTATAAATACATTATTTCCTCTCTTGAGGACTAAGCTCTGATTTTGTTCTATCTTGCCCAAATTTCTATCTAAGGTGTCTGGGGAGTCATGCTCTATAAACCATAAATTCTCATCAGATGGATATTATTTAACCCTATATACTGTGACTTTCTTTCCAGTCTGACTCTGGCATAACATTATGTGATTAAGAAAATCAAAAGATTTTACCCCAAAACATTTTTTTCTCCCCCATATTTTGAAATGGCCCTGCAAAGCTGGCCTAACTTTGTGGGTGAAAATTTGCATCTGTAAAGAATCTCTATTAACGTAGCTAGATCTTTTTCTTCCTGGTCCTCCCAATCCTGAAGAGATTAACTGAGAGTTTAGCACCTTTTAAAGGTCTGAATAGGATATATTTGTCATCTATTGTCTTTAAGGGCAGCTACTATGAGATTTCAAAAGAAACTTGATATCCACAATCTTATCTTTACCTGAACATTTCCTTTCTATTAATACCAGACCTTCAGACAAACTCAACCAATTGTCAACCAGAAAATGTTTAAATTTACCTATAGCGTGGAAGCCCCCCACTTCAAAATGTCTTGCATTTCTGAACCAAACCAATGTATTTCTCGAGTGTATTTGGTTGATGTCTCAGGCCTCACTAAAATGTATAAAACCGAGTTGCACACCCACCACCTTGGACACATGTTCTCAAGACCTCCTGCAGGCTGTCATGGGCCATGGTCACTCATATTTGGCTCAGGATAAATCTCTTCAAGTTGTTACAGAGATTACACTCTCCTCCTCTAAACTGACTTAAAAACTATTGTATAGCTGGGTGCGGTGGCTCACGCCTGTAATCGCAGCACTTTGGGAGGCTGAGGTGGGTGGATCATGAGGTCAGGAGTTCAAGAGCAGCCTGGCCAAGATGGTGAAACCCCGTCTCTACTAAAAATACAAAAATTAGCTGGGTGTGGTGACAGGCACCTATAATCCCAGCTACTCAGGAGAATTGCTTGAACCTGGGGGACTGAGGTTGCAATGAGCCAAGATCATGGCATTGCACTCTAGCCTGGGCAACAGAGCAAGACCCCATCTCAAAACAAAACAAAACAAACAAACAAACAAAAGAAACTATTGTATAGGGCTGAGTGCAATGGCTCATGCCTGTAATCCCAGCACTTTGGGAGGCCGAGGTGGTTGGATCACTTGAAGTTAGGAGTTCAAGACCAGCCTGGCCAACATGGTGAAACCCTGTCTCTACTAAAAATACAAAAATTAAACAGGTGTGGTGGTGGGCGCCTATAATCCCAGCTACTCAGGAGGCTGAGGCAGGAGAATTGCTTGAGCCCAGGAGGCAGAGATTGCAGTGAACCGAGATCGCGCCACTGTAGTCTAATAGTCCAGCCTTGGTGACAGAGTGAGACTCTGTCTTAAAAAAAAAAAAAAAACCTATTGTATAAAGCAATATATATTGTATTTGGAGAATATAACATACAGAAAAGAAAGATATTTGAAAATAACAGCAAAAATTTGAGTTGAGTGAGGGCAAAGTTCTATTGGAATAAGTCAATTACACCATATGGTAACTCAAATACAAAGGAACGAATAAAGATAACCAGAAATAGTAAGTAAGCAGGTTAATGTAACAAACTTTGTAAGCATAGACTTGCTGTCTTTTCTAAGCTTCTTTGACAGTCATAAAATTAAACAATCATTATAGCAATGCATTGTTGGAGTTGAAGTATATGTAGATGTATTTCGTATAACTATAATAGCACAAAAAGGAGGAAGAGGAAATAGATACAGAGGAATGATATTTCTGTATCTCACAAGATCGATTTAACATTCTAAAATCAGTCAATGTATTGTACCATATTAAGAGATTAAAGGAAAAAAGAATATGATCATTTCGACAGATGCTGAAAAAGCAGTTGGCAAAGTTGCACATCCTTACATGATAAAAATAAACTCTTGGAAAAGACAGAAACTTACTCAGTCTAATTATGGACATCTATGAAAAACCTACAACCAACAACATATTAAATAGTGAAAGTCTCTTTCTATGTAAGATTGAGAACAAATCTAGAACATTGGCACTTAGGGTATTTATTTATCATTGCACTTTGACAAATTTCCTGAGTTGTTAATAAAGGAAGAAGAAAGAATAAAATAATACATGTTTGGAAGAATGGAGTAAAACTATTTACAGATGACACAATCATGTATTTAGATAACTCGAAGACTACTAGAACTAACAAATGAATATAGCAGAGTTGCAGGATATAAGGTCACTAAATAAAAATAAATTCCATGTTCATATAATTACAACCAACAGTTAAAACATAAAATTAAATGTTTCATTCACAATAGCATAACAAATATTTAGAAATAAATCAAATAAAAACATGGAAAACTTATAAACTAGAAACTGCAAAACATTGCAAAGAAAAAAGTACTAAATAAATGGAGGTACATATCATATTCTTGGATTAGAAGACTCAATGTAATTAAAAGATTAACTCACCCACCTCAATTGATAAAGAGATTCAATGCCACCCCAATCGAAATCCAAAACAGTTTTTTTTAGAATAAACTGGAAGGTTCAATTTAAAAGTTATGTAGACACGACCTGGCAATTCCTTTGCAGAGTATACACTGAAAGACAAATCAGCATTTTGTAGTTGTATCTGTTTTTTCATGTTCATTTCAACATTATTCAAAATTGCAAAGATGTAGAAACAAAGAGTATATCTACAGATGAATGAATAAAGAAATTCAACTTTTTAATCCATGTAGTATACATTTGGTTTTGTTACATGAAATAAGTGTGCAAATCTTTTAAAGTAATTGAGTATAATACATCAGCTCCCAGTTCTATTCGGCACTTCTCCATATGATTTCTTACGCCACTATCACACTTAATAATTACTATAACTTTTTGTAGTCATAGTAATTTCCCTCCCCGGAAAGAGTATTCTATATCTTCAATATTATTTTAGTTTTCTTAGCAGTATCTTTCAAATATCATTTCTGTAATCTTGAAAAAGTCCATCTAATCAAATTGTTATCTTATTATTTTTGCTTTTGATATTCTATTAAGAATTTTTGACCTAATATCACAAAGAATTTATTGTATATTTTCTGGTAGAAATGTAATAATATTCCTTCTTACAGTTAGCACTATAATCCATTTTGAACTTTTATGTATGGTTTGAGTTAAAGATAATCTTTTCCATACAGATATCTAATTTTTGCAGCACACCATTTGTTGAAAAGTCTGTCTTATCTCTGCTGAATGTTGTTGAAAAATTTATCAATGATTAATTGATCTAATTGGTTTGAGTTTATGTTGGCACTCTCTTTTCCATCTCATTGATCAATATGTTTGTTCTTACCAAAAAAAACCACACTGTCTTTAATCCTGTAGCCTCACAGAAAGTCTTTATAACAGTCTTTAGAATATGTAGTATAAATCATTTAACTTTGTTCTTTTTTGAAGTTGTTCAGATATTCTGTCTTTTGACTTTCTATATAACATTTTTTATTTATGTTCTTTTTCATATTTATTGTATATATTTGAGATGTACAACATAATGTTTTTATATACATAGTGAAATGGTTACGATAGTCAAGCACATTAACATGCCCATCATCTTGCATAGTTACCTTTTATGTATGTATGTGTTAAGAGCACTAAAAGTCTACTCTCAGCAAATATCCAGTATACAACACAATATTATAACTATAGCCCTTATTTTGTTTATTGGATCTCAAGACTTATCCATCCTACATATATGCAAGTTTGCACCCTTTGACCTACATCTCCTGACTTTTCCTTCTGCCCCTGCCATGTCTGGTAACCACCATTTTATTGTGTCTATATATTTGACTTTTTAAAGATTCTATATATAAATTACATCTTGCAGTATTTTTCTGTAGGTGGTTTATTTCACATAGCATGATTTCCTCCAGGTTCATCCATATTGTTGTAAATGGCAGGATTTTTAAAATATATAAATACAATTCGTGGGTTGATTCTTAAGAACCAATGTGATGGCATTAAGAGGCGGAGTTATTACGCAAATTATTGGGTCATAAAGGTGGACCCTGCATGAATAGGATAAGTGCCCTTATAAAAGAAGCCCCAGAGAACAGCCTTGTCCCTTCTGCCATGTGAAGTTATAGCAAGAAGATGGGCTCTTGACAGACCACAAATCTGTTGGTGTCTTGATCCTGGACTTCCCAGACTCTAGAACTGTAAGAAATAGATATCTATTTATAAACTTCCTGGTGTATGGTATTTGTTTATAGAAGGAAGAATGGATTAAGTCATGGAGTTACTTCCCAAAAAACTCAAAAAGATTGCTAGGAAAGAGAATTATGTGTTTCCATGATATATGGGAAAACACATAAATAGTTAAAAATATCTATCCTTAGTTTATATCACTAACCCTAAATTAGACCCCACTAATTAAGTGGTGAGATTTTGAAACATACGTTAGAAAAAGCAATTCATGAGGAAAGATGTCCATTTTTTCACATTCATTATGATATGATATATATGTAGACATATTTCATATCATGCAGAACTCAGTGAATGTTCCTGTTTGTTGGACAACGAAGGCATATTACATACATCAGCTTCTCTTATAGTGACTTAGTGTAGATATTACACTATGGTTTCAGAAAACAGAACAAATCAGTGGTGCGTGTATGAAGAGAGAAGGTGGAAAGAAAGAGAGAAAGGGAAAGCGGCGAAGGAGAGGGGAGGGGAGAGAAAGGGAGAGAGACTTAGAGAGACAAGGGGTTTATTCTAAGGAACTGGCTCACAACATTGTGGGAGCTAGCAAGTTCAGTTTCTACAGAAAAGGTTGGCAGGCTGAAGACCACAGAAGGCTTGATTTGGCAATTCAAGTCCAAAAGGCAGCCTGGTAGTAGAATTCCTTCTTCCTTTGGGGACCTCAGATTTTTCCTCTTAAGGCCTTCAACTCACTGGATGAGGCCCATCTGTATTTAAATGATAATCTGCTTTATTTGAAGTCTACTTATTTAAATATTAATCTCACCTAAAATGTACCTTCACAACAACATGACTGGTATTTGATCAAAACCGGCATCATAGCTTAGCCAAGTTGACACATACAATTAAGCATCACATACACGTTTGTTTAAAATGAGAAATTGGATTTGAATATTAAGGTACCATTGAGTGAAAGCTGTTAAAAATATATATGGAATATAAAAATTTATCTGTATATATATCTTGGATTCACTGGTTATTATAAGGAAAAACTAAATTTACAATTAAAAACTAATTAAAAAAATTAATATCCCAAATTCTTTCTCTGAGGTCACAACTAAGTCTCTTAACCACACTCTCACCAGTGCTTCCCACCTGTATGAAAATGATTATCAATTTTAATTGAGTAAAGCCATAATTATTAAGCATTAATAATGACTTGATGCTAACTTATCTGCCAGTCTGGGTACTTATATTCAAGGATTAAATTCATCTTCAATATACTAGGTCATATAAAATTGTTAGTATCTATATATGATAGACTTGGTATTAATATAGGCTATTTTTTTATGTTATATGTTAATTTTTTTTGTAACCTAGATGCTGACAGACACATTAGTGATTATATTAACATACCACTTATATCCACTGCTGTATAGGCAAATTCCTCACAAGCAAATGAAGCCCTGCATTTAAGTAAAAATTAATTTCATTCATGCCAGGGTGTCTGGGATCTAGGTGATTAGGAGACTCAACCATATCAACTTGAAGCAACCTTATTCCATGTGATGCAAACAGAACGTTGCTTATTTTACAACTTTGAATTCACAACATCACATGCATTCCCGAACTAGTGAAATTCAACAGAGTGACCTTATAAAAGGGGATAATGAATTTTTGGAATACTAGAAACCAAACTGTATGGTCACCATAAAAAGCAATTATTCAAACAGTATCATCGTGTATGACAAAGAGATTGTGAGTTCAAAACAACTGAATGAGCTGATGAAACCCTGCAGTATAATTTGAAATTGCAGCTGAACTATTAGAAGCCATTAACCTCTGCATTCCCCAGTATATCTTCTTAGAACTTCAAGACTTCAATGGAATGAAAACAAACATGTCTATCTAAGCAGGGATATACATAAAATGTCATATAGAACAAGTAAATTAAAAAATAAAGACAATACATATTCAATAAGTATATGAAACAAAAATGAATCACCACACCCTGGAAATTACATTTGAACATGAATTTCTATATATTCTTGCGACATGACAAATAAAGCTGTGTGTTAAACATTAAGCATATGGAATTGGTTAAAAATCTGCTCTAAGGAAGCATGTTTCTTGTGGGATATTATAAAATTATAAATTTATTTCCTCACTTCACTCAATTTTCAGCACATTTAAAAAATACCCATAAAAATCAATAGAAAAATACATGTAGTAGCAAAATTATGTCGTCTGCGGTATTACCAAGTCCTACAGCTGATACAATTACCAGGAATTCTATCCTATTAAAAGGTGACCATTTCAAGTGTTATTTGTGCTAACAAACATATTACTAGTAGTATTAATAGTAGTAGTGATAGTAGTAGTAGCTTTAATGGTAGTGTTGGTAGTAGGAGCAATATTAATTATAAGTCACACTTGCTGAATGCACAATTGCGAGGTAATTACTGTAGAATTTCATGTGTATTTTCTCATTTGATCATCATCATCACAAAAAACATGTACAGACCAAAATCTTAATAATTGCATATCTCAAATTTGTTATGACTAAATGAGGTAGCATGTAAAAATAAATTTGGAAACTGAACATTTGCAAAAATGCAAATGCAATCATATTACCACAACATTTCTATCAAATATATTTAAAGATCACAAGATGCATTGCTATTTACAATCTACTTACCTTAGTACTAATGTGTAACACTTTCAGAAATTCTTAACATTAGTTAAACTGCCCTTTTCTCATTTCCAAATTTCTCCAGAAATTAGTACCTCAGAAAGCTTGCAGAAAATCAGAATGAGGATATGAAGGTTTATCAAATCATTATGTTAGAGCTCAGTTCTCTGAATAAACTAAAGCCACAGGTGTCATTATACAACTACAATGGTTCTTAGTGTCAAGAAGTGAGGTGGATGGGAAAAAGTAAGCAACAATTAGTACAATTGTCCAAAACAAAAATCGCTCAAAAAGCACGAAGATTATAAATTAAAAAAAAATTTTTCAGTGAAATCCCCAAATACAATAGCTAGGCAAAAACTTATCATATCCTTTCCAGATATCTACAAGGAAAGATGGAAATTTTTCCTGCAAAACCCCAAACCTGGATTGGTCATCTAATTCTGTTATTAGAAGAGGAAGAAGATCATTTAGGGAAATTATTTTCTTTCCGTTGAGATTAACCCCCAGTGGTCCACTGGCTACCCTTAGAGCCTAAAGGTCTTGAGGATACCTTAGGTCCAGATGGCTCTCAGGACTCTGCTGGGTCTAAGAAAGGCAATTCAAGGGTGATTACAGTTCCACATCCATCACCAGTCTGAAGGCTATCACAAACTTGTATTTACTGTACCCAGAAAGGACCCAGTGACATGTAATCTAAGTCACTGGCACATTTCTGAGTAGGGAACTTCCCACAGCATGGCTAATTGTGGAGGTGCTGCCCATCTTGCATGTTCTCTCCCTGTAGCTTTCATCACTCCTCTGAGCATAGCATGATGCCTGAACCCTGAACTTATTTATTCATTAGTCCTAGAGAATGTCCAAGTTCACTACCCTCCAACTTGCATGTATGCCTCATTGAGGACCCTCTCACCTGCTCTATGTTTATGTGGATGATTTCCAGGACCAGGAGAGAACAAGTTGTTCCTGATTTCGCTTCTTCTTTTGGGAAATATCTTTATCTCTTCTATCTTTATCTTCTCTATCCTGTAGGTGTTCACATTGTAGCAAACGACCATGAAACTTATCTTGAGGATGATTGAGGTCTAACTAACCACCAAGGATCTCCTGAGATCCATGAGGACATCTCAAGGTGCCTACAACTCTATACCCTCACCAGTCTGAGGGCCACCACAAACTTGTACTTTGTGACTCTTATTCCACTCAGAGAAAAAACTAGTTACATGTAATCTAAACTACTGGCACTCTTTTAGTCAATTGTCATGCTGCTAATAAAGACATACCAAAGACTGGATAATTTATTTATTTATTTATTTATTTTTTTTTTTGAGACGGAGTCTCGCTGTGTCGCCCAGGCTGGAGTGCAGTGGCGCGATCTCGGCTCACTGCAAGCTCCGCCTCCTGGGTTCACGCCATTCTCCCGCCTCAGCCTCCGAGTAGCTGGGACTACAGGCGCCCGCCACCTCGCCCGGCTATTTTTTTGTATTTTTAGTAGAGACGGGGTTTCACCATGTTAGCCAGGATGGTCTCGATCTCCTGACCTCGTGATCCACCCGCCTCGGCCTCCCAAAGTGCTGGGATTACAGGCTTGAGCCACCGCGCCCGGCCTGGATAATTTATATATAAAAAAAGAGGTTTAATTGACTCACAGTTCACCATGGCTGGGGAAGCCTCGGGAAACTTGCAGTTATGGTGGAAGGCAAAGCAAACACGTCCTTCTTCACATGGCGGCAGGAATGAGAAGTGTTGAGCAAAGTGGGTGAAATCCCCTTATAAAACTATCAGATCTCGTGAGAACTCACTATCATGAGATCAGCAGCATGGGAGTAACTGCCCCCATGATTCGATTACCTCCCACCGGGTCCCTCCTATGACACATGGGGATTATGGGAACTATGATTCAAGATGAGATTTGGGTGGGGACACACCCAAACCATATCAGGCACCTTTCTGGGAATAGCCCTGAACACAGCATAGTCGAAAGGGGAAGTGGTGCCCTATCTTACATTTTCATACCATGCAGCTTTCATCACTCCTCTGAGCACAGCATGATGCCTGAATCCTGAACTTATTTATTCATCAGTTCAAATTAATGCCCAGCCCACAAGCCCCCACCTTGCATGTCTCCCTCAGTGAGTGTCCTCTCACCTGCTCTATGTTTACTTGGATGATTGCCAAGACCAGGAGAAAACAAGCTTGTTTCCGTTTTCTATTCTTCAACTAGGAAGTATCTTCATCTCTTCTATCACTTTCTTCTCTAACATGATGGACTCCACATTGTCAGGAATGCACCAGTAACATTATCTTGAGGATGCCTGAGGTCCATGTGGCCAACTAGGATCTCCTGGCATCAGGGAAGGCAGCTCAAGGCCCTTGCAACTCCACATCAGGGATCCATAGGCACTATATACTTGTACTTGGTAAGCCTTAATCCACTCAGAGAGGAACCAGTTACATATAATCTAAGTGACTGGCACCTTTCTGGAACATATTGTGGATGAATGGGGAGTTGCTGCACCATCGTGCAATGTGAATCTCCATCCTAGAGAATGTCCAGCCCACTGCCCTCCATCATGTATGTTTCCCTCAGTGAGAGCACTCTCACTTGGCTTCATGTTTACCCAGATGGTTGCCAGGACCACAAGAGAACAAGCTTGTTTTTCTGTCCTTCTATTAGGAAGTATCTTCATGTCTTCTATCCTTCTCTTCTCTATCATATAGGCATTCTCATTATTAGGAATGAACCACTGAAATCATCTAGAGGATGTCTGAGGTTCAGGTGGCCAGCTAGGATCTCCTGGCATCACTGAAGACAACATAAGGCTCCAGCAACTCCACCTCATCGCCTCTCTGAAGACCACCACACACTTGTACTTGGTAAGCCTTACTCCACTCAGAAAGGAAACAGTGACATGTAATCTAAGTGACTGGCACCTTTCTAAATAGAGCACTGCCCACAGCATGACTGATTGTGGAGGTGTTGCCCCATCACCCAACATCATGTACTGCAGCTTTCATCACTCCCCTCAACACAGCAGGATTCCTGAACCCTGAACATAATTATTAAGTCCTAGAGAATTTCCAGCCCACTGTCCTCCAACTTGGCATGCCTGGCTCGATGAGGACCTTCTCATCTGATTTATGTTTACCTGGATGATAGCCAAGATGAGAAGAAAAAATCTTGTTCCCGTTTTGTCTTCTTTTAGGAAGTATCTTTATCTCTTGTATTATTACCTTCTCTAACCTGTAGGTGCTCACATGGTTAGAAATGGACCATTAAAATCATCTTGAGGATCTCTGAGTTCCAGGTGGCTTCCAAATCTCTCCTGGGATCAATGAGGGCAGCTGAAAGTGCTTGCAGGTCTGTCTCCTCACCAATCTGAAGGGCACCATAAAATTGTACCTGAAGAATCTTGCTCTACCCAGAAAGGAGCTGGAAACATGTAATCTAAGTAACCAACACGTTTTTGAGTAGGGCACTGCCCACAATATGGTTAACTGTGGAGGTCCTATCCCATCTTGCATGGTTCTCCCCCTGTAGCTTCCATCACTCCTCTGAGCACAGCATGATGCCTGAACCCTGAACTTATTTATTCAACAGTTCCAGAACAATGTTTAGCCTACTGCCCTCCAGTGTGCATGCCTCCCTAAATGAGGAACTCTTCACCTACTCTATGTTTACCTGTGTGATTGCCAAGACCAGGAGAAAGTAAGATTGATCCCATTTTCTATTTTTCTAGCAGGAATTATCTTCATCTTGTGTTTCTCATCTATAACCTGCATGTGTTCATGTTGTTAGGGACAGACGATTTAGAATATCCTGAGGATGCCTGAGGTCCACATGGCCAACTAAGGTCTCCTGGTATCAGTAAAGGTACCTCAAGGCTCTTGAAACTCCACCCTATCATGGGTCCAAAGGCCACTACAAACTTACACTTGCTGAACCTTACACTACCAAGAAAGAAATCAGTGACGTATAATCTAGGAAACTGGCACATCTCTAAGTAGGGCACTGCACACAACATGTCTAATAGTGGAGGTGCTGCCCCGTCTTGCAAGGTCAACCCCTGTCCAGCAGAATGTCCACCCCACTGCCCTCCATATTTACTCTTTACTCACATGGTTGCCAGGACCACGAGAGAACAAGCTTGTTTTCTGTTCTTCTATTAGGAAGTATCTTCATGTCTTCTATCTTTCTATTCTCTAAAAAATAGGTATTTCCATTGTTAGAAATACATCATTGAAATCACCTTGAGAACATCTGAGGTTCAATTGGCCAGCTAGGATCTCCTGGCATCACTGAAGACAAGTAAAGGCTCCAGCAACTCCACTGCATCACCTGTCTGAAGGCCACCATGAACTTGTACTTGGTAAGCCTTACTCTACTCAGAAAGGGAACAGTTACGTGTAATCTAAGTAACTGGTGCCTTTCCAAGTAGGGCATTGCCCACAGCATGACTGATTGTAGAGGTGTTGTCCCATCACCCACCATCGTGCACTGCAGCTTTCATCACCCCGCTCAACACAGCAGGATGCCTGAACCCTAAACTTATTCTTAATTCCTAGAGAATTTCCAGCCCACTGCCCTCCAACTTGGCATGCCTGCCTCAGTGAGGACCTTCTCGCCCAATTTATGTTTACCTGGATGATGGCCAAGACAAGAAGAGAAAAAGATTGTTCCTGTTTTCTCCTTTTAGGAAGTAACTTTATCTCTTCTGTCATTGCTTTCTCTAACCTGTAGGTGCCCACATTGTTAGAAATGATCATCTTGATGATCATCTTGATGCCTGCATTCCAGGTGGTTTCTAAGCCTCTCCTGGGATCAGTGAAGGCAGCTCAAGTTGTTTGCAGGTCTACCCCCTCACCAGTCTGAGGGCCACCACAAAACTGTACTTGGTGAGCCTTCCTTCATCTAAAGAGGTGTCAGTCACATGTAACATAAGTGACTGATAGCTTTTTGAGTAGGGTACTGCCCACGACATGGCTAATTGTGGTGGTGCTGTCCAATCTTGCATGTTCTCACGCTGTAGCTTCCATCACTCCTCTGAGCACAGCATTATACCTGAACCCTGAACTGATTTGTCAGTCCTAGATAACGTCTAGCCCACTGCTCTCTAAGGTACATGCCTCCCTAAGTGAGGAATCTCTCACCTATTCTATGTTTATCTGGATGATTGCCAGGACTAGAAGAGAGCAAGTTTGTTCCCATTTTCTATTTTTTTCTAGTAGGAATTATCTTCATCTTGCCTTTCTGATCTATAACCTGTAGGTGTTCATGTGGTTAGGGACAGGCCATTTAACTTACCTTGAGGATGCCTGAGGTCCACATGGTCAACTAAGATCTGCTAGTATCAGGGAAGGTACCACAAGGCTCTTGCAACTCTACTTCATCATGGGTCCAAAGGCCACTACAAACTTATACTTGGTGTGCCTCACTCTACCTGGAAAGGAACTAGTGACATATAATCTGGGCAACTGGCACATTTCTGGGTAGAGCACTGCACACAGTATGGCTGATTGTGGAGTTGCTACCCCATGTCGCACAGTTATACCCTACAGCTTTCACCACTCGCCTCAACACAGCACGGTGCCTGAACCCTGAACTTAACTTATTCATAAGTCCTAAAGAATACCCAGCTCATTGCCCTTCAGCTTGCATGCCTCCTTCAGTGAGCACCCTCTCATCTGCTTTGTTCACCCAGATAATTACCAAGACCAGTAGTGAACGTACTTTTCCCCGATTTCTCCTCTTCTACAAAACATATATTCATCTTTTACCTTTGCTTCTTTAACACATAAGTGCTCATACTGTTAGGTATGCACCATCGAAATCATCTTGATGCCTGAGGTCCACATGACCAACTGGGATCTTCTGGCATTCGAGAAAGCAGTTGAAGGCCCCTGACACTCCACTGCATCAGGGGTCCAAAGGCCACCCAAAAGTTGTGTTTGGTGATATTACTCCACCCAGAAAGGAACCAGTTACATATAATCCAAGTGACTGGAACTGTTCTAGAAAAGGCACTGCATACATTATGGCTGAATAGGGAGGTGTTGCCCAGTCTCTCATGGTTGCTCCCAGCAGCTTTCATCACTCTCCTAAACACAACAGAATGACTGAACCCTGATCTTATTTATTCATCACTCTTAGAGAATTTCCAGCTCACTGCCCTCCAATGTGCATATCTCATTCAGTAAAAGTACTCTCACCTGCTCGGTGTTTGCCCAGATCACACCCAGGAGCAGGAGAGAACAAACGTGTTCCATTTTCTGTTCTTCTGTTAGGAAGTAACTTCGTGTCTTCTATCTCTCTCTTCTCTAACATAGAGGTGTTCACGTCTTGAGGATGCCTGAGGTTCAGGTGACCAGCTAGGATCTCCTGGCATTATTAAAGACAACTCCTGAAGCTCCACCCCATTACCTGTCCGAAGGCCACCACAAACTTGTACTTAGTGAGCCTTACTCTACGCAGAAAGGACACAGTGACATGTAATGTAAGTGACTGGCACCTTTCTAAGTAGAGCACTGCCCACAGCATGGCTGATTGTGGAGGGGCTGCCCCATCCCCCACCATTGTCCCCTGCATCTTTCATCACACCCATCAACACAGTAGGATGCCTGAATCTGGAACTTACTTATTATGAAGTCTTAGAGAATATCCAGCCTACTGCCCACCAACTTTCATGCCTGCCTCAGTGAGAACCCTCTCACTTGCTCTATGTTTACCCAGTGATTGCCAGGACCAGGCGAGAACAAGCTTGTTACCATTTTTTATTACTCTATTAAGAACGATCTTCATCTCATCTTTCTCTTCTATAACCTGTAGGTGTTTGCATTGGTAGGAATGCACCCCTGAAATCATCTTGAGGATGCCTGAGGTCCACATGGCCAGCTAGGTTCTCCTGTGATCAGGGAAGGCAGCTTGAGGCCCTTGCAGCTCTACCCCAACACAGGTCCAAAGGCCACCACGAATATATACATGGTGCGCCTTACTCTACCCAGAAAGGAGCCAGTGACATATAATCTACATAAATGGCACCTTTCTGAGTAGGGCATTGCACACAGCATGGCTGATTATGGAAGTGCTGCCCTATCCCCCACCATTGTCCCCTGCAGGTTTCATCATTCCCCTCAATAGAACATGATGCCTGGACAATCTGATTCATAAGTCCTAGAGAATGCCCATCCCACTGCTCTCCAAACTGCATCCCTCCTTAAGTGGAGACCCGCTAATCTTCTCCATGTTTACCTAGATGATTGACAGGAGGAGAGAATAAGCTTGGACATGTTTCCTTTTCTTAAGAAGTATCTTTATCAGGCCGGGCGCGGTGGCTCAAGCCTGTAATCCCAGCACTTTGGGAGGCCGAGGCGGGTGGATCACGAGGTCAGGAGATCGAGACCATCCTTGGCTAACATGGTGAAACTCCGTCTCTACTAAAAATACAAAAAAATAGCCGGGCGAGGTGGCGGGCGCCTGTAGTCCCAGCTACTCGGAGGCTGAGGCGGGAGAATGGCGTGAACCCAGGAGGCGGAGCTTGCAGTGAGCCGAGATCGGGCCACTGCACTCCAGCCTGGGCGACACAGCGAGACTCCGTCTCGATGGGGAAAAAAAAAAAAAAAAAAGAAGTATCTTTATCTTCTCTCACTTGTAAAAATGGAAGTTTTTATATATGTAGCATTTCACATGGTTTGATCTCCCTAAAGTTTACAAAAAAACCCTCCAAGACACCTACCACATCCTTATTTTCTCCATATATTCCTTCATTCCAAATACATAGAATAAAAATGACAAGAATTGCAAAAGTTCCTAAGTGAAGCTAAAGTACATTAGAGATGTGAAAGAGAGAAACTTATTTTCTTCATCCATCCTTTGAGAGGAAACTACACTTTTAACTCATAACTTTTGAATTTTCCTACAAGCCTTTTGTGCTCTGATTTTCCCTGAAATAATCTGAATCAGAGGGAGGTTGTAAGACAGTATGTGGGGAGATGCCTGGCCCAATCCAGTTCTCCTGGCCATGATTGGAACCTTGCTCTCACTCCTACCTGAAATTACTAAAACCTATGTGATCATTCACCTATTATCCTGCTACAAAGCGGGACACAAATGTAGCAAAGTTTCATAGCCTTTCTTCACCGAAACAAATATAATTGTTGATATGGAGCAGCAGAGAAGAAATATGCCCAATATCTGGGACCCTTAGTGGTCTAGAAAAGCTGTGAGGGCAAACATCTGAAGAGCGATTTCTATTTTGACCCAGTTGTGCCAGTATTTATTTCTTCCATTGGCCTTAGGATTAACTCACACAGATGATGATAGGCTGTTTACCATGCAAGAACAAGCACTGAACACACCAGTTGGCATGGAGTCAGAGACTACTGTATATCTCATTATATTTCATTGCCTTATTTCATAAGTTATGTGAAAAAATAAAGGTAAATACAAATAAAAGGACAAGAGCAACAACAATAATTTATATTTCTGAAATGCTCACTTACACCACATCAATGTACTTGGGAATTTTATGTGAATCTTCTCACATATCCTCACAATCTTTTACATACTGACACAGATTTGTCTTGAAGATTAATGAGAAAACATGTGAAGATACGCTTGGATCCTCAAATATAACAACACAAGAGATACTACGTTTATGGCGACATAGAGGGCACATCTAGAGAAGAAAAAATACCTATGAAATTTCCTATTTACAACCTACTTAACCGTCTAGGAGATAAGTATGTGGGTAGTTCTATTATCTATAATTCACCAGCGCTATTAACTGTCTTTCTTTACACCAAACTGTCCCAAGATCTTGTTAATTCTGATGCATGAGAGAGCAATCCAGGAACAGCTGGCAGCAGGTACTTTCAGACTTATGATGTGAAGGCAGAGTTCTCCTAAGTGCCTCACTTGGAACTTACTGACTGTGATGATGTGGAATGAGAATTTCTTTAATACAGCAATGCATTAAAAAATGGAGCTATCACTGTCTAGCTAGATTGATTAAAACATTAAAACCACTAGATTTGTAAGGTTGGGAGAAAACAAAGAGATACTACACGAAGTACCTTCACAAACTGTCAGCATTAACCATCAATCAATCTCAGAAAAATAAGGATCTTATCAAAAAAGAAAGATGGATTTGTAGAAGGGTCCAACCGTATACTCAGTTCTTGGAAAATACAAACCCTTCCAAGAGGAGACTTCAGGATTGCTAATGACTTAAAGCCCTTACCAGATGAATTAGGTGGTGCAATGCTTTCCTGAAAACTATTTTAAAATCCTAGTCATGTAATCATACAACTGGAATGGTCTCAAAAATAATGAGCCATATCAGAGGTAAGGTGGTAAGGAATAGATAATATGTAAAAGTTATGAGTTTCTTGTACATAAGCCTCTATATGTCTAAGGATTTCCAGGCTTCTATCATTTGGTAAGTGGAGACTACAGTTTCCAGATCAGATGAAGGAACAGGGATCAAATTTATCTGGTGTCTAAAACAACATAAAATCCAGATATATACAGAAAAGCTTGTCTTTCAAACACCGTAGAGTGATCTGTGAGAGAAGACACACATTAGAACAGTCCATCTGAGAAGTCCTGCTAACTTCTCAGAGAGAGAGTATCGACTCCAGTGCAGAGAATGGGAACCCAGGCAAAGCCTGGCAATTTTCAATATAAACAGATTAAACTGGAAAAAAGGAGACCATTTCACTAGATACAGAGAGATGTGTCACTAAATCTAACATCCATATCTGAAAAACAATAACAACAAATCAGGTATAGCACAGAGTATGTCCTCAATTGCTTGAATGGCATCTATGAAAAACCACAGCTAAATTAAGGCTTCATTGTTAACGTTCTTATGCTTGACTCCTGAGATCAGGAACCAAGTGGGGATGTCCTATTCACTATTTCTGTGCAAGAATTATACCAAATTAAAGTAAGAAATAAGGTAAGGATGTAATATTTTATAATTTGCAATCATGGATGAGTAAAATCAAGAGTCTGTCATCTTCAACCGTTAACTTCCCCTTACCTGTGTTTGCAGTGGGTTCAATGCTTGCACTGCAAATAAATTATCTCTGTGGCATAGATAGCCACAGGGTATTCTAGAAAAATATATAAACTGAACAATAAAGCAGAACAAAGCAAAACACATTATAATATGTATATGAAAAACCACCAATGAAATCCTATGAGTGATAACTGATGTTACTCTTCTTAGTAGTAATATAATAGCAGGGTTACTAAGACTGATACCATTAGTTATAGCACTAGTACTGCCAGCAGTAGTGCTAACAGGAAAATTTGCTCAATGATTACATGCCTGGAAGGTATGTAGTTCAGATTTTCATATGGATTTCCACATTTCATACCCACAACAAATTGGTACCAAAGACACAGGATCCTAATGTTTTGATTTGTCATGGTGATTGAGGACATGTGTAGAACATACATTCGGAAATGGAAAAAAAAACCAGAAATGCATAGATAAGCATAGTAATCACAGATAATCATGTGATCGTGGAACAAGATTAAGACTGCTATGCAGTGTTAACCTCACAGAAATCATTCACATTAACCTCAGAAAATAGGAAGAAATTCATTTTGCTGCTATATGTCCTCCAATCTGACCTAATAAAAGGTGTTTATTGAACATGCTCTTATTTTTACCAAAGTACTAGTAACATAGTCTCTACCACTATGACTACTCTATACCAGTATCACTACAAGGAGGTGAAGAAGCAGCAGTAGTTACATAATTGATGACTTACATGGTTTGCAATGTCCATGAGGCCTTTAGATGGATTCTCTCTTTTGACCCTAACAACAAACATGTGCCATTGAATGTTTTACTGAATCAATGACTCAGGTAAGTTGCAAGGATTAAGGAGATAACATTTGTAGACTCTTTCAGAACCTACGAAGAAACAAGCTACATAATTATAGTATGACTATGCAACATTGAATACCTAAAATAAATGACATACTAATTTACTATTCACAACCTGTGTAGCTATCAGCATGTATATTTTCTTTCTCATTTCTATTAGTAATAATTTACTGGTCCTGCAGTTGGAGGATAAAAATCTTGAAGGGGGCTGGCAGTAAAGCTCTACCAATCCATTATAATTGTGACTTCTCAAAATTTGCAAATCACTGATTATGATACAGAATGAGGCTGTCTGTACTGAGTTCAATCTAAATATATAGACACTGATTCCCTACCCACAAATATGTAAAATGTGACAACTAACTGATAGTTTTAACTGGGAAGAAAAAAGGATAGGTTAAAAAGAATGACAACCTTCCTCAAACCACCAGCAATAATTGAGTGAAGACTTGTTCAAAAGTTAAAATTCCCTAAAAATATACATATGTATACATATATTCACAGATATCCATGCATGAAAAAGCACATATACACAAAATTGAAGGGATTATGTAACTCAGTCTTTATCCACGTTAATAATGAGTAAGTCCTGTATTGTTCATTTCTAATTCATTGCCTGTCCATAACTAGCACTCTTTATATTATTTTAAAAGAATTATGATAAAATTCTGCTTATTTTCTAATGCAGATCAAATATATTAATAAAACGTTATACAAAGAAAAAAATGTGAAGAATCTACCACAGGAGTTCCTAAATGGTATTCTTAACAATTATATACTAATAATAAACACAAGGTAATCGTGGCTTACAAATTCAAAGTTTCCAAAAATAACTGGTGGCTGATATGACATGTTAAATGAAGCAAATGGCTGTAAGACCCGTATTGAGCTGACAGTTCATAAAACTCATGATGTGATAGGCCAGTTCTACAATTAGAAGTAACTCTTGGTGACTTAACAACTCTGATTATGCAGGCTATTTATTAAATACTGCAATTCATTATACAAAGGGAGATTGTTATCTTTATGGAATTATCTGAAAAATGAAGAGAACTGGTTGACAGTTAAGGAAATGAGGCAAGAATAAAAGACAAAAAATGACAAAGTTATTTTGCCTGTATTCCAGCCACAATCATACAGCAAAAATAAGATTGTATTCAAAACAAAAATCAATCAAAAATTGGTAGGATAAATAAAGTTTTCACACATATAGACACAAAACTATTTAGTTTCCTTTAGTAGACATAACATAGGTTTGCTTGGATAAGTATTTTTCTTAATTTTAAATGACTAGGGGCCAGGCGTGGTGGCTCACACCTGTAATCCCAGCATTTTGGGTGGCCGAGGCGGGTGGATCACCTGAGGTCGGAAGTTTGAGACCAGCCTGGCCAATATGGTGAAACCCTGTGTCTACTAAAAAACCAAAAATTAGCTGGTATGGTTGCGGGTGCCTATAATCCCAGCTATTCAGGAGGCTGAGGCAGTAGAATCCCTAACCTGGAGCTAGAGGTTGCAGTGAGTCGAGATCACACCGTTGCACTCCAGCCTGGGTGACATGAGTGAAACTCCATCTCAAAAAAAAAAAAAAAAAAAGAAAGAAAAAAGACTAGGAAGCTAACATTTAAGAAACAAGAATGAAATAAATTAATAAATCTGAATATTGAATATATTTTCCTAGGTTCCCCAATTATGGTGAGGCAGCAAAACATTTATTATGAAAAATTAAGACAAATTCATTTCATAGAAAGAAAACAATTCCATTAATTTTCTGTGGTGCCTTGCACAACCTTTCTACACTCATCTATGAATTCCTTCTGTAAATTATATTTGTTCAACTTAATTAATAAATATAGTAGCAATAAGGATAATTATTAACATTTACTCAATGTTGACTTAATTGGATTATATAAGATATATTTGGAGATTATTTCATTTGATCCAGATAACACCTATATTATATAAAAGTCATTATTAATTTGATAGCACAGATTGGCTGTGAAGTTTGAGTGGAGTAACATGTATAAATTACTTGAGTTACGTAAAATATCATAAGCATATCACTGAGTAGTGTATCATAGTGTTCATCACTGTGGCTGTCAAGGCTAATTCTTAATGCCACAGCAATTTCCAATTTAGACACTACTTAAGACATATAAGTCCTGGAATTTCTGAGGTTAATCCTGCACATGTTGCTCTTATTAGTGAATACTAAACCCCACTATTCCATTGCTCCTCCTCAGGTTCTAGATTTTTCTCAGTTTTCTGGGGTTTAAGTGGATTCCAAATCCCAACGAACTTAACAGGCAGTAAATCTTGCTCCTGTTACAACAAATCATTTGTTTTTATTCTGGATGATATTGAATCCAGTTTCAAACACAGGCCTAAAATAGTATCTCGGATAAACTCAAAAGAGGTAATTCATAACAAACATTTATGAACACTCCACAAGTGTCTTACAGAGCAGCCAATACCTTGGTTCTGGCTTTTGACCAAAGAGACTGTTTGCAAGTCGAGTGGCAAGGAGACAAGAGGAAAGCCTCAAATCTTTCTCCTTGATGGGGGTTGGGTTGGATTTTATAAGCAGAGGGTAATGAAGAATGATCTGACTGGCTCTTGCATTGAGGTGATGCCAGGAGGCAGGATCTGACGGGATCCTGCCATGGGGTGACACAAGTGCTCAACCTGGTGGGAATCCGGGTCTTGTCATGCAGCGTCCACTTCCTAATTCAGTCCCCACTTCTTGGTCTGAGCGCTTAGGTTCCTCCCATGGCTGCACGCTTGGTTTATCTGATCATGTTCAAGTTATGTGACCTTCAACATGGTGGTCCATAGCAACCGTAAAAGAACTCACAACTTTGTCACAGAAAAGTTGTTACAAACCCTCCCTTTTTTATGTCCATTCCTCAATCTTGAGAGAAAAGGCGTAAGGACCATTCTAGATACTCCCTGCTGATTAGGATCACAGACCTTGTTTAAAGAAACGAAATTGTTTTTATTATCATATCTGCCATGCTGATCTGTGATCAGTGGTCATGGATGTCACTATTGTAATTGTTTTGGGGGTGCCACAAACCCCACCCATATAAGACAGCAAACAATTGTTAAATGTTATATGTGTCCTGACTGTCTCCCCACTCATCTATTTACCTTCTTTCTCCCTCTCATTAGGATTCTCTATTCCCTGAGACCAAAAAGAAAAAAAAAAAAAGAAAAAGAAAAATTATATGGAAATTCGGCCAATTAAAAACCCCACAATTGACTTCTAAGCGTTCAAGCGAATGGAGGAGTCACACATCCATAACTATAAATTAAAAACTGATTAAGATTAGTGAGGAAAATATGTCAAACTCCAAGATAGGCCAAAAGCTAGGCCTTTTGCACCAAACAGTGAGCCAAGTTGTGGATGCAAGGAAAAGTTTTCGAAGGAAACTAAAAATTCTACTCCAGTGAACATGCAAAGGAGAAGGAAATAAATCATTCTTATAGCTGATATGGAGAGTTTGAGTGCTCTGGACAGATTAAACCAGATACAACATTCTCTTAGGCCAGAAATTAATCCAAAGCAAGACTCTCTTCAATTCTATGAAGGCTGAGAGAGGTGAGAAAGTTGCAGAAGAAAAGTTTGAAGCTAGCAAAGGTGGATTCGTGAGGTTTAAGGAAAGAAGCCATTGCCATACAAAAATGTAAGGACAAGCACTAAGTGTTGATATAGAAGCTATAGCAAGTTATCCAGATCTAGTTAAGATCATAGATGAAGTTGGCTACATGAAACAAGAGATTTTCAGTCCAGATGAAACCACCTTCTAATGGAAGAACATGCCATCTAGGATTTTTATAGCTAGAGAGGAGATAACACTGCGTGACCTCAAAGCTTTAAACGACAGGGTGATGACCCTCTTGTTAGGGGCTAATGCAACTGATGACTATAAGTTGGAGCCAAAGCTCACTTATGATACTAAAAATCCTCAGACCCTTGAGAATTATGCTAAATCTTCTCTGCCCGCACTCTATAAATGGAACAGCAAAGCCTGGATGACAGCACAACTCTTTACAGCATGGTTTACTAATTTAAGCACACTATTGAGATCCACTGCTTAAAAAACAAAAAGATTCCTTTCAAAATATTTTTGCTCATTGACAATGCACCTAGTGACCAAAGAACTCTGATGGAGAAATGTAAGGAGATAAATGTTGTTTTCCTGTCTGCTAACACAATATCCATTTTGGAGCCCATGAATCAAGAAGTGATTTTAATTTTCAAGGCTTATTATTTAAGAAATACATTTCATAAGGCTATAGCTGTCATAAATAGTAATTGCTATGATGGATCTAGACAAAGTCAATTAAAAATCTTCTGTAAAGGATTCACCATTCTAGATTCCCTTAAGAATGTATGTGATTTATAGGAAGCTGTCAAATATCAAAATTAATAGGTGTTTCGGAGAAGTTGATTCCTACCCTCAGGGATGACTTTGAGGCATTCAAGACTTCAGTGGAGGAAATAATTGCAGACTTGGTGGAGATAGCAAGAGAACAAGAAATATTGAAGCCTGAAGGTGTGTCTGAATTGCTACAATCTCATGACAAACCTTTAACAAATGAGAAGTTGCTTCTCCTGGACGAGCAAAGAAAGTGGTTTCTTGAGATGAAATCTACTCCTGGTAAAGATGCCGTGAACATTGTTGAGATGACAACAAAGAATTGAAAACAGTAAATACACTTAGTTGTAAATGCAACAGCAGGGTTGGAGAGAATTGACTCCAAATTGGCAAAAAAGTTCAATTGTGGGTAAAATGCTACCCAAGAGCATTGCATGCTACAGTGAACTCTTTTGTAAAGGCAAGATCAATTGATACAGCGAACTTCAACTTCAGAAAGTGCCCCAACCACCCCAACCTTCAGCAACTACCAATCACAGCCAATGACATTGAGGCAAGACCCCTACCAGTAAAATGATGATGACTCACTGAAGGATTAGATGACTTTAGCATTTTTTTTTTTTTTTACCAATACAGAATTATTAAATTGAGATGTGTATTTTTTAGGCATAATGCTATTGCATATTTAATAGACTAGAGTACAGTGTAAACATAAGTTTTACATGCACTTGGGAAACTAAAGAATTTGTGTGACTTGCTTTATTGTGATGTATACTTTATTGTGGTGGTCTGAAACTGAACACACAATATCTCTGAGGTATGCCTACACTTTATGTTGCCTAGGTTCTCTACTTACTGTGCAATTATACCGTATCTATTATTTTTTTAAAAATTACTAAAGACATTTCCTTTTTTTCAAGCAATGGAAACTACATCACTAATTATTATCAAGGGGCATGAACAATTCACTACACTCCACACTCACCAATATTTCCCATCTTTTAAATGATAATCATTTGTGGTATTGATAAAAACAATAACCAATATTAACATCAATTTGATGCTTCTTAACCTTTCAGATAGAGTGTCTGAACTGAATTTGTGAACTCTTTAATCATCAAAAAATTATATAAACATATTTAATTTATATGATTTTTACTAGTTTTAAGTGGAGAGGTGTAAAATAATTTTGAAACTTAAAAAGTGACAATATAAACATAAATGTTTATGTAATCACAGCATCCATTTTTACTAAAGATAAACACATTAATGACATAGTTATTTCTCATTCAGACCTACCATATGAACCCACAGGATGTGAACCTCAGCAAAGTCCCCCTGAGAACTGTTACCATCTCATTGCTTGCCTCTATTACCTCAAATCCTCACAGCTGCCCGAGGTCTATGTGGTACATGGCAAAGATTGTTTTACATGAAGATCCAGGTAGTTATAGATAGATAAAAAAGATATGTAGAATAACATTTATAAAAAGCAATAGTTATTAAACAATTTGTTCCCATTTTACTAGATATGCCAAGAACTGAAAATTTTCATTAAAATTCATTAGAACATGACTTTATTAAAAGTTCACTTGGAATATTAGCAAGTCATTTAGCCTTTAAATGTTCCCAAATTTCCAAAAAGGTGAAAATTAAACTTCACCCTAGAAACACTTGTAAAATTAACCATCATCATAAAAGTTATGGTCATAACCATCATTTGATGAATGATTACATATCTAGGAGATAGAGTACTTTGGGCACCTAAAAGGCAACATAGAAGTAAAAACAATTTTCTTATCACAAGATTATATCACTTACCTGCTAAAACCCATTTTCACTGCATTCTAAATCAGTTAATAATTGATGCTATAAGGCTTTATTCAACTCTAATTCATAAAAACCGTAAGTGTAATAATCTAACAAGAACTGTCTAAAATATCAGGAGGACTCATAGAGAACACAGTTGGGTTTGAAAACCTAGTTATACTTGCTCACCTCAGCAGCACATATACTGAAAACCTGGTTATATACCTGGCTGCCAGTAATAGCAAAAATAACGGAGATAAAAACATTATCAACATAAACAAAAAGGCTAAGAAAGTTCTTATCTTTTCTATATATTAATGAAGAACATAGCATGGATTTCTTGACAAAAACAAAATGTATGGTATGTACCAAAATCAGATATGTACTGTCTACTTTGTAAGAAGGACGTCGATTTCATTTTGCCCAAATTCTCTCATTGCCAATGCACACTGGGAACACAGATGTTACATTCAGGGAAACTTTACAAAGCAATGTTATTTTAACATCTAAATATCAACAAGTTACATCATTCAAGAAATCTTTAGAGAAAGTAGGAAAAATATTAGCCACACTACATCCTCAATGGTATCGTCAAAATTTGAACATAAAGGGTTATTGTCCAAGTAATTCACAGAGACGTTGTTAGAAAAGAGTGCAAACTGTTGTGATATATGGAAAAACGTGTATATAGTAGAAAAATGTTTACATCCTCAGTTTATATCATTAATCCAAATGTATACCACTTTAATTACAGTGTTGAATCATAAAACACCAAATGCTTTTTGATCTAGACAGGTGAAAATTTTTCACATTCATGAACTGATACTACATAAAAATCAGAGTCTAATGCTATATTTTAGCAAATGACAGGCTCAAAACACGCACAGAAATGCACATTAGCTTTGATTATGGGGACAGAATATATGTTTGTTTAAATCAAAAAAATAGATTTCAATATTAAGTTACCATGGAATTCATTATGAAAAAGATATGGGAATGCAGAAATCTGTGTTCATCTGGGGGTAAGCATATCTTAGATTCATGAATTACTGTAAAAGAAAAGTATATGCATCATTAAAAATCCAATATGAGAAAAAGAAAAACAATGGTTACTTTCTCTGGTGTCCTAAACAAACAAGTCACTTTAATAAAAGTTTTCTTTACTTTTTTTTTTTTGAGACGGAGTCTCGCTCTGTTCCCCAGGCTGGAGTGCAGTGGCTGGATCTCAGCTCACTGCAAGCTCCGCCTCCCGGGTTCACACCATTTTCCTGCCTCAGTCTTTCGAGTAGCTGGGACTACAGGTGCCCGCTACAACGCCCAGCTAATTTTTTGTATTTTTAGGAGAGATGGGGTTTCACCATGTTAGCCAGGATGGTCTTGATCTCCTGACCTTGTGATCCTCCTGCCTCGGCCTCCCAAAGTGCTGGGATTACAGGCGTGAGCCACCGCACCTGGCCAAAAGTTTTCTAACTATATAACAATAATTTTTAATGTTAATAAAAATCATAATTAATACTGATCATTAACACTTACCTGTCATTATGAATTCCTTTGATCAAATTCTAGTAGTGTTCAAAATCACTCACAACTTTTCTCATTACATGAAATTGTTATTAATTTTCTATCCCAGAACTGTCGTTAGAAATATTTGAGAAATATGTGTTAAAATTTTTTAACAAAATAGTGACACACACAAAAGGGAGCACATTGTCACAACATGAACTTCCATCATGGTAAAGATGACTGTAGTAACTACACAGATTTCCCATTTAGAAATTCCTCACATACAGACACAAAAATTCCAGAATGTAGTGAAGACTAACCATCCTTTCTAACTGCCCATCTTTCATGGTTAAGTTCCCGTGGTGTCTGGGTCCTAGGAGAGAGATAAGACCCAACTTCATTAACTGGAAGCACACGTGGCCCAGGGTGATGCAAACTGAATGTTGCTTCTTTTGTAACTTCGAACTCACCTCCAAATGTGGGACTAATATAGTGAAACCCAACAAGAGTGATTACAGAATAATACATATTTTGGCAATAGTTGGGATCAAACTTTGCAAACTACATAGAAGGCAATCATTTCAACAGTACATTAATAGAAGAGATACTGTGCTCAAAAAACAGAATGAATTGATTTTTGAAAATATGTAATCTGAATATTGGATTGAAAAGAATCAAAAGCAGTCAACAGAAGCCACTCACCTCTTCTCTCTTCCCAACGTCTTCTTTTTGCTTTCCAGGCTTCAACTGTATGAAAATGCATTTAGATCTCTTTTGGCATGGATTTGCAAGAAGTGATCTAAAGGGTGAACAAATTGAATATCAATAAGCAGAATATATTTCAATCCGTACAAAAAACTGGAAAAAACTACAACATCCTGGAAATAAAATTGAACACTGGTCTGTCTATATTATGAAAAATGGCATATGAAAAATAGAGCTATATGTTAAACACTGGGTATGTAGAACTGGTTTAAAGTGAGATGTGGAGAAGCATGTTTGTTGTGAGAGATAATTAAATTTTACATTATAACCACCTACTCATTGTACTAGATTCACTGAATGTAAAAATATTCATTGAATCATAATAGCTCAATGTATTTTTAAAAATCTTCCCGTGTGATATTATCAGGTTATTTAGTTATTACAATTTCTATGAATATCATCCTGTTAAAAGTGGTAAGTAAAATTGTTGTGTTACTAATAAACATAGAAGTAGTAGTAGTAACGGCAACAACAAAAAGTAGTATTTCCTGAATAATTACACACTGGACAGAAAATATAATAGATTGTCTAACTTAACAATCCTAACAAATATTTATTGATATTTTTAATACTTGTTAATAATAACATTTAATGAATAAGGGGATGGTATGTGAAATGACAGTTCTGCCCCATATAAAAATATTTTGGTCAACGATGGACTGCATATACAATGGTGGTCCCATAAGTTTCAAATGGAGCTAAAAAATTCCTATTGCCTAGTGACATAGTAGCTGTCCTAAAATTCTAGCGCGACATATTACTCATGTATTTCTGGTAATACGGGTGTAAACAAACCTACAGTGTTACCATTCATATAAAAGTATAGCACAGGGCCAGGTGCGGTGGCTCATGCCTGTAATCCCAGCATTTTGGGAAGCCGACGGGGGCAGATCACCTGAGGTTGGGAGTTTGAGATCAGCCTGACCAATATAGAGAAACCCCGTCTCTACTAAAAATACAAAATTAGCAGCATGTGGTGGTGCACGCCTGTAATTTCAGCTACGCAGGAGAATCGCTTAAAACCAGGAGACAGAGGCTGTGGTAAGCCGAGATTGAGCCATTGCACTCCAGCCTGGGCAACAAGAGCAAAACTCCCCCCCCCCCAAAAAAAAAAAAAACAACAGTGTAGCACATATAATACATACAGTACATAATATTTGATGACAACAAACAAGTATATTACGAGATTAAATTTTTCTATACCATACTTTTTATTATTTCAGCATATACAATGGTGGTTCCATAAGATTATAGCACAGCTGAAAAATTCATATGATTTGATGTTGTCATAACATAGCACATAAAATTATGTATAGTATATAATATTTGATAATGATAATAAATGACTATGTTACCGGAATATGTATTTACCATACTATTTATCATTTTAGAAGGTACTCCTTGTACTTCTTAAAACCAAAGTGAACTGTAAAACAGCCTCAGTTTCTTTAGGAGATATTCCAGAGGAAGGCATTGTCATCATAGGAAATGACAACAGCATGTGTGTTACTGCCTCTGAAGATCTAGTGGAGCAAATGTGAAGGTGGAAGACAGTGACATTGATGTTCCTGACCCTAGATAGGTCTAGGTTAATTTGTGTGTCTGTGTATTCATTCTACTGAAAAGATGCATTCACCCATATGTTCATTGCAGTGCTATTCATAACAGCAAAAACATGGAATCAACGCGTATCTCCATCAGCAGTGGACTGGATAAAGAAAATGTGGTAGATATACACCATGGAATACTACCGCGTTATAAAGACAACAAAAATCATGTTCTTTACGGCAACACAGATGTCACTGGAAATCATTATCCTAAGCAAAATAATGCAGAAGCAGAAAAACAAGTACCACATATTCTCGTTTATAAGTGGGATCTAAACATTGGATACACATAGAGATAAAGATGTGAACAATACACACTGGGGAATATAAGAGGAGAGAGGGAGGAAAATGGGTAAGCATTGAAAAACTACCTATTGGGTACAATGCTCACTACGTGAATGACAAGTTTCATTCATATTCCAGACTTCAGCATCACACAATGTACCTTTGTAACAAACCTGCACATGTACCCACTACATTTTACAATCCACTTCCAAATTTATCAGATATACTATTTTCAGTCATTCTTCTATTAGATGTAAT
The DNA here is from genome assembly GCF_008728515.1 of Papio anubis. Taxonomy (NCBI): domain Eukaryota; kingdom Metazoa; phylum Chordata; class Mammalia; order Primates; family Cercopithecidae; genus Papio; species Papio anubis. The sequence continues at coordinate 9,153,401 of NC_044996.1, read as the reverse complement.
TCTAAAATAAAAGTTGAAAAATAGCTACTTCTAACATTACTACTAGCTAGGTATTAAACTCTTAAAGCTTTTGTATTTTAAAATGGGAATAAATATCTGGACTGTCTATAAATAAAGAAAAAACACAACAGGAAGAAAAAGTTACATTACTTACTTCTTACTGAACTGTCAGTGGACTAGGGGACTTTGTGTGAAATTTCCCATTTACCCTCATGACAAACCTCTATAACTGAATCTTTTACTAACTCACTGACACAGATTTGTCATGGGTATTATGACACATCCATTTCCTATTTACAATCTACTTACCAATCTACCAGGTATACTATTTTCATCATTCCATCTATTAGTTATAATTCACCATCAGTATTCAATTGTATCTCTTTAAACCAAATGGTCCCACGATTTTGCTGTTTTAGATGTGACAACCTAAGCCCATTGCCGTCAATTACTTCCAAATTCATTATGTGACATAATTCTTTTCAGAACAGAAGCGTCCCTTTGCTACTTACTAACTATGATGCCATCCATGTTTGGTGATTAGAGTTCTCCAGTTTTGTACTGTGTGCTGGTGACAGCCCAGGTTCAACTTCATTACTGGAAGCAATGTAGCCCCACTCTCTGGAAACTAATGCTTTGTCACTAATGCATCGCAGCCTTGAGTTAATATGAGCAGTGCTAACCTAGAAAGACCAACAAATTTATCCTGACACGATTACTTAAGAAAACTTTCAGAAAGTACATTGAAAAGTAAAAATCAACAAAAATAATAAAGCAATTATAATATGAAAACTAAACCTTGGTTAAATTGTAACTAATCAAGTATCATTTAAAGTTAAAGGGTCAATTATTATTGTTAACTTTTTTCCCTATCAACAACAACAACAACAACAAGAAAACAATAACAACAACAGATGCTGGAGAGGCTGTGGAGAAAAGGGAATGCTTGTACACTGTTGGTGTGAATGTAAATTAGTTCAGCCACTGTAGAAAGTAGTTTGGAGATATCACAAAAAAACTTAAAACAGAGCTACTATTCAACCCAGTAATCCCATTACTGGGTATATACTGAAAGGAAAACAGATCATTATGAAAAACAAAAACAAAAACAAAACAAAAACACATGCACTCACATATTCACTGCCATGCTATTCACAATAGCAAAGACATGGAATCAACTTAGGTGCTCATTAAAGATCGAAATGGATAAAGGAAATGTAGTGCATATGCACAATGGAAAACTATACAGCCATAAAAAAGAATAAAATCATGTCCTTTACACCAACATGGATGAAGCTGGAGGGTATAATCCTAAGCAAACTGATGCAGGAACAGAAAACCTAATACTGCATGTTCTCAGTTATAAGTGGGAGTTAAACATTGAAGACCTATGGACATAAACATGGGAACAACAGACACTGTGGACTATTAGAGAGGGCAGGAGAAAAGAGAGTGGTGGGTTTAAAAACTATCTATTGGGTACAGTATCAGTCCATTTTCATGTTGCTAATAAAGACTAGGAAGAAAAATAGGTTTAGTAGATTCACATTTCCATGTGGCTGGGAAGGTCTCACAATCATGGTAGAAGGCAAGGAGGAGCAAGTCACATCTTACATGGATAGCAGCAGGCAAAGAGAGAGAACACTTGTGCAGGGAAACTCCTGTTTTTAAAACTGCCAGATCTCATAAGACTTATTCACTATCACTGGAAGAGCATGGGAAAGACCCACCCCCATGATTCAGTTATCTCCCACTAGGTCCCTCCCCCAACACATGGGAATTATGGGAGCCAAAAGATGAGATTTGGGTGGGGACAGAGAGCCAAACCATATCAGATACTGTGTTCTCTACCTGCATGCAATATAACCATGTAATAAACCCACACAAGTACTTCCTATATTTAAATTAAAAATTGAAATAAAAAGAAAAGAAATAAGTTCATTTATAAATTTCTAAAAGAAGCTACAATTTTGGGGTTTTCCAACCTTGAGTTCTATAGATGTTAATGCTTCAAGAAGATAATTTGTGAGGCTAGATGAGAAGGAAGCAAAGCCCTTAAGTTATGTTCAGTTATCTGAACAATATTAACCTACATAGGAGAAGAGCTAAAAATTGCTAATGATTTAAAGCACTTACTTTAAGTAGATTACATGATGTTTCATTTAAAATTATTTCTATAACCCTTTATGTGTAATAAAAAAGCGAGAATGATGTAAATATGAATAGTGTCAAGACGTAGGTGGTAGGGCAAAAAGGAAATATTCAATAAATAGTACATTTCTTATCCACAAACAATAACCTGCCAGAAAAGAATGAAAGGAAAATATAAATATACAAAGATATACACATATATATTCTACATTTACCTGCTAGGCATACATGTGATTCTTTCCAGACATCTATGAGGAAAAGAGTAAATCTTTCCAGAAGAACTGAAGGGCTATATCATATAACCTCTCAGGAACCTATAGCAGGAGATGAGCTAGATCTGTTTTGGGAGCCTTCTTTCCTAATTGTTCAGATTAGCTCCCATTTTCCCATTGGTCATCCTTAGGTTTTGAAGAGGACTGAGTTTGACAGGATTGTTATGGTTCTAATGGGAGTAGTATTGTCTAAGTGCTGCAAACGAATTTCTTTCTGATGATATTTAATTAAGCCTCATGTACACCGAATCTTTGTTAGAGTTGACAGATTCAGAAAAATAGTCTAATAAGCAGGAAGCCATTTATTCTTGCATGTCCCAGGATATCTCAAGATAGTAACACCAAGTGATAATTCACTTGCTCCCACATGTGAAATAAAAAGGAGTCATAAACTTACTCAAAGTGGTAGTAGTAGCACTTACATGAGTCATAATACTAAAAGAAGAACGAAAAGAAAAATAATAGTGCAAGAATGAGGAGGAGAAGAAGAGAAGTTAGAGAAAGTACAGGAGGAGGGGTAAGGGGAAGTAAAGAAAGATGAAAAGCAGGAAGAGGAAGAAGAAAATGAAAAAGTAATAGAAAAAGAACAGGAAGGAGAAGCTGCATTTCTTTGTTCCTTACTTACATAGTCGGCAATGTACTTGAGGCTTTTACGTATATGTTCTCATCTGGCCCTCATGGCAAACCCCTGCCACTGAACCTTTTGCTAACTTACTGACAGATTTGTTTTGAGGGGAAACACAGGAGATTCTTTCAGAGTCTGAAAAGTAACAACTAAATATATCATATTACCACAACATAATGAGACATACCTAAGAAAAATTACTTATGACACATTAATTGACCCTTTACAATCTACTCACTGATCTACCAGATGTAAGATTTTCAGTAATTCTAGTAGTTATAATTCACCATAGCTATTCAATTATATTTATTTAAACTAAATGGCCCCAAGAGTTTTGCTATTTCAGATACATAGTAGAACAATCCAGGAACCGGCAAGCAAATTCCTCCCAAACTCATTGTATGGTGGAATCCTTTTCAGAACAGAAGCTTCCCCTTGTTCCTGACTGTGATGATGTCCACATTAGAGATTACATTTCTCTAGTTTTCCACTGGGTGCAGGTAATTGACAAAACCCAACTTCATCAACTGGAGCCAAAGTGGCTCCATTACCTACAAACCATTGTTTTACTACCTCACCACCTGGAATTAATACCTACATGAAGTGCTAACTTCTAGAGACTAACCTTCTTCTAGCAAAGGTGACTAATAGATATCTGTTAATCTTATAATACAATCAGTAATAGAAAGCGAAATTGTTAAAGAGAGTCATGACAAATTCAAAAGAAAAGAATGAGGAGAAATATCTATATTAGACATTCCAATATCAGCTGTAAAAATGTGGAAAGATTATTGCCCACAATTAAAAAGCCTTCAATGTATTCCTGTGCTTGATTGGATGGACATATGGATATATGGATATATGTGTCTTTAGACACACACACACACAAACAAACATCTCTCAGTATGGACATCCATGGAGTATTCTGGAGAATAAAACCAAGTAGTATAGTAACGGTAACAGTAGGTTCAAATTTTCATCTGGAAAAAAAAAGTACCAGACTACAATTTGAAAACCTGGAGACCTACGTGTGTTTCTAGGCACATCACTGTATATTCTGAATATGTTTATATTTTAAACACACCCAGAAAGACATGACCTGACATGTGCTGAGAGATTATTAAGTATCTCATTATAAATCATTGCCTTATTTAAAAAGTTATATGAGTTGCTAGTAATTTTGTTAATAAGCAATACAGTAATATATTTTATTTTTTAAAATGTACTTGTCCTGAGACACTAGAGAATCCTTTAACTTCTATGTGTCTCAGGATTTCCCTGCTGAAAATTGGATAATGGAAAATATCCCTTCCAAACTAGATGGCGGAACTGGGACCAAATTCCCACCAGAAAATTGGAAACTGGATGAAAAGTATAAGGGAAAGGGTTTTCAAGCGTTTTACATCAGGAAATGCATGACAGTGATCCATGAGAGAGAGGAAACAAATGAGGAGAACCCCTTAGTTGTCCTCACTGACTGCACAGAGAGAGAATGTAGGCTCCAGGGCAGGGAGAGGGAATCTAGGCAAAGCTTGTCAATCTTCTGCATTACCAGGCTGAAATGAAAAACTGATAATCATCTCAACAAATGCATTGAAATGAAGTAATTGACTAACATCTTTACCTGAAAAATATCAGCAGATGAGGAATAGCTGGGCTTCTACAACAAACATCCTCCGTAATTGTGTAAGATTTGATTCTTTATTCTTGAGATTAGGAACAAGACAAAAATGCCTGCACTCGCTGTTTCTATGCAATAATGAGGCTGAATTCAAAGTAATAGAATAAGATGACAAGTTCTGTTTTATAATTTGAAATCTTTGATGGAGAAATAAAAAAGCTTCATCATTTACAGCCATTATCTTCCCCACACATGTGTTTACAGTGACCTCAATGTTTGCACTTGGGAAAAAATATCCCTACCAGCATGAATATCTAAAGTCTTCTAGAAAATCAGTGAATTTATTAAGTAGAATAGACTTCAAATGTGTAAGAAAAATAACTCAACATACCCTTAGGGAAATAAATGAACAGTTATTTATTATCTTATTTATCTTATTTGTAGAAAGTAAAAAGTTTCCTCTTCAAAATTTTCCTTCTTGTTAAAGAATAAATTATAAGTGTTAGAAATAACAGTTTCTTTTAAAGACTAACTTTCTTCAAGCCTCCTTCTTTGTGCTAATAACTCTTTGTTAAGCCCTATCCTATGTAACTGTTGGACACGCTCACAGGCACGTTTCAGCTCACAGTCTATGCCCCTTCCTTATTTGGAAATGTTATTGCTTCCTTAAACCTTTTGCAAGCAACTTCTTTGTTCTTTCTTGCACTTACCTATTTAGGAAAGTTTCAGGTTATTAGCAAATCAGGTATCAGTTTAAGATTGTGAGGTCCCACTCCAGCCAATGGATGCAGGACACAGCAGTAAGGACGACCCAAATGTGTAAGGGATAAATATGTCTGCTTTTCCTTTGTTCAAGTGTGCTGTCACCATTGTTCCATCTGCAATTGAGCACCCTTTCTACAGAAAGTAAAGATGGCCTTGCTGAGAGATCTTTTGTCTCTGTGTTGACTTTTCTTCACAGCACCGACTATCTATTTCTAACAATTTTGGTATTTCTAACATTATTACTAAAAAAAATGGTGCTAATGTTAACATGACTGATAGCAGTAGTTTATGGTAGAAATAGTAATGGTAATAACCAAATGGAAAATTTACTTAATGGTTATGTACCTGGCAGACACGGCAGTTCAGGCTTTAATGTGGATTTCCACATTACACACTGAAAACAAATCTGTACCAAAAAAGCACTTAATAACTCCACAGTTCAGGTAAGATTTACCTGAAAAACATTCAGAAAGTACATTTGGACAATTAAAATCCATAAAAATATAAAAACTATCATAATATCCAAACAAAAATTTCATGCTTCAAAAATGAAGGATCAATTTCACAATTTACACATGTATTGAAATCTCACATTGTACCTCATGAATGTTTATATGTATTGTTAGCCAATTGAAAATAAAATAAAACCTAAAAACAATTCTTAAAATAAATAAAAATACAGTATCAGGAAGATGGCAGATAGGAGACAGAGCTAATGGGCATCTCCTACTTGGACAGACAGAACAGTGTGTGGAGACTCACACCATGAACTTTTGCTCCAAGAACCACAGCAGGAACATACCAGGAAAATCAAAAGAATTTATAATTCCTATGAAAGAAGTAGCATACTCCTGCAAATTCTGCAAGACAGGTGAAAACCTGTGAGTTCTCCAAGAGTCATAGAGGGAAAACCTGCCTCTGAACACAGATCCCCCCCCGGTGAACCTGAAAATCCAGATTACGGGAGAAGGATTTAACCCTACCTAGAGCTGAAATGGATTTAGCATGAAATATAAAAGTAGAAGCAGCAGTGGGAAGAGCCCTGTAGGGACTCTCATTCTCCAGCTCCAGCCCAAGGAAGACATTCATGATTGTGTCTCACAGGGGCCCTTGAGGGAGGCAGACGGTGATATCAGGCAGGATTCACAGGGTGAAACAAGCTTCTACATGAACTTTGTAATAGTTTTGACTGGTACAAACTCTCTTGAGCAGAATCTGGGGGACAAGTGGAACTGCTGCAGAAGGGAACTCAGGAGCAAATGCCAACTCCTAAATGCAGACGTTAAGGAACGAGGCCTCAAAGCCATGTTTGCTTTCCTTTTTTCTTTTTTCTTTTTTCTGTAAGACAGAGTCTCACTCTGTTGCCCAGGCTGGAGTGCAGTGGCATGATCTCAGCTCACTGCAACCTCCACCTCCTGGGTTCAAGCAATTCTCCTGCATCAGCCTCCTGAGTAGCTGGGACTACAGGTGCAAGCCACCGTGCCCTGCTAATTTTTTTTTTTTTTTTGTACTTTTAGTAGAGGTGGGGATTCACCATGTTGGTCAGGTGGGTCTTGAACTTCTGACCTCGTGATCTGCCCACCTCGGCCTCCTAAAGTGCTGGGATTGCAGGTGTGAGCCACCACAGCCGGCCTCTTTTTTTTTTTTTTTTTTTTGAGATGGAGTCTCACTCTGTTGCCCAAGCTGGAGTGCAGTGGCACAATCTCCACTCACTGCAACCTCCGCTTCCCGGGTTCAAGCAATTCTCTTGCCTCAGCCTCCCAAGTAGCTGGGATTACAGATGTGCGCCACCACACCCGGCTAATTTTTGTATTTTTAATAGAGATGCGGTTTCACCATGTTGGCCAGGCTGGTCTTGAACTCCTGACCTCAGGTGATCCACCCACCTAGGTCTCCCAAACTACTGGGATTACAGGTGTGAGCCACCACATCAGTCCATGTTTGATTTCTCAGTCAGGAAGCTCATAGCCTGGAGCAAGGTCTGAGTCCTGCATGAAGGCTGCCTGGAAATAAACTGAACACTGTTAGTGGGGAACAGTGGGAGCAAGATAGGCCTCGTCAACTGCATGTGAGCAGGATGAGGTCTATCAATACCGGCATTCTCCTACTTTCTTAAAAACAGAGGCAGCCATAATCCCTGATGGAAAATAATCCCACTGGCCACAGAACCACCTCCTGCTCCCCCGCAGTGGCCATGACCACTGACCTACATCTGACAGTACTTCTCTACTCACCTTGCTAGCCAATCACAAAAGACACAAACTCTTGGGAGCTTTATGGCCCTTGCCCATTGCCTGAAAAACCCAAATACTTATCCTGGCCAATGTAGGGCAAGCTTATATACCCCTTCTACTATCACGACTGGTGCTCTCTTGATAGCAACACATCCTGGCTGGAGACCACCACACTCAGAACATTATGGCAATTCATGACAAAATAACCGTACTCCAAGAAACAAGAAAACAACCGCTAATTCCACTGCCTGCAACATGTGGCTAACCACAGGCCCTGAGTCTGTCCATGTGACAGCTTCACTGCTAGCATAACCAGCATTCAAGAAAGTCAGCACACTAAACATATCTACAACCAAGGACTCTTTGAGAGTCTACTTCACTCCCCTGCCACCTCCACCAAAGCAGGTTTTGGCATCCATGGCTGGCAGACCTAAAGAGAGATCACATCATGGGACTCTTTGCAGACACTCCTCAGCACCAGCCTGGAGCCTGGTAACCCCGCTGGGAGGCTAGACCCAGAACAACAACAACAATCACTGCATTCTGGCTCCCAGGAAGCTGCATGCCTAGGGGAAGGGGGAGAGGGATCCCCCCATCAAGGGATCACCCCATGGAAAAAATGAATCTGAACAGTAGTCCTTGAGTTCCAAATCTTTTCACTGACATAGTCTACCTAAATGAGAAGAAGTCAGAAAAGTAATTCTGGAAATATGACAAAACAAGATTCTATAACAAACCCTGAAATACCACACTAGCACCACGGCAATAGAACCAAACCAAGAAGAAATCTCTAAATTGTCAGATAAAGAATTCAGAAGGTTGACTATTAAGCTACTCAAGAAGATACCAGAGAAAGGCAAAAACCAACTTAAAAAAATTAAATTATATAGGATATGAATGACAAAATCTTCAGAGAAATAAATACCATAAAGAAAACAACTATCACAACCTCTAGAAATGAAAGACACAGAGGAATACAAAAGACACCGGAAAGTGTCAACAAGACACTAGAGCAAGTAGAAGAAAGGACTTCAGAGCTTGAAGACAAGGATTTCAAACTCATCAAATCAGACACAGACAAAGAAAAAAAAATTAAAAATGAATTTAAAAGGCCTCTGAGAAATTTGGGATTATGTTAAATGGTCAAACCTAAGAATAATTGGTGTTCCTTAGGAAGAAGAGAAGTCTCAGTTTTTGGAAAATTTGAGGGAATAATTGAGAAAAACTTCCCTGGCTTTGCCCAAAGATCTAAACATCCAAATACAAGAAGCTCAAAAACAAACAAACAAAAAAACCAAAACCTGGGAAATTCTTTGCAAAAAGATCATCACCTAGGCATATACTCATCAGATTATCCAAAGACAAAAGAATCTTAAGAGCTGTGAGGCAAAAGCCTCAGGTAACCTATATAGGAAAACCTATCCGATTAACAGCAGATTTCTCAGCAGAAACCCTACAAGCCAGAAGGGATTGGTGTCCTATCTTTAGCCTTTTCAAACAAAATAATTATCAGCCAAGGATTTTGTATCCCGCAAAATTAAGTTTCATAAATGAAGGAGAGAGAAGATTTTTCAGACAAATGCTGAAGAGAATACACCACTACCAAGCCAGCACTACAAGAGATGCTAAAAGGAGCTCTACGTCTTCTAACAAAACTTTGAAATAGACCAAAAGAGAATCTCCTTATAGCATAAATTTCTACGGGACTATAAAACATTAACACAATGAAAAAACAGGTGTTCAGGCAACAACTATTCAGGAAAATATATTCAATATTCAAATGTACTAATTTATTTCATTCTTCTTTCTTAAATGATACCTTCCTAGTCTGTTTGTTTGTTTTCTTTTTTTTTTTTTCTTTGTTTTTTAGACAGAGTTTCACTTACTTTGCCCAGACTGGAGTGCAATGGCAGGATCTCGGCTCACAGCAACCTCTGCTTCCCAGGTTCAAGCAATTGTCCTGCCTCAGCTGCTGAGTAGCTGGGATTACAGGCCCCCGCCACCACGTCCAGCTAATGTTTGTATTTTGAGTAGAGACAGGGTTTCACCATGTAGGCCAGGCTGGTCTTTAACTCCTGACCTCAGGTGATTCGCCCCCATCAGCCTCTCAAGTGTTGAGATTACAGGTGTGAGCCACCATGCCCTGCCTGAAGTAAACATCTTGTCTCTAAAAGGCAAATCTAGACAAAGAGGTGAGGCCTATTTCCAACATTTAGCATGCTCTCTGACTCACTATCAAAATGGAATGTGGAGTTTGCTTTTGGTTTTGTAATGCCGCATGCACATGGATAATATCAAACACCCAAAGAACTGAAGAAAATTAACCCGAAATGATGACTACTGTTAACTTGCTTTCGTAAGTTGGTTAGACAAGACATACACAAAAACCAAAAGCTTTCCTTAGTAGCAGCAATCATTCTATTAAAACATAATTTGGAAACTACTGATTTTGATAATGGGGAAAGGTAATTCATTCCAATATTGCTGCTTCGGACAACTAAGCAAGCTAAACAAAATATACTTTACAACTCCTCTTGAAACTCTTAAAGACCTTCCTGTAAGTGAGGAAATGCCTGGCCAAAATCTAGGAGACAAGGACCAAAAAAGGTAAGCCCGGTCTCAAAAGTGGTTTGCACAGATGACATTTGCTAAATGCCTGACCCCAATCCAGTTCTCCTGGCCATGATTGGAACCTTACCCTCATTCCCACCTGAAATTACCAATACCTACGTGATCATTCACCTATTATCCCACTACTAAGCTTGACACAAATGTAGCAAAGTTTCATATCCTTTCCTCATCAAAGCAAATATAATTGTTGATACAGAGCAGAGAAGAAATATGTCCATTTTCTCAGACTGTTAGAGGTCTAGAAAAGTTGTGAAGGCAAACGTCTGGAAAATGATTCATATTTTGACCCAGTTCTGCCAGTATTTATTTCTTCCATTGGCCCTAGGGTATTTAACTCACACAGATGATGATAGGCTGTTTACCATGCAAGAACAAGCACTGAATACACCAGTTGGCATGGAGTCAGAGACTACTATATATCTCATTATATTTCATTGCCTTATGCTATAAAAATAAAATAATTTCATTTAAAAAAGTAAATAGAAGTGAAAGGACAAGAGCAACAAGAACTTATATTTCTGAAATGCTCACTTATACCACATCAATGTACTTAAGAATTTTCTGTGAATCTTCTCATCCATCCTCATAACAAACACATGATGATGAATCTATTACATACTCATTGACATGGATTTGTCATGAAGATTGATGAGAACATGTGTGAAAATTCACTTTGATCCTCAGATATAACAATGCAGCAGATGTTTCATGCAACACAAAGGGCATATCTAAAGAAGAAAAATGACCTATGAAATTTCCTATTTACAACCTACTTAACCATCTACGAGATAAGTTTGTCAGGAATTCTATTACGTATAATTCGCCATCACTATTAACCACCTTTCTTTACAACAAATTGTCCCAAAGTCTTTATAATTCTGATGAATGAGAGAGCAATCCAGAAACAGCTGGCAGCAGGTACTTTCAGATTTATGATGGGAAGTCAGAGTTCTCCTAAGTGCCTCGCTTGGAACTTACTGACTGTGATGATGTGGAATGAGAATTTCTTTAATACAGCAATGCATTAAAAATCGAGATATCACTGTCTATCTAGAGTCATTAAAACATTAAAACCATTAGATTTACAAGGGTGGGAGAGAACAAAGACACAACACACTAAGTACTTACTTCACAAACTATCAGCACTAACCATCAATGAATAACAGAAAAACAAGAATCTTAGCAAAAAGAAAGATGAATTTGTAGAAGTGCCCAACTGTATACTCAGATCTCTGAAACATACAAACATTTCCAAGAGGAGACTTCAGGATTGCTAACGACTTAAAGCCCTTACCAGATGAATTAGGTGGTGCAATGCTTTATGGAAAACTATTTAAAAATCCTGTGGGTGTAAACATCTCACTAGAATGGTCTCAAAAACAATGAGCCGTATCAGAGGTAAGATGGTAATGAGTAGGTAATATGTAAAAATTATGAGTTTTTTGTACATAAGCCTCTACATGTCTAAGGATTTCCAGGCTCCTACCATTTGGTAATTGGAGATTACTGTTTCCAGGTCAGATGAAGGAATAGTGATCAAATTTATCTGGTGTCTAAAACAAAGAAAAACCAATATATACAGAAAAACATGTCTTTCAGACACTGTAGAGTGATCTGTGAGAGAGGGGACACGTTAGAACAGTCTGTCCATTCTCCTGCCAACTTCTCAGAGAGAGAATATGGACTCCAGTGCAGAGAATGGGAACCCAGACAAAGCCTGGCAAGTTTCAATATTAACAGATTAAAATGGAAAAAAATCATTTCAATAGATGCAGAGAAGTATGTGACTAAATCTAACATCCATATCTAAAAATAATAACAGCAAATCAGGCATAGCACAGAGTATATCCTCAATTGGTCGAAGGGCATCTATGAAAACACATGGCTAACTGAAGATTCAATTGTTAACATTTTTATGTTTGGCTCCTGAGGTCAGGAACCAGGTGAGGATATCCCATTCACCATTTACATGCAACAATTATGCCTCATTAAAGTAAATGAGAAGGTAAGGACATAATATTTTATAATATGCAATCACAGATGAATAAAATCAGGAGTCTGTCATTTTCAACCATTAACTTCCCTTTACCTGTGTTTGCAGTGGCTTCAATGCATGCACTGCAAATAAATTATCTCTATGGGCATAGACAGCCACAGGATATTCTAGAAAAATATGTAAATTGAATCATAAAGCAGAATACATTATAATATGTATATGAAAAACCACCAGTGAAATCCTATGAATGATAACTGATGATACTCTTCTTAGTACTAATATAACAGCAGTGTTACTAGTACTGATACCATTAGTTACAGTATTAGTACTGCTTGCAGTAGTACTAACAGGAAAATTTGCTGAATGATTACATGCCTGGCAGATATGTAGTTCAGATTTTCATATGCATTTCCACATTTCATAACTACAACAAATTGTTTCCAAAGAAACAATATCTGAAAGTTTTGATTTGTCAGAGTGATTGAGGACATGTATATTACATACATTTGCAAATGGAAAAAAAACACACAGAAATGCACAGATAATCACAGTAATCACAGATAATCATGTAATCACGGAACAGTTTTGATTTGTCATAGCAATTGAGGACATGTGTAGAACATACATTTGCAAATGGAAAAAAAACCACAGAAATGCAGAGATATTCACAGTAATCACAGATAATCATGTAATCATACAACAACATTAAGACTGCTATGCAGTGCCAACCTCACAGAACTGATCCACATTAACCCCAGAAAACCAGAAAATAAGAAGAAATTCATTTTGCTGCTACATGTCCTCTGATCTCTGACCTAATAAAAGGTGTTTATTGAACATGCTGTCATTTTTACCAAAGTACTAGTAACATAGTCTCTACCACTATGATTACTCTACTATGAGTATCACTACAAGGAGGTGAAGGAGAAGCAGCAGTAGTTACATAACTGATGACTTACATGGTTTGCAATGTCCATAAGGCCTTTAGATGGATTATCTCTTTTGATCCTAACAACAAGCATGTGTCATTGAATGTTTTACTGAATCAATGGCTCAAGTTCGTTGCAAGGATGAAGGAGACAACATTTCTAGACTCTTGGAACCTACAAAGAAACAACGTAATTATAATATGACTATGCAACATTAAATACCCAAAATAAGTGACATACTAATGTACTATTCACAACCTGTTGTAAATATCAGCATGTATATTTTCTTTCCCATTTGTATTAGTGATAATTTACTGGTTCTGCAGTTGGAGGATGAAAATCTTGAAGGGGCTGGCAGTAAAGCTCTACCAATCCATTGTAAGAATTCCGACTTCTCAAAATTTGCAAATCGCTGATTATGATATGGAATGAGGCTGTCTATACTGAATGCAATCCTACAAATATAGACAATGATTCCCAACCCAGAAATATGTAAAATGTGACAACTACAAGATAGTTTATACTGGGAAGAAAAAAGGACAGATTAAAAAGAATGACAACCTTCCCCAACCAGTGATAATTGAGTGAAGACTTGTTGAAAAGTTAAATTTCTCTAAAAATATACATATGTATACATATATTCATAGATATCCATGCATATATAAGATAATGTCCCTGAAAAGCACATACACAAAAAATTGAAGGGATTATGTAACTCAAGCTTTATTCACATTAATAATGAGCAAGTCCTGTATCGTTCATTTCTCTCAAATTCATTGCCTGTCCATATCTAAGTCTATTTTTTAAAGACTTTTGATAAAATTCTTCTACTGCCTATTGCCTATTGAAGTTCAAAGATATTAATAAAAAGATATACAAAAGAAAAACGTGTAGAATCTACCACAGGAGCTCCTAAATGGTATTCTTAACAGTTATATAATAATAATCAACACTAGGTAATCGTGGTTTACAAATTCAAAGTTTCCAAAAAACCAAGTTGGTGGCTGATATGACATGTTAAATGAAGCAAATGGCTGTAAAACTCATGTTGAGCTGAGAGTTCATACAAATTCATGATGTGATACGCCAGTTGTACAATAAGAAGTAACTCTTGGTAACTTAATAACTGTTTATGCAGGATATTAATTTATTGAATATTTAATTAATTATAAAAAGGGAGGTGGTTATCTTCCTGGAATCATCTGAAAAAATCATGAGAAGTGGTTGGAAATGGGTCAAGAATGAAAGACAAAAAATGACAAAATTATCTTTCCTGTTTTCCAGCCACAATTATACAGCAAAAAAGAACGTATTCCCAACAAAAATCAATCAAACATTGCTAGGATAAATAAAGTTTTAACTGATATAGACACAAAACTTTCAGTTTCCTTTAGTAGACATAACATAGATTTGCTTGGATAAGTATTTTTCTTAATTTTAAACGACTAGGGGCCAGGCATGGTGGCTCACACCTGTAATTCCAGCATTTTGGGCATCCAAGGAGGATGAATCACCTGAGGACAGGAGTTCAAGACCAGCCTGGCCAATATGATGAAACTCCATTTCTACTAAAAACACAAAAATAAGCTGGCTGTGGTTACCGGTGCCTTTAATCCCAGCTACTTGGGAGGCTGAGGCAGGAGAATCCCTTGAACCTGGGAGGTGGAGGCTGAAGTGAGCCGAGATCCCCCCATCGTACTCCAGCCTGGGAGACGAGGGCAAAACTCTGTCTCAAAAAAAAAAAGAAAAGAAGAGAAAAGAAAAAAATGCTAGGACGGCAACATTTAAGTAAGAAGAACCTGCCCAGGTTCCCAATCAAGTCTGTTTATGCAAATGAAGTATTGAAACTTAAAACTCAGTTCTGATTGGTTGACACACCAGACCCTGGATTGGTGGACGTGAGTGACCTTCAATTGGTTGGTTTAGGGGAGTCCCGAGAGTCCCAATGTTAAATAGTGTAGGCTTTTAGGGAACTCAGAATGCCTCTGTGACTCCTAGCTAGCAAATGGCCACTTTGTTCCATTTGAAATTTAGGCCTAGTGACCCACTCAGGATCCATTCTTGAGGAATTAGCTCAAACATGGCAGCAGATAGCACTTCCTTTCATCATAGCACCAGCAAACCGCTCTGGGTCCATCTAGTCCCACACATGGATCCTAGTGGCAGGGCAGTAGCCAATTGAACTAGAGCCATTTACTTCAAATAAATGATGATTTACTTATGACGCACTCAGGTACCTCTTAAATTTGAACAAACATCTCTTGGGTTAAGTTGCTTTTGGTTTCCTGCTAGAGTGAGTTTAAAGTCTCAAGAATCAGGTCAACACTATCCTGGTAGGGGTCTCTTACAGACATCTGTTAAAAGAGGATAAAACAATTTTAAAGAGGAGGCAACTGCTTCCAAATATGAGGAAGATAAATACTGTTAGGGTAGAATGCAGAAAAATTCTATACCTGGGGGAAGCCAGCTAAAAATATATGGATATTGGAAAGTTAACCCAGTCAGGCCAGCCAGGAGACTTCCTGAAGGTGTCCCTTTCAGAGATTTGATTAACTTTGATACCTTAAATGTTCCCAATTCAACCTGACTGGAATATTTATTCAGGTACAGCAGCAAGTGTTAGTAACAGCACAAACACCACCCTGTGCAGTGAGGTGATAAACTAAAGCAATGTGGTCATTTAGGACCATGAAAGCAATGGAGTCTAGAGACTTCTGTTGTGCCCTAGTGGCTTGGGCAGTGGAATGAGCAATTTTGTTAACAGTGCAAGAAAAATTTTTAACCATATATTCACTCCAAGCAGAGCCTAGTCCAAACCAGGACCCCAGAAACCTTCCTAATCTAGCTTATTCACTAGAGTTAATTCCTCTGGGTACATCACATCCTTCAAGAGTGTCCCAAAGTATAATGTAAAGGGTTCACAATTGGTGTTGGATTGTGGCCTAAAACTCTCATGTAGCTCTTGGAAAGCAGGATGGATAGCATTGGTGAGGCTAACAGAATAGATCAGATCAAAATTTGGGTAAACGCTGCAACAACTAGCACGATTAAGAAAACAGGACCTCACATGTCAACATGAACATTAAATGTCAATGGTCCCAATGCTTCGCTTAAAAATACAGAATAGCAAAATGGATAAAAATCCATCAAGTATCTGCTGTCTTCAAGAGACTTACATAACACATAAGGACTCCCATAAATTTAAGGTAAAAAGGTGGAAAAAATATTCCATGCAAATGAAAACCAAAAGTGAGCAGGAGTAGCTATTCTTATATCAGACAAAACAGACTTTAAAGCAACAAGAGTTAAAAAAGACAAAGAGGGAAGTTATATAATGACAAAAGTATCAGTCCAAAAGGAAATGATCACGATCCTAAATATATATGCTCCTAACACTGGAGCTCTCAAATTCATAAAACAATTATTACTAGACCTAAGACATGAGATAGATGGCAATACAATAATATTGGGGGACTTCAATACTCCACTGACAGCCCTAGACAGATCATGAAAACAAAGTCAACAAAGAAACAACGGACATACACTATACCTAAAACAAATGAATTTAACAGATATTCACAGAGCATTCTACCCAATAAATGCTGAATATACATTCTTTTCATCAGCCCATAGAACATTCTCCAAGATAGACCATACGATAAGCCACAAAAACCAGTCTCAATAGGTTTAAGAAAATCAGAATGATATCAGGTACCCTCTCAGGCCACAGTGGAATAAAATTGAAAATTAACTCCTAAAGCGACACTCAAAACTATACAAATACATGGAAATTAAATAATCTGCTCTTGAATGATACTTGGGTCAACACTGAAATCAATATAAATTTTAAAAATTATTTTAACTGAATAACAGTGACATAATTTATCAAAACCTCTGTAATACAGCAAAAGCAGTGCTAAGAGCAAAGTTCATAGCATTAAATGCCTACATCAAAAAGTCTGAAAGAGCACGAATAGACAATCTAAGGTTACACCTCAAGTAACTAGAGAAACAAGAACAAACCAAACCCAAGCCCAGTAGAAGAAAGAAAGAACAAAAATCAGAGCAGAACTAGATGAAATTGAAACAAAAAAATACAAAAGATAAATGAAAAAGCTGGTTCTTTGAAATGAGAAACAAAATTGATAGAGCATCAGTGAGATTAACAAAGCAAAGAGAGATCCAAATAAGTTTCATTAGAAATGAAATGAGAGGTATTACAACTGATGCCAAAGAAGTGCGAAAGTTCATTCATGGGTACCAAGAATATCTTTATGTAAGCAAACTAGAAAATCTAGAGGAGATGGATAAATTCCTGGGAATATACAACCTTTCTAGATTAAATCAGGAAGAAATGGAAACTCCAAACAGGCCAATAACACATAGCGAGATTAAAACAGTAATTAAACATTGCCAACAAATAATTCCAGGATCAGATGGATTCACAGTTTAATTCTATCAGGCATTCCAAGAAGAATTGGTACCAATCTTACTGAAACTATTCCAAAAGATAGAAAAAGAAGGAATCCTCCCTAAATCATTCTATGAAGCCAGTATCATCCTAATACTAAACCAGGAAAGGACCTAACAATAAAACAAAACTACAGACCAATATCTCTGATGAAGATAAATGAAAAAATCCTGAACAAAATACGAGCTAACTGAATCCTGCAGCATAAAAAAAAGATAATCTACCATGATCAACTGTGTTTCATACCAGCAATGGTTTAACATATGCAGGTCATTAAATGTGATATATCTCAAAAACAGAATTAAAAGCAAAAATTACATGATCATCTCAATAGATTAGAAAAATCATTCAAAAAATTCAGCATCACTTCATGATTAAAACCCTCACCAAAATTGGCCTAGAAGGGACATACCTCAAGGTAATAAAAGTGGTCCATGACAAACCCACAGCCAACATTATACTGAAGGGGAGAAAAGTTGAAAGCAATCCCCTGAGAACTGGAACAAGACACAAATGTCCACTTTCAACACTTTTATTCAACCTACTACTAGAAGTCCTATCCAGAGCAATCAGACAAGAGAAAAAAATAAAGGGTATCCAAATTGGAAAAGTGGAAGTCAAACTCTTGCTTTTTGCTGGTGATATGATTGTACACCTACAAAACCCAAAAAGCTCCTAGATCTGATAAATAAATTCAGTAAGGTTTCATGATACAATATGGATATACACAAATCAGTAGCACTGCTATACACCAACAGTGACCAAGCTGAGAATCAAATCAAGAACTTAACCCATTTTCAACAGTTGCAAAAAAATAAAATACTTAAGAATATACCTATGCAAGGAGGTGAAAGATCTCTATAGGAAAACTACAAAACATTGTTAAAAGAAATCATAGATGACACAAACAAATGGAAACACATCTCATGCTCATGGATGGGTAGAATCAATACTATGAAAATGACTATACTGCCAAAAGTGATCTATAGATTCAATGCAATTTCCATCAAAATATCATCATCATTCTTCATAGAACTAGAAAAAGCAATCCTAAAATTTGTATGGCACCCCAAAAGAGCCCATATAGTCAATGCAAGATTAAGCAAAAGGAACAAATCTGGAGGCATCACATTATCTGACTTCAAACTATACTACAAGGGAAGGGTGGGAGGGGGGTAAAGGATAAAAGACTACACATCGGGTACAGTGTACACTGCTCGGTTGACAGATGCACCGAAATCTCAGAAATCATCACTGAAGAACTTTTCCAAGCAACCAAATACCGCCTGTTCCCCAAAAACTATTGAAACAAAAAGGATAGGTTGTTATTTGTCAACTTTCTTTCCTATCGAGCACTCATTTCTTATAGGAAGTCTTACTAGGAATTAAATTATTGCGTTTGATTTTTTGACGCCAAAAATTCTCTGTCTTTTAATGTTTCAGGAAGATAAGTTTCAGCTGTAAAAAGCTGGAGAAGGAGGTAAAGTCGTTCTCACTCATGGTTTTAGGGCTCAGTTTTGTGAATACTAAGAACCCTTATGAGAAAAGAGTTGAATATTGCTAATGACTTAAAACACGTACCAGCTGTTTTAGGTTGCACAATGTTCTATTGAAGATTATTTCAGAACTCCATTAGTGTAATAGTATAATTAGAATGCTCTGAAAAATTTTTAGTGACAAGAGGTAAGATGGTGGGACAAAAAGGAAATTTGCAAAAAAATGAGCATGTTTTTTGTCCACAAGATATAATCAGCCAGAAAACATGATGAAAATAACAAAAAAGATAAACATATACATATATATACATAATTACTATGCACAAATCTCTATTATTTCCAGACATCGACGAATAAAACAGCAAATCTGTCCAATGAACCCAGAGGTGGATGGCACAATCTATTATGAACCTATTTCAGGGGACGAGTTAGATCTACTTTGAAAGCCCAATCCCAATTGCTAGGGTTAACCTCCATTGACCAATTGCCCACATTTGGCTATCATAGTTCAAATGGCAGCAACATTGCTCCTGCGCTAAAAGTGAATCTTTTGTTGGAAAACTTGTGTTTAATTCTCATGTGTATGTACTTCATTAGAGTCAAAAATAACCTCCAAAATGTGGACTATTAAGAAAGAAAACATTTGGCACTACAGGTCCCAGCATATCCCACCTATTACAGTGTGATAATTAACTCCCTTCCAGTTTTAATTAAAAGTGAGTCATAAAACTTCTCATCATGGTATTAGTATTACTTAGTAGTAATACCGTTGAAAAGACCAAGAAAAGGGGAAAGAAGTTAAAGAAGAATGGGAGGAAGATGAGGAGGAGAAAAGGAGGACTCAGATGAGGAAGAAGAAGGAAAAGAGGAAA
This sequence comes from Papio anubis, assembly GCF_008728515.1. NCBI lineage: Eukaryota > Metazoa > Chordata > Mammalia > Primates > Cercopithecidae > Papio > Papio anubis. Next base: position 9,133,338 of record NC_044996.1, on the reverse strand, counting down.
AAGGTGAAGAACAGGAAGAAGAGAAAGAGGAAAAAGAAAATAAAAAACAACAGAAGGAATGTTATTCCATTTCCTTACTTCTCACTTATGTAGTGGAGCAGTGTACTTTGGGCTTTTATGTAGACATTCTTTTTTCTTTCTGTATACAAAATAACTATTTATTTTTTTCATAGGTTATTGGGGAACAGGTGGTGCTTGGTTACATCAGTAAGTTCTTTGGAGGTTGTGATATTTTGTTGCACCTATCACCCAAGCAGTATAAACTGAACTCAATTTGTTGACTTATCCCTCACCTGCTTCCCTTCCTTTCCCCCTGAGTTCCCAAAGTCCATTTTATCTTTCATTATGCCTTTGCATCCCCATAGCTTAGCTCCCACATGTGAGTGAGTACATACAATGTTTGGTATTCCATTTCTGAGTTACTTCACTTAGAATAATAGTCTCTAGTCTCATCCAGGTTGCTGCAGATACCATTAATTAATGCCTTTTTATGGCTGAGTAGTTACAGAATTAGAAACAAACAATCCTAACATTCATATGGAACCAATAAAGAGCCTGCATAGCCAAAGCAAGACTAAACAAAAACAACACATCTGGAGGCATCACATTACCATTAATATGTGTTATCAAACACAAATTAATGTATATGTGTTTGAGCCTGGGAATATTCTTTAATATTATTCCCAGACAGATAACATGGATTAATGAAAAAGGGTTGAATGGAGATTTTATGGAAGAGATGACTAGTTTTTGTTAAATATGTTTGCATATTTAATTATTAAAAATGTTAAGTATGTTTTGTTAAATATGTCACTAGTTAAATTGAGAACATGCTTCGGCATGATGTGGCTACTGTTGTCATCGAGGACAGTCAGGGGGCTCAGTACACTATGGTCTCATATAACCCTCATTACCAGCTACCTTTCCAGACAAGAAAATATCAAGATTCCACATCACTGGTTTATCTTGAAGGTTAAATACTGCAATATATGTGCTACAAATTATCACAGATATAATGACAACATCTCATCTTTGGATTCCCTATCCAACATAATACATCCATTCCTGACCTTTGCACTACCTACTTGGAGACCTCTTTCCTTTGTCATGGGTTAAGATTAACCACATGGTTTACTTATCATTTAGGACCTGAAGGTCTCTAGAGCAAGGGTTCCCAGTCCCCGGGCCATGGACAGGTACCAGTCCGTGGCCTGTTAGGAACTAGGCTGCACAACTTGAGGTGAGAGACAAGCATTACTACCTGAGCTGCACCTCCTGTCAGATCAGTGGCAGCATTAAAATCTCACAGGAGCGTGAACCCTATTGTGAACTGCATGTGTTGGGGATCTAGGTTCTGCACATCTTATCAGAATCTAATGCTCGATGATCTGAGCTGGAACAGTTTCATCCTGAAACCATCCCCCTATTCCCAGTCCATGGAAAAATTATCTTCCACAAAACTGGTCCCTGGTACCAAAAAGCTTAGGGACCATTGCTCCCGAGGGTATAAAAGTGAAGAGTCTGCCAAAGCCATAGTATCTAAACCAATACCAACATTACCCTGCAATGATGACAGAAGGCCTAGATCCTTGAATTGAAGTGAACATCTTGTCTCTAAAAGATTAATGTAGACAAATGGATGAGGCCTATTTCCAACATTTAGCATGCTCTCTGACTCACTATGAAAATGGAATGTGGGGTTTGCTTGTAGTTTTGTAATGCCTCATACACACGGTTACTACCAAACACCCAAAGAACTGAAGAAAATTAACCAAAAAAGATGACTACTGTTAACTTGCTTTAGTAAGTTGACAGTAAATGATAGTCGAGATTTTACTTAAATAGGATTTCGCAATGTTTTTCTGTTGACAACTGTTTGTCATAAATAGGGTAGACAAATAAGACATATACAAAAACCAAAAGCTTCCCTTAGTACCAGCAATCATTATATTAAACCATATTTGGAAACTACTGATTTTGATAATGGAGAAAAGGTAATTCAGTCCAACATTACTGCTTCGAACAACTAAGCAAGTAAAGCAATATACATTTTACAACATCTCTTGAAAGTCTCAAAGACCTTCCTGTCAATGAGGAAATGCCTGGCCAAAATCCAAAGACAAGAACAAAGAAAGGTAAGCCCTGTGTCAAATGTGCTTTGCACAGATAGCATTTGCCTCTAATATGATGAGGTTCAAGTACATCTTCCATATACCTACCAGAGTTATCCTTTAAAGATAATAGACAGACCATACCAATCCTTTGCTCAAAGGCCTTCAACAGCTGCTCATACCATTCAAAATAAAATCCAAGCAAAACCGTTGCCCTATAAGAGATCTTCTCTGATCTGTCCCACCCCCTGCCCTTTTTACTCCACCCTCTACAATGCTAACTTCTCCTTCTGCTCTCCTGTTTCCTCTCTTCCTTGAAAATCTGGGAACACTCCTCCAAGTAAGAAATTATCAGGAGATCCTCCCTCAGCCTTCAATGTTCTTCCTCCAGAGAGCCACCAGGCTTGCTCTCTCACTTCCTCCAAGTCCCTTTTAAAATACCACATTACCAACAAGAACCTTGACTGATTCCTCCTCCCATTCCTTACCAACAATGCTTTTTTCTTTAAAAGGCTGACATTCTTGGTTACTTGTTCATTTTCTGTCTCCTCCTACTAGAATAGAAAGATAGGCTTTTTTTTCACTTTTGTGTCTGCAATAGCTAGAACAGTGCTTTGTACATGGCAAGCATTTAAAAATTTGTTAATCTAATCAACAAATAGTAATAGTGTGGTATCACTACAAGGATTAAATGATAGTTCATTTACGGAGAACTGTAACTCTAGTGATGTCAGGTACATAGGATTTTTACAAATTATTAATCCAGGTAAAGTGTCATTTTATGCCATACATCAAACTTCCTTAAAAATGAGTTCAAAAGATGAATTTTAAAATATTATTGCATCTAAACCTATTGATTAAAAGGTTTGTCCAACATGTACTGTTAGGAAGAAAAAACGTTGCGAAATCCTATTTAAGTAAAATCTTGACTATCTAGATCTATATCTGACATGGTTTGGCTATGTCCCCACCCAAATCTCAAATTCTCACATGTTGTGGGAGGGAACTGGTGGGAAGTAATTGAATCATGGGGCAAGTCTTCCCTGTTCTTTTCTCATAATAGTGATAATTCTCATGAGATCTGATGGTTTTAAAAAGAGGTGTTCCCCTGTACAAGCCCTCTCATTTTTTGCCTGACACCATCCATGTAAGATGTGACTTGCTTCTCCCTGTCCTCTACCATGATTGTGAGGCCTCCCCAGCCATGCGTAACTGTAAGTCTAATAAACCTCTTTTTCTTCACAGGCTCAGGTATATCTTTATCAGCAGCATGAAAATGAACTAATCAAGTAAATTGATACCAGTAGAGTGGGACACTGCTGAAAAGATACCTGAAAATGTAAAAGCAACTTTGGAACTGGGTAACAGTCAGGTTGGAACAGTTTGGAGGGCTCAGAAGAAGACAGGAAAATGTGGGAAAGTTTGGTACTTCCTAGAGACTTGTTGAATGATTTTGACAAAAATGCTGATAGTGATATGAACAATAAGGTCCAGGCTGAGGTGGTCTCAGACAGAGATGAGGAATTTGTTGGGAACTGAAGCAAAGGTGACTCTTGTTATGTTTAAGCAAAGAGACTGGTGGCATTTTGCCCCTGCCCTAGAGATTTGTAGAAATTTGAAGTTGACAGAGATGATTTAGGGTATCCAGCAGAAGAAATTTCTAAGTAGCAAAGCGTTCAAGAGGTGATTTGGGGGCTGTTAAAGGCATTCAGTTTTATAAAGGGAATATAAAACAGAACATAAAAGTTCAGAAAATTTGCAGCCTAACAATGTGATAGAAAAGAAAATCCCATTTTCTGAGGAGAAACTCAAGCTGGCTGCAGAAATTTGCGTAAGTAACAAAAAGCCGAATGCTATTCCCCGGGGCAGTGGGGAAAATGTTTGCAGGGCATGTCAGAGGTCTTCATGACGGCCCCTCCCATCACAGGCCCAGAAACCTAGGGGGAATAAATGGTTTTGTGGGCCAGGCCCAGGGTCGCTGTGCAGTGTGCAGTCTAGGGACTTGGTGCCCTGCTCCCCAGCTGTTCCAGCCATGGCTGAAAGGGGCCAACATAGAGCTCAGGCTGTGGCTTCAGAGGGTGCAAGCCCCAAGCCTTGGCAGCTTCCATGTGGTATTAAGCCCGCGGGTGCACAGAAGTCAAGAATTAAGGTTTGAGAACCACCGCCTAGATTTCAGAAGATATACAGAAATGACTGGGACGAATAAGTTTGCTGCAGGGGTGGGGCTCTCATGGAGAACCTCTGCTAGGGCAGTGCAGAAGGGAAATGTGGGAACAGAGCCCTCACACAGAGTCTCCACTGGGCACTGCCTAGGGGAGCTGTGAGAAGACGGCCACCATCCTCCAAACCCCAGAATAGTATATCCACAGACAGCTTGCACCATGCACCTGGAAAAGCCACAGACACTCAACGCCAGCTCAGGAAAGCTGCTAGAAGAAAGGCTGCAAAGTCACAGGAGCAGAGCTGCCCAAGACCATGGAATCCACCTCTTACATCAGTGTGACATGGATGTGAGATTTGGAATCAAAGGAGATCATTTTGGAGCTTTAAGATTTGACTGCCCTGCTGGATTTTGGACTTGCTTGGGGCCTGTAGCCCCTATGTTTTGGCCAATTTATCCCATTTGGAGTGGCTGTATTTACCCAATGCCGTACCCCATTGTATCTAGGAAGTAACTAATTTGTTTTTTATTTTACAGTCTCATAGGCAGAAGGGACTTGCCTTGTCTTATATGAGACGTTGGACTGTGGACTTTTGAATTAATGTAGAAATGAGTTAAGACTTTGGGGGACTGTTGGGAAGTCATGATTGGTTTTGAAATGTGAGGACATGACATTTGGGAGGGGCCAGGAGCAGAATGATATGGTTTGGCTATGTCCCCACCTAAATGTCATCTTGAATTCCCATGTGTTGTGGGAGGAACCTGGTGGGAAGTAATTGAATCATGGGGGCAAGACTTTCCTGTGCTGTTCTCATGATAGTGAAAAAGTCTCACAAGATCTGATGGGTTCATAAAGAGGAGTGCCCCTGCACAAGTTCTCTCTCTTTGCCTGCCACCGTCTATGTAAGATGTGACTTGCTCCTCCTTGCCTTCCACCATGATTGTGAGGCTTCCCCAGCCAGGTGGAACTGTAAGTCCATTAAATCTTTTTTTTTTTTTTTTTTTTGTAGTCTTGGGTATGTCTTTATCAGTAGTGGGAAAATGGACTAATACAATAATTGTATCAATATCTATAGAGAGAAAGAGAAATACATGTGCACACCTGTGAGTAACAATATATTTGTTTCAACCTGCAAAAAGTTGTGGACATGTTCCCAGTTGTTTATCTGGTTTAAGTCAGGAGAGTTAGAATTCAAGACTAGAGGTAGGGATAAGATAGCAATGTTTTTCTAGATGTGTCTTGCATAATACACTTGGTAAGCAAGTATTCATTTATAATTTGTAAAAAACCACAAGAAATAATAATCAAGAAAAATTTGAAATCAAACAAATGCAACACAGTATATTACCTTAAAGACACACCAATAATCCTCTCCAAAGCCTCCAGATACCCTATCTTTGAAAAGATGTTAAAGGTTGGTCCAACATACACAAACCAATAAATGTGACTCATCACATAAACATAACTAAAAACAAAAAAGACATGATTATCTCAATAGATGCAGAAAAGGATTTTGATAATATCCAGCACCACTTAATGTTCAAAGCTCTCAACAAACTAGGTATTGAATGAACACACTACAAAATAGTAACAACCATCTATGACAAACCCATAGCCAACATCATAATGAATTGGCAAAAGCTGGAAGCACTCCTCTTAAGAACTGGAACAAGAGAAGGATGCCCACTCTAAACACTTCTACTCAACATAGTACTGGGAATCCTAGCCAAAGCAATCAGGCAGGAGAAAGACATAAAAAGCATCCAAATAGGGCGAGAAGATGTCAAACTACTTCTGTTTCCAAATGATATGATTGCATACCTAGAAAACCTCCGTAGTCTCTGCCCGAAGGCTCCTGGATCTTATAAACAACTTGAGCAAAGTTTCAGGATATAAAATCAATATACAAAATTAATACCATTTCTATATATTAATAAAGTCCAAGGTGAGTGCCAAATCAAGGATGCAATCCAATTCACAATAGTCACAAAAAGAACAAAATACCCAGGAATACAGCTAACCAGGAAAGGGAAAGACCTCTACAATGAGAATTATGAAAAACTGCTGAAAGAAATCAGAGATGAAACAAGCAAATAAAAATACATTCTGTACTCATGAATAGGAACAATCAATATTGCTAAAATGTCAATACTGCATAAAAAGCAATTTATAGATTCAATGCTATTCCTATCAAACTACCAATGACATTTTTTTTTTCACGGAATTAGAAGAAAATATTCTAAAATGCATATGGAACCAACAAAAGACCCCAAATAACCAAAGCAATCCTAAGCAAAAGAACAAAGCTGGAAGCATCACACTATCCCACTTCAAGCTATACTACAAGGTTACAGTAACAAAAACAGCATGATACTGGTACAGAAACAGACACTTAGAACAACAGAACAGGATAGAGAACTCATAAATAAAGCCACACACCTACAACCATCTGATCTTCAACAAAGTTTACAATAACAAGCTATGAGGAAACTACAAAGTATAAAATACTGAAAATATTTTAATCACAAAAATTAAGAATAAAAAGGGAGACTTATCTTGTAAAATGGCATAATAAACTACAATAAAGAATTGAGTGGAGAGTGGTTAAGTGCTCCAGAGTTTACAGTTTAAGGGAAAAAATGGTTGTTTCAGATGATAATGGGCAAGCTATATATTTGGAAGAAAAAAGTAAAATCAAAGCTATCATTCTGCTCTACATAAACAATTGTATCCCACATGAAGGAAAAACTTGAATTATAAAAAATCAAATCATGAGAAAGAAAATATGTTAATGCAAGTTAACCTGGAACACTCACTAAGCCTTTTTTATGCACCATGAAGGAAGGAAGGAAGTAAACGGGGAAGGGAAGAGGAGGAGAAAGAAAAGGAGAGGGAAGAGCAAACAAAAGTAAAAGTGGAAAGAAAAGCAGAGAAGAAAAGAGGGAAAGTGAGAGGAGGGGAGGGGAAGGGTAGAGAAAGATGGGAAAGGATAGGAGAGAAAAGAGAAAGGGAAGGGAGGGAAGAGGAGAGTATTGGAGAGAAAGAGAGGTGAGAGGGAAGAAGACATAAAAGAAGAGGAAAGGACAGAGGAGGAGAACAAAAGCAAAGAGGGGAGAGAGATGCTAAGAGAGAAGAGAAGGGGCAGGAGCAGAGGAGAGGAAAAGGAAGGGAAGAGGAGAGGAAGGAAATGAGAAAGAAAGGGAAAGGAGAAGACAAGAAGGAAAGGGAGGGGAAAAAGAAAAGAAGGGGAGAGGATACAGGAGAAGAGAGGAGGCTCCATTGGCATGTACCTAACACAGAGGTAGCACTGTCAATATAAAATGTTCAAGAGCAACCATCAAGCTTCTTAATATTACTGAAAGTTGGAGAGAAAAATAAGAAATATTCACTTGTATCTATATTGTTTAATATGAGCAATGAGAAACTAAAATATATAAATAGGAAAAATACTACTCAAAAATTTTTTGTCATTAAGAGAAGAGAAGGAGAGAGAGAGGAGAAGAGGGGAGGGGAGAGAAAAAGAAGAAAAAGAAACCTTCAGAAAGAGGAGGTGGAGGCGGGCCATGGTGGCTTATACCTGTAATCCTAGCACTTTGGGAGGCCTAGGTGGGCAGATCACGAGGTCCGGAGATCGAGACCATCCTGGCTAACACGTTGAAACCCCATCTCTACTAAAAATACAAAGGAAAAAAAAAATTAGCAGGGTATGGTGGCAGGCGCCTGTAGACCCAGCTACTTGGGAGGCCGAGGCAGGAGAATGGCCTGAACCCAGGAGGCGGAGCTTGTAGTGAGTCGAGATCATGCCACTGCACTCCAGCCTGGGTGACAGAGCGAGACTCCCTCCGTCTCAAAGAAAGAAAGAGAGAGAGAGAGAAAGAAAGAAAGAAAGAAAGAAAGAAAGAGAGAGAGAGAGGAGGTGGGAGAAATGGGAGGGGAAGGGTTGGGAAATAACAGTAATATTGAGAAGCTTCTATCAGATGTTTGCTATGGCATCAGATATTGCAGTGAATGCCTTTATATTGTGAGGACAACGTGAGACAACAAATATGCAAATACTTTACAAACAGGGAGCTGGCATAAAAAGATAAGGGAGGATTATAGCCTTGTTTCTAGATCTAACTAAAAGCTTTAAATGTACATTCTCTTACTCAGGGCCCAGCTACATACTAGAACATGAGTACCAGGGATAAACCCCTTAGAGGCTCAACTTCTCTCCCAGTGTTCAATCACAATTCTTTTTAAGCAAGAGACATTGTCGCTAATGCCTTTGGATTCATGTTGCTGCCTGGGCAACCATGGTGCACCCAAAGGAAGGACTCTCCCAGTGGCAATGACATGGCACAAAGTCCCTGTGATCTCAACAACAAAGGTCCACACCAAAGTCTAAAAAAAGGGTTGAGTAGTACGACTGAGAGACCCAGCTCCAAACAAGACTTTGTTCTGACTTGCTCTATGCTGGCAACGTGTAGCCTGTCCAAGTTTGTGAAGATATGGTTATATGATTGAAAAATTGCAATGCATCCCATGTAAAGGGTAAAATTGTCTCCCTGAAATCTCAAGAACATCAAGTGAAAAATCGCTGAGAATTCAGAGTATCATTCAGCAAATCAGACAAACAGAAAAAAGGCAAAAATGAACACTCTGTGAACAATGCAAATTTAAAAATACCCCTTCGCAAGAGAAAGAAGGTAGACAATGTAGCAATAAGCCAATGCAGATTTGTCCGGAACATGAGTGAAGAAAATATCGAAACTGTCAGGAAGTTTTAAAAACAAGAGACTGAGCAATGCATACGGGCCCTTCTAGTGCCTGGCATGAATCCACTGCTTCAGGTATCGATTGCTATCAAATTAAACGCTGGGTTTGGAATCATTATATTTAAAACAACTACTGGACCAAACAATATTAAAGTACACGTGCAACAATAAATTAGTGAGAAAATGTATGAAATTACCCACAACAAAGGAGTCATGAGGGACACTTTCCTGCACAAACTGTGGTGTAAAATGGCGGTACTGCAAAGGTTATCGGGAGACTTAGTTACTGGCACAGAACGAGGGAAGAGAACCAAGAACTCATATTACACTCGGCCAGCAGGATATTTGTGGGCCAGTCTCGGGGGAATGGTAATCCTTGCATCTCACCAAAATTCTCCAAAAAATCCACTTTTCTGAAAAACAATCCCAAGAAAAGTCTGCACAGGATCAGGATTTAGACTTTAAAACATGAAGCATAAAAACCTTTCTCTGGAGGTACATCCAGTGGGACCTCCTAAGCAATGAGAGCAAGTTGTAGAGCAAAACCAGAGCATGAACCATATGTGGACTAAGGAAGAAGTCCAGCCCTGCCCACCTGAGATCCTAGCTGCCTACGATCGGGAGTGAGGGAGGCTGCCCGAGGCCAGGTGAGCCTTAAAGCTGGTTTTGCAGGGGGCAGCCTCAGATGATTGACTGAGCAAACACCATTTGATTCAGGCTTGCACATCTTGGCAGCAAGTGATACATTTGAAAGCAAAATGCCAATAAAAATACCGAATAAAGTCACTAACTCATGTGTGTGTTTCTACTAAGTCCCAGAATTTCTCTAAGTTTCAAATGCTCTTGTCTCTAAAAATCAGACAATACCTGCTCTCCGAGTAATAGTAACAGTTTACCAAGAATTGTGTAGAACCCTTAAAAATATACCTATAAAACATTGCTGAGGGATATAACCAAACCTTACAGCAAAGGATATATCTACATATATGTATGGCAAGATCTTATACTGTAAAATGTTGGTTTTTATCTCACTGGCAGTTTTTGAAAACTGCATTAAACATCCCAGAGCCGTTATGCTTTGGGACACTGCTGTCCAAGAGAGATTTCTGTAATGATGGGAATGTTTTATATGCATGCTACTCATACTGCAGCCACTAGCCACTTGTGCCTATTGTGCACTTGAGATGGGAACTAGATTGTATTTAATTTAAAATAAACTATAAATAGTCATACCTGGTAAGTTCAACTTCAAGCAATCCATTCATGAAATAAAATTAAAGAGTAATGAGGTATTTCTCATACTAGATACTAAAATGGAATTATAAAACTACCAAATTAAAACTGTAAAGTCTTTTAGCTCAAGAATGAATAGAATTGAAACAAGTATTTATTATACTAAGGTCAAATGCTGTAGGGAAAATTAGATATTTGTGAAAAAATTAAACTGTTAAATCAGCACTTCACAATTTACACTCAATAAATTTTACATGAGTTAAGAGGTTGAATTTCAAAATGTACTACAAGATAAATCTATTGATCTGGAAAGATTTCCATTTTAAGTGAAAAAAAAAAATAGAAAACTTAAAATGCATAGCATGCTGGCTGTTCTAAGGAAACAATTGTTAAAAATTACCCATGTTTTGGTATAAACAGAGGGGCCTCCCTGCCTGAGCTGACTGTGGGGGTATGGAGCATATTTGGAGGAGTTGGTGGGGGTGTGGCGTGGTTAGGCAGTGTGGGTGTGAATATGGACATATTTAAGTGGCTTTGTATCTATTTATCTGATGAGTTTTAGTGTGGTCTCAGGACTGCCAATAATGGGTGTCTTAAGAGTATGCTGGAGGGAAGCAGGAACTCCTGAAATCCTCAGCCTTCCTTGAAATATAGTAATGCCCCAGTTAACAACAGGGATACATTCTGCGAATTGTGTCATTGGGGGATTTTATCATTATGCAAACATCATAGAGGATACTTATAGGATAGATGGTATAACCTACTACATTCCTAGGCTGTATGGTATAGCTTATTACTCCTGGGCTATAGCATGTTACTGTACTGAATACTGTAGGCAACTATAATACAACGAGAAATATTTGTGTATCTAAACATATATAAACACAGGAAAGGTACAGGAAAAATATGGCATTATAGACTTATGGGACCACCGTGTTACATGTGGTTTGTGGTTGGCTGAAATGTCCTTATGTGGCACATAACTATCTTTGCTCTCTTCCTCCAGTAATTTTGGCTTACGTAATTTCTCTAATCAAAATAATTGTATTTTAAAACTGCAGATGGCCGGGCGCGGTGGCTCAAGTCTGTAATCCCAGCACTTTGGGAGGCCGAGACGGGCGGATCACGAGGTCAGGAGATCGAAACCATCCCAACATGGGCTAACATGGTGAAACCCCGTCTCCACTAAAAAATACAAAAAACTAGCCGGGCGAGGTGGCGGGCGCCTGTAGTCCCAGCTGCTCGGGAGGCTGAGGCAGGAGAATGGCGTGAACCCGGGAGGCGGAGCTTGCAGTGAGCTGAGATCCGGCCACTGCACTCCAGCCTGGGCGACAGAGCGAGACTCCGTCTCAAAAAAAAAAAAAAAAAAAACTGCAGAAAAATGTGTCCTTTATTTGCTCTACTACTCTTCCCTCTCCAACTTTAATTTTTCACATATTCAAGAGGAAAATGATATCTTCTAGTGAGAACAATAGCAATCGTGAAGATTTATTGAGCATTTTGTCCTGGTCTGGCTCTGCACCGTGACCACAAGAGGATCTTCTCCTCAAATCTTCACAACAGGTCCATGCAGCAGGTGGAATCATTACGCCACCTCCCTCGTCAAGTAGTCACACAGGTCGAGATTGATTCCACTTGAAAATACTTTGATAAACTGCAAATTAACCAGCATGTTAAGGGGTTATGTTACAAAGACATGATGCTAATTCTAATTCTAATCACATCCCCTGATAACATATTGCTTTGCTATCTAAAGTACAAACATTTTCCACTATGTGAGTGCAAAGGACTTCTCTAATTGCTGTGGTATGGGCCTCTTGCAAGCACTATTGGCATTCTCTATAATCAAAAGATTTCCAAGATATTTTGCCTTTCATATGGAGAGTTACCCAAAAAACAATGCTCACTGACTCGTGATACATGGCCACGTGTATGCAGCATATATGAGGATGTGGTAGGTACTTTTTGAAATCTTTTTTAGTATTAAATGTATAGTAGTCACCTGATTTTCATGATGCTATGCAAATGCATAAAGAATATTTTTATCTCACTAGAAATCACAAATAAATTAAAAATTATGAAAACTACTAAGTTGAATCAAATGGGTAGAAATAAATTAGATATATAGAAACAAGTCATTAATGAAATGAAAAAATTAAATGCACAGGAATAAACATATCAATAATTATTCTAAACCTATAAGGAGAAATAACAAACATTTCCTAATGCATATGGAAAGCAGACTCGAATGAAAAGATATATACTCACATTACTCAGGCAGAACATCTGTACTTGTAATGAGATTTGTTTGCATAATTTAATGTATGTTTTATGGTAATTGCATTTTTAAAATCTTCACTGAGGTGCTTTATTTTTTCCTGAATTTGACAAAGTGGTGTTGAGTTCATCCAGAAATACATCTGGGTATATATTCTGAAAAAAAATCATAGAAAGTAAAACTTAATCAAGGATATTTACCACACCAGGCACTAATTGGCATTTTATGGTCAGAATAATTAGCCCAGTGTGGTCCGGGCTCACACACTGACAGCTGGGTCCACTGAACCGTGTTAATGAAGGAAATGCTGGGGAGGTGTCACAGCACAGTGTCACTTTACACACCATGCCACCAGATGATATGGTAAAATAACTTAAACAATTTCATTTAGAACTTTATGAAACCACTAACACTTCGACACATATTTCGACAAAGCAGCTTTAAGTTAGGAAAGAATGTTTCTCTTCAGTGTTCAAAGTACAAAAGCATTTAAGCAAGAGTCGCAGCCAAGCCTTATGAGATGGAGATCTGTGGACAGTTATCTCTGCTGCCCCCACCCCCGGAGGATGGCACAGCCCTAGGTGATTGATTATACAAGGACTTCCTCATCTCATCTTCCCAGCAAGCCTTTGATGCTGATGTAATTATTACAACTAATTCGTTGAGGTACAGCACAGATCAGATGAGGAAACCGGGAAACCATAAAGTCAGTACACGAAGTTAAGGATGTTTATCACTTTAGTGCCATGCTGATGATATCTAGACTTCCCATTTGGAATCTCCAGAACTATCAGGATGGGGGCTGTGAGTCAACCTGCTAACTAGCTGGATTTAACCCTTGTGGTTATATTGCCAAGCAGTCTACCAAAACTATCCCAAGAGTGTGGTTTCCACGTGGCTGCCAGCACGAACCTGGGTAGCAAAGTCATATCTAACCACTTACCTGAACCGTGTACAGATGCCATCACAGAGTTAAACAATCAGGTCACTGTCCAGGAAGGAAAGGTCCCCAAAGCAAGAAGCCTCCCTGTTGTAAATGGTGATGTCTAGCACTTAAAGAAGATGATGTGCTTTTAAAGTTGCACTGTATCAAACATACAGATGCTCTTGTAAGGCGGGTGTGGTGGTAGCATGATTATCCCCATTTTACAGAAGAAGAAATGGGGGTTCAGAGGTAAGACAATCAGTTTAGATCTAGATCACCCTGATTGATTCCAGGGCCTTACAATTTACCCATATGCTGCATTGATTTCCCACTGGAGCGGAGCAGTAGGGAAGCACAGGGGCACACAGCTTGACGACTGTATATTCTCAATTGAGAGGTCAAGCAGGAGCCAAGACCTTATGAAATTGATGGGTAATTGCTCACGCTTAGAGCAGGCACTGAGGCTCCTCCTGACATTCTCTTCCATCAGCTGAGAACAGATGAAATCACAAGTGAGTCATGAGAGACAGAAGCAAAACATTTTCAAATAACACTGACCTGAGCAAAGTCTCCGTAAACCTCTTTTCCAAAGCCACCTTTCTGAAGTATACTAGGGAGAAAAGAAATGGGTTAGGAGATTGTCAAGCCAAACCTCACCAGGATTTCCTCTTGCAGATTGCCTTTCCTTCAGATCAGGTAAGTCTTTACCATCACATTGGCTCTCCATACTCTGTAGGTTGGAAATGCTCTCTACACAACATCTGCTGTCATCAAGCATTGTTCTGTCTAATTCAAGTGGAACTCTGTGTGCAGTTCAGGACATAGGGGATAAAACAGTGATGCTTTCAGGGAACATGTTGATCATCATATTTAAGAAGAAATTATATTGCGGCGTATGGAATTTAAATATCAACAAAACAGAGAGGAATCTCAAGGCTTGATGGAAGTGGTGAGGAAACCATGAATTTGAAATGATGGAGTCTGTTCATCTTCCAATAACACATAATGAGCACCAACTATATGCTAAGAATTTTGGCCAGGATCTTCTATATCTATTATCTCGCATAATTCTATTCATCATCTTGAGAAGCTAGTACCCAGGGTCACACCTTTTAGATGAAGTGTCACAGAGAAGATTCTCAAATGGCCCAATGTGACTTCCCAAAGGAGTGAGGTGGCTGGATTTCAAACTAATTGGGTCTGGCTCCAGAATCTAAAATCCTTCCTTTGCACATTAGTCACTTGGGTGACATGTTTGTCTGATTTGTGAAAAGAAATCAATTCTGATTTTATGAATGCCACTTCCTCTCCTTTCATATGTTTTGGCTATAGTGGCATGTTGTTTATAAGTGGAGGACTGACTTTACTTTCAGGCATAAGCATTAAGCTTTCAAAAGTGAGTGTAATCCCATAGGTCTGTAAGTAGTCTTTAAACAGACTTCTCAAGTTAAATAAGGTATGACAGATGGCAACATACCATGAGCAGAATATAATAATGATGTAAATAAAAAATACAAAAAAATGGCATTTGTTTCACAAAATAAAAACCCATTATGAAGGTTACTGTTTTGAATTTTTAAATTCACATAAAAAAGAGATAGAATCCAAAATTATCTCAATGGCTAAAATGACAGAGTAGTAAATTTAGCAAGGTGAAAATTAATGTAGCTAAATGTGAACCCAAGATCTAGACTAAAATGAAATAAAACAAGCACAAGCACTGCCTGTGTTTAGGATTAAAGAGATTTGACTAACCAATAGTTTTGTTTTGTTTTTTTTCTAAAAAGGGGGTTCGCTGTTCTCTGCAAGCTCAGAATGAGTCAACAGTGTGATAAAGTTGCTGAGTAGTGATTATGATTTTAGATTATATCAGAAGAAGGATGCAACATAAAATGATAGTCTTTGTTCTGTGAGAAACAGGCTTTCCCTAATAGTCTCAGTTCTTTTTTTTTTTTTTCCCTAATAGGCTCAATTTCTTTTTTTTTTTTTTTTTTTCTTTTTTGAATAGTTGCCCCACTCTCCCAGCAGGCTGGAGTGCAGTGGCGTGATTGTGGCTAACTGAAACCTCCGCCTCCCGGATTCAAGTGATTTCCCTGTCTCAGCCTCCTGAGTAGCTGGGACTAAAGGTGTGCACTACCACACCCAGCTAATTTTTGTGTGTGTGTGTGTATTTTTAGTAGAGACGGGGATTCACCATGTTGGCCAGGATGGTCTCAATCTCCTGACCTCGTCATCCACCTGCCTAGGCCTCCCAAAGTGCTGGGATTACAGGTGTGAGACACCGCACCCAGCTTTTTTTTTTTTTTTTTGAGTTGGAGTTTCACTCTTGTTGCCCAGGCTGGAGCACAATGGCACAATCTTGGCTCATCGCAACCTCTGCCTCCTGGGTTCCAGTGATTCTCCTGCCTCAGCCTCCTGAGTAGCTGGGATTACAGGCATGTGCCACCACACCTGACTATTTTTGTATTTTTAGTAGAGACGGGGTTTATCCATGTTGGTCAGGCTGGTCTTGAACTCCCGACCTCAGGTGATCCGCCCACCTTGGCCTCCCAAAGTGCTGAGATTACAGGTATGAGCCACCACCCCTGGCCCTGACTTGATTCTTAATGCCACATTTTTTGGCATGCTAGTTTACATCTAGAGGTGAATGGTCAGGACGATAAAGAGTCTAGAAGCTTTGAAAATGAAAGAATTGAGGTCATTCGGAAGATAAATGACTTAGTAGATTATATACTAATGTCCTCAACTATTAGAAGGGATATCATATGGAAAAGAACTGTGTGGTTCAAAAGGGGCTACCTAGGACTTTAGCTCGCTTAGTAAAAGTTATAAGAAAGTAGATTTTGGTCCAATAGTCAAATAAACTACACCAGTTAGAACAGTCCAAAATAATCCTCATGAGATAATGACTTCTAAATGTCTAGAGGTCAGATAAAATAGGTTCCCAATCCCTGGGCCATGTACTAGTACTAGTACTAGTCTGTGACATGTTAGGAGCTGGGCCATACAGCAGGAGGTGAGCAGTGGGCCAGCTAAGCTTCATCTGTATTCACAGCCTCTCTCCATCACTGGCATGACCACCTGAGCTCCACCTCCTGTCAGATCAGTGGCAGCAGCAGATTCTCATAGGAGCACGAACCCTATTGTGAACCACGCATCCATGGGATCTAGGTTGTAGGCTTCCTATGAGAATCTAATGCCTGACGATCTGTCATTGTCTTCCATTGCCCCAAGATGGGACTGTCTAGCTGCAGGAAAACAAGTTCAGGGATCCCACTGATTCTACATTATGGTGAGTTGTATAAATATTCCATTATATATTACAATGTAATAATAATACAAATAAAGTGTACAATAAATGTAATGTGCTTGAATCACCCCAAAACCACCCGCTGCCCCCCACCACCCAAGTCCATGAAACCTGTCCCTGAGGCCAAAAATTTGGGGCCACCTGAGATAAACCATTATCAACATGAGATTGCTTCTTTAGATAGAAGGTCAGGCTTGGAAAATTTCACATGAAATTTCTGTTTCTGAGTCTCAGTATTTCTATCTGTCATGCCCAGTAGGTATCTGAGCACTATCTTCTGTGATACATGGAGATTATCATTCATAATATAAAATTTGCATAACTACATGGAAAAAGAAACACAAAAGAAGAGTGGGTGACCTGAAGGGAGAACTGGAATCATTTGAACAATTCTGTCTTAAGAAGCATGTATCATCTTGAACTAGGGATGGTAAGATAGCCAGATAATTATAAAGAATTGGACTCCCTATTTTACAAAGCACAGAACAGTACATTAGGTTTGGCTTTTTCTAGGCAAAAAGGAGGCACCATGAACCCATAGAGATGATGAGAAATGTAGACAATTCTACATGCCTGGAAAAAGTGGTTACGGCTGCAAAGTGGAATCAATGAGTAAGGATTGGAGCCAAGTATTTGGAAAGCAAGCAAAAGAAAGCAGAGAGGATTCCTCAGAAGCTGAAGCTGACTCTGGAAGAAAAGAGAATAGAGAAATGAATACATGTGATTTTGCAACATGAAATACTGTGAACTGGAGTTGATGAATGGTCCAGGTGCTGAGGCCCAAATTTGGAGTGACTTGTTGGCAGAGTAAACACTATGACAGATGGTGTTTGCTTGAAAAGGCATGAGAGGAAGGATAATGACCATTTACTTCAGTATATGAGGAACAGAGAAAAGGAATCCAAAGTATCTAAGAAAAGTTCGAGGTAAATAATTATTTAATGGAAATTTATCATGTTCAGGGAAGCCCCCAAAATCCAAGTAATACCGTATGACCCATGGGTGCCCACAGAAATCACTGACACACATTGAATTCTGGGAATGGAATCTAGTTTTACTTAGGTGGCGTTAAAAACCTTTTCAAGTATGCCAGAATAACCTGTTTAAACAAAGCGTCCTGTGTCAAAAGATGGAAACATTTTCTGGAACTGTTAAAACAACCCTTGGTACTTGTTCATGCAGTGTCAAATAAAAGGGAGGAGGAAGGAAGAGGAGGGAAGGAAATATTCTTGTACTGAGCCCCACTGTAAGTCAGGCAGTATGCTAGACATTTTCACACATATAAGCTCTTGTGATCCTCATTCACAATATGACATAAGTATCATCATCTATACACAGAAACAGGCCCACTGTGGTAAAGTGACTTGCCTAAGATTACACAGATAGTAAAAGAAAGAAAGGAAGGTTTTACGTCGAGGCCTCTATGAGAAACTTGTAGAATGGTTGATTGGAACTAATTCATGAACAGGAAAAATCGTTCTTGGTGGAAATGCAGTAGAGAGGAATGGACACAAAAATCCATTGTCATATAAACAGAAAGCAAGCAAGTAAGTTAAAAACCACATAATAGAGAAAAGATGAAGAAAAACTGATAGTGCATCCGAGGCTACTTCCGAGTGCCGGAGCCATCATCACAGACTGGTCATAAATGGACAATATTAAACACAACTGTTCTGGGAATAATACAATTTGGCTGCCATATCGCTCAGCAACTCACCTTCTTCCTTTCAGCTCTTAATAGCAGCAGCAGCAGCAGCAGCAGCAGCAACAGCAACAACAACAACAACAACAAAAGAGCACAAGGTACCCACAAAGGGGAAACATCCCAAAGTGGAAGCTGAGAAAATGCGCAAGGAAGAAAACCAAAAATAGCGATACATTCAAGGAGTCAGATCAGAAAAAAGCCAAAGTAGGAAGTGAAATGCAGCTTTTAAAGACACAAAAGGACAGAAAAAAAATCAATAAAGATACCTATGAAAAAAAGTACGTTTCCCTGGAGTGGCTGGAGAAGAAAGCTGTGCAAGTTGGTACACGCATGTCTGAGTATAGGCACTAGAGCTTTTAAAAAAGGTCTGGATGCTTTAGGAAGTAACTTTCCATAATATTCTGACAAATACAGTTATTAAGTAATATAGAGCCCCAATTACTTCTGCTAGGAAATAGCAGTGATGCATAACGGGAATAAAAGCTGCTATCTGGCTAAGAGAGACCAGAGCTGGTGTCACTGACACAGAGACCTGGAGATCACCATGTAATTCTCTTCTTTTCAGAAATGGAAACTAAGACTCAGAGAGCTTCAATTATGCCATTGCCTCCTGTGAAGGAGTGTTCAAGATAGCAGAAATCTGTGAGTAATGGGAAGAGGGAGACTCTCCTATGGAGACTATGGCAGAGTGAGATTTAAAATGTCTCAATCTAAAGACTCCTGGGGCAAAGCCCTCAAACCATCAGTCTGCAGAGAGGGACATTTTTTTTTTTCTTAAGGCATCACAAAAACAACAAAGAAAATAAGATAGGTGCTTCAACTGAGTTTTTCTAAGTGAGTAAAGAATAAGAAAACCTCAAAACAGCACAGAAAAAAAGTTGTAAATGCAGTCGGTCTAGTCCTCAGTGTAAAAGCAGAGACAAGGCCTTCTGCATATGTTAATATCATCTTGATTGTACTGCAGATCATGATATTTTATGATTTATTTGAAGGATTTTTTTTTAACTTGCTACACTGGTTTTCTGACACCTGAACAAGGGAGTGGGAACACTGGTGAACAAAAGCAGAAAAAGATAAAGATAAGTTAGAACTGCAAAGTAAAATGCATATAATTCCAATTTCCTATATGCTAATCAAAAAAATTCTGATGAAAAACCACCGTACCAGCTTGGGTAAGGTGTGGTCAGCGTAAATTGAACTGCGAATTACTCCCTTCTGAGGGGAAAGTGTTTGCTAAGAAGGGATGTGCTTGTGTTAAACTGCATGTCACCTGCTTCTTCTGACAAAGACTGCAAGCTATGAAACCAGCATGAAGCCCCTGTGGTTTATCAGTCTTTCTGGAAAACATTATAATGAAACTTTAACTTTCTGCTATCAATTTTGTCAATTAAAGTGAACATTACTGTGTGGTCTGACATTCCAGACGTTTCTGCTTTCTGATTGACTAACCACAAAGACTAGAGCAGCCCAGCAGGCAGGATCCCCTGAGTTCAAGGTAACCACCAGTGATTTCTCAATTAAGAGTACAAATTGGTCAAAATCATGCTGAGCCTGACTTAACAAGAATAGGAAGCCAAGAATTCTTCAGATGGAAGAATTAGCCAAAGCACTGAAATTTCAGACCCTTTGCCTTGGGGCCAAAGGCCATTTCCTGACAAAAGGCTACAGCATCAAAACTGGCATAGACTGCATAGGGATGTTCATTCCTGGTCTTCACAACTGTGCAAGGCATTAAAGAAAAGGGAACTTCAGTACTCCTTTGCCTTCTACAGCCTTTATTCTGCACCAGTTTGCCTATTTTTAATCAACATAACTTGCAACTGCTTGTGCTGAGGCTCCCTCCATATCTGCGAGGAATTGGTACCAAGATACTACGTGGATGTCAAAATCCAAGAATGCTCAAGTCCCTGATATAAAATGGTGTGCTTACATATAACCTAAGCGCATTTTTCTATAGACCTTATCTCTAGATTACCTCTGATACCTAATGCAATATAAATGCTGTGTAAATGGTTATTATACTGCATTATTGTATTTGTGTTTTATTATTGTATTGTTATTTTTTAATTTCCCTAAATATTTTCAATCTGTTGTTAGTTGAATCCATCAATGTGGAACCCATGAATAAGAAAGGCCAACTCAACTCTGTCCAAGATGTCTCGTAGAGTCTTCCCAGTATTCTGCATATAGGATTCAGGTTTTGCTTCTGGGTAGACTAGTTTAGGTACACGTTCCCTTACAGCTGGACCAGATCCTATGCCTGGCAGTCTTGGAGGGATGCCGTCACCATTTTCCTCTTCCATTACCATGGTCAGCCGTCTATGCAAGTTGCCAACCTGAAGCAGGGGAAAGTAGGCAGGTAGAAGCTGGTTTTTGCTTAACACGCAAGGCTTCACATTAAAGCTCATAGTGACTTGAGTTTATTACTAGCAAAGATTTCAGGTAAAATCGTATGATTGGTTGCCAAGTCACCAATTCATTGTCATTGCCCTGGTTTTTCTAGACCTAACTTTTTGGTCTCTGATAGCATATCACCTTTCTCTTCACAGTCCTGAAGAAAGTGCCAAATTTGTGCCCATCTGGGCTCCTTATAGTGATTCTTAAGAAAAGGTTCCCAAGGAGTACTGGGGAACTGATCCCGCAATTCATGTCCTCTATCTAGACACACTATGTTCTTAGATTTTCCCTAATATTAATTACTATGGTGGCAGTGGGAGGGTCATATTTATTTTTATCTCTTTCAATGAGGAAGTTGCTTGGTTTTATAAACCTCAAGTACGAGAGTCTCCTAGACCTGGTCCCTATAAGGATCAGGGCAAATTACTTTTCATGATGACCTGTGTGACTAGCCTGTCCATCCTGTGGCACCTATCGGTTGCTTCCACACTTGCTCTAAGCCTGTCAGGGAAGTGGCAATTATCAGAGTAGGCCAGAAGTTGTCAGTTTTTAAAAATTGCTCTGAACGTTAAATAGCAATCAATAAGAACTGCGTCTCTAACAAATATAGAAAAATGTTTGACCTAAGGCCAAAATAGATTTGTTATATTTTAGCTGCCTTTGCTTTGGGTGGATATACAATGAAATATCTGTGACAGTGCAGAGAGAAATAATTCATATCAATGCTGCACTTGGTGAGGAAGGTGTCTAACACATTGTCTGTGGGACTGAAAGCACAGTGAATGCTTAAGAAACTCAATGAGATAAACAAGGCCATCTTGAGTGGAATTTTGCATAACTCTTCCAGCACTCCTGTTACCATGTGTGTACAAGGAACTGGAGGACATAGCAAGCATTGAGGGTAGCCTTAAGAGGAACGTGAAATTGAGTTCAGTATCCATGGGGTATGGGGTTTGTGCCATGCTCTGTCGGTGATATGGGAAACAAAGATGAAGCAGATATGAATTCTCTCTGCAGGAGCTCACCGTTCAGTGAAAAACATAAACAAAACAAGACCAAACCTTAAGGTACCAACATATAATTATACTCAAGGGATACAAAATGCTACATTAGAGAATAATCAAAAAGAGTGGGGCTCTCAGAGAAAGGACCAAGCCTGTTTATGGACATTTGAGAAGTTTCTAGTTGAGACAAACTTTTAAGATGATCTTGAGTAAGTAGGACTTTTGACAAAGATGACAGTAGGTGACGTTCCTGGCAACAAGTAAAACATTTCCAAAGTATAGAGGTTCCAAAGGGAAGGCATGGTATGTTCCAGAACTGACTAATACTCCTCCATTGCTGGAGCATGGGGATGGGAGATAGAAAGGTCAATGGGCTGTAAATAGCAAAGACCTTGAGTCCTGTGTTATAGTTGTGACTTTATTGCGGTGGGCAATGGGAAACAATTGATATTGTTGGGCAGAAGAATGGCATGATTCGAAGGATAGCTCTGGCCACAAGAAAAGAGGATGCATTGGCATCGAGTTGAGACTAGTGTCAGATACACCACTTAGGAAGTAAAGGGAACTTAGGAAATGTCTAGGAATTTAATAAATGGCAATATCAGAAACCTGAAAGAAAGATAAACTAAGATTCAAGAGCAGCAGATACTAGCTAGGCAATCCTTGGAAAAGGGTAACCTTCATTCCCTTACTTGCAAAATGTACATCATAATCCCTGTCCTGCTTTCTTCATATGGATGTGGCAAGGACCCAAAGAGACAATCTAAATGGAAGTGTGTAACCAACAGAGAAACACTACAAAAAGCACTAATGATCATCCTGTTAGAAGGGTTTATGCTAATTGCTCATCAGGCCCAGTTCTGTACCCTCAGGGGCAGTTCCTCCTTCCCTTTGTCTTCCACCAAGCCTTAAATCAATGGTGACTGTGGAATCAATGCATTGTTAAAGCAGCTGAGAAGGTGGGTACCCTTTACTCTGTGCTTGCTCACTCCTTCATATACTCCTCTATCTTTTTCCTTCCTTTCTCATTCCAGTTCTTGCGACCTTCTGCTCATGAGCTGGACTCTCTGCTTACTTCCCTCTACCATTCCACATGCTGTCAGCCTTCCCTGACCGCTCACTGCCTATTCTCCCTACAACCTCACAGGACCTTCCTCTACTCCCCAAGGCATAGACCAGGCTCCTTTTCATTCACTCGCACTTATGCCCCGGCTCTTTGGCTCTTTATCATTTGTAAGAGCTGCCTGAAAGAGAGCCCATGTTTCTACTGCTTCTCCCAGGTGTGCTCAACAACCAGACCCTCAAATGCATGAGGAACTGGTCCCTTGGAACTGGGCTGCTAAAGAATAAAACCTATGCTGCCTGGCCTGAAGTGCCTTTGAGCATCATAAGATACAGGAGTAAAGAATGTAAGAGTAACATGAAGGAATGATACTTTACATATATGATCTCATTTAATCCTGGCATCTCTATGAAGCAGGTTATCCATATGCCACCTAAATGAAACCAAGAAAACTATAGGTTAAGAAAACTCACCAAGTTTCTCAAGGAAGATTTATAGTAAGCAGTCCCTTCAGTTTCTGCAGCACCTCCTAGTATAAGCGTGTGCTGGCCCTTGCAAGGAGTAGGGAACAAAAGGTATGGAGTAGGCTACATTATGACACATAGGCAAGAGGGTTCTCTAAATTACAATTCACTCAAAAGTGACAATTAGGATATTTTAGTTTTAAAAGAAAGCTTTCTCTTGTATGGGTTTAGATTTGCTTTGTCATAAATGAAAGAAAAATAGCCTAAACTGGCTTAAGCAAAAGCAGGATTCACTGGTGGTCACATAACTGCAGATTCCAGGAGAAGGGCAGGTTTAGAGTATGGCTAGGTCCAGGGTTCAAATAATCTCATCAGAATCCAGTTTCTTTGTTCTGCCTTCTGCTAAGTTATTAGCTTCTATCTCTGGAGCAATATGTTAGCAGAGTGGTGGCAACAGCTCCAGATTGTCCATCTTCCTAGATTCGAAACCAATCAGAAGGAAAATAACTTCCCAGGATGCCCCAGACACAGTCTCACTGTATCTCACTGGCATTTGTTTCAGTGTGTGACCAAATGTGAATGATCACTATGGCCAGAGATATAATATGGTCAAATGAGATACAGTTGATGGTTGAGTCCCAGGTCATATATTCTGCCATCTGAGTTATGGAGTGAGGTGCCACTTGAGCCAAATGAACCAAGAATGGAGAAAGAATAGTGTCTCAAATGACTGTTTCCTGATACGGTAAATGGATACCTGGTGACCAAAAGATAAAAAGATCCTTTATATGACTCTAATAAGTAAATATTCCACAGAGGGAATGAGTAGCTATTAAAGGCTAATAATTCATAACATCTACTGAATGCTTATTATGTACCAGGCACTATGTTAAACACTTTACATATATTATCTCAATATGCCTCACAATCACCCTCTGAGATAAGTAATAGCAATATCTAAACATTACAAATGAAAAAATAATACGAAAAAAAGTCCAGAGCAGTGAAGTCACTAGTCCACAGTCCCACAGCTAATAAGTGGAGAAACACCTATCACCTCGAGCTATTGCCAAAAACTAACACTTACCAGGTCAACACATTTGTTAGCATAATGGAGAAGTTCTAATGGAGATAGAGAGTTGCGCTCAAGGAAACAAAATGCTTACAAGGGGGTGGGACAGTTTCGTGTTAGAAAAAGACCCCCTTATAAAAGTTGGGTTAATTTTGCAAGTCACAGAAAATTTGACTAATAGTATCTTAATCAGTGAAAATGTATCATCTCACCTCCCAGAAATCCCGAAGCAGGGAGTTCCAGTGTTGGTTCATTCAGCAGTGCTACGCCAAGGAATCAGATTTCTTCGCCACCACCTGGCACTCATCATCTAGTCTGGCCCTTCATGGCTGCAAGATGGCTGCAATAGTTCCAGCCATCACATATTTACATAACTCTGGCCAAAGACAGAAAGTGAAATTTCTCCTCTAGTGTCTCCTTTTTATCAGTAAGGAAACCTTTCCAGGAATCTCACAGCAGAAGCCCTCTGCTGTGGTTTGAATATGTCCCTTCCAAAAGTAATATGTTAAAACTTAATGGCTGGCCAGGTGCGGTGTCTCATGCCTGTAATCCCAGCACTTTGGGAGGCCAAGGCGAGTGGATCACGAGGTCAGGAGATCGAGACCATCCTGGCTAACATGGTGAAACCCCATCTCTACTAAAAATACAAAAAATTAGCTGGGTGTGGTGGCACATGCCTGTAGTCCCAGCTACTCGGGAGGCTGAGGCAGGAGAATCACTTGAACCTGGGAGGCAGAGATTGTTGTGAGTTGAGATCATACCTCTGCACTCTGTCTCAAAAAACAAACAAACAAAAAACTTAATGGCCAATGTGACAGCATTAAGACGTGAGGCCATTAGGAGGTAACCAGACCTCTAATTACCTCTTAAATTAAGGACTCTTCCTTCATGAACAGGATTAAGGTCCTTATAAGAGAGGGTTCATGCTCTTCCACTATCTACCATATGAGATGGGCATTCCTTTCCTCCAGTGGACACAGCAATAAGGTGCCATCTTGGAAGCAGAAGGCAGCCCTCATGGAATAACCAAACCTGCCAAGCACCTTGATCTTGGAATTCCCAGACTCCAGAACTGTGAGAAATACATTTCTGTTCTTTGTAAATTACCCAGTCTTAAGTATCTTATTATAGCAGCAAATACAGACTAAGACAGACAGACTGGGTTACATGGTTTACTTTAAGCCAGTCTCTGCTGAAGGAGAATGAATTTCATCTCTTCAGAGGAAAGGCCCATTTTCCCAGCACCAGAGCCTGGAGTAAGGTACAGCATTTTAGAGATCTAGGGTAAAAAACTTTAGGAGGCACTTATTCTCAGGATCATACACTTGCAACCACCCTTTGAGCACCTCTTTAAATTGTGTGCACCTGTACGATCTTAAGTGCGGTCCTCACTTGCCATCCCAGCCCTGCTCAGCATACTACATCCTCCTAGCACTTGTGGAAAATTAGGAGTTATTTTAGGATAAAATAAGGAGTAAATGGCTTCTGAAATGACAATATTTAAATATCAGTCAATCTTGACATTGGTCATGTCTCACCCCTCAAGCATGCGTATATAGCTTTGGTCTCACTACTAACATGAAGCATTTAACATCTCTGGGCCTTTTTTATTGGATAATCTTCAAGGTTCCTCCTAGCGTGGAAGTCTGGGGAATCCTGTTATTTTAAACAGATGACATTTATGGCCTTATCTACTATTAAAGAAGCTGAACAATAAGGAAACTGACATTGGAGTCACAAGAGAAAAAGTCTCACGTCTGATTCCAATCCTTCCCTATAAACTTCCCCCTCCATTACCACCTCTCCTATCCCCCCCACCACCAACACACACATTCACAGTAAAACATATAGCTATTAGTAGCAGAGAACTGTAGTGGACACCATGATACGCCACCCGGCTTACCCAATTCCAGGCCTGAAGCACTCATTTCCTCAGCTGTTGAGAGTGTTGGTGAATGACTCCTCTCAGCTAAGTCCATTTCCAGGGATTGTTCACAGCTGGAGAAAGATGCCTCACCCCAAATCACAACTCCTTCTCCGGGCAGCCTATAGCCAGTGATAGTGGGGGTAGTTGTGGGAGGGGTAATAAAGGTCCAGATCTTTACCTCAATTTGAGACCACCCTGAAGGGATATTTCAGCTCCACAATTCTTTGTGGGGTTGGCTGACGACTCCACTATGAATGCACCAAGTATACCTTGTTTTGCTCAATCCTGCTTCCTTCATAACCCCACGGGCGTTGATCCTGAGAACAGTCTCCAATAAGCTTCCTGCATACGATTCTCCACCTCAGAGTTTGCTTCTCAGAGACTCCAAACTGTGACAAAAACTATAGAGCTTTTTGTTGAAACTGGGGCAATTCTTTCCTTTTTTCTTCTGCTTTTCTTCATTTTTTGTAGTTATCACCTTTAAATAAAATAACACAGTAAACACACATAGTTGGACACATTTCTTTGTGCTCAAGGAATAATAATGTTCCCTAATTTATTTTAGTCGAATTAACTTGCTCCAAACAGTACTGCCTGAAATCAAAGCCACATGACACAGATCTGGAGTGGTTTCTCTCTTTGGGTACATGATGAATTCCTCATTTGCAACTGAATACCCTAAATTAGAGTCCTAATCCTGAGAGCCCATATTCTACTATTTGGAAAAATGTTCCCCCGATTGAGCTCTATGTGTGCTGAGAAAAAGTCCTTGTCATTAAAAACATTCATTTTTCATAATGCATTTGGGCTGTAAGTTCCTACTCTCAAAATTAAGTAGCATTTAATAGGTCTCCTTGACCTGAGTGTTTGCTAAGATGTATTTTCTATTAATCAGTAAATCATATACTTCACTGGGCCTGAAATTAATCCAGAGGGGCATTCTGGCAGCAAGTGAGCAAGTGTGTACCCCAAGGGTCCTGTGTCTGCATTTCTAACCAGAGGAGCTCATGCTGACTGCTGAATTCTTTAGACTGGAACAAAGCAAGGATGATATTTCCACTGGCTGCCTTTATGCTGCCTGACAAGTGACAAGACTGCAGTAGATTCATTAAATTTTCAGCTGTTATTCTGGTCAATCATAAGCAATCTATTTGTAACAGTAACAGGCTGTCCAAACAGTGATTCATTACCCAGTTCCTTGATCATCTTAGTTAGAAGACGAAATCAGAACATATTTTATTAATTACAATAACTAAAAACAATGAACAGGCACGGTGGCTCATGCCTGTAATCACAGCACTTTGGGAGGCCAAGGCAGGAGGATTGCACGAGTACAGGAGTTCAGGGCCAGCCTGGGCAACAGAGTGAGACCTTCTCTCTGCAAAAAATAAAATTAGCTGGTTGTGGTGGCTCACACCTGTAGTCTCAGCTACTTGGGAGGCTAACGTAGGAGGATTGCTTGAGATGAGGAGTTTGAGTCTGCGAAAAGCCGAGATTGCACCACTCCACTCTAGCCTGGGTGATAGAGTGAGACCCTGTCTCAAAAAAAAAAAAAAAAAAAAAAAAAAAAAGAATAAAAATAATCGATTAGGAATCTGTTTTATCTATTTTTTTCAACGTAGTATCCATAGGTAAGACCCAAATAACTTTTACCTGAAAAAGAGCGTGGGCTGGTTAACATTAAGTGTCAACTTAATTGAAGGATGCAAAGCATTGTTTCTGGGTGTGTCTGTGAGGGTGTTGCCAGAGGAGATTAACATTTGAGTCAGTGGACCGGGAGAGGCAGACTCACCCTCCATCTGGCTGGGCACCACGCAATGGGCTGCCAGTGCGGCTAGAACAAAGCAGGCAGAAGAAGGTGGGACGAGCAGACTTGCTACGTCTTCTGGCCTTTATCTTTCTCTTGTGGTGTTGGATGCTTCCTG
Organism: Papio anubis; assembly: GCF_008728515.1. Taxonomy (NCBI): domain Eukaryota; kingdom Metazoa; phylum Chordata; class Mammalia; order Primates; family Cercopithecidae; genus Papio; species Papio anubis. Next base: position 9,105,005 of record NC_044996.1, on the reverse strand, counting down.
CCCTCAAACATCAGACTCCAAGTCCTTTGGCTTTTGGACTCTTGGACTTATACCAGTGGTTTGCCAGGTGCTCTTGGGCCTTCGGCCGCAGACTGAAGGCTGCACTGTTGGCTTCTCTACTTTTGAGACTTTTGGATTCAGACTGAGCCACTACTGGCTTCCTTGTTCCTCAACTTGCAGACGGCCCATTGTGGGACTTCACCTCATGATCATGTAAGGTAATTCTCTATAATAAGCTCCCTTTCATATATACATATATACTATTAGTTCTGTCCATCCAGAGAATCCTGATGAATACAGAGCATTATTGTCTTAAATGGTTCTTCACACTCTTGTCTCTTCAGACACTGTAATATTCATGGCTGAAAAGGGGTTCTTTATAAAGCCTAACTTTACCTAATGCAAACACTGGTAACAGAAATGTAGTGATCCTGTGACAAAAATAACAAAAATATGTGGCATCACCTCAGTGGTCAGGAAGCTTCATGGCAAGGAGAAATGAACACGTGAAATGGCTAGAGATCTATTTGATTCAATAGCAAAACACTTGGTAACAGTATCAGCGCATTAACTTAATTGCGGATGGAAAGGCTACATAGTGTTATAATAGAAGAGAGTAGAAAATTAAGTATTAGTAGCATGTGTTAGGTTCTATTGACTCTGCTTGGCAAGAGATTATATGAGAAATATGACCAAAGAAAGAAGTGGTTAGTTTCTGAGAAGTAATGAAAGGACAAAAGATGATCCAGAAATCAGGGGCCTTGCAGATTTGGAAAAGCCATTTGCTTGTGTAACATGAATGATCCAAGACAGTATAAAACAGGACTAAAGATTCAAATGCCCAATAAAACTCAAAGTGACCCTAGGCAAATATCAAATTAAGGGGATGGCCTTTCCATGTTTTCTTCTAAATAGTTTTGACCACAAATTGAGAGAAGTATGGGAGTAAAGAGGCAAATAAATAAGGAACATTTGAGAATTATGTCTAGAAAAATTTTTTATTCTAGTTACTGGCTCAGAAAACTAACTGGGTGCAAACGGATGACTAAATTTAGAGGTAACTGCTGTTAAAGGAACCGTACGCCTAGACTCAAGTGCTTTGGACTATTCTAGACATAAATAAACCTACGTCTTCCAACCTCCCATGATTAGGAAGCTGACTTCAAAGGCTCTGCAGCCCCTAAAGAGAGCTTGCTCTGCAACATGCATTTCAGAAGTGGCCAAAGACAATAATATGAACAAGGTACAGCTCCCCAGAGGGCAGATCCATGGGCCATGGCAATCATAAGGAAAGGGAGTTCCTTCAGAGTGCAGAATCAGAGTTTAATCAAGCAATTTCCCTCCACCAAGAGAGAGCACCTGCACAGCAACTTCCCAGGGAGATTTCAAAATTATCACAACCCAGTCAGTGGCTATTCTGTGTCTCCCATTCTTCCTCTTTCTAAATGGGAATGGTATCAACTTTTACTGTGGTTAAAAACTTGCACACATCAGTAGCTTATAACAATAAGTGCTCATCTCTCATAGTTTTGTGAGTCAGCTGTGACTCAGTGGGGGTTCAGCTCCAGGCTATGGGGTGCATTTTGGTCAGCTCCACATGTCTATTTCTGGGACCCAGGGTAAAACAGCAGCAGCTACCAGGAGTGTGCTCTTATCAAAATGCAGGGCAAGAGGCCTAGAGTGAAGGCTAAGTCATACAAACACATTTAATACCTCTAGTCTTGTATGGCAGAAGTTATATCTGCTCACATGTCATTAGCCAAAGCAAGGCACATGGCTAAAACCAAAATCAGCACGTTGGAGAAATTTCTCTGTCCATAGTAAACCATTTTGAATAATAGGGGTGAAAGGGAATATTGTCAACAGATATTACAATCTACCGCCACAATATTTATTACAGTTATTTGGTTCTCATTCAACCATTGTATATTGGGCATGTGTGAGTGGAACCTGTCTTCTAACCATAGGTTGTCAGACAAAATGAGACCACATCTGGGCCAGATAAAGACAACTACATATTATCCTGAGAGTTTTAACTTTGAGCTAGAGACTATGAGTAGATGATATTTGGGGCTGTATCCCTTAGGGAGTAGGGCAATGTCTTCTATGAGTACAGAGATGAAACAGTTGGAGGACTAAAAGGAAGACGCTAGCGGAGATAATGCTCCATGTCAGAGTGAATATGATTCACCTAATCATTCAGCCATTCTCGTCACAGTGGCACATGTGAGACCTAGGTACAATTGTACATTTCTTTCCTAATTGTAATCCTGTAGTAGCTGCCATCTTGTCAAGCAGAAACTCCAGTCTCCCGACAAGTCCCCAGTTCCAAAATTATATTCTATAAATATCTTAAATGTAGTCAGGAACAATTTCCAAGTTATACGTGCTGCTTTCCTGAACATTTCTAATCAGTTATTTTTTTATATGTTCACTAGTCATTTATACTTTTATCTTCTAATTATTTATACCTTCCAGTTAAAACAGACTAATAGGTTATGCTACACAAACACCCTTTTCCCCAAATCCCAGTAGTCTTTAAGAACAAATGGTGGGTTTCTCTCTCACTCTACATGTTCATCACAAGTCAACTAGGGGCTGTGTTTCAGGGCCTCCTTATCCTCACTCCAGGGCTCCAGCTGATGGAGCTGCCACTATTTAGTAGCCACATTGATGATTCTCATGGGAGGTGGAATATCGAATTTGATGAGGCATGTACTGACTCATAATTATTTTCCCTAGAAGTGATGTATGTGACTTTTGCTCACATTTTATAGGCCAAAACAGGCCATGTGTTCACATCTAGTTCAAACAGGCTGGGGAGTATGATCCTCTGGAAAGAAGAGGAACTATATCCCAGGGAACAGTAATACAGGTCTAATACTGTTGAACCGTCTAGTTAACAAATACAGTTCTCTCCCCTCTCCATGTTGGACACTTTACCCGCTTCTCCAAAGGAAACAAACAACTACTATCCAATCATTGCTTCAAACTCAAAGTCAAATTTATGAATGCTCGGGGTGATACCTAGTAGTTTCTACATAAGAAATAAACATTCCCAATGTACAGGGTAACATAGGCATAGGATAAACTGCATTAAATTCTCTCCTTCAAAAACAGAAGAATAAGAGACATACAGCAGCCACCAGGCCACAGCAACAATGAAATCCCATGGGGCAGATGTTTGGAGAGGCCCCTGCCCTAGGCTTAGCGAACTTTCCTGGGAATAGTCCCTGATTGCTTTTCCGTTAAGTGGCTTCTTCGTCCACTGTTTGTCTGTGGCTCTTGTCTCCACTATCCAGGATGTTCTTCCTTTTCAATTATGCTGTAAGTAATACATAGACCTAGCACAGTAAAACTGCCTTCCATGGAAATGTAGTAGTTTTGTGTACTGCTTCTCATCCAAGAGAGGTTGTTTTCCTAAGTATAATTTTAAGCTTCAGTCACAAACTACTTAATCCAGGCTCATGGTCTCTTTGGCAGTACATTTTTTTTTTTTTTCAAAAACTTAAGTCAGTTTCTTAGCAACTGTGTTCCAATCAACTCTATATGCTCTTAACAATATCTACACCTCTTTTCTAGATTCCTCCCCACCTCCAACTAAAGTTTCAGTACCTTGAGTCCATCAGTTTTGGAGAGCCATACTTTCAATCTCTTTTTCCTGAGCCATTTTGCCCAAATGAAGAGGGTCATAACACTTAATTGAACCTTTACTCTATTTTAATCTATCAAGAATTTTCAATAAATGCATGTAAGAATTATACCCTTAATTTGATACTTGCACTGAGATAATAGGTTAAAAGATTTTAATAATTTTAACAATAGGTAAAAAGACCATATTGTTCCCCCTTTCCTTGGTAAAGGCAAGTCTGAGATCATATCTGCTTGTATTGTTCACAAACTTCCTCAATTTTATGTCACACTGTTTGAACACTGAATTCAAGTTTCAGCCCTGTAAGTGCACAATTTCTAAGACTCTAATTTTTTCCATTCATGTTTAAAAATCAGGTAATTATCTTATCAAGCTCATATATTTTTGTAATAATCTGAGAAATTTAGAGATAGAGTTGCCAATACCTCGAACTAACATTCTGTTTCTAAGCCCCTTACTCTAAAACAACATGTTCATTATGTGCATGATCCACCTTTCAGGCTATTGTAGATTATAGTTTTACTGAAATGTTCTCTATTACTTGCTATGTCTCACCAACTTTCTAGCTTCTGACAGCTCTCATTTCCCAGAGCACAACATTTAAATCAATGCCAAATATTTGTAGATTTTGGTGCAACAACACCCATATTCTAATATGGATTTCGGTATGAGTCAGGATAGGTTAGGCTAAGCCATGGTATCTGCTATGGTCTGAATGTTTGTGTTCCCCAAAAATTCATGCATTGAAACTTAATTCCCAGTCCAGTGGTATTGGGAGGTGGGGTATCTGTGAGGTCATTAGGTCATGAGGGCAGAAGCTCTCATGAACAGGATTAGTGCCCTCATCAAAGAGGCCCAAGAAAGCCTGTTTGTTCCTTCTGCTGTGAGGACACATAAAGGTGCTGTCTATGAGGAACAGAGCCCTGACCAGATACCAAATCTGTGTTTTGATCTTGGATTTCTCAGCCTCCAGATTATTGAGCAATAAATTTCTGCTGTTTATAAATTACCCAATCTATAGTATTTTTGTTACAGTAGCCCAAATGGACTTAGACAGTATCAACAACTCCCACACTTCAGTGGTTTAAAACAAAAGCTTAATACTCACATTGTATTTTAATCCCGGGTTTGTTGGGAGCAGCTACTATTCAGAATATCACTGGTTGCTGCAGAAGAAGGTAAACAGAACACAACAAATCAAAACATAAATCTTAAAGTGTCTGCTTGTGATATACTTCATTGACCCAAACAAATCATATGGCCATGTCTGAGCTCACCAGGATGGTAAAGCATTGTTCTCTTACAGGGAAGAAAAACAGATGTGGTGGAAATTCTACTATAATATCATCTGCCTGCGTTTTCCTGTTTGTGTTGTCATTTTACTACTAATTTATTGGGGTAATATGCAGATTAGCAATATTAACCCTGTGTTTCCTGTATTTCATGCTTTCTCCAACCTTGCACTTGTCTTTTAATTTTGCTTACAATAAATTGTGGTAAACTTTTTCATGCAGAAATTTAGATTTGAATGTAAGTAAATATATCAGATTACTCTTTCCTTTTCCCTTCCTTCTTCCCTTCACGTCTTCTGGGCCTCAGATGTTTCTGGGGAATACCTTAGCAACCTCAAATATCATAAAGTTGGTCTGTTATAGATTATTCTCTGTTATTGCATACTTTAAAAAATGATTTGCTCTTCAAACCAATCGCAATTATTTTTGTGTTTTTATATGGTGTGATGTAATACCAAAGCTTTCCTTTTTACCCCCAAATACGTATTTGATAGACAACTGTATCAATACTATCTACTGGGGAAAACATCTCACATGCCGGCCTAATAGGTAGATAGATGGCAGAAAGGTAGGTGTCCCACTAGTCCAACTGTTTCTCAAGAAGTCTGTATTACTAGTATTACTACCGCAGCATCTACTCTATAGATTTCAAGTTTGGGAGTGAGAAGAAATATCTGCTTCCTTATGGAACCCCTTTCCTGTGGCTGCTTTGAGTTTTCCCTTGCTTCAGTTCGTTAATCAATATAACACCTTCTATTTTTCTACATTTTATAAATTACTTAAAATATATGACTTCCTAAAAGGTGTCATTCTTATTTTCCGTGCTATTATGGATTACTTAAAAATATTAAATAATAAATTTTATCTGATATTTTAATCTAATTTTGGAGAAAGGAAAGGTAAAAATATATATATGCGATATGCTATATTAAAGCCATCATCAACTTCTCCTAAAACATTTTATCTAGTATATCTGAACCCTAGATGTCAATATTCCTTGAATTACTTTTCCCATTGACTTCTCTTAGTCCTATCCCTTCAGCTCACCAAACATGCCTAGACAAGCTTACATGCCAGAAGAGAACCATGCAAGGTTATTATTCAAATGAGTCTGCTACTCTATCAAAATTAGAACCTCAATCTATCTCTGCAATTAAACCAGTCATAGTATCTGGAATCTCAGTGTAATAATGGAAGAAAGGGTGCTTAGTTTGGGTATCCTCCAAAAGCAGAAGTGTAGGTAAGGGTTGGCATGGAGATAGAGATCCTAAGGGACTAGAGTAGGGGACTGGGAAGAGTGAAACTAGGAAAGGTGAAAAAACAAATCAGGGCTTTGTTAATAGCTAATCATAGCTGTGGGAAACCAAGACTCAATCCTGTGGAAGATCTTAGAAGCCATGAACAATGTATCTCAGAATTGCATCCCCAAAGGACAACAGAGTCTCCAAACAACAGAGGCGAGTATATTCACTGGATTCCTTCCTCCATTGCTCAAAAGTTGCACCTATTGGGTGTTAGTTAAGTCACTCACACTTCCCGCTTTGCAATTAAGGTTCCCAGATTTGTAGAATAAAAATAGAGGACACTCCATTAAATTTGAATTTCAGATAAATTACAAATTTATTTAGTATAAATTTGTCTCATACTATATTTGGAAAATACATATACTAAAAAAATTGTTTCTTATCTGAAATACAAATCTAACTGGCTACTCTTTATTTATCCAGTAATCCTATTTGCAATATAACTGAATGGCTAAGTGGGTTCCTGAAGCAGTGGCAAGTCCCTTGGCAGAAAGCAGAAGTATATGCTACTGCTAAAGTAAGTTGTTATGAGGCCTTCAGCTGGTTGCCACAGCAGCAACTAGCACTGAAAAAATGGGCCAAGTATAAGGTGTCTATGGATTTAAAGGTTCCCGAAATGGAACTTCCCTAATTTAGCAACTGAAATTATTAAATTCAATGGGATGCGAAAAATTCAAGCTCATACTAGGTCTAGCACTATAGTGAGGGTTGGGAGAACGTGGAAGATAGAGACAAGGGGTTTTCATTGGTGATAGTCTAGTTGGGAAAACAGTATGGAGAATGGGTTGGAGAGGGATAACTATACTGTGAGCCACTTGAGAACAGAGACCAGGCCTGATTTGTCTTTGTATTCCCTAATATATAGAATATATCTGGCAGAGAGAAGGCCAGTAAATGTTTGTAAAATAAGCATATAAAAAATGAAGGTGGCTGGGGGTGGTGGCTCACGCCTGTAATCCCAGCACTTTGGGAGGCCAAGGCAGGCAGATCATGAGGTCAGGAGATCGAGACCATCCTGGCTAACATGGTGAAACCCCATCTCTATTAAAAATACAAAAAATTAGCCAGGTGTGGTGGCGGGCAACTGTAGTCCCAGCTACCCGGGAGGCTGAGGCAGGAGAATGGCGTGAACCTGGGAGGCAGAACTTGCAGTGAGCTGAGATTGCACCACTGCACTCCAGCCTGGGCAAAAGGAGACTCCATCTCAAAAAAAAAAAAAAAAAAAAAAGATATATGAAAAATAATGAAAAGGAAATAAATAAGAATGGATATTGAAGGTCTGGAGGAAAATTTGATTCTTAATTCAAAGAGATCCTTATGTGAAAAGAGAGTTCTGAAAGTGAGAAAACAGGTTGCCATTTATCCCAATGTTTCAAATACAGCACTAAATAAGGCCCTTTAAGTGGAGTTTTTACAGTATGCATATATATAAAATAGCCCATAACCAAGAAGTTCTGCAGGGTAATCACTGATAACCATAATCAGAAAATGTTAACTCTTGTCTCCAATAATTTCCTAAATAATTATATATAATTTTAAACTTCTTTTACAATTATGAGTCTTGGGTTACTCAGCTGTAGAAGGATAATATTGATCCCTCATAAATTCATTCTGGATTTAAAAGTAAATATTTACAAGGTGCTAACAAATTTCAAGAATAGTGTGACCACTGTGAGCCTGTCATTCTAACAGATGTTCACAAAAGAAAGTTTAGGGGTGTGATGGGCAGAATGTATCCTTCCCCACAAAAGATGTCCACATCATTATCCCTAAATACTAGAAGAGTTTTCTTACCTGGTGTTATGAGCTGAATCACGTTCCCCAAAAATATATTTTGAAGTCCTTACTGCCAGTACCTCAGAAATGTGACCTTATTTGGAAATTGGATCTTTACAGAGGTAATTAAGTAAAAACAAGGTGACCCCTAATCCAAGATGACTGGTACCCTCAAAAAAAGTGGAACTTGTACACAGAGACAGACACAAGGGGAGGAAATGGACATATGACCAGAGTGATGCATGTAAACGACAAAGAATGCCAAGGATTGCCAGCAAACACCAGAAACTAGAAGAGGCAAGAAAGGACTCCATCCTAGAGCTGTCAGAGAGAACATGGCCTGCATACCAACTTGATTTCATACTTCTGACCTCCAGAATCATGAGAGAGAATATATTTTTGTTGTTTTAAACTGCCTAGCTTTTAGTACTTTGATATGATTGCTCTATGAAATTAATACAGCTGGCAAAAGAGACTTATCTGATATAATTACAATCATGAAGTCTTAGAGAGATTATCTAGGGCCCAATATAACAAAACGAGCCAATAAAAAGCAGAGAATCTTCTCCAGCTTAAGTCAGAAATGCACTAGCAGAAGGACTTAGGGAGATCCAAAGCATGGGAGGAGATCAACTAGCCTTGCCTTTACTGGAGGGGCCCATGTGGGATGCATGAGAAAGGATACAGATAATCTCTAGGAGCAACTGGCTAATAGCCAGCTGTGAAAAAGGGCTGCAGTCCTACAAACACAAATAATTCATTTCAGCCAAGAAACTAAATGAGCTTGGAAGCAGATTCATCCCTGGAGTCCCCAGGAAGGAATACAAGCCTGCTGACACCTTGATTTTGACCTTATGAGATTCTAATCAGAGGACCTAATTGAGGCAAGTTGTACCCTGACTTCTGATGGAAAGACCTGTGACATCATAAATGGGTGCTATTTTTTTATTGTGGTAAAATATACATAAAATTTACCATTTAACCATTTGTAAGAGTACAGTTCAGTGGCACTAAGTACATATATATTGTGCAACCATCACCACCTTTATCTCCAGAACTTTCTCATCATCCCAAACTGAAACTCTGTACCCATTTGTATTACTCTGTTCTCACACTGCTATGAAACCATACCCCAGATTAGGTGTATTAGTCTGTCCTCACGCCGCTTGCTAATAAAGATATACCTAAGACTGGGTAATTTATAAAGGAAAGAAGTTTAATGGACTCACAGTTCCACATGGCTTGGGAGGCCTCAACAATCATGATGAAAGGCATGGGAGAAGCAAAGGCACATTTTACATGGTGGCAGGCAAGAGTGTGTGCAGGGCATCTCCCCTTTATAAAACCAGATCTCATGAGACTTATTCAATATCATAACAGCACAGGAAATACCTGCCCCCATGATTCAATTATCTGTCCCTCCCACAACATGTGGGAATTATGGGAGCTACAATTCAAGATGAGATTTGTGTGGGGACACAGCCAAACCATATCACTGGGTAATTTATACAGGAAAAATGTTTAATTTACTCACAGTTCTGCATTGCTGTGGAGGCCTCAGGAAACTTACAATCATGGTCAAAGGCAAAAGGGAAGCAGGAACCTTCTTCACAGAGCAGTAGGGTGGAGTAAGTGCAAGCACGGGAAATGCCAGATGCTTATAAAACCATCAGATCTCATGAGAACTCATTCACTATTGCACTATCATGAGAACAGCATGAAGGAAAAGGCCCCCATGATACAATTATCTCCACTTGGTCCCGACCTTGGCACTTAGGGATGATGGGGATTACAATTCAAGATGAGATTTTGTGTGGGATCATGGCGAAACCATATCACTATTAAACAAAAACTTCTTATTCTTCCCTCCCCTAACCCGTGGTGTCTTTCTGTCTACATATTTCACTTATCTAGATACCTCATAAAAATGGAATCCTACAGTATCTGTCCTTTAGTGTCTGGCTTATTTCACTTAGCATAATGTCTTCAAGGTTAAATGGGTGCTTCAATTAAGACACTAAAACAACCCAAATTGTTGTTGGTAATTTGTTATAGTAATAGTAAAAACATTATACAGGTGTATACTTCTCAAACAACAAAAAAAAAGTGGTTTTCACTTTATGTATCAAATATCTCTAAAATACGCTATTTTAAATTTTTGGTACAAAATAATATTTATCATCTTTGCATTGTTTTACTGGATCCTCCTGTGTCTCACATTTTGTAAGCCTACCTTTTATCTCAACCCTGGCCATGACAAACAGATTTGTTTGGTGTGACCATACAGCTCCTCTTTTCAGTACCCTTTTTCTATCTCTGGGATTGGCCCTAGGGCTTATAGATGCTGTCACAATAGGAGCATCTGTGGAAACTGGCTTGGCACTTGTATGTGCTCAAACAGAATTTCTATGGAGCTAGAGCCACATAAGGCACCAACAACCAATGGGGCAGTGGGAGCTGGTAGGTAAACGCTCCCTTCATCCATCTTTCTAGAAGAGAACTCTGTGGTGCACTATTGTCTCCTCAGAGGGTCCACAGGGACTGAGTCCCTGTTTGACCACAGTGGTAACCAAATCAACAAAGCAACATTGAATTGACTTTTCTTCTTTCCTTAACTTATCCCGAGTCCTCCATTTCTATTTTCTCAGACACTTCCCAAAACAACACTTCCTGCGATTATTTGCCTCAGGCACTGAATTCTGATGGAAACACAGATTAAGAGAACTCTGAAAACAATACTTGATCATTTTGTACAATTTAGGAAAGACAGAAAAGTGAAAGGAAAAAAAAAAAAAAAACCCATAATGACGTACCCAGAAGCAATCCTCATTAATATTTGAGTTCAGACTCTTTATTTATGAGCCCCTAATGGATCTGCACAATAACCTACCAATTTGGACTCCCAGATTTTGACTCTAAGTTTGACTCTATAGTGCCTGTCTTGGTAAGTAACATGAAATTCCATGCTGGATTTCTTTTCATGGCCTCCAGATGAAGCACATTCAGCACCCCTGAGCAAAAAGGATCTAAAAGGGACATTTTTACATTTACAATTCAGGCAAATTATTTTTTACCTAGCGGGTCTAGATTTCTTTGGTCATTAGAAGTACCCACTAGTTATTACATTTGTTCCATACATTAGTTTTAAGAACTTGGTAAGGGGTGGGCGCGGTGGCTCATGCCTGTAATCCCAGCACTTTGGGAGGCCAAGGCGGGTGGATCACCTGAAGTCAGGAGTTCGAGACCAGCCTGACCAACATGGAAAAACCCTATCTCTACTAAAAATACAAAATTAGCTGGGCGTGGTGGCACATGCCTGTAATCCCAGCTATTCGGTAAGCTGAGGCAGGAGAATTGCTTGAACCTGGGAGGTGGAGGTTGCAGATCACGCCGTTGTACTCCAGCCTGGGCAATAAGAGGGAAACTCTGTCTTAAAAACAAACAAACAACAACAATAAAAAGAAAACAACTTGGTAAGAGGATAGTAAAAGGCCTTTCCTGGAACATTGAACATAGTGTCCTAAACGTGATTTTCAGTACTTTTCCTTGCTTTTGAAAATACAACTGAGACCCTACAGGGACACTTGCCAAAAACTGTGATTCAAAAATGCAGTTGTTACTCCCATGACTACAATGACATGAGGATCATTTGGAAGAGTATATACCTCAGATCATGTGAAATTAAACTCCCAACCCTGATGATGGCATGATCCGTTCATTAAAGAGCAAGCAAGATGAAGTCATTAAGAAAAAAACATGAAAAACACGGGAAAAGCAAAGCATTTTTGAGGGAATAAAACAACAAATCTTTATACATTTTGCCTTTCTGGAAATATTTCATGTTTTACAAAAAGTTATTTTCAGAAACAGATTTTCCCAGAGGTGCTAAGAAAACAATGTCAGTGAATACAAAAGTAGGCATGCTCTGGCTCATAGGCCAAGGCCTAGCACTTGCTGGTAAATGAGTACCTGCTGAAAAGTCAGTATTTCAAATCCCTAGATGCCCAGCCTCATTTTGTTGAGTGCAGGAGTTTTCTCAATTTCTGTTGAAAAGGAAGTGGGAGAAATTCAGTCCCCTGTGTGAGAAATCATGGCAGGAAAATGGAGCACCTTCCCGAGGCAAAAGGGGAGGAATGGAATTGCTGCCGGGAGACCACAGCTGCTTTTCTTTCACACCAGAGCCACTCTCCTTTTAGTGAAAAATGTGTCCGTGATGTTGACATATGGCTAATAAAGTGTATTATTAATAATTCAGGAAAATAAAACTCATTCTGGAGTGAAAAGCTGTCCACTTTATAAAATCTGTGCACGATAAGTACAACAGCAAAAGACCTGGACAAGTGGATAATAATTTATTCATGAGGCACCTCTGTGTGCTTTTCTATTTGCCCTTTTAGTAAAAGTGTGTGTGTGTGTGTGTGTGTGTGTGTGTGTGTGTGTGTATTTTATAAGAAAGTTACTGGTCAGGCGCGGTGGCTCATGCCTATAATCCCAGCACTTTGGGAGGCCAGGGCAGGTGGATCACCTGAGGTCAGGAGTTCAAGACCAGCCTGGCCAGCAAGATGAAACCCCATCTCTACAAAAAGAAAAAAAAAAAACAAATTTAGCCAGGTGTGGTGGCAGGCGCCTGTAATCCCAGCTACTCAGGGGGCTGAGGTGGGAGAATAGCTTGAACCTGGGAAGCAGAGGTTGTAGTGAGCTGAGATTGTGCCACTGCACTCTCGCCTGGGCAACAAGAGCAAAACTCTGTCTAAAAAAAAAAAAAAGTACAATCAGAATGAATGATACACATGTTTATTGGTTGCTGTGCTTTCTGGCAGATCCTTAACATTCTCCTTATATGTATTGTGTCCCCAAAGTAGTTCTCTTGCCTCTTGTATTAACACTCACATAATTTCATAGTGAGAACAATTTCCACTTCAGTTTTCTTACTTGGCATGTGGTCTAAATTAGCCAATTTGTATAAGAAGTAATAACTCAGCACACTTCTCTACACATTTGTCTCTGGGGAAAATTCAGTGGAGCTCCCAGGCATACTACACTTTCAAGGTTTCTTCCATTATATTGTACTCAAAGACAGTTCCACAACAGTCAGACTATGGAGACCCTTCAGGTTTCTTTGCACCACCTTCTTAGATCCTCTGTGGTAGCAAAATAAATATTACACTAGGGAAGTACTGCATAAAGACCTGGAGTACATGCAATGCTTGGAGCCAATCTATGATAGCCTTGTTTTACTCAGTGGATTTACCCAACAGCCCAACAGGGCTTATGCCTCTTCCCAGAAAAAAAAAAAAAAAAAAAACCAACCTTGACAGCTATACCAATATGGTAGTTGTGTAAACTGTTAAAGCTCGTGAATTGATACAACACCTATTATTATGACTACTTCATGCCTTCAAATCAAGAGGAAAGACTACGGAGGAAGCAAGCCTTAAGAGAAGAGAAGGAATTTGTAGAGGATGACCCTACACATTTGGGGAAGTGGGGTGGGTAGAGAGGAGGGACACAAGGGCATAGGGAGGGTGGGTAGAGAAAGGAGAAAGAAGGTGGTAGGGAGTGGGTAGGGAGAGAGTAGGGGTAGGGAATGGAGAGTACCGTGAGGCAGAGAGGAGAAAGGGGGAAAGAAGGGAGAGCAGCAACGACTGGGTTTAGTAGGACACATTAAAAGGCTATTGTAGTTGTTCACCAAAAGATACTATCAACAGAGTGAAAAGACAATGCATGAAATGGAGAAAATATTTGCAAATTATGTATCTATTAATAGGTTAATATCAAGAATATATGGAGAACTCCTGGAACCAAACAGCAACAGAATACAACTCATTTCAAAAATAGGCAAAGGACTTGCATAGACATTTCTTTACTAGAGATATACAAATGGCCAGTAAGCACATGAAAAGATGTTCAACATCTCTGGTTTTCAGGAAAACGCAAGTCAAAATGACAATAAAGCACCACTTCATACCCATTAGAACGGCTACCATAAGAAAAACAGAACATAACAAGTATTAGTGAAGACTGAAGAGAATAGAACACTTATGCACTGCTGGTGGGAATGTGAAACTGTACAACTGCTGTGTAAAACAGTATGATCGTTCCTCAAAAATTGAATATAGAATTACCATAGGATCCAGCAATTCTACTTTTGGGTATACCCCCAAAAGAACTGAAAACAGGAACTTGAACAAATACATGTGTACCCATGCTCATAGCAGGATTATTCACATTAACCAAAAGGTAGAAGCAACCGAAGTGCCCATCAATAGATAAATAAATAAATGTGAGATATACATACAGTGGATTGTTATTAAGACTTATAAAAAGAGAATTCTGACATGTTACAACACAGATGAACTGTGAAGATGTTATGTTAAATGAAATAAGATGGTCACGATAGGATACATACCCTAAGATTCCACTTATATGAGGCACTTAGAGTAGTGAAATTCATGAGCGACAGAAAGTAGAGTTGTGGTAGCCAGGGGCTGGAGGAGGGAGGAATGGGTAGCTATTGTTTAATGAGTACAAAATTTCAGTTTTACAAGATGAAATAAGTTGTGAAGATAGATTGTGGTGATGGCTGCACAGCAGTAATAGCACTGAAGTGTACACTTCAAAATGGTTACAGCGGTAAATTTTAAGTTATGGATATTTTAACACAATTCAAAACTAAGCATATCAAAAAAAAGTACAGAAATTAGTCTCATAGAGTTATGCTAATGAATGAAAGAGGAAATTTTACAGCAATGTCAACAAGCTCAGGAGATATATTTTTTTAATCCAAAATGAGCCAAGCATTCTTGTATTTTAAAAATTCATGTTTGATTCTTCTTCTGCAAATAGTCCTAACAGTTTGTCCAATAAAGTTATAGTTACGTTAAATTACCTTTTAATAAAATAAATAAAAGGTTATTGTAGCAGTACAAAGCATGAAATGGAAAAAAAAAATAGGACTTAACATATCTTGAAGGGAAAATCTGCAGAGCCTGATGAATTAAGTAGTAATTCCATGGACCTATGGTGAAAGAACCTATATATTTGTAAGCATTTGTGGGTGTGTTTATGTGGTGTTTGAAGGTTACGTGATTTTCAAGAAATTGTATAGAAACAACCACCATCATCTCATGAGAAATTCATGTTTCTGGTTCCTCCCTCGGAAGGACCAGATCGTGCTCTGTTTAGTAGGCGTGATATTTAGGAATGCCTATTTTGCTAACCCAGATGGTGATTTTACCTTGAGCATATATTTTCTGAGTACTGCAGACACAGAATTATATTAACAAATCGAATCGACCCATGTAAAATTCAACATTCTCACAGTGGCTGGTAAGAGAAGCAGGTGAATCCTAATTTTCCTCTCCTGGCAGTGCCAAGTACTACCCTTCTGAATGTGGTCACCACACTTAAGATGCTAAAAATGAGGAAAATGCTTCCACCCCAGTGCTTCAACTCTGCTCCTATCAGAAAACACCTAGGCGCAGATCATGCCGGCTGACATTAGCAGTATTTCTTCTCTGCAATTAAAGCAACAGAGTACGTACAAAACTCTGCCCTATGTTGTGTTATGAAGGGATCCCCTCTCTCTCTATATATATATATGTGTATGTGTGTGTGTGTGTGTGTCTAGAAACATACATATATACATTTATGTATGTGTGTATCAAAAATATACAGTACAAAGACATAAAAAAACCAAGATATATACACATACGCACATATATATTTTTGTTACTAGCCATAACCTATTGCTAGTTCTGTAACTAGCAATAACCTTAAATGCCTACTGGGGCCATATTTAACTAAAGAAAGTCTCTCTACCCGGACTTCCAACTCCTCCCTCCACACTCCAATGTAGCTTCCTATAGCAATTCCATAGGAAGCTGATGCCCTGAATTGCTGTCCACAGAGATAAGCCCATTTATCAACAGGAGGGGGAGTAATAGGGAATTTCTGATGTTGGCCCCAGAGTAAGAATATTCTAAACACCTGAGCTCCCTATACACACACGTTGCATGAGAGGAGCCATTATGGGACTAGGTAAGAGCTTCAGAATTTAAAGGGATGCCCACAGAATTATCATTTGGGTGGAAGAGACCCAAGAGTCAGGGAAGGAGCCGACTGAATGTGTGCTCACTCTTTCCACTCTTAGGAAACATATTTTCAGGAAAATGCGGTAGGACATAGGGCCTGGATGTGCCAAACTATGCACAAAATCAACAAGAATTGGGATGTTAACGAAAGAATCATCTCCTGCAACTATAGAAAGAAGCTCCTATGTTTGGGACATACCTATGCTTTTATTTATGTTATCAGTTTTATGTCTTCTGTAAGACTGTTTTTCCTATTGCTGTCCATAGGTCACTTTATAAATCATAAAATGTACTACATCCCACATGCAATGTTTTAATATCAGTAGTAACTCTCATAATTCCTTCATAATTTTCACTAAAAATGGAGACTTTTTTTTTCCCACTACATTCCTATATTGCATGGCCTGGGGCTGTCAGTTACTGGGTGTCATATCCCAAGAGATCAGATTCATGTCTCAGACTGCCACTTTGTAATGTCAAATAATACACCGAGAGAATCATTCACTTGAACTTGTTCTTATCACCACTGACAAAAGGTGAAGGGGAAAATATATACATAGATATGATTTTGTTGGCAGCAATTAATATTACTGTAAATCCTATAGTCATGGCTTGAAATGGAATAAATACAAATGTAATTATTTAATACTCTGGAATCCATTTATCCTTTGGAAATGAATTAAATTTTTGAATAAGAGCAGTATGGTTGGATTCCAAATCTATTTGTTCCTAAAAGCATCCTTCTCAGGATTAAAAAGAGCCAACACCTTTAGTACCAAATGTAAGGTCACATCTTACAGGAAACCATTCTCTCTGAGTTCCCCTTACAAGACTGAAGATGAATTAGCAGTGTGTTCTATATTTGTGTAACATAGAACAATCAGCTATCTGGGTCATGGGCGATAGGATCTCAGTAGCTGGGGACTTGACTGAAGCAGAGCAGCAGCAGAAGCACATGTTGCTCCTACATCCAGCCAATCTGCAGCTTGGCATTTGGGTCCCGGTCTGATTTTTCTTGAGATGGGTACACTTTATGAAGGAAACAGTGAAGCCTCAATAGGAGAGGTCAATTAATGGATTCCATCAGTAGATCTCCACCTGCACATAAGAGTCACCCGGGGTAGGGGGTGGGATGAAAAACACCAATTCCTGTGGTCTCACCCAGACCAATTAAATTAGAATATCTGGGATGGTTTCCAGGAAATCAATATTTTTCAAACATTATCTTTGTGATTTTAATGTGCAGTCTGGGTTGAGAACCACCTTTTTAGATGTTTCTCAAGCCTTATTACGGGGAATAGAGGATACACCTATAACCTAATTCTTAAAAGGTTGTCTGGGGAAGCCAACATTTAAAGGTGCTTAGTAGAGGACATACAAAAAAAAAAAATCAGTTTTCATCAAGGACTGTGTGGTTTTTTGTTTTGTTTTGTTTTGTTTTGTTTTTAAGCAAGCCATGCTTCCAGCTAAAGGCAGCTGCTTTTAAAATCTTAGGGTTGACTTTCCTTTGACCTCTGTCTGACCTCTGTAAATTGGCCTACTTCTTCCTTATATAACTGTCTATAGAATTTTTATAACCATATACCCTAAAAGAAGATGGATTTTTTTTCCACACTCTTCACCCAGCAGTTAATTTATTAACACGAGTTTGGTATCTACCTCAATTTTCATGGTTTATCAGCTTTCCACAAACGGTGTTCTGAGTTCCCAAATGTAAATAAATACATACACAGTCATTAATTAATTAGCAAACAACTATAAAACAAAACAAAAACCAAAGTAAATGTCAGTGATAGAAACTTTCCCCCAATTTCCGATCCCATCTCTCCTGCTGAATTAGACTGGCCCTTTGGCCCAAAGCTATTTCCTGGCTCCTGAACTAAGTCCTTGCAAAAGGACTGTACTAGTCTGTTTTCACACTGCTATAAATAATATCTGAGACTGGGTAATGTATACATGAAAGAGGTTGAATTGGTCACAGTTCCACATGACTGGGGAAGCCTCAGGAAGCTTATAATCATGGCAGAAGGGGAAGCAAGAACCTTCTTTACAACACGACAGGAAAGAGTGTGAGCGTGTGAAGGAGCAACTCTCACTTATAAAACCATTAGATCTCCTGAGAACTCACTCACCATCACGAGAACTGCCCCCATGATCCAATCACCTCCCTCCCTCGAAACCTGGGGATTACAATTAGGGATGAGATTTGGGTCCTCACACAGAGCCAAACCATACCAAGGCCACTCTGACTTTGGCAGTGATAACTTTGTTACATGGACAAAACAGCATGTGCTGATGTAAAGCCTTCTAGCACTGTGGTTTCTTCTGACAAATTCACACTAACCCAAATCACTGTGTTCTTAGAAATGTCCATGTATAAGAAAATATGCATGT
The DNA here is from genome assembly GCF_008728515.1 of Papio anubis. NCBI lineage: Eukaryota > Metazoa > Chordata > Mammalia > Primates > Cercopithecidae > Papio > Papio anubis. The sequence continues at coordinate 9,086,494 of NC_044996.1, read as the reverse complement.
TGAAGCCTCATCTATTGGCTGAAGGAGTGCAGAGTAACAAGAAACAGCTTTTCCTGGTAGAGACCCTTAAGTTGAATTTAAAAGGTAAGTGATCCGGTGAAGCCGAGTGGGAGTGTAGTTTCAGGCAGGTGTGAAGGGGATGTTTATTTTATGCCACTGGAATCAAGGCAGAGATAATAAATAAGACGGCATGCTCAGATTAGAAATGGCTAGAAAACAATTCACAAGGGAGGTGAAGAAGGCATGGTGAGAGAAAAGGCTGGAGAGTCAGACAGGAAACAGAGATGAATATAAAGGAGACAAGATGAGAAGCATGAAGACCATCCAGGAAGCTACTGCAAGATCCAGGCAGAGGCTGATAAGGGCTGAACCTAGAGTGGTGGCATTCAAAACAGAGAGGGGCTAATGGTTTAGTCATATCCGGTACATGGAATGGAGGTGACTTAGTGATGGGCAGAATGCCATCAAGTCCCTAGTATGTCTTGCAGATTTCTGGCTAGGGACTTGGCTAAAGGGAAAGAGCTACTCACCATGTTTCCCACTTTCAGCAATAGGGACCTGACTGAGGTGATCAGTTTAGGGTATGTTTGTCAGGTAAAATAAGGATCCTCCAGTTAAATTTAAATTTCAGATAAACAACAGATACATTTTTAGCATCAATACTGCTAAAGGAAGGTTAGAGTTAAGATGGCTTGTAGTTAATGAGATGGCAGAGGCAACGGAAAGGCAGGACTAGCCTTGAGCTGAGAAGTTATTTTTTCATAGGCACTAGAAACAGCAAGCAGTCAACAAAAGAGCTTGCTGTTGAGCACTTACAGCGATAACTTTGCTTACTGTACCCTATATATGTTAAGTTTTTCCATTTCAATCTGATAATGGGTAATTGACTTCATGTTGTCATAGTGAAATATTCAACATGGGCTTAAGAAACAGTATTGTGGAAGTCAGGAAAAAACAGAATTGTACTGACAGCACATTTATTTATCAATTTGGTTTTCAAGATATTCTGGTCATATTTAGACCTAGACAATCATGATTTCCTTAAAATGTACTCAACTGGATTGATATTCCTTACTATACATTAAGTTCTGGAAATGTTAATGCTAACACTTCATTCTATCTCCTTCTCATTAAAGTGAGATTTTTCTTCTTAGCAAATCTGACTTAAGTATGCTCCAGGGAAATAAATTTTTATAGTGGCAGGAGGAAGTGGCTAAGCTGACAAGAAAGATTTTTCTCCTCACAATGTGTTATCTTCTAGAAAAATACTACCTAGTTATTGTTTATGAAAATATATCTAAGTGAATATAGACACTTTCTTCCATTTGTTTAGAACAATGATAGCAGAGTAGATAGCATGATAGATTTTGTATTAAGTTAAAAACATAAATGTAAAGGAGAATGGGAGAAACAACCTATGAAAAACTACTGATTGAAATCTGTAAGGCTGATAGAAGCTACATGTTGTAACAGTGATCTTCAGGATCTAGAGATTTCTGTAGTCTGGGCTGCCAAGTGGAGGCATACAGAAGTGGGATCCTGGAGCTGAATCTCAGAGAATGGGTAAGATTTAGGTATGTCATATAGAGTGCAAGATGGACATTCTGAGAGGAAAAGCAACTTGAGCAAATGTATGTTTGGATTGCTAACTTTCCTGAATCAGGGAAACTGTGTTGGGGAATCAGTGGGGTCAATTTGGATAGAAATGTGGTAACAAAAGGTCTTGAAAGTCATCAGAGGAGTTTTGGCAAAAAGAAATAATCCTAACCACTATTTTTATAAGATTATTCTGACAGTGATACGGATGATGAATTAGAAGAAAGAGATAAGGAAACCAGCTAGACGAAGCACCTGGTATGGCTCAATTATGCTAGACAGAAGGGAGTCCTCCAATCTGCATTCTTGAAACATTACTTATCATTGCATGCTGCTCTATCTATAGGGCAGGGGTCAGCAAACAGTATCTGTAAAGGGCCAGAGAGTACATAGTTTAAGCTTTACAAGCCATAAGGCCATCTCTGCATCTTCTATGCAGTCCTGCCTCCAATTGGAGCAAGAAAACAACCATAGACAATGGTGTAAAGAAATGGGTCTTTGGTCTTCCAGTAAAATTTTATTTACCAAACTAGGCAGTGTGGTGGGTTTCGCCTGTGGGCTGTAGTTTGCCTTGCTTGGCTCTAGGGTATTGGGTAACTCCAGATTTATGAAGCTCTTGGACAACTTGACTGAGAAGTACATCTCTGTAATTTTAGTTGTCTATTTTCCTTGTTATTCAGTCAGGTAAACTCCTTATTCTATAAACAACATATATGGGAAGGGAAAATTCTTTCTTTGATTTATCTTGCCTGGAGTGTAATTATTGCCACTATTTTTACTAATATAGTGTTATCTAATCATGTGTCTCATTGCTTTTATAAATCATATCCCTGTGATTGAGATAATAAATGGATAAATGACCCTTGTAAGAACATGAGAATAGAGGTGGGACAACTTAGCATGTGGAATAAAAATTATCCAAATGTATCTTGAAATGTTAGGGTAATACAAATATAGGACCACATGTATTGTTGTGATATCAGGCAAATTTCCAGATATCTGTCAGATGCATGGATATTTTGGTTAAGGGTCAGTTGATTCATTTCAGCAACTCCTAGCTCCCACCCCTAAAAGTAAGTGGAGTATGCAGAGGTGGGTTAGCAGAGCTAAGGATTAGGTATAGGAGAATGAAAAAGAGAGAGAAAAAGGAAGAAAGTTAAAAGAGATAAAAAGGTAAAGAAACTAGTGGTAGAGAGGAGGGCTCTAGTTTCTGGTTTGCACAAGGTTGTAAGTAGATCCATGTGTTTATAATGAAGGCTAATACAAGAAAGTTTACAGAGGGGCTGATTTGAATTCTATGATTCGAGGACATTTCTTTCATTCATCTCGGTCTAGTAGGCACTTGTCCCAGGTTTTGTGCTAGGCTCTAGTTATATAAAAATGGCTGCTGTTACCAAGAGGCATGCAGTCTGGTAAAAGAAGTTAATCCAAGCCCCACACAATGTAATACCACATTTTCTGAGTATCTCAGTACATAATAAATGTTCTAGAAAGATTAATGCCAAACCAAACCTGTAGCAATTTTACCCTTTTGAGAATGGCATTGAGGGTGGTGGGTATACATATACATATAATACATATATAAAATATATATTTACAAGGAGAATGTATGTATTACTTATGGAATTAAATAATTGAAAAGGAAGGTGAAAAGAACTACAGGAGGAATATAGACAAATGCAAGAGGAATTTGACTTCAAGGGAAGACGATAAAATCATAAACCAGTGCTGCCATAGAAAAGTCACAGAGGACTGGATCAGAAAGACTGACACCAAACACTCTGACACTTAAGCACGACTGAGTCTCAGTATCTTTGTATCTGTGTCTGTATCTTTGTCTGTGAAAAGTGAATAAGTGGGATTTTCATGGGTCATGTTTCAGTGTCAGAGTCTTTGGAGACTTTAACATGATCATGTTTTCCTATTTTTCTCTTCATTAATAAACATCTAACATGTGTGAGGCCTTAAATTAGGTGCTAAGGATACAAAGAAAAATCAGATTAGCATCCTTGCCCTCAAGGGGCTCTCAGTAGTGTTGAAAGATAATGTAACTGCAGCAAATGAAGGAGTTCAGAAAATGCCACCCCAAAATATGCAACTTTGGTATGCTGATTACTTTAGATTGAAGGCACTTGAGGAATATTTAGTTAATGCAGGGAGGGGCTTTCTTTGAACTTCCTTATCTGCCTAAAAATGGATCTGTATTATCATTAATCATCTCCCTGGGAATTTTATCAACCCTGAAAGGTTAACTCTTTGACGCTACCCCCAGACAGACTATCACCTTTTCTTCTGAAGGATGCTCCTAGACAACTTTTATTACTTGAGAGATGTTTTCTCTGCATAATAAGACCATCTTTATTTTCCATATAATTCCTCCTGTTACCCTCTCATAACTTGTATTGCCACCACCCCTCAGAAGTCTCAAGCACTTATTCTTTTAGGTAGCTCAGGGTGCTAACAAGTGCCAGCCTTCTGACCCTTCTAGGAGTCCCATATCTTGTGGACTCCATGCATAAATACATAACTAAATATATTTTTCTCATGTTAATCTGTTTCTGTGTCAGTTTCATTCATAGCCCACCCAAAGAACCTAGAAGGGTAGAGGGAAGTCATTTTCACTCCCCTACACAAGCATAATTATCAGCTATAAGATCCAATAACCAAAATGCCACATGAAAAGTATAAGAAGAATAAATGACGTGTTATAAAAATGCAAAGTTTTTTTTAATGAGGAGTGACTAAGGCTTAATGAAGAAGGGAGCATTTCAGCTGAAGCTTAAATGCATACCTTGAAATTACTGCCGATTCAATTCTAAACCACAGCAGTAAAGACAGCAGTAATGTAAAGCGAGTCACATGAATTTTCTGGTTTCTCAGTGCATATGAAGGTTTTGTTAACATTACACAGTAGTCTTTAAGTGTGCAATAGTATTATGTCAAAAAATGTGCATACCTTAATTAAAAATACTTTCTCGCCAAAAATGCTGATGACCATCTGAGCTCTCAGGGAGTTCTGATCTTTTCGCTGGTGGAGGGTCTTGACTCAATGATGATGGCTGCTGATTCATCATGGTCATGGTTGCTGAAGGTTGTGATGGCTGTGGAAATTTCTTAAAATAAAGTAACGATGAACTTTCCCACATAGATTCACTCCCTTCTATGACAGATTTACCTGTAGTATGCAATGCTCTTTGATAGCATTCTACTCATATGGAATTTTCAAAATTGGAGTAGATCCTCTTAAATCATGTTGCCACTTTATCAACTAAGTTACTGTAATATTCTAAATCTTTTGTCGTTGGTATAGTTTGGATATATGTCTCCACCCAAATCTCATATTGAGTTGTAATGCCCAGTGTTTGAAGTGGGGCCTGGTAGAAGGTGATTCAATCAAGGGAGTGAATTTCTCATGAATGGTTTAGCACCATCCTCTTGGTGCTGTCCTCAAAATAGTGACTTCTTTCTTTCTTTTTTTTTTTTTTTTGAGATGGAGTCTTGCTCTGTCGCCCAGGCTGGAGTGCAGTGGCATGATCTCGGCTCGCTGTAACCTCCGCCTCCTGGGTTCAAGCAATTCTCCTGCCTCAGCCTCCCAAGTAGTTGGGACTACAGGCACTCACCACCATGCCAGGCTAGTTTTTGTATTTTTAGTAGAGATGGGGTTTCACCATATTGGCCAGGCTGATCTCAAACTCCTGACCTTGTAATCCACCCGCCTCGTCCTCCCAAAGTGCTGGGATTATAGGCGTGAGCCACCACACCCGGCCAATAGTGAGTTCTCATGAGATCTGGTTGTTTAAGAGTATGTGGCACCCCCCTCTGCCTTGCTCCTGCTCCCACCATGTGAGATGCCACCTCCCCAGAAGCAGATGCCTGTGTTACGCTTCCTCCGCAGCCTTCAGAACGCTGAGCCAACTAAACCTTCTTTCTTTATAAATTGCTCAGTCTCAGGCACTTCTTTAGAGCAATGCAAGACTGGACTAATACAGAAAAATTGGTACTGAATAGTGAGGCATTGCTACAAAGAAAATAGAAAATGTGGAACCAGCTTTGGAATTGGGTAACAGGCAGTGGTTGGAAGATTATAGAGGGTGCAGAAGAAGACAAGGAGATGAGGGAAAGTTTGGAACTTCTTAGAGACTGGCTAAATGCTTGTAACTAAAATATTGATAGTGATATGGACAGTGAAGTCCAGGCTGCCAAGGTTTCAGATGGAAATGAACTTACTGGGAACTGGAGTAAAGATCACTTTTGTTATGCCTTAGCTAAGAACTTGGCTGCATTATGTACATGCCCTGGGGATCTATGGAAGTATGAATTTCAGAGTGATGACAGGGTATCTGGTGGAAGAAATTTCTAAGCAGAAAATGCTCAAGAGGTGTTCTGGCTACTTCTAACAGCCTAACTCCGATAAAGGATCAAAGGAATGACTTGAAGTTGGAGCTTATCGTTAAAAGAGAAGCAGAGCCTGACAGTTTGGAAAATGTGAAGCCTGGTCACATGGCAGAGAAAAAAAAAAGCTTTTATTGGAAGAGGAATTCAGGCAAGCTGCAGAGCAACCATTTGCTAGAAAGATTTGCATAACTAAAAAGAAGTCAAGTGCTGATAGCCAAGACAATGGGGAAAATACTTCAAAGGTATTTCAGAAACCTTCACAGTATCTCCTCCCATCACAGGCCTAGAAGCCTAGGAGGGAAGAATGGTTTTGTGGGCCAGGCCCAGGGGTACAGCCTGGAGACAGTGCTACCTGCATCCTAGCCACTGGGGCTCTAGCCTCCACTCAAAGGGGCCCAGGTACACTTCAGGTTGCAGCTCCAGAGGGTGCAAGCCATAAGCCTTGGTGGCTTCAACGTGGTGTTAAGCCTGTGGGTGCACAGAGTGCAAGAATTGAGGCTTGGGAGCCTCCACCTAGATTTCAGAGGATGTGTGAAAAAGCCTGGGTGCCCAAGCAGAATCCTGCTGCAGGGGCAGAGCCCTCACAAAGAACCTCTACTAGGGCAGTGCAAAGGGGAAATGTGAGGTTGGAAGCCCCACACACAGTACCCATTGGGTCACTGCCTAGTGGAGCTTTGAAAATAGGGCCACCATCTGCAGACCTCAGAATGGTACAATCACTGGCAACTTGCACCCTATACCTGAAAAAGTCACAGGGACTCAATGACAGCTCATGAAAGTAGTACAGGGGCTGAACCCTGCAAAGCCACATGGGTGGAGCTGCCCAAGGCCTTGGGAACCCAACCCTCACAGCAGTATGCCATGGATGTTGGACATGGAGTCAAGGAGATTATTTTTGAACTTTATCATTTAATGACTGCCCTGCTGGGTTTTGAACTTGTGTGGGGCCTATAGCTTTTTTCTTTTGGCTGATTTCTTCCTTGTGGAACAGGAATGTTTACCCAATGCCCATTGTATCTTGGAAGTAACTTATTTATTTATTTATTTATTTATTTTATTTACATGCTCATAGGTGGAAAAGATTTGCCTTGTCTCCAATGAGACATCAGATTGTGGACTTTTGAGTTAATGGTAAAATGAGTTAAGATTTGGGGGAACTGTTGGGAAGGGATTTTAAACTGTGTGAAGAACATGAGATTTGTGAGGGGTGGCCAGGGGCAGAATGATATAGTTTAGATATGTGTCACCACCTAAATATCATGTGGAGTTGTAATGCTCAATGTTGGAAGTGAGGCCTGGTGGGAGGTGATTGTATCTTGGAGGTGGATTCTTACAAATGGTTTAGCTGTCTTAAATGGTGAGTGAATTCTCATGAGATCTGGTTGGTTAAAAGTGTATGGCACCTCCCTCTACTCTGGCTCCGGCTCCTGCCATGTGAGATACCTGCTCCCCATTCACCTTCCACCATGATTGTAAGCTTCCTGAGGTCTCCCCAGAAGCAGATGCCTTTGTTATGCTTCCTGTACAGCCTTCAGAACCATAAGCCAATCAAACCTTTTTTATATAAATTACCCAGTCTCCAGTATTTCTTTATAGCAATGTGAGAACAGATCAATTCAGTTGTCATTTCAAAAATGTTCATATCATCTAAACTAAAAGTGGATTGCATCTCAAAAAACCACTTTCTTTGTTCATCTGTGAGAAGCAAAACCTCATCCATTCAAGTTTGATCATGAGATTGTAGTAATTAGGTCACATCTTGAGGATCCATTTCTATTTCTAAATTTATTGCTGTTTCTACAACATCTTCAGTTACTTCCTCCATTTAAGTCTTGAATCCCTCAAAATCATCCATGCTGGTTGGAATCAACATTTTCCAAACCCCTATTAATGTTGATATTTTGGCATTCTCTCATGTGTCATGAGTGTTCTTAATAGTATCAAGTATGATGAATCCTTTCCAGAAGGTTCTCAACCAACTTTGCCCAGATTGATCAGAACAGTCACAATCCATGGCAGCTGTAGTCTTACAAAATGTATTACTTAAGTAATAAGACTTAAAGGACAAAATTACTCCTTGATCCTTGGGCTACAGAACTGATACTGTATTAGCAAACATGAAAACAACCTTAATCTTCTTTTACAACTCCATCAGAGCTTTTGAGTAAACAAGTACATTGCCAATGAGCAGTGATATTTTCAAAGGAATCTTTCTCCTGAGCAGTTGGTCTCAAGAGTAGGCTTAAAATATTCAGTAAATCATGTTATAAACAGATGTGCTGTCATCCTGGCTTTGTTGTTCAATTTTAGAACAGAGAAAGAGTAGGCATAATTCTTAAGGAATCTAGGATGTTCAGAATAGTAAATGAGCGTTGGCTTCAACTCAAAGTCACCAGCTGCATTAACCCCTAACAAGAGAATCAGCTTGCCTTTGAAGTTTTGAAGCCAGGCACTGACTTCTACTCTCTGGCTATGAAAGTTCCAGATGGAGTCGTTTTCCAATTGAAGGCAGTTTCATCTACATTGAAAATCTCTTGTTTAGCCACTTTCATCAGTTACTTTGGCTAAATCTCCTGGATAACTTGCTGCAGATTCTACATCAGCATTTGCTCCTTCATCTTGCACTTTTATGTTATGAATACACCTTCTTTCCTTACATCTCAGAAAACAACCTCTGCTAGCTTCAATTTGTGTGTGTATGTGTGTGTGTGTGTGTGTGTGCAGCTTCTAACTTTCCTCAGCCTTCATAGAATTGAAGGGAGTTAGGGCTTTGCTCTAGATTAGGCTTTGACTTAAGGAAATGTTGGGTTGATCTATCCAGACTACTAAAACTTTCTCCACATTAACAATAAAACTGTTTCACTTTTGTATTAGACTCTTTTACACTGCTATAAGAAAATATTTAAGACTGTGTAACTTATTTAAAAAGCGGTTTAATTGGCTCACAGTTCTGTAGGTTGTACAGGTATGATTCTGGCATCAGCTCAGCTTCCGGGGAATCCTAATGGCACTTTTACTCACAGTGGAAGATAAAGTGGGAGCCTGCACATCACATGGTGAGTACAGGAGACAGAGGAGGGAAAGTGCCACACACATTTAAATGACTACACCTTGCAAGAACTCACTCACTATCATAAGGACAGCATCAAACCATGAGGGATCCACCCTACCATAACCCAAAAACCTCACACCAGGCCCCACAGTCAACACTGGAGATTACAATTTAACATGAGATTTGGCCAGGACATATATTCAAACTGTAATATTCCACCCCTACACCCCCAAATCTCATGTCCTTCTCACATTGCAAAATGCAATCATCCCCTGCCAATAGTCTCCTAAAGTCTTAACTCATTCCAGCATGAACTCCAAAATCCAAAGTCTCATCTGAGTCAAGGGAAGTACCTTCCACCTATTGGCCTGTAAAATAAAAACCAAGTTATTTACTTCTGAGATATGATGGGAGTATAGGCATTGGATAAACATTCCCATTCCAAAATAGATAAATCAGCCAAAAGAAGGGATCTGCAGGTCCCGTGCCATTCTGAAACCAAGCAGGGCAGTCATTAAATCTTAAAGCTCCAAACTGATCTCCTTTGAATCCGTGTCTCACATACAGGGCACATTTCTGTAAGTGGTGGGCTCCCAAGGCCTCAGTTAGCTCCACCCCTGTGACTTTGGAGGGTTCAGCAGCCCCTAGGGCTGTTATCACAGGTTGTTGAGGTTCTAGTAGAGGTTCGCTGTAGGGCTCCACCCCTGCAACAGGATTCTGCCTAGGTACTCAGGCTTTCCCATAGAGCTGCTGAAATCTAGATGGAGGCTGCCATGCATCCTTCATTCTTGTGTTCTGTATGCCCGCATGCTTAAACTTACATGGAAGCCACAAAGGCTTGCATTCTCCAAAGTGACAATTCAAGCTGTACCTAGGCCCCTTTGAGTCACAGCTGGGGGTGGAGTGGCCTGGATGTGGAAAACAGTGACCTGAGGTTGTGCAAGGCATCAGGACCTCAGGCCTGGCCCACAAATCCATTCTTCCCCACTAGGCCTCTAAGCCTGTGATACCAGGGGCTGCTGTGAAAATCTCTGAAATCTGAAATAGACCTCTGAGGTCTTTTTCCCATTGTCTTGGATATTAGCACTTGGCTCCCTTTCAGTTATGCAAATACCTTTAGCAAGTAGTTGCTCCACAACCTGCTTGAATTCCTCTCCCAAAAAGTTTTTTCTTTCTTTGTAACAACGATAGGCTGCACATTTTCCAAACTTTTACACTCTGCTTCCTGTTTAAACATAAATTCCAACTCTATGTCATTTCTTTGCTCCTGGATCTGAGTGTAGGTTTCTGGAAGCAGCCAGGCCACATTGGAATGCTTTGCTGCTTTGACATTTCTTCCACTATATCCCCTAAGTCATGACTCTGAAGTTCAAAATTTCACAGATCCCTAGGGCATTAACAGAATGCAGCCAAGTTCTTTGCTGAGGCCTAACATGCATGACCTTTGCTCCAGTTCCCAATAAACTCTTCATTTCCATCTGAGGCCTCATCAGTGTGAACTTTACTGTCCATATAACTATTAGCATTTTAGTCAAAACCATTTAAGCAGTCTCTAAGAAGTTCCAAACTTTCCTTCATCTTTCTGTCCTCTTCTGAGCTCTCCAAGCTCTTCCAACCTCTGCCTGTTACCCAGTTCCAAAGCTGCTTCCACATCTTCAGGTATCTTTGTAAAATGCCCCACTCCTGGTACTAATTTTCTGTATTAGGCCATTCTTGCACTGCTCTAAAGAAATACTTGAGATTAGGTAATTTACAAAGAAAAGAGATTTGATTGTCTTATGGTTTGGCAGGCTTACAAGCATGGCACTGGCACTTGCTTGTCTTCTGGAGAGGGCTCAGGGAGATTATACTCATGGAAAAATGTGAAGCAGAAGCTCGTATGTCACATGGTGAACGCGGGAGCAAGAGCGGGGGGTTCCCATACACTTTGAAATGACCAGATCTCACAAGAACCGATTCACTGTGAGGGACATAGCATCAACCCATGAGGAATCCACCCCCGTGACACAGACACCTACCACTGGGCCCTACCTCCAACATTGGGATTACAATTCAACATGAGATTTGGCAGTGACATATATTAAAACTATATCACATTTCTTTTAATTTCCTTCAAGAACTTTCCTTTGCATTGACAACTTAGCCTGCCATTTGGTAGAAGAGGCCTAGCTTTCAGCCTGTCTTAGCTTTTGATATGTCTCCCTCACTAAGCTTAATCATTTCTTGCTTTTCATTTAAAGTGAAAGATGTGGCTTTGATCACATCAGTCAGCATAGCTATTATAAAACAGTCAAATACTAACAGATGCTGGCAAGGCTGCAGAGAAAAGGGAATGCTTACACACTGCTGGTGGGAATGTAAATTAGTTCAGCCACTATGGAAAGTATTTTGGAGATTTCTCAAGAAACTTAACAGAACTACCATTCGACCCAGCCATCTCATTACTGGATATATACCCAAAGACCTAGAAATCATTCTACCATAAAGACATATGCACACATGTGTTCATTGCAGCACTATTCACAATAGCAAAGACATGGAATCAACCTAGGTACCCATCAATGGCATAAAGAAGATGTGAAAAGTATACATCATGGAATACTGCATAGCCATAAAAAAAATAAAATAAAATCATATCCTTTGCAGCAACGTGGATGGAGGTGGAGGCCACTATCCTAAGTGAATTAATGCAGAAACTAAAAACCAAGTACCACAATGGTAAACACCGAGTACATGTCGGGGCTAAATATTGAGTACATGTAGACAAAAGAAGGGAACATAAACAAGGGGACACAGACAAGAGAACCACAGTCACCGGGCCTACTTGAGGGTGGAAGGTTAGAGGAGGGTGAGGACCAAAACAACTAACCATCAGATACTATGTTCACTACCTGGGTGATGAAATAACTTGTACACCAAACGCTAGCAACACAAAATTTACCCATGTAACAAACCGGCACATGTATCCTCCTGAACCTAAAATAAAAGAAGGGAAAAAAATAAAGTGAAAAATGTTTGACTCTTATTTTCACTTGAATACTTACAGTACATTGTAGGGTTGCTAAATGGCCTCACTTCAATCGTTTTGTGTCTCCAAGAATAGATAGGCTCAAGGAGAGGGAGAGAGAAGGGATAAATGCTGGTTGGTAGAGCAGTTAGAACACACATTTATCAATAAATTTTATCCTTTTATATGGGTGTGGTTTGTGGTGCTGCAAAACAATCACAGTAGTCACATCAAAGATCACTAATTATAGGCCGAGTGCGGTGGCTCACGCCTGTAATCCCAGCACTTTGGGAGGCCGAGGCTGGTGGATCGCCTGAGCTCAGGAGTTTGAGACCAGCCTGGGCAACACGGCAAAACCCCGTCTCTACTAAAATACAAAAAATTAGCCGGGTGTGGCAGTGTGCGCCTGTAATCTCAGCTACTCGGGAGGCTGAGACAAGAGAATCGCTTGAACACGGGAGGCAGAAGTTGCAGCGAGCCAAAATGGCACCGTGCACTCCAGCCTGGATGACAGAGCGAGACTCTGTCTCAAAAACAAACAAACAAAAAAGAGCCACCAATCATAGATCACTATCACAGATATAATAGTAATGAAAAAGTTTGAAATACTGTGAGAATTGCCAAAATGTAACATAGTATATAGTGAGCACATGCGGTTTGAAAAATGGTTCCAAGAGACTTGCCTGACACAGAACCTTCAATTTCTGGAAAAAAAAAAAAAAAGTAGTTTCTGTGAAGTACAATGTAACAAAGTGCAATAAAATGATGTCTGCCTATACAGCCTTTTGACAGGACAATGGGAGTGGCTAATGCTGGCTGAGGGTGTAGCAAGAAGCAAAGCAAAGGGGTGGAAAAGCACGGGGTTCGTTTTAGAATCAGTAAACAGCCCAATTTGATGGAAGCAGAAGTTTAGGAGAATAGTGATATATGAGGTTGTAAAAGTCGGTTAGGAGACTTGAAAAGAACTAAGGTGTAGAAAAGAAGATGTGGAAAGTAAGAGGAAGACAACATAGAAGGACACAAAAAGCTCAACTGATGCTAGGCAGTCCCAGTTAACAGTGAAGCCAGTTTGGAAGTCTGGGTATCAGGATAGAATCCCTCTGGGGTTAACCACAGTGGAAAATGGCAGGGCAACAATTACAGTTCAAAGAAGCAAGGGATCTTGGGATAGTAGCAGGGGCACTACTGTAACAGCCAATTCAGGGGTCCAGGCTGCTTGAGGTAGCAAATGAAGTCTAAGGTGATGGTCTGAGCAAATAGTAAAGGGACTGGGTATCACTGGGAATCAAAGACCTCATGAATACTCAGTAGAAGCAGGAGTGCAAGAGATCTGAGAAAATAGGAGGTTTGCATTTTAGAGTTTGCGAACTTGATGACGGGTCATTTCTAAGTGATAATGAGATTTAATGTGTGAGATTTCTTATGCATAACTAAATCAAGTAGAAATAAAGCATTAGAAAGTATAAAGTATAGTAGAAGTCAAGCATTAAGTCGAAGATGTTGTAAATTTGACGGCATTGAACAAGTTTTAAAAGACAAGAGGGTTTAGTGAATAATCAATTCGGTGAGAAAAAGTTAATGTGATTTCCCAAAGGGCCAATTCTTCATAATTTTCACAGTGAGGGAATCTTGAATTAATTTACTTTGTTCCTATTTTAGGGATCTATCAAATACGGAACTTTCAAAGACATAATTGTCAGTTATGTCTTACTTTTGCAAAAGGTAGCTCAAAATATTCCTTTAAAATATAATCACATGTAAATTAGACTTAGTACATAAACTGTACTTCTTTCTTCGAATTGTTAATCTAACTGATTTTGGGAGGGGTTAATCTGCTCCCAGTGACCTACAAGATTTCAAACAGATCACATAATACACATCATCATAGGACCATCAAAGTCACAGTTATTAGAGAATTATATGTATTTCGTTGGATATTTGATGATAGTACCATGCTATTTGCTATATATAGAAAAAAGGAAACATTTTAATTAATATTCTGCTCTACCTATAAAGAATGCAGGCATTTTAAATTCTGTAATATTTCAAGTATGATGGATATGATTAAAGGATCTTTTCTCAAATAATTGACAATTAAGGTGAATTGTTTATCTTTTGACATTACCAGGAGTTAAAAACCAAACAAAACAAAGCAGCAAACTTAGCCTAAGTTGTACAATTACATTAATTGAATGTGACTCAGCAACATGGATTACTCATACTGTCATTACCCCAAAGTAAAGCTTCTGGAAGTATCCAAAAGACTGAGACAAATTTGGACAAATAGCTAGAGTTTTAAAAAACTGGATGACGTCATCAAATACTAAAGGTTTCTCAAAGTTTCTTACATATGGTGGTATGAACTACCATAAATTGAAGCAATTAATGTCTGTTTGACCTTTGCAACATTTTAGTGGTGGTCTCCATAAAAGTACAACTTGCCTTTTAACAGGGGTAACTGTCCCATAGCACAAAAGAAGCCTTACCTTCAAGATGTATTCACTTTTAGGGACTTCTAGGACAGCCAGGGCCACCTAGGTCTCCATCTCCCAATGTTTCCTCCAAAACCACTAAATTACAAGGAGGAAAAAAGTAAGCCTATACAAACTCCAAGCAAAGAGAAAAGGAGAAACAGCAACAAGTCCTAAGTCATTGAGGTTAACCTTAGTCTAAAAAATACTCTTTTTTTTTTTTTTTTTTAAAGAGACAGAGTCTCGCTCTATCACTTAGGCTGAAGTGTAATGGTACAATCATAGCTCATTGCAGCCTTGAACTTCTGGGATCACGCAATCCTCCTGCTTCAGCCTCTTGAGTAGCTGGGACTATAGGAGTACTCCACCATGCCCAGCTATTTTTAATTATTTTTGAGAGTCAGGGTCTTGCTCTGTTGCCTAGGCTGGTCTCAAACCTTTGGCCTCAAGTGATCTTCCCGCCTCAGTTTCCTGTGTTGCTGAGATTACAGGTGCAGCTGGGATTACAGGCGTAAGCCACCTTGCCCAGCTGGAAATACTTTTTAAAAAGTGTCTGGGAGGCCAGACTCAGTGGTTCATTCCTGTAATCTCAGCACTTTGGGAGGCCAAGGCAGGCAGATCACTTGAGGTCAGGAGTTTGAGACCAGCCTGGCCAACATGGTGAAACTCCGTCTCTACCAAATATATAAAAAAATTAGCCAAGTGGGGTGCTGTGTACCTGTAATCCCAGTTATTTGGGAGGCTGAGACAGGAGAATTGCTTGAACCGAGGAGGCGGAGGTTGCAGTGAGCCAAGATAAGGCCACTGCACTCAGTCTAGGCAGCAGAGCAAGACTCCATCAAAAACAAACAAAAAAAAGTGTCTGGGTACATCAGAAATCACATGACAAGAGAAGGACTAAAAAGTACATGTAATTTAAAGGAGCAGTTTATAAAACTCATAACATCTAGGAGTGAAAAATGGTTAAAATAGGAAGACAGAAGCACCCACTGGAATTAGTTTGTGAAGTGGAAAAGAGGCAAGAGAGGTAAAATTAGGATCATGTATGATAAGAGACCCATAAAATCAGAGGACAAGCAACCATACCCCACTGGCAAAAACAAACAAATCCACCAAAATATGTGGAATTTCCTGACAGAAGTGTGTCTCGGCAAACTAGCAGTCTTGTAAAACATCCCAGTACCACAAAGACGAGCAATGACAAGATTAGCAGATCCATTTAGAGTTTTGAAAAAACTAGAAAACTAAATTCAATACTTATCAATTGAGGTAGTCCCAAGCACAGAAAAACAACCATGAAGCAAACCAAAACATTTAATGTAATATAATACTCCAAACAGTATTAAGCAGACACAAATGAACATTTGGTAATATTTTTAAAAAACTTCAAATCAGAAACTCCAAAGTTAAAGACAGTAGAAAGCAAACAAAGAAAGGAAGAAATAGACTTAACTCAGGAAAGAAATGGAAGAAAAATACAAACTTATTTTAGAAATGAAAAATAAATTAAAGGATTCCTACATGAGAACAATCCCTAGTAAAATTTAATAGGGGGCAATAGGGAATATTAAGAGGCAGGAAAAACAATAAATAAAACGAAAATGAGATTAGGAAAACAAAAAGGATAACAAAGAAGGTAATAGAAATAAAAGATAAAAAAGCAATGCCGTTCATATTACTTCACTCCCTATAAAAAGATAAAGATAATCAATAGAACAAAAGTACTACCGAAAAGTATAATCCAAGAAAACTTTCTTTTTCTTTTCTTTATTTTTTTTGAGACGCAGTTTCGCTCTTGTCGCCCAGGCTGGAGTGCCATGGTGCGATCTCAGCTCACTGCAACCTCTGCCTCCCAGGTTCAAGTGATTCTCCTGCCTCAGCCTCCTGAGTAGCTGGGATTTAGACACCCACCACCATGCCTGGCTAATTTTTGTATTTTTAGTAGAGTCGGGATTTCAACACATTGGCCAGATTGGCCTCGAACTCCTGACTTCAGGTGATCTACCTGCCTTGGCCTCCCAAAGTGCTGGGATTACAGGTTTGAGCCACTGCTCCTAACCAGAAAGGACTTTCTTAATGTTAAAGTCTGTAATGCAGAATGATACCATAACATTTAAGAATTTTTATTGCCAAATAATAACCTTTATGAAGTAAAAACTACAAAAGACACAGGGAGAGAGAAACAGAAAGACAGTAAGAAAAGGAAAATTTAATATTCCACTCTCAATAGGAGACAGATCAAGTGGACAAAACATAAGCAAGGAGAGAGAAGATCTAAACAATATAACATAATCAACAAAGTAGAATTTATTAATATATGTCACATTCTAAACTCTGACAATAGAGAACACTTATTCTTTTAAATTGCGCATGGCACATTCACAAAAATTAAGCATATATTTAGTCATAAGAAAACATCAATAAATTTCAAAAAGGAGAACTATCACAAACAACCATCTCTGGTCATGAAGCAGTTAAACCAGAAATTGCTAATAAAAACAAAATATTTATTTTTGTCAATTGATAATTGCAATCTTTTCATAATTAGCCAATATTTAGGGAAAAAAATCACAGGCACCTACCACTGCTATGCATAAGGTTTCAACAATTATCACATTTGGTCCTTGCCCTCAGGAGCAGTAAGTCTAGCAGAAGAAAAAATAGACAGACAGACAACTAACATACAATGAGGCTTGCAAGAGTAGGTATTACCTGAAAGTAGTGAAGCTCTGGCTTCTTGTTCTTTTCTATACCATGGTACTATGTAGATATAATCACTATAGGCGTGTTTCTTTTTCGGAAATAGACACATATTTAGCATAAAGGGGCAATGATACATATATCTGACTTTCAAGTGGTTCAGAAAGATAAAGAGCTGAAGTAAATTCAGTAAAATGTAAAATACAAAAGTGAATCTGGGTCGGGGTGGTGGCTCACGCCTGTAATCCTAGCACTTTGGGAGGCCAAGGTGAGCAGATCACTTGAGTTCAGGAGTTCAAGACCAGCCTGGGAAACATAGTAAAACTGTGTCTCTACAAAAAAAAAAAAAAAAAATGAAAAAAAAAAAAAATTGGCCGGGCGTGGTGCCTGTGGTCCCAGCTATTTGGTGGCTGATGTGGGAGGATCACTTAAGCCTGGGAGGTTGAGGCTACAGTGAGCTGAGAGCGTGCCACTGCACTCCAGACTGTGCGACAGAGTGAGACCTTGTCTCCAAAAACAAAAATCAAGAAAAACAACTGAATCTGGACAAAGGGAATATGGTTTTGCTTATACTTTCCTGATCTTGCAACTTCTTGTAAGTTTGAAATAGTTTCAAAGAAAGATTTAAAAATAAAAATAAATCTCTGTAGAGAAACATTTCTTCCTTAAAAATTAACATCTTTTTAATATTCAAAAGAAAATATGTCAATTCAATTTTTCACAGTTTAGCTCTTTTTTTAAATTTTGTATTTTATTTTTATTTTTATATTTTTCCGAGACTGAGTCTCACTCTGTTGCCCAGGCTGGAGTACAGTGGCCTGATTTTGGCTCACTGCATCCTCCGCCTCCCAGGTTCAAGTGATTCTCCTGCCTCAGCCTTCCTAGTAGCTGGGATTACAGGCGCCCACCACCATGACCAGCTAATTTTTGTATTTTTGGTAGAGACAGGGTTTCACCATATTGACCAGGCTGGTCTTGAACTCCTGATCTCAGGTGATCCACCCGCCTCGGCCTCCCAAAGTTCCGGATTACAGGAGTGAGCCACTGCATCCGGCCAGTTTAGTTTTATGTAGTTTAACTTACTGGAACCTTCTCCGGCTATGTTTTTGGTGTTTGTTTGCTTGTTTTTCCCCCTTGCAATGTCACATACATTGTTAGAATGCCTGTTTTTAGATCTTTTCTAAATATTTACAAATTGTTCCTTTCCTTTCAAATTCTCCATTTTCTGAGATTAAGCTTTTATTATTCAAGTTAATATTCCAAAATACGCAAAATTTAAAATATGTATTTTAATGAGATCTTTGAAATTTGAAAATTACATGGTTTCACACTTCAAATAGTAAAGGCCAAGTCCTTGAAGAGCTTACTTTTGAGGTAGAAGCAGAGGAAAGAGTATAGGAAAAAAAAAGTCAGATAAGACTTATGTGGGAATCAGATACAAACTCCAGAGTTGTAGAGCTCTGTTTTGAAGGACACATAAGAGTTCAGGAAACAACAGAAAACATGCAAAGACAAAAGGAATAGTATTTGTTGGTTAAATAAGCAAGCTTATGAAGAAACAAGCTTCTTTCCTCCTGATTTTTTCTTCTTTTACTTACCCGAGACAAACTTCTTCCCATACATCATGTGGTCATGACTGATTGAGCATGCCAGAATCAACAGTCTCATCCAGGTAAAACAATCTCAGCGGGAGGACCAATAGTAACTCAAAGAGGACCCATGATCCCACCAGGAGGACCTATAGCCATCTCAAGGGGACCAAAGGTCTTATCAGAAGAACCAACGGGCGTCTTCTCTTCTTCCTGGCTTCACAGGGATCAGTAAATATCTCTGCCCTTTTTTGCCTTTATATAGGATCAAGTAACTGAGTTCTGGCTAATGAAATGTGGAGGAGTATGAACCACTTACGTGTGGATCACCTCCCCTTCTATTTCCATGATATGAGAGGGCCTACTTCGTTTCAAAATTAGGAACATGCTGTACACATTCTCTTTGCACTGTTGAGCTTAAAGAGCGTGGCCTGATTGCAAAAGGTCACAAGATGCTATTTGACTTTTTCTCTTCCCTTGCATGCAATTCAGATGCAAAGAATCCAGATCCTGAGGTCCAAGAAGCTGGCAGATCTACATGAGGAGATGTACCTGACTGATTGCAATTAACTAAGAAATAAATCAATTCTAATTGTTTAACACTTCCCCTGCCCTCCTAATACTCTACCACTTAGAATCATTTTGAAGATTAAATGGTAACAGTGCCTGACACAGAGTGTTACAGAAGTGGTTACTATTATTATTCTTTGTTTGGAGGAGATTTTCTCAGCTTCTAAGATGTTTACTAGCTTTATAGCCTAAGGACATTTCTATCCTCCAGGCTTCTTTCCTCATCTGAAAACGGGGATAGCCCATTTAACAAATGTTTGTTGCACACCTAATATATATCAAAGAATCATTCACTTTAACAGGACAAGAAATGGAACAAGATCAATAATGTTCCTGCTTTCATGGTGCTTACATTCTCATACACACAGAGATTATAAGCATAAAAACAAATAATTAAAGAAAAGCAAAAATTTATATGAAGAATGTAAACAGGGTGACTTAGTGGGGGACTGGGAGAGGGGTAGAAGTAATTTAGATCAGATGACTTCAAAAATTGTTACTGAGCAGGTGGAATTTGAGCTAAGAGCTGAATGGCATAAAGGAATCAGATTTGTGTGCAAACATCGAGGACAAATGCCTCAGGCAGAGGGAACAACCAGGGCACAGGCTTTGAAGATAAAATAAATAGTGTGCTCACATAGGCCAGTGGACCTAAAATGGTTGGTGAATGAGGCGGAGAGTAGGACAAGATGAGTTTGGAGATTGAGGCAGGGGCAAGATCGAGGTGAGACTTTCTGGTCACATCAAGGATTTTGAATTTAGCTGTAAGACCGCTTAAGATTTTAAGCTAGAGAGAGACATTATGTGATGAAACATTAGAAAGATAATGTTGGCCGCTCTATGGAAATTGGATTGTAGCAGCCAGCAGGAGTGCAAGTCAAAGGAGTGTAGTAGTTTATTTTCACACTGCTGAAAAATAAATACCCGAGACTGGGTAATTTATTAAAAAAAAAAAAATGTTTAATGGACTCACATTTCCACACGGCTCGGGAGGCCTCACAATCATGGTGGAAGGCAGAAGGCATGCCTTTTGTGGTGGCAGACAGGCGAGAATGAAGGCCAACCAAAGGGAGAAACCCCTTATAAAATCATCAGATCTCATGAGACTTGTTCACTACCATGAGAACAGTATGGGGGAAACTGCCCCCATGATTCAATTATGTTCCACTGTGTCCCTCCCACAACATTGGCCATTATGGCAGCTACAATTCAAGATGAGATTTGAGTGGAGACACAACCAAGCCATATCATTCCACTCCTGGGCACTCCCAAATCTCCTGTCCTCACATTTGAAAACCAATCATGCCTTCCCAACAGTCCCCCAAACTCTTAACTCAATTCAGCATTAACTTGTAAGTCCACAGTCCAAAGTCTCATCTGAGACAAGGCAAGTTCCTTCTGCCTATAAGCCTTTAAAATCAAAAGCAAATTAGTTACTTCCTAGATACAACGAGGGTACAGGCATTGAATAAATACACCCATTCCAAATGGGAGAAATTGGCCAAAATGAAGGGGGTAAAGGCCCCATGCAAGTTCAAAATCCAGCAGGGCAGTCAAATCTTAAAGTTCCAGATGATCTCCTTTGACTCCATGTCTCACATCCAGGTCACGCTGATGCAAGAAGTGGGTTCCCACAGCCTTGGGCAACTTCAGCCCTGTGACTTTGCAGGGTACAGCCTCCCTCCCAGCTGCTTTCATGGGGTGGGGTTGAGTGTCTGTGGCTTTTCTAGGTGCAAATGCAAGCTGTCAGTGGATCTACCTTTCTGGGGGCTGGTGGACGGTGGCCCTCTTTTAACAGTTTCACTAGGCAGTTCCCCAGTGGGGACTCTATGTGGGGGCTTCAACCCCACATTTCCCTTCCACACTGCCCTAGCAAAAGTTCTCCATGTAGGCCTCACCCCTACAACAAATTTAAGCCTGGACATCCGGGCATTTCCATATATCCTCAGAAATCTAGGCAGAGGTTCCCAAACCTCAGTTCTTGACTTCTGTGTACCCACAGGCTCAACACCACTGGGAAACTGCCAAGGCTTGGGGCTTGTACCCTCTGAAGCCACAGCCCGGGCTGTACCTTGGCCTTTTTTAGTCATGGCAGAGCAGCTGGTACGCAGGACACCAAGTCCCTAGGCTGCACACAGCAGGGGGGCCTTGTTCACAGCCCAGGAAATCATATTTTCCACTTAGGCCTCCAGGCCTGTGATCAGAGGGGCTGCCGCAAAGGTCTCTGACATGCCCTGAAGACATTTGCCCCATGGCCTTGCCTATTACCTTTTGGTTCCTCGTTACTTATGCAAATTTCTGCAGTTGGCTTGAATTTCTCCTCAGAAAATGGGTTTTTCTTTTCTATTGCATCATCAGCTGTAAATTTTCTGACCTTTTATACTGTTTTCCTTTTAAAACTGAATGCCTTTTACAACATCCAAGTCACCTCTTGAATGCTTTGCTGCTTAGAAATTTCTTCTGCCAGATAGATACCCTAAATCATCTCCCTCAAGTTCAAAGTTCCACAAATCTCTAGACAAGGGCAAAATGCTACTAGATTCTTTGCTAAAACAGCAAGAATCACCTTTCCTCCAGTTCCCAACAAGTTCCTCATCTTCATCTGAGACCACCTTAGCATAGATTTTATTCCTTATATCATTATCAGCATTTTGGTCAAAGCTATTCAACAAGTCTGTAGGAAGGTCCAAACTTTCTCACATTTCCCTGTCTTCCTCTGAGCCCTCCAAACTGTTCCAACCTCCCCCTTTGACCCAGTTCCGAAGTCACTACCACATTTTCAGGTATCTTTACAGCAGCGTCACGCTCTACCGGTACAAATTTACTGTATTAGTTTGTTTTAATGCTGCTGATAAAGCCATACCTGAGACTGGGTAATTTATACAGAAAATGAGGTTTAATGGACATTTAATGGACATGAGGTTTAATGGACATTTAATGCATATTTCCACATGGCTGGGGAGGCGTTACAATCATGGTGGAAGGCTGAAGTTACATCTTATATGACAGCAGACAAAAGGCGATGAAAGCCAAGCAAAAGGTGAACCCCTTATAAAATCATCATATCTCCTGAGACTTATTCGCTACCACAAGAACAGTATAAGTGAAACTGCCCCCCGTGATTCAAATATCTTTCACAGACTGGGTTCCTCCCACAACACGTGGGCATTATGGGAACTACAATTCAAGAGGAGATTTGGGTGGGGACACAGCCAAAGCATATCAAGGAGCAATTAGAAGATTGTTACAATTCTTTAGACAAAAGATGATGGTGACTTAGGCTAGACTTATAGCTGTAGAGATAAAGAGAAGTGGATGGATTTGGGATATGTGTTTTAGAGGCAGAGCAAATAGGACTTGGTAATGCATTAGATATGGAGGCAAGAATAAAATAGATGGCAATGGTAATTCCCAAGTATTGGGTACATGATACTAGGTACCTAGGTGGTATAATTTACTAAGATAGGGAGGAGTAGAAATAGCACAGGCATTTTCTCACTCTTTCACTGTCTCCCCCAGGAGAAATCTACTGTGGCCTTGTCAATAACAATGAACTTGTATTATTAACACAAGTAATAACAGTAGCAGCTATTTCACAGGGTTGTTGAAATTTGTGTGCATGTGCGTGTCTGTGTGTGTTTGCCTGTGTGTGAAAAACAGTTGTGGAAAAGTCACTGTTTTCCACTTATCTCTGATTCTGCCTTGTTTTCCTTTTATTAGCATTTAGCAAGTAAGCGGGCTCAGGACAGGTGACCAGTGATTCCTGTGGGACTTAGACCCCTGAAATGTAGGCAGAGACTGTGAACATTAAAGGAGATCACTCCTGTGATTATGTTACTCTGTAAGAAAAAAGGTAAAAATATCTTGTTCTACAACTTACTATCTATGTAACCTTAATTGACACAGCTCAGGTGACTGAAGCTGCATGTTGAGGCTAGTAGAGTTGCCTGTAAGATTAAGAGACTGCTTTGATTTCCCTAAGGGGTGTGTGTGTGTGTGTGTGTGTGTGTGTGCATGCACACATGTGCATATGAACACACAGTTCATAATCATTAGATTTGCATTGAGCCCAGAGTAATGTGTAAGGGCTGCTTCTGGAAAGGTAGCAGATCCCTGTACCAGAGTCCTGGTCATTGAGATCTGTCACTGATATGATTGAAGATGCCAGTCTTTGGTACAGGGAGCTAAACCCAGGCAGAAGCTGACTTATAACTTTAGTAAGGAACATAGCCATCCTGCATTGTCTGGGGACGTGGATATTCTGGGATTCCAGGGCAAATGCGTTTCCTCTGTTTCAAAGCTTTATAAATTCAGACTTTTTTTGAGAAGCCCTCTGGATCTTATAAAAGTCACTGATAAACATGTTGAATAGCATAGTGCACAGAGGCACTGTTCCAAAATCCCGCTTAAAAACCTTGGAGACCAAAGCTTTAGTAAGATGTTTGATTTATTTAAGTTTTTTTAACATTTTATTTTTTAGAACAGTTTTAGGTTCTCAAGCCTCCCAAAATTCATCTGTAAATTCACCTGGTTTAAAAATATTTTTAGCAAAGCAAAGGGGGAAATAGTAGTTAAGACAATTTTGGAGAAAAAGATGAATGACTTAGCTTATCAGACAAATCATCTAAATGCCATCATCATAGTTTTCAATTGATACATAATATTTGTACCTATGTTTGGAGTATATTTGATATTTTGTTACATGCACAGAATGTGTAATGATCAAGTCAAGATATTTAGGATAACCCTCACCTTGAGCATTTATCATTTCTATGTGTTGGGAACATTTCAAGACGTCTCTTCTAGCTATTTTGAGATATACAACACGTTGTTAACTGTAATCACACTACTCTTTATCAAACAATAGAAATTATTCTTTCCATCTAACTGTATGTTTGTACACATCAACAAAACTTTCTTTTGCCTCCTCCTGCACACACCCTTCCCAGTCTCTCAGAACAATCATTCTACTCTCTACCTCCATGAGATTAACTGTTTTAGCTCCCACATATGAATGAGAACATGCAATATTTGTCCTTTTGTACCTGGCTTATTTCACTTCATATAATGATCTGCAGTTTCCTCCATGTTTCTTCAAATGACAGGATTTTATTATTTGTATGGCTGAATAGTATTCCATTGTGTACATATGTCACATTTTCATTATGTTGATGGAAATAGGTTGATTCCATATCTTTGCTATTGTGAATAGTGCTACAATTAAATGGGGGTGCAGGTGTGCTTTTGATATGCTGAGATTTTCTTGGGTAAATACCCAGTAGTGGGAATGCTGAATCTTATTGGTAGTTCCATTTTTAGGTTTTTTTTTTCTTTTTTATAAATCTCCATATTGTTTTCCATAATAGCTGTATTAATTTGCATTTCTAGCAACAAATTTCCACGTCCTCAAAAGCATCTAATTTTTTTTTGTATTTTTGATATTAGCCATTCTAAGTGGTGTAAGATAATATTTCATTGCAGTTTTGATTTCATTTTCTGATGATTAGAGACGTCAAGCATTTTTTTTTCATATACCTGTTGGACATTTGTATGTTTTCCTTTGAGAAATTTCTATTCAGATCATTTGCCTACTTTTTTTGTTAGACAGAGTCTCACTCTGTTGCCCAGGCTGGAGTGTGGTCATGCTATCTTGGCTCAGTGCAGCTTCAATTTCCTGGGCTCAAGCAACCCTCTAACCTCAGCCTCCCAAGTAGGTGAGACTACAGTTTCATACCACCACACCTGGCTCCTTTTTTTTTTTTTTTTTTTGTAGAGACAGGGTTTCGCCATGGTGGCCACACTGGTCTTGAGCTCCTGAGCTCAAGGAATCCATCTGCCTGGGCCTCGCAAAGTGCTGGAGTTACAGTTATGGACCATCACGCCTGGCCCATTTGCCCACTTTATAATGAACTAATTTATGGGGTATTTTGGCTGTTAAGTTGTTTGAATTCCTTATATTTTCTGCATATTTAGTCCCTTGTCAGATGAATGGTTTGCAAATATTATCTCACATTCAACAGGTGGTTTCTGCACTCTGTTAATTGTGCAGAAACCTTTTAGTTTATTGTATTTCCATTTGTCTATTTTTGGTTTTGTTGCCTGTGCTTTTGAGGTCTTAGCTGTAAAATCTTTGCCTAGATCAGTGTCCTGGAGTGTTTCCCTTATGTTTTTTGTTTGTTTGTTTTTGTTTTTGTTTTTTTTTGAGGCAGAGTCTCTCTCTGTTGCCCAGGAGGCTGGAGTGCAGTGGTGTGATCTCGTCTCACTGCAAGCTTCGCCTCCCGGGTTCACGCCATTCTCCTGCCTCAGCCTCCCGAGTAGCTGGGACTACAGGCGCCTGCCACCACGCTCAGCTAATTTTTTGTATTTTTAGTAGAGATGGGGTTTTACCATGTTAGCCAGGATGGTCTCAATCTCCTGACCTCGTGATCTGCCCGCCTCGGCCTCCCAAAGTGCTGGGATTATAGGTGTGAGCCACTAAGCGTGGTCCCCTTATGTTTTTTTTTTTTTTCCAAGTGGTTTTATAGTTTGGAATCTCATGTTAAAGTCTTTAATTTAGTTTGAATTGATTTTATTATATGGTGAGAGATGGGGTCCAGTTTCATTCTTCTGCATATGGATATCTAGTTTTCCCAGCACCATCTTTGAAGAGGGTATCCTTTTTTCAGTGTATGTTCTTGGCATCTTGGTAATCAGATAGCTGTGAATTTGTTGATTTATTTCTGGATTCTCTATCCTGTTACGTTGGACTATGTGTCTGTTTCTATACCAATGCCATGCTATTTTGATTAGTATAGTCTTATAATATATTTTGAAATCAGGTAATGTGATTCCTCTAGCATTGTTCTTTTTGCTCAGGATTGCTTTGGCTATTGGGGCTCTTTTGTGGTTTTATACAAATTATAAGCTCTTTTTTTCTATTTCTATGAAAAACATCACTGATATTTTGATAGGGAAGGCACTGAATATGTAGATTTCTTTGAACAGTAATTTTAACAATATTGTCTTATTCATGAGCATGGGATGTCTTTCTATTTGCCTGTGATCTCTTCAGTTTCTTTCGTAAGCATTTTGTAGTTTTTCTTATAGGGATCTTTCACTTCCTTGGTTAAATTTAGTCCTAGGTATTTTATTCCTGTAGCTATTGTAAATGGGATTTCCTCCTTGTTCTCCATCTCAGGTAGATCATTATTGGTATGTAGAAACACTATTGATTTTTGTATGTTGATCATGGATCCTGCAACTATCCTGAGTTTGCTTATCTGATCTGAGTTTTGTGGTTATGTCTTTAGGTTTTTCTAAATATAAGATCATGTCATCTGCAAAGAGAGACAATTTGACTTCCCCATTTTCCAATTTGGATGTTCTTTAATTCCTTCTCTTGCCTGATTGCTCTGGCTAAGGCTTCCATTTCAATGTTGAATAGGAATACTGACAGTAGGCATCCTTACATTGTTCCAGTATTTAGAGAACAAGTGTTCAGCTTTTCCTCATTCACTGTGGTGTTAGCTGTGGTTTTATCATATATGGTCTTTATTATGTTGAGCTATGTTCCTACATGCTTAGTTTTTTCAGAGTTTTTACTGTGAAATGATATTAAATTTTATCAAATGATTTTACTGCAGTGGCAGATATGATCATATAATACTGATTTGTGTTCTGTTAATTTGATGTAACATATTTATTGATTTGTTTATGGTGAACCATCCTTGCATCTCTGAAATAAATACCACTTTATCATGGTATATTATCTTTTTATGTGAAGTTGAATTTGGTTTACTAATGTTGAGGATTTTTCCATCTAGGTTTTTCAGGGATATTGACCCAGAGTTTTCCTTTTCTGTTGCATGCATGTCTGTTTTTGGTGTTAGGGTAATATTGTACTCATAAAAAGATGTAAGGAGAATTCTTTCCTCTTCATTTTTTTTTGAAATAATTTCAGGGTAATTTGTGTTAGTTCTTCTTTATGAGTTTGGTAGAATTCATCTTTTCCACTGGTGGCAGATGTTTTTGGCCTATTGTTTGGTCTTCTGGTGGTGAACACATGTGCCTGAGGCCATGGAGAGTGTGTGGTGATTCCCAGGTTTCCAGGTGGCATGCTTGGGTACTGAGGTGGTGTGGTGCCAGCCCAAGTGGTCCTGTTCTCAGGACCCCCAGTGGCGTGCACAAGTACAGGTAGTGGTATACTGGACAGAGCAATCTCCAGGCCACCTGGCTGCATGCTTAGATGGCAGAAGTGGTGGTAGAGATAGAGGTGGGCAGGGAGAGCCCATCCTTAGGACACATGCCAGTGTACTGTGGCCCTGTTTCTGGTGGGGGTGGCGTTGTACGTGGCAGCACCCCCCAGAGAAGTGGCTTTCAGGCTCTGGGGAGCCTATACTTTAACTCCCTTTCTAGTCCCGAGTGCAGCCTTTCTAGTCCACTGCACTGCCTGTTGTTTGGGGTTTCTGACATCATGTGGTCTAAAGTGTTGGGAAATAGTCAAACTACTGAGTCCAGTTAGCATCATGCTGCTGCAGCCTTCTAGGAAAACATGGGGGAATGTTAGTGGGGGCTCCAGGGATGTAGTGAGGCAGGGGCTATTGGACCCCAAGGCAGGATGTATCCTGGTGGGGTGGGGCTCTGAAAATGCCAATATACTCTGGATACATGGGTCTTGGGGTATATCTGGGACCAAGTGTGATCTCCTTCCTTGGAGCAATATCATCATAAAGATTCCAGGAAGATACCTATATTAGTATCAGGGCCTGCAAGGGTCGAGGTACTCTCTTATGGCAGGATTTCAAGAGTTTATAGTGAGAATGTGGACCACTGGAAATCTGTCACTTGCCTTTTCCCTGCACTAGGGGCTCTTTCTGGGCTGCCAGACAATTCCAGCCAGGCCAGCTGCCTTGTGTCCCTCTCTTTCCCTGCCTTAGGTGTTTCCTGTCACTTCTCTGCTGAATTCCAGTGTCCTCTCTCAGATGCTCTATGTGAAATGTGATTATCTATTTACTATTTTGGTTCTTCTTTGTGGATGAAGTGCCAAATGACTCTAGTCAGCCATCTTTAGATTTTTATTTTTAATGAAGACCAGCTTAATAATTCTTTCAGGGTTTTGCTTTTCGTATTGTATCCAAAAAGTCATCATAAATCTCAAAGTCATCAAGATTTTCTCCTGTTTTCTAGGAATTTTACAGTTTTGCATTTTACATTTAGGCCTGTGATCCATAGGAGTTAGTTCATGTGAATGGTGTAACGTCTACATGTAGAGTCATGGTTTTGCATGTTGATGTCCAGTTGTTACAGCACCATTTGTTGAAAAGACTATATTACCTACACTGTATTGTATTGTAGTCGCTTCTTTTTCAAAGATGGGTTGACTCTATTTATGTGGGTCCGTTTCTGGGATCTCTATTCTGTTCTATTCATCTATGTGTCTATACTTTCACCAATATCACACTCTTTTGCTTACTCTAGCTTTATAATGAATCTTGAAGACAGATACTGTCAGTCCTCAAATTTTGTTCTTCTCCTTCAATATTTTGCTAATAATTCTGTATCTTTTGTCTCTACATATGAACTTTAGAGTCAATATCCACAAAATAACTTCCTGGGATTTTGACTAGGATTGTACTGAAACTATAGATCAATTTGGGAAGAACTAAAAATTAGAGTGTATTTAATCTTCCTTTTGTTAGGGAGGCAGGAACCTAGAAGAACCAGAGTGACATCACTTTAAAATTCACTTCATCTTGAAACTAACAAGGCATATTGCTTGCCAGTCAGGACTCATGGTCTTAAGATGTTTCCAGCTAAGGAAGCTGCTTGGTAATACCTCCAAGGACAAACTCTTACAACAACAGAAAGTCCAGATGTCCCAATACCCATAAAATATATGTTTTCAAGATAATTATAGTTATGATTTGAAGTACTCACACACTACAATATCCAAAGTAGTTTTATTTAAATCAATAGAATAATAAGTTTTGTCATGCTGTCAGCCCACCTGCACGTAAGGACAGCATAGTTTAGTCTTTACACAGACAAGACCCCTATGTAAGAACAACTTAAAACAACAATGGCATGTTCCTCTCCTTGCTTCCTAAGGATACCCTACTCTGTAATAAACTTGCTTCTTTCACTGTGCTCTGTGATTCATCATTAAGGATTTTCTGTGCGAGAGCCAAGAACACGCTCCTGGGATCTAGATCAAGACCCCTTTTTCCAGTAACACTTTCTATTAACATAAAATATATCTCCAATGATTGAGTTCTTTTTTTATTTCTTTCATCAGAGTTTTGCAGTTTTTCTCATATAGCTCTTGTACTTATTTTGTTAGATTTATACCTAAGTATTTCATTGTTTGCATTTAGTTGTTTCTTGAGAGTTGATATCTCACTGTGTTGCCCAGGTTGGAGTGCAGTGGTTATTCATAGATGCTATTATAATGCAATGTGATTCCGAACTTCTGTCTCCAAGAGAGCCTCCCATCTCAGCCTCCCAAGTAGCTAAGACTACAGGTATAGGCCACCACACTCAGCAGTATTTTATATTTTGATGTGCAGATGTAAATGTTTTTATGTTTTAAATGTCAAATCCCACTTTTTCATTGCTGGTATTTCCTTTGCATATTAACCTTTCCCTGGAATCTTGTTATAATTGCTTATTAGTTTTAGTTTTTGTTGTTGCGGATTCTTTTAGATTTTTCCATAGATGATAATGTCACCTGCAAACAAAGACAGTTTTATTTCTTTCTTCCCAATGAATATAACTTTTACTTCCTTTCCTTGTCATTGTGTTAGCTAAGACTTCCAGTATAATCTTGACAACAAGTAGTGAGAGGGGATGTCCTTTGCTTATTCCTAACCTTAGGGAAAAAGCTTCTAATTTCTTCCTGTTAATAATGATGTTAGCTCTAGGTTTTTTGTAGATATTCTTTACCAAGTTAGGAAGTTCCCTTTTATTCCTAGTTTGCTGAATGTTTTCATTGTGAATGGGTTTAGATTTTATCAAGCACATTTTATGCATCTATTCATATAATTGTGATTTTTCTTCTTTAGCTTACTAATGTGATAGTTTACATTAATTGATTTTCTAATGTTGAGCCAGCCTTGCATACCTGTTCATGGTGTTCAACTCTTTTCATATACATTGCAAGTTTCAATATGCCAATATTTTGTTTAGGAATTTTGTACCTATGCTTATGAAACTTATTGGTCTATACTTTTTTTATTCTGATAAAATGTATTTCTCTTGTTTTGGTATCAGGATGGTGCTAGTCTCATGGAATTAGTTAGAAAGTATTCTTTCTGCTTCTATCTTACGAAAGAGCTTGTGAAGAATTGGTATAATTTCTTCCTTTAGTGTTTGTTAGAATTAATCAGTCAACCTATCTTGGCCTACTGCTTTCTTTTTGGAAGGTTATAAATTATTAATTTATAGGAAAGAGAAAGATAAAGGCATACAAATAGGAAGAAAGGAAATCAAATTATCTCAGTTTGCAGACAACATGATTCTATATCTAGAAAACTTTATAGTCTTAGCCCAAAACTTCCTTTAGCAGAAAATCAACTTCAGCCAACACTCAGGAACAAAATAAATGTAGACAAATCACTAGCTTTCCTATACACCAACAACAGCAAAGCTGAGAGTCAAAAAGAAACACAATCCCATTCAGAATTGCCACAGAAAGGGAAAAAATTAGAATACAGCTAACCGGGGAGGTGAGAGATCTCTACAATGAGAATTACAAAACACTGCACAAAGAAATCAGAGAGGACACAAACAAATGAAAAAATATTTCATGCTCATAGATAGGAAGAATCAATACCATTAAAATGGTAATACCGCCCAAAGCAATTTATAGGTGTAACGCTATTCCTATCAAACTACCAATGACATTCTTCACAGAACTAAAATAAAAACTATTTAAAAATTTATGACTGAAAACCAAAGCAAAAAAGAGCTCAACCTAGCCAAGGAAATTCTAAGCAAAAAAAAAAAAAAAAAAGTACTGACAGCATCACATTATCCAACTTCAAACTATACTACAGGACTACAGTAACCAAGAAATGTATGTTACCAGCACAGAAACAGATACATAGATCAATGCAACAGAATAGAAAGCTCAGAAATAAAGCCACAAGCCTACAACTTTCTGATCCTTGACAAAGCTGACAAAAACAAGCAAAGACACCCTATTCAATAAATGGTGCTGGGATAACTGTCTAGCCATACACAGAAGATTGAAACAGGATTCCTTATACCTTTCCTTATACCATATGCAAAAATCAACTCAAGATGGATTAAAGACTTAAATATAAAACCCAAAACTATAAAAACCCTGGAAGACAACCTAAGCAATACCATTCTGGACATAGGAATGAGCCAAGATTTCATGACAAAGATGCCAAAAGCAATCACAACAGCAAAAAAATGGTAAGTTGATTCTAATTAAACTAAAGAGCTCCTGCAGAGAAAAAACTATCAACAAAGTAAGCTTACAACCTACAGAATGGGAGAAAATATTGGTAAACTATGCACCTGACAAAGGTCTAATAAGTACCATCCATAAATAACTTAAACACATTTATAAGAAAAGACATACAATTCCAGTAAAAAGTGGGCAAAGGACATGAACAGACACTTTTCAAAAGAAGACATACATGTGACCAACAAGCATATGAAAAAAAGCTTAATATCACTGATCATTACAGAAATAAAAATAAAAACCACAATGGGATACTATCACACACCAGTCAGAATGACTGTTATTAAAAGTGTAAAATAACAGATGCTGATGTGAGTGTAGAGAAAAGGGAGCCCTTATACACTGTTGGTAGGAGTAGAAATTAGTTCAAACATTATGAAAACAGTATGGCAATCTCTCAAAGACCTAAAAAAAGAACTATCATTCAACCCAGCAACCCCATTACTGTGAATTTACTCAAAGGAATATAAACCATTCTATCATAAAGACACATACATGCATCTGTTTATTACAATAGTCACAATACTATTCATACTATTCACAATAGTGAATAGTGAATATTATAACATCATAATAATGTTGTAATATTGTGAATATTACAACACTATTCACAATAGCAAAAACATTAGATCAAACTAAGTGTCCATCAGTGGCAGTTTGGATAAAGAAAATCTGGTGGTTTCTGTTCCAAGATGGCCAAATAGGAACAACTCCTGTCTGCAGCTCCCAGCGTGATTGATGCAGAAGATGGGTGATTTCTGAATTTCCAACTGAGGTACCTGGTTCATCTCATTGGGACTGATTGGACAGTGGGTGCACCCCATGGAGGGCAAGCCAAAGCAGGGCAGGGCATCACTTCACCTGGGAATCACGAGGGGTCAGGGGATTTCCCTTTCCTAGTCAAGGGAAGCCGTGACAGACTGTACCTGGAAGAATGGGACACTTCTGCCCAAATACTGCACTTTCCCATGCTCTTAGCAACTGGCACACAAGGAGATTCTCTCCCCTGCCTCCTCAGCGGGTCCCACACCCATGGAGCCTTGTTCACTGCTAGTGCAGCAGTCTGAGATCGACCTGTAAGTCTGCAGCCTGGTGGGGGGAGGGGCATCCACCATTGGTGAGGCTTGAGTAGGTAAACAAAGCGTCTGGGAAGCTCGAACTGGGCAGAGCCCACTGTAGCTCAGCAAGGCCTAACTGCCTCTATAGACTCCACCTCTGTGGGCAGCGTTTAGCTCAACAAAAGGGAGCAGAAACTTCTGCAGACTTAAACTTCCCTGTCTGACAGCTCTGAAGAGAGCAGTGGTTCTCCCAGCATGGCATTTGAGCTCTGAGAACAGACACACTGCCTCCTCAAGTGGGTCCCTGACCCCCGTGTAGCCTAACTGGGAGACACCTCCCAGTAGGGGCTGACAGACACCTCATACAGATGGGTGCCCCTCTTGGATGAAGCTTCCAGAGAAAGGATCAGGCAGCAATATTTGCTGTTCTGTGATATTTGTTGTTCTGAAGCCTCCGCTGGTGATAGCCAGGCAAACAGAGTCTGGAGTGGACCTCCAGCAAACTCCAGTAGACCTGCAGCTGAGGGAACTGACTGTTAGAAGGAAAACTAACAAACAGAAAGGAATAACGTCAACATCAACAAAAAGGGCATCTACACCAAAACCTCATCTGTAGGTCACCAACATCAAAGACTAAAGGTAGATAAAACCACAAAGATGGGGAGAAACCAGAGCAGAAAAGCTGAAAATTCTAAAAACCAGAGCGCCTCTTCTCCTCCAAAGGAACACAACTCCTTGTGAGCAACAGAACAAGGCTGGATGGAGAATGACTTTGACGAGTTGACAGAAGTAGGCTTCAGAAGGTCAGTAATAACAAACTTCTCTGAGGTAAAGGAGCATGTTCTAACTATCACAAAGAAGCTAAAAACCTTGAAAAATGGTTAGACGAATGGCTACCTAGAATAAAAAGTGTAGAGAAGATCTTAAATGACCTGATGGAGCTGAAAACCATGGCACGAGAACTTCGTGATGCATGCATGAGCTTCAATAGCCGATTTGATCAAGTGGAAGAAAGGGTATCAGTGACTGAAGATCAAATTAATGAAATAAAGTGAGAAGACAAGATTAGAGAAAAAAAGAGTAAAAAGAAATGAACACAGCCTCCGAGAAATATGGGACTATGTGAAAGGACCAAATCTATGTTTCACTGGTGTACCTGAAAGTGATGGGGAGAATGGAACTAAGTTAGAAAACACTCTTCAGGATATTATCCAGGAGAACTTCCCCCCAACCTAGCAAAGGAAGCCAACATTCAAATTCAGGAAATACAGAGAACACCAATAAAGATACTCCTCGAGAAGAGCAACCCCAAGAC
Organism: Papio anubis; assembly: GCF_008728515.1. Taxonomy (NCBI): domain Eukaryota; kingdom Metazoa; phylum Chordata; class Mammalia; order Primates; family Cercopithecidae; genus Papio; species Papio anubis. Next base: position 9,052,272 of record NC_044996.1, on the reverse strand, counting down.
ACGTAATTGTCAGATTCACCAAGGTTGAAATGAAGGAAAAAATGTTAAGGGCAGCCAGAGAGAAGGGTTGGGTTACCCACAAAGGGAAGCCCATCAGACTAACAGCGGATCTCTTGGCAGAAACCCTACAAGCCAGAAGAGAGTGGGGGCCAATATTCAACATTCTTAAAGAAAAGAATTTTCAATCCAGAATTTCATATCCAGCCAAACTAAGCTTCATAAGTGAAGGAGAAATAAAATCCTTCACAGACAAGCAAATGCTGAGAGATTTTGTCACCATCAGGCCTGCCTTACAAGAGCTCCTGAAGCAAGCACTAAACATGGAGAGGAACAACTGTTATCAGCCACTGCAGAAACATGCCAAATTGTAAATACCATCAATGCTATGAAGAAACTGCATCAATTAATGGCAAAATAACCAGCTAACATCATAATGACAGGATCAAAATCACACATAACAATATTAACCTTAAATGTAAATGGGCTAAATGCCCCAATTAAAAGACACAGACTGGCAAATTAGATAAAGAGTCAAGACCCATCAGTGTGCTGTATTCAGGGGACCCATCTCACGTGCAGAGACACACATAGGCTCCAAATAAAGGGATGAAGGAAGATATACTAAGCAAATGGAAAGCAAAAAAAAAAAGCAGGGTTTACAATCCTAGTCTCTAATCAAACAGACTTTAAACGAACAAAGATCAAAAGAGACAAAGAAGGCCATTATATAATGGTAAAGGGATGAATTCAACAAGAAGAATTAACTATCCTAAATATATATGTACCCAATACAGGAGCATCCAGATTCATAAAGCAAGTCCTTAGAGACCTACAAAGAGACTTGGACTACCACACAATAATAATGGGACACATTAACACCCACTGTCAATATTAGACAGATCAACGAGACAGAAGGTTAACAAGGATATCCTGGACTTGAACTCAGCTCTGCACTAAGTGGACCTAATAGACATCTACAGAACTCTCCACCCCAAATCAACAGAATATACATTCTTCTCAGCACCACGTCACAGTTATTCTAAAATTGACCACATAATTGGAAGTAAAGCACTCCTCAGCAAATGTAAAAGAACAGAAATCACAACAAACTGTCTCTGAGACCACAGTGCAATCAAATTAGAACTCAGGATTAAGAAACTCACTCAAAACTGCACAACTAAATGGAAATTGAAAAACCTCTTCCTTAATGACTACTGGGTACATAATGAAATGAAGGCAGAAATAAAGATGTTCTTTGAAACCAATGAGAACAAAGACACAACATACCAGAATCTCTGGGACACATTTAAAGCAGTGTGTAGAGGGAAATTTATAGCACTAAATGCCCACAAGAGAAAGCAAGAAACATCTAAAATCGACATCCTAACACCACAATGACAAGAACTAGAGAAGCAAGAGCAAACACATTCAAAAGCTAGCAGAAGGCAAGAAATAACAAAGATCAGAGCAGAACTGAAGGAGATAGAGACACAAAAAAAGCCTGCAAAAAATCAATGAATCCAGGAGCTGGTTTTTTGAAAACATGAACAAAGTTGATAGATCACTAGCAAGACTAATAAAGAAGAAAAGAGAGAAGAATCAAATGGATGCAATAAAAAATGATAAAGGGGATATCACCACCGATCCCACAGAAATACAAACTACCATCAGAGAATTTTTTTTTTTTTTTAAAAAAAACCTCTACACAAATAAACTAGAAAATCTAGAAGAAATGGATAAATTCCTGGACACATACACCCTCCCAAGACTAAACTGGGAAGAAGTTGAATCCCTGAATACACCAATAACAGGCTCTGAAATTGAGGCAATAATTCATAGGCTACCAACCAAAAAAAGTCCAGGACCAGATGTATTCACAGCCAAGTTCTACCAGAGGTACAAACAGGAGCTGGTACCATTCCTTCTGAAACTATTCCAATCAATAGAAAAAGAGGGAATCCTCCCTAACTCATTTTACGAGGTCAGCATCATCCTGATACCAAAGCCTGACAGAGACACAACAAAAAAGAGAATTTTAGACCAATATCCCTGATGAACATCAATGCGAAAATCCTCAATAAAACACTGGCACACCGAATCCAGCAGCTCTTCAGAAAGCTTATCTACCAAGATCAAGTGGGCTTCATCCCTGGGATGCAAGGCTGGTTCAACATATGCAAATCAATAAACATAATCCGTGACATAAACAGAACCAAAACAAAAACCACATGATTATCTCAATAGATGCAGAAAAGGCCTTCGACGAAATTCAACAGCTCTTCATGCTAAAAACTCTCAATATACTAGGTATTGATGGGATGTATCTCAAAACAGTAAGAGCTATTTATGAAAAACCCACAGCCAATATCATACTGAATGGGCAAAAACTGGAAGCATTGCCTTTGAAAACTGGCACGAGACAGGGATGCCCTCTCTCACCAATCCTATTCAACATAGTGTTGGAAGTTCTTGCCAGGGCAATCAGACAGGAGAAATAAATAAAGGGTATTCAATTAGGAAAAGAGGAAGTCAAATTGTCCCTGTTTGCAGATGACATGATTGTATATTTAGAAAACCCCATCTTCTCAGCCCAGAATCTCCTTAAGCTGATAAGCAAAGTCTCAGGATACAAAATCAATGTGCAAAAATCAGAAGAATTCCTATACGGCAATAACAGAGTGAGTGAACTCCCATTCACAATTGCTACAAAGAGAATAAAATACCTAGGACTCCAGCTTACAAGGGATGTGAAGGATGTCTTCAAGGAGAACTACAAACTGCTACTCAATGAAATAAAACAGGACACAAACAAATGGAAGAACATCCCATGCTCATAGATAGGAAGAATCAATATCGTGAAAATGGCCATACTGCTCAGGGTAATTTATAGATTCAATGCCATCCCCATCAAGCTACCAATGACTTTCTTCACAGAATTGGAAAAAACTACCTTAAAGTTCATATGGAACCAAAAAAGAGCCTGCATTGCCAAGACAATCCTAAGCCAAAAGAACAAAGCTGGAGGCATCATACTTCCTGACTTCAAACTATACTACAAGGCTTCATTAACCAAAACAGCATGGTACTGGTACCCAAACAGAGATATAGACCAATGGAACAGAACAGAGGCCTCAGAAATAACACCACACATCTACAGCCATCTGATCTTTGACAAACCTGACAAAAGCAAGAAATGGGGAAAGGAGTCTCTATTTAATAGATGGTGCGGGAAAAACTGGCTAGCCATATGTAGAAAGCTGAAACTGGACCCCTTCTTTACACCTTATACAAAAATTACTTCAAGATGGATTAAAGACTTAACTGTTAGACCTGAGACCAGAAAAACCCTAGAGGAAAACCTAGGCAATACCATTCAGGACATAGGCATGGGCAAGGACTTCATGACTAAAACACCAAAAGCAATGGGAACAAAAGCCAAAATAGACAAATGGGATCTAATTAAACCAAAGAGCTTCTGCACAGCAAAAGAAACTACCATCAGAATGGCAGAAAATTTTTGTAATCTACCCATCTGACAATGGGCTAATATCCAGAATCTACTGAGAACTTAAACAAATTTACAAGAAAAAATCAAACAACCCCATTAAAACGTGTGCAAAGGATATGAACAGACATTTCTCAAAAGAAGACATTCATACAGCCAACAGACACATGAAAAAATGCTCATCATCACTGGTCATCAGAGAAATGCAAATCAAAACGACAATGAGATACTGTCTCATGACAGAACGGTGATCAATAAAAAGTCAGGAAACAACAGATGCTGGAGAGGATGTGGAGAAATAGGAACACTTTTACACTGTTGGTGGGTGTGTAAATTAGTTCAACCATTGTGGAAGACAGTGTGGGAATTCCTCAAGGATCTAGAACTAGAAATAACATTTGACCCAGCAATCCAATTACTGGATATATACCCAAAGGATTATAAATCATTCTACTATAAATACACATGCACATGTATGTTTATGGCAGCACTATTCACAATAGCAAAGATGTGGAACCAACACAAATGTCCATCAATGATAGACTGGATTAAGAAAATCTGACACATATACACCATGGAATAATATGCAGCCATAAAAAGGATAAGTTCATGTCCTTTGTAGGGACCTGGATGAAGCTGGAAACCATCATTCTCAGCAAACTATCACAAGGACAGAAAACCAACCACCACATGTTTTCATTGATAGGTGGGAACTGAACAATGAGAACACTTGGACACAGGGCAGGGAACATCACATACCGGGGCCTGTTGGGGGGTGGTGGGCTGGGGGAAGGATAGCATTAGGAGAAATACCTAATGTAAATGATGAGTTGATGGATGCAGCAAACCAACAAGGCACGTATATATCTATGTAACAAACCTGCATGTTGTGCACATGTACCCTAGAACTTAAAGTATAATAATGAAAAAAGAAAATCTGGTACATATACACCATGGAAAACTATGCAGCAATAAGAAAAGAATGAGATGATGTCCTTTTCAGGAACATGGATAGAGATGGAGGCCATTATCCTTAGCAAACTAATGCTGAAACAGAAAACCAAATATTGCATGTTCTCACTTATAAATGGGAGCTAAATTGTAAGAACATATGGGCAGAGTGGAGAAATAGACACTGGGGGTTCCTTGTAAGTGTGTGTGTGTGTGTGTATATATATATATATGAGTTGTGCATTTTGATCTACTTGGACAATCTCTGTCTTTTAATTGGTATATTTAGACTATTGACATTCAAAGTGATTATTGATATACTTGGATTAATATATGACATATTTGTTACTGTTTATTTGTTGTTCTGGCTCTTTGTTTCTATTTTTGTCTTACACTCTTTTTTTCTGCCTATTGTTGTTTTAATTGAACATTTTATATAATTTTGCTTGTTCTTTTTCCTTAAAAACTGTTAAACTGTTTTATTTCCTTTATTAGATTTTTTTCCCCATGGTTGCCCTAGAGTTTGCAATATACATTTATAAGTAATGCAACCCACTTTTGAGTAAGATGATAACAAAATAATACTAATTCCCTTTTCCTGTCCTTCATATCCCTACTGTTATTCATTTTATTATATACATACTTACATAAGAATATGCCACACAAGATATAAATATAAGCATATAAAATTTAATATGTTATTGCTATTATTAGTTTGAACAGTTATTTGTCAATTAAGAATGAGAAAAAATAAAAGTTTTTATTTTATATTAACGTTTCTTTTTTTGGCAATTTGACTATTTATTTATTTATTTTTAATTATACTTTAAGTTCTAGGGTACATGTGCACAACGTGCAGGTTTGTTACATATGTATACATGTGCCATATTGGTGTGCTGCACCCATTAACTCCTCATTTACATTAGGTATATCTCCTAATGCTATCCCTCCCCACTTCCCCAACCCCACGACAGGCCCCGGTGTGTGATGTTCCCCTTCCTGTGTCCAAGTTTTCTCATTGTTCAATTCCTACCTATGAGTGAGAAAACTTTATATAGCTCTGCATTTCTGAACCTATATTACTTTCCTTATCTCTGAAAAAGTTTTTTTTTGGAATGTTTTTTGCAAGGCAAGTCTACTGGAAAAAAAATTACTTCAATCTTTGTTTGTTGGAGAAGTCTCTATTTCTCCTTCACTTTTAAAGGACAATTTTGCAGTTCATAAAATTTAAGTTATTGTTTTTTTTCTCTCTAAACACTTTCAATATTTCATTCTACTCTCTTCTTGCTTGCATGGTTCTGTAAAGAAGTAGCATGTAATTCTTATCTTTTCTTCCTATTGTGAAAGAGTAGGTTCACTTACATCCTTTCTCCTGTGCTTTCAACATCATAATGCCACAATTTTTGGTTATATTCACAATCACTAAAAAGTGTACATGGCTGACCAACTAATATGCTATGGTTTTCTTTTTTTTATATCAATAGTTTTGGGGGAACAGGAGGTGTTTGGTTGTATGTGAAAGTTCTTTAGTGGTCATTTCTGAAATTTTGGTGCACCTGACCCCCAAGGGGACTCAGGGGGAAGGGTGGGAGGGTGGTGAAGGATAAAAAGCTACACAGGAAGGTCGAGAGATGGCATCTAACTTGGACCTCTCAGGAGATATCGATAATTGTAATAAATGCTTTATTTAGGAAGTCAAAACTAGAAGAAACAACTGAATGAGTTGAAATGGTTGCTTTTGGCAAGCAGTTTGGTATGGAGTAGGAAGCATGTTACTTTTGTTATAATTCTTTAGCGTATTATGACTCTGTAAACACTCTTTACACATTACTTTGGGGAATGAAACTGAGTCCCCAAAGTCCCTAGGATGGATACGATGGCTAGCTTAGATTAGAGTTGGGTATTTCCTTTCTCTTGTATTAAATTCTAGCGTGAGTTAGAGCTGAAAATTTCCCTTCTCCGAGGTCAGTTAGGCTCTGATAAAATCCTAGCAGGTTAAGCTCTGGTTACCTAGTTTTTCCTGAGGACATATTTTGTTAAGAAGAACAGTGTTCTGGCGTATTTCAAAATGATTTCTTTTTCCTATTCCCTGCTGGAAGCATGAGGGCATTTTTCTCTGATATTTAGTGCAAGAACCTGGTTGAGCTCCTGCAGGTAAAACTCACAAAAGTGTCGGAGCCCCTTCTAATACTGGGTACCCTGGAATTTTTAACTGTGAAACTTATGCACACGTAGCCTCCAGAATTTTGCTGACTATAGTTCAAGTTTTCTTACTCCAGTACTGGTTCCTATGAAGGTTTCTGCTCTGGTATGCTATTACTCTATACCTGCTTGTCTGTCTTTTCAATTTTCAGGGCAGTCATTTTCTGTGAACTCAATTATGTGATGCGTCTGAAAAAAGTTGCTGATTTTTTGGATTGTTCATCTTTTTATTTGTTAGGATGGAGCAGTGATGTCCAAGCTCCTTATATGCAGAAATGGAAATTAAAATTACGACTTTTTTTTTTTACTTGAGTTTTGTTACAAATATAAGAAGGGCTATGATTTTGTTGCTCAACATTTACTTTCTCAATCAGTATGCTTAATATTCATAACAACACTTTTGTACATATGGAACTTGGGATGAAAGAGATTAAATGACTTGCATAAGGTCACAGAGTAAATAAGTGGCAAATCAAGGGACTTCAACCCAGGCTTGTCTGACACAAAAATAAGTGCATTTTAGCCTATACCACGTGGTCTCTGGGGCTCGCTCTAGGGTAGGCAGATATGATCTGCCTTGTACTTGAAAAAGAATAGCTAATTATTGGATTTTCTATGAAAATATGTTAGGGAATGGCAGAGATTAGGATTAACCCTCCTCAAATCTCATGGACTGAGGGGGAATGTGTGGTCCCCAAAGTAAATCAAGGGGTCTATAATACAGAATGCTAAGATGGCCTCCAAGTTCTTGCCATGTTATATATACCCTGTATAATTCTTTCCTCTTGAGTTTGGGCAGGACCTGTTAATAGGTTATATTGGAAAGGTGAAAAGATTTTTCAGATATAAATTCCCTAATTAGTTGATTACGAGCCAATCAAAAGGGATAGTATACTGGCTGTGCCTGACCTAATCAAGTGAGCCCCTTTAAAAAGGGACTAAGCCTTCTCTAAAGTCATAGTCTCAAAGCAGCAAAGATACCCTTTTGCTGGCCCTGAATAAATAAACAACCATGTTGTGAACTGTCTGTGAAAAGGGGAAGCCATTAGGATCTGAGATCCTCGGTCCTACAGAAGCAAGGAACTGAACTCTACTGATAATTTAAATGAGACTGGAAGCAGATCCCCACCTCCAGATTAGCACATAGCTCAGCTGACATACATGATTGCAACCTTATAAAATCCTGAATTGAGGATGCAGTGTAGCTGTGCCCAGACTACTGATGCATAGAAACTGTAAGGTGAAAAATAAGTGTTGTTTTAAGCCATTAATTGTGCGATAATTTGTTATGCAAAATGGAAAATTAATGCAAGGTTGTTATCTTGTTTGGGGCAGAGTAAAATATCAGCCACCTTTGTCTTACTCCATTTAGTGCTGCTATAATGGAATACCTAAGACTGGGTAATTTATAAAAAAGAGAAATATGTTTCCTCACAGTTCTAGAGACTGGGAAGTCCAATATCAAGATGCTGGCATCTTGTGAGGACCTTCTTGCTGCTTCCTCACATGGTAGAAGGCATCACATGGTGGAAGGGTGAAGAGAGAGAGAACAAAAGGGAGCTGACTTGCCCTTTTATAATAGCATTAATTCCACCCATGAGGGAGGACAACACATGGCCTAATCACCTCTCAAAAGTCCCAGCTCTTTGCCAGACTTGGTGGCACATGCCTGTAGTCCTGTAGTTCAAGCTACTTAAGAGGCTGAGGTGGGAGGACCATTTGAGCCCCAAAATTCAAGGCTGCAGTGAGCTATAATTGCACCACTGCACTTAGGCCTGAGCAACAGAGTGAGACATCATCTTAAAATTTAAAACGTCCCTGGTCTTAATGCTGTTACAATGGCAATTAAATTTCAACATGAATTTTGGAGAGGACAAACATCCAAACCATAGCAACTCACTCCATGTCTCCCTCCTGCTCTAGGTGTTCTGCCTAGCTGCCTAGAGAAAGTGATGTAAAAAGTTGAGGCATAAATATCAGAAACAGCTATCTATGCAAAGAAGAATATAAATATTTTAGAAATAGAGACTAACTTGTATAAAGGGCTAGAGGTGAAAAAGAGAGAAAGCCTCATTCTGATTTGAGATATCACAAAATGCTTTTTAGAAAAACTGAGATTTACTGTATTCATGAGAAAGAAAAAGAAAATCCTCAAATCCCTCCTTCTGCCATTGCAGCTTACTTGGTATAATGTCTGTTGAGGATGTCTCAGAGTACATTTTATTTACCCCACCAAGTTTTAGGCTGTTTTTCAGATGACAGTGAAATAATTAATCACCACCAGAAGTTTGAAAACAGTCCATTCAGTGAGGAGAGAAAAAATTTTCTGTCAACTGACTTGGAGACCAAACAAGTAGATGATTGAATTTCTTTCCTTAGGAAGGGACCAGCTGACACAGTAATTGAGAAAAGCAGAATTTCCTCCTATCCCTAGAGAAGAAAGGAGTTTCATTTTTACAGTTGATATATTCCCTCTGAGTGGGGAGGCATTTCATCAATTCATTTCATGTTGTGATTTAATTTCATTTCTCTTAAACTAATTAAATACTGACTTCCTTCTGCCTCCACACTCAGTGGGTAGTGAGGAGAGATTGTAGATTGGCCTCTGATGCCTGAGGTCAGAGGACCGGAATCCTGAAGTGGGCTTTGTAGCTTCTTTTTAAAAATAACTGTTTTGGCCAGGCGTGGTAGCTCATGCCTGTAATCCCAGCACTTTGGGAGGCCGAGGTAGGCAGATCACCTGAGGTCAAGAGTTCAAGACCAGCCTGACCAACATGGTGAAACTCCATCTCTACTAAAAATACAAAAAATTAGCCAGGCGTGGTGGTTTGCCCCTGTAGTCCCAGCTACTCAGGAGGCTGAGGTTGGAGAATCGCTTGAACCCGGGAGGTGGAGGTTGCAGTGAGCTGAGATCATGCCATTGCATTCCAGTCTAGGTGACAGAGCGAGACTTCATCTCAAATATAAAAACAAAACCAAAAAAATCTTTATTTTATTATTGAGGTATAATTCACATAAACATTAACTTCACCATTTTAAGGCCTACGATCCAGTGGTTTTCAGTGAATTCACTGCATGGTATAACCATCCAATCATCTAATTCTAAAACTTTCCTACTCCTCTCTTCCCATAGTATCTCATACCTACTAGCGGACAACCCCAATTTCAATTCCCCCTTATTCCATCACCAGGTAACAATTTATCAGCTTTCTGTCACTATGGAATTGCCTATTCTGTACATTTCAAACAAGTGGAATCATACAATATGTGGGCTTTGGTGCCTGGCTTCTTTCACTCAGCATGTTTTCAAGGTTCGTCCATGTGACAGCATGTACCAATATTTCACTCCTTTTTATAGCTGAATAATATAACATCATATATATACATATATCATTTTTTAATCCATTGATTCATTGATAGACATTTGTTGTGTTTCCACTTTTTTGCTATTATGAATAATCCTTATAAACATTTTTGAAAATGTTTTTGTGTGAAAATATGTTATCAGTTATCTTGGATATATATCTAAAAGTTAAATTCCTGGGCCATGTAGTAATTCTGTATTTAACATTTTGAGGAACTGCTAAAGTTTTTTTGTGTTCTACCAGCAGTGCAAAAGGGTCCCAGTTTCTGTACATCCTCACCAATGCCTGTTATTTTCCACTTTATTTGATCATAAGCATCATAGTGGGAGTGAAGTAGTAGCACATTGTGGTTTTGATGTGTATCTCTCTAATAACTAATGATGCTGAGCATCTTTTCATTGGCTAATTAGCCATTTGTATATCTTCATTGTTATGGTACCTATTCAAATTATTTGCCTATGTTTTAATTTGATTGTGTTTTTGTTGTTGAGTTATAGGAGTTATTTCTATATTCTACATATTAAACCTCTATAAAGTATGATTTGCAAATATTTCTACCATTTTGTGAGTTGTCTTCCCACAGTCCTGATAGTGCTTTTAATGCACAAAAGTTTTAAATTTTAATCAAGTCTAATACATCTAGTTTTTGTTTGGTTGCCTATGATTTTGGTGCCATATTTAAGAAACCATTGTCGAATACAAGATCTTGCCGATTTGCCCCTATGTTTACTTCTAAGAATTTTTATAGTTTTTGGTTCTTACATTTATGTCTTTGATCCTTTTTGAATAATTTTTGATTATGCATGAGGTGTGGGTGCAAATTCATTCTCTTGCATATAGATATCCAACCGTCCCAGTGCCATTTTATAAAAAGACTATACATTTACCATTGGATGGTCTTGGCACCTGTGTCAAAAATTAATCACATACGGATATATGGATTTATTTCTGTACTCTCAATTCTGTTCATTGGTCTATATGTCCCTCCTTATACTAGTATTACACTGTCTTGATTACTATAACTTTGTAGTAAGCTTTGAATTAACTTGAGAAGTCCTCCATCCAACTGTGTTCTTTGCAGTGTTTTCTTTTCTTTTTATAACAGACAGAATATTGCCACGTTCCCCAGGCTAAAGTGTAGTGGCTATTCACAGGCACAATCATTACCACACTACAGTCTCGAACTCCTGGGTTCAAACGATCTTCCTGCCTCAGTCTCGCAGGTAGCTAGGACAATAGGCATGTGCCACTACACCTGACTTTGTAGTAAGTTTTGAGCTTACTCACCCTTTGCGAAGTGTGAATCCTCCATCTCTGTTCCTCTATTTTGGCTATTCTGGGTCTCTTGCATTTTCTTTATAAATTTTAGCATCAGCTTGCCCATAGCTTCTTAAAGTGAGCTGAGTTTACAGCCATAATCCTAGTTTGTTTTAAGTTACTGGCTCTTTTTATTTTTGAGCAGATGGGGATGAGAGAGCAGACAACAGGGCTATAGGCTCCAAGCCCTCAGGACTATAGTGAGTCTGGGTAACATGGTTCACTAAGAGAGCAGCAAGATTCTAAATACAGCACTTCAAAGCTTTCATATGCATGTGAATCATGCAGCAGTCTGGTTCTAATACAGGTTCTAATTTAGTAGGTCTGAAGCTATATTAGTCCATTTTCACACTGCTATAACAAAATACTTGAGACTGGGCAATTTATAAAGGAAGTAGTTTTATTTGACTCACAGTTCCACATGGCTGGGGAAACCTCAGGAAACTTACAATCATGGTGGAAGGCAAAGGAGAAGCAAGTACCTTCTTCACAGGGCTGCAGGAGAGAGAGAATAGCAAACGGGGCACTGCCAAACACTTTTAAAACCATCAGCTATTGTGATAACTCACTCATTATCATGAGAACAGCATGGGGGACATGTCCGCCATGAGTCAATCACCTCCCAGAAGGTCTCTCCCTCGATACATGAGGATTACAATTCAAGATGAGATTTGGGTGGGACACAGAGCCAAGCCATATCAGAGGCAGAGTCTAAAACTGTTTCTGACAAACTCTTAGGTGACACTGATGCTGCTGGTCACTGAAGCATACTTTGGCAAGCAAAGCACAATTGACATTAGTAAGAACTATCCAGCAGTCCAACAAAGGAGGTAAAGCATTGAGACATTCAAACTGTTCCACCTAGAAAAAGAAAAAAACAAAAGAAAACAAAGAAAAGTCTATAAGGGGAAATAAGGGGACTTGGCAAAGTCCACAAAACTAGGTAGCAGCAGAGTTGGGTTTAGGAATTCTGGTTTCAGACGCTGAGTTAAATGTTTATTCCCCAATACATGGCTGCCTCCTATGTCAATTACCATTCACTCTACCCAAAGTACTTCTCCTCCCAAGATTCCCATCCAATTTCTCTTTTGTTTATTGCTTTTTTCAGTAGATTTCTTCAAAAGATACACATTAGAGTTAAAAGGGGCATGCAAGTGTGATGGGTGTTCACATAGGGGACTATCTGTAGTACCCTAGTGCTATTTCTGGGCACAGAACTGACAGATAGACTATATCTGTGTAGGTAAAGTAGTCATCTCAGTCTATTTACAGATACATTAGAATGTGTTATTCTGTATGTTTGTGGGAAAAAAAAGTAATTTAACCACAGCTATGGTTTAGATATTTGACCCCTCCAAACCTCATGTTGAAATTTGATCCCCAATGTTGGAGGTGGAGCCTAACAAAAAGCTGCAAACAAAGAAGAAATTGGCTGGGGTTCTTGGGAGAAGTACTTTGGATAGAGTAAAAGGTAATTGACATGAGAGACAGCCACAGGTTGGGGAATAAACACATAACTGTTCGTAAGTGTTGCTAAAAAGAAATACCTGAGGCTGGGTAGTTTACAAAAAAAAAGTGATTTATTTGGTTCATAGTTCTGCAGGCTGTGCAAGAAGCATGGTGCCAGCATCTGGTTCTGATGAGGGCCTCAAGCTGCTTTCACTCCTGGTGAAAGGCAAAGGGGAAATGACATGCGCACATCACCTTGTGAGACAGAGTGGAAGAGAGAAAGAGTAAGTAGGGAGTGCCAGGATCTTTGCAACAACCAGTTCTCCTGGGAATTAATAGTGTGAGAATTCACTCATTACTGTGAAAATAGCACCAAACCATTCATGAGGGATCTGCCCCTGTGACCCAAACACTTCCCATTAGGCTCCACCTCCAACACTGGGGATCAAATTTCAACATAAGCTTTGGAGGGGCCAAATATCCAAACTACAGCAGTGGTTAAATTACCTTTCTCCCCCTACAAACATACAGAATTGCAAGTTCTATGGGTAGTAGGCAAAATTCTAAGATGGTCTCCAAGATTCCTCATGCCCTTTACAACCCCAGGAACAGTAACTATAATAAATTTCATTTCCATGATTTGGTTATGTTATATCGATTTTATAGAAAGTGTGATTATTTAGGTAGTCCTGACCTAATCACATGAGCCCTTCAAATCTAACATCATAGCCAGGGAAGTAAGAGATTTGAAGCACAAGGCAAATTTGACATGCCATTGTCTGCCTGAAGATGGAGGGAATCATGTCCCAAGAAAATCAGGACCTCAGTCTGACAACTGCAAGGAACTAAATTCTGCCGACAAGGAGAATAAAATTGGAAGCAGACTATTCCCCAGAGACTTCGGACAAAAACTTCGGTCCTGGCTGCTGGATATCTGACTTACAAAACTGTGAACTAATAAATGGGTATTTTTAAAGTCACTAAGTTTGCGGTTACTTGCTATACAGTGATAGAAATACTATGCCTTTTTGATGAATGACTGGACTGTGTACCTATATTCCCCTCACTGTCATGGCATTCAGAGTCACATTTGTGGCAAAAATGTTAACAGTTATAGAGGACTTTACAATGTGTAAGTCTATTTTCAATATTTTTATCTTCGTCATGTCTTCCTCTAATTTTGTGTATTTTGCTTGATTTTTCTATCCCTAATTATGTTTTAACATTTCATTTTATGCAATCCTTTTTTAGTCTCATTATAAAAGCAATATGTGCTCATTGTAGAAGTGTGGAAAATACAGTTAGGAACAAGAAAATAAAATAGGCATTAGAATTCTATCACTTCATCTGGAAAAAACAACTGTTAATATTTTGCTGTATTCTTCCCAGTCTATTTCCCTGTGTCCATATGTATATTTTTATGTAATGAAATCACACTGTATTATTATGCATAATTTTGTTGCAAGCTGCCTCAAAACTTTTGAGGAAAAAACAAGAAGTTAACATGTGTTCAATGGTTTGAAGGTAGTTTTCTTTGAGCAGCTCGTTGTTGAGGTCAGCATATCTCACCTTTTTTGTTCTTTTCCTTATGTTTTTCCCATGACACTTAGTGTTCATCTCTACTGAGGGTCCCTGAGACCACCTCCAGATTCAATGATTTGCTAGGAGGACTCAAGACCCATGATTTATTATGGCATGAAGATACAAGGAAAACCCAGCAAAATTGTATGGGCACACATTCTGATGGAAATCTGGAACAAGATTTCAAGAGTCCTCTCCCAGGGAAGCCACAGAAGACACAAAGACATAAAGACACATATTTAATTCCTCTAGTGTAGAATTGTGGCAACACATGTGAAGTGTTATCTACTAAGGAAACTCATTAGTGACTCAGAGTTCAAGGAATGTATTGAGACTGGTCATTTAGGCAACCTCTGCCTAGCATGTACCAGAATTCCAAACTTCCAGAAAGAAAGCAGGTGTTCAGCATAAATCATATTGTTTGCACAAACAGCTTAGGCACAGTGATGCGCTCTTCAGTTAGCAAGTAGTGGGAGCCCTCCAAAATCCAAATTCCCTGTGGAAGTTGGCCAGCTGCCAACTCTGTAAGCATGTCTTTCTAAGGATAGTAGAGCTGCTATGTTAAATCTTTCTGCCTATCACCTGAGTACCACACTCTCATGGTTCTCCTGCGCTTATGTACAATACCTAGCACCTTAGATATTCCCTCTCACATAGAGTATAATAGAATATGGATGAGTGATAATAAACTCGATTTATTTTTAAAGTCAACCATTAACATATGTCTATTAAATGTATATTAAGGTAATTATTAAGATAGACGGATAGACGACCATGAAAGACCAATACCATGCTGAACCAGGGCTCTGGGTGGCCTACCTAGAAAGTCTGGATTTAGAGTGCTGCCCCTACTTTCTGAAGGTTTATTTCTGCCTTTCCCTACCAGAATCAAGACTCCTCGATAAAGGTCAGGCCCAGAGTTTCATGATGTGCTATAAGGTTAAGACTGAGACTTGTGGCCAGGTGCGGTAGCTCATGCCTGTAATCCCAGCACTTTGGGAGATTGAGGTGGGCAGATCACCTGAGGTCAGGAGTTCGAGACCAGCTTGACCAACATGGAGAAACTCTGTCTCTACTAAAAATACAAAATTTGCCAGGCGTGTTGGCGCATGCCTGTAATCCCAGCTACTCAGGAGGCTGAGGCAGGTGAATCGCTTGAACCCGGGAGGAGGAAGTTGCGGTGAGCTGAGATTGCTCCATTTCACTCCAGCCTGGGCAACAAGAGCAAAACTCCATCTCAAAAAAAAAAAAAAAAAAAAAAAGTTTGAGACTTGTCTCAGAGCTTTGCACAATGAGGGACGGTACATTATCTCAGAGGACCTTTCCTCACTGATCCAGGCCCATGTTGAGGTGACTAGAAGGAAAGCATGACCTTGTCTTTGCTCTTAAGTTTCCTGTGATTTTTCTGTCTTCAAATGTGTCACTTATATTTATAAATCTGGGTCTCTAAGATTTACCTTTCATTCTGGGGACACCTGATAGACGTGGAGCATATTTGGGCACGCTTTTGTCCCTACACAAGAATTGCTTTTACCTTGGGATTAAGATGTGTCTTTGAAAATGAAGAGGAGTTTATAGGGTACCTTCTAGTTCATAGGGGGCCTGCTAGTTTATAGGGTGCCTTCTTTATGGATTAGAAAAACTAAGCCCTCCTGGGTTTATGCAGCCCCGAGGCTTCGTGAGTGCACTTGGGACAATTGTCAGAAAAATGCTTCCTGTGGGAGGGGAAAGTAGCTCCACACCATTGTTCCAGTCTTGGAGAGTAGAGCTATGGCTGGATTTCAGTTCCCACTCACCACCTCTGCTGGTCACCTTTTGTGTTAACACAGTTGAGTACAACTACATAGGATGGGAAGGTTGGTGGATGTGGGGCTATCTGTAGATGCATGTTTTGGGGGGTATAGCACTATATCCCTGTATCGTCTCCTTTAAGAACCAAAGTGCCCTGTCTTGTTCTCTACCCTTCCAGTGAGGAAAACAAGTTCTCACAGCCAGATGGATTATTTTGAGTCAGCCGTCACAAGTGGAATAACAGGGAAGGGACTGCTTAATGTAGAGGAGCAGTATGGTTCTTCATCAGTTTACTTCATCATGGAGAATATACATAACTCGTTATTGAATTATTATGCTCAAAGGTTCTCATAGCTATCTTCAAAATATGATAAGTTAAATATTGAGACATGAAAAGTAAAATTTTAGCAAGGCAAAGCTGCCTTAGTACCTATGATGTTGATGTCATTTAAGAACCTCAATAAGCCTTTGTTTCTTCATCTGTAGAATGAGGGTGAAAAATAATACCTAATTCCTAGGATTGTTCTGAAGGGTAAATGAAATGACATACAAATCAACAAATGCTAGTTTCCTCTTCAATCTTTCCCTTTTTTTCTAATTCCCCGCATTTATATGGTATTGAGATTACAAAGCACTTTTATTTCAAAAGACAGCTGATTCTCAAAATTGACCTAAAAGGTAAACAATGAGGAGGAATAAAAGACCTCAGATTCCAGCAGGCCCAGATATATGTTTACATGTCTGAGTATGAGTTTCAAATAAAATCTCTTCTGTCTTCGTTGTTCATATTATAAATAGGACACAATGAGAGCCTGTTGGAAAAACCAACCACATATAAAAATCCCTCTAGTATTTGGGGAAGATTTCACCACATGGCAACTGGGTCTTGTTTTTTTTTCATGGACAAGAAACATGGATAAAATGGTACTTTAACTGGTTGGATCTGTCCTGTATCAGTTGAGTTTTATGCATAAACAAGTCTTCATTACATGGCTGTGTGTAACCTGCTTCAATCAGTCCTATAAAAGAGGATTTACAAATAGAGAATATAGTACAGAGAAATGTTAAATCATATTATTCAAAGCACTTAAGTTCTATTTTTAAACATTTTACTGTTTTGTGAAATAATGTTATTGTCTGCCCAATTTTGCCAAGTCAGAATTTACTGCTGTGAATGAAACAAAATATTCACTCAGGGACATGCTGGTACACTGAAAAGTTATCCTCCTGAAAAATAATTCTTCAGATTCTTCTTTTGTGTCTGAAGTAAGATTCTTTTGGCTGCAACTAACTGAAACTTCCACTCAATATATCACAAGCCAAAAATCAGAAATTTTATTGACAAGATACCGAAATCTCTTGTGAAGTCTAGGTGGAGAGGACAGTTGGACATCACAAAAAGCAGAAAGCAAGGGCTGGAAAAGCCTCAGGAGATCAGCCTTCAATTAGCTACTGTCACTTCAATTCTGTTTTTCTCTAAGATTTTGCCTTATTTTTAACTCACTTTTCAAACTACCTTTCACTGTTTCAGCATTTGTAGGACAGAAGGTTGCTGCTGTAAGGAGGTGGGTCATATGACCAATTTTAGTCCAATAATCTATGGCTAAGAGGGTCGGAGTGGAGAATAGATCAAAGGTGAGTCAATAAGATTATCTCCAAGACCAACTATGAGTTGCTTTAATGGGATGCTTGAACCAAGACCATGGAAACTTGAGAGGAGAACTTATCAATGCCCAATTAAGCAGGAAGTCTTTTTCCTTTTCCTTTTCCTTTGCTTGTTCAACCTGAATCTTCATATTTGCTTCTATGTGCACACCACTTCATTCGTTGTCATTCTCCATTTGTCTCTGCCATTCCCTGTAGGTCAGTTTTGATGGCTCCAGTGTGCAGCACGTGGCCAGACATGGCTGACTCACACTTTTTGCACACCAATGTGTCTTTTAGTCCAGGCCAGTGACAGAAACTAGCTAGTGTCCTCTAATACCAGTTCTAACTTTTAGAGAAAGAATGAGAATGGGTTGTTGTGAGGATCAAATGGGTTAATGTAGTCTAGTGTCCAGCACATCATAAGCACTCTACGCATTAGCTATGCTTCTTCTTCTTCAAAACCCTGTTTGGGTGTTCTCTGTCCAGTCTGCATGCTATTATCCCTGCTCTCTTGGCCTCAGCCAGAATAAATCACTTCTTTCCCACCCTTGCTGCTGGAGCTTATGCATGCTTATTTTTTTCACTGTGTATGTTCCCTATTGTATTACAGTTATTAACTGTTATGCCTGTTGCTCATTCTAGATGCTAAGCATCTTGTGGGTAGGAGCCATTTCCCTCTCTCTTTTAACTGATTGTTAGGGATGAGGTCTTATGCAACAGCACCTGATGCATGGTAAGGGCTCCAGAAATGTTTGCCAAACTGAATGGAAGGCGTCTGTAGGGGCAAGTTTCTCTTACTAATGGAAACTTGGGGATAAGCTGATTTTCTTTGGCCCTGCTCCCATTCCTTGTTGACTTCCAAATAGCAAGCTAAAAGGTAGACTTCCGAATTACAGGTTATCTTTAAGCACTTAGTTAATGTGGGCCAAAGGTCCCCTGGGTTATTTTAGTGGCTCACCGGTGCAGGAGGAGTTTAATCAAGAGTAACTTCAGAGGAAGCAAGTGCGAATACAAGTTTAGCTCCTTCTGGCTCCAAAAGGTGACTCTGGATGGAAACATTGGGTTCAAATGTCTGTGTGGTATACATGGTTGTATACACAGGATCATGTCCATGCTATAAGTTCAAGTGCTAATTAAGAAACGGATTAAAGCATCGACGTCACTCTTCGTTCCTGACTTTTCCCAGAATTCTCTATTCCCTTTGCATCCTTCTGTCTCACAGTCCTTGTAGCCCCTTCTCCTTACTCTGCTACCTAGCCATTTTTCCCTGTACCCTTTCAGATGCCTCTTTGTCATTGGGTTTGTTTGTTGCAAGTGTATGGGTGTATATTTCCAGTGTTTTTAGTTTCGTGACATACAGGTCATCATAGCCCCCTGCACCTTTATTTCTAAGATTGTTGTCAACACACATGCACTTAAATTAGTGTTCTCATCTCAATCAATTTACCTGGAGGTAGTAAATGTTTATACCGGAATAAAGAAAGAAGGAGGCAGGAGGAACAGAAAGAAAGGAGAGCTGAGGAATATCTTTCACTGTTTAACTTCCAAACAATCCAGGAAGGTAAGGAGGGCAATTTCTATGATTAATTACAGGGAGAAAATGGGAATGGGAGGCAGTTAAGAGAAACCATTTGCTAATTAGGAACAAGGATAGAATTTGAAACCTAGGTCTTTCGATCCCTAGTCACTGTTTTTCTCTCCTAACAGAATGCTTCTCAAATATGCTGCCTTTAAAAAAGTGACATCATTTTTTGTATACCATGGAAGAAACAATCAGGTCTTAAAAATTTAGACCAAGGGGTTGGCTAACTGTGGCCTATAGGACAAATCCAGCCTGCCACCTGTTTTTGGATGCTCTGTGAGCTAAGAATGTTTTTTACATTGTCTAATGGTTAAAAAAATAAAAAGAATAATATTCCTTGGCATATGGAAGTGATATGAAATTCAAATTTTAGTGTCTATAAATAGTTTCATTAAAATACAGTCTAGCCCACTTATTTGCCTATGGCTACTTTCATGTGACAACAGTAGAGTTAAGTAGCTGCTTACATACAGACAGGAACTGTATGGACCGCAACGCTGAAACTATTTGCTATGTGACCCTTCGTAGATACACTTCTCTGGCCACTGATTTAGATCTTTGCTACCTAAAGTGCAGTCTATGCACCTGCAGCCTAGGAGTAACCTGGGAGCATGTGAGAATTGTAGAAACTCAGGCACTTTCCAGACCTATGGACTAGGCAGCTCCATTTTAATAAGAAGCTCTGGTGATTCATATGCACATTAAAGCCTGAGAAACTCAAGCTCAGAAAATAGTTGACTGGGGCTTTCTCTTATTAGACAAGGAGGATGGTTACTGGAGAGAAAACAAGCCTAGGGGTTAGACACGGATGAATGTAAAATTGGGTTTCCACTGCTGAGTGGCTTTAGTTTCCTCACCTGAAAAGTATGGATAAATATGCTTTCCTCATCAATTTCTTTTGGATTGGATGGTGTGTTAGCTTCCTAGGGTTTCCCCAACAAATTACCTTAAATTTGGTAGCTTAAAAAGACAGAAATTTATTCTTTCACAGCTCTAGAAGTTAGAAGTCTGAAACCAAATGTCAGCAGAGCCATGCTGTCTCCAAAGGCTCTGGGGGACAATTTGTCCTTGCCTCTGCCAGCTTCTGATAATTCCAGGTGTTCCTTAGTTGTGGCAGTATAAACTCACTGCCCTCACATGGCTTTCCTCTCTGTGTGTCTCTTTATGTCCTCTCCTCTTCTTATAAGGACATCAGTCATTGGATTTAGAAATCACTCTAAATCCATTATCACATCGTCTCAAGATCCTTACCTAATTATATCTGCAAATAACTTATTTCCAAATAAGGTCACATCTGAGGTTCTGAGTGGATATTGATTTGACCGGAACATTAATCAACCCACTTCAGATTACATAAATATAGTTCAAACGTCTGGCACATTGTGGGCATTTAAGATAGGTTTCCTATGCCTCTCTGCCCGCTTTTATTCAAATGACTCCAAGGCCGAGAATAGAGTGGGGACATGTTGCGGGAATCCCAATGGGTACCTTTCACATTTTGACAGAGGAACATCTCCTTCACCAGGACACAGAGATGAGGATATTTTCTTTTTTTTCTTTTTTATTATTATTATACTTTAAGTTCTAGGGTACATGTGCATAATGTGCAGGTTTGTTTCATATGTATACATGTGCCATGTTGGTGTGTTGCACCCATTAATGCGTCATTTACATCAGGTATATCTCCTAATGCTATCCCTTCCCCCTCCCCCCTCCCCACAACAGGCCCTGGTGTGTGATGTTCCCCTTCCTGTGTCCAGGTGATCTCATTGTTCAATTCCCACCTATGAGTGAGAACATGCGGTATTTGGTTTTCTGTTTTTGCAATAGTTTGCTGAGAATGATGGTTTCCAGCTGCATCCATGTCCCTACAAAGGACACAAACTCATCCTTTTTTATGGCTGCATAGTATTCCATGGTGTATATGTGCCACATTTTCTTAATCCAGTCTGTCACTGATGGACATTTGGGTTGATTCCAAGTCTTTGCTATTGTGAATAGTGCTGCAATAAACATACATGTGCATGTGTCTTTATAGCAGCATGATTTATAATCCTTTGGGTATGTCCCCAGGATGGGATGGCTGGGTCAAATGGTATTTCTAGTTCTAGGTCCTTGAGGAATCACCACACTGTTTTCCACAATGGTTGAACTAGTTTACAGTCCCACCAACAGTGTAAAAGTGTTCCTATTTCTCCACACCCGAGATGAGGATGTTTTCATGACATGCATCTTAGAGCTAAACCAGTTCTTTTCTCCTCTACATTTTGGAGCAAAAGTACCTTTCAAATGAAGGAACATGTGAATGAAAAGAAATAAGCCACCAGCAAGAAGAAACTGACAGTGCAGTAATTTCACGTGAAGCTCTCATTCTCTCCTCTCTGCTACTTTTGTGCCTGCCTCGGAAGGAGATGAACAGTCTCAGTGAAATTCCTGTAGGCCATGGCTTTCTGTTGTACTGGCTTTTCCTTGCTATGAAACACATGTAGATCTCAAGAGAAAGTGAGGCAGGTACCAAATTTCAACTTTCTCATGAACAAATCTTAAACAGGCATTAGCTTGGGGGTAAATCAGATTTAGGGTCTCCTATTGGATATTACCGCTGGCAACTTTTAGATTGCCGAGTAATGTGACAAGCTATTGAACCAATTCCACAATCTTATCTCCCATTGCTTTTGTATATATAATCAACCACATCTGCTTTCTGAAGTTCTAGGTTACACTGTCCTCTCATATTGCACTTCTATTACACAGATCTGGTCTCTTCTGTATTAATTACCCAATCAGCCACCAGTGGTGCACATTATAACTTTGCATTTCCTGTAAACAGCCTCCCAGATAGGAGATATGTTGAAATCTCCTCTGCACCCAGCAACCAAGTGCTGCAATTCTCAGCGCAGCATCTGTCTCAGAGCTGAAACAAATCAATAGCTAAATGTGACTGCAGCCAGATTACTAACTCAATCTTCTGCTCTCCAAGGGGGAAAGAGGCACAACCTCTAATACTGAGGAGTCTGCTGAACAAAAGTAGGAGCTTTGCTATTGGTAAGAAAAAATCTGCCAGGAAGGGGAAACCCTGATCTTGGACGGGGTGTTATTTTTACATGTTTATAACATTTATTTTAAAGTAGAATTGTTTGGTTTTTATTTTCTGATCCTGTTTTGGATGAGGGGTATAAAATCATGCCCGTTAAAACTCTTTTTTTCTGCATGTTGTAGTTTAAAGAGAGTATGCTTTATTTTCCCACAGAAAAATTGGGAGAACCGAGGTATGTTGCCCCCAAAATAGGAAATACGATTGCCTTTGAAGAATTAAACTTTAAGCTCAGTAGATACTGGATTAAGGCAAAGTCATCCTAAAGCAGTGAGGTAGTTCTCAATCCTGCCTGCATGTTAGAAACATCTAGAGAGCATTTAAAAAATGCTCTTGCCCCAGGCATGCCACCAGAGATTCTCATTTAATTGGACCAGGGTAGTGCCCAGGTGTTTTATTAAAAGCTCCCAAAGTGATTCTCACCAGCTGTCAGGGTTGAGAATGTTGCCTTAAAGAAACAGAGTAGCTTATAGGCTTCAGTGCTTCACTCACATCACAGAATTCTTCTAAAGAAAGAATGTGTCTTTCAGATGGAGGGGTGTGCGTGTGGTTAGCTAAGGAAGTTCTGGAGAAAATCCTGTCTTTGAGCCTTTCTCTAATCACCAGGTTTAAAATTTCATTCCTCATCTTCCAATCTCTATGTCTCTTACTTGCTTTAATTGTTTCCCTTTATACTATTTTCTATCCAGAATATGTGTGTCATGAAAATAGATCGGTTTGTGTCTGTTTTGTTGACAGCTGTATCTCTAATGCCTATTAGACTATTTGAGACAGTCTAGCACATGGTAGTTACATGGTAGACAGATATATAATGAATGAGCAAAAGAATGAATAAATACATAAATGAATAAGTGAAAGGGATCACAAAAGCAAGTATTCCTATTTCTTTGAAAGTAATTTCTACTGTGAAAACAATAAATAAGATTTTCTTTAGCTGAGTTCGTAAAACATTCCAAAGTAATTTAATAATGGTTTGGATTCAAATATGTGTTTTCCTAAGGAGAGAAAGAGTATACTGTCCTTGAAATGATTCAGGTTCTGCGATAGTAATAAGTCTCCCTGTATACTAACAAATTGGCATTCACATTCTATTATTTTATTTATTTATTTACATTTTGAGGTGGAGTCTTGCTCTGCCACCCAGGCTGGAGTGCAGTGGCATGATCTTGGCTCACTGCAACCTCCATTTCCCAGGTTCAAGGGATCCTCCCACCTCAGCCTCCCGACTAGCTGGGACTACAGGCACATGCCACCACACCTGGGTAATTTTTGTGTTTTTAGTAGAGATGGGGTTTCGCCATATTGGTCAGGCTGGTCTCGAAATCGTGACCTCAAGTGATCAGCCCACCTCGGCCTCCCAAAGTGCTGGGATTACAGGCTTGAGTCACTGGGCCCGGCCACACATTCTACTTTGAATTACCATATAGAAATACCTATAGAAAGGAAATGAACTAGTTGTGCCAACTATTGATTCCTGCTACATATTTTTCACTGTGCAATTATAAATTAGCATTTGGGTTTTATACATTATTCTTGTGAGCTTGATTAACATGAGTGCACTTTTGAGCAATGAGTAGATTCACCTCTGCCCTTTATATGTGACTCATTCAGGTTTTAGAGTTTTCAACGCCAAGTGTTAAACCTTAGAGCAGAGCAAATCCACTAAGCTCACAACCCTGTGAAGCCATTTCCACCTCTGCCTAAAAGAGACTGTCAACATTATTTTAATTTATACCACATTTTAGTAAACATAAAATCTTACACTATCCTTGATTGTGATTTGAAATTTCTAAATACTTAAATGAAACACACTTTATAATTTTCTTTCTCAGACTACAAATCTGCCCCTTTATCCACCCTTACTCCTATCACAAATGATTGTGGTTTGTCCACTTGGTTGAAAAATAACTGCTGCAAAGAAGCCCTCCACTAGCACACTTGCAGGGTTGACAGTTCCCCTGGCCTTCAGCTGTGGCAGGCAGGCCTTCTTTAGAGGAGACCAGCATCTGCTTTTTCCAAACTATTATGCATTAGTCTTAGCCTCTGGAACGAGGAAGCCAGGGCAAGCTCCCTTTTCAAAATAGAATTATATGACGACTTCTCTCATTGCCTCTTTAGTCTTCCCATGTTTTGAACCCAGAGTAAAATAACAACAAAAACACAAACACTCCCCACTCAAAACCAGGGAAGATTTCTGTCAGTTTAGTGTACACACTGGATTGACCAACGTAGAGTTGGAGGAAAAAAGGGAATTTGATACTGAGGTTGAAGCCATTCCGCCACTAAGAAAAAGCTCCCCGGTGTGCCTTCAGCCCACAGACATACCAGACAGTTCATCATCACAGTAAAACCTAGGCTGGCATCTCTTCCTAAGGCTCACGGCTTCCCAGACTTGAATTTTTTGTGGCTGTCCTCAGGTTATAACATACCAGGAGCCTTAATTATAATGATAATTATAACCACAACAACAAACCCACAAAATTTAGAGGACTTTACCAAGAGGTGCTCAGGGAAAGATTTTTTTGTCAGCTAATGGAGTTTCTGTTTCTGTTTTTTGCTTCCCCTCGGTGATGGCACTTTCCTCTCGATCCTGAATCATTTGTTCATCATCTATTTACTTTATTCCTCATCCCCCTGGAACTACTTTTTCAAACATAATGTGCATAGCAATCACCTGGGGATCTTGTTAAACTGTAGATTCTGATTTAGAGGGAAACTTACATTCTACATTTCCAACAAGCTTCCCAGTAATGGCAATGCCGCTGTACATGAACCACGCTTTGTGTAGCAAGGCTGTCTTGCTATTCAATTGAACGTTCTGCAACTAAGGAAGCGTTCTATGATCTGCTCCGTCCAATATCGTAGCCACTAGCCACATTTGCCTATTGAGTACTTGAAATGTGGCTAGCGTGACTAAGGAGCTGCATTTTAAATTAAATTTAAGTTTACTTAATTTAAATTGAAATAGCTGCGTGTGGCTAGTGGGAACTGTGTTGGATACCTCACTCTGGAGTAGGAACAAACCAGCAAACTCTTTATGTAAAAGGCCAAATAGTAAATATTTTAGGCTTTGTGGGCCACATGGACTCTGCTACAAGTACCCACTCTGCCATTGCAACATGGAGAAAAAATCATAGACAGTACAGAAACAAATGAACATGGCTGTATTCCACTAAGACTTAATTGGCAAAAGCAGGTGGTGGGCTGGTTTTGGCTTGTAGACTGTGGTTTGCAGACCTCTGCTTTGGAGTATAATTCAGGGATATTAAAAGAAATATTTTTAAAAATAACCTAAAGCATATTCTTGAGACTAAAATAAATGCCTTTCTTTACATTTATATTTGAACTGCATAAAGCATGCTTTTAATCCATAAAAATCCCATCAGCAAATTGTCATTTAAAAATGGAAACCCAGTGTTCTATGTTATTGTATAAAATTATTGCCCATGAATGTTTATTACTCTGAGTCTATTAGATTGTTGTTCTGCACATATGGGGGTGAGCGCGCACACACACACACACAATCACACACACACTGTTTTGCATGTGGTTTTGGTCTTGAAATCTTTATTGCACTACCATTCTACAATGTACTCAAGCTCTGATTATTATGCAGTAAATATTTTGCAGTAAATACTTTGGAGATACCTCTGAATTTGATGGTTGAGGCAGTGGAGTTATTTTCTCTTAGCATATGTACTGTTTAACTATGAGAGAGATGTGTGTAATCAATTCCTGTGACTCTATCTGCAGTTCTTTCTGTTGTTTTTCACAAAAGCTGCCAGGAATATTTTTATATGTGTTCTTTTTAAGTTAGCAACATTTTTCCAGTTATGCTATCTATCTTGAAATGATGAATGGCATGCTGGGACGTTGTTAGTTTACATTGTTAACCATGAGAAACAGTAAGGAGTTATGCAGAAATCCCTCGTTGTGCTAAGCCCAAAATGTTTTTTTTTTTAAAGGAGCAATCCAAAGATAATTACATATTATAGATGCAAACAATTTCACATTCCGTATTAACACAATCTGTGTTCAAAAATCATTATTGTGCCGGTTTAATAAGCCACCACACTGAAATAGCTGTAAATACGCTTGGTAAAGATGATAAATATTAAGAGGGCACTGGTCAGAAGTCATCCCTATGGTCTAGTAAGGGACAATCGAGAACAATGGCATAACCAGAATGGCTTTGGTCCAGGTGTGGTCTGGAACTTCACATTATGGGATCCTCCAGAGAAATAGCCATTATCTACCCATCACCCTTAAAGGCAACCAATGGTCCAAGTCACAGTTTGCTAAAAAGATGCAGTGAATTTGTGTTCAGATGGAGCTAATATTGATATCTGAGGTATATACATTCTAATGGAGGCAACGAAGTAGCAGGCACTTGGGCAAAGATACTTGCATTCAAGTGAGTGAGTTACAGTGTCATGGTTAACCTGACAGAAAAAGGGTAGGAAGTTTGGGGCAGCGATCAAGTCAGTGATTTGCTGGGTGAGGACCAAGGGAAGAGGATATAGGCTTTCTAAGAGCTCAATTCTTGTTTGCTATGGCTCAAAAGTTTTCCAGTGAGAAAGTATATATTATTAGAAACTAGGCATGTAATGTGGGCTATATATGGTAAAGACCACATAAAAGTAAGGATATGGGTACCTATACCTCTAACCTTGGTATCTTAGATCCTGGATTTAGGGCACAGAACTACTCTAGTCCCCAGTTCTTTATGGGGATGGAGCATCCAATATCTTCCCAGCCTGGAGGTAAGGCAATAAGGCAGGGGAAAGTAGGGTTTCCAAACCAGAGACAAGAACTTTTGGGTTCTTTTATGTTGCAAGTTCTTGTACCAATTTAAAGCTCAGAACAAGTTGTTAGCATTCTCTATCCCTCCTACTTTTTGCTTTCCTGTTACCTTTGCTCTCCCATAGTACTTTGTATGCCCTTGTACTATCACGTCACAGTGCACATGCAGTCTTGCAATCGACTTTATGTATTTTTCTCCCTCGTTTGACTCTGAACTTCTTGAAGCTAAGGACTATGTTGTCCATCTCTGTATCTTCAGTGCCTAGCACAGTGTCTGACATAAGGCACATACCAATAAAGAGAAAAAAGTTTGAACTGAATATCCAAAACCAATTATAATTATTTGAAAATAATTTTATTGTAAAGGTTGGCCATTAAATTGAAGAACATTTTTAAATGCATCAAACAAATAGGAATATGATTTTTTTTTACAGATCTGAAATTATATTCCACACAGAACATTTCAACTTACTTTTTTACTTACATGAGTATTTAATTCTGTTATAACTCTATAAATTGTTTTTTCTAACTGCTATGATAGAGATATTGGTGCTTATCAAGCATTCCATTTTGCCCTCTGCATTTCTCATCTCCTTTGCAGTTAGATAGAGCTCCATGATTAATTCTTGCCAATGGCATAGGCAGAAAGGACCAAAGTCATTTCTGGGCCAAAGCTAGCATGTATCCCCACCAATTTATTTCTTTTCCTGCTAAGTGACTGGGGACATTCTATGATGGATTTTCCATCAGCTTCTGTCTCTGAATGGCCATGTAGAGCTGTGACTTCTGCCACTCCCTGTTGGACAGGGAGCACAAGTGAGAAATAACATCTTTGTTTTCATAAGCCACTGGGATTTCTAGGTTAATTTGTTATGGCAGCATGCCCTATCTATTCTCAATAATACAGGTACATAGAATACCATTGTATAAATATACCCTGTATTTACAATTTCCTATTATATGATATTTTAATTGATGTTACTATTTTACTAATGTAAGCAATGCTCTGATGGCACTTATTAATATGTAAGTATTTGCAGAAATTAATGATGATTTTCTTAAGATAAATTACCAGAGATAAAATTATGGGATAAAATAATTTGGAGATTGTAAAAGATTTACTATATGTTGCCAAATTGACTTCCAGAAAGATAATGCCAATTTATAGTCCCATTATCAGTACATATGAATTCTAGTTTTGCCATGCCTCGCCAAACTGGGTACTATTGTTCTTTAGAATAATTGCAAATTGAATAGTTAAAAACTATTTTGGCTTCAAATCAGATTCATTTTAGTAGCAACATGACCCTATTGTGGCAGATTTTTATTGAAGCTGTTTCTTAATGGCTCTGGGTATAGAGCTTAAGTAAATTGAAGATGAAAGTAGAACCTATTCAGTACAAAAACTTTTGGAAATGCAGTAGAGACGAATTTGTCAATATAACCGGGTGTCTCAAGGACGTATGCCAAGCCAACAATGAAGTAATTGAATCATTACATTTTTTTTCTGGAACTTTTTTCCTTTGCTCTATCTAGACATTTATTGCTGTACTATGAGAAAAAATATATATATGATGGCTGATTTCCTGAAACACTTTGCAGATTCTAGTAGAGTTCATTGCTGTAGTCTTTGTTCATTTTAAAAAAGAATCTGCCTCCTTACTGCATCATTCCACCCCAAGGATTTAAGGAATAATACATCTTAATACAGTAGAGAGTCCGTAAATGAATATATTCCCATTGAAAGGCTGAGGTCACAGGGGAACTGTGTCCTGAGTGCCTAGCACCTAGTAAGTGTTCAAAAAGTGCTTAGAGAAAGAAGGGGAGGAAGAAAAGAAGGAAGAAAGAAAGGAAGAGGAGAGGAGTGTTTTGCCATATATTTGGAACAAGAAGGGAATGGAGGCATGACCCTATATAATCCTTTTATTTGAAATTTAACTCAAATAAATTAAGTGGGGTCTTCACGGTTCCAAGCTCATAGGTAGGAAGTAGTTGGAGTGGGATACAAGCCAGATCTTTTACTTCCCATCTGCTGTTTCTATTGCATTGAGTAGCTTGTTTTTATTTCTCTGCCACCTAAGTAAATTTGGATGAGAAGCAATCACTCAATAGTTATTGAACACCTACATACTGGACTCTGTAGTAGATGCTTTGAGCCCATAAGGGTCTCATGATCCACCTAGGGAGAATGATGTGAAATCAGATAAGATCTCTGAGAGAGGTCCATGAAGGACGGTGTTAAAAAGGGCAAATGAATGGAGAAGCATTCAAATTGGGGCATTAAGGAAGCTTTCTTCGTGGAGCTAGTTTTGTGTTGAGTTTCCAAAGATCAGTAAGATTTTAATTGCAAGAGGAGGAGAGAAGAGATATTTTTAAAGTAAGAAAATGCTTAACATAAACAAAACGTTTGAAAATAATGCACATGGCAAACAAAACTTTCTGTTTTAAGGAGGCAGTAGAGCTCAGAGGCTAAGAGCTACGTTTGACTGATAACTATGTTACTTATTAATTTTGTGACTTTGTAATTTGATTGAAGTAATTAGTGCAGTCTGAAAGAACAATTGGACTTTACCCCAATATACTCAGCTGTGGTTTCACATTGTAGAAATAGTCTTATTCCTTTAAACAGATATAAGTTTAAAAGAACTTTTCTGCCCAAAATACGATTACACTAAAGCAATGATTTGTGGAAAATTTTGTATGCTTCTTCTCTTAGAGAAATTGATACTATCCAAATCTAATCCATTTATTTATAAGGCCATTTCTTACACATAAGTGGCTGTACATTAACTGAAAAAATATCCCAATAGACTAGATTCTGAGAAAACGTGGAATTTTCTTTAAATTGTATCAAAATTGTCTCTAACACTAGCAGATCATAAGAAGAGAAAATGTGTGTGTGTGTTTACATTTAAGAAGCTGAATAAAATATATTTAAATGTTAGATTGGAACTCAATTTTAAAAAGTTAATGTTTTTCTTTATAGTCATGCAGAAGGCACCAGGGCAATACTAACTATTATGGTTAAATTTATGTGTCAACTGGACTGGGCCACAGGATATCCAGATATTTGGTCAAACATTATTCTGGGTGTTTTCTGTGAGATTGCTTTTGGATGCAGTTAACATACAAATCTGTAGACTGAATAAAGTAGTGGTGTCTATGTCCCTCCTTAGTGTCTGTGGCCTGAAAGGAAGAAGAAGACTGACTTTCCACCAAGTAAAAGAGAATTCCTTCTGCCTAATGGCCTTTGAACTGGGAAATCGGATTTTTTTCCCCTGCTTTTGGACTAGAACTGAAACATTGGCTCTTCCAGGATTTCAAGCCTATGGGCCTTCAGACAAGAACTTAACCATCAGCTCTCCTTTTGACTCAGACTAGAAATACACCATTGGCTGTCCTGGGTCTTCAGCTTGCCAACTCACTCTGCAGACCTTGGGAAATGTCAGCCTCGGTAAGCATCTGAGCCAATTCCTTATCATCAATCTCTATCTAAAACTATATAACTATATATCTATATATCTATATATTTTCTCCTGTTAGTTCTGTTTCTCTGGAGAACCCTGACTAATGCAGTACATTTCTTCATTTACTATTAATATGAAGAAAAATATTTTCTCCCAAGCTCATGTTTTTAACCAGAACATGTGCCTATAAAATGAAACAGCTAAATATATGAAGCCTAGATACCCAAAGTTTCATTAACTTTTACCTATTTAATAATGTTTTCTACTGAGGACTACACATGGTGTAGAATTATTTATCTGCAACTTCCTAGTAGGTATTGCAGAACAGATCCTCTATCCACCTTGAATCCACGACCTGGGGGTTTAAATCCCAGATCTGCGGATGATATGCTGTGAGATCCTGGACAAGCCTCTTTGAAAAGACTCATAGTAGTTCCAAAACATTTAAAAATGGAGATTTAAAAATGTACCGCTACAGAGTTATTGGGAAGATTAGGTAAATTGATGTACATACAGTGGGCACTGGTAGTACCTGGCCTATCGCCAAGTCTCTGGTCCTTTGGAACATTCCGAAGATTGCCCTTGGGCCATGAAACTGACATGCCAGTTTGAAGAACTAGAGCTGCCTGAGAGTTTTATCTCCTCTGCTGGGGGCAGCCTGAAGGCAAGGACTGATTGATGTGTGAGGACAAAAGCCCAGCTTCTTTGCCAGAGGTGGAATAAACTCCAATGTAATTTATTGTCTAGTGTTTCCCTTGGGAGCAGGCTAAGGCTGAGACTTCACCTGAAATTGCATCACCTGTGATGCTTCTTTTCCTTTCCTGTCCTGCTTCCTTCACTACCTTACTCTTTTCTCCTGGGAGCCCTTCTTTAATACATCACATGTATTCAAATCCTTGACTCAGAGTCAGCTTCTGAGAGAACCTGACCTAGGACAGTCTGTGAGTGAAAGTGCTTTGCAAACTATAAATAGGGGGACCATATATCCTGATTTGCCTGTGATAGTCCTGCTATATGCCTGTCATCCTGGTATACTTACTAATATCGCCTCCGTTCGCAAGGAAAAAGATAAATTTTATGGCTACCTTTAGTATAAAGCACTCCAGAGATGCTTGAAAAATAGGAAGTTAACATAGTGATAATGATTAAACTCAATCAAGCAACTAATTCACCTAATTTCTTCTCAGTGAAGTGTTTGGCTAAATTGCCATCATCATTTCAAGATGAGTACTGTGACTTTTCTAAAATAACATTCAGAACATGATGTGTTTTTTATTACCTATAGGATGGTGATGAGAATATGCATTACAAGTTAATATTGGTAAAATTACCTAATAGCAAATTACTTAAAGACTTTTAAAAATAGCACATATTCCAATGAATCATCATTGAAACTATATATTCTGTGTACAATGAAACCTATGTAAAAGAAAAAAGTCATCAGCAACAACATAGCTATGCTATTTTTTTCTTCTCAACACTCTCAAGTTCAACTTAGCAGTAGTTCTTCTGATGCTTTAAAGCCTTGGGCTATTCCCACAAGAGAATAGAAAGTCCATTTTTGAGGCAGGCCAATATCTGGAGTCTCTGTAGATGTTTGTTTTGCCAGCTGGTGAGGCTGAATTGGCAACTGAGATTTTAACAGTGTTCAAGATCGGCTTTGATTAGTTGGGAAATATGATAGACTTTTATTAGTTGGGAAAATTTGGAAACCTATCAATGCGCAAGGCAAAGGAATTCTTCCTATACATTGAATATGGCCACATCGGGTGGCCAATAGGTTTAGCTGTTGCCAGAAGTCTGTGTGTTTCCAGGAAATACAAATGATTGGTAGTCCTTAAGCAATTGAGGAATGAATTTAGAAATCACCATTCGGCCTTGATCCAGCCAATGGCAAAAAGATACATTTTTTGAAACTGATACTTCAAATTCTATCCTGTAAGCATGTATTTATGCTTATCCACATTTGATTTGTATATACACAGTAGCCCATCCATTATATTTCCAGTTTCAGTCCTTCTGAAAATAATATTCATGTGTACCTAAGTTAATATATCAACATTTTCCCACCTGATGGACTGAGTCAAGGGTAAACTGTGTTTCTTTCGAATTGTTATAAAGATCTAGGGTAGACTGATTAGTAGAATTTCCTGTCATTTAACCATGATAATCTAAATTACATTAAGGCAGATTACCTAAGTGTCTTTACTATAATATAGAAATTTGTGCTAAGTATTTTTAAGAAAACGATTGCAATTAAGTATGGAAAAGAAACCTTATTATGTCCTCTCTAGGGATCATCAGCCTCAATATAGTTAGTATTGTGACTTACTTATGAGGTATTCATTCATTCAAAAGGTCCTTCAACATTTATGTAATGATCACATACTATGAGATGGGCAATATGCTGGGGCTATAGCAGTGACTATGACAGACACAGTTCCTGTGCTTGTGGAGCTCAGTCAGCAAAATGTGTCCAAAAAAGCTTTTGCTTTGTGATTATGCTTGGTTGAAGTATGCATGTGTGTGTGTGTGTGTGTGTGTGTGTATTACATTTAGGGGAGTTATTTTCAATAAAAATTATAATCAGACCAACTTACGAAATTATAATTGCACAATATTTGCTCTTGTGCAGAGAATATTAGTAAGTCCTGGCCCCAGGGTGGTGTTCTGATAGAAGAGCTAGTGTTTTGTTCACTGCAAACATGCTTGCTTTTAACCTCACATCTCCAGTGTAGACTATGTTAGTAAGAAATTTAAAAATCATTGCTATCATGAGCTGAGACAATGCTCATCTTACAAGTAAAGCTCTTCCATCTCAATCTATGTGAAAGGCACTTTAATTCCAAAACACTGGAATACAAAATTATAAGCCTGATTGTTAAATCAATCCCTGATTGGATAATGAAAAAATATTATTGTTACAGTTCCCAGAAGATGTTACAATTGGAAGAACCTGCGTAAAGTGTGTACAATGCCTCTCTGTATGCTCTACTTTTTTTTTTTTTTTTTTTGAGATGGAGTCTCGCTCTGTCATCCAGGCTCGAATGCAGTGGCATGATCTTGGCTCACTGCAACCTCCACCTCCTGGGTTCAAGCGATTCTCCTGCCTCAGCCTCCCATGTAGCTGGGATTACAGGTACGTGCCACTATGCCTGGCTAATTTTTTGTATTTTTTAGTAGAGACGGGGTTTTGCCATGTTGGCCAGGCTCGTCTTGAACTCCTGACCTCAAGTGTTCTGCTCACCTTGGCCTCCCAAAGTTCTGGGATTACAGGCCTGAGCCATCGCGCCCAGCCTCTCTCTGTATTCTTCCTTATAACCATATATGAATATATAATTATCACACAATAATAAAAACTATATATAAGCTAGTAACTGGAATGAAAAGGATCTCATCATTTGTTCCCTCAAAGCTACATCCTATTTTTGCAGATGACAGCATGTAAGAACAATAGCAATGAGTACAATTTTTTTTCAGCAGTTTGGATATAAAAGGCCTGATTATGAGGACATATAACTTAAGAACTATACTTGTAGTATATGAAATAATAGCTTTATTCTAAATGGGAACATATTTCTTAAGAGCATATTCTTTGAAACCACAAATGCCATGTAACTCATTTGGTTACACTCTAGAGACTGAGGTCACGAATTTACTCCTTGCTTAGATACTTTATATTTATACTAATTCCTGACCACAGATCCCCCATCCTCCTTCTTTGTCAGTTGTCTCACATATGTGTGTTTTAATCATGAGAGAATGAGTAGGAGAATGAGGAAGGAGCAGAGCTTCAAACCTTGGAGGATTGGGAGTGTTGCCTTTAATTGTGTAGAACAATTCTCTTATACTAAAAGAAATCCTTGAACAGAAACTGATTGGTTATACCTGCAATATTGTCATCAGAGAACAGGACTGAGATTTCTGCTTCTAAAAGGATATCTATAAACCGGTATTTCCTTAGTCTCCCAAGTGAAATAGCCATAAAATGCAAGAGAATCAGGTGATCCAGTACAAAAGAGACATTAAGTAAATGTTTGCTGAGTTAATTATTCTTACATAAAATACTAGGTAGAAAAGAATCAGCCATTCTACTAAATAAGCTTGGTGGAGCTTATATTTCAGTTAATTGAGATAAACAACATGCAAGTTAATGAATAAACTAGACAGTATCAGATACTAAAATGAATGATGGCATTGACAGTAGCTACTTTAGACTAGATTTTTAGGGAAATTTCTCTCTGTGAAAGTATCTGAGATACTTACTCAGATACTTTAAATTATGTGAAAATAGTATCATTTAGCAGAAACCTAAATGGTGAAAAGGGAAAAAGCCATGTGAAAATAATGGGGAAAGAAAACCACAGTCATGGGTAATAGAAACTTAAAGTCCTTAAGACCAGAATGTGCTTAAGTAGTTTGAGAAATACCAGGACAATGGGGCTGGGGCACATTAAGCAAGAGGTAGTATAGCACCAGGTGATGCGGGATTTTGTAGTCTCTGGTGAAGAGTCTGGCTTTTATTCTGAAGCCAATGAAAAGCCATTGGTAAGTTACAAATAGAAAGATAACATCATCTGAATTGGTTTTTCTGTTAGGGATTGGAACGCCTGGATGTATTTTCTTCATTGTTGAGGCTGCCAACTTCTCTTTGCTACCAGATACCAAACCGTGAAAGATGGATATTCCCTACTCTTATGTGGGTAGTAGGCAGACACGTTTAACAATATGGTTTCTATGAGGGTATGGTATATTGGACAGACCCGACTTTGAGTTCTGGCTCTGCTATTTCCTAGCTGCGGAGCCTTGGGAAAGCTACTTGACATTTCTGATTCTTCCTATTTTCCTCATCTCTAAAATGGAAATAATAATAATGTAGTTATTTTCTTGTAGTTGCTGTGAGGATTAAACAAATTAATGCATGAAAAGTGCTTAATAATATTCCTGAACATATTAGGTGTTTCATAAATGTTAATTATATGATTTCTTTTGCAGATTATGGTATATAAACAGAAAGGTACCAAATGTGTATGTAGTTAATATTCACTTGAAGCAGTAGTTCGGATGTATATGTGTGTGCGAGGGAGAGAGAGAGAGAGAGTATGTGTACTTGGGTTAAAAGCCATGCTACACCAATTAGTAGCTCTAGGACCTTGGGTGAGTTATTGACACTCTGTCTACTTCAATTTTCCCATCTATAAAATAGGGTGATAATAGTGTCCTCCTACATTAGTTAGGATTAATTATGTTTGGCTTCACAAAACAGAAAATCAAAAATAACAGTGGTATTCAAAAAAGATACAAGTTTATCTCTCATGTAAAGAAGTCTAGAGGCAGGAATTCCAGGAATAGCGTGGCATTTTTAAGATTAATAGGGACTCTGGGTCAGGTGTGGTGGCTCATGCCTGTAATCCCACCACTTTGGGAGTCTGAGGCAGATGGATCACCTGAGGTCAGGAGTTTGAGACCATCCTGACCAATATGGTGGAACCCTGTCTCTAGTAAAAATACAAAAATTAGGCGGGTATGGTGGCACGTGCCTGTAATCCCAGCTACTCGGGAGGCTGAGACAGGAGAATCGTTTGAATCTGGGAGGCAGAGTTTGCAGTGAGCTAAGATTGCGCCACTGCGTTCCAGGCTGGGCAACAGAGCGAGACTCCATCTAGAAAGAAAAAAATAAATAAAATAAGATTAATAGGGACTCTGTCCCCTTCTGTCTTTATTCTCCACCACACTAGCACTTGGGCTTCCATCTTCATGTCACATTATGGTCTAAGAAATTTGCCGAGGTTCCAGACACTTGGACTACATTCCACACAGCCTGGAGAAAAAATGGTAGCAAGGCAAAAAGGGCACATCTCTTTTTTGAGACAGTCTTCTTTAATCTGTCTTGAGGTCTGACATAATGATAATACTTTCAGTTATGTCTAATTGATCAGAACTTAGCATCAACCCATGTTGCTGCATGGGAGGCTAAAGAATGTTTAGTTGTTCACATTGCAACCTCAAATAAAGGTATTGTTTCTCTTTAAGAAGCAAAAAATAAGAATGAACATTTGACAGGCAGCAAGCAGGCATGGCCACACCTCCAAATAGGCTTGTTTTTAAAGTTACATGAGGTAATGCAACAGTACCGCCTTATCCATGTCTTCACTTTCCATGATTTGAGTTATCCTGTTGTCAAACCAAGGTATGAGAATATTAAGTAGAAAATTCCAGAAATAAACAATGAATGAGTTTTAAATGGCCTGCTGTTTTGAGTTGTGCAATGAAATTTCATGCCATCCCACTCCATCTCAACCTGGACGTGAATTCTGAGTCCAGTGTATCCACGCTGAAGATACTTCTCACCCATTAGCCACTTAGTAGTCATGTCAGCGATGAGATCCACTGTGGTGGTATCACAGTGCTTGTGTTCAAGTCACCCTTATTTCATTTAATAATGGCCTCAAAGCACAAGAGGAATGATGCTGGCAATTCAAATATGCCACAGAGAGTCTGTCAAGTGCTTCTTTTAATTGAAAAGGTGACATTTCTCAACTTAGGAAACAAAATTGTATGCTGAGGTTGCTAAGGCCTATGGTAAGAATGAATCTTCTACCCATGACATTATGAAGAAGGAAAAAGTAATTTGTGCTTGTTTTGCTGACACATCTCAAACTGCAAAAGTTAGCACAGAGTATGATAATTTGTATTATAGTATATTGTTACTATTGTTCTTTTATTAATTATTGTGGCTATTCTTTTTTTGTTTGTTTGTTTGAGACAGAGTCTCTTTGTTACCCAGGCTGGAGTGCAGTGGTGTGATCTCAGCCTACTGCAACCTCCACCTCCCTGGTTCATGTGATTCTCCTGCCTCAGCCTCCCAAGTTGCTGGAACTACAGGTGTGCGCCACCACACCCAGCTAATTTTTGTATTTTCAGTAGAGATGGAGTTTCACCATGTTGGTCAGGTTGGTTGCGAACTCCTGACCTCAGGTAATCCACCCACCTCAGCCTCCCAATGTGCTGGGATTACAGACGTAAGCCACTGCACCTGACCTATTGTGGCTATTCTCTTACTGTACCTAATTTATAAATTAAACTTTCCCATAGGTATGTATGTATAGAAATTAAAAAAAAAATTATATATACAGGTTTCAATACTATCTGCCGTTTCAGGTATCCACTGGGGGGTCTTGAAATATATAAGGACTACTGTATAATCAAAGCCCGTAGTTTAGTTCCTGACAGATAGTAAGTACTTAATAAAGGGGATGGAATGGATTTTTTGCCAAGAAACACTTCCTCTAAAAACACTTAGATGAATAAAAGAACTATAAATGCTGTACTGTTTACGGAAAGACACTGCTCATCTTAAATGGTGCCACATTTTCACTGGACCTGGGTAGCCTTAAAAGGCCTCAGTTCAAAATCTATGTAGCTTCATCCTTAATAAAATACCCTTGGATTAATTGTGACAGTCTTTCTTCCTAAAGAGCCAGGTTGCTTTTTACCTGTGATAGACTATAGAACCGGTAAAAACAGGAGAGCAGCAGGTCCTGACCCCCAAGTGTAACTGATATTTTCGATCTCTTACTCTTGCTAACTTTACGTGGAGTCAGCAACAATTGAGGTAATTGGCTACTTTTCAATAGATAATCTTTTAGAAGAATAGGGAAATAAAAACAAGGGTACAGAATCCTGGATTCCAGCAGGCCTTATGAGCTAATAAGAATCTGTCACTTGTATTCGTTTTGACAGGATTACCTTAACTGTTTCTAGAGCCGCCTCACTAGCATTGTTCATTTTAAGCAGGCACATAAATTAAAAGCACCATTAATATTGTGATTAAAAAGTAAGTTTTTGGAACTATATCCTGACTAAATGATTTATCATGAAGCCATTAGCTATTTCTTAATTTCATTAATAACAAAAGAGAAATGATATCCCCAGACAAGTACAATGACTATCGTATGACCTCATAGGCACATAGAGGTACCCATATTCCTTGTGTCTTGATTTGAATAAATAGCAAAAAGAAAAGAAAGTTTTATTTGTAAATTGATTCATGTCCAGTCACTATTCCTAACCACATTAATGGGTGGGCTAGTCTAATTCAAATTCTCTTTTAAATATGTTGGATGACTCATCTCTCTTCTGAATTATGAGTTTACCTCTTAAGACTTCTCTTTATACAATACACAGTTGTCAGATTCAGGAGTAGGATATAATAAATAACCACCTCTTTTGTCAGATTTACTGGGGTAGAAATATACCATAAATACATTTTGCATGATTTTGAGCCATAGAAGAAAACATGATCCAGCACAAAGTTGATTACATTTTAAGTATCTGAGGCATCTAATTTAGATGTAATGAGACAGTTATTGTCAAGGATTACATATCATCTGTCTATTACATGAAAGTATCTAGAAACTTGAAAGATATATTTTGAAGGAGTCCAAGTGTCCTCTATTCTCCTGCAATTGCATGGACCCTTCCAAATATCTTCGCTTTTTGTTTTTACATTTGATTTGATTTGTTGTGGTGATTTCCCAGAGCCAAATGAACGCTCAAATCCATGTTTCTTTTTAAGCTTCTCTACTGTCTCTTCCTTCCCACTCTTCCTCACTCCTGGTGTCCATTGCAAATGAATGAATGCAGGTATTCTCTTGAGTCAAACAGTTAAAATATTCACTAAGCACATTTCTAGAGAAAAAAACTCTTCAGTAGTGATATTTTATATGCTTAAGAGAGAGTTGTTTCAACTACCTTGAAGCACAGTAGAAGCTAGAATCTGGAAATCCTAGCTGCTGGATTAAAAAGCTATTGTGAGGCCTACTGTATACATTCTACTGTGAAACAGGAGGATTTGGGGTTTGTCGGGTTGAGGAGTGAGTTAAGCCTAAATGGGGTAACTTCCCGGAAAAACTGTGCCCAGACGTTGGCTTCCTCTGGCCCTCATCCACCTGTAGTTGATCTTTCTCTCTAGTTTTGCCCTCATTCTGCCTCTTACAGGAAGGAAAGAAAAAATGTGAACGACCAATTTTTGGGCACATACTATGTGCCAGGACTTTTGCATCCTTATTTATTCCTCAGAGGTAATGCTGGGAAGTGAGACTAATCTTAACTAATCCCAATGCTGACCCTCATATGTTTCATTTCAATTTGTCAACTTTCTCTATTCTTCAGATGTTTCTGTCCTCATTCCCTCTGGTTGTCTGCTTTGTCTTGGATCTGAGTCTCTGTTTGTTGCTCTATTCTGATCATGTGTCAGTGCTTCCTACTGATCTGTTTGCTATAGGACCATGGTGACCAGAAATAAACAAGCTTCTGCTACTTACACCTACCTAGTCAGTACAACAGTAATCTAATGTAGTGGTTTTTATTTTCATTTTCCCATTTACACAGCTGTATGTAGGTGTGAATTAGCCAGAGCAGGGAGTAGCACCATGCTGTTGGACTGGTCATTTGGAGGCAATCTTACAACTGGTTAGAGAGAAGAGACATGCCTGGGAGGCTGAAGTGAAAAACATGTGAAAGGGAAGACAAAATAATAACTGGAAAAGACTTGTAACCATTGACTATTGAGGGGCCAGAGCTTGGCAGATGAACTGAAAGACATGGCTTTATCTGTGGTCTCATGCATAGGGCAATGGTATTTGAGAATGTAGCCGAAGATTGCGAGATTGTCCAGTTCTGCACTCCAGTCAATGAATTACTACCGACAAACATTGTTTTATGTTAATTTAATGTCTGAGTATTTCTCAGTGTCAGGGATGCTTGCAATAATGTACAGCATGGGAACAAATGCTAGCTTGTTTAGTACAAAAGACACAGGATATAGTTTGGCTGTTTGTCTCCCTAAATCTCATGTTGAAATTTGATCCTCGGTGTTGGAGGTGTTGGAGGTGGGGCCTGATGGGAGGTATTTGGGTAATGAGAAGTGTTTGGGTCATGAGTCAAGGATTCTAATGGGATCCTTTGTGAATAGATTAATGCCCTGGTGGGGGGAGAGTGGTGAGTGAGTTCTCTATTAGTTCCTGTAAGAGCTGGTTGTTAAAAAGAGCCTGGCGCCTCCCCTATCTCTCCTGCTTCCTCTCTCACCATGTGTTGTCCACACATTCTGCTCCCTTTGCCTTCCACCATGATTGGAAACTGCCTGACACTCTCTCACTAGAAGCAGGTGCTGGCACTATGTTTCTTGTACAGCCTGCAGAACTGTGAGCCAAATAAACCTCTTTATAAATTACCCAGCCTTAGGTATTTGCTTATAACAACACAAATGGACTAAAACTACACATTTTTAAGAAAGCAAGCTATTCCTAATAGCCATGGTCTGGGATACATTTTATCTACATACATGAAAGGAATATTTGAATCTATGAAAAATTTCAATAATCCCATCTTTTATCTAGCAAGTTTGGATCAATGACTCCTAAAGCTAGAGTGGTTGCTGCTTCCTGAACCATTTGTATTTTGTATTTTAAATAAATACTACCACACTTTTTTTGTCTCCAGGCAAAACAGCTATAAAACCCTGCTATATAAAGAATTCCTAGGTGTTGCTGAGACCATTGACAAGCTGGTCAGAATAGGAGCAAGGAAACAGATAGATGTCAGTACTTGAAACCCAGATGTTCCAAAGGTACTTTTGGCTCTACCTTTAACTCATGCTGTGCTAATTCTTCTAACAAAAATCTTCTGGAAGCAGTGAAACAGTGTGTGACCAAGAGCTTATATTAAGACTCCCAGTTTTGCTATCCACTACAGCAGATTACATTATCTTTTGAAGCTTTTGATTTTCCTCACCTGTAAAATGGGGACAGTAATAGTACTAACCTAATTGTTTTTAAAATCAGTCTTAGGAATGAATCTCAGATCTGCCACATGGCTGTTTATTTATACTTGGGGAAGCTACTGTTTAATCTTAGTCTGCATCTTCATGTGTAAAATGGGGATATTAATAGAATGGTTGTCATAGGATTGTTGTGAGACTCCAATGAAATGCTACATTTAAAACCATAGCACAGAACCTGGCACAGAGAAAATATCCAATATATGGAGACTGTTCTCATTATTAATATTTAATTCCAATCCACTATATTACCACAGATAAAATATTTGTACATGTGTTTTCTCATCTAGTACTCAACCCCCTTGCCAAGTAAAAGATCTATGAGGAAAGGATTTGGGTTAAAATACTCATTTTATAGATGAGGAAACTGAAGCTCAGAGAGGTTAAGTGAGTTGCACAAAGTCCCACTAGTGACTAATAAATGGCATGGCTGGAAAATCAACCTGTCTTCTGTCTACAAATATTTTCACTGTTCCTGCCTCTCTGTTATATGTAAAGTGCTGCCAAAAGACATGGAAAGGGGGAAGGAGAGAGAGGGAGGGACAGAGGGAGGAGGGAGGGAGAGAGAAGACAGAGAGAAAGAAAGAAAAGAGAGAGAGAGAGAGAGAAGGTAGCTGCTGTCAGGGGACATCTTCTTTCATCTGCATCTCAATTATTCTTTGTTTTTTTTTCAAAACAGCATAGGACTGTATTTAGAATTTCTCCCCAAGATAATGAGTAAAATTATTCATGGAGTTAGTGCTTCCTGTAGTTCCCAATCATAGTTTAAATGAATACATATTATGTACAATACTTTTTTGTGGTCTCAGGTCTATATAAAGTTCATGGCCTGTAAAGTATTTAATTAACTTACCAGAACCTGTGAGTAAGTGGTCTGTGTTCTTAGCCTCCTGCTCGATCTTTTCTACCACCATTAGTTCTAGGTCTTCCAAAGAGGAAGAGCTTCTCTTAAGCAGCATCTCTGTCTAAAAGTAGGATTTATACTGGGGACATTTCTGAATAACATTTTAGGCAACCATGTTGCAGGCAGGTCCTGGTACCCTATGAATGATTTTGAACAGGTCTACATTTATCTGATAAAAATTGCCAAAATATAATCCACATAGCCATTGCCATTTGTGGTGTGGCTGCTGTGAAAGGATAGTCATTGGAATCAGGAGCATGCAAACCCAAACCCAGATTTCACACCCTGTTAACTGGGTGATCATGAAAAGTTCCTTATCTTTCCAGAGCCTCAAGTTTTTCCTTCATGTAAAATATATGGCAATATCTGTCTCAAGGAGTTGTTGTGAGGCTTAAGAGACAAGTTGGATGCAGCAATGGCTTTCATGTTAAAGTATTTTAGGAGGCCTGATGGGTTTTCAAGAAATTTACTTACAAGAGGGACTGAGAGGATTCTCATGGGTGAGACCCCTACCTGAGGAAAGGTGGGAGGGGGAGAAAATGAGACATATCACAAATTTGGCTGAGGGTCATGAGTCTGTGCTAAAAGGAAAAGAAGGAGTCTAAGGACAGCATTCACAGCCTGTCTGTCACTCAGACTGTCTGTGGACCAACTTCATGAACTCAGGTCTGAGCTTGTGACAGAGGTGACTACGAATGAATGTATAAAAATTAAAAGAATAATCTCAAATTTTGAAGACTTAATAGAGATTTTATTTTCAGTTCAGATGCTTAGCTATAAAAGTAACAGAAAAAAAAAAAAACAACTCAACATGGCTTGGTTCCCAGTGGTTCTCAGACTCGAGCATGCATCAGCATTTCTGCAGGACTTGTTAAAACCCAGAGTGCTGGCCCCCATCCACAAGAGTTTATAGAATGGTTGTTGAGTGCAGCCTGAGAATTTCCATTTCTAACAGGGTGATGCTGATACTTATTCTTCGAGAAATACTGGCTTAAACAATAAGAAGAATGGTTACCTCACACAACAAGGCATCTCAAGGAAAGGAAGCTGCATGCTTATTTGAGAATTCAATCGTGGTTTTGAGAGCACAGATTC
This sequence comes from Papio anubis, assembly GCF_008728515.1. Taxonomy (NCBI): domain Eukaryota; kingdom Metazoa; phylum Chordata; class Mammalia; order Primates; family Cercopithecidae; genus Papio; species Papio anubis. Next base: position 9,008,679 of record NC_044996.1, on the reverse strand, counting down.
TTTACAACTTTCACGCTGCCATTTTCTATGTGGTGGCGTTGCCTTAGATTAGCTCTCTTCACAGATACAAGATAGATGTTGCTGTAGGCATCATATCCAGGCAGAGTCCAGTGGAGGAAGAGGACCTGTCTCTTTCTCAGTATTTCTCTTATTAGTAGAAGAAACCTTCCAGGAAGTTCCTCAGCATACCTCTCCTCATTGGCAGAATTGATTCATATCCTCAGTTTGAATCCAATTCTTAGCAAAGATAAGGGACCATGCTGTTAATTTAGGAACATCAGATTTTCCTCTGGAGCTGGAGAGTCTTCTCTTTCCTGAATCACATTGTTGAGGAATGGCTACTTGGACAAAATCAGGACTCTACCAGTAAGGAAAGCAGTGACAAATGTTGTTGGTTATCCAAATGATGATGCCTGTTGCAGAGATGTCAGCAATTTTGGGGTGGAGAGGAAGATACCCTGGTCTATGACATCAAAATAGAAAATATTATTTTTTTACAGAAATTTGGTGCATCACCATTATTCTGTGCACCTTCATTTTACCACAATAAATGGTAATCTCTGGCAGATTAGCCCCTACTTTGGATATTGTCATAGGAGACATCACTATAGGGAGCCAGTCCTACACAATGACAATGTCTGTGATAGCCCCAGGTGCCATTTTTCTGTATTTAATTTTGTTTATCACTAGGTTTAAGAACTACTTGTTTAGAGGCTGGGCGCAGTGGCTCACGCCTGTAATCCCAGCACTTTGGGATGCCGAGGCAGGCGGATCACGCGGTCAGGAGATTGAGACCATCTTGGCTAACACGGTGAAACCCTGTCTCTGCTAAAAATACAAAAAAATTAGCTGGGCCAGCGTGGTGGCGGGCACCTGTAGTCCCAGTTACTCGGGAGGCTGAGGCAGGAGAATGGCATGAACCCGGGAGGTGGAGCTTGCAGTGAGCCGAGTCCGCGCCACTGCGCTCCAGCCTGGAGGACAGAGGGAGACTCTGTCTCAAAAAAAATAGAAAAAAAAAGAACTACTTGTTTAGAGGTTATCAAACCACACTATTTAGAACCCTAAAGCTTCATCAGAGGGCCAACATTCATGTGCATGTGTGTGTGTGTGTTTGTGAAAGAGAGAAAGATAAAAAGAGAAAGAAGAAGGAAAGGAAGAAGAGGAAGAGGAAGGAGGAAGAGGAGGAAGAGGAGGAGGAGGATGAATAAGAAGATGGAAGAAGGAAGAAGGAAGAAGAAAAGAAGAAGAAGAAGGACAAGAAGAAGAAGGAGGAGGAGGAGTAGGAGGAGGAGGAATAAGAAGATGGAAGAAGGAAGAAGGAAGAAGAAAAGAAGAAGGAGAAGAAGAAGAAGGAGGAGGAGGAGGAGGAGGAGGAGAAGGAGGAAGAGGAGAAGAAGGAGAAGAAGGAGAGAGAGAGAGAGAGAGAAAGACTGGAAGCCAGTGGTCTGCCTTACCAGCCAGCCTTAAACAGAGTGGCCACTTTTTTGTGTTAATCTTACAGGTCTTCCCAATAGAATTTCCTTTGAAGAAAGAAAGCGTTCCATGGCTTGAAAAAAAATTGAAAATTAGTAATTTTGTTTGTCTAATCTAATTCTTGACCACTTGCTGCTTCAAATTTGAAGAGAAAGAGAAGGAAGAAGAGAAAGAGAAAGAGTGAGGTCTTCATCCACTAAGAAGAGACAGGAAAAGAGTTAATGGTGCCTGGACATAAATATCGTTTATCCAATAGCTACAGTAACAGTCTGTCATTTTACTTATAGTCATTAGTAGATTCCAGGAATGATAATAACAGTAACAACACTAACATTTTCTGAACAGTAACTGCTAGGCCCTGCCCTAAAACCTTTATAAGTAGTATCTCATGTCATTTTTGCACCATGATGATGAGACAGATTCTATTGTTAGTCCAGAGACACCAGAGGAGCCATGAATAAGTGTGAAAACTGGGAATAAACTCCAGGGGCCAGCTTCAATAGTTTACACAACTACCCTATTCTGCATCTTGTTGGTAAGTATTGATATTTCCAATTTATAGATATAGCAACAAAGACTCAAAGGTTAAGAAATTTTACTAAGGTTACACAATATGTGAGGAGAGGAACTGGATTGGGATTTTGGTTTGTCGGACTTCAGAGCACCCCCCTCCCTTCATTCATTCATTCACTCACTCTAAGAATATTTCTTTAAGGTGTCAGAATATATCTTAGGCACAGTATATTATTTCTATTCTTAAATGAGGGTCTTAAGCCCCTTCTCTTGACTTATCATTGGTTAGTGGGAAGGTAGAGCCAAGGGCATGGTGGAAGGCAACTTTCTTCTTAAGTGAATGTGCCTTTGACAAGAAACGTTATGCAGCAGAACTGAAGTGATTCTGAAACTGCATATATATGTGCTGAGGGAGAAGTATGCCTCTCAAAAAGATTTTGACCTGTTTAATATTTTTACTGGAATAAAGATTCTTCATTTTAAAACATAATCATTCTATTTACTATCTTTATATTTACATGACTGTTTTGGAGGCTACTGCTCCAATGCGCAGAATATGAGAATTTTCCTTCTGACTCTATGCCTGCATAAATAATTTAAGACGAACAATTTCTGGAAAGTCTAAACAGCTAAAGACACTGTCTTTGATCTTCATGTGTATATGTAGCCTTAACTTACTAAGCATTTTTCAGAAAATGTCAGCACTTAACTGGTGGTGGTTCTTTGTTCCCATAGCCCCTTGAGCAATCAGGACTACACAAACAGAAAAATGCTGTTCTTGCTCATTTATCTCCAGAAGCACCAGGAAAGTTTGGCCTCTCCAAAGATAACTTAGAACGTAAATGGAAATCTCCAGAACTCTTCTTTTTCCTCTTGTAATCTTCAGGATATTTGCAATTTATTGAACCATTGACATTGTTTCCTTTAGAATTTTATTGTTATAATTGTTGTTGGGGAGAGAGATTAAGTAAGATATAATTTGGGATATACCTAGGTAAACTTTCACATTTGTTCAGCTTAGTGAAGCTGAATTCTACTTTGGCAACAGCAGGCCCCTGTGGTGCAGCAGTTTGTGGAAGGAGTGTTAGAATGCTGACTTGGGTTAAGGGAGAAAACTTTTGACGTGACCACAAATGGCCACTCTTACCTTACATTTAACTAGTGAATAGATTTTGTCAGCTAGTAGGTATTTGAGGGTTTGTATGGATAAAATCCAACAAGATAATGAGTGCAGAAGCAAAATATAGTTATTATTTTCATACATAGTTAGTCTTTTTCAAATCTATGATGTGTTTATTTTGAAACTTATCAAATATGACTAAGAGCAGAATTTTGTGTGGCACACAGATTCCAAGATGCTCCCTAACTACCCAGCCCTTCTGCTCTTCATTCCCATATAATCACACCCCATAAATGTGGGTGGGACCTGTGACTTGTTTCTAGCAAATGGAATGGGGTAACATGAAGGGATTTTGCACAAACAATTAAGGTCCTTAATCATTTTTTTTTTTCAGTTTATTAGTCTTGTTGATATATAACAATTGTACACATTTATGAGGTGCATGTGATGTTTTGATACATGCATACAATGTGTAATGATCAAATCAATGTAATTGAGATATCCATCACCTCAAACATTTCAAACATTTATTTTTTTGTATGTTGAGAACATACCAAATCTCTTCAAGTTATTTTGAAATATGTGATCAGTTATTGATAACTATAGTCACTCTGCTGTGCTATTGAGAATTACAATTTATTCCTTCTACCTAACTGTGCTTTAACCAATCTATCTTTATTCTCCCCACCTTCTTATGCTTCTCAGCAGCTAGTAACCACCATTATACTCTTAACCTGCGTGAGATCAACGTTTCTAGTACTCACATATGAGTAAGAATATGAAGTATTTGTTTTTCTATGCCTGCCTTATTTTGCTTATCAGTTGGCTTTGAGTTCACAAAAAGGTATATTCTCTTGTGTGTGCCTGGATTAATCATGCAAAGGGTCCTTAAAAAAGGACTGGGCCCCTCCCTAAGGTAAGAGGAACTCTCGAATGCTGGCCTTGAAAAGACAAGCTGCCATGTTGTTAGAGGAATCATGCAGAGAACCATGGGGCAAAAAACTGTAGATAGCCTTTAGGAACGGAGTAGCCCCACTCCCCACCCCAGCCCCCGTTAGCCATCAGCTAGGAAGAAAATGGGGACCGTAATCCTACAGTAATAAGGAGATGAATTTTTGCAAATAACTCGAGGGAGCTTGTAGGTGGACCATTCCCCAGTTGAGCCTGTAATAAGACCGCAGATCCAGCTGTGACCTGAATTGCAAAGTGATGAGAATCGGGATCACAGGATCCCACTAAATGATGTCTATAGGACGTCTATGGGAACTGTAAGGTAATAAAAGTACTTTTAAGCTACCAAGTTATGGTTATTTTTTAGACAACAATAGAAAACCAATACACTTGACTTCAAGAAAGTAGATTCAGGATTTTCTTGGGTATTTATTCTAGGAAGATGCTTTGCTATCATAGGAAGAAAAAAACTCTGGGTTGGATCACTGTGCATTATAGCATCAGGAATTTTATATTTACTATTTTGAAAATAGATTGCAAATAGATGTCCTCCATGTGTCGTTTTATTCCTAGGTTTGAAAAACCACCCACTGTAATGCCCTTCCATGGTGGCCAGTTTGCAGTTGGCAAACAATTGGTGTTAATTAGTTTATAGTTGAAAATGAAGCTATTTACTATATTGACTCCCTAGCAAGCCCAGATATCTCAGAAGTTCTCAATTATTTCTAGGTTTAAAGAAACTGTTCTTTCTCCTTTGCCCTCTACCACCATTTCCACCAATCTTGTTCAGGCTCTCATGCCTTTCTGACTTACTTCCCGACTTCTCCTTCCTCTCTATCCTCTGCATTCTCCTTTTATTCCACATTACAGGTTTGGCTGCAAACTGCTTCGCTAGTCTCCTTTTGCTTCCACAGCCTCCCCCAGTTTCTTTCGCTACACTTAGCTGCAAACACTCTGCCTTCTCACCACGCTATGCACAGGTGGCATCTTCTGCCAGAAATTCTCTGACTATCCACCCCTCTTCTTCATCTGCAAAACAGATGCTAATTCTTGTGGACTCTGCTCAACTGTTCTCTCTCATCTAGTGTTTTTGATCCTCTCCTTCCTCCTTCCCCTTTCTTCTTTTCCCTCGAAGCTCCACCCACACAAGCAGGGTTAGTCCATACTTCCTCTCTGCTCCCACCAAAGTTAGTGCTTATTCCAGTATAAGCAGTTACTATGCTAGTATTATAATTTTTCTTTTCTATGTCAAAAATCACTGCACTTCCCGCTGACAGTGAACCCATCCAAGGTGCAAATCTTATCTTGTTCATCTCTGGATTCCATGTGTCCTGGCACAGTGATGAACACAAAAGCAGCATTCTAAATCTGTCTATGTGATTGACTGAATAAAAAGTAAAATGTAGCATGTTTAGCTCCAAGGTTCAGGGTTGTCAAGCTGAATCCTAATAATGTGTGCAACGAACCCTGCCCCTTGAAATTCTGCAGAGCTCAGGAGTCACTAGAAAAATGAACAATGTACTTCACCAGATGCTTCCAGAAAGCATTATCATGTTATTCCATCTGCCACCCCTGTTTTAGCAGTAAAATATATGAAATGGGGGAAATTATGATCACAAGATGAAAGAGGAATCAATGCTTTTGATCTTATCAGATTGATTTCAGCCCTCTCCTAAACCTCAAACTCTTCCATCTCCCAGAGACCTAAGGTCCCCTGTTAGCATGGCTGCATATCTACTTATTTTATGGTTTCCCCTGTGAAGTGTGAATCATAACAAATTCAATTCTGCTACTGAGAAATCCAGTTGTTCTCTTTCTGTATTATTCAGGTAAGATACCATCTGAAACTGAGAGAAGCATAAGGAAGCTTACAGCTCATTATCTAGTACCAGTTACATGTGGAGCACCATGCTAGGCCCAGGGGATGTAGAAATTTACATGATATTGTCCATGACTTTAGGGAGTCTACAGGGTGATCGGTAGAGAATGAAACACAAATTAACGTTGCCAACACAGAGTGCTAAATGCTATGGTGACTTGAAACCTGTGAGTAAATTGCAGTCCAGAGGAGCAGCATTTAACTCACACTGGTTTGGGCATTTAGGGAGGGGGGTGGGGATGTTAGAAAATTGAGGCACAGAGAGGGAAAGAAGTTTGTCCAAGGCCCCACGGTTGTGGCAGCACCAACTCTCTTGATGCCCATTCTAGATTCTTGTTGGTAATCTGCATTATTACAAGAAGTTGCATATTGTGATTTGATAGCTCCTTTGGAGAACACTGGGAATTGTAAGTAGGGAATTATGTTCAAATAAGTTAATTACAACTATGGAGTTCCTGGTACTTGGATGCCTTAGGAATAGATACTAGTAATTCAAGCAGTATGTCAAGGAGCTGACAGCTTTAGGGCTTGACCAAATACTGGCACAAACAGCTAAAAACCAAAGCTCCAACCTTGAGCCTGAGAGGATGAAATCACAGTTTTCAGGAAACTCATCAACTCCAAAGTGGAGCCTGAAATGAAATAACAAAGAGCAATTAATGCAACTTTGGACAGTGCAGTTTCACTAGCCCTAACTTTCCTCTTTCTGCATTTTGAGTCTCCAGATCAATGAGCCAAGTACGTGCAGGGGGTAGGGACCAATGCCAAGGCCACAGACTTTGGAGTAGTCAAGCCTGGATTAAAATCTTGGCTGTGACACTCATAGCATGATTGTTTTGGGCTAGTTACTTAATCTCTCTGTGTCTTCATTTCTCCATTTCAAGCAAGTAACTAATATAACAGAAATTCCATTTCTCAGTTAACATGGCAAATTCGATAAATGGAAGAGAAAATACATCGGCTACTGGAAAGCATCATATTTGTGAAGAATCTTCTAGTTTAGATCCAAATTTTCGGTGTCTGACCACCACTGAGATAGAACTGAGATCAAAAGCAGCTCCTTCTTGTTTCATTTCTACTGGGCTTCCCACAGAAGACATGATGAGGGCACTACACCCCAGGTCCTAGTCTGCTGACCTTATTCATCTGGAACAAAGCTGAGTGGTTGGAAGGAAAAATAAAAAGCCCTAAAACTGAGTGGCATTAAGGATAATAGCTGTCCCCGGACATGCTGCTCCTCACAAGTCTTCACAATGCGGAGTTGAACCCAGGTCCATAGGACTACAAAACCCAGGTTCGTAATCACTATACTGACCCACATACTGCTGCTGGTAGTCACAGAATTAAAGAACTTTAAAAACATTGCACAGGCAAACAGTGATGAATCATTAAGAAAAGTTTCATTGCTTCAGATTTTTTATTTACCAAGGTAAGATCATTTAAAAATGATTGAATGTTATTTAAAGAAAATTTTGGAAACCAAACAAGATCATGGTAAGTTGTATCAGTTATGAAAGCTAAAGTTTGCTGACCTTTCACCCCATACTAAGCTCCATGCTGAGAGCTATACATGTGTTACCTTCCTGGCTCCTTACAACAACTTTATGAAGTATTGTTAGCCACATCTCACGGGTGAAGAAAGTTTGGCAGAGAGAGGTGAAGTGACTTACTCAAGGTAGCACAGAATGCAGAGTTGAACCCAGGTCCATAGGACTACAAAACCCAGGTTCTTAATCACAATACTAACCCACATACTGCTGCTGGTAGTCACAGAATTAAAGAACTTTAAAAACATTTCACAGGCAAGCAGTGATGAATCATTAAGAAAAGTTTCCATTGCTTCAGATTTTTTATTTACCAGGGCAAGGTCATTTAAAAATGATCAAATGTTATTTAAAGAAAAATTTGGAAACAAAACAAGAAGAATACAAGGGATCTGACCGCTAATCCTGGCTCTGTAAAAAAGTGGTACTAGTGGCCTTGAGCAGGTTCCTTCCTTTCTCTGGGTATCGGTTTACCCATCTATACCAAGAAAGAAATGAATAGACTTGCTCAGTTCTTCTCCACCTTTAATGTGCACATGAAATGCAAATTCTGATTCAGCATATCTGGAGTAGGGTCTGAGATTCAGAATTGCTAAATCTCTTAGGTGATGACGACGATGCTGATCTAGAGAACACATTTATTTGAGGGGCTCGATCAACTCAGATTCAACAATAAAGCCCGAGTATTAGAGTAAATCCCAAATTGGCAGGCAAGTAGAGTGACTATGGATTTTCTTTTTATTGTACAGTGAAGTTTCTCCAGCTGTGGCTTGTATTGCTCACACTTGACCCTTTGTGTCTCAAACGTGTTTCAAGCCCCTGGGGTATGGAGCTTGCAGACTTTGGCATGGCCCATGTGAGGCTGTCCCAGTTATAACCTTGAAAAAGGATGGAAGGGGATGCCTGACTTGGAAAGCTGACAACTCTGTATATGATGAGTGTCCTGAATTTCCTGGGATGAAGTGTTCTCTACTCTGCCTGTTGGCTCAAAACCCATCTTTACCTGTGGCACCACGAAGCACTGCTGGATGTATTGTCAATTGCACCACACCAACAGCCCACAGGGAGAGTTTATGGAAGGAGAGGTCGGTACCTGCTTTCCCTCTGGCAATCACGTGTATCACTTTGCCACTTACTCCATTGGCAGAGTCAGAGAGCAGTATCTGGGCCATTTCTCCAGCCTGCTTTCAGTACAGCAGGCCATGCAGCCCTGTTCTTACCCTCCTCAGACTGCGGTTTTTCTTTCCCTGGTAAGGATCATTTTAGGTAGTTGAAACTAAAGGTTTACATGAACAAAATTCTTATTTTCCTTATCTACCAGGAAAATAAGAATTTTGTTCATGTAAACCTTTAGTTCCTGAACTCTGAGGGCTGGGACTCGCCCTCCTCAGTAGTGGTCAGACACTGAAAATTTGGATCTAAACTAGCAGATTCTTCACAATTGTTTCAGGAAGTATAGAATGATGTTTTAGTTGCCTTTTGCTGCTATAACACATTACCACAAATTTTATGGCTTAAACAATACACACTATCTTACAGTCCTGAGGATCAGTAGTATCATTGGGCTAAAATCAAGGTGTTAGCAGGGCCATTTTCCTTCTGGAGGCTCTAGGGGAAAATTCGTTGCTTTGCTTTTTCCAGGTTCTAGAGGCGACTTGCATTCTTTGGCTTACAGCCTGTTCCTCCATCTTCAAAGCTTTCAATGGAGAATCAAATCCTTCTCTTATTGTATCACTCTGATTTCATCTTCTTCCTCTCTCTTCCACTTTCAAGGACACTTGTGATTACACTGGGCCCATCTGGATAATAATTTTAAAAATATCCAAATCTCACAGGCTCCAATCTTTAACTTAGTCACAACTGCAAAATCTCCTTTGCCATGAAAGATAACATGTTCACAGGTTCTAGGGTTTAGAATGTGGACATCTTTGGAGACCATTATTCACTCAACATCTATACCTTCTCAAGTTGGTCATGTGTCCCAGGCCTACACAAATCAGCAAAAATCATTCTCCTGACCACAGTGATTGGTTAAGAGTTGAACATAAGACCATAGACAGGTAAATTAGAATGAATATCAGTACTTCGGCAGGATATGATGGGGCAGAGTTGGATGGGGCCAAGTTACTCTCTTTAGGCCAGTGGTAGTGATTCAGAGATGAAAGTTATTATGGGGAATATAATCATGCCCTTGCATCCTCACTGCTTACTATGGCTCCTTCACAAATACGATGCTTTCCAGTAGCCAATGTATTTTCTCTTCCATTTATCGAATTTGCCATGTTAACCGAGGAAATGGAATTTCTGTTATATTAGCTACTTGTTTGAAATTACCATTTACAATTAGTAAGTGGTGAAGTTGGAACTTAGGTTTGTATCCTCTAACTCTAAATCTTTCTACCATATTGAGTACATTGAACACCACATGATTAATGTGAAAAAGGCCTCCATTACATTTGACATTTGTTTAGAGAAACAATCAGGAGTGAGGTTGCAAGTGGAGAGTGTACTCGTGGCCATCTTTAAGGCAATGTTGACCTGGACTGTCTGTTCTCCTTCTAATAATTAGGGACACTTTGCTGCATTTGTCCTGCCAAAGAACCTTGAAATATTTGGTTTAGCTTTGATCAGAAACCATTAACTATAATTTAGGCATAAGAGCCTACCATTAAGTGAGCTCCTGATTAAACCTTGTATTAGGTACATTCATCTATTATATTATATAATCTTAGCAACCTAGCTGTATTATTGTCATAATCGTCATCCTCATCATTATTGTTATCCCTCCTTCAAAGATGAGTAACACAAGGCTCAGAGGGTTTAAATCTCTTTCCCAAGCCAAGATTCAAAGGCATGCAGTGTAATTGCAGAGCCTGCTTTCTTCAGAATAGTTAACCAGGACTGCAGCATTTAGAGGCACTCAGCATTGTTTCCTCAGCATTTATCATAGAGAGATAATAAATTTATATCTGATTCTGAATTTTAAAACATTTTTTGCTACTTTCTACTTGTCATAATCCATTTCTTGTTTGCCTTTCTAAACAGCATAGGCCCTCTCTCATGACCAAGGTTGTCATGATTTCTTCGTGACAAAATTTGCCTCAAGGTTATTTTTCATCACTTTGATCAGCCTTCCTTTGTATTAACAATATACTACATCTTGCTTAATCTGTATTGACTGCCTGAGATTTTTGGAAATCCTTTGTTTGTGAGAGAGCAATTTACACAAGACAGCCCACTTTGACTTAGCTCTTTCTCTCTGTTTATCTTATCCATGTGGTCTTCTCAAGTATTGATCTCATCTGTGCTGATTATTGAAGGGACTGATGTAAACTCAAGATAGCAAATGCTGCAATTCTGAGATGCAAATCCATTCTTTTCAGTGAAGAGGACTGGGACTATTGTGGTCAGCTACCTCCTTGGCATAATCTAGATACTGAAGGATGGCCTTTTCCCATGCACCTTTGCCTTGGGCACCTGACTGCACCTCACTTTTGAGGAGACAATCTCTAAACTCCTTTCCAGCACTAAAATTAAAATCTTTTCATTTAAATCCTCACATTCTTCCACTGCTGTGGGCCCCAGGAATTTAGCTTGATTGTAGAACAGTGGTCTGGCAAGTGGCAGCCAGAGAGCCACTCTCTCCTTGCCACCCTTGGACAGGAGTTAGAGTGGCATGTTACTCCCTGTAGTAGCAGTTCAGTGACACCAGGGAGCAAGGAGAAACCCAATTGTGGGAACCGGGGCTCATTAGGTGGGGAGATGTGTGCTTCATGTGTGGGGTGGGGCAGTAACTCAGGGGTCCAGAAGTCACCACTGGGAATGAGAGCAAAGTCCCCATTGAAAAGATGTGGGAAGACAGACAGGTGCATTGTTTCTCCTCTGTTATAAAGACCTGTATGCAAACTGAATGGGACCCAACTGTCAGGTCCAGGCAAAAGTGAGCCCAGATGAGAGGAGCTGAAAATGCCAGAACGGGGTAAGAAGTCACATGACTTCTGCGTGAGCCACAATCAAACTGACTTTTTTTGATTCTCAGTGTCTGTTTCATGTTGACTTCATTCTATCAATCATGGAACATCACCAATCCATGGTCTGGTAATATTATGGTTCTCCCCTGTGTGCCATGATCATCTTTGAACTGTTTTTGGCTCACTGGATTCTTGAATTTTATTAATTATGGTTTTTAAATTATACAAAACAAAATTTCCTGTTAGGAGGCTATAAATTAGAGTGGTTAAGAGGCTCTGGAATCTCCAGTCCTGGATTCAAATTGCAGCTCTGCCACTCGGCTGTTATGTGACAGCAAGTCACCTCACCTCACTGGATCTCCAATTCCTCATGCATGAAATGAAGATAATAATAATACAGCAGCTCCAGGTTGTTGTATTACATAAGAAAATATGCCTAGCACATTAAAAAATTAGGGCGTGGTGGCTCATGCCTGTAATTCCAGCACTTTGGAAGGCTGAGGCAGGTGGATTGCTTGAGCTGAGGAGTTCAAGATCAGCCTTCACAATACGGCAAAACCCATCTCTACAAAAAATAAAATAAAAACTAATAAATATGTAAATAATTATATCTGTCTATCCAAAAATTAGCTGAGTGTAGTAGCACGCACCTGTAGTCCCAGCTACTTGGGAGGCTGAGGTGAGAGGTTTGCTTGAGCCTGGGAGGTGAAGGCTGCAGTGAGCCAATATCACACCACTGAAATCCAGCCTGGGTGACAGAGATCCTATCTCAAAATAAATAAATAAAATAAAATAGAAACTCTAGATAAATGGTAACTGTCCTTATTATTGGTTTGTTTAGGATGTCTCCCACCCTAGTATATGGTCATCTGTTCTCTGTATATGCATTGAACATTTGAAATCAATTCAGTGTGTGAGTACTGATTTTTCACTTATAGTATGTGAAAACAATGATCATTTACCTTATTAGAAGATGACATTCTTCATATGCTTTTTGAGTACCTGCCAAGGGCTAAGAGCCAAACCATAGCTGAAGGTGATTAGAAAGCCCAGTAGGATATGCTAGAGCTCAGGGAATATGATGATCCATGTGATGATTAATCTTATGTGCCGACTTGACTGAACCATGGGGTGCCCAGATACTTAGTCGAGCATTATTCTAGATGTGTATGTGAAAATATTTGTGGGTGAGATTAATATTTTAGTTTGTCGGCTGAGTAAAGTAGATCACTGACGTGGGTGGGCCTCACTCAATCTGCTGCAAATCTGAGTAAAACAAAACTCTGAGTAAGGGAGAATTCACTGTCTCTCTTCCTGACTGTCTTTGAGTTGGGATATTGGTTTCCTTCCTTCAGACTCAGATTCAGACTGGCACTTGTACCATTGACTCTCCTGCTTCTTAGACATTTGGACTCAGGCTGGAACTATATCATGGAATTTCTTGGGTCCCCAGCTTGCCAACTGTAGAACTCAGAACTTCTCAGCCTCTGTAATCACCCAGTCTCATAATCAGTCAATCTTTCTGTCTATATGTATGGATATCTATATCTCTATCTATATAGGTGTATCTACCTATCTCTCTATATCTTATTGAATATATCTAGATCTAGATACATGTAATATACAATATACAATACAATATGTAATATATCTATCTAGATATCGATATAACTATATCTCCTATTGGTTCTGTTTCTCTAGAGAATCCTTACTAAGACAGTCCAGGAAGATGCCTTATGTCTGTTTGTAGATAATAATATATTTTTAGTGCTTTCTAGTCCTCCACTGAGACTTCTTAGTCAGGTTTAATTTTAAGGTACAAATAGAATAGAATTCCTTGGGTTGAGTACACAGAACCAAGGCAATTTGTTATACCCTAATTGTTTAGTGACATAAGCCAAATCGATGGACCTGGCAGAGACATTATCCTGAATGCCACCAATCCGTACCAATCAGCAATGTCCACATGTCCTAAAATTTAATCTAGTTTTAGAGAGTCTCTCAATTTTTGGAAACGCTGCAAGCCTGCAGAGGGAACTGTCAACTCTCAGGGAAGGTCAGAAGCCTTAGAGAGTGTCTGAGGCAAGTAATATATCTCTTGACTACTGGAAAGGCACACAAATTGCTCAGATATTTCTGTAGCAGAAAATTCTGAGGGAGAAATGCTTCCGCAGAGACTCACCTTTTCTAGACAGAATAAGATTCCCAGCGTATGCTCATATTTAACGAATATTTTATGAGACTGTTATTTCTATGCACTTGATCTGATGTCAAGTTTCCTTTAAATTTCTTGCAGTTTCTCATTTTGTATTACCCTGAGTTCTGATGTCAAAAATAGAGTACCTTAGATGTGTAAGATGTGTCTTAGAAAGGCATGGTCATAAAAAAAATTTTAATAAATAAAGCTTGTTGAAAGTTTAATGGCAGAGATGTGGGAAGTGGTGGAAACCTGAAATGTAATCAATGACACCAGGAGACTGAGAACCTCTCACTACAGGGTCTGAGCTGTATTATTCTTTGTACCGCCACTCTCAAAGCACAAGATAGCAATTAATACAGATTGACACTTTCAATAGCCTTGTAAACTGGATAGATGGATGCACCATACCTAATTAATTTATCTGTCTTCCCCCTCAATAGCCTGGAAGCTCTTTGCGAGAATCTTTGTATATTCAGCATGGAGTAAAGGAGGGCTAGATTCAAACTGAGGGACACTGAGAGGAAGCAATCTTGGGAGTTTGGCAGATGCTGTTATTGTTGAGATGGAAGGTTTGGATTTGACCTTCTGGGTGTAGGGTGGTCAGGGTTAGAGAAAGACTGTGTCTTTGGGTAGATGCGGTTGAAACTAAATGGTGACTTAGTAACAAAGACAAATTCCAGTCATCTGATTCATCACTAAAGTTTTTATTTAATAAATTCTTGACTTGTACATGTGCAATTTAAGGAGTTGTTAGTCAACTGAAAATGGTAGCAGCTACCCAACTCAAACTCTAACGCCACCCACCCCCCTACAACCTGCTGCCCCTGAGGTAGCCACTCTTCTGACTTGAATCACCATAATTTTGTAAGGATTATTGTTGAATTTAATATAAATGGAATTAATCATCATGCATTCATTTGCATCTGACTTCTTTTGCTCAACATAGTATCTGCGAGATTCAAATAAGTCACTTCCTATAGAAGTAATTCATTCTTTTTCATTGGTGGGGTTATTGCTCACAGTTCTGGAGGCTAGGAAGTTTCTGATCATGGCACCAGTGGATTCGGTGTCTGGTTTGTTCTTCATGGATGATGACGTCTGTGTGTCCTCAAATGGAGGAAGAGACAGACAGGTGCCCCTAAGCATCTTTGATAAAGGCACTCATCCCATTCAGGAGGGTAGAACCCTCAGGACCTAATTACCTCCTAAAGGCTCCTCCTCTTAGTGCTATTACATGGAAGATTAGGTTCCGACATGAATTTTGGAGGGATTCAAACAAAACCTTCAGATCATAGCAGCAGGTAAACCAGAAATTCCAGAGTGCCCTATGAGGGGATATTTGGGCATCTAAGGAAATGAAAACATCTTCTAGGAAACTGAGATCAAGACAAAAAGGCAGCCACAGGTGGAGATGTTGAAGAGGGGACAATTTGCTATAATCCTGGGCTCCAACAGTGGATAACAGTACATTCATGCCTAAGGCTACACTTCAGAGGCCACCCACAATTCTAGGTTGCAAACCATTCTAGCCAGTCAGCATCAGAGACCAGCAAAGTTGTAGACAGCAACTCACTTCCTTCTGTGATTCTCTAAGATCACTTATGCTATACCTCTCCATTTATACCATCTAGATTCTTGCTATGCTCTGAATGTTTGTGTTCCCCCGACTAGTAAATACATCTGTTGAAACTAATCCCCAATGTGATGGTATTAAGAAGTGAAGACTTTGGGAGGTGACTAGGTATCATGAGGGTGGAGCCCTCATGAAAAGGATTAGTGTCCTCATAAAAGAAGCCGGGGTTAGCTTATTTGACCCTTATACCATGTAAGAATTCAGAAAGAAGGCATCATTTATGAGGAACAGGCCCTCCCTCACCAGACCTGAATCTGCTGGTGCCTTGATTTTAGACTTCACAGCCTCCAGAACTTGGAGAAATAAATATTTGTTGTTGTTTATAAGCAACTGAGTCTATGGTATTTTGTTATTGTAGCCTGAATGGACTAAGACAGTGTCTGTTAAGACCATTTTTTCTAGGGTGTACTTTAAGTTCATTGTTCCTTTGTTGACTTTCTGTCTTGATAATCTGTCTAGTGCTGTCAATATTGAAATCCCCCACTATTATTTTGTTGCTTTCTATCTTATTTCTTAGGTCTAGTTGTAATTGTGGTAGAAAAGTACAAATCTGGGATATCCAGCGTTAGGTGCATATACATTTAGGATTATAATATCTTCTTGTTGGACAGATCCTTTTACCATTATATGTGCTTTTTGTCTTTTATAAATATTATTGCTTTAAAGTGTGACATTTCCTAGGGAAGCTGCTTTGTGAAACAGCCTGGCCAATTAATGCACTTATGTATAAATTGGCAGAAAAGAAGTCTATATCTTTAAATTGGACTGGTATTCCAAAGTTAATGTGGCCCAGATCCTTGACCTTAAACTTGTCTAGCTCCAGATCATAAGGAAAAAGATTTCAGTTTTTTTTTTTTTTTTTTTCCTATTCACTGTGATACTGGCTATAACTCTGTTATAGATGGCTTTTATTATGTTGAGGTATGTTCTGCTTCTATACCCAGTTATTTAAGAATTTTTATCGTGAAGGGATGCCTACTTATTTTTAACACTTGTAGATGGGAAATCTGATATCCATACAAGTAAAGTGACATGTTCAAGATAAAACAGTCAATTGATCTTTACAGCCAGAACCTAAAATCAGGGACAGTCCAATTTAAATTATGGAATGGTCTCAGATTACTAGATTGAGTTTAATCTAGCTCCCTCACCCAGTCAGCATGTGGAGATGGTAAGGCCACATTAGGGAGATCATAACAGTTTCAGGGAAATAAAGTATGTATTTTTCTGACATAAGAATAGCTACACCTGCTCACTTTTTGTTTCCATTTGTGTCAAATAGCTTTTTCCAGTCCTTTGCCTTAAATGTATATGGAGTTTATGTGTTAGATGAGTCTTTAAGACAGCAGATAATTAGTTTGTGGTTTTTTTATCCATTCTGCCACTTTGTATCTTTTAAGTGGAGCACTTAGGCTGTTTACAGTCAACGTTAATATGAGATGTGGGGTGCTGTTCTATTTTTCATGTTAGTTGTTATCTAAGTACTTTTTTCCCCCTTGCCTTATTGTTTTATAGGCCTTGTGAATTTTATGCTTTAAGGAGATTCTATTTTGGTGTATATCAAGGTTTTGTTTGAAGATTTAGAACTCCTTTTAGCCTTTTTTATAGTGCTGGTTTGGTAGTGGCAAATTCCCTCAGAATGTGTTTGCCTGAAGAAGATTTTATCTCTCCTTCATGTATAAAGGTTATGTTTTCTGGACACAAAATTCTTGACTGACATTTATTTTATTTAAGGAGTCTAAAGAGGACCACAGTTCCTTCTGTCTTGTAAGGTATCTGCTGAGAAGTCTTCTGTTAATCTGATAGGTTTTCCTTTATAGGTTACTTGATGCTTTTGTCTCACAGCCCTTAGAATTTTTTCTTTCATCTTGACTTTACATAGACAGATGACTATTTGCCTTGGTGATGATCTTTTTGCATTGAATTTCCCAGGATTTCTTTGAGCTTCTTGTATCTGGAAATCTAAATCTCTAGCAAGGCTGGGGAAGTTTTCCTCAATTATTTTCTCAAATAAGTTTTCCAAACTTTTAGCCTTCTCTTCTCCCTTAGGAACACCAATTACTTTTAGGTTTGGCCATCTTACATAATCCCATATTTCCTAGAGACTTGTTCATTTCTTTTGATTCTTTGTTCTTTATGTTTGTCTGATTGGGTTAATTCAAAAGCCTTGTCTTCAAGCTCTGAAATTCTTTCTTCTACTTGTTTGAGTCTATTATTGAAACTTTCCACTGCATTTTGTATTTCCCTAAATGTGTCTTTACATTAGTTCTGATTGTTTTTTTCTTTATGATATCTATCTCTCTGGAAAATTTTTCATTCATATCCTCTCTTGCTCTTTTTAAATTTATTTGTATATCGAGGTTTTGTTTGAAGATTTAGAACTCCTTTTAGGCTTTCTTATGGTGTTGGTTTTCTCCTTTCTGTGATATCTCTTTGAGTAGCTTAATAGTCAACCTCCTGAATTCTTTATTTGGTATTTCAAAGATATCTTCTTGGTTTGGATCCATTGCTAGGGAACTAGTATGATCTTTCGGGGGTGTCATAAAACCTTGTTTTGTCATATTATCAGAATTACTTTTCTGATTTCTCCTCATTTGGATAGACTATTTCTTAAAATTGGTCTTGAATTTATTTTTGATTTGACTGTGTTTTAAAAATGTTTTTCCCTCTTATAGATGTGACTTTAATGTTTATGGTTTATTATTGCCTAATTTGATTTTTGGTGCTTTTAGAGGTGAAGACTCTGTATGAATTCCTTGTTTATAGCAAGTCTTTGTGTGCTGACTTTCTTAGATGCTGACTATAGCAGTTATATACTTGATGTGTGGGCAAGTTCACTATCTCCTATATGATTGAAATGGCAAGGATCATTGAAACATATCTCATCTCCTATATGATTGAAATGGCAAGGATCATTGAAACATATCTCATTCACCTATGTTGTGCACTTCTTTATGTAATTGTTTCCCAATATTTTATTTACTGAGTTGATGGCTCAGGCTTCAGACCAGTATGGGAGGTATCCCCGGGTAAGCAACAGTTGTAATAAAAGCAGGTGCGTAGATACAATACCGAATGGTGGACACAAGTCTCAGCCTTGATGAACATGCCTGGGGGAGCTGTCAGTTAGATGCACTGAGGTGTCATCAGGGTGAAGGGTGGGAGCTACCTCAGCCCCCATGCCTGGCCAGCAGGAAAGGTATCCACCTCCCAGCCTCACTCTTGTCCCAGTGTTCTGTTTATTCAGATCAGACAGGTACCTCTTTTCATCTGAAAAATGATTGATCTTCTGAGTAGAAAGGAATTGTGACTCTACCTCTCATGCAAGCATGAACCTGGGCAGGCCTCCTCCTATGGGGATGCGATCACCCTAAATTGTTCCAGGAAAGCTGTTTATAGGTGTATCCATGCTGAGCTCCCATAGGAAAAGCCCCAATTGTGTCTGCAGTGGTGGGCAAGAGGGGAAAAAGGACCCCTTCTCCAAGACCATTCATGAGCAGAAAGGCTGCCTGACGGTTGGGGTAGAGGTGCAGACTGCGTGCTACACCCAATACTACAATTGTGTCTCTGCGGTAAGAAACTTCCCACCAGTGAATAGATCTAGGACTCAATGCCGCTGTCCAGATTCTTTTCTTCCATGGTTTGTTCCCTTGATGTTGTGCTCTTTCCCTTCCCCTAGAAGTAGGAGTTTCTGAGGGCCAGACTACACTGATTGCTATTGCTCTTCCGGGTCTAGCCATAAAGTGGGGCTGCCACAATCTGGGCTGGTGCTGGGGAATGTCTGCAAGGGATCCCGTGATGTGACCTGTCTTCAAGTTTCCCAACAGTGAGTACTTGCGTAGTTCTCATGGCTGATGTAGACTCTGTGAGAATCTTCGGTTGTAGATAAGCTTAGTGTGCTGGGTTTTTTGAATGCTGGTGATAATTGTAGTGAACTTGTCACACGGGCAGATTCAGGACCCTGGTTTACCAGGATGTTGCAAGCAGTGGTGCTAGCTGCGGTCATGCAGCCATTTTCTTTTTCCTGAGTGCAGTGTTACTCTACCTAGAGATCTGTAACGAACTGTGTTGGTTGGCCTGCAGCCAGAAGGCGGTGCTTGCAAAAGAGCACCAGCCGTGGTAGTGTTAACAGCAGTGGGATTTGAGCTTGCCCTAAGTTGCCCAGGGGGAGTATTCTGGTTTCTCTGACAATGGGCTGTGCTATAACACTCCCAGGTTTCTGACCTTTGTGTTAAGCTACTAGGGAAGGTAGAGAGACACAGCCAGGTGGGGCAGGGTAAGGTGGGTCTGCACTTTGACTCTTGTTGAGAGGGGCAAGCTGTGGACCTTGGGACAGGAGTGGTTTCCAGGCTGCTGAGGTCATGTTCTGGAGGGGAGTATAACTGCGTCTGCTGGACAGGAGTTTGCACAGGGAGTGGGAAGTAGCAAGTGCCAATGAGCCTCACTAAGCCCCCATGCAGTTGGCGGGGCAGATAGCACTCCTGCATTGCTCTGGGAACAGCACTGGATTAAGATCCAGGCAGTCTGCACATAGAATTCAGACCTGCCCCGTGCCGTCAGCTTTCCCAGCATAGACAACAGCCACTACTTTCAGACCATGGCCTTCCCCATCTGCCTGCAAGGCCACGAGGCCGGGTGCCCAGCTCCTGTGCATGTGTCTGCCACACACTTCCCACCTGCACCCCCCTTCCCATCCTCCACCCCAGTTCTGGTCAAAGGAGTTTATCTCCACTTGAAGTTATATCACAAAATTCAGTTGGGAGCTTCTTTCACCCTATGACCCCTGCCTGAGCTAGCTGGCTGACTTCCCCAAGGTCCCCTGTGAGATATAATAAGAAATGACTTCACTTGGTCCACCCTGGTGACTGTGAATGCCTGCAAGGCACTTCTGACTGCTGCTTCTACTTTTATATTTTTCATTGCTCCCTAAATCAGTTCCAGTTCTGGGTAGGGTTAAAGCCTTCTCCCATGGCCTGGATTTTCAGATTCCCCAGTGGGGATGTGTATTCTGGAGGCAGACTCTTCCCCTCTTATACTCTGGGGACTTACAGTTTTTTGCCTGTCTCACAGAGTAAGCTGTAGGCTGCCACTTCTTTCAAAGGGTCTGTGAATTCTTTCAGTTTTCCTGTTAAGTTCCCGTGTTGCTTCTTGGAGAAAAGTTCACAGGGTGAATCTCTGCACAGTATCCTGTCCTTCCAAGTTGGAGAGGTATGCCAATACTGCTTCCAATCTACCATCTTGAAAAAAAAATACTTGGGTGATTTTTAATTACTCATAATTTAGAGGATAAAAGATATCTTCTTGAACTTTAGAAAAGAAAAGTCAATCAAAGCATTAGAATAGGAACTAGAAAGGTTATCCAAACTATACATTCTCAGAAACTAGTGTCTAATAACAACAGTGTAGGTTACCCAGAACTACTTCTTGCAAAATCTTTTGAAGTCCAGAGTCCAAGCTATATCCCAAGAGAAAATGATGGTGTTTCTCAGCTTCATATTTTCTTTTTACATGACTGAAATGCTCTAAACACTGGTCTCCTTTGGGGAAAAAACTTTCTGTTTATCTCAATCCTCATCACACAGAAGTTCTATCAAGTATAGGTGGGCTCTGGCAATATTTCTCATCTTGAAAAAATACAGAACCATCCATTTTGGAAGCTTATTCTTAACTCTCCTGTATATTCTCAGCTTGAGTTTATTTTAATTTTTTACCATGTAATAGATTTTTTTATATTTGAAAATATATGAAATATAGCTGTAAGCAGAGCTACACATCCTAACTGAATTGGGTTACCATTATTTTAAGAAACTTTAAGTTTCTAGTCCATTCCTCTGATTTTCTAGATGAGACAAGTATAGAAAAATTATTTGCTTAGATTACAGAAGTAATTGACAACAAGTTCTAGACTCTCATCTTAACAATTTTGCAGCTCTAGAGCAGTCTGATGTTAGGAAATGGGAGGAAAAGGACTCATTGCTAAATCTCTGCACTGTCATCCCCAGCTGACCAGAACTGGAAATGGCATGGGCCACAGCAAATCTGAAAAGAGAGTGATTGATTGAAAGTCTATGAGTGGATGAATAATCTCTTCATTCCCCTTTCCTACCTTTATACAGTTTGTGGCCAGGCATTTGCCTCCAAGCAAGTGTTTTGACAGAAACTTTCCTAAAACCTTGGAACTAATGGTAAAGGAAGAACTAAGGCAGGTAGTTTAGGGATTATATCTCCACATAAAGCCCTCTTCATTTTGGAATTGGGAACCAATCAGTTCTCTGATTATTCACCCTAAAACCTACCAGTCCCAAATCCACCCACATGCAAGCCCAGTCAACCCTCACATTTTCTCATTATGTTATTTAAATGAACAACTAAAATTTTCTGTATATTTGAAGAAAGCCTGCAGCATGGCCAAGAAAGGTACTTACTCAGAAAGAAACAGAGAGAATTCAGAGATCATGAAAGAGCCTAAAAAAGCAAACTAATTAGCATCCTAGAGAATATGTTTTGAAAATATGTCCACAGAATTTTTGATACTCTTCCCATTAATTTCTCTCGCTTTGAATGTGTCCTGGACTTAGTGAATTATCTCTAGTGAGCAAATGGAAAATGGCAGAAGTAATAGGATGTCCCTCGGAATATTAGATTGTAAAAATACTAAGAGACTAGAGCTTCAATCTTGGGTTCTATTTCTCTCTCCTTTCCTCCTTTTCCTCTCTCCTTCTTAATGCTTACTCTTCTAGGGGAAGCCAGCTGCCACATCTTGAGGCATCCTTGGAAAGAAAAAAGCCAGCATCTATGTGTTGAGAAGGGCTCCATGTGGAGAGGACTGGGACTTGTCAGCAGTCACATGAGTGAGCTTGGAAGCACAGCTTCTGAATCTTGCCAATAATCATGTGTGAGCTTGGAACTGATTTTCAATGAGATGACTGCAGCTTTGGTGGACATCTTAATTGCATTTTTGTGAGAGACCCTGAGCCAGAACCACCCAGCTAAGTGGCTCCTGGATGTCTGGCACATGAACATGTGGAGATAATAAATGTTTGTTGTTTTAAACCACTAGGTTTCGGGTATTAATATATATTTGTAGTGTTAAATCGAGTTTGTCTTAAAGCTGCCTCCTTACATATTTAAGTTCAGCCTAAAGATTTTCCTGTACACCATAAACTATAACAAGTGGAGTTGTAAACCGACCATAGCCCACCCCTATACCAATGACTGAGTTTTGGCCAATCAAACGTAGCCGACTGTTTGAACCATGTTCGAGCAAGGCAAATGCCAAGCTGTAACCAATCCAGTTGTTTCTGTACCTCACTTCCATTTTCTGTGCATCACTTTACTTTTGCTGTCAGTAAATCTTCTTTCACCATGTGGCTGCACTGGAGACTCTGTGAATCTGCTGTGATTCTGGGCGCTGTCCGATTGTGAATCATTCATTACTCAATTAAACTCCTTTAAATTTAATTTGACTGAAGTTTTTCTCTTAACAGTAGAAAACAAATACGGAGTGGTTCAAGATGAAATTGCATAATTACACCAAAAGAGGATACTGCAAACAATTAGGGAATACAAAAGAAGAACTCTTGGAAATTAGAAAATGATTGTCATGTTTAGAATTCAGTGGAAGGATTGGACATAGAAAAAATGTAGAAAGGTAAATTATGAAAGAAGTATGAAGCTCAGAGGCTCAAATCAGGAGGTCTAGCATCTAGCTAGTAGAAAAAGGATCTTTTCAGAAACAGAGCAGACAAAATAAAGAGGAAGAAGTGAGCTTAAAAATCAAACAAGAATCTCATAGCTGAATGGAGAGGTGAGTTTGAAAACTGCAAGGGCCTACCAAGTGCAAATCAGAAAGAATGACAAAAAGACCTACTGTGAATTTCAGAGCCTCTGATAACTTCCTTTGATCTCTGATAGAAAACAAACAAACAAACAAACAAACAAAAACAAAAACAAGAACGAAAAGCAGGTTATATATAAAGAATGAAAACAGTTTTTTATATCCACAACACTGGATAGTAGAAATCAGGAGAATAATGCTTTGTGTATACTTTGTGAAAATTATTTCACCACAGGTTTCTATACTCAACCTGTTTTACCTGAAATTACCTGTAGTTTTGCAAGAAACTCCAGAATAACATTGGCGTGAATAAGTTCAAAGTTTCTTTCTCATGCAAAAGTTCTGGTAAGCATTCCAGAGCTACTGTGGCATTCAGCTCAGAGATCCAAGCTTAATTATATTGTGAAGATAGTGACATTCATGTTCCAGGACCCATCTAAAGTATTGACACGGAAGAGTTTAAATGGATCTCGTGAGGTGTCTCTTATGGATAATTGTGGGAAGCTACCACGTTATACTGCTTCTCATATTTTATTGGCCACACATACTTACTTACAAGGGAAGCTGGGCAATGTCTTTATTCTGGACAGACCTGTGACCAGCTAAATATTTTATTACTATTGAAGAAGGGAGAATAGATACTGGGAGACTACTCATAGTCTCTACCATCCCACTCAAGGTTTTAATTAAGTGTGAGGGAAGAACGTAGGCATTTCTCATATATGCATGGACTCAGAAAAATTCACTTCGCCTGCTCTCTTTCTCAGGAAAATTATTTAGAGTTTTAAGCCATAAAATCAAGAAGGTAAACAAAGAAAGGGAATGAGTACACAAAAACAATGTCTCTAATTCTTGAGAGGAATGAATTGTAGTCCCAAGATTTGAGATATGCAGTAGGCCGTCAGAGCAATCAGTTCAGACAGAATCAGGAAAATAGAGGGCTTTAGGAGGAAGGGTTTCACAGAAAATAAGGATTTCTCAGAATAGAGGGAGATGATGCAAGAATATGAGTATGTGATTAAGGCAAAAACAAAAATCAAAAAGACAAAAAACAAAACAACAACAAAACCAGAATAGAAATAGAAAACTCCAAACTTCAGAATAAAGAAAAGTTGTGTAAGAAGCATGTTCTGAATATAAAACAACCAATTCAGGAGATGAGAGGGATTCAAGAAAAAAGATAAATAAATTCCAAACAATAGAAAGAATGAGTAACAAATTGGAAGGCATTAGGGATGTGGTGAAGAAGGTATTGTATGTAACTTCCTTTCCCAACAAGAATTAAGGAAAGGAAGTCTCAAGGTCCCAAAAATATACAAACAAAAAATGTAAAGACGTGTTAGTCCAATATGAAACTAGCTAACCTATGACACGATTTTGAATGTAAGAGAGGAAAACCTGTGTAAATGTTCTTTGTTTGTTTAAAAATGGACTTTTACTGTTTAATTTGTTAGAACTGATGAACTTACATATTATCATCACCCAAAGTCCATAGTTTTTATTAGGGTTCACTTTTGATATGACTACTTGAGTATCACAATGGATAAGAGGTTGGAATCACAGAGAAGAAAATGGAATCATAGCTCATGACTTGACTCTGTACCTTATGATACTGACTTATAATAACACAAATGCTGCTAATTAATCTTTGAGTGTCATCCTTGTGTCAAAGCACAGAGAAATGATGTTAACAAAATTGAATATCAATAGTGTCAACCTATATAATGTATAAATAAAATTATAGTGGTTAGAAGTTGGCAGGTGGCAAGGGGAAGGAAGTGAGGAAGGAGACTTTCAAAGTTGGAAGTCAAGGGAATTTCTATCATTAATGAAAAAAATGGAATTTTACATCCACAAACAATCAAATGATACAAAACATTAAATGTTATGAATTAGATAATATTGGTCCCAAGTATCTGAAATATAAATGATATTATGATAAAAATTACATCAAGTTGTACCGTTTTATAGATCAGATTTTGGGGAATATGTTGGTGGAGGTATGGTCTTCTTGCTTTCCATCGGCAAAGTAATTGTGTGAGCTTGAGCAGAAGAGGACAGCTAACTTGAGTCTAAGTTCTGCTTCATTCTAAGATTCAGGCATATCTTTTGTAATAAGGAGGCTGATTCCATTTTCGATGTTTGGTTGCTGATGAGTTTCACATCCCAGTATGCCCCATTTCCCTCATAAGAAAGCCTGAGTGCTCCCTCTTTTGGTGCCAGTGAGAAGTTAAAACCACACAAGCTTAAGCCAGTCTCCTTTTCCTGTTTTCCCAAGCCATTTCCAGAACATCTTAGGCATCTACTCTGCTCTATTTAAAGTAGTGTGAGTAATAAACCTTTTCATACCCTCTTGGGGTGTGTGTGTGTGGGGTGTGTGTGTGTGTGTGTGTGTGTGTGTGTGTTTGTGTGTGGCTTCCTCAGTCTCAACATTAAAGCCAAATTTTAGAATGATGGGAGGCCCATTTTGCTTCTAGAGGTGGCCGTAGCACCTGTACTGTCTGGAGTGTGATTAGGGGGGATTCACAAGGAAGTATTTATAGGAAGCTTGAGAGGCTCTCTGGGAGAAAACTCCCCTTTGGACAAGTAAGATTTGAGGGAAGGTAGTTGGTTCAAAAGCAATAGACCAGTGGCTCAAGAGAACAGTGTCTACCATTCCATCCTCTGACACAGCTCCTATAAATTAATACCTTGTTCTTCTGGAAATACGGGGTATCCAGAAATCTAATATGTTAAAAAGAGATCTATAAAAAGTCAATGTTTTGCTTTAATGAAGGACATTAGGAGGGATTCATTCAGCTTGGTGATGGTGATAATAGCAGTATTTCTTTATACCCAACGGTGACATCAACAGTGGTAGTCAGGATGTTACTGCCTTCAGTACATAACATCAGGCAGCAGGGCTATTGGTACAAACATTAGCACCAGTAACCTTTATGATCCACCTCTGTGTAGTACCAAAAGCACCTAGTGAGAGCATAATGTTTGCTGTGGATTTAGACCTTCTGAATTAGAATCTTGGCTCCACTACTTTTTATTTTGGGTGAGATTACTTCTTATAGCTTCAGTTTCCTTACAAGGAAATAGGAGAAAATAGTAGTGTCTATTCCAGAGGGTTGTTTTAAACATTAAATAAGCTCTAAATTTATAATCAAATGTAAATCAGTTAGGATAGTGTTTGGCACATAGTACATATTTATTAACTGTTGGTTATCATTCTTATTATTAATGTTATTATAACTTTTGGTGTTGTCAGACCAGAAGCATTACTTATTAATGCTGGAGAACCAAATGGAAAAAGTGGCACGCATTTTCATAGTCAAAGTATTTGTAAGAGAATGAGAGTCTTCCTTAGGAACACTGTAATTGTTTGGTAGGGAAGAGAAGTGGTCCAGAACCAGAGAAAGAACATTCTGAGACTGTCACTTTTCCCTCTAGGCAGAAGAGATCGGAGAAGTACTGGTCACAGTAAGTGCGTTGATGAGGTCACTAGCCTTGGGGGTATTTTCCTTTGGCAACTTGAAAGGTAGAGGAAGTTACCTTTTTGTTTGTTTGTCCAAGGGTTGTTTTATTTAGTTGATGTCAAATGGAACCTAATAGACCTAATGGTTTTGAATGACATTGGTTTGATTCTTTATTAAATTGAAGTGCCAATTTTCAGAGGTTCAACATTTGATAAGTGTCTCCTTTTTCTTTCTGGGCAGCTTTTTCTTTTTGTTCTCTGAATCTATTGTCCTGCATTTCACTCTTTCTAGGCAGTGTGTCTCTTCAAGTGGAGGTACCCCACTTTATTCCTTTTTGTAACTTCAGAATCTAGCCCAGTGCCACACTTTTGACATTTAATTAATTGTTTGTTAGATAAATGAATGAATCCACAGAGTATTAGATTATTTATTTATTTATTTATTTAGTGACGGAGTCTCACTCTATCACCCAGGCTGGAGTGCAGTGGTGTGATCTTGGCTCGCTGCAACCTCCGCCTCCTGGGTTCATGTGATTCTCCTGCTCAGCCTCCCAAGTAGCTGGCATTACAAGCACCCGCCACCACACCCAGCTAATTTTTGTGTTTTTAGTAGAGATGGGGTTTCACCATATTTGCCAGGCTGGTCTCAAACTCCTGAACTCCAGCTATCCACCTGCCTCAGCCTCCCAAAGTGCTAGGATTACAGGCATGAGCCACCACACCCGGCCAAAATTGGATTTAGATCAACAGACAATGCCATGGAAAATATGGAAAAAATAGAAATCATTTAATGTGTTCAGTGTTTAGTGATTGCATATGTAGACACCCATATATTGATATATTATTCTCATCAAATTCCTCATTTAAAATGAGAACATTAACTTGCTGTAATGGTTTTATTTCACTAGATCTGTGAATGTGGGCAGGGACCAACAGGCCATTCATTGGCTATGAATGTTCTATTTCTCCCATATGATAAGGAAAATGCATATTTGAGAAGGAATGAAAAACATTTCCCTACCTGCATAGACTTCTTGTTTCAACTTCTGGTAGAGATTGACTCACTAGTTTGGACATGGGTGTTTACCCTCATCATTCTCTCAAACGTGATCAAGAAAATGCAAGGCTGCATCCATGTCCCTACAAAGGACACAAACTCATCCTTTTTTATGGCTGCATAGTATTCCATGGTGTATATGTGCCACATTTTCTCAATCCAATCTGTCACTGAAACCTGCATGTTATGCACATGTACCCTACAACTTAAAGTATAATAATAATAAATAAATTTAAAAAAAAAAAAAAAAAAAAGAAAATGCAAGGCAACTTTCATCACTCTTCCCTTTCTAGGTGTGTAACTGGTGCTGGAGGATGCAGTGCTTTTCCTCAAACTGCTCTCTTTCCTTTTGAGTTCAGAGGAAGTCCCCTGTGGGCTCACTCTACTGATGCACCAGAAAATGCCAGAAGGGCATCTAGGGCAGTGTTTCTCTCTGGTCTCACTCTGGAGACTGGTACTTATCTAAATTTCCAGCCAAGACTCAAAGGGGAATGGGAGAGAGAAGACCCAAGCAGCTCCAACTTAGGCGATGGGTGGAAGCAAACAAGAAGAGAGAAACGTGAATGTGTTGCAGTTGAGCAGCACTGATGTGATCCAGAGAATCCCCATCTTCGAGATCCCAGTTAATTGAATATTAACAACAGTTTAAAGACCTCCTGCTTCTGTTTAAGTAAGCATTGTAAGTTATCTGCTTCTCAAATTACCTTGGAAACAAACTCAAGGAGAAAGCATCATCATAGCTTGGGTCTAACATAGTGCATTAGCTTTGCTCTTGCCCTGCTGATTTAATTGGCCCAGTAAGCATGCTTGAGGTGTTTGGGGTTGTAATTAAAGTTGTGGCGCCTGGAAAATCCTCCTTCTGTTATTATATTTTTTTTCTAAAATAAACTATCCTAGCTCACCGAATTTGTGGGGCTAATTAGAGCCTAATTAAAGTTACTTGTTTCTATTTTAAAATCCGCCCACTGAGAGAGCCGCAAGGCAGGAGGGAACATATTTTTAAAGTGACAGTTCTAAAAATGCTTCTTACTCTAGTCCCTGAGCTGCACTGTTCTAATTCATGCATTGATTTATTTCCAATGAGAATAACAGCCTGCCTCCATCTTCATTGAAACTTTGTTCCTCAGGCCCCATCCCATTTAGCTGTGTGAAAGGATTTGCTTCATGAACAAAAGACCTTTCTTTGTCATGCATCTTTCTGTTGGAGAAACTGACCATTGCATACAGAGGGGAAGTAATCCAGAAAAGGGCTCATGAAAATATCTGAAGCACAAAGACCAGGAATCAGTACAGTGCTGTATCTGAAGAGGGAAAGAGCATAGCATTTGTTGAGGATTTATCATGTGCTAGATGTATTTCTGAACAGTTATAGATAAGGAAATAGGAAGCAAGAAAGGGTGAAATTAGCGGCCTGAGGCCCTACAGCTAATAGTGGTGGATCCCGAATCCAAAGCAAGGTCTGATTCAAACTCTTACCACGTTTCCGTGATCCCTCCTGAGAAGTTGCATTTTCCCCAGCCAGGCTTTGGCTGTTACCAAGGCGGTAACCCACTCTCTGCCTCCAGGGTTCTTCTTCTGTAAATTGGAGATAATAGTGCTGATTTCCCTGACTTAGGAGGTTAAACTACAATGGTGCAAAAGCGATATTCATTCAGTAGAAAGTATAGTTGAAATTTAGAATTTTGATCTTTTCCTGGGCCAGTGATATGCAATGTGATACTCTCCCAAGATTTGGGCAGAGGCAGTGAGCCACCGCTCCCAGTCAGCCATGCAGTCACAACAGTAAACAACCCACGCTCTCCAGCGTACTGGGTGCCCGTATTTTTTTGCTATTGCATTTTGTAGTTTTGCATTTCATCATGTCTACAAAATGCCCATTGTCAACTTACTATACTTTCAACTTATGCCAGATTGATCGGGACATGTCCTTATCAAAAGCAAAGGAGCATCTGTACCTAGGTTTCCACTTGTCTGAGTTGTGAAGAATATCAAGATAGTGAATTTGAAAGTTCTTTATAAAATGTAACACTCACAGATTAGTCTTAGCAGAGCTGTGAATATTTTAAGACCTCTTAATTATTAACCTCTTTAGGGGTATTACTTTAATAATCTTTATGCCAGAGGCAACTAAAATACATGTCTTAGCCTATTTCCTTTGGTACAGGTACTTCTGCCAAAAGACGGATCTTCCTTCAAGATAACCGACCCTCTTTACATGAGAACACTCTGTTATATGTTACTAAAAGATGTTTAACACAGTAGTGAGTCAGCCTGATTTGCAGCCTTTCTCTTCCATAATTGTTCCCTGGCTCCACTTTTTCCTGTGACCACTAACACCTCAAGCCAAGGTGTTCTCTTGGTGGCTGGTGTGACTCCCCAGGCAACTTCACATGGTACACCACACTCTCTCCCACTCCCTCCAAAAGGAAAGGAAAAGGAGACAGAAGTCAGACAGGGCCTAGACTAGAGAAATGTAAGTAGAGTCCAGGGCATGCCATTTAAGGAAGCACCCATTCTCAGGATAATGCACATGCAGGATAGATACACAAAAGTGAGTGCCTCCTTAAATTTTGTGCCCGGATGCATCACTTGCTTTGCTCTAGTCCAGGGCCTGATCACTAGCGTCACAAATATCTTAGAAGGTTTGCAAACATTTACTGAGGGTCTGTTTCTCATTACAGGCTCTGGTGCTTGTGGCTTTAATTAAGTTTGGATATTTGTTCCTTGTTGAGACTGTGCCAGTTTTTCATAGTGTATGCCATGCTAGTACAGGATATAGACTATAAGCAAAATAAAATTAGTTACAGTGTATTGATTGCCTACTGAAAACCAGGTCTGTGATTAGCAACTCTGCATACATCCTTTCTACTAATCACAACTTTTTCCTACATAATGGAACTGATGCTCAGAGAGGTTCAATTCTGTTTGGCAAACTCTGTATTTGTTGAAGAACTAGAAAAGATAGTTTGACTGGCTATAGTAGGAGAGAGGTTGGCTAAATTCGCTTCATTTTCTCTGGCTTATTGTCTGTGGACATTTGAATCATCATTTGGGAATGCTTTAAATAAAGAGGAAGATGAAGGACAGGGAAGGCTGTCTGATGCCTGATGAGGAATGATAATGAAGTTCTTGGGTGATTTTATACTTAACCAGAAGTACATTAAGCAGCTGTGTTAGGAATATGATATAAAATGTATTGGTGTAACTACTCAACCTTTCTTTTCTAACTAGACTGAACAGTCACTATTTAAAGGCATTTTACCGGAGTTACAACATTGTATAGATAGTATCAGGGATCAAATTCTATAATCAGTCCATTACAACTTGTTCTATTATTGCCATGACTAGAATCCTAAGAAAATGTGACAAGGTTTTGATAGACAAGGGGGATGTTGAAATATATATAATTTTTAGGTGCTACCAAGAAAACATGTAAGACGCATAAGGTGAGGGCTCTGAAGACATATTATTTAAGCTTTGCCCTTGGCTGAGGTTAAACTTTGGGATTTATCAGCAATTAACTCCTGTATATTTCTTTCTTTCATTCATTCTGTGTTTCTACAGCAAAAAGAAATTGAATAGTCATGCAATGGTCATGGATGGAGCTCTTAGAGTTTCTTAACAGACTGTGGCATGTGGAGTTACAGTGCTAACAACCTGACTGCACACAACATTCCAGATAGTATTTCTCAGAAGTAAATTCATATAAGGATATTTGCCCTGACATCATGGAACAAAAATAGAAATTGCATAATATTTAAATTGTTTCATTCAGAAAATAATATGGTAAAATTATGAAAAACATTTAAAAGTATACAACCACCATCCTACAACTAGATAAAACCTTTATATTTAGTATGTTGTAGGCTTTGGTCATAGGCATTCTATTGTTTTATTTGTTTTTTGTTTTTTGTTTTTTTGAGACGGAGTCTCACTCTGTCTCCAGGCTGGAGTGTAGTTGCGCGATCTCGCCTCACTGCAACCTCTGACTCCCAGGTTTAAGCGATTCTCCTGCCTCAGCCTCCTGAGTAGCTGTGCACATGCCACCACGCCCGGCTAATTTTTCTATGTTTAGTAGAGACAGGGTTTTACCATGTTGGCCAGGATGGTCTTGGTCTCCTGACCTCATGATCCTCCTGCCTCAGCCTCCCAAAGTGCTGGGATTATAGGCGTCAGCCACCATGTCTGTCCCTATTTTTTTTTTTAAGGCAAATTACATATTTCAGTGAAACAGATAAAGGGCAATGTTGGGTGTAGAACAAGATCAACAGTGACTGACGAGCTTTGGGTTGAGTGGCAGTGGGCAGAGGAACTGATCTTTCTGATTTTTGCAGCATTGACTTCAGCAGTGATGCAAAGGCAATAGTTTTCAGAGAGCAGAAGTTTACACACACCTCCAGTGGACGTTTCCCAGAATGAAATGAACAAGAGTCATTCATGTATATCGCTTACTGGGAAAGTGGGAAGCTCTGGAGTGGGAAATCTTTGTGTTAGATACCATCCAGTTCCTCAAGTCTGGTTGTCTCAGCAACTGAGAGCATCTCTGGCAGGTAAAACTTCTTGTCTTCTCACCTTCTGTGCCAGTCACTGCACAGATTGAATTTAATTACCTATTTGAACCGCCTTCCAGAGTCTGACTGCAAGCCTTGCTCATAAGGCAGCATTAGAGAAAATCTGGATTCACTAAAAATCTCTGAAAACCATTTTGGTTTTCTGTACAAAATATTGCTGCCTTGTCTTTGTGTAATTGTAAGAAAAGTGCTTTCTCTATTTATGTCAAATTGCCTGATTAATACTAATAAAATTGTGGCAGCTACATAGACTTTACAAAAATGTTGGGGTCACAAAACATAAAATATATAATTATATTTTCCCTATTTTATAGACATGTACATACAGGATTTACCAGTTTGTACATTATATCAGGGTGAGCTACAGTATTAGCCTAAGATCAAAGAGGGGGAGATTCCCTTTGTTATATTATTCTTATAATCTCCAATACCAGTAGAAAAGGAGCTATATGAGGTTGAGCTATATGTAGTCCATAACATGCATACATACACACACTTGTATGCATTCTCTAGGAGAAGTGGCCAAGTAAGTATAAATTAGAACAAAAACTACCATGACATTGAGATATTGGCTCCTTCCTGCTTCTTCCTGCATCTTGACATGAGCAGACTCAGGCACAGGTAAATTAAATATTGGTACAACTCAGGGTGGATATTTTTGCCATTTGTTAATATATGCTAATTGCATTCTGGGAAATGTATGATGGGAAAAACATACGTGTTAAGATTTAGATCACCAGAGGGAAGAGTTGCCCATGCCATAGCGTGTATGCGCAACCTAATCAGCAGAACAAAATTTTAACACATGTGTCAATTATAGTGAGGACAAAAAGGCCTGTTTAGAAAAACACTTTATTAAGATATGATTGACATGTAAGCAGCTGTACATATTTAATTTATACAACCCCATATGTTTGGGGACAAGTACAAACTCACGAAATCATCGCCACAATAAAGGCCATAGGTATATCCATCACCTCCCAAAAATTCCTCCCACCTCCTGTATTATAATTACTTTTTGTGGTAAGAACACTTAACATCAGACATACTCACTTAGAAAATTCTAAGTATATAATAGAGTGCTGATAGCTATGTACACTATGCTTCATAGTAGATCTACAGAACTGATTCATCTCGTACAACTGAAACATTGTACACTTTGATCATCATCTCCTGATTTCCCCCTCTCCTAGTCCCTGACAACCACTCTTCTATTCTTTGTTTCTATGAGTTGGATTAGTCTAGATTCCAAATATAAGTGAGATCATGCAGTATTTGTATTTCTGTGCCTAGCTTATTTCACTTGACATTCTTTCTCAAGGTCCATCATATTGTGGCAAATGTCAGGATTACCTCTTCATTTTTAAGGCTGAAAAATATTCCATTTATGTATAGAACATATTTTAAACATCTGTTCACCTGTCAAGAGATATTTAGGTTGTTTTCACATCTTGGCTATTGTGAATAATGCCATGATGAACATGGGAATGCATATATCTCTTTGAGATTCCGATTTCAGTTCCTTTGAATAAATATCTAGATGTGGGATTGTTGGGTCATAATTAGTTCTATTTTAAAGTTTATGAGGCATCGTCATACTGTTTCCCACAATGGCTGTACCAATTTACATTGCCAAGACCAGTGTACCAGGATCACATTTCTCTGAATTATTGCCAACATTTATATTTTGTTGTTCTAATAATAGTTATCCTAACAGGTGTGAGGTGATGTCTCCTTGTGGTTTTAATTTGCATTTGCTTGATGGTTAGTGATATTGAGCATCGTTTTATATACCTGTTGGCCATTTGTATGTCTTCTTTGGATAAATGTTTATTCAGAACTTTGCACATTTGCATTTTTAAAATTGTGTTATTATTATTATTATAATTTTGCCCTTGAGTTGTAGGAGTTCCTTGTATATTTTGGAAATTAACCCCTTATCAGATATATGGTATTTTAGCTCAAGCTTCTATAACAAAATACCATAAACTGAGTAACTTATAAACAATAAAAATTTATTTTTTAATTATCTGGGGGCTGGAAGATAAAGACCAGGGTGAAAACCTGATGGAGTTCTTGTGACGACCCTCTTCTGGATTGTAGACTGTCTATTTCTCCTTGTATCCTCACATGGCAAAGAACATAGAGAGGAAGCAAGCTTTCCTGTGACTCCTAAGGACACTAATCCCATTCATGAGGGCTTTGCCCACATAATCTCATCTAATTCTAATTACTTTTCAAAGCCTCCATCTCCTAATACCATCACTTTGTGGGATAGGGCTTTAATATATGAATTTAGGAGGGATACAAACATTCAGTCTATATCATACGCGTTGCAAATAATTCTCCCATTACATAGGTTGTCTTTTCATTTTGTGGATTGTTTATTTTGCTGTTCCTAAGCTTTTTGTCATTTATTGTCATTTCATTTTTATATTTGCTTTTGTTGCTTGTACGTTTGGTGTCACTTTCAAAAAATCATTGCCAAGACCAATGTCAAAGAACTTTTCTACTATGTTTTCTTCTAAAAGTTTTATGGTTTCAGGTTTTACATTTTTAAGTCTTTAAATTCATTTTGAGTTAATTTATATGTGTGTGTATGTGTGTTGTAAGATATGGGATCAATTTCATTATTTTGCCTGTGGATATCCAGTTTTCCCAACACCATTTATTGAAGAGAGTATCATTTCCCCATTGTGTATTCTTGGCCACCTTGTCAAAGATTAGTTGACTGTATACAGGTGGTTTATTTCTGAGTTCTCGAATCTGTTCCATTGGTGTATCTGTCTGTTTTTATTCATGTACCATCAATGCTGTTTTGATTACTATAACTTTGTGATATAATTTGAAAGGGGGAAGTATGATGCCTCCACCTTTGTCCTTTTTGTTAAAAATTGCTTTGGCTATTCTTGGTCCCTTGTTGTTTTATAAGATTTTAGGATTGTTTTTTTCCTATGTCTGTGAAAAATACCACTGGAATTTTGAAAGGGATTTTACTGAATCTGTAGATTGTTTTTGGTAGTATAGACATTTAACAGTACTAATTATTCAAATCCATGAACACAGGATATTTTTCCATCCATATGTGTCATTTTTAATTTCTTTTGTCAATATTTTATTGTTTTAAGCATATAGATCCGTTGTTAATTTTATTCCTAAGTATTCTTTTTGAGGCTATTGTACATGGGATTATTTACTTGATTTCTGTTTAAGATAGTTCATTGATAATGTATGGAACACAACCAATTTTTGTTTGTTGATTTTGTATCCTTCAATCTTACTGAATTCAGTTGCTAGTTTTAACAGTGTTTTAGTGGAGTTTTTGGAGTTTTTCTTCTATAAGATCCTCTCATCTGTAAACGAAGACAATTTTACTTCTTCCTTCTCAATTTGGATGTCTTTTATTTCTTTTGCTTGCATAATTGTTCTGGCTATCACTTCCAGTACAATGTTAAATAAAGTGATGACCATGAGCATCTGGGTCTTGTTCCTGATCTTAGAGGAAAAGCTTTTAGCTTTTCACCATTGAATATGACTTTAGCTGTGGGCTTGCTACATATGGACTATATATCATGTTGAAGTAAGTCCCTGTTATAAAAAATTTGTTGAGAGTTGTTTTTATTAAAATATTTTAAATTTTACAAAATGCTTTTTCTGTATTTATTGAGATGATCATTTATATTTATCTTTTTTTCCATAAATGCGGTATATCACATTTATAGATTTGCATATGTTGAGCCATCTTTGCATCCCTGGGATAAATCCCACTTGATCATGATGTGTAATCCTTCTAAGATGCTATTGAATTCGGTATACTAGTATTTTACTTAAGATTTTGTTATTGATGCATAATAGATGTACATAGTTTTGGGGTTCATATAATTTAATACATTCATATATTTGTAAATATTAAGTAAATGTACTTGGGATACCCATCACCTTAAATATTTGTCTTTTTATGCTAGAACCATTTCATTTCTTCTCTTGTAGCTATTTGGAAATATATTATAGACTATTGTAAACTATAGTTACCCTGCTGAACTATCTAACGCTAGGACTTATTTTGCATCTATGTTCATCTGAGTTATTGGCCTGTAATTTTATTTTCTTATAGTGTCTTTGTCTGACTTTGGTAATAGGTAATTCTGGCTTCATAATGGTGCCCTCTTGCATGGGGAAGGCATAGAGTTGTGTGCCTTCCATCAGCCCTGCTAAGCCAGGTTGGGTGCTGAGAGACTTTCTTTTGTTTTCTGTAGAGCAATGTCCTGAAGTGTTCAAGGTTGTACACCTTCTTCCAATCCAGCAGAGTTGAGCCAACTGCTGATATCTGTTTGCTGTGTATGGGGACTTCATGAACCACCTGATGAGGTTTGCATATGCTATCTGTGAGGGAATGTGTGTGTGATCTGTGGTGGAATTCGGGGCATTGCCTATGGGGATGCTGGAGTGCTAGAGACATGTATCAGTTATTGGAGTAAATGTGCAGGTGTGGCACCCCACATGGCTCATGGGTGAGGCTCGTAGTGGAGTGTGCAAGCTGGTCAGTAGGATCTTTAGCTAGTTGTTGAGACCCATGTGCAGGGTTCTGTCATCCCCTGGCCCCTTTTCTCTGTTCCTAGCTGTCCCCAGATAATACAATCATGCCAATACCCTCAGTGTTTTGGGTCCTGTGGGACAGTTTTGTGTCTCCTGGTCCGCATCTGTGGCCAGGGGAGCTGGGCACTCTCTGTGTTCTCTTTTTCCTGCATGGGAGACATTGTGGGCTGAGGGGTACCTCTCTTGTCACTGAGCTGGGCCACTTTGGGATAGGGGTGATGTAGGTACAGTGAAACTGTTTTTCTTATACTCCTCAATGCAACTATTCTCAGAT
This sequence comes from Papio anubis, assembly GCF_008728515.1. Taxonomy (NCBI): domain Eukaryota; kingdom Metazoa; phylum Chordata; class Mammalia; order Primates; family Cercopithecidae; genus Papio; species Papio anubis. The sequence continues at coordinate 8,971,597 of NC_044996.1, read as the reverse complement.
TTTTCATTCCAATGGTATGCTGGGACCTCTCAGCTGAACCTCAGGCTTCCATAAAAGTATTCCTGTCTGTAGGTAGTTCTTAAAATTGGTGTTCTGGTGGAGGTTTGGGGGCTGGAACCTTGCTAATGTCCAAGAAGGCCTATTGTAAATAATTAACTGTTGTTAAACTCATCTAGAGATTATGGACTGGAAAAGGATAGAAATCCTCCAGAGGATTAGTTAAGATTATTATAACCACTCAAAGGATCTAGTTTTTTGCTTTTCTGGACATCACTAGCAATGTATTTAACACACATTTACTGAGTACTTACTATGTGTCACACACTGTAAGACACCAGAGTTACAGTAATTAGAGACAGTCAAAGCCTTTGCTGAGTTTATGGCCTAATAGTTGAGATAGACATCATTCAAATATTTTCACAATTAAAATTTATAACAATGAAATGGTAGCACTGAGAAAATACAATTGGAAGCACAAAAAATGATAGCAGGTAGATAGTATCTTGTTTGGGAGCTTATAAAGGCCTTTCTGAGACCATGACATTTAGATTGCAATTTGATACATGATTAGGTGAGAGATAGGCTAAGGGTGGTGTGGAAGAGGATTTCTCACAGAGAGTATAGCCCAGATCAGGACCTTGAAACATTCCTGGAAGGAAGAGAATCCAGTGTAGTTGAGGTAGCTAAGGGAAGAATGGTAGAATGTGAATACAGAGTGGCAGCCAGGGGCCATACAATACAGGGTCTTACAGACTTTGAGATTTTTTTCTTGGAGCAACTAGTAGCAATGGGAAGTCCTCAAAAAGTTTAAAGCAGGGGAGTGACATCAGATTTACATATGAGAAGACTTACTCTGGCCACTATGTGGAGAATGGAGGGAAGACAGGAGTGCAAACAAAAGGATGGTGGTAGTATAGATGAACAGACTTGCCATGTGCTTCAAGGAATAATCTACAGTACCTCATGAGTAATTGAAGGTGCAGAAAGAGACACAGAGAAGTCAGGGATGATTCCAAGGCTTCTTGCTGTAGCATTTGTGTGAATAGATGTGCTATTGACTGAAATAGGAGTGACCTTGAGGAAGAAGTTGTTAGATCTATTTTGGACATTAATTTTAAGATACTCAAGAAACATCCAGATGGAGATATGTAAAACACAGTTGGAGTATGGTATTCAAGGGCAAGGTTTGGCCTTAAAGTTATGAAAATAGAAGAATCACTTAAAAAGAGAGTTTAGTTAGGAAAAGTACCAAGGGACAAGCAACAGAACATTGAACCAATAATGGAAAAAGAAAGAAGAAAAAAACCAGTGGTCATTAAGAGAGGGGGATAATCATGAGAGTATCAAATCATAAAAGCTGAGTGAGAAGGATGTTTCACACAGAAAGGAATGGGTTAACTTTATCGAATAGTGCTAAGTCAAGTAAAATGATAAACATACAACATGAAAGTTACTGATATCCTTAGTGAAAGCAGATTTTATGGAGTGATGGGACAGAAAAGAGTGGAGTCTGTTGAGGAAAAAAATGTGAGGTGAGAATATAAACATAGCATGAGTAGAAATTTGGGAAACTGCTATGAAGGGAAGCAAAGATTTTGGTTAGAAGCTGGAGGGAGATACTGTATCAAGGAAAGATGTTTAAGATGAAAGGGATAATTAAAGCATGTTTGTATGTTATTGAGAATCATTCTCAAAAAGAGATATGGATGATATAGATGAGGGAAGGTATATTTGTTTAGCAGTTCTTGCCTCAATTTATTTTTCCTCTTGCATTTTACTATAAGAAGCCAGAAGAAACTAGCCTGCATCTTTAACATTTTGCTTGGAAATGTCTTCAGCTAAATATTCAAGTTCACCATTTTACAACTTCTATTTTCTACAAAACTGTAGTACATAGTTCAGCTAAGCTTTCCACCACTATATAAAAAGATTTCCACTTTCTCCAGTTACCAATAATGTCTTCCTCAGTTTCTTCTGAGCCCTCCCTAAAGTCCATATTTCTACTAATAGTCTGTTCAAGGTGATTTAGGATTTCTCAATTAGGTTTTTTTGTTTTGTTTTGTTTTTGTTTTTTAACATTCTTCATGACTTTTCAGCTGTCTAATTCCAAAGCTGCTCCCACAATATAGGTGTTTGTTACAACAGCACCTCACTTTCAGGTATCAAAATCTGTATTCGTTTTCTATTAATACTCAATAAATGATCACAAACTTAGCAGCTTAAAAAAGCACAATTTGTCATTTTATAGTTTCTGTGGGTCAGGAATCTAGACGTGGGTTTGATGGATTCCCTGCTTCCGGTTTCAACAACCTAAAATCCAGGTGTTGACCTGGGGCTGCAATGTTGTCTGCATCATAACTCCCTTAGGTTACTAGCAGAAATCAGGTCTTAGCAATTGTAGAACTGAGGTCCTCATTTTCATACTGGGTGTCAACAAGGGGTAATTCTTAGCTTCTAGAGACTACTCTCAGATACTAGTCATATGGATCTTGCACAACATAGAAACTTACATCTTCAAGGTTAAGTGGAGGATATCTCTCCAGTCTGCTACAATAGAGTCTTATATCTTATAAGATAATCAGAAGGAGTGGCTATCCCTTCACTCTTTACCATATTCACAGGTGTTACCCCCATACTCAAGGGGTGGAAATTATGTAAAGGATGTAAACCAAGTGGGCAGGAATCTTGGGGCCCATTTAAAATTCTGTCTACCACAGAAAGAAAGAGAAAGTTCTTGTAAAGGAGAAACATGATATGTAGAAGGATTAGCTTTTGACAAAAGTACGGATGTTTATTCTTTTGCAATAGAAGGAAAGGAAGGATATGTGGTTATGTAGACAATGAAGATATTAGGTTAGGGAACGATGAGGTGAAGATACAGGAGTTCTCATGTGTGGCTTATGTATCCTCTCTAAAGTAACAGAACTAGTCACCACTGGGAGAACAGGCCTTTTCTGACTTGTTAGAGTAGAGAGCTTCAGGAATGGCCAGAGGACAGACAACCTCACTAGGGAATGGGAACCTTATGATACTTGCTTGGTTGTGCATTTCTTTCACTTACATTGGATACTAAAAGTTGGATCTTGGTTCTCCTGATATTCCAATTTTCTACCCATTAAAGCATTTCCCCAAATAAGACTGTGGTGTCAAATTCTGCTTTCATTTTGGGTTCTGCTTCCGCCTAAATTCTCCTGCCTGCTGTGGATTTTTGTAGTCTAACCCTGATCAACCAACGTAGACTTGGTACATAGCCTATTACTTCTGCTCTGGCCACTGGATTTAAAGTATGTGAAATACCTGGCTTACTTCACCTAGCATCCAGCATCTTATGCCATTTTCTTCACTGTTTCATTTACCAAGTTATTTTTTATATCTCCTCCTCAGCCCTCTGATTTATCATTTTTTGGGGGGGGTACTCATGCTCTCTGCGTTGATATCTGGCTCCCAGTTTTATTTGTATGGATTCTATAAGGAAATTTCCAGGTAGCATGTCTCTAAGATCTCTCAGACCTTCCAAACACATCTGCCCTGGTATGGGACCATATTTTGGTCACTTTGGTTTTTCATCTTAATACAGAGCCTATAGTTCAGTTCCATTAGGTTTCTTCAATGTTAATCCTATGTGCTTAATCCAGGTCTTTAAACAGTATCTATTTATTCACTGATGAATGTATGTATACATTCATCAATTCAACAAATATTTAGCGAGTACTTTTTATGTCCTAGGTGTGAGATGTAGCAGTAAAAACATCACTGTCCCCATAGAGCTGATACTCAAATAGGGAGAAATATAATAAGTAAATGAACAAGTAAATAATGTAACATCATGTAGTGATAAGTGCTTTGGAAAATAATATAATGGAAAAGGGGATAGGGAGTGTTAGATCTGTGTTGTTATTTCATATAGAAAGGTTTCAGTAATTACAGAAAGCCTCACTGATAAGGTGTCAATTTACCAGAGACCTGAAGCACATAAGAAATTGGACCATGTAGATATGTGGAGGACCCTTCCAAGCGAAGAAAGATTAAGTGTGAAGACTATGAGCATGACTACGTTTGCTATTATTGAGGAACAGGAGACGAGGGCCTGGAGTAAAGTGAGCGGGAAAAAGTATTAAGAACTGAGGATCTTAGGGCCATATAGGTCAATTTATGAATCTTGTATTTCACTCAGAGGGAGAGCAAACTATAAAGGGGCAAGGGTTGAAACAGGGAGACCAGTTAAAAAGCATATTTAATTATCTGAGTGAGAGTGATGTTGACTCCAACCACAGTAATTGCAGTGAAAATACTGCCTGTAACTTATTAATGTCCACCTCAAACTGTCCTAAGCTGTCCTCTCTGAGACCCTCCCTATATTATTTACATATATTAGATATATACATATGCACTTTTGTCTGTGTGCATGTTATTATGTGGAGAAAGAATAAGTCAGAATATAAAGGCTTCTACCCACTGACTCCAAAGTTGGCACTCAGCATCTAACAAAAATATTCATGTCTGCACCCTGTAGCCAGGCAATAGATAAAAGCTTTGAGGCAGTTACCACATGACAGTTGGACATGACACATGAGAGAACAGAGCAAGCTCTTTCCCCAGAGCAATTTGGCATGCAGGCATAGAGAATGAGTAGATATGACTTCAGCCATTGTTGGGCTTTGGGGGAATTTTAAGAATCTAAATATATGCTTTTTGTTTGTGAATTTAGTAAACATGAATTGGGTTATTGTTTCTCTTGAGGAACAAGTTTACCTAAGTAAAATTTTGGGCAAAAAGCCTGAATTTTACGGATGAGCTCTGTAGGCAGTTTATCTAGGTTACTTTGATTCAACATTTTTATGTTGCCAAAATAGCTATGGGAAATCTTTTTTTTTCCTTCAAAAGTGTGAAACCCATTATGAAAATCCCTCTTTGATGTTTAAATTACTATATGTCAAAGGTGGAGATAAAACCGTAGCTCTTTCATTTTTTAGTGGGAAAGTGAGAAATGGGGAAATGCTGAGACCTTTTTGTTGATCAGGCCGTCCATTTAAATATACTCCGCCAAGCTCTGACTTGCCCTCAAGAAAGGCTGTGAGAAGAATTGATCATTCCACAACAGCTATTCAATACATTTCTTCTGTTCTTCTTTGAGTCAATCTATGTAGCTGGGAAGAAAAACAATTTAAAAAAAACATATTTACAAAAAACAACTCTGGGCAAGTGTGACACAGACTCTTACATTTTAGAAAATTTAAAAATATGATTGTAAAAACAAAAAATATGAGAGCTCAGGGTCATCATGATTTTACTGATTGTTTTATTAACTTTTACTTTATTTATTTTTACTTATTTTTAATTTGTATTTTAAGTTCTGGGGGACATGTGCATGTTTGTCATATAGGTAAATTCATGTCATGGGAGTTTGTGGTACACATGATTTTGTCACCCAGCTATTAAGGCTAGTACACATTAGTTATTTTTCCTGATCCTCTTCCTCCTCCCACCTTCCACTCTCTGGTATACCCCAGGTTCTGTTGTTCTCCTCTATGTGTCCGTATGTGCTCACCATTTAGCTCCCACTTATAAGTGAGAACAGGTGATATTTGGTTTTCTGTTCCTGCATTAGTTTGTTAAGGTTAATGGTCTCTGGCTCCATCCAAGTCCTTGCAAAAAAGCATGATCTCATTCTTTTTTATGGCTATAGTGTATTCTATGGAGTATATGTACCTCATTTTCTTTATCCAGTCTACCATTGATAGGCATTTTGGTTGATTCCATGTCTTTGCTATTGTGAATGGTGCTGCAATGAACATACACATGCATGTGTCCTTATAATAGAAAGATTTATATTCCTTTGGGTATATACCCAGTAATGGGATTGCTGAAATGAATGGTATCTCTGGTTCAGGGTCTTTGAGGAATCATCACACTGTGTTTCACAATGGTTGAACTAACTTACACTCACACCAACAGTGTATAGCTGTTGCCTTTTCTCGTCACCCTCGCCAGCATCTGTTATTTTGTGACTTTTTAATTATAGTCATTCTAACTGGTGTGAGATGGTATCCCATTGTGGTTTTGATTTGCATGTAGGAACATGATCAGTGATATTGAGCTTTTTCCATATGCGTTGTTGGCCACATATATGTCTTCTTTTGAAAAGTGTCTGTGTGTCTTGCCCACTTTTTAATGGGGTTTTTTTTTTTTTGTTTGTTTGTTTGTTTTTGTAAATTTAAGTTTCTATAGATGCTAAATGTTAGACCTTTGTTAGATGCATAGTTTGCAAAAATTTTTCTCTCATTCTTTAGGTTCTCTGTTCACTCTGTTGATAGATTACTTTGTTGTGCGGAATATCTTTAGCTTTATTAGATCCCATTTATCATTTTTGCTTTTGTTGTGATTGCTTTTGTTATCTTCATCATGAAATCTTTGCTTGTTCCTATGTTTAGAATGGTATTGCCTAGGTGGCCTTCAGGGTTTTTATAGTTTTGGGTTTTACATTAAAGTCTTTAATTCATCTTGAGTTGATTTCTGTATGTGGTGCAAAGAAAGGGCCCAGTTTGAATCTTCAGCATATGGCAGGCTCATTATCCCAGCACCATTTATTGAATGGGAATACCTTTCCTCATTGCTTGTTTTGTCAACTTTGTCGAAGATCAAATGGTTGTAAGTGTGTGGTCTTATTTCTGAGCTCTCTGTTCTGTTCCATTGGTCTGTTTTTGTACCAGTACTATCTATTCTGTTACTGTAGCCTGTAGTATAGTTGGGTAGCATGATGCCTTCAGCTGTTTTTGTTTTGTTTTGTTTTGTTTTTGTTTTTGTTTGTTTGGCTTAGGATTGCCTTGGCTATATGGGCTCTTTTTTTTGGTACATACAAATTTTAAAATAGTTTCTTCTAGTTCTGTGAAGAATGTCATTGGAAATTTGATAAGAATAGCATTGAGTCTATGAATTGCTTTGGGCAGTATGGCCATTTTAGTAATGTTGATTCTTTCTATCCATAAACATGGAATGTTTTTCCATTTGTTTGTATCATCTCTGATTTCTTTGAGCAGTGTTTTGCATTCTGCTTGAAAACTGACACAAGGTAAGGATGCCCTCTCTTACAACTCCTATTCAATACAGTATTAGAAGTCCTGGCTAGGGCAATCAGGAACAAGAAAGAAATAAAGGGTATCTAAACAGGAAGAAAGAAAGTCAAACTATCTCTGTTTTGTAGACAACATGATTTTATATCTAGAAAACCATATAGTCACATCCAAAAAGCTTCTTAAGCTGATGAACAATTTCAGTGAAGTCTCAGAATATAAAATCAGCATATAAAAATCCATAACATTCCTATACATCAACAACCATCAAGTCAGAATTGCAATCCCATTCACATTTGCCAAAAAAAGAATTAAATGCCTGTGAATACAACTAGCGAGGTGAAAGATGTCTATAACTGCTTCTTTTTAAAATGTATATTAAAAATAATTTGTTTAATTGATAGTGGTTTTAAATGAGGTTTTAATTTTGGGACATAAGTCTGAAGAATTTGATAAAATAAACAAATATCTCATTGTGCTAACTCACCGTTATGCTGCTACATTCATGTTAAAGGTATGTTACCTTTAAGTATGTCAGTTCTACATGTCATATGTAAACCAAGCTTCTGTTACTGTGGTAGCAAAGTTCACTACAAGAACATGGCTAAAAACATCATGTTTAATTTAACAGGCACTTAATCAGTTCCCACCGTATCTCTTCTATTATGTTAGGCATAAAAGAATGCACAAAAGTGGTGAACATACTTATACACATGACATAATTAACAATATGAAACTATGCCAAATAAGTTCTAAATTATATATAGTCAGTGATATGGTTTGGCTGTATGTCCAAATCTCATGTCAAATTGTAATTCCCAATGCTGGGTGAGGGAACTGGTAGGAGGTGATTGGATCATGGGGATGGATTTCCCCCTTGCTGTTCCTGTGATAGTGAGTTAGTTCTCATGAGATCTGGTTGTTTAAAAGTGTGTAGCACCTCTCCATTCTCTCTTTCTCTCCTGTTGTCATGTGAAGATATGACACTTCCCTTGCTTCCCTTTTGCCTTCCACCATGATTGTAAGTCTCCTGAAGCCTCCCCAGCCACGCGTCCTGTGAAGCCTGAGGAACTGTGAGTCAATTTAACTTCTTTTCTGTTATCAACTATCCAGTCTCAGGTAGTTATTTATAGCAATGTGAGAACAGACTAATAGAGGTATAAGGTGAGAGCAGACTAATACAGGTACAAGGATGTGAAAATATTAAGTGCGTTGGACATTCAGGAAAGAGAGGGAAATAGCTTTTTGACTGGATTACTTAGGAGTTTTTACCTATATTTGACAACTCAGTGCTGAGTAACAGTGCACATGTTGTTTTCCAGGCAGGACTCATGGTGCTGGGGATCCAGCTATGATTAAGACCTTATCTCAGCTGTCTAGGACAGCAGTGTTTACTAGAAATATGATGTTAGCTATATATGCAATTGTATATTGTTTATTAGCCACATTAAAAATCAAAAGCAATAGATGACCTTATTAAAACATTTTATTTAGCAGAGTATATCTAATATATTATCATTTAACATCTCATAAGACAAACGTGATACGTTGCATTCTTTTTTCCTTTTACATTTTTGAAATTCATTGTAGATTTTACACCTACTGCATATCTCAGGTTGAACCAACCGCAATTCAAGTGTACAATAGCTACTGTCAAAGGGAAGTAGAAGACAAAAATACCTTAGGAAATGACACTTGTGTAATAACCACTATCTAATTGCACTAAAACTATGCAATTAGTTTTAGAGCCACAGATGATAGGAGGAAGATAAATTATTTCTACAATTGACCACTTTTACTTTATGGATAAATTATTCTAAACAGTGATGTCTATTTATTGCCTCAGTTTTCCTCCTTCCCATTTATGGCTTTCTTCCTGCAACTTGACTTCTCTTTCCCTATCAACCCACCAAAACTCTTCTCCAAAAGCTGACCTCCCACCCCTCAAATTGCTCTATAGCAAGGCCTCTTAAACTTGAATCCACGTACCAATCACCTGGAGATCTTGTTAAAGTGCAGATTCTAATTCAGTTGGTCTGGGGTGGAGCTTGAGATTCTGTGCTTTTAATAAGCTCCCTTGAGATGCTGATGTTACATTAGCAGGAACCACATTTTGAGTAGCAAGGGTCTATGTCAATCATGGTTTAGTTAGAAATACAGAACCACTCTAGGTATTTTAGCAGGGGGACATAACCCAAGGAATTTTATGCTCAAAAAATTCTAGGAATGGAGCAAAGATCAGGAAAGATGAGGACATGAGGAAGTATAACAATGGTAAGAAATTGTCAACCATGTTCTTAGCAGCCTGCAGAATCAAAAAGAGATTGCTCAGAGGTACCACAAGCCTCACATCTGCCATTAGATCCTGCTTTTTCTTGTATTTTGCCTTCAAAATATCATAGAACATTGATGGCAAGGAAGTCTGGGAAATTTAGTTTCCAGTCCTGCAACCCCTGAGAAAAAAAAGTGATGAGGGGTAGTGTTGAGTATCAACAATAACATCTGACCCACATTTCCCTTGAGGTTCAAACCTCAACTCATTCACTCCCATTCTTTCTGCTTGTGCCCTCTCACTCCTTTTACACTCACACAGACACACATACACAAACACACACTCAGTTATGTTCTCTTATATATCTAAATAAGAACATTTAGAATCCTTTCAACAACATGCAAATGGTCACTAAATCCTGGCAAATTTTCGACTTTGCCTTCAGAATTTTCCCTTCTTTCCATTCATGTTGTCATTTTGTTCGGCTCTTACTGCTTTATATTTGGACAATAACAATAGATTTTTTAGCTGCCTGTCTTCATTGGCTTGCTTCTGGTCTGCTAATCTCTATCTCTCATCTTTCCTGACATGGTTTGAATCTGTGTCCCCACCCAAATCTCATGTTTAATTGTAATCCCCAATGTTGGAGGTGTGACCTGGTGAGAGGTGATTGGATCATGGGGCCGGTTTCTTATGAATGGTTTGGCACCATCATAAGTACTGTTCTCATGATAGTGAGTGAGTGAGTTATCATGAGCTCTGGTTTTTTTTTTTTTTTTTTTCTTGTTTGTTTGTTTTTAAGTGCATAGCACTTACCTGCTTTTTCACTTGCTTCTACTCCGGTGAAGCGAAGTGCTGTGTCCACCTTCACCTTCCGCCATGATTCTAAGTTTCCTGAGGCCTCCCCAGAAACAGAAGCTGCCATTATTCCTGTACAATCCACAAAACTGTGAGCCAATTAAACTTCTTTTCTCATAAATTACTCAGTCCCAGGTATTTCTTTTTTTTTTTTTTTTTTTTTTTTTTTTGAGACGGAGTCTCGCTCTGTCGCCCAGGCTGGAGTGCAGTGGCCGGATCTCAGCTCACTGCAAGCTCCGCCTCCCGGGTTCCCGCCATTCTCCTGCCTCAGCCTCCCGAGTAGCTGGGACTACAGGCGCCCACAACCGCGCCCGGCTAATTTTTTGTATTTTTAGTAGAGACGAGGTTTCACCGTGGTCTCGATCTCCTGACCTTGTGATCCGCCCGCCTCGGCCTCCCAAAGTGCTGGGATTACAGGCGTGAGCCACCGCGCCCGGCCCCAGGTATTTCTTAATAGCAGCGTGAGAACAGATTAATATATTCCTTTTTTCCCATGTACTGATACTAGGATCAAAAGGAGCTGTCAATATCTGAGTTAATTCTGTTAGTGAGATTAGCTAATTTATTCACTGATGTTATTAGGAACATTGTTTAAAATGAATGTACAGAACGAGAGCCCTTAAAGACCCTCTGGGATACAAGAGGGTGCAGTGGGGCCAACGTGGGCCTGGGGGCAAAAAACCTGAGTTCTTTTTCTCCTCTGCTCTCGCTTGCTATGTGGATTTGGATAAGTTTCTTCCCTTCTCCAAGACTCCTTTCATCCTGATGTAAAGTTAGGTGAGTAGGCTAAACTATAATTTCCCAGCCTTTTTTTTTTCCGTCTCTGTTGACATATAACTTTGAAAACACATATTGTATCATGTTTGGTTTGGGGACTAAATGCATGTTACAATAACTAAATTAGAAACATCACCTCATCTGATTAGGAAACATAATAGGTAGTTTTATTTCATTTTTCTTATAATAATGAATTCAGCATTTGCCTTCATATAATGTGTACTTCAAAATAATGTGTTATGGAAAAGGGTACCATATCCATTTGCTTTACCAAATTGTCACCAGAGAGCCATAGTAGCTCCTTTGCCTGGAAGAACAAATTCTTCTGCAAAATAATGGGCTTCCTCTGCTTTCTCCCATTTTTGCAATTTGCTAGACCAATGAATTAAATGATTTTAAAATATCTGGATTACTGATTGATAAATATAGATGTTTGAAAAGCTTGTTCTCTGTAGTTAACAATCAATTGTTTATTTTTACAGTGTGGATCAGTGGCTAAATAGTGACACAAAAGAAAGAATTTCAGGCAGCTATTTGAAAGAATTTCTCCACAAATGATGCTTTATGCCTGTGTATAGCTTTTATTACTTATAAAGGAATAGACAAATTATATATTCATTACATTGCCTCTTTCTAAGATTGGCTTTTGAAGTCCTAGAGATAGGGTCATGTATTATATAAAAATGTTAATGAGTGATAAGTCACGTATCACTGAAGGCAAATTAGAAAAATTATCATTTCTATACTCTTCTGTCACATGCTGTATATCATCATCAGTATTCCCTACGTTTTCTGTCTTTAACTTGGTCTATTAAAGGTGGAAATTAACCATACGTGATGTAATGGTCTGAGTGTTTATGTACTCCCAAAATTTATATGTTGAAACCTAATACTCAATGTGAGAGTATTTGGAGGAGGGGCTGTTGGAACATAGTGTCCTTATAAAAGAGGCTCAAAGGAGCTTGTTTGCTCCTTCCACTATGTGAGGACATAGTCTATGAGGAAGTGGGCCCTCACCAGACACCAAATTATCCAGCACTTTGATCTTGGACTTCTCAGCCTCCAGATCTGTGAGAAAGAAATTTCTGTTGTTTATAAGCTACCCAGCCTCTGGTTTTTATTACAGAAACTTGAATAAAATAAGGCACATGATAAAGATAAGTGAAGTTTCTATTACGTACCAATCAAAATCCTGAAGTCAGCTGATGGTTATAAAAATGCACTGGGAGCAATCTCATCCATCTGACCAACCACTATATACCCATTTGGTATATATTATTTAAAGGAAACCAAACATCAAAATAATTATTTTACAGTCAGTGGATTTTTAAAAATAGAAATTGAAACAGACACAATAACCACCTGTATCTTCATGTATCTTCAGGACATGTATGTTCAGGACACATTTGCAGGTCTCTGAGGATTTACATGAAACACTTGGGTGCATGATCTCTAAGGGCTCTTTCAGCTTTTGTTCTTTTTTTTTTTTATCTCTTCCAACTTTAACTCTTTTCTTTTTTTTTTTTGGAGACAGAGTCTCGCTCTGTTGCCCAGGCTGGAATGCAATGGTGTGATCTTGGCTCACCATAACCTCTGCCTCCCCGATTCAAGTGATTCTCCTGACTCAGCCTCCCAAGTAGGTGGGACTACAGGTGCATGCCAGCATGCCTGGCTAATTTTTTGTACTTTTAGTATAGACAGGGTTTCATTGTGTTAGCCAGGATGGTCTCGATCTCCTGACTTCGTGATGCACTTGCCTCAGCCTCCCAAAGTGCTGGGATTACAGGTATGAACCTCCCAAAGTGCTGGGATTACAGGTATTCAACCAGCCCCAACTTTAACTTTTTATTTGTCTATGGGTTAAATCGCTAAAGGGCTCCATGAGCTGGAGAGGTGCAAATTACTGTACCACATAGGAATTCTGGTAGTTATGATTGTTATGATGATCAAGTCTAAATATTTTGGAATCCTTAATTTCAGTTGTCTTGAGAAATAGTATGCATTTGCCATAATGCAGTGGCTTGCTGACATTTTCTCTCTCATTTTGGTTGAGTTATTACATTGTGTTGAGAAATTCTAGGAGGGCAAGAGAGGAGTCATTTTGAAAGAAAGCAGGGAGGACATGCTAAATAAAGGAGAAAACACCATTTGACATTTCTAAAGGTAAATTAAGTGTTATAAAATGTCAACAGGAAGTAATACTTTATCTCCAGTTTATTAGATTTCTGTTTTTGATTCAAGGGTGCCTTTTTCCTCACCTTGGTATTGTGAAAAGCTATTGTATTGGACATTTCACAAGAAATGTCAATTCAGTGGTTATTTTCATTTATATGTTTTAACATAGCTTGTTAAAAGTCTAAGAAAATCTTGACTATTTAGCCCAAAATAAACCAGGCCAGACTGAAACAAATAGCAAATAAACAAGCAAAGATAAAAACATTTTGCCTTCTGATCCTTACCAACCTGTCTGACTTTGTTCTGTGTTTTCTTAGTTTATGTATTTGTCTACCTGGTGTTCATTAATCACAGGGCCAAACTAATGGCCAAAGTGGTTTATATCTCCCTTGCTATCCAGCTTTCATGGGTATGTGAAAATCATATTACAAGTCCTCCAAACAATCCCAAGTCCATATCCTCAACCACCTCCTTTATGTAACTTACACTAAGTAAATATTTATCCTGCCCTAAATCACCCAGAACCAAGTAGCAGATAAGTATATGCCATCCTTATAGCCTAGAACCCACTGACATTATTAAAACTGGAAAACCCTGAGCTATTTCCCCAGGCTGGAAAGCACAATAAAGACTCTTGGCCATGCTTTCTCTTCAGTCCTGCTTCTGCCTCCTGACCAAACCTGTGTTTCCCTATGTGGCATGCCTGTGTTCCCAGCATGATATTGCAAGCTATTTCTCTCAAGAACTGTAAGTAATAAAAATCTTCTTTCAGTGGCATTAGTCTCTCCATGTTGTCAGTTAGCCACTTACATAAATGAAAATCCCACTGGTACATTTTAACACAGGTTTGAAGCCACTCTTGTCAGGATTTCACCTCCAGCACTCCAACAAAAACTGTTCTTGTCGAGATCACCAATGACCTTCATGTTGCTAAACCCAATGGTCAAATCTGTATTCCCAGCTTACTTGGCCATTTAGCAGCATCTGGCCCAGTGGATTGCTTCTCTCTTCCTTGTAACACTGTATTCATTCATGAGGCTGAGATTAGGGGAAAAAATTCGGTGCTTTGCTTGACTCAGGCACAAAATTTAAGGAGCATGCCAGAAACCCAGTAATCAATGTAAATAATACTTTGATGTAACATTTGAAAGAGTTAAAATCAATTAAAATATCTATGACAAACAAACCATCAAAATTTTAAATAAAGATGATGTTTAACCATGCTGGGCTAAGCCATAATGGAGCTGTGGAGCCTGAGCCCCCTCACACATACTCCTGTATATATGGGTGTGTCTGTGTGTGTATGTGTATGTATGTTCTTTTATATTTATATATTTTAATGTATTTGTATTAGTCCATTTTCATGCTGCTGTGAAGAAATAACTGAGACTGGGTAATTTATAAAGAAAAGGTGTTTAATTGCCTCACAGTTCCACATGGCTGGGGAGGCCTCAGAAAACTTACAATCATGGCAGTAGGCACCTCTTCACAGGGTGTCCGGAGAGAGAATGAGAGCCCAGTGTAGGGGGAAGTCCCTTATAAAACCATCAGATCTTGTGAGAACTTATTCACTATCACTATCATGAGAACAGTGTGGGGAAAACCACTCCCATGATTCAATTATCTCCACCTGTCCCACCCTTGACATGTGGAATTAGTACAATTCAAGGTGAGATTTGGGTGGGGACACAGAGCCAAACCATATCATTACACACCTGGCCCCTCCCAAATCTCATGTCCTCACATTTCAAAACACAATCATGCCCTTCTAACAGTCCCCCAAACACTTAACTCATTCCAGCATTAACCCAAAGTCCAAGTCCAAAGTCTCATCTGAGATAAGGCAAGTCCCTTCTGCCTATCAGTCTGCAAAAGCAAAAGTAAGTTAGTTACTTTCTAGGTAAAACGGAGGTACAGGCACTGGGAAAATACACTTGTTCCAAATGGGAGACTTTAGCCAAAACAAAGGGGCTACAGGCCCCATGCAAGTCCAATAGGGCAGTCATTCAGCCTAAAAGTTCCAAAATGATCTCTTTCAACTCCATGTCTCACATCCAGGTCACACTGATGCAAGGGGTGGGTTCCCATGATCTTGGGCAGCTCCACCCCTGTGGCTTTGCAGGTTACAGCCCCGCTGTTGGCTGCTTTCATGGGCTGGGGTTGAGTGTCTGTGGCTTTTCCAGGTGCAGGGTGCAAGCTACCATTTCCAGATGGCTACCATTCTGGGATATGGAGAATGGTGACCATCTTCTCACTGCTCCACTAGGCCGTGCGCCAGTGGTGACTTTATTTGGGGCTCTGACCCCACATTTTCCTTCCACATTGCCGTAGCAGAGGTTCTCCATGCAAGATCTACCCCTGCAGTAGACTTCTGCCTGGACATCCAGGCATTTCCATACATCTTCTGGAATCCAGGTGGAGGTTCCCAAACCTCAATTCTTGTCTTCTGTATACTTGCAGAACCAACACCACCTGGAAGCTGGCAAGGCTTGGGGCTTGCACCCTCTGAAGTCACCACACAAGCTGTACTTTGGCCCTTTTTAGCCATGGCTGGAGTGTCTGGGACACAGGGCACCAAGTCCTGAAGATATACACAGCAGGTGGGCCCTGGACCTGGCAGGAAACCACTTTTCCCTCCTAGGCCTCTGGGGCTATGATGAGAGGTGCTGCCACAAAGATCTCTGACATGCCCTGGAGACATTTTCCCCCATTGTCTTGGTGATTAGCATTCGGCTCCTAGTTACTTATGCAAATTTCTGCAGCCAGCTTGAATTTCTCCCCAGAACATGGGTTTTTCTTTTTTATCACATTATCAGGCTACTGATCTTTCAAACTTTTATGTCCTGCTTCCTCTTGAACATTTTGCCACTTAGAAATGTCTTCTGCCAGATACCCTAAATCATCTCTCTCAAGTTCAAAGTTCCACAGATCTCTAGAGCAGAAGCACAATGCTGCCAGTCTCTTTGATAAAGCATAGCAAGAGTGACCTGTACTCCAGTTCACTCATCTCCATCTGAGACCACTTCAGCCTGGACTTCATTGTCTCTATCACTATAAACATTTTGGTCAAAGCCATTCAACAAGTCTATAGGAAGTTCCAAACTTTCCTACATCTTTCTAACTTCTGAGCCCTCCAAACTGTTCCAACCTCTGCCTGTTACCCAGTTCCACACTTGCATCCACATATTCAGGTAGCTTTACAGCAGTGCCCCACTACTCAGTACCAATTTACTGTATTCGTCCGTTTCCATGCTGCTATGAAGAAATACTCGAGACTGGGTAATTTATAAAGAAAAGAGGTTTAATTGACTCACAGTTCTGCATGGCTGGGGAGGCCTCAGGAAACTTACAGTTATGTCAGAAGGCACCTATTCACAGGGAGGCAGGAGAATGAAAAAGTGCTGAGGAAAGGGGCAACCCCCATATAAAATCATCAGATCTTGTGAGAACTCACTCACTATCACAAGAACAATATGGGGGAAACTGTCCCCATGATTCAATTATCTCCACCTGGTTCTACCCTTGACATGTGGGGATTATTACAATTCAAGGTGAGATTTGGGTGGGGACACAGGGCCCAACTATGTCAGTATTTGTACCAGGACATTAAAGTATTTAAAACATCTTGAAAACTTGAAAAGTAAGTCTAGTAAAAGTCATAACATTATATAAGGTTTAAATGTTTACATCCAAATTGTTAAAATATTTTCACTTTCCTGGCCACAGTGGAAGTGAGCTCATACACATAACATTTAAAAATCAACTTTTTGAATCTACTTTAATATTGTAGGGTAAAAAAAGACAATTTAAAAAGTACATCCAAAACATGTATATTCAGTGGAACACTTTTACTTTTGCCTCAGCTTCCACAACTTGGCCCAGCATTGTTGACTTGTCTTTTAGGAACCCACACTCTCCAGATCTTCCTCTTCCTTCACTAGCAATCGCTTCTCAGTTCTGCTTTAATGGCTTCTCCTCCTCTCCTTCATGTCTGAGGGTTCTAGTGTTCCACGACTCCATCTGGTCCTATCTATGCTCACTCCTAGTCATATCCATGGATTGAAATGCTTTCTGTGTTTATATCCCCAGTACAGACATCTTTTATGTGACAGATTTCAGGTCTGAAGAGAATATATTTTTCACTTTTCCCTATTACTCTGGGACTTAGAATCCTTGCCTGAATTATCTTTCACAGTTGCAAGTTGATATGATTGGCAAATTAGAACTTGGTTTGAATTCTCCAAAAATTAATTGTTCAGTGGAAAGCATCGTCCAAGTCATCCTTATAGCCCTCTGTCTACCGCTTGTTCCAACACCTCTTCCAGAATTACCCACCTCAACTCCAGAACCAGAGAATAAGCAGTGGAAACATGTAGGCAGAGAAGGAGATAAGACAGAGAGAGGACCAGGGTGTGTGTATAAATATAAATATATACATATATGCTATCTATATATGCATATACAAATATATGCATATATATCCATAATCATATATTCATATACATATAATACATAATATAGATGAGATAGATCAATATAAAATAATATAGGTTTCCAGTAAGACTTATGTCTGTATTTAGCTCTAAACTCCTGCACCCAACTCAAATTTCTGAGGCACACTAGCCATTTTGCCTCTATTCCCTATCCTACAGCTTTCCAAAACGTGCCAATGACTTTTTTAAAATCTATTCTTAAGGAAATACTCTCAGGTTTAATAAAACAAATAAAGAGGGGCACAATCACATCATCTAGATACTGCAGGTTATATAGTTGAAAGAATGTTGAACTGGATTCTCTTTTCAACCTGAATCTTCCTGATACCACCATTTGGGCCTTAGCTTGGCATCTGTATTAGTCAATTTTTCATGCTGTTGATAAAGACATACTCGAAACTGGGAAATTTACAAAAGTAAGTGGTTTAATGCGCTTAGAGTTCCACATGGCTGGGGAAGCCTCACAATCATGGTGGAAGGCAAGGAAGAGTAAGTCACATCTTACATGGATGGCAGCAGGCAAAGAAAGAGAGCTTGTGCAGGCGAAATCCTCTTTATAAAACCATCAGATCTCATGAGACTTACTCCCTATCACAAGAACAGTATGGAGGAAACTGCCCCCATGATTCAATTATCTCCTACTGGATTCCTCCCACAACTCGTGGGAATTATGGGAATGCAATTTAAAATGAGCTTTCAGGGGAGAAACAGAGCCAAACCCTATCGGCATCCTCTGGTCACACATGGAGAACTTCAACAAAAGAAGCAGTCATATTAGCTATGTACTACATTTAAATGAGCAAGGAAGTTTATCCTAGTCATTCCCATCAGTCTACCAGGCTTTAGTACACCCTACATTGAAGTGCTCAGTTTTTAACTGGATTATAGTCAAGAAAACCTTGTTCAACCATCAAAAATATTCAATATATCAAATTCTAGAAATCAATTAAAAGAAATAAGATTATATTCCATTGAAATATTGACATATATCATTTTCTTTTCCTATTTTATTTATCTCACATCACTAAGTTTTTCCTAGATTGTCACTGTATTATCCCAAGGGAAACTGTATGACATTTGAATGCTGTTTGCAATACACTGTAGGAACTGGACACCAAAGGTGCAACTGTCACAGTAACTGGGTGCTGGAAAATCTGTCCACCCTGTAGGAGATGGGCACCAGGAAATCTGCCTGCAGTTTGGGAGCTGAGTACTGGGTAAGGTGCCCACGCTGCAGGAGCTAGGTAGATGCTAAAGCAGAAGCTACCTTACTGCAAGATCCTACCAAGAGAGCACACAGGAACCAGAAAACAAAATTCCTTTCTCCAGTAATGTCTCCTCAGTGCCCTCTATTGACCAAACAATATCATGCCAGTTGAGAGGAAAAATATTTAAAGGGTCCAGACCCATTTTCACAGAGGAGACTGTAACAGTCAATTTGGAGCTGAAAGGCATTAAATCCATAGCCAGCACAGAATCTCAAATGTAGTATGTCCAAAATTTAACTCTTTATTCACCATCACCAACATCCAATCCTTTCCTACTCCTGGCTTCCACTTGTCTGTAAATGCTATCTCCATTCACTTAGCTGTCAAACCATAAAACTCAGTTATTTTGTATTCCGACGTTTTCCTCACTCTGTATATCCAATCCATCACCACATACTCTCAGGGGTACCTCCCTAACATGGCTTGTATATCCACTTTTCTTCAATTTCACTACTCTCACTCTGGTCTAAATAATCGTGACTTCACTTTTGAAGGAGTTCTCCTCTACTCCATGCTTCTACTCTTGTTCTCCCCATCGATGTAGTAGAGAAAGTCAGCTTTCATGAAATGTGAATCCAGATTATGCCATTCCCCTATGTAGAACTCCAATTGGCTTCCTGTGTCTTTCAGAATACACTGAACTTTACCAGGGCCTACAACATCTTACATGATCTGACACAGTACTCTCTGTGTTCTCTTTTCCTATTTATATCTCTCTTCCTCACTCTGCTTCAGCCTCATTGGCCTCTTTCATGTTCTTAAAGAAACCTAGACTCCTTCCTATATAAGGGTTTTTGCACTTACTGCCTCCTCTGTCTTGGGACAATAATCCCATATAATGTCACGTGGCTTACTTCTTTTGTCATCTGCATTTCTGCTCAAAGATCATCTCTTCAGCTAATCTAAAGTAAATCCCATTTAGTCATTAATTATCATCTTATCTTGCTTTATTTTTATTCATACCACATATTACAATCTAACCTGCTGTATAGATAAAACATTATTATATATGTATACTATGTATACGCATATTAATGTGTATACATATACACACATATACATATATATTTACTTATTTCCTTGCTTATTGCTTTTCTCTCATCACTAGATAATAAGACACACGAGAGAAGAAACCCTATCTGTCTTGTTTTCAGATATATCGTAATATCTACTATGTGTCTGGCACATAGTAGTCACTCAATAAATATTGAGTAAACGAGTGAATTAAACTGTAATTTATACATTTCCTTTTATGTACTTTACATATTTATGCTTTATTATTGATGAGAAAGGGGGCATTTCATTAAAATCTTGCATGATGATGAAATATTTTGTCTAACAACTTTCATCAATAAATCATCAAAGCTAGCATACACACTCATACAGGTAATATTAAAACACAGTGAAATAATGTAATATGTTATCCAGGTGATAGTAAATGCTTAAATTCTTTCTACTATATAAGTAGTTGTCTGATGTATTCTTGACTACTTTTATTAATATTTCTATTAATAGAGGAACTCACTACCATACAAGTTAGCATACTTCACTGATGAGAAGTTAAGGAATGGAAAGTTGTTTCTAATACAACTTTCTTCAGCTCTCACCAGATTTGGGAATCAGAAGACCATAGTTAGAAATCTACCTTTGCCATCCAGTACTTCTGTGACCCGGAAAAAGTTATTTAACATTTCTGAGTCTCAGGTTTTTATCTGTAAAATGGGGATAATTATCCTTACCACCCAGAATCACTGGGTAGACTAAATGAGAGAAAATATCCAAACATCTACCATGGTGCCAGGCGCTCAGGAGGTATTAAATAAATGTCACTTGAATTGCTCTTTCTTTCATTCCAAATTTTCTCTGTTTATGGCAGGTGTGTTACTATAGGCCCACTATATACACACCAAGTTATCCCTCATGATGAAAGCATATGTTACTATTTCAGTGGCTGTAGCCAATTACGTTTTTAAAATAACTTTAGATGAAGCAGGTAAGCATAGAAGGCTAAATAAAAGTGTAATTTCAATATATTTTATTATGCCCTCTCAGATGATTAAAGCAAACATGCTAAAAATGTATTTCCCCATAGTCTATCAGGTAGCCAATGTGGTTCCTTTTATTTCAACTTTAGGTGAGCAAGAAGCATTAGATTGACTCATCTGACTAGATTTTCTGGTGTGTTCTCTCCGTGTATAAAAATGAAGGGGATTTTTCTTCCCCTTATGGAGGGTTCTGAGTCCTAAATCCTCACATGCCATTCATTTGTCCTTAGACTTTGTGTCAGGTGACTCTCCTACAAGGCATGTCAGCAGTCTTCTCTTTCCTTCCACAACGTATGTCAGGAGACACAGCTCATAGACCTTGCTATGGGACGAATCCTTTAGAATTGGTAGCATGTCATATCCCCAGAATTGGGGAAACCTGAAGCCACCAAACCAGACCTAAAAGATCTCAGTAACTTCTGCTAGACTCCTGATGTGAATTTGTTCCCTGTTCTAGTGCAGAGGAGAAGGTAGTCTTTCTGAAACTATCATTTCCAGATACCTTATAGCTTTTAAGTGTATTATTGTTGCTCTAAATTTAAATATACAATTTTGTGACCCAGAAATGCCACTTCTACATATATACTCAAGAGAATTTTAAACACGTGTTTACACAAAAATGTGAACATGAATGTTCGTAGCCTCATTATTTACAGTAGTCAAAAAGTGGAAGCAACCCAAATGTGAAGCTACTAATTAATGAAATAAACAAACTATGGCATAGCAATACAGTGGAATATCATTTGGCTATAATAAGGACTGAAATACTGCTACAACAGAAAGTACTTGCTACAATATGCATTAATATTGAAAACGTTACACTAAATAAATGAAGCCCATAACAAAAGATTAGGGAGGGGAATGGAAAGTGACTGCTGATGGATTTATTTTTGAAATGATGCATATATTATCAAATTGATTGTGGTGACGGTCGCACAACTTGATGGATATACTGTAAACCATTGAATTGTATACTTTAAATAGGAGAATTGCATGGTATGTGATTTATATCTCAATAAGGCTGTTTCAGAATATTCTATTACTGACTCCTTGGATGCAAGGTCCAAGAATCCTTTGGACTCCTTAGTACAGTTTGAAAAGTCACATTGGCTGACATCTACCTTTTCAGTGAATTTAATAGGACTTTAAATAGAATGAAAGCTCAGCCTACAGTGTTACTGACTTGTGTATCTGAAAATGTCTGAAAAGTTCACTACAAATCCCAAGTCAGATGTCATATGGATTTTTGCCTCATTCTGCCACTGGTTCTACTTTTTCTTCTTCTTCTTTTTTTAAAATTATACTTTAAGTTCTAGGGTACATGTGCACAACATGAAGTTTTGTCACATATGTATACATGTGCCATGTTTGTGTGCTGCACCCATTAACTCATCATTTACAATAGGTATTTCTCCGAATGCTATCCCTCCCCCCTCCCCTCACTCCACGACAGGCCCCAGTGTGTGATGTTCCCCACCTTGTGTCCAAGTGTTCTCATTGTTCAATTCCCACCTATGAGTGAGAACATGCAGTGTTTGGTTTTCTCTCCTTGTGATAGTTGGCTCAGAATGATGGTTTCCAGCATCATCCATGTCCCTACAAAGGACATGAACTCATCCTTTTTTATGGCTGCATAGTATTCCATGGTGTATATGTGCCACATTTTCTTCATACAGTCTGTCATTGATGGACATTTGGGTTGGTTCCAAGTCTTTGCTATTGTGAATAGTGCCACAATAAACATATGTGTGCAGGTGTCTTTGAAGCAGCATGATTTATAATCCTTTGGGTGTATACCCAGTAATGGGATGGCTGGGTCAAGTGGTATTTCAGTTCTAGATCCTTGAGGAATCGCCACACTGTCTTCCACAATGGTTGAACTAGTTTACAGTCCCACCAACAGTGTAAAAGTGCTCCTATTTCCCCACATCCTCTCCAGGAAATGTTGTTTCCTGACTTTTTAATGATCGCCATTCTAACTGGTGTAAGATGGTATCTCATTGTGGTTTTGATTTGCATTTCTCTGATAGCCAGTGATGATGAGTATTTTTTCATGTGTCTGTTGGCTGCATAAATGTCTTCTTTTGAGAAGTGCCTGTTCATATCCTTCACCCACTTTTTGATGGGGTTGTTTGATGTTTTCTTGTGAATTTGTTTAAGTTCTTTGTAGATTCTGGATATTAGCCCTTTGTCAAATAGGTAGGTTGCAAAAATTTTCTCCCATTCTGTAGGTTGCCTATTCACTCTGATGGTAGTTTCTTTTGTTGTGCGGAAGCTGTTTAGTTTAATGAGATCCCATTTGTCAATTTTGGCTTTTGTTGCCATTGCTTTTGGTGTTTTAGTCATGAAGTCCTTGCCCATGCCTATGTCCTGAATGGTATTGCCTAGATTTTCTTCTAGGGTTTTTATGGTTTTAGGTCTAACATTTAAGTCTTTAATCCATCTTGAAGTAATTTTTGTATAAGGTGTGAAGAAGGGATCCAGTTTTAGCTTTCTACATATGGCTAGCCAGTTTTCCCAGCACCATTTATTAAATAGGGAATCCTTTTTCCATTTCCTGCTTTTGTCAGGTTTCTCAAAGATCAGATGGTTGTAGATGTGTAGTATTATTTCTGAGGACTCTGTTCTGTTCCATTGGTCTATATCTCTGTTTTCGTACCAGTACCATGCTGTTTTGGTTATTACAGCCTTGTAGTATAGTTTGAAGTCAGGTAGCGTGATGCCTCCAGCTTTATTCTTTTTGTTTAGGATTGTCTTGGCAATGCAGGCTCTTTTTCGGTTCCACATGAACTTTCAAGTAGTTTTTTCCAATTCTGTGAAGAAAGCCATTGGTAGCTTGATGGGGATGGCATTGAATCTATAAATTACCTTGGGCAGTATGGCCATTTTCACGATATTGATTCTTCCTATCCATGAGCATGGAATGCTTTTCCATTTGTTTGTATCCTCTTTTATTTCGTTGAGCAGTGGTTTGTAGTTCTCCTTGAAGAGGTCCTTCACATTCCTTGTAAGTTGGATTCCTAGGTATTTTATTCACTTTGAAGCGATTGTGAATGGGAGTTCACTTATGATTTGACTCAGTGTTTGTCTGTTATTGGTGTATAGGAATCCTTGTGATTTTTGCACATTGATTTTGTATCCTGAGACTTTGCTGAAGTTGCTTATCAGCTTAAGCAGATTTTGGACTGAGACGATGGGGTTTTCTAAATACGCAATCATGTCATCTGCAAACAGAGACAATTTGACTTCCTCTTTTCCTAATTGAATACCCTTTATTTCTTTTTCCTGTCTGATTGCCCTGGCCAGAACTTCCAACACTATGTTGAATAGGAGTAGTGAGAGAAGGCATCCTTGTCTTGTGCCAGTTTGCAAACGGAATGCTTCCAGTTTTTGCCCATTCAGTATGATATTGGCTGTGGGTTTTTCATAAATAGCTCTTATTATTTTGATATACGTCCCATCAATACGTAGTTTATTGAGAGATTTTAGCATGAAGGGCTGTTGAATTTTGTCAAAAGCCTTTTCAGCATCTGTTGAGATAATCCTGTGGTTTTTGTCTTTGCTTCTGTTTATATGATGGACTACATTTATTGATTTGCATATGTTGAACCAGTCTTGCATTCCAGGGATGAAGCCAACTTGATCATGATCAATAAGCTTTTTGATATGCTGCTGGATTCAGTGTGCCAGTATTTTATTGAGGATTTTCGCATCCATGTTCATCAGGGATATAGGTCTAACATTCTCTTTTTTTGTTGTGTCTCTGCCAGGCTTTGGTATCAGGATGATGTTGGCCTCATAAAATGAGTTAGGGAAGATTCCCTCTTTTTCTATTGTTTGGAATAGTTTCAGAAGGAATGGTACCAGCCCCTCCTTGTACCTCCTCCTTTGAACATCCTCCTTTACCTCAGAGAAGTTTGTTATTACCGATCTTCTGAAGCCTACTTCTGTCAATTCATCAAAGTCATTCTCCAGCTTTGTTCCATTGCTGGCAAGAAGCTGTGATCCTTTGAAAGAGAATAGGCGCTCTGGTTTTTAGAATATTCAGCTTTTCTGCTCTGGTTTCTCCCCATCTTTGTGGTTTTATCTACCTTTGGTCTTTGATGATGGTGACGTACAGATGGGGTTTTGGGGTGGATGTCCTTTTTGTTGATGTTGCTGCTATTCCTTTCTGCATGTTGTTTTTCCTTCTAACAGTCAGGACCCTCAGCTGCAGATCTGTTGGAGTTTGCTGGAGGTCCACTCCAGACCCTGTTTGCCTGGGTATCACCGGTGGAGGCTGCAGAACAAGAAATATTGCAGAACAGCAAATGTTGGTGCCTGTTCCTTCCTCTGGAAGTCTCATCTCAGAGGGGCACCCAGCTGTATGAGCTGTCAGTCAGCCACTACTGGGAGGTATCTCCCAGTTAGGCTACATGAGGGTCAGGGACCCATTTGAGGAGGCAGTCTGTCCGTTCTCAGATCTCAAACTCCATGCTGGGAGAACCACTGCTGTCTTCAAAGCTGTCAAACAGGGACTTTTAAGTCTGAAGAAGTTTCTGCTACCTTTTGTTCAGCTATGCCCTGGCCCCAGAGGTGGAGTCTACAGAGGCAGGCAGGCCTCCTTGAGCTGCAGTGGGCTCCACCCAGTTCGAGCTTTCCGGCCCCTTTGTTTACCTACTCAAACCTCAGCAATGGCAGAAGCCCCTCCCCCAGTTTCACTGCCGCCTTGCAGTTTGATCTTGGACTGCTGTGCTAGCAGTGAGCAAGGCTCCATGGGCGTGGGACCTGCCAAACCAGGTGCGGGATATGATGTTGTGGTGTGCCGTTTGTTAAGACCATTGGAAAAACACATTATTAGGGCAGGAGTGTCCCGATTTTCCAGGTACCATCTGTCAAGGCTTGCCTTGGCTAGGAAAGGGAATTCCCTGACCCCTTGCACTTCCTGGGTGAGGTGATGCCCCGCCCTGCTTCGGCTCACACTCCATGGGCTGCACCCAGTTTCTGACCAGTCCCAGTGAGATGAACCAGGTACCTCAGTTGGAAATGCAGAAATCACCTGTCTTCTTCGTGGCTCACGCTGGGAGCTGTACACTGAAGCTGTGTCTATTTGGCCATCTTGAAACTGAGCATGCTCTATTTTTCTTGAGAGACATGGTGAAGTCTTGGGGAAAATGCTGAAGTGGAATCAAAAGATTTGAATTTGAAATATGGTACTGGCTGGGTGCAGTGGCTCACGCCTGTAGTCCCAGCACTTTGGGAGGCCAAGGCAGGCAGATCACGAGATCAGGAGTTCGAGACCATTGTGGCCAACATGGTGAAACCCCATCTTTTCTAAAAATACAAAAATTAGCTGGGTGTGTTGGTGCATGCCTGTAATCCGAGCTACTCAGGAGGCTGAGGTAGAAGAATCGCTTGAACCCAGGAGGTGGAGATTGCAGTGAGCCAAGAATGCACCACTGCACTCCAGCCTGGTGACAGAGCGAGACTCCATCTCAAAAAAAAAAAAAAAAAAGAAGAGAAAAGAGATATAGTCCTGCCACTTCCTAGCTCTGCAAACTTGGGCTAATTGCTTAACCTCTCTGAGTCTTACTTTCTTATTTTTGAGGCAGCAAATGTAGGTCTGTAGCAAAACATAATGTATATTAAAGTGATTTAGAAATTATGCACTTGTAAAAATATAGTGAGGTATCATTTGATTAAACACACACACATACACACAGAGAAATACACTCAAGACCACTGTTTTCTGTCATCCTTTAGTAAAGAATTTATCTAAATTGTGCTTTTCCAAAACAATCTGCTCTGTACACAAACCCTTAGTTGCCACAGAAATACCAACCAATTAGTAAGCCAGGTTGGTTTATTTGATCAATGTAATTGGTAAATCTTTTTTCCCCACTTTACATAACAGGAAGTAGAACTGTGGCAAGATTAGAGTTTCCTTGTGTGGCAGCCATGGAGGTGTGCAGCTCAGATTTTTCTTCAAGAGAAAACCTTCTAGAAAGGTTATAGCCAGTTGACAAGTTCCAGTTGTGATGTCTTTGGTCCCTATTGCAGCATTTTTGCCCAAGGTATGTTCTCCTTAGGCAGCTCTAGGCAACGACTGGGTATGTATTGGGTTCTGGTTATTTCTATCCAGTGCTCCAGAGTCCTCTCTTGAACTGGAGGAGATGTTTAAAAGTCTACACCACAGTCTGAGGCTCTTCCTAGCCTATGATCCCCAACCCTTCCTTTTCCATGTGTCAGATCTATATTGTTCTCTGAAAGCTTTTACTGCCTACTCATACTCTCTCTTCCCTTTTACCTATCAGAGTGATTACTTCCATAAATCTTTTGTACTTCTAACCTTGTCTTGGTATCTTGGAACTGACATTCTTTTGTGGAGCCAAAACTTAAACAAAAGTCTTCTGACTCCAAGATCATTACAGAGCTGCCATATTATATATATATAATATAATTATAATGTTAATATATAATAGATTATATTAATATAATATAGCTGATACATAATATATAACAATGTAATATATAATATATTATATACATATTATATAATATGTATATTGTATGTTATATATTATATATTATATAATATGTACATATATAATGTACATATATAATATATAATTATATATGGTATATATATAATTATATATTATATATCATAATATACATATTATATAATACATATCATACATATACATATTATATAATATATATCATGCATATATGTATTATATAATATATATCTATTACATTGAGAGCTATTTTGCATAGTCCATTGGGACTAACTAGATGAAACTCACTAGATTAACTATTTTCTGGGTTCACCACAGCCCAGGCTGTGTATGGTTGTATATGAATAGAGCCAGTTTTATAGAAAGCAGACTCTTGTGGCTGAATCCAATGTATTCAAGAGTAGTTGTTCATTTGGGAAGAGGATTGAAATAAGTCAATAATTAATGCACTAGTGAGTCCAACTCTGAATCTCATTCACTGCTTTCCATAAATATTTTCTGTGAGCTTTCAGTGGATATAAAGCAAAGGTCTTTTCTGCTCCCATACCCCTGCAGGAGTTACCTAAAACTAATTACTTACTTCCTCAATGCCCAACTGAGATCAGCTACACTGAAAGAATGGGGGTTTGGAATTTGATTTGAGGTGACAGCAGGGAAAAGGTGATTTTTGGAGTGCACAGAATGAATCTGGGGAAGACTGATCTATCAGCATTAGGTACTTTAGCTAGGAGATGGGGAAATATGCAGAACTGTAGAACCAAAAGGCAATCCAGACCTATGTTGCCTGCTTTGCATTTTTACATGGAGCCCCTATAGATTCTTTGTGATGTCTCTTCCATCTACATCTTCAATTAAAACACACAGAAACAATTAGACTTTGTTGAGCACATACTATATCCCAAGCTCCATACTAGGAGTCTTTGGAGTTCCCAAACATAATGTGAAGAGACATATGTGAATATGACTTCTAATTGCAAGGCAGGATATAACCTGGACTCTAATAAAGGACTAAGATAAAAAAAATAAACAGAGAGATTGGTTCTGAAAATGACTCTTTAGTTAGGTTTATTAAAGTAATTGATCAAAGGGCTGGGTATACAAAAGGAGAAAAGTGAAGCAAAGCAGACATTCTGAACAGCAGTGATAGTATAAAGACTGACACCAAGGTGCATGATGACATTACATTTGCAGGAAAGAAACAAAGCTCTTTGAGTTCTGTTGGTGTCAAAAACAAGAAATAGTGGAACATGAGTGAGTGCTGTCACAGAGGTAGAAGAGGCCAGGTCACACACAGTCTTTGTGCTAAATTAAGGGAGCATGAATTCTGTCCATGGACAATCAGGAGTTGCTGACAAGTGTAAGTGTGTGTCTTCAGTGGTGGGAGTGTTCATTATTTTTTACATTAATAAGTCTAACTTTGAAGCCTGCCATGTCCTGAATATAGCTACAAAAATATATACTTATGCATGCTATTGCATTTACATACTAAAAAACACTAGACAGTGGTGAAGCAGTTAAGCCTCTTTAGATTTCGGATTTTAGATTTAGCTTTTTCTTCTGTAAAACGACTATGACCTCTAAGGTTCCTCTCACTTTATACTTGTATATTCTGTTCTTAATAACTTGTCCAGACACAACTTAGATGATGATAGCCCTCGCATGAAACTGTATCTGGATTGGGTCTATACCATTAATGTGAAGTAGCGAAGCAATTAGCAATTTAACTGGACAGCGTCTGAAAGGCACACTATTTAGCTTATATTTTTTTAAACCAGTGCTTTGGTTTTGCATTTGAAGTCTGATGCTTATTTTGCATTGGTCCCTCTGCCTCCAGAAGCAGTGGCCTGTCAGGCTTATTGATATTTAAACATGTGGGAAATGCTCCCAGGTAACCCCAGTCATTAAATCTGAAGGCTTGTTGAGTCCAGGGAAGCAGCCCATGCAAGCAGCTGCATAATTGAGTACTGTTCTGGGTCTTTCATTTTATTTTAAAGCATACTTTTAACCAAGTTCTTTCCAGTTAACCATCTCACTGGTTATTATGAGGAGTTGATTTCTTCAGCACATAATAATTGCAAAATTATGACTCCATGGCTGTAGACATAAGTGTTGTCTTGCCTATTTGGCAAATCACACAACAAGGGAATTTAGGATTTGGGAGGCACTTAGAAGTCATCTTATCTAAAGCCCTGATTTTATAAATAAGGGAACCATTGGGCCAGTGTGCCTTCATACAATTCACAAGTATTGGTACTCACTTCTTTTTCAGCCTTATTCCTCCTCCTCATCTACAAGAATATTGGACTTTACTTTTCATAAAAATGTGATTTCCTACCGGTTTAATGCTCTTGATGATAACTATGTAGTTTGCTAGAGAATGGAATCTTGCGTGGGTGTCTTGGCAAGTTATTCATTTAGCTATTCCTGAGGAGCCTCATTGCTCTTTAATAGTGATCTCTTTGAACATGAATGTAAATTTGTTCAACAGTTATTCAGCTTCTTTTATTGGGCTGTTATTGTTCTCTCCGAGATGACTAAGACATGTTCTCTACTTTGAAGAGCTCATTATTTGGGGAGGAGGGTGGACACTTTAAAATGTAACTGCAATTTAATGTGGCAAGTCTTTTAAAAGTGAAATAAATGTAGGGACAGAAATGAGGGAAGAATTAGTTCCACCTGATGTATGAGAGATCGACAGAGAGCAAGTGACATTTGAGTTAGCCCTGGGAGGAGAAGAGGGGTGTGGTAGGTATTTGAGTTTCAGAGGCTTGATGTGCGAGAAGACACTCTAGTCAGGGTAATGACTCAGTCACTCAAGTATACAAGAGCATGACACATTGAGAAAGTGCAAGAGCTATAGCTGAAGGTGAAGCTGTGTGGCTTCAAAGAGCTTTGGGTGGCAGCCCGCAAAATTCAAGTTGGAACAGAATTATTGAGAACCTTGTATGGCAGCTGAAGGCATATGGGATTTGTCTTGTATTTATTGTTCTATAGGTGGTAACCATTGATGATTTGTGAGTGAGACACAGTTTAGAAAAACACCTTTTCAGCTTCAGTGTACGGGATGGATTGAATGCAGGGAGATCCATGAAAAAGCAACCATAAATACATAGTTATCCCTGACCACAGGAATATAGCTTTACTTTTCTGTATGGGTCTGGCTTTAGTTGGCATTAAACCCTATCTAGAAGATACAGGATATCTATATTAGTCTGCTTGGGTTGCCATAACAAAACATCACATATTACGGGGGTGGCCTAAACAACAGACATTTATTTTCTCTCATTTCTGGAGACTAGAATTCCCAGAAGGAGTCATTGACTGATTCAGTTCCGAATAAGGCCTCTCTTCCTGGTTTATAGATGTTCTCACATGGCCTCTTCTCTGGTGCGTGTGCAGAGAAGGCGAGAGAGAGAGAGAGAGAGAGAGAGAGATAGAGAACGAGAGACAGAAATCTCTAGTGTCCCTTCTTCTTTTTATAAAGACAGGAGTTCTATTGTATTAACACCCCAGTCTTCTGATCTCATTTAACGTAAACTATCTCCATAAAGATTCTATTTTCAAATATAGCCACATTGGGATTTGGGGCATCACATATGAATTTTTTTTGGGAGGGAGGGTGGGCACAATTCATTCCATAACAGCAGCTAACCACCCTTTTTGTCCTGCGTAGCAAGCAATCTACACACAGTTGTAGAAAGAGCTTTAATGACTAGATACTCCGCAATAACTGTCATTTCTACAGATTACAAATGAAAGCCAAATATGCCATAGGAAGATTTCAGCTCTGTCCAGTGTCACTAACATGTTATCTTCTTGTTTTTCTTCTGGTAGAGGAATCAGAGATCCCTCCTGTGCCCAAGAGTTCAGAGCACTTCCATCACCTGCCATGCTAATATTTGATCCTGTACTTGGGAAATTTATTTATCACTCAGCCATAGGTAACTATTACCTGGTCCTCTGAGCAACCTGTTCCTCTCAGATTCCACCATTGTCCTTAGTGTTTTATTATCTTTTTATCCTCTTCCCCCAGCAACCTCTGGACTTCTCCATTTCCCCAGGTCATAGTTTTTTCCTCTCCAATCACCAGACCTTCCTAAATGTTCCAAACCAACTTCTTTCATCTGAATGGTACACAAAACAGGATCCTTCAGCCTCAGCTCTTTTTTGGAACCTGATATGGGATGTGTACTGTGAATGCCACATCATTTCCCGAACTTCACACCTGAGAGACTAATTGATTAAGTGTTTGGTGAATGGATGTTAGAAAACAAGGCTAATGCCAGCAATGACTGGAACTAGAAATAGGAGTTGTTTATAGATTTTGTCAAGTAGAAGTACTAAAAAATGTCAGCAGAATTTTAGAATTCTGGTTTTGCTTACCCAAAAATTGTCTTGCATATCATTTTAATACAAAATTATTCATTGGTCTTTACTTATAGATAAGATGGTAATATATGTTGGACAAGCAGTGGTATTTTCACTTAGAAAATAAGATAAAAATATATATTTGTGAAAAAACATTGGGTATAAATGATAACATGCTATATCTCCAGCCCTATAACTAACAGTGGCCTGTATATTTGTAGAATTAATGCAAAGATGAGATAATATTTAACATAGATAAATTCAATAAAAATATATTGTGTACAACTTAGTGTTAATGATTCGCTAAGGCCCCACGGGTCTAGCAGGGGTAAAACCTGCTCTCGTGCCCATTTTCCTAGAATGCCCCTTGTCTACGCCAGGTACTCATGCTCTTTGATGCTACAGTTTTGTGAGGGATCCACAGAGGAAGCCAGAAAAATTAGCCTAATCCAGAGACAAACTTTGTAAAGAACCATATAGTCCATATTTTAGACTTTTTGATCTCTCTAGTCTTTGTTGCAAACACTCAACTCTGCCTTTGTAGCATGAAAAAAAGCAATAGACAATATGTAAATGAGTGAGTATGGCCATGTTCCAATAAAACTATACTTATTTATTTGATTAATTTATAAATTCAACTTTTCTTTTAGATTCAGAGGTTACATGTGCAGGTCTGTTACAGGGGTATATTATGCGATGCTGAGGTTTGGGGTATGACTTATCCCATCACGCAGCTAGTCAGCAGAGTACCGAGTAGTTTTTCAACCCTTGCCCTCCTCCCTCCCTATCCCCTCTAACAGTCCCCACTGTTTATTGTTTCCATCGTTGTATCCATGTATACTCAATGTCTAGCTCCCACTTATAAGTGAGAACATGTAGTATTTGGTTTTCTGTTTCTGCATTAATTCACTTAGGGTAATGGCCTCCAACTGCCTTCTTGTTGCTGCAAAGCACATGATTTCATTCCTTTTTATGGCTGTGTAGTATTCCATGGCGTATGTGTACCACATTTTCTTAATCCATCCCTTACTGATGGATACCTAGGTGGATTCCATACCTTTACTATAGTTACTAGTGCTGTGATGAACACATGCATGCATGTGGTATTTTGTAAAATGACTTATTTTCCTTTGGTTATATACCCAGTAATGAGATTGCTGAGCAATAAAGCTTTATTGACGAAAACATTTAGGCTAGATTAGGCCCATGGCCTGTTTGCCAGTCCCTGGAATTAATATGGGAGCTATTGGGGTGAAAGTCAGATCACTTTCATACACAAAAAACTGTAGAATTTGGGAACTGAATGGACTCTACAGACATTGCTCTTTGTTGTTCTCAAATAACAAAATCCTAACCCTGGTAAATCCAACCCTACTTGCCCATTGCAATATGTGAACACAAATCGAGAAAAGCAAAGGATCATGCTGACAGATTTCCATTGAAATTCAAGTGAGTCCTTAGTGCTACCCAGAAATCCT
Organism: Papio anubis; assembly: GCF_008728515.1. NCBI lineage: Eukaryota > Metazoa > Chordata > Mammalia > Primates > Cercopithecidae > Papio > Papio anubis. Next base: position 8,938,293 of record NC_044996.1, on the reverse strand, counting down.
ACATTTTTACCTGACATACTCATTATCCCTCTCCCCCAGAAGTCTTTTCCATGTCTTATCTTTCTCACCTGGCCGCCAACACCTCTGTTGCAGCAATAAAGGTGTGCTCCTGAATGTCCCTATGGAAAAAATTTGCAATTCAGCTGCAGGGAGTGCAACTAACTGACAGCCTCCAACCATTAGCTCCTTGAGGAAATGCCTCAGCTTTCCAGGTGGGGCCATACTCTTCCTATGTAATCATTAGCCAATGACTGGAGACACTGGAGGTGCAAGGACCTGGCCATTTTGGCCAGGGTGGAATTCCTCTAAATTTTTCTCTTTGCCCTGGAGAACTGTTTTGGGTTGCCAATAATTTTTCAAATCTTATCACTGCCTGAGGATTTTCCTACCTGATGCTGTTTACTCCACACATCCTTTTCACTGTCCAAACATGCAGCCTCCTTTTAGACAGAAATATAATATGCAATGTGCAAAAACATTAAAAACTACCTTATTTTTTTCCTGGTCTCTGCATTTAAAAATGTATTTTGGCGAAGGATTAAAAAATAATGTTTTATCTAGTTAAAGAAGAGCACTGAGTCATCGTGCAGCTAATGGTTGCTGATGACTAGCTAGATTCTCTGCAAACCTCCGATTGCACCATAAGCATTGAGCCCTTCTCCCTGGAGACTAAGGCAGCAGCTCCAACACCAAAGAGCATCACTGACCAAAAGATAACAAGATGTGAAAAGGACTGACAGCCATTTCTCCACACTATTCAGAATAGTATTGGAGTCTGCACTTTCCTATGGGGCTCTCTGTCTCCCCAGTGACTGTGCCTTGGAAATGTATTTATTGCATTTTACTCTTTAGACTTGAATTTATAATACAAGAAAAAATTTTTGAAAGAGAAGCATAGGGCTCAAATCGTTATTTTGGCTTGCTGTTGTTTGCTCAGGTACAGCATCAACTGGCTGATTGTCATCTAATATTCATACCTCTTGTGTGTATAGTGCTTTGCAGTTGAGACAATTTGCCCTCCACTATTGCATGTGAATCTTCTAACAATCTTGTGAGGGCAAAAGGACAGATATTATTTGTGTTTTACATATATGCACGATGAGGTTAATAGAGGTTGGGTATAATTATCTATCTCTTACAAATAAGGACAATGAAGTTCATAGAGGTTATGTGCTTCTTTCAGTGTCACAAAGCAAGAAAATGCAAAAGCTGTCACTAAATCCTAAGATTTTCAAGTCTCACTGAGGCTCATTCTACTATATTACATGCCTTGAGAGATATTACTCTGACAAAATGCAAGTAGACATCCAAGATTTCAGTCCAAGCTTTTGTCAAATATGTCTTGTGCATAATAACAAATATGGAATATTTGCTTCCTTATTTCATTAGCATGAGATGCAAAAGACAATAAAATGTTCAATAATGAAAACTGCTTTGAAGGATAATACTTGCATGTTCTGCTTAAGTATTAAAAGCTGATTGTTGTTTATATTCACTGAGAGCATTTTTTTATATTAAGAGATTTATTGGATGGAATTAACTACACAGTTGTGGGGCTCACTAGTGAAGTCCAAAATCCATAGATGCAGTTTGCGAGAAAAGGAAGGCTAGAACTCTTACACCTGGGCTAAAGCTGCTGCCCACCATGGGGATTTCTTCCTCTGTGAAGCCTCAGCTCTGTTCTTTAGGCCTTTCGACAGATTAAATCAGGTGCATCCAGATAATCTAGTATATGGCCATATTTTTGTGAAAGACTAATTCGATTGCGACTCATAGTGAAAGTTTACTGAACACAATGACTCGGAAATGAAAGAAACAAGTGAATTATGTGCCAGTGTCATTTGGCTATCAAGCTTGCGTGCTGAACTACAGGACTTAGATGCGTCAGTAAGTCACTGACCATATTGTGACTGTTGAAAACATGTCAGATGATTTTTTTTTTTTGGCTCAAGGAAACAAATGAAATTGCTTAGTCATGCAAGTTTTTTTTTTTTCTTTTGTAGCTCTCCAGTTAAGCAGAATACATTCATTAAAATTAAAAAGTTGAATTTAGAATAACTTAACGAGACTGCTGAAATTTTTAACTGGGTATTCATACTTATCATATTAAAAAGAAATAGATATAAAGTTTATGAAAATATGATTGAATATACTTTATTCAAGAGAAGAAATTTGGAAAGAAAATACCTGTATTTTAATTTGTTTTTACGAAAGCAATGTGTGCATACCATCTTGCCATAAAAATAATTTTGAATAATGCAGAATATAGGACAAAATGAAAACTATGCCTTGAATTCTGCCTTTCTTTCCCAGAAACAACCACTGTGAACATTTTTATGTGTATCTTTCTAGCCCTGTTTTGTACAAATATACCTTTTTATATAAATCGAACTTTGCAGTATGCTTTATGCAAATACTCTCTTATTTTCACTAAATGATATATATTAGACGTTGTTCTATGTCAGTGTATACATCATCCTGTTGAAATATATCATTTTAATGTATAGTATGGTTGTTACTGCAACTTATTTGCCCACTATCCAATTAATAGGCATTTAAGTTGTCTTTCAACAATGATACGGTGCACATTTTTATACATGCCTCATTGTTCACATAAGGATAAATACTCAGAAACCAAATTGTGTGTTTGAAGAATCTGCATTTACAACTCATGTCGACTGGGAGAAGAGGCAGAGCAAAATGGCCAAATAGAAGCCTCCACCAATCATCCTCCCCAGAGCAACACCAAACTGAACCACTATCCACACTAAAAAGTGCCCTTCTTAAAAACCAGAAGATTAGGTGAATGGTCACAGTACACGGTTTTCACATCATAGCAAGGAAAGAGGCACTGGAGAGGGTAGGAAAGACGGTCCTGAGTTACCGAATCCACCCTTCTCCCATCCTGAGAGAGCAGCCACATGATATGAAGAGAGAATCGGTGCATTTGGGAGATGGAGAGCGCAGTGATTGTGTGACTTTGCACTGAAACTCTGTGCTGCCCCATCACGGTGGAAAGCAACACCAGGCAGAACTCAGCTGGTGCTCATGAAGGGAGCATTTGGACCAACCCTAGCCAGATGGGAATCACTCATTCCAGCAGTCAGAACCTGGGTTCTGTCAAGCCTTGCCAGTGTGAACTAAAGTGCTCTGTGGTTCTAAACAAACTTGAACCTCAGTCTAGGTCACGGGATTGCAATTCCTGGGTAAGTCATGGAGCTGTGCTGGGCTCAAAACCAGTGGAAGTGGGGCACATGTAACCTAGTGAGACATCAGCTGGGGCAGCCAAAGGAGTGCTTCTCCACCCCTCCCCCAACTCCAAGCAGCATAACCCTGCTGAGGTAAGAGTCCCCTTCCTCTTGCTTGTGGAGGAGGGAGGGAAGAGTAAAGAGGACTTTGTTTTGCAACTTGTATATCAGCGCAGTCATAGTAGGACAGGGCACCAGGCAGAGTCCTGAGCCCTAGCTTTTAATTGACATTTCTAGATACACTCTGAGTCAGAAGGGTACCCACTGCATTGAAGGGAGGAACCCATACTGGCAGGATTCATCACCTGCTGAGACTCCTTATGCTTGAGAAAAGGAAAATAAAGAGTAAAGAGGACTTTGTCTTGCAGCTTAGGCATCAGCTTCACCATAGTAGGGTAGACCACCAAGTGGGTTCTTGGGGTCACTAGTTCCAGGCCTATGGCCCTTAGAAGGCATTTCTGGACCTTCACTGGGGCAGAGGTGAGCACACTTCCCTGAAGTGAGAGTCCGAGGCCTGCCAGCATTCACCACAAGCTTACTGAAGAGCCCTTGGGAATGAAGTGAACATCATTGGTAACCAGGCAGTACATCCCCATGGTTGTGGCCATGGGGAGAGACTCCTCTGTTTGTGGAAAGAGGGGGAAGAGAGGAAAAGGCTTTGTCTTGTGGTTTGGATGGCAGCTCAGTCACAGTGGAATAGAGTACCAGGTGGATACCTAAGGTTTCTACCTCCAAGCTTTGGCTCCCAGACAGCAACTTTGCACCCAGTCAGGGCCAGTGGGGACTTGTCACCCAAAGGGAAGGGTACAAGTCTGGCTGGCTTTGCTGCCTGCAGGTTATATAGCCATAAGGCCTTCAGCAAGCACAAGCAGTAGCCATGCAGTAGTTACCATAGGCCTTGGGTAGGACCAAGTGCTGTTCTGTCTTTAGGTCTGACCCAGCAAAGTCACAGTGGCGGTGGCCACAGGCCTGCTTCAGTCACCCCTCCGCCAAACTTTAGGGAACTCAGCAGAGAGAGAGAGAATCTGTTTGGGGGATAGTAAGGGAAGAAAACAAGAGTCTCTGCCTGGCAATCCAGAGAATTCTTATGGACCTTATCTAAGACCACCAAGGTGGTACTTCTATGAGTGTACGAGATTCTCTCTGCTTTTGGGCTTGGGGTGTCCTCTAATGAAGATATGGTTGCATTGACCAAAAACTTAGATCACAACACCCAAGTTTCTTGAAATATCTCAAAAGCCTTCACAAGAAGGTCATGTACACAAAAGCCGACTGCAAAGACTACAATAAATATGTAACTCTTCAATGCACAGACATTGATCAATATCCACAAGCATCAAGACCATACAGGAAAACATGATCTTACAAAAATGAAAACAAAACAAAGTAACTAAATAATGCACCATGGACCAATCCTGGAGATATACAGATATATGACCTTTCCGACAGGGAATTCAAAATAGCTGTCTTGAGGAAACTCAAATAAATTCAAGATAACATAGAGGAGGAATTCAGAATTCTATCAGATGTATTCAACAAAGAGATTGAAATAATTGAAAAGAATCAAGCAGAAATTCTGGATTTGAAAAGTGCAAATGACATACTGAACAATGCATCTGAGTCTCTTAACAGCAGACTTGACCAAGCAGAAGAAAGAATTAGTGAGCTTGAAGACAGGCTATTTGAAAATACACAGTCAGAGGAGAGAAAATAAAAAAGAATAAAGCATGCCTACAAAATCTAAACAACAGTCTTAAAAAAGCAAATCTAAGAGTTATTGGCCTTGGAGGTGGTAGAGACAGAAATGGGGCAGAACATTTATTTAAAAGGATAATAACAGAGTACTTTCCAAACCTATAGAAATGTATCAATATTCCAATACAAGAAAGTTATAGAACACCAAGCAGATTTGACCCAAATAAAACTGCCTTGAAACATTTAATAATTACATCCCAAAGATCAAGGATAAAGAAAAGATTCTAAAAGCAGCAAGAGAAAAGAGACAAGTAATACACAATTGAGATTCAATACCTCTGGCAGCGGACTTATCAGTGGAATCTTTACAGGTCAGGAGAGAGTGGCATGAAATATTTAAAATGCCAAAGGAAAAGATTTTTTTTATCCCAGAACAGTAAATCCAGTGAAAATATCCTTCAAACAGGAAGGAGAAAGAAATACTTTCTCAGACAAACAAAAGCTGAGGGATTTCATCAACACCAGACCTGTCCTACAAAAAATGCAAAAGGGAGTACTTCAATCTGAAAGAAAAATACGTTAACAAACAATAAGAAATCACCTAAAGGTACAAAACTCACAGGTAATAGTAAGTAAACAGGAAAACAGACTATTATGACACGGTAATTGTAGTACCTAAACTACTCATACCTAGAGTAGAAAGATGGAACATTAACCTATCTAAAATAATTGCTACAACAACTTTTCAAGATACAGACAGTATAATAAATTATAAACAGAAACAACAAAATGTTAAAAAGCCGTGGTATAAAGTTAAAGTGTAGAGTTCATAACGGTTTTCTCTTTGATAGTTATTTAGTTTGTTTTTGCAATCAGTGTTAGGATTTCATCAGTTTAATATAATGGGTTATAAGATGTTATTTGTATCATGGTAACCTCAAATTGAAAAACCTACAACAGATACGCAAAACATAAAAAGTAACAAATTAGAACATATCACCTGAAAATAAGCCAACTTTATAAAAAGAAAGACAGAAGGAAAGGAAAGAAAAATTAAAGAGACCAGAAAGCACCAGAAAACTAATAAAAAAATGGCAGGAGTAAGTCCTTACTACCAATAATAATATTGAATGTAACCAGACTAAACTCTCTAATCAAAAGAAGTAGAGTGGCTGAATGGATAAAAAAGAAAAGACCTGACAATTTGTTTCCTACAAGAAAAAGGTTTCTCTTATAACTATACATGTAGACTAAAAACAAAAGGATGGAAAAAAGTATTCATGCAAATGGATACCAAACCAAATCAGGAATAGTTATACTTACATCAGTAAAAACAGATTTTATGAAAAAAACTTTAAAAAAGGCACAAAGAAGATCAAGCTATAATAATGTGTCAATTCAGCAAAAGGATATTACAACTGGAAATACATATGCACCCAACACTGGAGCACCCAGATAAATAAAACAAATATCATTAGAGCTAAAAGAGAGATAAGCCTCAATAAAATAATAGCTGGAGACTTCCACACTCCAATTTTAGCATTAGACAGTTCATCCAGACAGAAAATAAACAAAGACATATCAGACTTAATCTATACTATAGGCCAAGTGGACCTTTTAGACATGTACAGGACATTTTATTCAATAGCTAGAGAATATACAATCTTCTTCTCAGCAAATGGATCATTCTGAAAGATAGACAATATATGACACCACAAGATAAGTGTTAAAAAATTAGAAAAAGAAACTGTTATCATTTCAAGTATCTTCTCTTACTACAATGGAATAAAACTAGAAATCAATAACAACAGGAACTTTGGAAACAATATGAACACAAAGAAATTAAATAATATGCTCCTGAGTGACCAGTGAGTCAATGAAGAAATTAAAAACAAAATTGAAAAGTTTCTTGAAACAAATGAAAATGGAAACACAATATACAAAAACTTAGGGATGTAGTGAAAGCAATATTAATGGGAAAGTTTGTAGCAATAAGCAACTGCATCAAAAAAGTTTTAAAAAGATCAAATGAATAATGTAATGATGCATCCTAAAGAATTAGAAACACAAAAGCAAACTAAATCCAAAATTAGAAGATGAAAATAATATCTGAGCAAAAAGAAACAAATTAAAATAAAAATTCCATACAAAAGATCAACAAAACAAAAAGTTGGTTATTTGAAAAGATAAGTAAAATTGAAAAACCTTTAACCAGACTAAAAAAGGACCCAAACTAAGAGACTAAGAGAAGATCCAAATAAATAAAATCATAGATGAAAAGGGAGATGCTACAACTGATATGTTAGAAGTTCAAAGGATCATTAGAGGCTACCTTGAGTAACTATGTGCTAATAAATTGGAAAAGCGATGAGAAATGAATAAATTCCTAGACACATACAACCTATCAAGATTGAACCATGAGGAAATCCAAAACCAGAACAGATCAATAACAAGTGAAGAGGTTGAAGCCATAATAAAAAGTCTCCCAGCAAAGAAAAGCCCAGGACCCGATAGCTTCACTGCTGAATTTTACCACACATTTAAAGAAGCAATAATATCAATCCTACTCAAACTATTTTGAAACATTTAAAGAATAGTATCAATCCTAATCAAACTATTCTGAAAAGTAGATGAGGAGGCAATACTTCCAACTTCATTCTATGAGGTCAGTATTACTCTGATACTAAAACTAAACAAAGATGCACAATAGAAGAAAACTACAGTCCAATATTCCTGACAAATATTGATGTAAAAATCATTTTAAAAAATTCTAGCCAACTGAATTCAACAACACATTAAAAGGCCATTCATCATGACTAAATGGGATTTATCGTGATGCAATGATGGTGTAACATATGCAAATCAATCAATGTGCCAAGCCATGTCACTAGAAAGCACAAAAACTATATGATCATTTAATTTGAAGCTGAAAATGATTTAGTAATGTTGCACATCTCTTCATGATAAAAACTCTCAAAAACCTGGCTGTAGAAAGAACATATCTCAACACAATAAAAGACATATATGACAGACCCACATCTAGGAGCATACTGAATGGGAAAAACTAAAAGCCTTTGCTTTAAGAGCTGGAGCATGACAATGGTGTCCTCTTTCACCACTATTATTCAATGTAGTACTGGAAGACTTTGTTAGGGCAATCAGACAAGAGAAATAAATAAATAGCATGAAAATTGGAAAGAAAAAAGTCAAATCTTGTTTGCAGATGATATGGCCTTATATTTGAGAAAACCTAAAGACTTGATATGGTTTGGCTGTGTCCCCACCCAAAATTTTATCTTGAATTGTAATCCTCATAATCCCCACTTGTCAAGGGTGGGACCAGGTGGAGGTAACTGGATCATGGGGGTGGTTTTCCCCAGGTGTTCTGGGATAGTGAGTGGATTTCATGATATCGGATGGTTTTATAAGCATCTGGCATTTCCTCTCCTTGCACTCACTCTGTCCTGACGCCCTGTGAAGAAGGTGCCTGCTTCTCCTTTGCCTTCTGCCATGATTATAAGTTTCCTGAGGCATCTCTAGAAATGTGAAACTGTTAGTAAATTAAACCTCTTTCCTTTATAAATTACCCAGTCTCAGGCAGTTCTTTATAGCAATGTAAGAACTGAAATACAAGGCACCACCAGAAAACTATTAGAATTGATAAATTCAGCAAAGTTGTAGGATTCAAAATCAACATACAAAAATCAGTAGCATTTCTATATGCCATCAGCAAACTATCTGAAAAAAATCAAAGAAGTAATCCCATTTACAATAACTACAAATAAAATTAAATACCTAGGAATTTATTTAACCAAAACTGTGTGAGGTCTCTACGAGGAAAGCTATAAAACATTGATGAAAACAATGGAAGAGTATCCCAAAAATCAAGAGGTATTTCATATTTGTGGATTTGAAGAAATCATATTGCTAAAATGTCCATAGTACCTAAAGCAATCTACAGATTCAATGCAAACCCTATCAAAACACCAATGCCATTCTTCACGAAAAAAGAAAAAAATAACTATCTTAAAATTCACATAGAACAAAAAAAAAAAAAAAAAAAGACCCCAAATAGCCAAAGCTATTCTGGGTAAAAAGAACAGAACTGGAGAAAATAAAATGACCTGGCTTAAAATTATACTACAAGGCTATATTAACGAAAATTGCATGGTACTGGTATAAAAACAGAAATATATATCAATGGAACAGAATAGATAACCCCAAAATAAATCCATACACCTACAGGGAACTCATTTTCAACAAAGTTTGAAGAACATACATTGAGAAAAGGACTGTCTCTTCAGTAAATATTGTTGGGAAAACTGGGCATTCATATTGAAAAGAATGACACTAAGCCCCTATCTCTTGCCATATACAAAAAGCAAATCATAATGGATTGAAAACTTAAATTTGTGACATCAAACTATGAAAATGCTAAAATAAAACATTAAAACTCTCCAGGACACTGGGCTGGACAATGATTTCTTGAGTAATACCCCACAGGTACACACAATCTAAGCAAAAATGGACAAATGGGATTATAGCAAGGTAAAAAGCTTCTGCACGGCAAAGCAAGTAATCACCCAGGTGAAGAGACAATCTACACAATGGGAGAAAATATTTTCAAACTACTCATCAGTGATAATTAATATTAGATGTCAACTTGATTGGATTGAGGGATGCCTAGATGGGCAGTAAAGTTTTGTATGTGGGTATGTCTGTGAGGGTGTTGCTACAGGAGATTGATATTTGAGTTGGTGGACTGGGAGAGGAAGACCTAACCTCAATATGAGGGGGGATCATCCAATCAGTTGCCAGTGCAGTTAGAACAAAGCAGGCTGAAGGAACGTGGCATGAGCTTGCTTGCTGAGTCTTCTGGCTCTAATTTTCTTCTTCCCATACCAGACACTTGCTTGCTTCTGTTCATCCTGCCCTTGGACATCAGACTCCGGTTTCTTCAGACTTGGATTCTGAGACTTGCACCAGCAGCTTCTTAGGGTCTCTCAAGCCCTTGGATGCAGATTGAATGTTGCAATGTTGCCTTTCTTGGTTTTGAGGCTTTTGAACATGGACTGAGCAACTACTGTCTTCTCTCTTTCCCCAGATTGTAGACAGCCTGTCTCAGGACTTTGCTCTGTAATTGTGTGAGCCAATTCTCCCTAATAAACTCCCTTTTATAAAACACATATGTCCTATTGGTTCTGTCACCCTGAAGAACTCTAATATACTATCTGACAAGGAATTCATAACCAGAACATAAAAGGAGCTCAAACAACTTTATAGGGAAAAAAATCTAAATTTGATTTTAAAAATACGCAAAAGATCGGGCACAATGGCTCACGCTTGTAATCCCAGCACTTTGGGAGGTCGAGGCGAGAGAATGACAAGGTCAAGAGATAGAGACCATCCAGGTCAATATGGTGAAACCCCGGCTCTACTAAAAATACAAAAATTAGCTGGATGTGGTGGCATGTGCCTGTAGTCTCAGCTACTCAGGAAGCTGAGGTAGGAGAATCACTTGAACCCGTGTGGTGGAGGTTGCAGTGAGCCGAGATCGCACCACTGTCCGGTGACAGAGTGAGACTCCATCTTAAAAAAAAAAAGTGCAAAAGATATGTACAGGCATTTCTCAAAAGAAGATATACAAATGGCAAACAGGTACATGAAAAGGTGCTCAACATCATTGATCACAGAGAAATGAAAATAAAAACTACAATGAGATATCAGTTCATCTGGTTTAAAATGGCTTTTATACATAAGACAGTTAATAATAAATGCTGCAAGGATTCGGAGAAAAGGGAACCGTTGTACTCTGTTGGTGGGAATGTAAATGATTACAACCACTACGAAGAACAGTTTGGAGGTTTCTTAAGACTAAAAATAGAGCTACCATATGACCTAAGAATCTCACTGCTGGGTATATACCCAAAAGAAAGGAAATCAGTACATGGGAGAGATATCTATAGTACCATGTTTTCTGTAGCACTATTCACAATAGCCAAGATTTGGAAGCAGCCTAAGTGTCCATTGACAGATGGATGGATAAAGAAAATGTATATATACACAATGGAGTACTATTCAACCATAAGAAGAATGTGATCCTGTCATTTGCAACAACCTGGATGGCATTGGAGGTCACTGTGCTAAGTGAAATAAGCCAGGCACAAAAAGACAAACTTTGAAAGTTCTCACGTTTTAATGGGAGCCCAAAATTAAAACGATTGAACTCAGGGAGACAGAGAGTAGAATGACGGTTGTCAGAAGCTGGGAAGGGTAATGAACGGGGGAATTATGTATGGTTAATGGGTACAAAAATATAGTTACATAGAATGAATAGCATCTAGTATATGATAGCATAACAACCTGATGTAGTTAACAATAATTTATTAACCATTTTAAAATAACTAAAAGAGTATAAATGGATTGTTTGTAACACAAAGAAATGTTTGATGTGATGGATACTCCATTTACATTGATGGAATTACTAAACATTGTATCCCTGTATCAAAATGTCTCATGTACCCCAAAAATATATACACTATGAACCCCCAAAAATTAAACATAAAAAATCAAATAAAAATACATGTATTTGAATTGAAAGAATCAATATATCAATATAATAAAATGGCCATTTTTACCAAAGCAACGTACAGACTCAATGCTATTCCTATCAGGCTACCAACGTCATTTTTCACAGAGTCAAAAATAACTATTCCAAAATTCACAGAAACTGAAAAATAGTGTGAATACCCAAAGTAATCCTAAACAAAAAGAACAAAGCTGAACATATCACATTACCTGACTTCAAACTATAGTATAAGGCTGCAGTAACCAAAACAACATGATGGTGGTACAAAAACAGATACATAGGCCGGTGGAACAGAATGGAGAACCCGGAAATAAAGCCACACACCTACAGTCACCTATTCTTCGACAGAGTCAGCTATAATAAGCAATGGAAAAAGGGCTCCCTGTTCCATAAATGGTTCTGTAATAGCTAGCTTAGCCATATGCGGAATAAACTATACCCCCTACCTTTAACCATGTACAAAAATTAACTCAAGTTGGATTAAAGGTTTAAATGTTAAGACCCCCAAACTATAGGAATCCTAGAAGAAAACCTTGGGGCCAGGCACGGTGGCTCATGCCTGTAATCCCAACACTTTGGGAGACGGAGGTGGGTGGATCACGACGTCAGGAGATCGAGACCATCCTGGCTAACACGGTGAAACCCTGTTTCTACTAAAAATACAAAAAATTAGCAGGGCGTGGTGGCGGGCGCCTGTAGTCCCAGCTACTCAGGAGGGTGAAGCAGGAGAATGGTGTGAACCCGGGAGGCAGAGCTTGCAGTGAGCCAAGATCTCGCCACTGCACTCCAGACTGGGAGAGAGAGCGAGACTCCGTCTCAAAAAAAAAAAAAAAAAAAAAGAAAACCTAGGAAACGCCATTCTGGACATTGATCTTGGGTCTTGGGAAATAATGTTTGACTAAGTCCTGAAAAGAAATTGCAAAAAAAAAAAAAAATTGAAAACTGGAACCTAATTAAAGAGTTTCTGCACAACAACAGAAATTATCAACAGCATCAACAGACAACCTACAAAATGGGAGAAAGCATTTGCAAACTATGCTTCCAATAAAGGTCTAATATCAGTAATCTATAATTAACTTGAACAACAAGCAAAACACAAATAACCCATTAAAACATGGGCAAAACACATGAAAGGACATTTATCGAAAGAAGACATACAAGTGGCCAAGAAACAAGTGAAAAAATGCTTCACTTCACTAATCATCAAATCAATACACATCAAAAGCACTAATGTGAGATACCATCTCAGATACCAATTTACACCAATCTGATAGGCTGTTATTATAAAGTCGGAAAACAATAGATGCTGGCAAGGCTGCAGAGAAGAAGGAATGGTTATACACTGTTGGTGGAAATATGAATTAATTAAGCCACTGTGGAAAGCAGTTTGGATATTTTTCAAAGAACTTGAAACAGAACTGCTGTTTGACCCAGCAATCCCATTACTGGGTATATACCCGAAAGAAAACAAATAATTGTAACCAAAAGACACATGCACTGGCAAGGTCATTGCAGCACTATTGACAATAGTAAGGACGTGGAATCAACCTAGGTGCCTATCAATGGTGGACTGGATAAAGAAAATATAGTATATATGCACCATTAAATATTATGCAGCCATAAAAAGAACAGCATCATGTCCTTTGCAACAACATGGGTGTAGCTGGAGGCCATTATCCTAAGTGAATTAATGCAGGGACAGAAAATCAAATTCCACATGTTCTCACTTCTAAGTGAGAGCTAACCATTGGGTACTCATGGAGATAAAAATGATGACAATAAACACTGGGGACTACTTAGAGAGGGAAGGGAGGGAAGGTTGCAAGGGTTGAAAAACTGTTGAGTACTATGCTCAGTACCTGGGTCATGGGATCATTTATACCTTAAATCTCAACATCACACAATAAAGTGATGTAACAAACCTGCACATATACCCCCGAATCTAAAATAAAAGTTGCAAAAAATAAAATTTAAATAGTCCCTACAAAATTTCCCTCCAAAGAGACTATCCATTTAGACTAAATGTTCCCTCACAGTGGTGTATCTTACTATAATTTAAATATTTTAGGCCCGGTGTGGTGGCTCACACTTGTAATCTCAGCAGTTTTTGAGGCCTAGATGGGTGGATTGCTTGAGTCCAGGAGTTTGACACCAGGTTCGGCAACATGGCAAAACTCCATCTCTACAAAAAATACAAAAATTAGTTGGGCGTGGTGGTGTGTGCCTATAATCCCAGTTACTCAGGAGGCTGAGGCAGGAGAATCGCTTGAACCCAAGAGGTGGAGGTTGCAGTGAGCTGAGATTGAGCCACTGCACTCCAGCCTGGGCAACAGAGCGAGAGTCCTTCTCAAAAAACAAAAAATAAACAAACAAAAAAATTAGCCAGGCATGGTGGTGTGTGACTGTAGTCCTAGCTACCTGGGGGGCTGAGGTGGGAGGATCACTTGAATCCAGGAGAAGGAGGTTGCAGTGAGCTGAAATTTCAGCACTGCACTCCAGCCTGGGCAGCAGAGACACCCTGTCTCAAAAAAAAATTGTTTTTGATGATTTGATGGACACAAAAATATTATTCTTGTTATTAATTATAATTTTCCTAATTAACAATTATACTGAGTAAAACTTCAGATATGTATTGTCCATATAACTCTTATGAAATATTCTTAATAACTTTTACCTGTTTTCCTACTGAATTGATTGCCTTTGTATTTACGTTGTTAGAAGCTCTGTGTGTATTCTGGATATTAATAATTTGGCTATAGTTTATGTTTACATATTTTCTCTCAGACTTCCACTTATATTTTACTTTATGGCATCTGTTGTTAATGTATGAGTGTTTACATACTCAAATCTGTTGATCTCTTCTTGTAGGCTTCAGTGTTTTTTGTCTTGTAGAAAAAGGCTTGTTCCACCTTAAAACAGTGAAAACATTTTTCAAATGTTTTCAGTATGCTTAGTAGTGTGTATTTTTCATATCCTGATCTTTAATTCATATGGAATTTAATTTTTGGATTATCCGAAGAAAAGGATCTAATCACACACATAAATCCATACATATACATACATATATACACACACACACACGTGTGTGTGTATAAATATAATATATATATAACAGAAAGATAATTGCCCTATGACCATATGATAAGTATTTTATTCATCACTGATTTATTATGCAGCAAATTCCTCTATATATCTGTGTTCGTTTTTAGACTTTATTTTCTGTTCTACTGATTAACTTTTCTATTCCTTTGCCAGTGGTACACTCTCTTGATTATTGTAATTTTATAGATAGATCAACTCTCCAACAACCATTATGTCACATGTAATGTCCTTTCTATTCTCATTAGTTTTTTTCAAACAAGTTTTTGAGTGAGCCTATGACATTCTACCACAAAATGCTAGGTTTTTAAAAATTAGGATTGCATTGAATTTATGGATTATCTCTTAATATAATAAATAAGTATTTCCCTTTCTCATCCCTATTGTTGAATATCTGTACATTTATTTGGTCTCACATTCTCCAACCTTTCTCTAGTCTTTCATTTAGATTTCAGGAGTGTTTATCAATCTTATTGATTAAAAAACTAGCTCTTGCACAAGCAACAAATACAAAAATAGATGAATTGGACTACATCAAAATTTAAAACTTCTGTGCATCAAAGGACACAATGAACAGAGTGAATAGGCAAACTATGGAATGGGGGAAAACATTGGCCAATCATATTACTGATGGTGGGTAAATATCTATAATGTATAAAGAACTCTCAAAACCCAACATCAAAACACAAATAACCTAATTAAAAAGAGGTTTTTAAATATATATTAAAAACCTATGGTTTGAATGTTTGGTCCCCTCCGAAACTCATGTTTGGCAATACAATAATCAACGTAACACTGTTGGAGGTGAGCCATAATGAGAGGTGTTTAGATAATGAGGGCTTTACCCTCATGAATGGATCAATGCTGAAATGAAATTGGCTTTCAGGAGTTAATGCACTATCTTCCACTTTTCTGCCATGTGAGGATCCGTGTTTATTCCCTATGAAGCACAGTGCTCAAGGCACCATATTGAAAGTGGACATGTGGTCCTTACCTGACAACTGAACCTACTGGTCCTTTGATCTAGGTATTCCAGCCCTCAGATCTGTGAGCAAATGAATTTCTCTTCTTTATGAATTACCCAGTCTGTGGTATTCTTCTATAGCAACATGAAACTGATGAAGACACACTTGAATAGAAATTTATCCAAAGGATATACTAATGGCCAATAAGCACCTGAAAAGATGTTCAGCATTACTAATCATTAGGGAAATTCAAGTCAAAAACTACAATGAGACGTTACTTCATACCCATTTGAATGGCTGCTATCAAAAAGCAAAACAAAAACAAAAACAAAACAGAAAATAACAAGCATTGGCAAGGAATTAAAATCGTTGTGCACCATTGGTGGAAATGTAAAATAGCTGCCACTATGGAAAACATTATGGTGATTCCAAGAAAGAAAAGAAAGGAAGAAAGGAAAGGAGGGAGGGAGGGAGGGAGGGAGGGAGGAAGGAAGGAAGGAAGGAAGGAAGGAAGGAAGGAAGGAAGGAAGGAAGGAAGGAAGGAAGGAAAGAAATAGAACTACACTATAATCCAGAAATTCCACTTCTTAAAATATACCTCCAGGAATTGAAAGCAGAGTCTTGAGGAGATATTTATTCTCTCGTGTTCATAGGAGCATTTTTCACATTAGGCAAAAGGTGGAAGCAACCCAAGTATTCATCAATAAATGAATGAATAAAACAAAATACAGAATGCACATGCAATGAAATATTATTCAGCCTTGAAAAGGAAGGGAATTCTGACACATGCTACAACATAGATGGACCTTGGGGACGTTATGCTAAGTGAAATAGCCAGTCACAAAATGACATATATGTAAGATTCCTTTTATCAGTGATACCAAAAGTGGTTAAATTCATTGAAAGAGAAAGGAGAATGGTGGTTTCCAAAAGCTAGTGGAATTAAAAAATGGGAACTTGTTGGCCGGGCATGGTGGCTCATGCCTGTAATCCCAGCACTTTGGGAGGCCAAGGCGGGCGTATCATGAGGTCAGGAGATCGAGACCATCGTGGCTAACACAGTGAAAACCCGTCTCTACTAAAAATACAAAAAATTATCCGGGTGTGGTAGCGGGCGACTGTAGTCCCAGCTACTCGGGAGGCTGAGGTAGGAGAATGGCATGAACCTGGGAGGCAGAGATTGCAGTGAGCCGAGATTCGGCATCTCTTTTGAGATGGAGCGAGACTCCATCTCAAAAACAAAACAAATGAACAAACAAACAAATGGGAACTTGTTTAATATGTATAGAGTTTTAGTTCTCAAAGATGAAAAAGTTCTGAAGATAGATCACAAAGAATGTGACCATACTTAATGCTCCTAAAATGTACACTTCATCACAATCTTTAAGAACTGGCTTTTGGCTTTATTAATCAAGTCTATGTTTTTAGTGTTCTCTATTTTAAAATTTTTGCTTTTATTTGTTGTAAGGTCTTCCTTTTGCTTTCCTTGTATCAATATTTTTTTATTAGTGTATAGAAGGTGGCTGATGGACTCTGGGGGAGTAACTGGAGTGTGTCAACTGGGGAAGTAGTTGGAGTCTGTCAACTGGGAAGCTTCTCTTCAGGATGAGTGAGCTTGGGAACCTCTCTAATGTATAGTTAATGTAAGTAGAGCTATATGCTGCTGGTGGAAGATTTTTAAGTATTTTTCTACTGGACAATGTTACTTCAACCATATACACATACCACAACCACACTTACACACACATGCTTGCTATGGTGGTCTGTAAGTACTGCAAACCCTTCTTTGCTTCTCTGTCAGGTTTCAATCCTCTTTTAAGGGGCTCTTTCCAGGCAGATAATTTCTTTTTGGCTTTAGGAAAGGGTCAAACGCCAGAACTATATGTCACTGTGTGTGTGTGTGTGTGTTTCTGTGTGTGTGTGTGTGTGTGTGTGTGTGTGTGTGTGTATAACTATGGGGGCTCTTAGGAGAGGATGACCTTCTCTTATATTCCGAATAAGAGTATATATATATATATATATTTGAGACAGAGTCTCACTCTGTTGCCCAGGCTGGAGTGCAGTGGTGCAATCTCAGCTCACTGCAACCTCCACCTCCTGGGTTCAAACCATTCTCCTGCTTCAGTCTCCCGAGTAGCTGGGGTTACAGGTGCCCACCACCATGCCTGGCTAATTTTTGTATTTTTAGTAGCGATGTGGTTTCACCATGTTGGCCAGTCTGGTCTCAAACTCCTGACCTCAGGTGATCGCCTCTGCCTCCCAAACTGCTAAGATTCCAGGTGTGAACCACCGTGTCTGGCCAAGAATATTTTATATATTCTAAGTTCATGCTTCCCTATGCTATATGGTTAAGTGTAACTTTGTGCTGTGGATCTTAGGGTATAGGTCTCAGAACCCAATTAGATAAATACTATCAATGTGATTATTTTCAAATGCTGATTCATTAAAATTGGTAAATTGGCTGTATTCCAGAAAATATAAATCTTAATCTCCTAAAATTTTCCTAAATTACAGACATATTGGAGTTCATTGGCATATGGGAGGCAATAGTTAAAGGCAGACCAGAAGGCCCAGGTTTTAAAATCTAGAGATGTAAAATGTTCCTGGACGTAAGGACAGACTAGCAGTTAAGGAAAGGGAGGCCAGCTATGACAAGGGGGACCTGGGCTGATCAGGTGGCTCAAGAGTCTGAGAATTATCACAATAGTATTTCTTAGTTACCTAATCCAAGAGCAGACTTCTCAGTGTTTACTCTGGTTTGATTCATGTTCATTATTTGGGTCGTCTTGTCCCCTCTGTACTTTATTGTAGCCAAAAGAAACTACAGGATCTTTCGGATGAATTTTATTCCTTATTCGGCCAATGATAAATAATTAGTCACTAGTTCGTTTGTCATTTACTAGGAAACTACAATGTGATGGGCACTCTGTTCAGTTCTAAGGTATATTAGTCAAAGTGCTAATTTTTATAATAAACAGCCTTAAAATATGAGTGGCTTAATTTAATAAAAGTTTAACTCTTCCTCTGATGAGAGCCTTATGTGGGCCAGTGGAAGAGGGTCTTCTCCATGCAGTCATTCAGCAAGTTGGACTCCTTTCATCATGAACTTCACCCACTTTTTGGTCCTTGGAGCCCTCCTTCATTCAGTGCGTAGAATAAAAGAGAAATAAGCCAGGCCTAGAAGTGGCACACATCATTGCTACTCACACGCCATTGGCTAATCTCAATCACTTGAATGCACCTAAACAGAAGGGAAACTGGGAGATGCAGTTTTTCCATGACTCTAGAAAGAAGAGAATACACATATTGGTGTGCACTAGCAGAGTGGACCCATGGGGATTATAAAGATTTAGCACTATAGTAACAACTAAAGACGTTAACATCTTAAACTATGACTTTCAAGAACATGTAAAAGAAAATCATGGCTGGGTGTGGTGACTTACACCTGTAATCCCAGCAGTTTGAAAGACCGACTGAGGTGGGCAGATCACTTGAGGTCAGGAGTTCGAGGTCAGCCTGGCCAACATGGCAAAACCCCGTCTCTACCAACAAATATAAAAAATTAGCCAGGTGTGGTGGCGCGTGCCTGTAATGCCAGCTATTCAGGAGGCTGAAGCAGGAGAATCGCTAGAACTGGGTAGGTTGAAGTTGTAGTGAGCCGAGATTGGGCCACTGCACTCCAACCTGGGTGACAGAGAAAGACTCTGTCCAAAAAAAAGAAAAGAAAAGAAAATCACAAAATGAGTCCATGGCAAGCGTAAAGAACTACAGGAAGAACCATTTTAATTTTTCTGAGAGTAAAGAAGGGTCAAATGCATAAGTGTCATAATTGTCAATGGATATTTAAATAGCTAGATAAGGAAGTCTGTCATCCTTACTTTCCAAATGCCACCTTGCTGGCCTAAAAGTAAGAAACTCAATGAAACAAGTCTCTTTACTGGTCAGTTCTATGTTGGGTAAGCAACCGTCTTTACCAAGTCATGAGCTACGTATGCACAAAATATACAAAGATGAATGGAACCCGTCCCTGCCCTCAGTCTAGTGAGGATTCAGGCACAAAGGCAGTAACAGTGGATCCCTCAAGCACGCTCTTCACTTCTGGTCCAGGGACACACTGTCATGTAGGACACAAACAAGGAAATCATCCCTCTCAGCTTGGGGGACCAGGAATAGCAGAGAGATTGCCATTGGAGCCTTGGAGCAAGGTGTGATATCATGACAGGAAAAGGAGAGTTACAACAACAATAAAACTGGAGAGAAAAGTATGCACAAAGTTGTAAGGAAATGAGGGTATGTGGCATTTATAAGGAATTTCTTGGGAGCTGGTAGCTTATTTCAAAATGCCTCAATGGTCCTGAGAAAGACCTTATAAAACAATTGTTTGTTTTGGTGGCAAATGATTTAAAATAGCAACATTTGTATCAATCATTACAGATAAAGACTGTTATATATGAGATTAAGGTGATCATCTTAGATTTATTTAGTTTTATTATGGAGCAAGAATTGTTTTATCATGTCAATGTCTGAACAGCCAAAGAATTTGCAACCCTATTTATGCTATTTCATAGATATTCATTTTATTTAACCTTATGTAACATTCATAATCTGTCAGACACTGTCTAGGCACTTTACACATATTCATGTATTTAATTCCCTTAACAACCATGTGAGGTAAATACCATTACTATTTTATTCTACATTTGAGGAAACTAAGGGTACAGAAATACAAAATAAGCTACTCAAGATTATGCAGCAAGTAAGTGGCATGAGACAAGTTTCAAACCCCAGCAATCTGGTTCCAGAGTCTGGGCTCTTAATAGGGGACCAGTTTTCAATCATCTTCTCATATTTGTTTCGTGATACCAGCCACCTTGCATTTCACAAGGATTGAGCAGATTGAGATGGTCAAAATGTCAAATACAAACAAAAACAAAAACAAAACAACAACAACAAAAACCCGTGACTTTGGCAGGGGCCCTGAGTTTAGCTTTGCGAAGTGGGTCTGGACCAGAAAGCTCAGAGGAGAATGTGATAGTAGCCCACTGAGCTACCAGAGCATGGCTATGAAGGCAGAGGAAGGCAGCGCTATCAACCAGACTGCGTGGAGAAACAGCAGCAGGCTCTGGCAGCAGGTGGGAAGGAGGAGCGAGAGGGAAGCACGACTTTCCGGCAGCGTCCATCTGTTGTCTTGTCGCTTGTCTGCCAGTAGAATTTAGCTGGTGACTTCTGAAAGCAAACTGCCCTTCACCTTAGAACATACTGTTGACAAACAATAACGGTACTTACAAGTGAAGAAGTGAAGAGCTGGCTTGTTCACTTAGTGGTTCTTGGTGGAAATGGGGCAGAGAACCTTCTATTCAGAAATTCTCAAAACACAGACCAGCCATCAGCTTCGCTGAAATACCCCCAAAGGCCGAAAGCCTCTTGTACTACTAATAAATTCCACCTTTCTGTGGCTTCTCGACCTAAAGATTGTCAGAAGAGATAGGAAAGGGGAGAACCCTTCCCCTCTGCCTGGCAAGCCCCCAGTGAGGACAACTCAGAGATCCCCAGGTTTGCACATGGGTGCATCAATACCTCTGCTAATGAGTTTGGGTGCTGAAATAAACGGTTAACTGTTTTAAAATCAATAAAGTTTCTTTTATCAACTCAACCCATTGAACTCTCTTTGCAATAGCGCTGTTTGTTTCTTTTTAATTCTTTCATCTGGTCTTCCTCTGACCAGAGTGCCTCCCTAGTGTTCCAAGAGAAGTGTGCTTTGTTGAGGGAATCTTGGCCTGGTCATTAGGATAAAGAAGTTGATTTCCCTCATCCCTGGTACTGTGAAGGTCAAGTTGACCAGCCTTGGGCAAGTCCTTAAACTTTCTGGTCCTCTCTGCTGCCCTGTCTGCTTCTCTAAAGCATGCTGTTTCCTCAGTGAAAGATTCATTCAAGTACAAAGAGTCAAGATGTGAAATCTTCCAAGCCTGCTGTGCCTGTTGCCTTCTGCACACCCTCAACTCTGCCCTTAAGTTATTAGTTCAGAAGGGTTTGCAGACTTATAGACAGGCAGTTCTTTTAGCCTTCAAGTAAGTGACAAGCTATTCCGCCCCAAATCTGTTCACAGTGCTTGACACAGATTGAGCAACAGTGCATTCACTCTTGCTGGATCTGCATATATCTCCTGGAACATTTTCCTTTACTTTGTTTTACACCCAGGACACAACTCGTCAAATTACTGATCTGGTCTATCTCAGTAGCCTTTTATTTTATTTTATTTTATTTATTTATTTTGTTCAAAGATTGTAACCTGCCTGACAGGAACTGTATTTGCATTCAGATGCTTTCTCAGCTCAGCTATTTCACTTCATCTTATACCAATGAAGAACTTGTTTTCATATAAGAATTCATAGGAGCGATAAAGGTGACTACAGCATAAGCCCAAATCACAAGAAGTTGACAGGTACCGGGGTTAATTGATTTCAGTTCACTTTAAAGGTCAGTACATCTTCTATCCTGCTTCTAGTTCCCAGGTCGAAGCTCCTGTAAACTAATGGATGGTTTTGGTTTTACCAGGTTTCCTTAATCCACAGGCCAGATGTGTTAAATCTCCCCTAGGCTTCTCTTAACAAAGTGACAGCCGGTTTTAATCTTCCTGTACACACTGTGGCAGCTGTGCAAACATTTCATTAACAAAAGTGGGAATCATTAAACCTGTGGGTAACTTGCACACAGCATTTGATATCAGTAGACCTTAAGATGCCCCAAAGAAAGGATAAATTTGTGCACCTTAAACTCTACTTTATTTCAAAAAGCTTGAATAGTCATAGCAAAGAAATTAAACTCCATCTAGGGAATTAAAATATGTAAGAAGGATTTCTGAATTAGTATTCAGTTACAAAATTCTCTAAAATCATATTGCAGCAGAAATAAAACAAAGCAACTTCCAGGCAAAAGCTCACATTCTGGATTGAGAAGCTATAGAACGTGAGGCAGGCAAGGCTTTTAAATGAAAAACTGTTTAATATTTTAATGCTATCATCCACAAGGTTTTGGAATTATGCGGACATTTCTTCTCAAGATACAAAATTGTTCAAAGATAGCTGCAAAGTTGACACTGGGCTTTGATTTGTCTTGGTTTTATTACCACTAATCTGATTTATTATGTTTATTTCATAGTTCTCCTCCTCTCTGAAAATTTTTAATACATTGCTGACATTTTATTAGTTGAAAAAATTTTATATCAAAAATCTGCCTATGTATTCTGTACTTACTAGTGTGAAAAGTGAGGACAAATCCCTACTGCCTTCCTGGTTCATTTTTATTTGAACATAACTCACTGTGTGCACCAAGAGAAAAACTCATTACTCATTTTCTATTTTAAAGATATAGGCTACTGTATTTTTTGGTGTATACCTCTTCTGCCATGCAGTCTTCCCTAATCCAAGAGAGAAAAATCACATTTTCCTTAATCTTCCCATTGGACTTTTTATACCTCCTTCATAGGATTCCCAACAGTTCACTGCACATACATGTTACTCTTTAACTACCTAGTGAACTCCTTGAGGCCGGGGCTGATTCAAAGTCATGTTTACCCAAAACCAACACTTAGCCGCAAATGTCCAGTGAGTGAAGCCCTTGGGTGAACCACAACGCATATGGTGGTAATCTTAGATTCCTCCTGTTCAGTTTTTCCTTTCAGTTAATATAGACTTTTATCCCCAGTTGTGTGCTTGGTCTGGGTAAGAGTATAGGGTTGGGTGGAAAAAGGGTAAAAGACACAGTCTCTACCTCTAAAGGGCCTAAATTTTAGAAAGAAAATTTGCAAATCAACAGATGTATTTGGCAGATTTGATTTTGAAAATTCTTGTAGTTATTTCGGTTTAAATTAATTTGTATTACTTTTTAGAAGATTCCTTCAAAAAAATCCAATTAAGTTTAAACAAAAAGGCTCAATCTCTGCAATTCTCCTTTGTCTTCCCTGTAATTGATATTGATTTTTATTTAGCAAAGCAGTTGAATTTCACTATGCATTATGCCTGTGCCTGAGGGACCAGTACTGAGGGAAATTGTGTAGGTCTAATGCTTATAAAACTTTTCAAATATTAGTGTCAATCAAATATTAGGAACAATCTGGGGTGCCTGCATATTCCAGAGACTTATGACAAGGGAATTTGTTTCTGCAGATTTGGTATGAGGCCCAGGAAAGTGGTATCTAACAAGTTTCTGACTCGTCCCCACCAATATACACATAGAGCAGCTCCACGTGATTCTGATATAGGTGATCCACAAACTACAGAGAGAAAACCTCATTTTAGGCCGGCCCAACCCACTGCCCACCTAATAACTCATTTTCAATGTAGATATAAGTACTTAGTTCCTAAAACTAACTGCCGGTTCCTGGGAATGGGGTGAGGAGGGGATATCTGCAAGGAAGTGACATTTGAGTTAGGCACTACTTGGTGAGAACAGATGATTCAGAGAAAACTTTCTGAACAGAAGGAACAGAAACAAAAAGGGTTGGGGATGAAAAGGATAATGTATAGCAAGGAAACAGCAATTAGGCTGGGGTTTCTCAAATAAAGGATACCCGGAGAGTAGGAAGAGTCCCAGCCCTACTATTTCCTAGCTGAGTGACCTTCAAATGGTGCATAACCTCTTTGAAACTCAATTTTCTCACCAGTAAAATGGTGATAATAACACCTATCAAGCTGTAAGAATTAAGCAAGGTATATGTAAAGTACATAGCATAACACTTGGAGCAAAGCAGGCCCTTGGGAAATGATAGTTGTTATTATTAATACTATCCATATGGTTGGAATTTTCCATCAGTAAAGTGAGTCCATGAACATAAGGTAAAAAAGGAGAATAGGAAATTCAAAAAAACCCATTGATATGGTTTGGCTCTGTGTCCCCACCCAAATCTCATTTTGAATTGTAATCCCCACATGTCGAGGGAGGGACCTGGTGGGAGGTGATTGGATCATGGGGGCAGTTTCCCTCATGCTGTTCTCCTGATAGTGAGTTCTCACAAAAGATTATGGTTTTAAAAGTGTGGAACTTCCCCCCTCCCTCTCTCCTGCTGCCATGTAAGACATGCTTTGCTTCCCCTTTGCCTTCACCATGATTGAAAGTTTTGTAAGGCTTTTGAAGCCGTGCAGAGCTGTGAGTCAATTAAACCCTCTTTCTTTATAAATTACCCAGTCTCAGGTAGTATATGTATAGCAGAGAACAGACTCATACAGAGAATTGGTATGGGGATAGTGGGATATTGCTATAAAAATAACCTGAAAATGTGGAAGCAACTTTAGAATTGGACAAGAGGCAGAGTTTGGAACAGTTTGGAGGGCTCAGAAGAAGAAATAACAATGTGGGAACATTTGGAACTTACCAGAGACTTGGAGGGCTCAGAAGACAAAAAGATGTGGGAAAGTTTGGAACTTCCTAGAGACTTGTTGAATGGTTGACCAAAATGCTAATAGTGATATGAACAATAAGGTCCAGGCTAAGGTGGTCTCAGATGGAGATGAGGAACTTATTGGGAACTGGAGAAACCGTCACTTTTGCTATGTTTTAGAAAGAGACTGGTGGCATTTTGCCCTTTCCATAGAGATATGTGGAACTTTGATCTTGAGAGAGATGATTTGAAATTGGAACTTATGTTTCAAAGGGAAGCAGAGTATTAAGGTTTGGAAAATTTGCAGCCTGACCACGTGGTACAAAAGAGAAACCCATTTTCTGGGGAGGAATTCAAGACAGCTGCAAAAATTTGCATAAGTAACATGGAACCAAATGTTAATTGCCAAGACAATGGAGAAAATGACTCCAGGGCATGTCAGAGATCTTGGGGACAGCCCCTCCCATCTCAGGCCCACAGGACTAGAAGAAAAAAAATGGTTTTGTTAATCAGGACCATGGCCCCTTCAGGACTTGGTGCCCTGCATCCCAGCCACTCCAGCTCCAGCTGTGGCTAAACAGGGCCAACACACATCTCAGGCATTGCTTCAGAGGGTGCAAGCCCCAAGCTTTGGCAGCTTCCACATGGTGTTAGGCCTGTGGGTATGCAGAAGACAAAAGTTGAGCTTTGAGACCTCTGCCTGGATTTCAGAGGATATATGGAAATACCTGGCTGTCCAAACAGAAGTCTACTGCAGGGATGAAGCCCTTATGGAGAACTTCTGACAGGGCAGTGCAGAAGGAAGATGTGGGTTCAGAGCCCCCACACAGAGTCCCCACTGGAGCACTACCTAGTGGATCTGTGAGAAGAAGGCCATCATTCTCCAGACCTCAGAATGGTAGATCCACCAACAGCTTGCACCATGCACCTGGAAACGCTGCAGACACTCAACCCCAGCAGGTGAAAGCATCCAAAGGGGCTGTACCCTGCAGTACCACAGGGGCAGAGCTGCTCAAGGCCTTGGGAGCCCACCCTTTGCATCACTGTGCCCAGGATGTGAGACATGGAGTCAAAGGAGATCATTTTGGAGCTTTAAGATTTAATGACTGCCCTATTGGGTTTTGGACTTGCATGGGGCCTGTGACACCTTTGTTTTGGCTAGTTTCTCTTATTTGTAATGGGAATATTTACCCAATGCCTGTACCCTCATTGTATCTTGAAAGTAACTAACTTGCCTCTGATTTTACAGGCTCATAGGTGGAAGGGACTTGCCTTGTCTCAGATGAGACTTTAGATGTAGACTTTTGAGTAAATGCTAGAATGAGTAAAGACTTTGGGGGACTGTTGGGAAGGCATGATTGGTTTTGAAATGTGAAAAGGTCATGAGATTTAGGAGGGATGAGGGGCAGAATAATATGGTTTGGTTCTGGGTCCCCACCCAAATCTCTTGCTGAATTGTAATCCCCATGTGTTGAGGGAGGGATGGGGTGGCAGGTGATTGAATCATGGGGGCAGTTTCTCCCATGCTGTTCTTTTGATAGTGAGGAAGTTCTCATGAGGGCTGATGGTTTTAAAGTGTGGCACATTATCATGCTCTCTCTCTCGTGCCACCATGTAAGATGTGCTTTGCTTCCCTTTGGCCTTCTCCCAAGACTGTAAGTTTCCTGAGGCCACCCCAGCCATGCAGAACTGAGTCAATTAAACCTCCTTTTTAAAATAAATTACCCGGTCTCAGACAGTATCTTTATAACAGTGTGAGAATGGGCTAATACACACATCTATTTTACTTATTCATGAATTATCGAGATAATTGAGGTACAGCTTCAGCTGAGTTTTAATCTACCTATTCATTGAGCTACAACTCTGGACTACTTAAAATGGGTCCAACACTAGACAATTCTCTCTGTTCTCTTTCTCCTTTTCAATGTGTAGACATAGCTAGAAAGTAACTTTGTTCTATTTCATCAAAGAATAAAACATCTGAATCCTGACATCCTGGCCTAGTCATAAGCCATACTTCCATTGCACAAACAGCATCCTGTTTCTCCAATAATGAACACTCCCTATGACCTAGAGGCTGAAGTCTGAGTTTCTTAGCAGAACCTGCACAGTTTCCACTGTCTGGCTGCTGCCTCCTCTCTGACCACTAACTTGAGGTAATGTGACATTTCAGTAGAATAAAGCTTTCGAGAACATAGCTATAGCTCACATATCTTCTTCCCCCCAAAGCATAAAACTATTAGCTAAAGCTGAAATTGTAAATAGGCAATGTTTATTGTATCAAATGAGTTATATTTCGTAAGTACTTTGAATACTGCCTAGCTCTTGGTAGGTGCTATCTACATGCTAAGTAAACTAAACTAAAAATAAAATAAAATAATAAAATATTTTCAATCTTATAAGGAAGGGAGCCACATTACATGCTCATTCTCTTCCCCCTTTTAAAAATTGCTCCTAAAATATTAAGATAATCTGGTTTGTGTGATTTCTTTTTCTATGTTTTGATTATTCCAAAATATATCACTTAGGGAAGTCTTTTTCAGCCCAATAATGGGATCAGTGTGCAGTTTGGTGAATTATTAGAGCTGAGAACAGACAAAGGAAGGGAGCAAGCAGATATTAAAGAATCAGCATTTTATTACTGTTTTGCCGAGAAGTGGTTGAGAATCACAGTTGTAGGATTTTCAGAAATCTGCTCTCCATACAGGCTGCATGATGTAAATCTAAGTTCATTACCTTCCCTATCTGTTCTCAAAGTCTGTGATGGACTAAAATTATACTCTTGTTTTAGGCTGCTCTTTGTCCCTACTTTGACTATTGCAAAATATCTCAGATACATTTCTGAACATCATAGCAACATCCACTATACATGTAAAATCCAGCAAGTTGGCAGGGCATACATCTTCACGGAAGCAGGGGTGTGAAATTTTATGCATAGTAAGCTAAAAACAAGAAGAGCTGTGATGTGCCAAAATATGGAAGACATATTTTCCTCTGTATATTCACATTAAATATAAGTCTGTAGTCTCAGTAAACTTAAGAGCACCTTTTTGAGGATGTTCTAATTTGTGTTCTTCCTGTACACAATGTCTGGGGCTTTACCAATAGCAAGTTATTTTTCTTACCTCTTCTGGAACTTCTTAGAGAAGTTTCTCTTCAACTTACTTTTGTGACTCCATAATTTTGTTTTAATTACCCTTGTGAGTGTTTTAATTTATAGCCTCAATAGGTTATAAATAGCCACCTGGCCCGAGCATTTGTCTCATAATTGGGGATTGTTGAGTAGGTAGAAATCAACATCCATGAAATTCCTGATCCCTGGAACTTTTGACACAGTCACAGCTTAGTGGAAGAGAGAGGACATTGAAAAGTAAAGTACAGTACTCATTTCAAACACAGTGCTCACTGAGTACTTATTTTGTGCCAGACACTACACTGAGTATTTTTCCTGCAATAATTCCCACAACTCTGTAAGGTAGAGACTAGTATTATCCCCATTTTAATGTCCCTTAAGTACACAAATTCTCTCTCCAAAGGGTGCTTACAGTGGAAGTTGAAGAAGTGGTGTGGGCAATGCAAGACTGTCTTTCCGACACCTTTCAATGCCTCCTTCCTTGACATCATGTAGAAAACAAGTACTGTAGTGGCTTACTTAATTTTTTGGTCCTTAATAAGGGGTTTTCCTGTGGGCATAGTTGTTCAATTTGTCCTTTCTAAGGTTGGGGGCTATTGATGGAGAATTTTTCTTTTTTAGCCTTCTTGATTCACCTCCTCTTCCATCTCAATTTTATAAACGACAAAATTGAGAGAAGGGAGGAAATTGTGAGCAGTCAGTGTGTAACTTTATATTTGACTCATTTGATTCACCCCAGATTTTCTGCAGTTGAAGATACCAAGAAGTGAAAATACCTTGATGTCAAGACTGAATGAAATAGATTTGATGTATGACAAGACTGTGAATGGGAATAGTGCTCAGACTTCTTTTTAGAGACTGCATAAGAATAGACACTTTTAGGACCTGAATGTCCCTCTAATCCTTAAGAGTCAGATGGAAAATGCCCTCAGTCCTGAGGCTTGGTTTTCTATCATGAGAATCTTGGAAATAGTTATCTTTTCTTGTTTTATACATAAAGTTCTGTGTGTATCATTAATTTTCATTTGCTTATTTATTTTCTTTTTTTTTAACTTTTATTTTAGTTTCAAAGGTACAAGTGAAGGTTTCTTATATAGGTAAACTCATTCCATGGGGGTTTGTCATATAGATTATTTCATCACCACGCATTAAGCCTTGTACCCAATAGTATTTTTTTCTGCTCCACTTCCCCCTCCCAACCTCCTCTCTCAAGTAGACTCCAGTGGCAGTTTTTCACTTCTTTGTGTTTATGAGTTCTCATCGTTTAGCTCCCACTTATAAGTGAGAACATGTGGTATTTGTTTTTCTGTTCCTGCATTAGTTTGCTAAGGATAACTCCAGCTCCATCAATGTCCCTGCAAAGGACATGATCTTGTTCCTTTTTATGGCTGCATAGTATTCCATGGTATATATGTAGGAAATTATTATTATGCATTCTATCATTGATGGACATTTAGGTTGACTTCATGTATTTGCTATTGTGAATAGTGCTGCAATGAACATTCACGTGCATGTGTTTTTATGGCAGAACAATTTATATGCTTTTGGGTATATATCCAGTAATGGAATTACTGGGTCGAATGATAGGTCTGCTTTTAGCTCTTTGAGAAATTGCCACACTGCTTTCCACAATGTTTGAACTAAGTTACACTCCTACCAACAGCATATAAATATTCCCCTTTCCCCACGAACTTACCAGCATCCATTATTTTTTGACTTTTTAGTAATAGCCATTCTGACTTTTGTGAGATGGTATCTCATTGTGGTTTTTATTTGCATTTCTCTAATGATCAGTGATACTGAGGTTTGTTTTTTATTTCATATGCTTTTTGGCTACATGTATGTCTCCTTTTGCAAAGCATATGTTCATGTCATTTGTCCAATTTTTAGTGAGGTTGTTTGTTTTTCTCTTGTAAATTTAAGTTCCTTATAGATGCTGAATATTAGGCCTTTGTTGAATGCATAGTTTACATATATATGTGTGTGTGTGTGTGCGTGTATATATATTTTTTCTTTTTTTTTTTTTTTACCATTCTGTAGGTTGTCCAGTCACTCTGATGATAGTTTCTTTTGCTGTGCAGATGCTCTTCAGTTTAATTAGATCACATTTGTCAACTTTTGCTTTTGTTGCAATTGCTGTTGGTGTTTTTGTCATGAAATCTTTGCTGTTCCTGTGTTCAAGGTAGTATTTCCAAGTTGTCTTCCAAGGTATTTATAGTTTTGTGTTTTACATTGAAGTCATTAATTCATCTTGAGTTAATTTTTTTATATGGGGTTAAGAAACGGTCCAGATTGAATCTTCTGCATATGGCTAGCCAATTATCCCAGCATCATTTATTAAATAGGGAGTCTTTTTCCCATTGCTTGCTTTTGTCAGCTTTGCCAAAGAACAGATGGTTGTAAGTGTATAGCCTTGTTTCTGGGCTCTCTATTCTGTTCCATTGGTCAATGTGCCTGTTTTTGTATTGGTATCATGTTGTTTTGGTTACTGTAGCCCTGTAATATAGTTTAAAGTTGGATAATGTGATGCCTCCAGCTTTTTTCTTTTTGCTTAAGATTGCCTCGGCTATTTGGGTTCTTTTTGGATTTCATATGAATTTTAAAATATTTTGTGTAGTTCTGTGAAGAATGTGATTGGTACTTTTATAGAATAGCATTGAATCTATAAATTGCTTTGGGCAGTATGGCCATTTTAATGCCATGAATTCTTTCTATCCCTGAATATGGGATGTTTTTCCATTTGTTTGCGTCTTCTCTCATTTCTCTGACCAGTGTTTTATAATTCTCATTGTAGAAATCTTTCACATTCCAGGTTAACTGCATTCCTAGGTATTTATGCTTTCTGTGGCAATTGTGAATGGGATTATCTTCCTGATTTGGCTGTTGTTGGTGTATAGGGATGCTATTGATTTTTCTACATTGATTTTGTATCCTAAGACATTGCTAAAGTTGTTTATTGGATGAAGGAGCTTTTGGGACAAGACTATGGGGTTTTCTAGACATAAAATCATGTCATCTACAAACAGAGATAGTTTGACTTCCTGCCTTCCTATTTGAATGCCTTTTATTTCCTTCTCTTGCCTGATTTCTCTGGAAAGAAGTTCCAATATTATGTTGAATAGCAGTGGTAATAGAGGGCATACTTGTCTTGTGCCAGTTTTCAAAGGGAATGCTTCCAAATTTTGCCCATTCATTGTGATGTTGGCTGTGGATTTGTCATGGATGGCTTTTAATATTCTGTGGTATGTTTCTTCATTACCTAGTTTATTGAGAGCTTTTAACATGAAGTGACATTAAATTTTATTAAAATCCTTATCTGCATCTATTGAAATAATCATGTGGTTTTTGTCATTAGATCTGTTTATATGATGAATCACATTTATTGATTTGTGTATGTTGAACCAATCTTCTATCCTGGGGATTAAGCCTACTTGATTGTGATCGATTAGTTTTTGAGGTGCTGCTGGATTTAATTTGCAAGTGTTTTGTTGATGATTTTTACGTCAATTTTTATCAAGGATATTGGCCTGAAGTTCTTTTTTTTCCTTTTAATTGTATCTCTGCCAGGCTTGGTATCAGGATGATGCTGGCCTCATAGAATAGAATAAGTTGGTGAGGAGTCCTTTCTTCTCAATTTTTTTATGATAGTTTTAGTAGGAATGGTACCAGGTGTTATGTGAATGGTAGATTTCAACTGTGGCTTTTTTTTTTTTTTTTTTTTTTTGGTTAGTAGGATATTTATTACTTATTCAATTTTAGAGCTCATTACTAGTTTGTTCAGGTAATCAGTTTCTTCCTGGTTCTGTCATAAGGGGGTGCATATGTCCACAAATTTATCTATTTCTTCTAGGCTTTCTACTTTATGTTCATTGAGGTTTTCATTGTTGTCTCTGATACTTATTTGCATTTCTGTGAGGTCAGTGATAACATCCTCTTTGTCATTTCTAATTGTGTTTATTTGGATATTCTCTCTTTTTTTTTTTCTTTATTAGTCTAGCTGGTAGACTATTTTATTAATTAAAAAAAATCAATTCTAGGATTTGCTGATATTTTGAATGTTCTTTTATGTCTCGATTTCCTTCCATTCAGGTCTGATTTTGGTTATTTCTTATCTTCTGCTAGCTTTTGCGTTCATTTATTCTTGCTTCTCTAATTCTTTCAGTTGTTATGTTAGGTTGTTAATTTGATATATTTCCAACTTTTTAATGTGAGCATTTAGTGTCATTAATTTCATCCTATCACTGCCTTAGCTGTGCCCCAGATTCTGGTATGTTGTATATTTGTTCTCATTAGTTTCAAAGAACATTATTTCTGCCTTAATTTCATTATTAACCCAAAAGTCATTAAGAAGCATGTTGTTTAATTTCCATGTAATCGCATGGTTTTGAGTGATTTTGTTAGTCTTAACTTCTACTTTTATTGCATTGTGATCCAAGAGTGTGTTTGGTATGATTTGAGTTCTTTTCTATTTTCTGAGGATTGCTTTATGTCCAATTATGTAGTTAATATTTGAGTATGTGCCATTTGGTGGTAAGAAGAATGCACATTCTGTTGTTTTTGGTGGGGAGTTCTGTAAAGCTCTATCAGGTCCATGTGGTTCAATGTTGAGTTTAGGTCTTGAATATCTTTGTTAATTTTCCACCTTGATGATCTGTCTAATACTGCCAGTGAAGTGATGAAGTCTCCCAATATTATTATGTGGGAATCTAAGTCTCTTTGTAGATCTCTAAGAATTTGCTTCATGTTCTTGTTGATATGAACCCTTTACCATTATGCAATTCTCTTGTCTTTTTTGCTCTGTTTTCTTAAGGCCTGTTTTGTCTGGAAGTAGAATTAGAACCCCTGCTTTTTTTCTGTTTTCCATTTGTTTAGTAGATTTTCCTCTATCTCTTTATTTCGAGTTGATGTGTGTCATTACATGTGAAATGGGTCTCTTAAAGACAGCATACCATTGGGTCATGCTTGTTTATACAGCTTGCCATGTTGTGTCTTTTAAATGGAACATTTAGCTAATTTACATTCAAGATTTGTATTTATATGTGGGGATTTCACCTTGTCATTGTGTTGTTAGCTGGCTACTATGCTGGCTTATTTATGTGATTTCTTTATAGTGTCACTGGTCTGTATTTTAGTGGGTTTTTGTATTAGCTCAACATTTGCTTATCTAAAAATGATTATTATTTATCCTTTGCTTAGGAAGTTTAGTTTGACTAAATAAGAAATTCTTGGTTGAATATTTTTTTCTTTAATAATGTCGACTGCAGGCCCCAAATGTCTTCTGGCTTGTAGGGTTTCAGCTGAGAGGTCCACTATTAGCCTGATGGAGTTTCCTTTGTAGGTGACCTGCCCTGTCTCTCTAGCTGCCTTTAACATTCTTTCTTTCATTTTAACCTTGGAGAATCTGATAATTATGGTCTTGGGGATGATCTTCTCATGTAAAACCTTGCAGGGGTTCTCTATATTTTCTGACTTTCACTGTTGGCCTCTTTAGAAAACTTGGGGAAGTTTTCATGGATGATGTCCTGAAATATGTTTTCCAAGTTGTTTGCTTTCTCCCCCTTCCTTTTAGAAATGCCAATTATTCATACATTTGGTCTCTTTCCATAATCCCATACTTCTCAGAAGTTTTGTTTATTTCTTTTTTCTTTATTTTTGTTTGACTGCTTTCAGAAACCAGTCTTCAAGTTCTGAATTTTTTCCTTATCTTGTTCTATTATGCTGTTAATACTTGTGATTGAATGGTGAAATTTTTGTATTGTGTTTTCAGTTCTGTCAGATCCTTTAAGTTCCTTTTTATACTGGCTATTTTGTCCTTCAGCTGGTGTATCATTTTATTGTGATTGTTAGTTTCCTAGGATTAGGTTTTGCTGTTCTCCAGAATCTCAGTGATTTTTGTTCCTATCCATATTCTGAATTATATTTATTTCATTTTAGCCAGCTCAGCCTGTTTAAGAACTCTTGCTGGATAACCGGTGCAGCCATTGGAGGACATATGACACTCTGGCTATTTGAGTTACCAGAGTTTTTGCATTGGTTCTTTCTCATCTCTGCATGCAGATTTTCATTTAACTGCAGTGCAGATTAAGTACCGTCAACAGACTTCTTTTCTGGATGTTTTCACAGGGCCAAGGCTTTGTTCAGGATCTTTATTTGAAACTGACTTATTTTCTCTGGTTTCACAGTGAGATATGTTAGCAAGGTATTTTTGGTGTTGAAGCTTTGGAGTGTGATCCAGTAGGTGGCGCTTAGGCATATCTGTTGGTTGGCAGATACTTGCTCAGTTGTGTGGCTCTCCTGTTTCCTCACATTTGCAGTCATGTTCTCTCTCAATGTGGTGAAATTGTGGGTTCCTCTTCCCCTTTAGTGCTAGCTGTAGATTGTGGCTTGGCACTCCTGCGCTGCCCACAGCTCTGGGGCAATTTCAGGATTTGTGTTTCTCCCACAACTTGGAGACAGCAGAGGAAGGAACCTTAGTAGTGGTTGTGGCCAGGGGTCTTTTGCTTGATTTCTGGGGGCTCCACTCCAGAGAGATGCAAATCAACAATAACTCAGTGCAATCATTCCAGGATAAAAGGTCTGTGCTGTTGGCCCAAGTCAGGGCTTCTCTGTCTGGTGACAAGCAGTAGGGGTGTGTGGGACCCATGGGAGACAGACTGGTCTCCTCTTGTTGGGTCAACTGCAGCTTGTTGGAGGTGTGGATAAGGCACTAGGGTCTTTGCTTCTTTGTTAGTCTGAGGGGTAGCAAGGGTAGTCTTACTGCAGAGGCAGTGGCAGAGAGGCTTTCAGTTGCTCCTAGGGGCTCTATCCAGAGAGTTGCAGTGCTGCTGCTATAGGCTCAATAGCCCTGGAAGGAGGTGGTTGGAGCCCAGGCCTGGAGGACCTGCCTGGTGAGGAGATATAGAAACGGACACCCATGTAATAGTCTGGTCACTTTTTTTGTAGGGATGCTGTGGTACGCTGGGGGTCTGCTCGAGTCCCTAGTCTCTTTGGATATTCCAGTACCTGGAGGTGTCATTAGTGAAGGCTGTGAAACAGCAAAGATGGAAGCCCACCCCTCCCTCTGGAAGCTCTGTTCCAGGAAGGTACGGACCTGTTGCAGGCTCATATGCCCCTTTAGGAGGTGGCTGGAGAACCCGGCTGGGACAACCTACTCAGTGATGAGAACAGAATTGGGGACCTGATTTAAAATGCAATCTGGCCATGTTTTTGTAGAGCAGCTGTGCTGTGTTGTGCTCTGCTGGAGATCCACTCAAGTCCCTAGTTGCCTCAGAGTCTCCAAAGCCCAAAGGGTGGAATGAGTAAGTCGCCCAAATGGCATAGATGGCATCCTATCCCTCCCTCTGGGAACTCCATCTCAGGGAGGTTTTGATACCTCTGTCAGCCAAAAACACCAGTGGGGGTAGGTGGAGGCCCCAGTTAGGAGGTGCTGCCCTGTGTCAAGGAATGGGATCAGAGACTCACTTAGAACAGCAGTCTGGCCACATTTTCTTAGAGCAGCTGTGCTGTGCTTGGGGTCTGCTCAAGCCCATGGATGCATCAGACTCTCCAACGTCCAAAGGGTGAAACAGCTAAGTTGCCCAAACAGCAAAGATGGCATCTTACTCCCCCCTCTGGAAGCTCCATCCCAGGGAGGTTTGAAATGTCTGTCAGCTAGAGAACACTGGCAGGGGTAGCTGGAGACCAGAGTTGGGATGGCCCACCTAGTGAGGAGGAACAGGATCAAGGAACCACTTACAAAAACATTCTGGTTACATTTTTGTAGAGCAGCTGTTCTGTGCTGGGGGCTTGCTTCAGACCCCAATTACCTCAGACTCTCCAAAGTCCAAAGGCTGGAACAGCTAAGTTGGCCAAACAGCAAAAATGGTGACCCACCCCTCCCCTCAGGAGTTCTGTCTCACGCTACTACCAACAGCTGGCTGTAGTTTCAAGCCAGTGGGTCTTATCCTGTGAGTTGCTGTGAATGTGGGGCCTGAAGACTGTTGTTGCTCAGCCTCCTGGATTCAGCTCCTTTCCTAGAGCTCTGCACTGAGGTCTAATCTCCCACTTTGCTGGAGTTGCAGCTGCTTTTGCCAGGAAGCCTGAAAAGCCTTGCTATCTAAGGCTCCAGAATATCCACATGTGCTTGAGAAGCTGCTCTGCAGAGACTCCACATAGCTCTGTGTGTCAGATTTAAGGCCCCGGTGGAGTGGGTCCATGAGGCAGTCTCCTGACCAGAGGGTTGCAAAGATTTGTGGGAGAAGCATGGATTACTGGACTTGTACATTCAATCACCATTTCCCTGAGTGGGAGAGATTCTCCTGGCTCCATGTCTCTCCTAGGTGGGCTGTCATGCTGTCTTGCTTTTCTCCATTCTCTGTGGGTCAAATTGCTTCCTTCATTTTTCTCAATGGATGTACCTAGATATTTCAGTTGAAGTTACTGTATTTACTTGCCCTTTCTGTTCTTCTCCATGAGAGTGGTATACACTAGCTGCTTTTAGTCAGTCATTTTGGCTACCCCACCATCATTAATTGTTATAATTCATTTAGGACAATGGTCAACTTCAGACTCTGAAGACATAATTTTTGAGTTTACAAAAAAAAAAAAAAAAAATCAAACCATTTGGGAGGACCTTCCATCTCTTCTCTTTTCTTGCCATATATCCCTAAAAGAGTTATTTACTTTCTTTCTCTGTGCCTTAGCATCTTTATTTGTAAAATAGAACTTGTAATGCTACTTATATGTTTGTTGGAAAAAATTAGAGCTTGCCTGGCCAGGAGAGGCACTCAATAAATGTTACCTGTAAGTATATATATATATGTACCACCATGCCTGGCAAATTTTTGTATTGTTGTGGGTTTTTTTGTTTGTTTTGTTTTATTTTTTATGAGACGGAGTTTCCCTCTTTTTGCCCAGGCTGGAGTGCAGTGGCGCGATCTCGGCTCACTGTAACCTCTGCCTCCTGGGTTCAAGCGATTCTCCTGCCTCAGCCTTCCTGAGTAGCTGGGATTAAAGGCATGTACCTATACTTGGAAATTCGTCTCATTTTTCTTTGGACTTCTTTTATTATTATTATTATTATTATTATTATTATACTTCAAGTTCTAGGGTACATGTGCATAACGTGCAGGTTTGTTACATATGTATACTTGTGCCTTGTTGGTGTGCTGCACCCATCAACTCGTCAGCACCCATCAACTCATCCTTTAAGTCAGGTATAACTCCCAATGCCATCCCTCCCCGCTTCCCCCTCCCCATAATAGGCCCCGGTGTGTGATGTTCCCCTTCCCGAGTCCAGGTGATCTCATTGTTCAGTTCCCACCTATGAGTGAGAACATGCGGTGTTTGGTTTTCTGTTCTTGCGATAGTTTGCTGAGAATGATGGTTTCCAGCTGCATCCAT
The DNA here is from genome assembly GCF_008728515.1 of Papio anubis. Taxonomy (NCBI): domain Eukaryota; kingdom Metazoa; phylum Chordata; class Mammalia; order Primates; family Cercopithecidae; genus Papio; species Papio anubis. The sequence goes on along the minus strand of NC_044996.1, from coordinate 8,900,807 downwards.
GTCCCTACAAAGGACACAAACTCATCCTTTTTTATGGCTGCATAGTATTCCATGGTGTATATGTGCCACATTTTCTTAATCCAGTCTGTCACTGATGGACATTTGGGTTGATTCCAAGTCTTTGCTGTTGTGAATAGTGCCACAATAAACATACGTGTGCATGTGTCTTTATAGCAGCATGATTTATAATCCTTTGGGTATATCCCCAGTAATGGGATGGCTGGGTCATATGGTACATCTAGTTCTAGATCCTTGAGGAATCGCCATACTGTTTTCCATAATGGTTGAACTAGTTTACAATCCCACCAACAGTGTAAAAGTGTTCCTATTTCTCCACATCCTCTCCAGCACCTGTTGTTTCCTGACTTTTTAATGATTGCCATTCTAACTGGTGTGAGATGGTATCTCATTGTGGTTTTGATTTCCATTTCTCTGATGGCCAGTGATGACGAGCATTTTTTCATGTGTCTGTTGGCTGTATGCATGTCTTCTTTTGAGAAATGTCTATTCATATCCCTTGCCCACTTTTTGATGGGGTTGTTTGTTTTTTTCTTGTAAATTTGACTGAGTTCTTTGTAGGTTCTGGATATTAGCCCTTTGTCAGATGAGTAGATTGCAAAAATTTTCTCCCATTCTGTAGGTTGCCTGTTCACTCTGGTGGTAGTTTCTTTTGCTGTGCAGAAGCTCTTTGGTCTCTACCATTTTGTAATGGTAACTAAACTTCAGGTGTAACCCCATCAGATGTCTTTTCTATATACCACTGATGCAGCCATGCTTGGTTGGTGCACCTTGCCAAGTTTCTTTACAATTTTTTATCCTTATATTTGATTTAGATTCACTTACATTTCTACCATTGAATAGCCTGTTTGCCTGGTTCATGTAAGTAGACGCTCAGTTAAAAAGAATGCTGAACTCACTTAGAAAAAAACATTCGTTTAAATCCTCTACTGCAGTGTTGTTTCCTAATTTCTAGAGACTGAAGAATCTTCCACACAAGATGCTGCAGAATGTGTGCAGAAGAAGTGTCCAATAATGAGCCACGAGAATCTAGTAAACATTCTGTTTATTCAAAAAACATTTGGGAGGACCTACTATGTGCTAGACTTTGTGCTAAGCACTGAGGATGCAAAAGAAAAGAGTCCTTGCCATTTAGAAGCTTGTAATCTAGTGAGAAAAGCACAAGTAACGAAATGCTTAGAACAGTGTGTGTTAAATTCTACAGTCTAGATAAATAAAAGGCACTGTGAGGTGCCTGGAGGAGGACTTACTACAGCCTCCTTTTAAAAGTGGTTCAGTTTAGAGAATGAGTAAACGTTCTCACAGAACTGCCTCATCTCACACTTGGACGACTGCAGTAGCCCCTCAACTCTTTTTTATAGGTCCACCAACTCCAATCCATTTTCAGCATAAATACAGGTGAATTTGTAAAAAAAAAAAAAAAAAAGGCAAAGAAATGAAATTGATCAAACTCAAATGTGAAGAAAGAAAATACACTTTAAAACTGAACATCTCCTGTAATGGTACAATTGTACACACACACAGACACATACATATACATACTCTCTCACACACACATAATTCCAGCACACTAAATGTCATGCACCTGAAAGCAATTTTGTAATGATTTTATTTGCTTCTCTGCCTTTCTTGCCATTTGTTGTTCTCATGATTTTTTTTTTTAAATTTCTGTAAATGATTGTAAAGTTCCACAGTTGTTAAGTGAGTTTTTTGTTAGTAATTTTATTCATTTTTTAATTAGAAAAAATGATTCATTTTTAGCCAGTTATATTGGCACCGCATGTTTTTTAATGTTGCTTGAATTTTAAAATGTTGCCTCTGGCTGTAAATGAATTGTCAGGAAGTAAAATAATCAAAAGTAATGTTACCAGCCACTAGTTCACTTAACGACTTTGGTTCATCTCAAGGTGATTTTAGAGCATGTTTTATATTCCCAATTTTTTCCATTTGCTATAGAATTTTGATTTTTTACATTTTAATTCATTTTTTAGCCAGCAAGACTTATTTAATCTATTTAGTATTTTTAAACCATTGTAAATTTATTTTTAATTTGTACTTATTTTCTTCTTCATAGGAAAGCAAAACAAAAAAATCTTATAGTAGGAATAGGAATCTTATAGCAGTAATTGGTTTTGGTGTTAGGATAATTTAAAATAGGCATTACAGTTTTAGAGGTTGATTTAGTATTCAAGTCAAAATGTGAAATAAAGCGATGAGAAATAGATCATTTCTAATTTGTTAATTATTATGAGTAGACATTTTGTGTCTTTTACCATGCTTAATTAGATATTCCACTCCCTTAGATTGGCCAGTTATGGTGAATAACATAAGTAGACAAGACCTGCTGAATACTAACCCAACTACTTCCTGAAAGCATTCATTTTCTGTGGCTTCACTGTTTCAGCTTATCTGCCATTTTAACCAGTTGTTTTAAACCAAAATCTTGTATTTCTTTTCTGCATTGGCTCCGGAGTTGAGCGCTTGAAACCTGCCTGTCACGGAAGCTTCCCTTGCTCAAAAATGTCATCTACCTTACTATCAAAGTAAATTACAAACTTCTTAGCTTAGCATTTAGTCTTATGTTCATAAGAGATAATCAGTTACTGTTTGTTGGCTTTAAGAATAGTAAGAGTGTACTTCTAGTGAGATTATCATGCACTAAACACTTTGCTAAGCGCTTTCCATAAATTATGTGATATAGTCCCTTAAGATAACTTTATGTTATGGGTGTTTTTATTGTCTTCCTTTTCCAGGTAAGGAAATAGGGACTTGAAGAGATTAATAACTGCCCCAAGGACACACAAAATTTGAACTCACTTCTGTTGGACTCTCATGTTATTTACATTTATTTCAACATATATCACTTAGTCTTACTTCTATGGATCTAAATCCTAGCTCTGCAAGTAATTTTTAATTAAAAAAATTATTGTGGTGAAATATACATAAAACTTAACTTTGAGTCATTATAAAGTGATCAGTTCAGTTGCATTAAGTACAAAAACTATGTAGCTATTAAGCAGTAATGCCCTATTAACCCTTACTCCCACCCGTGGTAACCTCTATTCTACTTTGTCTCTCTGTAAATCTGCCTATTCTATGTACGTCATGTAAGTGAATTAAGTTAATATTTCAATACTTGTTTTTGTGTGTAGCTTAGTTCACTTAGAAAATGTTTCCCATGCCTGTAATCCCAGCACTTTGGGAGGCTGAGGTGGCGGATCACAAGGTCAGGAGATCGAGACCATCCTGGTTAACATGGTAAAACCCCATCTCTACTAAAAAATACAAAAATATAGCTGTGTGTGGTGGCAGGCACCTGTAGTTCCAGCTACTTGGGAGGCTGAGGAAGGAGAATGGCGTGAACCCAGGAGGTGGAGCTTGCAGTGAGCCAAGATCGGGCCACTGCACTCCAGCCTGGACAACAGAGTGAGACTCCGTCTCAAAAAAAAAAAAAAAAAAATGTTTCCAAGATTCATCCATGTATTAGCGTGTATCAGAATCTATTTTCCTTTTAAGGCTGAATAATATTCTATTATATGTATATACCACATTTTGTTCATTTATTCATCTGTTGATGGACATATGAGTTGCTTCCACTTTCTGGATATTGTGAATAATATTGCTATGAATATTGGTGTTCAAGTGTTTGCTAAGTCCCTGCTTTCAATTATTTTGGGTATAGGCCTACCCATGGAGTTGCTAGATCATATGATAATTGCCAGATCAAAAAATTCTATATTTAACTTTTAAAAAAACTTCCATACTGTTTTCCATAGCAGCTGCAGTGTTTTCCATTCTCACCAGCAATGCACAAGGGTTCCAATTTCTTCACATCATTGATAACACTTAATTTATTTTTCTTTTAATAATAACCATCCTAATGAGTGTGAAATGGTATTTTATGATGGTTTTTACTTATGTTTTCATAATGACTAGTGATATTGATAGTCTTTCTATGTGGTTCTTAGCCATTTGTATATTTTCTTTGGAGAAATGTCTTTTCAAGCCCTCATATGGTTTGGCTGTGTTCACACCCAAATCTCATCTTGAATTGTAGTTCCTATAATCCCCACATGTCCTGGGAGGCAACCAGCAGGAGGTAATTAAATTATGGGGGTAGAGTTTTCCCATGCTGTTCTTGTGATAGTGAACAAGTCTCACGAGAGCTGATGGTTTTATAAAGGGCAGTTTCCTGCACACACTCTCTTGGCTGCTGCCATGTAAGCTGTGCCTTTGTTCCTCCTTCACCTTCCACCGTGATTGTGAGGCCTCACCAGCCATATGGAACTGTGAATCCATTAAACCTCTTTTTAGTTATAAATTACCCGGTCTCAGGTATGTCTTTTTTAGCAGCATGAAAAGAGATTAATACAAGCCCCTTACCTATTTAAAAATTGGTTTGTTTCTTTTTTGTTTTTGAGTTTTAAATTTTTTATTTAAAATATTTAAGAAGTGTGAACTATGTATAGGGAACTACTGTGTTAGACCATTTTGAGGGATTAAAAAATAAGATAGTTCTGGCTCTCAAGTTGTCATGGTACTGATACACTTAAGACAAATATACAAAAGATGAATCGATGAAGATGAGAGGTTTCCAAAGAGTCAGTAGCAAATGGGACAGGAAGGAGACATGGCATCTTTTAAAAGTGTTTTGAGAAGTAACCAGATAATCCTGCATGAAATCAGTAGCACTAGAAATGAGCTTTAAAGGATGGATTGAATTTCAACAGGCATACATAGGACTAGGAGAACATTCAGGTAGAAGACATGGCATAATTTCAAAAAATGCAGGAATTTTTTGTGTACCATCAACTAGTTCCATTTGCTCAGCAAGGTTGCATAAAGCTTTACTGTAGAGGGCCTTGAATGTCAGAATAATTGATTTCTAACTACTTTAATAAGCAGTTGGAAGCTTGTAGAAATTTTTGAGAAGGAGAAAGAGCAGCAGAGACATGTAACTTAAATATTTCTTTCATTCTCATGCTTTTGTTTAGCAGTATATGTTAGATACTTTGCACATAACAGGCATCCAATAAATAATTAGTTGGTAGCACAGAAGCATATATACCAGTTCATTTTCTGATTCATCATTTATCTGAATGTGTGGAATATCAATGGAATTTTTCACAATCTGACTCTCTATATAATTATTTTGTCAAAGCTACCAATGCTTTTCTAGAATAATGAATGGGTTACCTGAGTGTGTCTTTTATACCGATGGATTTTATAGAAACTGCAGCTGTTTTATCAGAATGTATCTTTGCTGGGACATTTAAGAAGAAAATAGAGCTATTATAAATAGAACACAGGACTTCAAACCAGGCCTCAATCCTTTTTCTAGCTGCAGATATGAAACTAGTCGGTTCCAGCCTACACTCTGTGATTCAGTCCTGTGATGGTAAACATGAATAGCTGTAATTTTTTTTTCCAAAATAGAAACAGTTTACATTTAAATCAACACAGAGAAGGAAAAGGCTTTCTTACAGTCACCAGATTAAATGGCATGTTTTTCTTCTTCCACACAAGAATAGTGTTTGTGGTTTCTGAGATCAGCAGAAATTGAGGCATTGGTGAACTTGTTCAGTGCTTAAAGTGGTTTCATCTTCTTATGATTCAATAATAAACCAGAAGGCCAATTTAAAACAATTCAGATTCACTCTACATGGTTAACATTTACACCACATAAAGACATTATTGTCAAAAAGCGAAAGGGAAACAAAAAGTTCAGAAGTTGCAATAAACTGGTGTGAATCGTTGAAGGTGAGGATCACGATCTTTTTTGAATGTTTACATTGGATCACAGACAATGTGATGGACAGGTGACATGTTCTCCCCAACATTCCTGTGGAGTAAATGCTATTCACCTAAAAGTGTAGACAAGACAATAGTTACGTAGAGTTATGCAATAATTAGGCTTAGTCAACAGCTGTCTTCAGAATATATGGCTTAACACAGCAAGGGTTAATTTCTCATTCTTGTCAGAGTCTAATTGGGTCAACAGGATGTTTCTACTTCATGCAGTCATTGAGGAAGTTGATGGGAGGTCATTTCACCAAGTGTTCACACCATCTTCTACGGCTTTGAAATTCTCCACTGGATGTTTTGCATCCAACTGACAAGTGAGGGAAAGAAAAACCAAGGAGGATGGCTTGAGAGGTGAGAGAAACTTAACAAATCTACATCAGCATAAGTTGATGTGCTGAGGTAGATTCTTTTGTTATGATGCTATAAAAACCCAAGTCTTAACCACTCTTTTGAGTGACCCATCTGTGGATGCTCCCATGTATATGCCTGATGCACATGTTAATACATTTGTTTGTTTTCATCTTGTTAATCTGCCTTTTGTCAGTGCCATTTACCGTGCCCCTGCCAGGAAATCTAAGATGGATAGAGAAAAAATATGTTCCTTCCCTGCACCATAATGTACAGCAAAGCCTACCCACAAGAAAGAATTATCCAACCCTAAATGTCAACAACGCTGTAGTTGCGACACCTTGGTTGAGACTGTCAGATTTGTAAGGGTGGGGATTGTGCCTGCTATATTCATTATTATGTCCCAAGCTCCTAGGACGGCCACTGGCATAATAATTATGTGTTGACTGAATGAACAAAAAGATAGATGATGATGAAGGAAGATGAGAAAAAGACACCTGAGTCAAGATACTGCCCTTTTGTTAGGTGCCAAGACAGGCTTTTCTGTTACGTACTCCCACGCTCTGTGCATGCTGATGGGTAAATTTAAGGCGGTATATACCCATGGAATAGGGAGAAGGTTGAGACCAAGCTCTAGGTGCACAGGGGTTGATAACCACAGCCATGAAAAACCACACAGACAAAATAGTTTCCAAGTTGATTTTAATCTTACAAATCCTTGCTATTCAGCATTTCTATGTCATATTTTGGAAACATAAGTTAATAGAGATTTTAAAAAGTTGATGACATTATGAGATTAATTGAAGTAGATAATTAGCCATGTGTAGATTCTTACGTGTCATTGGTGCCCACAACCACACACTCACACATGACTGCAATTCGTTTTGCTTCCTTCAGTTGAGATCATGCAGTATGTTCAGTTTTATGACTTTGCAGTTCACTTAATAATAATATTGCATCATGACCTTTACATGTCAGGATATATATACATATATAGATACATAGATAAATCCACTTTAATCTTCTTAATGGGTGACTAGTATTTCCTGGCATACATCTCCAATAATTTACTTTAAAAATTCCTTATTGTGAACATTTAGGTCATTTTCTGTTTTTTATTATTCCAAAAAAAATGTATTTTCTCTGTCTCTTGGTCTTCTAGAAAAATTTTCTTAGTATATTCTGTGCATTTCCTTAATCTAATTCAATAATGTTTTGGTCAATGCAGGATTTATACTTCAGCCTCTCTTGAGTAAATATGTTTTCTTCCATTCCTTCAAGTATTTATTCTTTGAGTTGCAAACAATCCAATTATTATCTTTTACTTATTTTTAAATGTGCAATTAAGTTATTATTGACTGTAGTCATGCTATTGGGCTATCAAACAGTAGGCCTTATTCATTCTTTCTAACTTTCGTTTTGTAACCATTCAACATCCCCATCTCCCCACCCAGAACCCCTCCCCACAACTACCCTTCCTAGCCTTGAATAACCATCATTCTCTCTATGTCTATGAGTTCAATTGTTCCGATTTTTAGATCCTACAAATAAGTGAGAAAATGCAATGTTTGTCTTTCTGTGCCTGGCTTATTTTACCTGACATAATGTTCTCTAGTTCCATCCATGTTATTGCAAAAAATAGGATATCAACTTTTTAAGGCTAAATAGTACACCATTGTGTATAAGTACCACATTTCTGTAATCCATTCATCTCTTTTTTAGAAAAAAAAATTTGATTTTAAGTTCTGGTATACGTGTGCAGGATGTGCATGTTTGCTACATAGGTAAAAGTGTGCCAAGGTTGTTTGCTGCACCTATCAACCCATCAATTTGTTTGATTTTATTTTAAGTTCTGGTATACATGTGCAGGATGTGCAGGTTTGCTACACAGATAAAAATATGCCATGGTGCCACCTGTCAACCCATCACCTAGGTGTTAATCCCCACCTGCATTAGCTATTTATCCTGAAGGTCTTTTTCCTCACAACCCTTCCCTCACTGTGTTCATGTGTTTTAACTGTTAGCTTCCACTTATGAGTGAGAACATGTGGTGTTTGGTTTTCTGTTCCTGCATTAGTGTGTTGAGGATAATGGCTTCCAGCTCCATTTATATCCCTGCAAAGGACATGATCTCATTCCTTTTTATGACTGTATAATATTTTATGATGCTTATGTCCCATATTTTCTTTATCCAATCTGGTAATTGCTGGGCATTTAGGTTTATTCTATGTCTTTGCTATTGTGAATAGTGCTGCAATGAACATACACATGCATGTATCTTTATAATATAATGATTTATATTCCTTTGGGTATATACCCAGTAATGGAATTGCTGGATCAAATGGTGTCTCTGGTTCTAGGTCTTTAAGGAATCACCACACTGTCTTCTACAATGGTTGAGCTAATTTACATTCCCACCAAAAGTGTAAAAGCATTCCTATTTCTCCACAGCTTTGCCAGCATCTGTGGCATCTTTACTTTTTAATAATCACCATTCTGACTGGCATGAGATAGTATCACATTGTGATTTTGATTTGCATTTCTCTAATGATCAGTGATGTTGAGCTTTTTTATTCATATGTTTCCTGGCCACATAAATATCTTTTTACTAAGTTTTGATATTTTTTTTTTTTGAGACGGAGTCTCGCTCTGTCCCCTAGGCTGGAGTGCAGTGGTGCGATCTCCGCTCACTGCAAGCTCCGCCTCTGAGTTCATGCCATTCTCCTGCCTCAGTCTCCCGAGTAGCTGGGACTACAGGCGCCCGCCACCACGCCCGGCTAATTTTTTGTATTTTTAGTAGGGATGGGGTTTCACCGTGTTAGCCAGGATGGTCTTGATCTCCTGACCTCATGATCCGCCCGCCTCGGCCTCCCAAAGTGCTGGGATTACAGGCGTGAGCCACCGCGCCCAGCCAAAAATCTTCTTTTGAGCAGTGTCTGTTCATGTCCTTTGCCAACTTTTTAATCAGGATTTATTTTCTTGTAAAATTGTTTAAGTTCCTACAGATGTGGTTTGCCAGTATTTTACTGAGGATTTCTGCGCTGATGTTCATCAGGGCTGTTGGCCTAAAGTTCCATTATTTTGTTGTATCTCTGTTACATTTTGGTAACAGGATGATGCTGGCCTCATAAAATAAATTAGGGAGGAGTCCTGTCTTTTTAATTGTTTGGAATAGTTTCAGAATAAATGGTAGCAGCTCCTGTTTGTACCTCTGGTAGAATTTACCTGTAAATCTGTCTGGTCCTGGGCTTTTTTTTTTTTTTTTTTTCTTTTTTTTTTTGGTTGGTAGGCTATTTATTACTGGTTCAATTTCAGAGCTTGTTATTTGTCTATTCAGGGATTCAACTTCTTCGTGGTTCTGTCTTGGGAGGGTATATGTGTCCAGGAATTTATCCATTTCTTCAAGGTTTTCTAGTGTGTTTGCATAGAGGTGTTTATAGTATTTTCTAATGGTTGTTTTTATTTCTGTGGGGTCAGCGGTGATCTCCCCTTTATCATTTGTTTTGTTGTCTCTATTTGATTCTTCTCTCTTTTCTTCCTCATTAGTCTAGTTAGTAGTCTATACATTTTATTAATTCTTTCAAAAAAACACCTGGATTCATTGATTTTTTTGAAGGTTTTTCGTGTCTCTATCTCCTTCAGTTCCACTCTGATCTTGGTTATTTCTTGTCTTCTGCTAGCTTTGGGGTTTGTTTGTTCTTGGTTCTCTAGTTCTTTTAGTTGTGATGTTAGTGTTTTAACTTGAGGTCTTCCTAGATTTTTGATGTGGGCATTTAGCGTATACATTCTCCTCTTAGCACTATTTTAGCTGCATCCCAGAAATTCTGGTACATTGTATCTTTGTTCTCATTGCTTTTAAAGAACTTCTTGATTTCTGCCTTAATTTCATTATTTACCCAGGAGTCATTCAGGAGCAGGTTGTTTAATTTCCATGTAGTTGTGTGGTTTTGAATGAGTTTCTTAATCTTGAGTTTTAATTTGATTGTACCCTTGACTGAAAGACTGTTATAATTTCATTTATTTTGGATTTTCTGAGAACTGTTTTACTTCTAATTGTGTGATTCATTTTAGAGTAAGTGCCATGTGGCAGTGAGAAGAATGTATAGTATGTTGTTTTGGGGTGGAAAGTTCTGTAGGTGTCTATTAGGTTCACCTGATCCAGAGCTGAGTTGAAGTCCTGAATATCCTTGTTAATGTTTTGTCTTGATGATATGTCTAATATTGACAGTGGGGTATTAAAGCTTCCCACTATTATTGTGTAGGAGTCTAAGTCTCTTTGTAGGTCTCTAAGAACTTGTTTTATGAATCTGGGTGCTCCTGTATTTGCATATATATAATAGTTAGCTCTTCTTGTTGAATTGATCCCCTTATCATTACATAATGTCTTTCTTTGCCTTTTTTGATCTTTGTTGATTTAAAGTCTGTTTTGTCAGAAACTAGGATTGCAACCCCTACTTTTTCCTGCTTTCCATTTGGTTGGTAAATTTTTCTTCACCCCTTTATTTTGAGCCTATGTGTCACTGCATATAAGATGAGTCTCTTGAATATAGCACACCAGTGGGTCTTGACCCTTTATCCAGCTTGCCATTCTGTGTCTTTTAATTGAGGCATTTAGCCCATTCACATTTAAGGTTAATATTGTTATGCATGAATTTGATCCTGTCCTGATGATGCTAGCTGGTTATTATGCAGACTTGTTGATGTAGTTGCTTCATAGTATCATTGGTCTGTGTACTTCAGCATGTTTCTGAAGTGGGTGGTAATGTTTTTTCCTTTCTGTATTTAGTGCCTTTTTTCAGTAGCTCTTGCAAGGCAGGCCTGGTTGTGACAAACTTCCTCAGCATTTTCTTGTCTGAAAAGGATTTTATTTCTCCTTCAATTATGAAGCTTAGTGTGGCTGGATATAAAATTCTGGGTTGAAAATTCTTTTTTTAAAGAGTGTTGGATATTGGCCCCCAATTTCTTCTGGCTTATAGGGTTCTGCTCTGTTAGTCTGATGGGCTTCCCTTTGTCAGTGACCCGGCCTTTCTCTCTGACTGTTCTTAACATTTTTTCCTTCATTTTGATCTTGGAAAATCTGATGATTATGTGTCTTGGGGTTGATCTTCTGATGGAGTATGTTACTGGGCTTCTGTGAATTTCCTGGATTTGAATGTTGGCCTGTCTTGCTTTGTTAGGAAAGTACTACTGGATGATATCCTGAAGTGTGTTTTTCAACTTGGTTCCATTCTCCCTGTCTCCTTCAGGTACCTCAGTTAGTCATAGGTTTGGTCTTTTTACATAATCCCATATTTCTCAGAGTTTCTGTTCATCCCTTTTTATTATTTTTTCTCTAATCTTGTCTGCCTGTGTTATTTCAGCAAGATAGTCTTCAAGCTTTGAAATTTTTTTTCTCTGCTTGGTCTATTCAGTTATTGATACTCTTGGTTGCATTGTGAAGTTCTCATGTTGTGTTTTGGTCATTTATGTTCATCTCTAAACTGGTCATTCTGGTTAACAGCTCCTATAATGTTTTATCATGATTCTTAGCTTATTTGCGTTGGGTTAGAACATGCTCTTTTAGCTCAGCAAAATTTATTGTTACCCACCTTCTGTATCCTACTTCTGTCAATTCATCCATGTCAGCCTCTGCTTGTTTCTGTGCCCTTGCTGGATAGGTGTTGTTATAATTTTCAGAAGAAGAAGCACTTTGTCTTCTTGAGTTTTCAGCGGTTTGTTGTTGTTGTTGTTGTTGTTGTTGTTGATTCTTTCTCATTTTGTAAGTTTGACTAGCTTTGATCTTGGAGGCTGCTGACCTTTGGATGGAGTTTTTGTGGGGACTTTTGTGTTGATGCTGCTGTTGTTGCTTTCTGTTTGTTTGTTTGTTTGTTTGTTTTTTAACAGGCCCCTTTTGTGTTGGGCTGCTGTGATTTTCTTTTTCTTTTTTTTTTTTTTTTTGAGATGGAATTTCCCTCTGTCGCCCAGGCTGGAATGCAGTGGCTGGATCTCGGCTCACTGCAAGCTCCGCCTCCCAGGTTTATGCCATTCTCCTGCCTCAGCCTCCTGAGTAGCTGGGACTACAGGCACCCGCCACCTCGCCTGGCTAGTTTTTTTTAAATTTTTTTTAGTAGAGATGGGGTTTCACCGTGTAAGCCAGGATGGCCTTGATCTCCTGACCTCGTGATCCGCCTGTCTTGGCCTCCCAAAGTGCTGGGGTTAGAGGCTTGAGCCACCGCGCCCGGCCTGCTGTGATTTTCTGGTGGTCCACTTCAGATCCTATTTGCATGGTCTCTTCCACACCTGGAGGTGTCACCAGTGGAGGCTGCAGGACAGCAAAGATGACTGCTCCTTGTTCTGGTATCTCTTTCCCAGAGGGGCACTGACCTGATGTTGGCAGGAGCATTCCTGTATAAGGTGTTTGGTGATTGGGGGTTCTTACCCAGTCAGGAGATAAGAGATCTGGGACCCACTTAAGGAAGCACTCTGGCTGCCCCTTGGTTGAGGTAGTGTGCTGTGCTGGGGAAAATCCCACTGGTCCAAGCTACCTGGATTCCTCAGAGCCAGCAGGGGGAAAGACTAAGTCTGCTGGTCCATAGAGACCATCACCACCCCTGCCCCCAGGAAGGGGCATCAGGGAGATCAGAGTCACAGGGAGATCAGAGTTCTGTTTCTAAATTCCTGGCTGGAGTTGCTAAAATTTTTAAATGGAGGCCCCACTCAGTGAGAAAGAATGGGTCAGGGTCCAGCCTAAAGAGGCAGTCTGGCCACAATCTGCCACAGCCACTGTGCTGTGCTGTGGGGAATTTTTCCTGGATTCAAACCGTCTACTTTCCCTGGCACCAACAGGGGAAAATTGGCAGACTAGAGCTTCTGTGATGGCTGCCTCCCACTTCACTTGGAGCTTTGTCATCTTAGGCAGCAGGCAGCTGCAGTGATTTTGGCCTCCCCTCCCCCAGGAACATCATTGACTTAGGCAGTCTATAACCAAGTGGCCTTTGTGAATCTGCATAACTGTTCTTGGGACCCAATAACCTGGTGGTGTGGGCTTACAGGAGGAATATCCTGACCCATGGGTTGCACAAATCAGTGGAAATAGCATGGTTTCCCAGGCAGGGTAGCATAGGAACTCACCACCTTTTTTGACTGGAGGTGGGCTCCCCTTGCACCATGTGGCGCCCAGGTGGGCCATCACATCACCCTGCTGTTCTTCACTCTCCATGGGTCTCACTAGCCACCCAGTCAGTCCCAATGAGAGAATCTGGATACCTCAGTTTGCAGTACAGGATTCACTGGCTTTTTCACTCTTTTCAATGGAAGCCTCTGACTGCAGCTGTTTCTAGTCAGCCATCTTGGCCCCTCCCCCATTCATCTCTTGATGGACATTTAGGTTGCTTCCAAATCTTAGTTATTTTAAACAGTGCTGCAGGGAGCATGAGAGTGCAGATATCTCTTTGATATACTGATGTCCTTTTTTTGGGTATATACTCAGCAGTGGGATTGCTGGATCCTCTGGTAGCTGTATTTTTAGTTCTTTTGAGGAACATCCAAGCTGTTGTCCATATATTTTACTTATTTATATCCCCAACAACAGTGTACGATGCTTTTCTTTTCTCCACATCTTCACCAGCATTTGTTATTGCATGTCTTCTGGATAGAAGCCATTTTAACTGGGGTGAGATGATATCTCATTGCAGTTTTGACTTACATTTCTGTTATGATATATGATGTTGCACACGTTTTTATATGCCTGTTTGCCATTTGTATGTCTTCTTCTGAGAAATTTCTTTTCACACCTTTTGCCCATATTTGGATCAGATTATTAGATTTTTTTCCCCATAAAGTTGTTTGAGCTCATCATATGTTCTGGTTATTAATCCCTTATCAGATGGGTAGTTGGCAAATATTTTCTTCAATTATGTGGGTTGTCTCTTCATTTTGTTGACTGTATTCTTTACTGTGCAAAAGTTTTTAACTTGATGTGACTCTATTTGTCAATTATTGCTTTGATTGCTTGTACTTCTGCAGTAATTCTCAAGAAATGTTTGCTCAGATCAGTGACCTGGATACTTCTCCTGATGTTTTCTTGTAGAATTTTCATAGTTTGTGATCTTAGATTTAAGTATTTAGTCTATTTTAATTTGATGTTCATATATGGTAAGAGATAAGGGTCTAGTTTCATTCTTCTGCCTATGGATATCCAGGTTTCCCAGCACAATTAATTGAAGAGACTGTCTTTTTCCCAGTGTATATCCTTGGAAACTTTGTAGAAAATGAATTCACTGTAGGTGTGTGGATTCGTTTCAGGGTTCTCTATTTTGTTCCATTGGTCCGTGTGTCTGGTTTTATGCCAGTACCATGTTGTTTTGGTTATTATAGTTATGTGGTATAATTGGATGTCAGGCAATGTGATTCCTCCAGTTTTGTTCTTGGTTAGCTTAGCTTTGGCTATTCTGGGTCTTTTGTGTTTCCATAAAAATTTTAGGATTCATTTTTCTATTTCTGTGAAGAATATCTCTAGTATTTTGATAGAGATTGCATAGAATTTGGAGACTGGTTTGGGTAATATAGACATTTCAACAATATTAATTCTTCTGTCCATAAATATGATTTTTTTCCTTTTTCAATTTTCTTTTTAATTTCTTTATTGACTTACCCATCATTCAGTGGTATATTGTTTAGCTTCCATGTATTTGTATAGTTTACAAAATTCCTCTCGCTATTAATTTCTAGCTTTATTTCATTGTGGGCAGAAAATATGCTTGATATTCTTTTAATTTTTTGAATGTTTTAAGACTTATTTTGTGACCTCACCTATGTTCTATCCTCGTGAATGATCCATGTGCGGAGGAAACAAATGTGTGTTCTCTAGTCATTGGATAAAATGTTCTGTACATATGTATTAGATCCATTTGGTCTGCAGTGCAGATTTTATCTGATGTTTCTTTGTTAATTTTTGTCTAGAAGATCTGTCCAATGCTAAAAGTAGCGTATTGAAGTCTCCAGCTATTATTGTACTGGGGCTTATCTCTCTTATTAGCTCTAATAATATTTGTGTTGTGTATCTGGAAGCTCCAATGTTTGGTGCATATATGTTTACAACTGTGATATCCTCTTGCAGAATTGACCTCTTTATTATTATTTAGTGACCTTATTTGTCTCTTCTTACACTTCTTATCTTCAGATCTATTTTGTTTGATAAAAGAATAGCAACTCCTGCTTTTTTCAGTTTCCATTGACATAGAATATCTTTCCCTATCTCTTTAGTTTCAATCAATATGTATCTTCTTTAATTTTTTAAATTTGTTTCTTTTTTTAAAAATTATTATACTTTAAGTTCTAGGGTACATGTGCACAACATGCAGGTTTGTTACATATGTATACATGTGCTATGTTGGTGTACTGCACCCATTAACTCAACATTTGCATTAGGCATATCTCCTAATCCTATCCTACCCCTCTTCCCCCACCCCACAACAGGCCCCCAGTGTGTGATGTTCCCCACCCTGTGTCCAATTTTTGTCATTGTTCAACTCCCCCCTTTGAGTGAGAACATGTGGTGTTTGGTTTTCTGTCCTTGTGATACTTTGCTCAGAATGATGGTTTCCAGCTTCATCCATGTCCCTACAAAGGACATGAACTCATCCTTTTTATGGCTGCATAGTATTCCATAGTGTCTATGTGCCACATTTTCTTAATCCAGTCTATAATTGATGGACATTTGGGTTGGTTCCAAATCTTTGCTATTATGAATAGTGCTGCAATATACATACGTGTGCAGGTGTCCTTGTAGCAGCATGATTTTTAATCCTTTGGGTATATACCCGGCAAGGGGTTGGCTGGGTCAAATGGTATTTCTAGTTCTAGATCCTTGAGGAATCACTACACTGTCTTCCACAATGGTTGAACTAGTTTACAGTCCCACCACCAGTGTAAAAGTATTCCTATTTCCCCACATCCTCTCCAGGAACTGTTGTTTCCTGACTTTTTAATGATTGCCATTCTAACTGGTGTGAGATGGTATCTCATTGTGGTTTTGATTTGCATTTCTCTGATGGCCAGTGATGATGAGCATTTTTTCATGTGTCTGTTGGCTGCATAAATGTCTTCTTTTGAGAAGTGTCTGTTTGCATACTTCACCCACTTTTTGATGGGGTTGTTTGATGTTTTCTTGTAAATTTGTTTAAGTTCTTTTTAGATTCTGGATATTAGCCCTTTATCAGATGGGTAGATTATAAAATTTTTTCCCATTCTCTGGGTTGCCTATTCACTCTGATGGTAGTTTCTTTTGTTGTGCAGAAGTTCTTTAGTTTCATTAGATCCCATTTGTCAATGTTGGCTTTTGTTGCCATTGCTTTTAGTGTTTTAGTCATGAAGTCCTTGCCCATGCCTATGTCCTGAATGGTATTGCCTAGATTTTCTTCTAGGGTTTCTATGGTTTTAGGTCTAGCATTTAAGTCTTTAATCGATCTTGGATTAATTTTTGTATAAGGTGTAACTTTTGTATAAAGTTTTGGCTTTCTACATATGGCTAGTCAGTTTTCCCAGCAGCATTTGTTAAATAGGGAATCCTTTCCCCATTTCTTGTTTTTGTCAGGTTTGTCAAAGATCAGATGGTTGTAGATGTGTGGTATTATTTCTGAGGGCTCTGTTCTGTTCCATTGGTCTATATCTCTGTTTTGGTACCAGTACCATGCTGTTTTGGTTATTGCAGCCTTGTAGTATAGTTTGAAGTCAGGAAGCATGATGCCTCCAGCTTTGTTCTTTTTGCTTAGGATTATCTTGGCAATGTGGGCTCTTTTTTGGTTCCATATAAACTTTAAAGTAGTTTTTTTCCAATTCTGTGAAGAAAGCCATTGGTAGGTTAATGGGAATGGCACTGAATCTATAAATTACCTTGGGCAGTATGGCCATGTTCACGATATTGATTCTTCCTATCCATGAGCATGGAATGTTCTTCCATTTGTTTGTATCCTCTTTTATTTTGTTGAGCAGTGGTTTGTAGTTCTTGAAGAGGTCCTTCAAATCCCTTTTAAGTTGGATTCCTAGGTATTTTATTCTCTTTGAAGTAGTTGTGAATGGGGGTTCACTCATGATTTGACTCAGTGTTTGTCTGTTATTGGTGTATAGGAATGCTTGTGATTTTTCCACATTGATTTTGTATCCCGAGACTTCGCTGAAGATGCTTATCAGTTTAAGGAGATTTGGGGATTTAGGGTTGAGACAACAGGGTTTTCTAAATATACAATCATGTCATCTGCAAACAGGGACAATTTGACTTTCTCTTTTCCTAATCGAATACCGTTTATTTATTTCTCCTGTCTGATTGCCCTGGCCAGGACTTCCAACACTATGTTGAGTAAGAGTGGTGAGAGAGGGCATCCTTGTCTTGTGCCAGTTTTCAAACGGAATGCTTCCAGCTTTTGCCCCTTCAGTATGATATTGCCTGGGGGTTTGTCATAAATAGCTCTTATTATTTTGAGATATGTTCCATCAATACCTAGTTTATTGAGAGTTTTTAGCATGAAAGTGCTGTTGAATTTTGTCAAAGGCCTTTTCTGCATCTATTGAGATAATCCTGTGGTTTTTGTCTTTGGTTCTGTTTATATAATGGATTCCATTCATTATTTTGTGTATGTTGAACCAGCCTTGCATCCCAGGGATGAAGCCCACTTGATCATGGTGGATACATTTTTTGATGTGCTGCTGGATTTGGTTTGCCAGTATTTTATTGAGGATTTTTGCATTGATGTTCATCAGGGATATTGGTCTAAAATTCTCTTTTTTATTGTGTCTCTATCAGGCTTTGGTATCAGGATGATGCTGGACTCATAAAATGAGTTAGGGAGGATTCCCTCTTTTTCTATTGATTGGAATAGTTTCAGAAGGAATGGTACCAGTTCCTCTTTGTACCTCTGGTAGAATTCGGCTGTGAATCCATCTGGTCCTGGACTTTTTTTGGTTGGTAGGCTATTAATTGTTGCCTCAATTTCAGAGCTTGTTATTGGTCTCTTCAGGGATTCAACTTCTTCCTGGTTTAGTCTTGGGAGGGTGTGTGTGTCCAGGAATTTATCCATTTCTTCTAGATTTTCTGGTTTATTTGCATAGAGGTATTTATAGTATTCTCTAATGGTAGTTTGTATTTCTGTGGGATCAGTGGTGATAATCCCTTTATCATTTTTTACTGTGTCTATTTGATTCTTTTCTCTTTTTTTCTTTATTTGTCTTGCTAGCAGTCTATCAATTTTGTTGACCTTTTTAAAAAACCAGCTCCTGGATTCATTGATTTTTTGAAGGGTTTTTTTGTGTCTCTGTCTCCTTCAGTTCTGCTCTGATCTTTGTTATTTCATGCCTTCTGCTAGCTTTTGAATGTGTTTGCTCTTGCTTCTCTAGTTCTTTTAATTGTGATGTTAGGGTATCAATTTTAGATCTTTCCAGCTTTCTCTTGTGGGCATTTAGTGCTATAAATTTCCCTCTACACACTGCTTTAAATGTGTCCCAGAGATTCTGGTATGTTGTATCTTTGTTCTCATTGGTTTCAAAGAACATCTTTATTTCTGCCTTCATTTCGTTATGTAGCCTATAGTCATTCAGGAGCAGTTTGTTTAGTTTCCATGTAGTTGAGCAGTTTTGAGTGAGTTTCTTAATCCTGAGTTTTAGTTTGATTGCACTGTGGTCTGAGAGACAGTTTGTTATGATTTCTGTTCTTTTACATTTGCTGAGGAGTGCTTTACTTCCAACTAGGTGGTCAATTTTGGAATAAATGCAATGTGGTGCTGAGAAGAATGTATATTCTGTTGATTTGGGGTGGAGAGTTCTGTAGATGTCTATTAGGTCCCCTTGATGCAGAGCTGAGTTGATGTCCTGGATATCCTTGTTAACTTTCTGTCTCCTTGATGTGTCTAATGTTGAAAGTGGAGTGTTAAAGTCTCCCATTATTATTGTATGGGTGTCTAAGTCTCTTTGTAGCTCTCTCAGACTTGCTTTATGAATCTGGGTACTCCTGTACTGGGTGCATATATATTTAGGATAGTTTGCCCTTCTTGTTGAATTGATCCTTTTACCATTATGTAATGGCCTTCTTTGTCTCTTTTGATCTTTGATGGTTTAAAGTCTGTTTTATCAGAGACTAGGATTGCAATCCCTACTTTTTGTTTTGTTTTGTTTTCCATTTGCTTGGTAGATCTTCCTCCATCCCTTTATTTTGAGCCTATGTGTGTCTCTGCACACGAGATGAGTCTCCTAATACAGCACACTGATGGGTCTTGACTCTTTATCCAATTTGCCAGTCTGTCTTTTAATGGGAGCATTTAGCCCATTTACATTTAAGGTTAATATTATTATGTGTGAATTTGATCCTGTCATTATGATGTTAGCTGGTTATTTTGCTCATTAGTTGATGCAGTTTCATCCTAGCATCGACCGTCTTTACAATTTGGCATGTTTTGCAGTGGCTGGTACAAGTTGTTCCTTTCCATGTTTAGTGCTTCCTTCAGGAGCTGTTGTAAGGCAGGCCTGGTGGTGACAAAATCTCTCAGCATTTGTTTGTCTGTAAAGGATTTTATTTCTTCTTCACTTATGAAGCTTAGTTTGGCTGAATATGAAATTCTGGGTTGAAAATTCTTTTCTTTAAGAATGTTGAATATCGGCCCCCACTCTCTTCTGGTTTGTAGAGTTTCTGCTGAGAGATCTGCTGTTAGTCTGATGTTAGCTTCCCTTTGTGGGTAATCTGACCATTCTCTCTGGCTGCCCTTAACATTTTTTCCTTCATTTCAACTTTGGTGTATCTGACAATTATGTGTGTTGAGGTTGCTCTTCTCGAGGAGTATCTCGTGGCGTTCTCTGTATTTACTGAATTTGAATGTTGGCCTGCCTTGCTAGGTTGGGGAAGTTCTCCTGGATGATATCCTGAAGAGTGTTTTCCTACTTGGTTCCATTCTCCCCGTCACTTTCAGGTACACCAATCAGACATAGGTTTGGTCTTTTCACATAATCCTAAATTTCTTGGAGGTTTTGTTAATTTCTTTTCACTCTTTTTTCTTTCAACTTCTCTTGTTGTTTCATTTCATTCATTTGGTCTTCAATCACTGATACCCTTTCTTTCACTTGATCGAATCGGCTACTGAAGCTTGTGTATGCGTCATGTAGTTCTTGTGCATGGTTTTCAGCTCCATCAGGTCATTTAAGGTCTTCTCTACACTTTTTATTCTAGTTAGCCATTTGTCTAATCTTTTTTCAAGGTTTTTAGCTTATTTGCAATGGGTTCAAACATACTCCTTTAGCTCAGGGACGTTTTTTATTATGATCTTCTGAAGCCTTCTTCTCTCAACTCATGAAAGTCATTCTCCATCCAGCTTTGTTCCATCGCTCACGAGGAGCTGTGTTCCTTTGGAGGGGAAGAGGTGCTTTGATTTTTAGAATTTTCAGCTTTTCTGCTCTGGTTTCTCCCCATCTTTGTGGTTTTATCTACCTTTGGTCATTGATGATGGTGACATACAGATGGGGTTTTGGTGTGGATGTCCTTTCTGTTTGTTAGTTTTCCTTCTAACAGTCAGGACCCTCAGCTGGAGGTCTGTTGGAGTTTGCTGGAGGTCCACTCCAGACCCTGTTTGCCTGAGTATCACCAGCGAAGTCTGCAGAACAGCAAATATTGGAGAACAGCAAATGTTGCTACATGATTGTTCCTCTGGAAGCTTTGTCTCAGAGGGGCACCCAGCTGTATGAGGTGTCATTCAGCCCCTGCTGGGAGGTGTCTCCCAATTAGGCTACTCGGGGGTCAGGGACCCACTTGAGTAGGCAATCTGTCCGTTCTCAGATCTCATACTCCATGCTGGGAGAACCACTACTCTCTTCAAAACTGTCAGACAGGGACATTTAAATCTGAAGAAGTTTCTGCTGCCTTTTGTTCAGCTATGCCCTGCCTCCAGAGGTGGAGTCTACAGAGGCAGGCAGGCCTTGTTGAGCTGTGGTGGGCTCCACCCAACTTCCCGGCAGCTTTGTTTACCTACTCAAACCTCAGCAATGGCAGACGCCCCTCCCCCAGCCTCTTTGCCGCCTTGCAGTTAGATCTCAGACTACTATGCTAGCAGTGAGCAAGGCTCCATGGGCATGGGACCCTCCGAACTGGGTGCAGGATATAATCTCCTGGTTTGCCATTTGCTAAGACCATTGGAAAAGTGCAGTATTAGGATGGGAGTGTCCCAAATTTCCAGGTACCATCTGTCATGGCTTCCCTTGGCTAAGAAAGTAAATTACCAGACCCCTTGCACTTCCTGGGTGAGGCGATGCCGCACCCTTCTTTGGCTCACACTCCATTGGCTACATCCAATATCTGACAAGCCCCAGTGAGATGAACCCTGTACTTAAGTTGGAAATGCAGAAATCACCCATCTTCTGCATCATGCACGTTAGGAACTGTGGACTGGAGCTGTTCCTATTTGGCTATCTTGAAACCTCTCAATATGTGTCTTTATAGGTGAAGTGTGTTTCTTATATGCTGCAGATCAATGGGTCTTGTCATTTTATCCATTCAGCCTGTCTATGTCTTTTCATTGAGGAATTTAGTACATTTACTTTCAATGTTTTTATTGATAAATAAGAACTTAGTCCTACCCTTTTGTTTTGTTTTCTGATTCTTTTGTTGTCTTCCCATCTTTCTTTCATCTTTTCCCATCTTTAGTGAAGGTGATTTTTTTCTTGCAATATGATATAGTTTCTTGCTTTTCTTTTTTTGGGTCTACACTGTACATTTTTTGATTTGAGGTTACCATGAGGCTTGCAAGTACTGTTTTATAACCCATCATTTTAACCTGATAACAGTTTAACACTATTTGCATAAACAAACAAAGAGAAAGCAAATACACCCCTACACCTTACCTTCATAACCCAGTTTTTAATCATTTTGTTGTTTTCTATTTATATTAGTTTTTACTAAGTTTTGATAAACTCTTGTAGTTATTATTTTTGATTGGTTCATCATCTAGTCTTTCTACTTGAGATAAAAGCAGTTTACATACCACAGTTACAGTGTTATAATATTTTATGTTTTTCTGCATACTTTCTATTACCAGTAAGTTTTATACCTTCAGGTGATTACTTATTGCTCTTTTTTTTTTTTTTTAACTTTCTGATTAAAGTACTCCCTTCAGCATTTCTTGTAAGACAGGTCTGGTGTTGATGAAATCTCTCAGCATTTGTTTATCTGGGAAAGCTGTTATTTCTTATTCATATGTGAAGGATATTTTTTGCTGGATATACTATTCCAGGGTAAAAGGTTTGTTTTGTTTTGTTTTATTTTACAGCATTTTAAATATTTCATGTCACTTTCTCCTGTACTGTTAAGTTTCCACTGAAAAGTCCACTGCCAGACATACTGAAGCTCCATTTTATTTCTTTCTTTTCTCTAGGTGACATTCAGATCCTTTCTTCATCTTTGACCTTTGGGAGTTTGATTATTTAATGCCTTGAGGTAGTCTTCTTTGGATTAAATCTGCTGGGTGTTCTATGACCTTCTGTTACTTGGATATTTATCTGTTTCTTTATGCTTAGAAAGTGGTCTGTTATTATTTCTTTAAATAAACATTCTACCCCTATCTATTTTCCTACCTCCTCTTTAAGTCCAACAACTCAAATTTGCCATTTTGAGGCTGTTTCCTAGATTCAATAGTGGCAATTCATAGTATTTTATTCTTTTTTATTTTGTCTCCTCGGTATTTTCAAGTAGCCTATCTTAAAGCTCACTAATTCTTTCTTCTGTTTGATCAATTATGCTATTAAAAGACTCTGATGCATTTTTCAGTAAGTTGTGTTTTCTTAGATTGTGTTAATGCTAGTAGCTGTTCTTTCATGTCTGGGAATCAGAGTTAGACATGCATTGTAGCCTTCAGGGTCTCAACTTGTTTGTAGCCGTCCTTCTTGGGAAGACTTTCCAGATATTTGAAAGAACTTGTGTGCTGTGATCTAAGTTGTATCTGCTTTAGGGGGCACCCAAGCCCAGTAATAATGTGTTTCTTTCAGACTCATAGAGGTACTGCCTTGATGGTCTTGGACAAGATCCAGGAGATTTGTCTGCATTACCAGACATATAATATTGTTCTCTTCCCTTACTTTCTCCCAAGCAAACAGTTTGCTCTCTGTTCTGGGCCACCTAAAGGTGGGGGTGGAAATGACACACGCACCCCTGTATCCACCATTATTATGACTACACTGGGTCAGACACGAAGCCAGCAAAGCACTGTTTCTCACCCAAGGCCTGCTATAATCACTCCCTGGCTACTACCTATGTTTGCTTAAGGCCTGGGGCTCTACAATCAGCAGGTTGCAAAGTCAGCCAGGCCTGTGTCCTTCCCTTCAGGTCATCAAGGCCTCTCAGACCGTGGGTAAGTCCAGAGGTTTCGTCCAGGAGTCAGGGAAGAGAGTCAAAAGCCTTAGAAGTCTTTCTGGTGTTCTATTGTACTCTGGCCGAACTGGTACTCAGTCCACAAAAAGCAGTTCTTCCCACTCTCACCTCTCCTTTCTAAAGGCAGAGGAACCTCACTCCATAGCTGCTGCCACCCCAGGCCATGAGGAGTATGACAGACCACTGGAGATATTCTCTTAAGTTCTAAGCACTCTTAAAAGTCAGTTTGTAGTAAATGTTGCTTGGCCTGGAACTCACTCTTCAGGGAAGTGGGCTCCTTTCTGTCCCAGGGCAAATTCAGAAATGCAGCCCAAGAGTTGAGTCCTGGAATCAGGGGACCCAAGAGCCTACTTGGTGTTTTACCCCTCTGTGGCCATGCTGGTACCTAAAGGGTAAGACAAAGTCACCTATATTTTTTTCTCTGCATGTTTCAAGGAGAAGGAGTCTTGCCCTGTAGGCATCACAGCTGGTAATGTGCTGAGTCTCACCTAAGCCAGCAAGTCTCTGAAGCTCATCCAAGGCCCTAGACATAGTACCTGGATATCACTGCTGGTTATTCAGGGCCCAAGGTCCCTTCAGTTAGCAGGTGATGAATGCTGCCGCAGCTGGGTTCTTTCCTTCGAGGCAGCAGGTTCCATTATGGCCCAGAGTGTCTATAGAAATTTCATCTACGTGATAGGGCTTGGAATGGGGGCCTCATGACTCTGACTGATGTCCTATCTTTCTGTGCCTGTGCTGGTATTCAAGATGCAAGATAACATCCTCCCCACTCTTCCTTCTTCTCTCCTTAAGAGGAAGGAGGAGGTCTCTTTTGGAGCTACAAGTTGTACAGCCTGGTATTGTGGGGGGTGATGCCAGCACTTCCATAGCCACACCAGCTGGTGTCTCAGTAGGTCGTATGCGCAAGCCTCACCCTCCTGCCCCCTGAAACCAAGTCCACTGTCTTTGGGCCTAGCTTAGCACTAGGACTCACCTAAGGGTTGCAGTTCTTATGGCATAGACTGTCTTTCACATTTACTTAGAGCAATTCGGCTCTCCTTGGAGAGGCTTGTGGGAACTCAAGATCTGGTGACTGGGATCAGTGATACTCCTCTGGCTAGGGCTGGCTTAAATGCTCCTTCTTTGGGTGGGCATCAGCTGAGTTTGGTCCTGTTTTTCTTTCTGCTTTAACAGGACAGCACTAAGTTTAATGCCTCATAATTGCTGTTTTCCCCCTCCCCCAGTGCCCAGAGAAGCTCTCTTCACCACATAGCTACTGCTATTGGAGAGTGTGGGGGAATGATAGGTGGAGGCTTCTATTCCAGAATCTTGCTCTGCATATCCAAGTAAATAATATATTAAAGATTTTTCTACTTTTCGCTCCTCCCTTACTTTCCTTCCTGTGGGTGATATTCATTATAGTTGTGTGTCTTACATGATTCTGATATCAGAGAAGAACTGCTTGTCATCTGCTTGCTGGTTTTGTTTTTTGTTTTGACATAGCACATTCCTTCCTACTGTATGGTTTCTCCCTACAAAGACTTTCCTCTATGGTTTACTCCTACAAACACTGAATTAGTGAATATTGAGCCTCCGCTCTTATGGGAAATAGAGAGTTAGATATACTCATACACATACACATACACATACACACACCTATGTCTCACATAGATTGTAATCTTAAATCCTAAAGCCAACTATCCTGGTTTGATTCCTTTTCTTTACAGTAACTTACTAAAGAGAACAAATGAGGTTCAAAAGTGATAAGTGACTCACTGATGGCCACCCCACTAAGCAAAGTCAGAGCTGGGATTGAAGCCTTGGCTAACTGACCCCAGGGCTGGAGTTTCTTGTACTGCACTGCACTGTCCACTGTCCTTTACTGTTACATCCACTGTTCCATCCTCTGGTTACCTTAGTATGAAAGCTTAAGCGAGAATACAGTGCATAACCTTGTTTGTTGTCACCTGGGAACATAAGAATCAAGAGACAAATTTTTAATACTCTATGTGTATACACGAACGACAAGAAAATCTCTCCAAATATTGATTTTGGGGTTACAAATAAATTTTAACAAGTAGGCAAACTTGCAAATACAGTGGAATCCACAAACAATGAAGGTCCACTTTCTCTTCATTGCTGTGGTTTCCAGGTTATTTTGGAACTCAAATGCAAGAATGTAATTCTTTGTACTTATTGGGCCAATTTGTGAGCTCCACTAGCCCTAGAAATATCACACTCTGGATCTAGTTGCTGAAGATAACTACTATAACTCGAGCGGTTAAGAGTCAAAAGCTTTCCTTTGTTCAAAAACACGAATAACTTTTGACTTGGTTTTCACCATGTTAAATGTGAGCACTGAATTAGGTGACATTTAAGATTTTTTTCTAGAATTGTTGTATTAGTTTCCTATGACTGCTTTAATAAATTACCACAAACTTGAAGCTTAAAACAACAGAATGTATTATCTCACAGAAGTCTTAAATCATTATCACTGGGCCCAAATCAAGGTGTTGTCAAGACCACACTACCTCTGCAGGCTCTAGGAGATCATTCATTCCCTGTCTCTTCCAATCTCTAACGGCTAACAACAGTCCCTGAGTTGTGGACACATTACTCCAAACCTCAATATCAACATCTTTAAGTATCTGTTGCATCTTCACATTGCCTTCTTCTCTGTGCATTTGTTAAATCTCCTTCTGCTTCCTTTTTTTATGATACATGTAATCCCATTTAAGGTCCACTTGAATAATCCAAGATAATCTGCCCATCTCAAGATCTTTAACTTAATCACATCTTCAAAGAACTTTTGCCTTGTAAAGAAACATTTACAGGTTCCAAGGATTACAACCTGATATTTTGGGGCAGCCGTTATTCATCCAGCTGCAGTAGTCCACCATGAATCTTATGTCTCTCTATGAAATAAAAAATCAGGACCTAGAAGCCAATAGAGAGCACGTAGCCTATGGTGCTTGTATACATATTTATATTTCACATGCCACCAGGCTTGGTCTTTATCCAAAGTTATGGAACTTTATATAAGTGGGTTATGGTCATTCAAAGCAACATGAGAGAATGTTTCAGATAAGATGTATTGGCTGTGCTTTTGTCAACAAGCTGATTAGCATCCAGGTCTTCCTCATAGGAGGACCTAAAATAGACAACTCCTCTAGAAGCATCTGACAATGAGTTTATCCCTGCTAAAATTCCTCAGGGCAAATGTTTCAGGTAAGTGGTATAATTTCTCTGGCCCTCACGATGATTAAAGTGAAGTCTGTAGTGACGTATTAACAAATTAGTTGGTCAGAAACCTGATACTACACAGGCTAACATTAGTCTTATAGATATTTGCTATTCAAAAAAGTTAAAATAAACTTAAATGAACAGAATAATTTAGGATATCTTCTCCCCTCCTGCCATGCGGGATTTATCACTTCAAGGCAGGATAACCTCGAATAGTCAGACACTTACAAAATGGCTTGCTGGTCTTCCCTAGAATTTCCACATAAAAGATAGGCTTCTTTTTTAATGATTAACAAAGTTTTTTATGTGGAGGTGATATTTGCCATCTAAGAACTGTGGTTTTGGTAATTGTGGAGAATCATTGGCTTGTTTCATCCTTTTGAATTCTTGTGTTGGATGATTTGTGGCCCAATTGGAAGAGATCAAATTACAGGACTAAATAAGAGTAATTTTGGCCCAGTAGAGTATTGATTTCATCGTTGCTTTTTCCTGCAAACCTGAATGATATTCTGGTTGTCTATTTATCTGATTTAGCCACAGACATTGAAGTTAAGTGACTGAACAAATAAGACGAACTCTTTGTCTTTCTAGCTATTATGTATATATACCCTTTTTACTTGCATACTTGAATCTCTATGAATTCAGCCCTGGTTAATACTGCTAGCCAAAGCTCGAAAGGGAATTGTGTGTCCAGTTAAATAATAAATTCGACAATTTCTATAACATTGTCATTTTCTGTATTAAGCATTAGTAAAATCTAAGGTTATCGTGTTAAGGTAGACATCAGGAATGGTGCTCAATGGGGAAATAAGGAGTTAGGTCTCATCTTTTGTTATTGTTGTTTGCTTTGTTTTTTAGGCTTTTTTTTTTTTTTTTTAATTTACTTGGGATAAAATTTCTACATTTTAAAATACACAGGTAGTTAAGACAAAACTGATATTTGGTGCTGGGATGAGCTAATTCTTGTGAATTTTGCCTTACTTAGACTGTGTTTTTTGGGGCTTTTGTAAAATTGGAGGAATAATATTCTTAGAAATATCTAACAGTATATTTTTGATTCTTAATAATATTACTCATTGAACTGTAATTTAGTAATATTGCTTCTGAAGTGTGAGAGGATATATTCAGGCTTTTTCATTCAATATTTAGACTTTCACTTTTAGAGAATGAATCAACAAGTCCTCTGGATACAAGATATTATCTGCTACCTTTAGCCACAGAATTTGAAATTAAGCTTAGAGAACAGAGTTGTCAAACTGACAGCAGACAAGTATGCCTTCCAAAAAATAATACTGCAGAACAAATACGAGTGTATCTTTTTATATGCCTGAAGAAACTAAATGTACAAAAAAGGTCAAAATGTCTAATGACTTCAGATCAAAACTCTGTCTATATTATAAACTAATAGGCCCTGCTCCTACTCTGATGTTTACTTGCCAAAGCCTCTCCTTTTTTGGGTTCCAGTTTGCCCTTAAAAAAAGTGTTGGTGTTTTACCACATGATATCAAATTTTTCTTTAATAACAAAAGTTGATTTAATGAAATACAAACATGTGGCAGCAGGCTGGAGACTGATAGTTAAAATGAAATATGAAAACAATAAATGATCGATCTTGCCCTTGGGTCCAAAAGGCAAACCACATACCCAAAGAATGTGGGAGACACAGGTTAATATTGATGAATAGAGTTGATGGGTAGAAGTTTTAGGATGACAAAAATCATAAGGGGTCACTATATGGTTTAGCCACTGAAATAGTTAAATACTTCTTGGGAAGTATCGCTCCCAAAGTATGTAACCTTGACTGAGAGAGATGGCAGTTCCAGCTCCATTGCAGTGGTATGACCATGTAGGGTTGAGAATAGTCATCTGAATGTTGAATAAACTTATAAATATCTCGTGAAGACTGAATCAAGAAGTCAAGTGTGGTGCCTCTGGGAGAACACAAATTCTGCCTTCAAATATGTGAAGTTTTGTTTGCCCTTCAAGATCCCTTTTCTATACTTCTCCACTCCCTTGCTTTCTGGCTTCTGATTGGCTTTAGCCAATAAAGACCACCAATAAGATACGGCTAGTGGGGAAGAGAGGAAAGTCAGGGGATTTATTTCCTTATGACGTCCTGGCTAGGGTTTGACTTAACAGTGGCTGTGCTCTTCTCCTGAAGATCATAGCTCCTGTTGGACTTCCTTCTCTTAAAACTGCCTTTCTCCGTGGAATTCCCCCCTTGCCCTCTCAGCAACCTGCTAGCCCAGGTTTCTTCAACTCTCTTTCCATCCATGCCCTTGTAAATAGTCACTTAATTTAAATCTTTAGAGTGTGTTTTCTGTCGGAATATTGATGGATAACAACCTTCATGTAAAAGATAGACTAAACTGTGTTTCTAGAGGAAAGCGCCAATATTAAAAGACAGAAGTTCTGAGAAGAGATAGTTTGATTTAGCACTTATACTACAAGAGCTCTCTTAAAATCAATTGGGTGTCCTCAGAAGGTAGAGTACCCTGCTCAACTTTTGTTGTTGTTGTTATTTTTTTTTATTTTTTATCTTTATTTTTTTGAGGGAGAGGAGGAGCATGTGTATATATGAGAGTTAGAATGAGGTAACTTTTAAAATGTCATTTAACTTGGAATAAGAAACAGTAAATTGTGTTGAAACATTTTATTTCTTCTCATTGGCCTCTGAGTTTGCCATTGCAAAGTAACTAGAACTCATAAACTGAGTGATGAGCCATGCCACACAACTGGGCTCACCTCTCCAACCTGAGCATCTTGTGTGTTTGTGGCATACTCATAGGCACTCCAGGGGAAGGGGTAGCAACAGGCAAGCTACTGCCCCTTTGCTTTCAAACAGAATCAAAGCATCAGATGTTTGCCTGTAGCCTGTACTAGGTGATTTTTATGGTTTCTTTCAGCCCTTTGTTTATTTTCTCCCTCTCTCCTTCCCTCCTTCCTTTCATCCCTTCATTCTTCCTCCATACCTACCTCTTTTCATTCATTCATTCATTCATTCATTCATTCATTCATCTTCTTGTCCCACATTTTCTCAACAATACAAGCATCAAGTGGTGTGCAAGCTGCTGCATTGGAAGATGATGGAGGAGCAATGATACATTACCAAAAAGAAAAACAAAAAACAAAACAAAAACCCAAAAAGCATACAGCCCATGCAGCTAATGCAGCTCATGCCTTCTAAGAGTTCACATTCTGGTGGGAGAGATAGACAGTCGCATCATGAAAAAATATTTTGTCCTTATATTCCCACACATTCAGCTTTTGTCAAGCCCTTCCTGACCCTCTGTGAATCTATTCTTCATCTTTCCCTGTGCTATTTCATATTCTGAAACACCACTCCTGTAGCTGCCTCTTTGCACCTGATTTCTGCTTCTCAGTCGTCTCTTATAACTCTCCTTATTAACCTTAAGAGAATGACGCTCACTATTTGGACAAAGAAAAATGCTTACATGTTGCTCTCTGCTTCCAACCAGTATAATGAAAGGTTTGTATCCTGTGCTTTCCTTTGAGAAAAAAAAAAATAGTCATGAAAAGAACCTGTAGTTATGAGAAGGCCAGAAAGGTGCATATAAATGAAACACTGTAACACAGATTAATACAAACAAGTAATTAAATACCTTTAAAATTTAAAAAAAACCATACTGATTGTGCTGAGAAGCCTGGTAAGTCAGCATGTACTAGGAATCTTTGGAGCAACACTAACTGTATCAGGATTTCTTCTCTTTTAAGGACTTGTAATGGGAGTGTCAACTTTCTACACCTTTCAGCCTTACCAGCAAAAATGTCTTCATTATATTAGCTGCATTGAGATATTGATTTTTTTCCTAGGCCACGGAAAACCATCACAAGCAACTTACTGTGTTGGCTTTTGAAACTTTGAATACTCCACGATTCCATTAGAGGTCATTCTATTTAGAGATATTGGATTATGGATTTAGAATGTAATAGGTTCTGTCAGTCATATTAGGTAAGTGTGTATTGCAAGAAGAAAGAAGGAAATAGAATGACAACCATTGTACAGAGAGTGTGATGAGCCAAGTGAAATAGAATGTTTTCTGCAAAGGAAGTGGTCTTTCCTTGAGTTAAACTGTTGCTCTTAGGACAAGCATGTGCTTTGTAAGGTATAGTACTCACCATGGTTCAAAAGCTATTGATGTGTCACACTCCTCACAACCACCTCTATCATTTAGATGCATTCCAATATTTGGGGCTCAGGGCACTGCCAGATATCACCTATATCATAGTCTCTTATTTGCTTAACTAGAATTGAGTCAAATGTCCTCTTTAATTATAATAGGTTTGTGATTCTCTGATAAATAGACAACATAATGTGGCATGGGTTAGGGGTATAACATAGTTTTATTTCGAAAGATATGGTTTGAAGGTGGTTTACTTTTTGCCATTTTATAGAATAGGAGAAATGTCTGTCTACACATCCCAGAGCACTGAAATGGAAATTGCCTCCCAGCTTTGTGTGTCAAGCTTTGTATTGATGGAAGAAGAGAATATGAGTTGATATCACACATGTTTATTTTTTTGGTTCTCACCTTTCTCCATGATATTAACAAGTCTTTAGATGGTGGTATTAAATATCATTGGTATATGCCTGCAGTGTACAGACTGGTAGCCACTAGCCATATGTAGCTATTTAAATTTAAATTAAAATAAAATTAAATAAAAAATTCAGACACCCCCAAGTCACTCTAATGTACTTAATGTACAATTGCTCAATAGCCACATGTGGCCAGCAGCTGTCAACTGTGAAGTGAAGATACAGGACATTTTCATTATAACTTAAAGTTATGCTGAACAGGACTGGTATAGCCATTTCCTAAGTTTTTGCAGGATCTCACGGGAAATTTTGATGTCCCAAAGCTATGGAGAGAAATAGAAATCTAGTACATGTGATGACTAATGAGCAATAGGGTATTAAGATGACTAAAGAAAAATGGGGCAATGGGCCAAGAAAGGTGCACTATTTTATATGATTTTGCAAAATATTTTCAGTATTTTGTATTCTATTTGATTTATAATAATACTTTAAAAGAAAAGTATAAAGGGTATTTGAAGGGCTTTGATATTTACTGCATAGCTTTTTGTAGTTAAAACATTGATACATAATAATATATAAATAGCCTTTTGCTGCTTTTAAATCTACATGTAATAGTTGTTATGGCTTTGGGACTTACCAACTGCTTTCTTGAAATGGCTCTCAAGTATTGACCTAGCTAGAAGCCAAGTCTGTGAGGACTCGGCTTGTCCAAGTGTAACATTACGTGTCGTATTGCATTGATGTCATGCAGCACTACAATATGGAAGTTTCAATTATAGTTGTAAGAGTGTAGGAATGTCTTATGAAGCTAATGAAGTGGTATTTATATTACTTCATGGGAACGGCCATTAAAATAATTGCTCACTATATCTTAAAAACTATCCATACATTAGAAAAAGTTATCTCTCCTAGAAGAAGTAAAGCACATTTTTATAGCTTCTTTGAAAGAAAATGAATGTTTGAAATACTGAAGGATGTTATTGTGCACAGGTGTGTGCTTGTACATGTGCGCACGCACGCACACACACACACACACACACACACACCCCTGATATGGTTTGTCTCTGGGTCCCTACCCAAATCTTATCCTGAATTGTAATCCCATAATCCCCATGTGTTGTGGGAGGGAGCTGGTAAAAGATAATTGAATCATGGGGGCGTTTTCCCCATGCTGATCTTGTGATAGTGAGTGAGTTCTTCACAAAATCTGATAGTTTTATAAGGGGCTTCCCCTTTCACCGAACATTCATCCTCTCTCCTGCTGCCATGTGAAGAGGTGCCTTCTGCCATGATTGTAAGTTTCCTGAGGACTCCCAAACCATGTGGAACTGTGAGTCAATTAAACCCCTTTCCTTTATACATTGCCCAGTCTTGAGCAGGTCTTTATAGCAGTATGAGAATGGACTAACACGGTAAACTGGTACTGTAGAGAGTGGGGTGCTGCTACAAGGATACCCCAAAATGTGGAAGCAATTTTGGAACTGGGTAACAGGCGGAGGTTTTAACAGTTTGGAGGGCTCAGAAGAAGACAGGAAAATGTGGGAAAGTTTGGAACTTCCTAGAGATTTGGAGGGCTCAGAAAACAGAAAGATGTCAGAAAGTTTGGAATTTCCTAGAGACTTGTAGAATGGCTTTCACAAAACTGCTGATGGTGATATAGACAATGAAGTCCAGGCTGAGGTGGTCTCAGAAGGAGATAAGGAACTTGTTGGGAACTGGAGTAAAGGTCACTCTTGCTATGCTTTAGCAGAGATACTGGTAGTGTTATGCCCCTGTCCTAGAGATCTGTGGAACTTTGAACTTGAGAGAGATTATTTAGGGTATCTGGTGGAAGAAATTTCTAAGCAACAAAGTATTCAAGAGGTAATGGAGAATAAAAGTTTGGAAAATGTGCAGCCTGACAATGCAGCAGGAAAGAAAAACCCATTTTTGGGGAGAGAAATTCAAGCTGGCTGCAGAAATTTGCATAATTAACGTGGAACCAAATGCTAATAAGCAAGAAAAATGGGAAAAATGTCTCCAGGACAAGTCAGAGATCTTCATGGCAGCCCCTCCCATCACAGGCTCAGAAGCCTAGGATGAAATGATAATTTCTTGGGCCAGGGTCAACCTCCCCCACCCCCCGCTCTGCACAGCCTCAGGATCTGGTGCCTTGTGTCCCAGCTGCTTCAGATCTAGCCATGGCTAAAAGGGGCAAAGGTACAGCTCAAGCCATTGCTTCTAAGGGTGCAAACTCCAAGCCTTGGCAGCTTCTATATTGTATTGCTCCTACAGGTGCACAGAAGTAAAAAATTGATGTTTTTGAACCTCCACCTAGATTTCAGAGGATGTATGGAAACACCTGGATGTCCAGGCAGAAGTTTGCTTCAAGGCTGGAGCCTTCATGGAGAACCTCTGCTAGGGCAGTGCGGAAGGAAAATGTGGGGTCAGAGCTTACACAGAGTCCCCACTGGGGCACTGCCTAGTGGAGCTGTGAGAAGAGGACCACCATCCTACAGACACCAGAATGGTAGATCTACTGACAGCTTGCACCATGCACCTTGAAAAGCTGCAGACACTCAATATCAGCTGGGAAGGCAGCTAGGAGGGGGGCTGTATCCTGCAAAGCCACAGGGGCAGGGCTGCACAAAGTCATGAGAGTCCACCACTTGCATCAGTGTGACCTGGAAGTGAGATATGGAATCAAAGGAAGTAATTTTGTAACTATAAGCTTTAATGACTGCCCTATTGGATTTTGGACTTGCATGGGGCCTGTAGCCCCTTTGTTTTGGCCATTTTCTCTGATCTGAAATGGGTATATTTACCAAATGCCTGTATCTCCATTGTATCTAGGAAGTAACTAACTTGCATTTTATTTCACAGGCTCATGAGTGGAAGGGACTTGCCTAGTCTCAGATGAGACTTTGGACTTGGAATTTGGGTTAAGACTGGAATGAGTTAAGACTTTGGGAGACTGTTGGGAAGGCATAATTGTGTTTTGAAATGTGAGGACATGAGATTGGGAGGTGCCAGAAACAAAATGATATGTTTTGACTCTGTGTCCCCACCCAAATCTCATTTTGAATTTTAATCCCATAATCTCCACATGTGTGAGAGAGACCCAGTGGGAGACAATTGAATCATGGGGACGGTTTCTCCCGTGCTTTTCTCATGATAATAAGTGATTTCTCAGAAGATCTGATGGTTTTATAAGGGGCATCTCCCCATTTGCTCATCACTCATTCTCTCTCCTGCTTCCTGCTTCCCTGTGAGGAGGTGTCTTCCGCCACGATTATAAGTTACCTGAGATCTCCCCAGCCATGTGGAACTGTGAGTTAATTAAGCCTCTTTTCTTTATAAATTACCCAGTATCAGGCAGTTTTTTTATAGTAGCATTTGAATGGACTAACATAACACCACTGATGTGGTATTAAATGATAGCATTCAGATATAAGATAGTTACATCAGTGACTGCTACTTCTTAAATACTGTTTAACACCCCACTCCCTCTTTATGATAAATAGCAGTATGGCAATAGGTTGGTATGTGATTTTATTTGCTGTTCATTGCCAAGAACAATAAATAAAACTTGAGGTTGGAGGGTTCTGACTAGATTCTATCAACTGCCTTTCCTGTGCTTATAAAAAGACTCTTCAAGGGCTTTGCTCCAAGACACTGTCTGCAGATTGATAACGTTTAGTCCTCACAGAGTCAGGCTCTTTGTTAACTGTTTTCCAGGGTGTTAGCATTTAACACTCTTCTGAATTCCTGAGGAAAACATACTCATAAAGATGGCTACTGCTTGATAATCCAAAGTCAAAGACTTATTTTCTTTCCTTTTTTTTTTGTTTGTTTGTTTAAGACAGTCTTGCTCTGTCACCAGGCTGGAGTGCAGTGGCATGATCTTGGCTCACTGCAACCTCCGCCTCCTGGGTTCAAGCAATTCTCCCACCTCAGCCTCCCAAGTAACTGGGATTACAGGTGCACACCACCACACTCAGCTAATTTTTGTATTTTTAGTAGAGACAGGGTTTCACCATGTTGGCCAGGATGGTCTCGATATCTTGATCTTGTGATCCGCCCACCTCAGCCTCCCAAAGTGCTGGGATTACAGGCGTGAGCCACCGCACTTGGCCAAAGTCTCATTTTCAATTAGAGTTGTCATAATGATTAAATGAGATGATATATGTAAAGCACATGACACAGTACTTGGCATTTAAGTGCTCCAACATTGTCAGCTATCTATTAGAGTTCTGCTTCCAGGTGTTATATTATTTCCTATCACCAGGCCCTCTTCTGACTGGCATGCCATCTAAACAAACTTTTGACTTCCATGCCTCTAAAGTAGCCGCAAACTTTGCTCTTTAAAACTATCAAGTCAAATATTGGAAAAATTGCCTAAATAGAGTCTATCTCTTGACAGTTCCCTTAGTGAGGAGTATAAAAGGCATGATGTTGGAATCTTATTAAATGTCATTCAGTTGTCTGTTGTTTCTTGTTCACATGTTCTGCTATTCACATTGAGTGATGAAGCCACTTGCATGATATATGTCAAGATACCAAATGCTCTAGTATCTAGTAGGGTCTAGCAAAGCACTTTATTTCCATGGGATGTTTTATTCAACTTGGCAAATTGTGGGTACAAAAATTTTGGAAACATATCAAATGAAAATGAAATACAGAGAAATATGAGGGCTTATTTTTTCCCTCAAAAATATACCAAAAAAAATTTAATTTAATTTGTTTTTTGTTGTCAGATCATAAAAATAACCTGACTTTCATCTGTCACTACCTACTACCTATACACAGTGAATGTGTTTTGGCTAAGAAGGAAGTAGGCCAAGTATGAGTTAAAGAGGGGACATTGTAACCACAGTGTGTATTTCTAAATGGTATCTGCTGGCCAAGGGGTCCTCTTGCTCATTATTTAGAAAATTTTCCTGAATTCATGAATTATTTAGGGTTCTTGCTTTAAAAATAAAGTTATAGTCCCACACCAGACAATCTAAAGCAGAGTATTCAGGAGAGAAGTTTGACATGCTATTTTTAACAAACACTTCCACTTTTTATTATTATCAGAAATTTAAAGAAAAGCTACATAGATACCCTTCCAAACCATACATAGATGTGGAGATAATTTTAGGGATGCTCGTTAGTGTTTGGGCCAACCATTGTGGAATTACTATAGAATTTTGTGAAATGTCTCAAAACTTTGATGGATCTAAAATTCTTTTCTAGATTTAAAGACTTTGGAAAGTTTTATTAGCCCATTTTCACACTGCTGATAAAGACATACTTGAGACTGGTCAATTTTAAAAAGGAAGAGGTTTAATGGACTTACAGTTTCATGTAGCTTTCACCGCAATCATGGTGGAAGCCAAGGAGGAGCAACTCACATCTTACATAGATGGCAGGAGACTAACAGAGAGCTTGTGCAGGGAAACTCCCCCTTATAAAACCATCAAATCTCATGAAATTTATTCACTATCGTGAGAACAGCACAGTAAAGACCCGCCCCCATGATTCAGTTACCTCCCACTGGGTCCCTCCCACAACACATGTGAATTCGAGATGAAATTTGGGTGGGGACACAGCCAAACAATATCATTCTGCCCCTGGACCATCTCAAAACTCATGTCCTCACATTTGAAAATCAATCATGCCTTCCTGACAGTCCCCCAAAGTCTTAACTTATTTCAGCACTAATTCAAAAGTCCACAGTCTGAAGTCTCATCTGAGACAAGGCAAGTCCCTTTCACCTATAAGACTGTAAAATCAAAAGTAAGTTACTTACTTCCTAGATACAATGGGGGTACATACATTTGCTAAGTGCAACTATTCCAAACGGGAGAAATTTGCCAAAATAAAGGGGCTACAGGCCCCATCCAAGTCCAAAATTCAGCAGGGCAGTCAAATTTTAAAGCACCAAAATGGTCTCCTTTAACTCCATGTCTCACATCCAGGTCACGCTGATGCAAGAGGTGAGTTCCCATGGTCTTGGGAAGCTCTGTCCCTGTGGCTTTGCAGGGTACAGCCTCCCTTCTGGCTGCTTTCAGGGGCTGGCATTGAGTTTCTGTGGCTTTTCCAGGCCCACAGTGCAAGCTGTCAATGTATCTATTTTTCTGGGATCTGGAAGCTGGTGGCCTTCTTGTCGGAGCTCTCCTAGGTGGTGCCCCAGTAGGGACTTTGTGTGGGGAATCTAACCCCACATTTTTCTTCTGCACTGCCCTAGCAGAGGTTCTCCAGGAGAGGCCCACCCCTGCAGCAAACTTCTGCCTGGGCATCTAGGCATTTCTATACATCCTTTGAAATCTAGGTGGAGGTTTTCAAACTTCATTCTTGACTTCCATGCACCTGAAGCCTTAAAACCATGTGGAAGCTGCCAAGGCTTGGGGCTTCTGCCCTCTGAAGCAACAGCTCACGCTATATACCTTGGCCCCTTTTAGCCCTGGCTTGAGTGACTGGAATGCAGTGTACCAAGTCCCTAGGCTGCAAAGAGAAGGGGGGCCCTGGGCCTGGCCCACAAAGCCATCTTTTTCTTCATGGTTTCTAGGCCTGTGATGGCAGAGGCTGCCGTGAAGACCTCTGACATGCCCTGGAAACATTTTTCTTATTGTTTTGGAGATTAACATTTAGCGCCTCATTATTTATGCAAATTTCTACAGCCAGCTTCAATTTCTTTTCATAAAATAGGAATTTCTTTTTTTTTTTATCATATTATCAAGCTGCAAATGTTCCAACCTTTTATGCTGTTTCCCTTTTAAAACTGAATGTCTTTCACAGCACCCAAGTCACCATCTTGAATGCTTTGCTGCTTAGAAATTTATTTTATCAGATACCCTAAATCATCTCTCTCAAAGATTCACAAATCTCTAGGGCAGGGGAAAAATGCTGCCAGTTTCTTTGCTAAAACATAACAAGAGTCACCTTTGCCCCAGTTCCCAACAAGTTCCTCATCTCCCTCTGAGACCACCTCAGCCAGGGTTTTATTGTCTATATCACTATCATCATTGTGGCCAAAGCCATTCAACAAATCTCTAGAAAGTTCCAAACTTTCCCACATTTTCTTGTCCTCTTCTGAGCCCTCTAAACTGTTCCATCCTCTGCCTGTTACCCAGATGTAAAGTCACTTTCACATTTTGGGGTAACTTTACAGCAGCAGCACCCCTCTCTACTGGTGCCAATTTACTGTATTAGCCGGTTTTCACACTGCTGATAAAGACATACCTGTAAGTTCTCTGTGCAGCAAATCAGCATGGCACACATATACCTGTGTATCAAACCTGAACGATCTGCATATGTATCCCATTTTTTTTTTTTTTTGTTTTTTTTTGAGACGGAGTCTCGCTTTGTCGCCCAGGCTGTAGTGCAGTGGCCGGATCTCAGCTCACTGCAAGCTCCGCCTCCCGGGTTTACACCATTCTCTTGCCTCAGCCTCCTGAGTAGCTGGGACTATAGGCGCCCGCCACCTCGCCCGGCTAGTTTTTTTTTTTTTTTTTTTTTTGTAT
The DNA here is from genome assembly GCF_008728515.1 of Papio anubis. NCBI lineage: Eukaryota > Metazoa > Chordata > Mammalia > Primates > Cercopithecidae > Papio > Papio anubis. Next base: position 8,861,995 of record NC_044996.1, on the reverse strand, counting down.
TTTTTGGTAGAGACGGGGTTTCACTGTGTTAGCCAGGATGGTCTCGATCTCCTGACCTCGTGATCCGCCCGTCTCGGCCTCCCAAAGTGCTGGGATTACAGGCTTGAGCCACCGCGCCCGGCCCCCATTTTTTTTTTTTTGAAGAAATACAGAAAAAAAAAGACGTACCCGAGACTGGGCAATTTACAATAGAAAGAGGTTTAATGGGCTCACAGTTTCATGTGGCTGGGGAAGCCTCACAATCATAGCAGAAGGCAAGGAGGAGCATGTCACATCTTACATTCATGGCAGCAGGCAAAGAGAGAGCTTGTGCAGGGAAACTCCCCATTAAAACCATCAGATCTCATTGTACATATTCACTATCACCTGAACACCATGGGAAAGACCTGTCCCCATTATTAAGTTACCTCCCACTGGGTTCCTGTCACAACACATGGGAATTCAAAATGAAATTTGGGTGGGGACACAGCCAAGCCATATCAGGGAGGATCCCTGGTACTGAGAAATAATCTCCCTTATTGGAGTTGTTCTGTTAGAGAAATAATTCATATACAACAGGTGGAAAATTCCATAGTGGTGCATTTCTTATCAAATGGAAACTTTAGTTCCTTGGGGTCTCCTTATTTGGCTCACGCCACCACTTGATTTTTGGATCCATGAATCCTGGCTATGAGATAAACAGTACCATATATTGGATGCTGATACAGAGTGTACAAGGCCTTCTGGAGAACTTTGTCCCAGCCCTGCAAAGTATTGTCACCTTCTTGGCATTGCCATTGTGATTTCAAAAGACCATTCCACCGTTCTATCAATCCAACTGCTTCAGGATGATGGGGAACATGATGAGACCAGTGAATATCATGAGCATGAGACCACTGCCACACATCTTTAGCCATAAAGTAAGTGGCTTGGTCAAAGGCAATGCTGTGTGGAATACTGTGACAGTGGAAAAGGCATTCTGTGATTCCACAGATGGTAGTCTTGGCAAAAGAATTGCATGCAGGATAGGCAAACCCATATCTGGAGTAAGTGTCTATTCCAGTGAGGACAAACCTCTGCCCATTCCATGTTGGAACATGTCCGGTATAATCAACCAGCCACCAAGTAGCTGACTGATCACCCTGAGGAATGGTGCCATATCGAGGGCTCAGTGTTGATCTGTGCTGCTGGCAAATTGGGCACTCCGCAGGGGCTATAGCCAGGTCAGCCTTGGTAAGTGGAAGTCCATGTTGCTGAACCCATGCATAACCTCCATCCCTGCCACCATGGCCACTTTGTTCATGGGCCCATTGGGCGATGACAGGGGTGGCTAGGGAAAGAGCCTGAATGATGTTCACACAATGGGTCATCCTCTCCACTTGTTTATTGAAGTCCTTCTCTACAGGGGTCACCCATTGGTGAGCACTCACATGGGATACAAATATCTTCACAGTTTTTGGCCACTCAAGGAGGTCCATCCACATACCTCTTCCCCAAATTTCTTTATCACCAATTATTTAATCTAGCTTCTTTTAAGTCCATGACCATCCAGCCAAACCATTGGCTACAGCCCATGAATCAGTATATAATCACACATCTGGCCATTTCTCATTCCATGCAAAGTGCACAAACAGGTGCACTGCTCAAAGTTCTTCCCACTGAGACAATACGCCTTCACCACTGTCCTTCAGGGATGTCCTAGAAATGGGCTGTAGTGCTGCAGCTCTCCACTTTCTAGTGGTGCCTGTATATTGTGAAGAACCATCTGTGAACCAGGATCTAGTCTTCTCTTTCTCTGTCTACTGATCATAGGGAACTCCTCATGAGGCCATTGGCACAGGCTGAGGGAGAGAAGGCACAGTGGCAGCAGTGGAGAGCATAGGCATTTGAGCCACTTCCTCATATAACTTACTTGTGCCTTCAGGAACTGATCAAGCCCAATCACATATATACCACTTTTATTTGATGATGGAATGTTGCTGTGCATGACCCACTTTATGACTAGATGAGTCAGAAAGCACCCAGTTTATGATAGGCAGTTAAGTTCACATGGTGACTTGATAACCCGTAGTCAAACGTTCAGTTTCCACCAAAGCCCTGTAATGGGCCAAGAGCTGTCCCTCAAAAGGAGAGTAGTTATCTGCAGAAGATGGCAAGGCCTTGCTCCAAAATCCTAGAGATCCCTTCTGTGGTTCTCCTATGGGGAGCTGCCAAAGGCTCCAAATAGCATTCCTATCTTGCACTGACACTGCAAGCACCATTGGATCTGCTGGGTCATGTGGCTCAAGTGGCGGAGCAGCTTGCACAGCAGCCTGGACCTGTTGCAGAGCTTTCTCCCATTCTGGACCCCACTCAAAACTGGCAGTCTTTCAGGTCACTAGATAAATGGGCTGAAATAACACACCCAAATGAAGAATGTGTTGCCTCCAAAATCCAAATAGGCCCATTGGGAGATGTGCTTCTTTCTTGGTTGTAGGAGGGGCCAAATACAGCAACTTATCCTTCACCATAGAAGGAATATATCAATAGGTCCCATACCACTGGACTCCTAGAAATTTTACTAAGGTAGAAGCTCCCTGAATTTCAGTCAGATTTCACATCCTCTGGCATGCAAACGTCTCACCAATAGGCCCAGTGTGTTTGCTACTTCTTGCTAACTGGATCCAGTCAGCATAATGTCATCAATGTAATGGACCAGTGTGATATCTTGCAGAAATGAAAAACAATCAAGGTCTCTCTGAATAAGATTATGACACAAAACTGGAGAGTTGATATACCCTTGAGGTAGGACAGTAAAGGTATATTGTTGGCCTTGCCAACTGAAGGCAAATTGCTTGTGTGTGCCTTATGGACAAGAACAGGGAAAAAGGCATTTTCCAAGTTAATGGCTGCATACCAGGTACCAGGAGACTTGTTAATTTTCTCAGGCAATGAAACCACATCTGGTACAGTGGCTGTAATTGGAGTCACCACTTGGTAAAGCTTATGATAATCCACTGTCATTCTCTAAGATCCATCGGTCTTCTGCAGAGGCCAAATGGAGAGTTGAATGGGGATGGGGTGGGAATCACCACCCCTGCATCTTTGAGTCCCTGATGGTGGCATTAATATCTACAACCCCTCCAGGGATGTGGTATTGATTATTATTTACTATTTTTCTGGGTAAAGGCAGCTTTAATGGCTTCCATTTGACCTTTCCCATCATAATAGCCCTCACCCTACCAGTCAGGCAGTCAACGTGGGAGTTCTGCCAGCTACTAAGTATGTCTCTGCTAATTATGCATTCTGGCATTGAGGAAATGACCGCAGGATGGGGTCCCACTGGACCCACAGTAAGTCGGACCTGAGCCAAAAGAACAGTTACCCAGGTAAAAGGCTGGAGGTCTCCTTGGGATGGATGGGAGAAAGATTAACAACATAAATTGTTGGTACTGTAGTGGGATCCTACTTCAAGGGAACCCAGCCTCAACTTCATTCAAGAGTTTTTGGGTCTGTCAACTGCTTCAAGTCTGGAAATTGATTAAGGGGCTGTGATTCTCTGTTTTTATAATTTAAATTAGTCTTTTTTTCATTTGACTTGAAAGTTTTCTGCTTATATAAATTAAGTAGGAATGCATAGGCTTCCTATCAATTCACTTCTAGGAACACCATGATTAATTAGCCAATACCAGAGCTCCACATGAGTTAGACTCTTCTGATTGCTGCTTTGCCTCTACTGTCCACTCTAGTAGCTTCACCCACCTTGCCTTTGATGGACCACCACGTGGTCCCTGCCACCTTGGGATCCAGTTATTCCCACTGTACTTAAATATTGTAGTTGAGTAACTGCGTTTCCCACTGTTACTTCTGACGTACAGAGAAAAGCAATTACAGGGCTCTTCAAAGATGCAGGTGCTGCCCTCATAAATCTATTTTGCAAAACATTGGTCGAGGGCATATCTTCTGGACCCTTCCAGGTGTGATTAGTATGTCCAAAGTGACTAATTTGCACCACCATCACAATCTCCTCAAGCCTTTGGATCCCTTCCTCTGCATTAACCAATGGATATCAAGCATTTCCAGTTTGGCTTACAGTGTGCCATCTTTTAATCCATGTTTCAGCAACCAAGCAAATAACCTATTATAACCTATTTTAACTCCCCAAATGACAACATTAAATGCAGGACCCCTGCTTAGTGGGCCCAAATTAATAAATTCAGTCTGATCCAACTTTGTGTTCCTTCCACCATTATCCCACATCCTTAATATCCATTCTCATGCCTGTTCTACAGATTTCTGCTTACATAAATTAGAAAATTCAAGCAGTTCTTTTGAAGTGTAGTGTACCTCCTTACGGGTCACATTCAGAACCTCAACTCTAGGTGCTGGCCAGGACTTTAGTCTAGTTATAGGTCTAGAAACAAACAGGGGTGTTGGGAGCGGCTCCTGAGGAGAATCGACATTATCTTGCCTGGCAACTGCCTTAGAGGAGGCTATCACTGTTGCCTCAGGCAATGCAGGGTTTATCTCCTCAGACAAAGGTGGAAAGGCTGATGGCAACATGGGTTGGGGAGGGGATGTTGCCACTACTGGGGATAGAGAAGCTGTTTCTTCTGGCCAAAAAGGTACATCAGAGTTTACAGTCTCAGTGTCTCCAGCTTCATTGGGGTCCTCTCACATGTCCCCATTCCAAATTGCAGGGTCCCATTCATTTCCAATCAATGTTCTAAATTTAACAGTCGACACCTGACAAGGCTGTGCATGCACCTTTCGTTGCAGGTCAGCCACTCACATGAGAAAAGCTTGTGTCTGGTTTTTTCACAATTTCAGCTCTTTCTCTACAGGAGATAAGACTCTCACTTAGGGCAATTTTAGCATATTTGAGGCTCAGTGTCTGCTTCTGAAGTCAAGAGTTAGAATCCCTGAGTTCATAATTTTTTTTGATCACTTTTCCCAGTGATATAGGAATAACCAACTTCATTGTTTTCTTTGATTCTCCACATATAGTCAAAGGTATTATGTATAAAGTCACTAAATTCCTTGCCTCTCATGAGTAGTGAATCAGGAATGTCAAATGCATTGATTTTGCATAACTCTCTAAACAGTGCACACTAGGACTATCAGTGTTGTTCATGCTATTAGAAGTAGAGTCTTTAGCATTTTTGGGTGTAATCATATTAAGCATCCAACTCTAGAAACACCAAAACCAATGAGAGAACTTCATCTTTAATATTCTGTTTCTCTAGAACCACTCCTGTTACTAAAATCTGTATTAATTAGGGTTTTTTAGGGGGACAGAGCTAATATAATTGATTTTATATATATATATATATATAATTATATATATATTATAAATATATATTAGAAATATAAATTTATATATGGGAGTTTATTAAGTAGTAATAACTTACAAGATCACAAGGTCCCACAATAGGCCATCTGTAAGCAGAGGGGCAAGGAAGCCAGTCCCAAAACTGAAGAACTTGGAGTCCGATGTTTGAGGGGAGGAAGCATTTAGCACAGAGAAAGATGTAGCCTGAGAGGCTAAGCCAGTCTAGCCTTTTCATGGTTTTCTGCCTGCTTTATATTCTAGCCATGCTGGCAGCTGATTAGATTAAGGGTGGGTCTGCCTTTCCCAGCCCACTGACTCAAATGTTAATCTCCTTTGGCAACACTCTCACAGACACACCCAGGATCTATACTTCACATCTTTCTTTTTTTTTTTTTTTTTTTGAGACGGAGTCTCGCTCTGGAGTGCAGTGGCCGGATCTTGGCTCACTGCAAGCTCCGCCTCCCGGGTTCACGCCATTCTCCTGCCTCAGCCTTTGCTATCACAAGAAAAGCATGGGAGAAACCCACCCCCATGATTCGTTTACTTTCCACCTGGTCCCTTCCACTACACATGGAGATAATAGGAGCTAGAATTCAAGATTAGATTTGGGTGGGGACACAGCCAAACTATATCAAGGTGTTAATGTAATATTGGTTTATCCCATTATAAAACCCATTTATTTATTCATTTACACTCAGCTACTCTTTGTCCTTCTCTCCATTTATATCCCAAATTTTCCACCTTTGGAAGGGACTTTACTTTGGGCCACTGTTCTGGTCTTGATTATAGGCAGTAATATTCATCTAGCAAGTTCTTCCCCCTCAGTCCACTCTCACGTGTATAGGATTATAGGGTAGCATCATACAGATATAGAACTAGTAGGATGTTTTTACCACTATCAATGCATTCACTGTTAACTTCAATTTTTACAAAGGGAGTGAAGGTAAAACCCACCCCATTAGGCCCTTAGGAATTTTGAGATAAATATTTTAAAACATAGTTACAGGTTTTTTTTTCTTTGGTATTATCCCTGCTTCTAGCTTTTGCAGTTGCAGCACCAGCCCTGTTACCACTGCATTAGGTAAGAAAAATAAGTTTGAGATAACATAGGGAAGAAAGATAAAGAATAGAAAAAGAAAGGGGAAAAAGCATAGTCATACCAGATGGATCTTCTCTTCCTAGCATCCATCAGAAAAGCAGAGGAATCTATTTAGTGGGGACACTCTCTTAATTTTTCTCGTGTTGTGTGTGAGCACATACATGTTTGAGCACGTAATTAGTCCTTCATTTCTATACCTCTGAATATTTTAGATAAACAGTGTTGAAACTGACCATTCCAATTCTCTATCAAATTATTACTTTAAGGAGAGTATCTCATTGACTATTGTTGAGTATTATGAATCATACAGTGTGTCCCTTGGCCTGAAGAAATGTGACTTGGCACTCCAAATTGATGCAATGTCTTCTGTTCTGATTCTTTATAGCGCTCTGAGCATTTGCATCTACCAATAGATAAGTAAAGCCTAATCCAAAGTGTCTATTCCTGTGAGGGCTACCTTGTAGTCCCCCAGTGCTGCAAGGATCAGCATGACTTGCTAATTGTGTTCAGGGCCTTTTCTCCTGGGAATCTTCCACATAGTCATCTACAGTCTTTACATCTTTTGTTGGCAGACAGAAGAGTTCTTATTAGCCTGAATCTGCATTGAGGGTTCCCCCATGCCAATATCACTTATTTCATGGACCCAGAGGGTTACCTCAAGGGAACATACCAGAATATCCACTTGTTGATTTCTAACACATTCCAAGCCTGAAAGTGTTTTGTTTCGTTTTGTTTTGTTTTTTGATGGACATCAACATATCCCAGTCAACCCTTTTTACCTTGCATTTCCTAAATGCAACCCTCAAATTCCCATCAATGTTTCATACAAACATTGCTTTAATAGTCCAGTTTTCTGTTGCCCTTTGCCTTATTATATAGCCAGGCTCTTGGTCACTGCTCATGAGCCAGTAAAAAAATGAACAGAAGGGCTGTTATCATTGCTGAAATATTTTATCACTGCCAGAAAAATAGCATGCTAATCAGCTCACTGAACCGAATTTTATTTCAACTTATTTGATTGGAATGGTGGCTTACCAAACAAAATAATTCTCATTCACCTTGAAAGTGCCATCTATAAATCAAGCAGCTCTTTGTTGGTCTGTTGAGGGCTGTTGATAGGGCGTTGTCCAATGATGAGAGAACGCATTAGCTCCTCATGTGGTTTCAAATCAGTTCTAGAGGAAATGAGGCTCCTTATTTGTGACTGTATCTTCCTTAGCATTATCCTGGTAGCATGATTCAGCAGAAACTATTTCCATTTTATTATGAGACTCTTATGGGCATTGCCCTCCCTATTAATGTCTTTCTTTGACATCACCCAAGACAGCATGGCTATTTCAGGCTTCAAGATTATTCATCTATTATGAAGATAACTGCATGTGTGTGTTTATTGCAGTCCTATTCACAATATCGAAGACATGGAATTAACCTGAATACCCATCAATGACAGATTTGATAAAGAAAATGTGGTACGTATACACCATGGAATACTATGTATCCATAAAAAGGAATGCGATCGTGTTCTTTGCAGGGACATAAATGGATTTGGAAGCCATTATGCTTAGCAAACTAATGCAGAAATAGAAAACTAAATACAGCATGTTCTCACTTATAAGTGGGAGCTGAATGATGAGAACACATGGACACATGGGAGAGGGGAACAACACACACTGGGGCCTGTTGGAGGGAAGGAGGGAGAACATCAGAAAGAATAGCTAATGAATTCTGGGCTTAATACCTAGGTGATGAGGTGATCTATGCAGCCAACCACCATGGCACACATTTATCTATGTAACAAACCTGCACATCCTGCACATGTACCCCTGAACTTAAAAATTGGAAATAAAAAAGAAGATATAATGCATCCTATACCTAGCAAGTAGAATTATCTCTTTATCTGGGTCCTGGAAAATTTGAATAAATAAGATGAATGCAATAAACATAGTTGCAGGAATGTACATTAGCTATATATCATGAAGTACTATTGATTTGCTTATGTTGAATGGCAGTTTAATAGCTACTCAAATTGAGTTGACATGAAAATTCCTTTTTAAAAAATCAAATGTAATATATACTACCTTTCATGGTACATTATTAGTTTTGTGTATATTGAATACATACTAAGTCAGCAAAAAAAAAAAAAAAAAAAAAAAAGGATTATTTTCTTCAGTCATAGTGGCAGTTTTAAATAATATAAACAAGTATTTACCCCTTATAAAATTCTCTAGTCCGAAGTCATGCTACAAGGCCAATTTTACCCTGGTACCAAAATCAGAAAAAAAAAAAAAAATCACAAGAAGAGAAAACCACAGACTAATATTACTTATGAATACAGATGCAAAAATCCTCAAAAAACAAACTAGCAAACAAAATGGCAACACACAGAAAGTATTATACTACATCAAAAAGTGCTATTTATCCTAGGGTTCCAAAGTTGATTCAATATACACAAATAAATCAATGTAATACACCATATGAATAGACTGAAGGGTAAAAACCACGTGACCCTCTCAATAGATGCGTGAAATCATTTGGCAAAAAACACCCTTTTATGATAAGAATATGTAATAAAATTAGGATAGATAAAAACTTTCTAAACCTGATAAATGAGATTTACCATAAACTGTCAGTATCACAATTTTTTTAAAAACTTTTATTCTAAGTTCAGGGGTACATGTACAGGTTTGCTACATGGTAAACATGTGTCATGAGGGTTTGTTGTGTTGATTATTTCATCACCCGGGTATTAAGCCTAGTATCCATTAGTCATTTTTCCTGATACTCTACCTCCTCCTAACCTCCTCCCTCAAGTAGGTCCCAGTGTGTGTTGTTCCTCTCGATGTGTTCATGTTTTCTCATCGTTAGCTCCCACTTATAAGTGAGAACCTTTTATTTGGTTCTCTGGTGTTTGATTTTTGGTGGTATTTGGTTTACTGTTCCTGTGTTAGTTTGTGGAGGATAATGGCGTCCAGCCCCATCTATGTCCCTGCAAAGGACATGATCTCGTTCCTTTTTATGGCTGCATAGTATTCCATGGTGTATACGTATCACATTTTCTTTATCCAATCTATCATTGATGGGCATTCAGGCTGATTCCATGTCTTTGCTATTGTGAATAGTGCTACAATGAACATACACATGCATGTGTCTTTAACATAGAACAATTTGTATTCTCCTGGGTATACACCCAGTAATGGAATTGCTAGGTTGAATGGTATTTCTGCCTTCAGATCTTCGAGAAATCAACACGCTGTCTTCCACAATGGTTGAAGTAATTTACACTCCCACCAAAAGTTTATAAGTGTTCCTTTTTCTTCACAACCTTGACAGCAGCTGTTATTTTTTGACTTTTTAATAATAGCCATTCTGACTGGTGTGAGATGGTATCTCATTGTGCTTTAGGTCCATGATGCTGAGCTTTTTTTCATACGATTGTTGGCTGCGTGTATGTCTTCTTTTGAAAAATGTCTGTTTATGTCCTTTGCTCACTTTTTAATGAAGTTGTTTGTTTTTTTCCTTGTAATTTTTATGTTCCTTATATATAGCATCATAATTAATAGTGAAAGACTGAGATCATCATTTCTAAGATGAGGAGCAAGATATTGATGTCCACCATTAACAACTTTAACACTGTACTGTAGGTTTTAGCCAGGACAATTAGGCAAGGAGACAAAATAATAATGATCCAGATTGTAAAGGAACAAATAAAACTATTTGTATTTGCTAATGATATAATCTTCCATCAGAAAATCCAAAGAAATTTACTTAAAATGATGAGAGCTAATACATGAGATCAGCAAGGTGGCAGGATACAAGAACAATATGCAGTAATTAATTGTGCCCTATCTAGTGGCTTACACAATCCTAACACTTTGAGAGGCTGAGGTGGGAGGATTTTTTGAGTTCAGTAGTTTAAGACCTGCCTGAGCAACATAGTGAGAACTTGTCTGTACTAAAAATTTAAAAATTAATTAGCTGAGCATGGTGGCATGTGCCTGTAGTCCCAGCTACCCTGGTGGCTGAGGTAAAAAGACCTCTCAAGCCCAGGAGGTCAAAGCTGCAGTGAGCCATGACTGTGCCACTGCACTCCAGTCTAGGCAACAGAGCAAGACTCTGTCAAAAAAAAAAATCCCATTTTCAATAGCATTAGAAATAACATACTTAGGAATTTTTTAAGGTACAAAACTTATACTTGGAAAACTAGTAAATATTTTGAAAAATGATTAAAGAAGATCTAAATAAATGGACAGATATCCTGTGCTTATGGATCCAAAGACTTAATGTTGTAAAGATGGCAATACTCTCACAATGAATCCAAAGATTCAATATAATCCTTATCAAAATTCGATTTCTCCTTTATGCAGAAACTGACAAGGAGACCCTGAAATCTATATGGAAGTGTAAAAGTCCTAAAATTGATAAAGAAATCTTTAAAAAAAAGAACAGAATTAGAGAAATTCCACTTAATGATTCAAAAATTCAGTGCAAAGCTACAGTAATCAACACTGTGTTAGTACTGGTATAAGAACAGACATGTAGATCAGTAGAATATAATTGAGAATCCAGAAATAAAACCAAAGGTTTCTGTTTAATTTATTTTCTACCAGGGTGTCAAGAAAATTTAGCAGGGAACTATGGGGACTATGAATATTTATATGCAAAAGAATGAATTTGGGCACCTACTTTATACCATATACAAAAATCAATTCCAAATGGTTCAAAGACATTAAATGAATGAGGTAAAACTATTAAACTCTTGAAAGAAAAAACATAGGTGTAAAACTCTATTACCCTGCAAGCACAAGCACCTAAAGGAAAACACAGACTTCATAAAATGTCTAAAAACATATGCTCTTCAATGGGCATACAATAAAAACATGTGTTCTTCAATGGGCACTATTTTTAAAAAAAGTGAAAATACATCCAACAGAATGGGGTAAAACATTTACAAATCATATAGCTGATATTGGGTCAGTATTCAGTATATTTAATAAACTCATATACCTCAACAATAAACTCAAATATCTGAACAATAAAAAACAACTCAATTTAAAAATGGGCAAAGGATCTTAATGTATACTTTTCCAAACAAGACATACAAACAGCCCATAAGAACACAAAAATATTCTTGACATAATTATTAACCAGAGGATCACAAATCAAAATCACAGTGATATAACTTCTACACCCCCTGTGTTGGCAACAATAAAAATGATGGGCAATAATAAATGTCCGTTAGGATGCAGGGAAATTGGAACCCTTGTATATTGCTGGTGAGAATGTAAAACTGAAAAACCACTTTGGAAAACAGGTTGAGAACTTCTCAAAAAGCTAAACATAGAGTTACACTATAACCTGGCAATTCCATTCTTGGGTGTATGTATTAGTCTGTTTTAATACTGCTGGTAAAGACATACCTGAGACTGGGCAATTTATGAAAGAAAGAGGTTCAATTGACCTACATTTCCACATGGTTCGGGATGCCTCAGAATCATGGCAGAAGGTGAAAGGCATGCCTCACATGGGGGTAGATAAGGGAAGAGAGCTTGTTCAAGGAAACTCCAGTTTGAAACCCATCAGATCTCGTGAGACTTATTCACCACCACGAGAATAGCATGGGAAAGACCTGCCCCCATGATTCAATTACTTCCCACCAGGTCCCTCCCACAACACTTGGGGATTCAAGATGAGATTTAGGTGAGAACACAGCCAAAACATATTAGTATATTTCTAGAATGAATAAATAAATAAATAAAATATATGTTCACTCAAATACTTGTATATGAATGTTCATAGCAGGTTTATTTGAAATAACAAAAAAGTAGAAGAACCCAAATGTCCATCAAGTGATGAAAAGATAAATAAAATATTGTATGTCCATACAGTAGAATATTATTCACCAATAAAATGACATAATGTACTTATACCTAGCACAACATGGATGAACCTTGAAAACATTATAAGTGAAAGAAACTAGACAACAAAGATCATATATTGTACTATTTCATTTATATGAAATACCCACAATAAACATCAAGGGTGATGGTTAAAGTTTTCTTTGGGTTGAAATGTTTCATAATTAATTTTGATGATGGTTTCCCCTTCTATTACTATACTAAAAGCTATTAAATTTTATGGTTTAAATAGGTGAATTGCATGGTATGTGATTTATAAAAGTAGATACATAAATAAATAAAGCAGAGTTATCATATGACCCAGCTATTCCACTCCTAAAGAAAATACCCCCCAAAATTGAAATTATATATTGACACAGACACTTTTACATTAATCTACATAGCTACATTAGTCCTAATAATAACAACCTAATAATAACCAAACTTTCCATAAACTATGAATGGATGAACAAATTGTGGTATATCCATAAGATGAAACATTATGAAACCATAAAAAAATATTAAATGCTCATATATGCTACAACATAGATAAACCTTGAAAACATGCCAAGTGAAAGCCACCTATCAGAAAAGACCACACATTGGTTGATTTGATTTATGTAAAATGTGTAGAATAGGCAAATCATGCAAATGTGGATAATGTTTGCCAGGGACTTGGAAGAGGGTAAGTGGAGAGTGATTTTTAATGGGTTCAGGGTTTCTATCTGGGGTGGTGAAAATGTTCTGGAACTAGATCGTGGTTATGCTTGTACAACTTGGTGAATATACTGAGAACTATTTAATTATACACTTTGAAAGGTGAACTTTGCAGTCTGAGAATTATATCTCAATTTGAAAAAGTGAGCAGAAATCACTGAAATAGAATAGAGAAAAACAATGGAGAAAATAAGAGAAACTAAAAAATGGTTCTTTGATAAAATCTTTAAGATAATTATCTAGCCAGAATAATCAGGAAAAAAGAGAAAATACAAATTACTGGTATCATGAATGAGAGAGGAGACATCACTACAGAGTCTAGAAAAATTAAAAGGATATTGGGGGAGGGGTCAAGATGAAATACTAGAAACAGCACAGCTGCAGTCGGAGGCTCCCACTGAGAAAAATGAAAACGGTGAGTGAATCCTGCACCGGCAACTGAGGTATCCATATTCTCTCATTGGGACTGACTAGGCAGTTGGCGTGACTCACCAAGAGTGAGGAAAACCAGGGTGGTGCAACGGCCCACCTGGGAGCCACATGGGGCAAGAGGAGCTCCCACCCCCAGCAAAGAGAGATGATGAGTGGTCATGCTCCCATGCCCAGGATAACACACTTTTTCCATGGATCTGTGCAACCCAAGGATCAAGAGATCCCACTTGTGAGCCCATGCCACCAAGGCATTGAATCCCAAGCACAGAGCTGTGCAGATTCTCAGTGGCCAATTGACTGGAGACACCTAAGACTACCCAGGTCCAAGAAGGAGGGGTGGCCATCATCACTGTAGCTGCTTTCCGCCTAAGATGGCTGCGCTCCCTGAGGGAGGGAAGCTGTCTGCTGCCTAAGATGACTGAGCACCTGGGGAAAGGAGTGGCAGCCATCACTGAAACTTCAGTCTGCCATTTTCTCCCTGCTGGTCCCAGGGAGACTGGACGCTTTGAACCCAGGAGGAATTCTCTACAGTGCAGAACAGCAGCTGTGGCAGATCATGGCCAGATTGCCTTTTTAGGCCAGACCCTGATCTAGCCCTCGTTACTGAGCGAGGCTTCCCTGTAGAAATTTCAGCAACTCTAGCCAGGGGTTTAGGGCAGGACTGTGATCTCCCTGGGAAAAAACCTCTGGGAAAAGGGGTGGCCATGGTCTCTGTGGGTCAGCAGACTTAGTCTTTCTCCCTGCTGGCTCTAAGGAATCCAGGCAGCCCAGATCAGTGGGATTCTCCCCAGCATGGCACAACCCCTCTGCCAAGAGGCAGCCAGAGTGCTTTCTTAAGTGGACCCCAGATCATGTGCCTCCTGACTGGGTAAGACTCCCCAAAATGGAGTTGCCAGATACCTTATACAAGAGTATTCCTTCCAGCATGAAGTTGGTGCCCCTCTGAAACAGAGATCACAGAAGAAGGAGTGGGCACCCATCTTTGCTGTTCTGCAGACTCCACTGGTGACACTTTCAGGTGTGGAAGGGACCAGGTGCATAGGGTCTGGAGTGGGCTGCCAGCAAACTGCAGCAACCCTATGGAAAGGGGGCCTGACTGTTAAAAAATAAATAAATAAAATAAAGTAACAGAGAGCACCAACAACAGCACCAACACAAAAGTCCCCACAAAAACCCCATCCAAATGTCAGTAGCTTCAAAGATCAAAGCTAGACAAACTCACAAAGATGGGAAAGAATCAACAACAACAACAACATAAATGCTGAAAACTCAAAAATCCAGCACGCCTCTTCTCCCTTAAATGATGGCAACGCTTCTCCAGCAAGGGCATAGAAGTGAGCAGAAGCTTAGATGTATAAATTGACAGAAGTAGGATTCAGAAGGTGGGTAATAATAAGCTTTGCTGAGGTAAAGGAGCATGCTCTAATGCAATGCAAAGATGCTAAGAACCATGATAAAACATTACAGGAGCTGTTAACCAGAATAATCATTTTAGGATTGAGCTGAAAAACACAATATGAGAGCTTCACAGTGCAACCACAAGTATCAATAACTGAATAGACCAAGCAGAGGAAAGAATTTCAGTGCTTGAAGACTATTTTGCTGAAATAAAACAGGCAGACAAGAGTAGAGAAAAAAGAATGAAAAGGAACTAACAAACAACTCTGAGAACTATGGGATTATGTAAAAAGACCAAAACTATGACTGATTAGAGTACCTAAAAGAGACAGGGAGAATGGAGCCAAGTCAGAAAACTTAACTTCAGGATATTATCCAGGGGAACTTCCTCAACCAAACAAGACAGACCAACATTCAGGTCTGGAAAATTCAGAGAAGTCCAGTAAGCTACTCCATGAGAAGATCAACCCTAAGATACATAATCACCAGATTCTCCAAGGTTGAAATTAAGGAAGAAAATGTTAAGGGCAGCCAGAGAGAATGGCCAGATCACCTACAAAGGGAAACCCATCAGACTAACAGTGGACCTCTCAGCAGAAGCTCTACAGGCCAGAAGAAATTGGCGGCCAATATTCTTAAAGAAAAAAATTTCCAACCCAGCTCTTCTTATCCAGTCACACTAAACTTCATAAGTGAAGGAGAAATAAAATCGTTTTCAGTCAAGCAAATGCTGAGGGAATTTCTCACCACAAGGCCTGCCTTGCAAGAGCTCCTGAAAAAAACCCCACATGATTATCTTAATAGATGCAGAAAAGGCATTCCATAAAATTCAACACCCTTCTTGTTAAAAATTCTCAATAAACTAGGTATTGATGGAACATACCTCAAAATAATGAGTTATTTATGATAATTCTGCAGTCAATATCTTACTGAATGGGCAAAAGCTTGAAGCATTTCCCTTGAAAACCACCACAAGAAAAGGAAGCCATCTCTCACCACTCCTATTCAAAATTGTATTGAAAGTTCTGGCCAGGACAACCAGGCAAGAGAAATAAATAAATGGTATTCGAATAGGAGGAAAGAAAGTCCAACTGTCTCTGTTTGCAGATGACATGATCTTGTATCTAAAGAACCTCATCATCTTATCCCAAAAGATACTTAAGCTGATAAGCAACTTCGTCAAAGTCTCAGGATACAAAATTAATGGGCAAAAATCACATGCATTCCTACACGTATACCAACAATAGACAAGCAGTAGGCCAAATCATGAATAAATCACCATTCGCAATTGCTACAAAGAGAATAAAATACCTGGCAATGCAGCTAACAAGGGAAGTGAAGGACCTCTTCAAGTAGAACTACAAACCACTACAGAAGGAAGTAAGAGAGGACACAAACAAATGGAAACACATTCCATGCTCATGGATTGGAAGAATCAGTATTATGAAAATGTCCATACTGCCCAAAGTAATTTACAGATTCTCTGCTATTCCCATTAAACTACCACTGATATTCTTCACAGAATTAGAGAATGCTACCTTAAAATTTATATGGAACCTCAAAAGAGCCCTTATAGCCAAGACAATCCTAAGCAAAAAGAACAAAGCTGGAAGCATCACGCTACCCAACTTCAAACTATACTATATGTCTACAGTAACTAAAACAGCATGGTACTGGTACAAAAACAGACATAGACTAATGGAACAGAATAGAGATCTCAAAAATAAGACCACACATCTAAAACCATCTGATCTTTGACAAACCTGACAAAAACAAGCAATGGGGAAAGGATTCTCTACTTAATAAATGGTGCTGGAAAAACTGACTAGCCTTAAGCAGAAAATTGCAACTGGACCCCTTCCTTACACCTTATACAAAAATTAAATCAATATGGATTAAATACTTAAATGTAAAATCCTAAACTATAAAAACCCTAGAAGAAAATGTACACAATGCTATTCAGGATATAGACAAGGGCAATGCTTTTATGACAAAAAATTGTCAAAAGCAATTGAAACAAAGGAAAAATTGACAAATGGGATCTAGTTAAACTAAAGAGCTTCTGCACAGCAAAATAAACTATCATCAGAGTGAACAGACATCCTACAGAATGGGAGAAAACTTTTCAATCTATCCATGTGACAAAGGTCTAATATCCAGAATCTACAAGGAACTTAAACAAATTTACAAGAAAAAAGCAAACAACCCCATTAAAAAGTGGGCAAAGGACATGAACAGACACTTCTTAAAAGAAGGCATTTATGCAACCAACAAACATGAAAAAAAGCTCAACATCACTGATCATTAAAGAAATGCAAATCAAAACCACACTGAGATACCATCTTATGTCAGTCAGAATGGCAATTATTAAAAATTAAAGTCACGACAGATGCTGGTGAGGCTGTGGAGAAATAGGAATGCTTTTACACTATTGGCGGGAATATAAATTAATTCAACCATTGTGGAAGACAGTGTGGCAATTCCTCAAAGACCTAGAACCAGAGATATTATTTGACCCAGCAATCCCATTACTGGCTATATGCCCAAAGGAATATAAATCGTTCTATTATGAAGATACATGCACTCATATGTTCGTTGCAGCACTATTCACAACAGCAAAGACATGAAATCAACCCAAATGCCCATCAATGATTGACTGGATTAATAAAATATGGTACATATACACCATGGAATACTACACAATCATAAAAAGGAATGTGATCATATCCTCTGCAGGGACATGGATGGAGCTGGAAGCCATTGCCCTCTGCAAACTAACACAGGAACAGAAAACCAGACACCACATGTTCTCACTTATAAGTGGGAGCTAACAATGAGAACATATGGAGACAGGGAGGAGAACAACTCACCCTGTGGCCTGTCAGGGGGTTGATGGGAGAGAGGGCATCAGGATAAATAGCTAATGCACGTGGGACTTAAAACATAGGTGATGGGTTGATAGGTGCAGCAAATCACCATGGCACAGGTTTACCTATGTAACAATCCTGCACGTCCTGCACATGTATCCCAGAGACTGAAATAAAATTTAATTAATGTTTTTAAAAAAAGTACAAGAGAATACTATGAACAATTTCATGCCAATAAATTCAACAACTTAGATGAAATCAACAAATTGCTTCAAAGACACACTGCAAAAGCTCACAGACGAAATTATAGACAACTTGAATAGAGCTTTATGTATTAGAATAATTAAATTTGAAATTTAAAAGCTTCGTGCAAAGAAAATGACTAGCTAATAATTCTTCATTGGTGAATTCTGCTGTATTAGTTTTCTATTGTTTCAATAACAAATTACCACAAACTTAGTGATTTAAACAATACACGTTTATAATTTTACTAATCTGTAAGTCAGAAGTCTGACATGGACTAAAATCAATGTGTTGGCAGAGCTAGATTTATTTCTGGAGGCTCAAAATAATCCACTTTCTTGCCTTTTTCAGCTTCTAGAGGCTGCCTATCTTATTTGGCTCACGGCTCCCTTCCATCTTCAAAGCCAGCAATGGTCAGTTGAGTCTCACAGCACATCACACTCACACTGATTTTTCCTATTTCTCCTTCCACTTCTATGGAATCTGTTGATTACATTAGAGTCATCTGGATAATCTAGAAAAAAAGTCTCCCAATATTAAGGTCAGCCAAATAGCAACCTTACATACATCTGCAACATTAATTTATCTTTACCATGTAAAGAAAAATAACATCATTTTCTCTCATACTATTTCAAAAAATCAAGGGGGAATACTTTTCAACTCATCAAATGAGGTCAGCATTACCATGATAATAAAACCATAAAATTATGTTACAAAAAATAAAACTCATGAATATAAATGCAAAAATTGTAAATAAGATTTTAGCAAAGCAAGTCAAATTCAACAAAATATAAGAACAATGCGTAATAACCAAGTATGTTTTATATTAGAAATGCAAATTTGATTTAACAGTAAAAAATAAATCAGTGTAATTCATCATATTAAACAAAAAAACCCACGTGATTATCTCAAAATATGCATAAAAGTATCTGAAGAAATCCAACATCCATGTTTAGATGGAAACTCTCAACAAACTAGGAATAGAAAGAAACTTCCTTAATCTGATGAATGTCATCTATGAAAATCCTAAAGCTCATATCATACTTAACGGTGAAAGACCGAATGCCTTCATCCTATGGTCAGGAACAAGGCAAGGATGTCTGCTCTCATCAATTATATTTAACATTGTACTGAAGAATCTAGCCAATTCAATAAGGCAAGAAAAAGACATACAGATTGGAAAAGAAGTAAAACCGTATTTCTTAGCAAATAACATAATCATCTTTGTAGAAAATGCAATGAATTCTACAAAAGTTTTAGAGATAATATGTGAATGTATCAAAGTTATATGATACAAGATCAATATTCAAAATTTAATCACATGTATCTATATTAGGAATAACAATCATAATTTGACATTGAAAACAATAATGTTTAGATTAGCACTAAAAATGTGAAAGAATTATCGGCAATTTTGACAAAACATCTTCAAGATCTGTACATTGTAAACTACAAAGTATTACTCAGAGAAATTAAAGACCTTTATAAATAGAGAAATATATATTTCTTGTGAGTCAGAGACCCAATACTGTTAAGATATCAATACTTCTAAAATTAATCTATAGATTAAGTGTAATCAAAATCAAAATCTTAGCAGTCTTTTTCTGTACAAAATTTATGAGCTAATTTTAAAATTCGTATGGAAATGTGAAAGTACCAGAAAAATAAAACTTTGAAAAAAAAGACCAAAGTTGGAGAAATAAAAATACCTGATTTTAAGGAGTATTAAAGAGATATACTAATCAAGACAGTGTATTAGTATTGTCATAAAATTAGACAAATAGCTCATGGAACAGAAGAGAGTTTCCAGATAAACCCACACGTAGAAAGTCTTTGCAATCTGACAAAGGTGAAAAAGCAATTTAGTGAGTTATGTAGTCTTCAAAAAAAAAAAAAAAAAAAAAAAAAGGTTCTTGAACAACATTTGGATCTCCATATGCAACAAAATTGAGCTTTGATTCACATCTTTGACTTATATTTAAAAATAAACTTAAATTTGAAGATAGATCTAGTTATAAAACTTAACACTCTAAGACTTCATGAAAATTAAGTAGCCTAAAATCTTTTTGACCTAGGGTTAGGCTATGTTTTCTTAGGTATAACACCAAAAGCATATTCCATAAAATTCAAAATTTATCCATTGGACTTCATCAATATTAAAAACTTCTTCCCTTCTAAAGATACTGTAAAAATGTTAAAAAGACAAGTCATAAACTTGCAGAAAATCTTTACAAAGGGTCCATCTGATAAAGCCTTCTAGAATCCTTTATCATCTAGAATATGTAAATAATCTTTAGTACTCAGTAATAAAATCTAAACTAACCAATTCTTTAAAAATGAGCTAAATTTTAACAGACACCAGTAAAGAAGATATATGAATGGGAAATAATTCCATGAGAAGATGCTCAACACTATTAGTTATTAGGGTAATGCAAATTAAAACCACAATAAGATATTACTATATACCTACTAGAATGTCTAAGGTTAAAACGACTGACCATACTAAGTATTAGCAAGGATATAGAGAAATGGAAAGGCTTATCAACTGCTAGTAGGAATTTAAACTGGGAATCCAGCTTCTCTGGATTCTCTTTTCTGCCATGTGAGAATACAATGAAAATATGCAACCTGGAAGAGAGCCCTCTTCAGAACATAATAATGCTGGCACCCTGCTCTCAGACTTCAGCTTCCAGAACTGTGAAAAATAAATTTCTGTTGTTTATAAATCACTTGGTCTATCTATTCTAGCAGTTGGAACTAAAATAGAGATGAACAAATATTTTGATGCATTCATACAATAGAATTCTACTCAGCCATATAAAGAAATGAACTGTTGATGGATGCAATAACATGGGTAAATCAAAACATAATTATGTTGAGTGAGAGAAGCCAGATAAGAAAGTACCTACTTTATGATTACATTTATATAAAACTTTAAAAATACAAATACTGTATCATGAGAGAAAGCAAATAAGTGTTTGCCTAGGGGCTGGAAGTAGAGGTAGGCAGGGGTGGGAGAGAGAGATTACAAAAGGACTTATGGAAATTTTGGAGTAATGATGATTATGTTCATTATGTGGATCAATCATAGGCAATGGTTTTATAGATGTACACATGTCAAATCTCATTAAATTTTACACTCTGTATATGTGTAATTCATTATATATCAAATAAACCTCAATTTAAAAAGCAGAAATAAGTTTATTTGTAAAGTGCAGTAGGCAGGCATCTGGCAAATATTAATTTTTCTTAAAAGAACTGAGAATCAAGGGTTTTATTGTGTCATCATGATCCCAACTAGTACTTGTCAGAGAGGAGCTCTAACTCAAGTTTTCTGACTCCACATGCCGTTTTCTGTCCCCCAAATCTCCAGGTCTTAGGGCTACCTTCAATGACAGACAAATATAATTGTTTTAAATTGATAATAGCTTCATAGCTACATGATAATTTTAATAGTCTGTATCAATATTTCTTGTATTTTTTGGATTCAGGGGTATTAGATTCAGGGGTACATGTGCAGGTTTATTATATGGATATATTTCATGATGCTGAGGTTTGGGATGCAAATGATCCCATAACCCAGGTGTGACTATAGTAAACATGTTAATTTTTCAACCCTTGACCCCTTCCCTCCCTCCTCCCTCAAGTAGTTTCCGGTGTTTATTGTTTCTATCTTTATGTCCATGAATACCCAGTGTTTAACTCCTACTTATAAGTGAGAGCATGTGGTATTTAGTTTTCTGTTTCTGCATTGATTTACTTAGGATAATGGTCTCCAGCTGCACCCATGTTCTTCTTTTAAGGCTGTGTAGTATTCCATGGTGTATATGTACCATATTTTATTTATCCAATCCACCCTTGATGGGCACCTGGTTTCATTCCATGTCTTTGCTATTGTGAATAGTGCTGCAATGAACATATACATGCATTTGTCTTGGTGATGGAAAATTTTATATTCCTTTGGGTATATACTCAGTGATGGGATTGCTGGGTGGAGTGGTAGTTCTGTTTATAGCTCTTTGTGGAATTGCCATACTGTTTTCCACAATGGTTGAACTAATTTACACTCCTACCAATAATGTACAAGTGTTGCTTTTTCTCTGCAACCTTGCCAATATCTATTATTTTTTGACTTTTAATAGTAGCCATTCAGACTGGCATGAGATGATATTTCCTTATGGTTTTGATTTGCATTTCTCCAGTAATTAGTGATGTTGAGCAGAATATAGTATATTTTTTAAAGAAACAATTTAAATGCTTTTATGATGTTCTCCTGAGTCATTTTAACTGATTGGAATTTTCCTCAAATATTTTTTAATAAGGCAGATATACAAATAAGTGAACAAATAAACGTGAGTATTAAAGATTTCAATGTTAAAACTGAAATTAAACTTCAAACAAGCTATCGATTCAGGGAAGTGATTCCTTAGGGGTTTTGATATTTCCCATTGAAGTAAGTAGTTGCTTGGCTAAATTAATCAGCTGGCTTGGTGCCATATGGACCATCTTTTCTCACAGTATGGTCTACAGACCAGCACTGTGGGCATCATTGTGTGATTGTTAGAAATGCAGTACCTTAGGCCCCACCCAATATCTGTGGTATCAAAATCTGTATTTTGATAAGATCCCACAGTGATTCAGATGCACTTTAAAGTTTGAGAAGACTAGGTATAGATCTCATTTTAAGAAACCTTGCCCAGTGGTAATAAGAAGGGGCTGCTTGTACACGTTAGAGCTTCCTCATCATATTTTCCCTAACAAGTGGTCTGATTTCTGAAGGAGGTGGAACATAGCAGGTCTTCATAAAGTAGCTTCCAACATACTGTTTATTTGTAGTTCAACCACTGCCTCGTTTGTGATATTTCAACAGCACTGAGATGCTGCCCTGGATTTATGAAAGGTAATTTTTTTCATTTATTATCATTTCTCTCATTGCACCCTGTCCTTATGTATTATAACACTTAATTGGTTTATAATGGTATGTTTATTTAGCTGCTTCCTTATTTCATGCATGCCTTCTCTACACTTTAAAGCTCATAAAAGCAGGAATAATTTCCACTTTGCTGTTCAATTCCTACCACACAAGTAAGTGCTCAATAAGTATTTGTTGACTTTCTTTGTTTTAAATTATTCATTGAAATATAAACTACATACAGAAAAATCCACAAATCGTTAATGTACAACTCCATGAATTATTACAGTGTGATCACATATATGTAAACATGCTCAGGTCGAGATATAGAATATTGCTGGCACCTCAGAAACCTCTTATATCCCCTCCTGATTCCATCTCCTCTTTCCTCCCCCCCACAAAAATATTTGCATAACTTGTGTTTCTTACCTTTGAACTTCATATCTGTGGAATCAAACAATTTATCTTATTTTGGTCCTGACTTTCTTTCATGCAGTGTTATGTTTTCGGACTCTTCCACATAGTTTTACGAAGCAGTAATTCATTAATTTTCATTGTTGTGGAGTGTTACATTGTATGGCTAAACTATAATACAGATGTCCATTGTAGTGATGATGGACGTAAAATTTATTTTTCAGTTTTGGAGTATTATGAACAGTGTTGCTTTAAAAATACTTGAACATGTCTTTGTGCAAATATTGAATGCATTTTTTTGTTGGGGTCATACTTCAGGGTAGAATTGCTTGGTCATATTTTCAACTTTAGTGGATAACACCCATTTTCCAATGTGGTTGTAACAACTAGCATTCCCAATAGCTTTTTATGAGGGTTTCCTTTGCTTTACACATTTTATAGCACTTGAAATTGTCAGATTTTAAAATTTTGAGCCATTCCTATAGGTTTGTAATAACATTTCCTTTTGGTTTTAATTTTTATTCACCTGATTGCTGATAAGGTTGGGAAACTTTTGATGTTTTTGGTCATTTGGATATCCTCTTTGGTTTTCTCAAGACTATTGTTCATTTTTCTGTTAAGTTGTTTGTTTTTTAGTTATTAATTTGCAGGTATTATTTACATATTCTGGGTGCAAGATCATTGTCATCGTTTGTGTTTCAGTTTTATGTTGTCATTCTGTTGCTTGGTACATTGTTTTAAAATGGCTGCTTGAAGAAATCACATTGGCAGCTGGATGAGGTGGCTCACGCCTGTAATCCTAGTACTTTGGGAGGCCGAGGCAGGAGGATTGCCTGGGCACGGGAGCTCAAGACCTGCCTGGGCAACATGGTGAAACCCTGTGACTACTAAAATACCAAAAATTAGCCGGGCGTGGTGGTACACGCCTGTAACCTCCGTTACTTGGGAGGCTGAGGCACGAGAATTGATTTAACTTAGGAGCTGAGATTGCGCCGCTGTGAAAATCTGTCTCAAAAATAAAAAAAAAAAAAAAAAAAAAAAAGAAATCACATTGTCTTACTCTCACCAGACTTTTCTATTGAGGCTTTAAAAAATGGTATATCTTTTATTTAATTCTCTAATGCAGAGGGCTTTCTGGTATCACATTGTTTGAATTAGGAGGGTATGATGGTATATAAGTAGATAATTTTCTATTATAGTTGATGGGCTGTCCATTCAAACAGAAATGAATGTGATATAAATTTGGCCTTTTTAGGCTATTATTGAAGCAGCCTCATTGTCTGGGGTAAGTACGAAGGTTCTTGGTCTCACGGCCAAGGAGATCGAGGTCATGGACACACACACGAAGTGAGTTTGGAGCGGCAGTTTATATAGGCTAAAGGAAAGAACAGCTCTCCATCACAGAGAGGGGTCCCAAGCAGGTTGCCAAGTAGTAGTAAAAATGTCAGAGTTTTTATAAATGAGCTAGTGAGGAGGGGGTTAGTGAGGAGGGGAGGTCTTATCCTCCTAGAGCACGACGCTTCAGCTGGGACCAGGTGTGCTATCTGTATAGAGCAGGGTTTTTAATCAGCTCTCACTCCATTCCTGGACCACGTAGGCTGACTTTTAGTCTGTGTTTCTTTGTCTAGCTTATCTGAGAGGGAGAGTTTCTGTGTCTGTTCCCACACATCTTCTTGTAGCTGCAGGCATCCCCCCGCCCCCTAGGTCTGCTTTTAGTTTCCCTATCTTAGTGGCCTAAAGGGAAAGGAATGTGCTTATTAAGGCCCACTGTTTTACTGGGCCCATTGTATAAATGTGAAGTTGGGTGATTACCCAGGAGACTCCCCCGACCCCCACTTCTGTGTGGAGCTGTCTTATCTCTGCCTGCTCTTTCAGACAGTTTGTTGTTAGAAGTGATTTCTTTGAACTGCATGAGGTTAAAAAGGGAGCTATTTTTGAGCTGCTTTTTGTTAAAAGGAAAGTTTTCTGCTGGGGACTCACTTTAACTGTCTACCTAAATAATTTCTTTCTATTTCCTATAACATGGTTTCACGCATCACTTTTGTTTGCATAAAACCATACACCATAAAATAGGTTTAAACACTAAAGAACCAGAGTTATGACTCTGTGCTTAGCTTTATACATCACATCACATGTAACATAATATGAATGTATACCATTGTTTGATTTCATTCATGCACGACTTCATGAGTCAGTCCCTATTCCATGTAAAATTTGTACATATGGCATTTCTTTCTTTCTTTCTTTCTTTCTTTCTTTCTTTCTTTCTTTCTTTCTTTCTTTCTTTCTTTCTTTCTTTTCTTTCTTTCTTTCTTCTTTCTTTCTTTCTCTCTTTCTCTCTTTCTCTCTTTCTCTCTTTCTTTCTTTCGAGATGGAGTCTTGCTCTGTCGCCCAGGCTAGAGTGCAGTGACGCCATCGCGGCTCACTGCCAGCTCCACTGCCAGCTCCGCCTCCCGGGTTCATGCCATTCTCCTGCCTCAGCCTCCCGAGTAGCTGAAACCACAGGCACCCGCCACCACGCCTGGCTAATTTTTTGTATTTTTAGAAGAGACGGGTTTTCACCGTGTTAGCCAGGATGGTCTCGCTCTCCTGACGTTGTGATCCGTCCGCCTCGGCCTCCCAAAGTGCTGGGATTACAGGCGTGAGCCACCGTGCCGGGCTGGCATTGCATTCTTAAAAGAGAAGCAGTTTGGAAGAGAACGCTGAGACACCCTGGTTAGAAGCTTTTGAGAAGACTAGGTCTTCCTATCTTTCTTTTCTTTTTTTCTTACTAGCTAATGACCTTGGTAAAATATTATTGTATTAATTTATTTTTTATTTTTATTTTTTTCAGACAGAGTTTTGCTCTTGTTGCCCAGGCTGGAGTGCAATGGTGTGATCTTGACTCCTTGCAACCTCCACCTCCCGAGTTCAAGCAATTCTCCTGCCTCAGCCTCCCGAGTAGCTGGGATTACCGGCATGCGCCACCACGCCCGGCTAATTTTGTATTTTAAGTAGAGACAGGGTTTCTCCATGTTGGGCAGGCTGCTCTCGAACTCTCGACCTCAGGTGATCCACCCTCCTTGGCCTCCCAAAGTGCTGGGATTACAGGTGTGAGCCACCGTGCCTGGCACTTAATGTATTGATTTTTGCTGTGCAAAGTGTGGTCCATGGACCAGAAACATCAGCATCACCTGAACTCTTGTTAGAAATGTGTAATTTTCAGTTGTGTAGACTAACACTTCAATGTTTTCCCCCTTCACATTTCTGACAGGCTTGCAGTGAGAATGCTAAAGATCCTGATTAAGATTGCAAATGGTGGTTCAGATTCCCTCTCCCTCTTATGACCTTTAGAAAATTGTATAGTTCCAGGTGCATTTTATTACCATGTATGGAAAAAAAATGGGTCTCCTGCTCAAGGGTGGGGCGGGGGTGGCAGGGAGTGAGTTTCCATTTACTATTCTTCGTAATTTTCTTTAAGAAAGAAATAAACCAAATTCACTAAGAACATTCTCTGGATACTTTATGGTTATATGTTATGCAGAATAAAACCATTAAGTACACTTTATCTTTTTAAACATAATGTGTTAAAATGAATTCATAGTTTCATGAATCCTTTGTCATAACTTCAATGGGATTTCATGTGGAATTGTCTTCCCAAGTTCCCTTTTTGTAATTTTATTTTTGAATATGTTTTGGGAAATACTTTAAGCCTATATATGTCTAAAAATAATAACTGAAGTAGCCCTTTGGGGAAACTTCATAATATTGGTATTGCTATTTTAGTGCATTCATAATTAAATGGGAGAGCAGAAGAGCCATGAGTTTGTGTTTCTTATTATATAAAATCTGCTGATATAATGGAATATGTTATGGCCGCTATATGTTGTAGCAACATAATAGTGTGGTGGTGTTGACAGTAATAGGAAAAGTGTCTTTGCATTATAGGTGACTGTACTCTCAGAAAATAAACCAGAGAGATCAATGAAGCACAGACTTCTTTTTCCATTTTTATTTGAAGAGTTATTCCCCCGGGAAAGTAACGCTTTTAGGTTATTTGTGCTTGGTGTTATAAAAGAAGACTTGATTCGCAATTGGAAGACAAGGGTCAAAAACCAGTTTTGTGGCTGAGCACGATGGCTCACGCCTGTAATCCCAGCAGTTTGGAAGGTAGCCATGAGTGGATCACCTTAGGTCAGGAGATCCAGACCAGCCTGGCCAACATGGTGAAACCTTGTCCTACTAAAAATACAAAAATTAGCCGAGCATGGTGGCGGGTGCCTATAACCCCAGCTACTTGGGAGGCTGAGGCAGGGGAATCGCTTGAACCTGGGAGGTGGAAGTTGCAGTGAATCGAGATCACACCACTGCGCTCCAGCCTGGGTGAAAGAGCAAAACTCCATCTCAAGCAAAACCAACAACAACAGCAGCAGCAACAACAGCAACAACAACAAAACAGTTTTGTTACTATGCTGGCTTAGGCCAAGTCACTTCCTCCCATGAGGCAGAAAAGGAGCTTTAGGAGATGCTCTTCAAGGTCTCTTTGTATTATAGAATTTAAAACGCTTGGGCCGGGCGCGGTGGCTCAAGCCTGTAATCCCAGCACTTTGGGAGGCCGAGGCGGGTGGATCACGAGGTCAGGAGATCGAGACCATCCTGGCTAACATGGTGAAACCCCGTCTCTACTAAAAAAAATACAAAAAAATAGCCGGGCGAGGTGGCGGGCGCCTGTAGTCCCAGCTACTCGGAGGCTGAGGCGGGAGAATAGCGTGAACCCAGGAGGCGGAGCTTGCAGTGAGCCGAGATCGCACCACTGCACTCCAGCCTGGGCGACACAGCGAGACTCCGTCTCAAAAAAAAAAAAAAAAAAAAAAAAAAAAAAAAAAAAAAAAAAAAAAACGCTTCAGGCAAAATTGAGGGAATACGATAAGAAATCAGAGAAGAATCCTCATTTTTGATTCAAGTAAATCCTAAAATGAGATTAACTACCAGATGATGAAATTTCAGCAGAAAATGAGTGAATTATATAAGTGCAAAAATTAGTGTGAGTTTATAATGAAGGTATGAAGTGAGATATTCAACAGTCCAGACATGAGGAAATGGTGTAATGGATGAGTATTTCAAGTGAAAGCTATGACTGATTGTAATGCCAAACTATCTTGCAGCAGCTGATACTATTGTTAGAAATGCTTGTTCCCCACTGCTGTAAAGAAATAGCACTTGAACATAAATTTAATTTCCTCAAAAAGGCCATTTTTTTACTTTCTGCAGAAAGGGTACACTCACCAGCAGTTTTGCCACGAGATTACACCAAACAAAGGAGACAGGGTCATTTATAACCTGACACATCCACCCTACTGCTGTGCCCGGTTTCCATTGGCTGGAACGGGACCTCATATTCTGTATTTGTCCCGATTGGCTAGCAACTTAGAACTTTTTAAAAGCATCAAAGTCAGAGGAGAGCAAAGGAAGGAGGAAGTAACTTGTGGAATGCTGAGAAAGGTAAAAACAGCTTCAAATAAGTAAGAGGCACAGGCTATGACCTAATGCTTGCTTGGACCAGTATAAGCATGCCAGGGCAAATATTTAGGCTAAATTGTGGGAGCTAAGAACATAAAGTACATTGATTTCTTTATTACGGCTAGCACATATTTAAGAATATTAGTACAGGTCTTTGAATACATTTTGCTTCTTAGAGGAAGTTCTATTTATTCCTGATTAGATGGGGAGGAAAGTCTTTGAAGAGGAACCTCTACTTTAGTTTTTACACGATTAAGATGTAATAATGATTTATTGCATTTATATGGAGAATTACAGTTTATAACTTTTTTCACATGTATTGCAACATTTATTTATCACTGAAAGGGTTTAAGTGGTAGATAAAACGTAATGAAATTGTGTTTGTGTGTGTGTGTACACACACCTATATTTGTTGGGTGATAAATAGCTGTTTAAAATAAATCTAAAAATACATTTTCCTTAAGGGAACTGCCAGTACTCTTTAAAGTCTGTGATAGCTTTAAAAATGTAATTACCACTTATAGCTGAAGAGGCATATATAAAGCATATTACCATTTAAAGAAAACAAGCCCATTGCATTTCCTTATTTATCCATTGACCATTTTTTTTTTTGTTTGTTTGTTTGTTTGTTTGTCATCCATTGACATAGTGAGTGTGAGTAGCAATGCCACTTTTGGTAAAACATGTAATTGATGGAATTACTCTGCATTTATTATGAATGTTATGGAAAAATAGCTTGAAAATTTTTCACTAAAATTTTGTTTTGAAACTTGTTGAAAAGAATATTCAAGTGTGTTTTTCATATTGATCAGCAATAATAGCTCTTTGATGTTTGCCAGTGTTTGTAACTCTTGTTTTCCCAATCTCTTCAAACAAGTAGGAATGTTACCTGTGAGATTACTACAGTGCCAGCAAGACCTGGAATTTACAGCAAAGTCATGAGTAACCGTGTTCTTTATAAGTAACATTAATAGAAATAAATGCAATTCTAGAATAAATATTGCACAACATATTTTTGGTAAGAAATAGTCCTGATGCTCCTCCTTAATCTAGGTTGGGGGAGACATTCAGAGATACTGTTGGAGGTAGAAGAAAGTGCACTGGACTAAGAATTAAGAAAACTGTGTTCTAACCCTAAGTCAGTCACTTACTCACTGAGCATCAACATCTTTATCTGTAAATATGAATGCTATTAACACTGTCCAATTCATAGGAAAGAACTATGAGGAACAAGTAATACACACACACACACATACACACACACAAAATGCTTCAAACTATAGTACACTATAGAAATTCATCGAGGCTAGGAAGAAACTGCATCAACTAACGAGCAAAATAACCAGTTAATATCATAATGGCAGGATCAAGTTCACACATAACAATCTTAACCTTAAATGTAAATGGACTAAATGCTCCAATTAAAAGACACAGACTGGCAAACTGGATAAAGAGTCAAGACCCATCAGTCTGCTGTATTCAGGAGACCCATCTCACACGCAGAGACATACATAGGCTCAAAATAAAGAGATGGAGGAAGATTTACCAAGCAAATGGAGAACAAAAAAAAAGCAGGGGTTGCAATACTAGTCTCTGATAAAACAGACTTTAAACCATCAAAGATCAAAAGAGACAAAGAAGGCCATTACATAATGGTAAAGGGATCAATTCAACAGGAAGAGCTAACTATCCTAAATATATATGCACCCAATACAGGAGCACCCAGATTCATAAAGCAAGTCCTTAGAGACTTACAAAGAGACTTAGACTCCCATACAATAATAATGGGAGACTTCAACACTCCACTGTCAACATTAGACAGATCAACGAGACAGAAAGTTAACAAGGATGTCCAGGAATTGAACTCATCTCTGCAGCAAGCAGACCTAATAGACATCTATAGAACTCTCCACCCCAAATCAACAGAATATACATTCTTCTCAGCACCACATCGTACTTACTCCAAAATTGACCATATAATTGGAAGTAAAGCACTCCTCAGCAAATGTACAAGAACAGAAATTATAACAAACTGTCTCTCAGACCACAGTGCAATCAAACTAGAACTCAGGACTAAGAAACTCAATCAAAACCGCTCAACTACATGGAAACTGAACAACCTGCTCCTGAATGACTACTGGGTACATAACGAAATGAAGGCAGAAATAAAGATGTTCTTTGAAACCAATGAGAACAAAGATACAACATACCAGAATCTCTGGGACATTTAGAGGGAAATTTATAGCACTAAATGCCCACAAGAGAAAGCAGGAAAGATCTAAAATTGACACTCTAACATCGCAATTAAAAGAACTAGAGAAGCAAGAGCAAACACATTCCAAAGCTAGCAGAAGGCAAGAAATAACTAAGATCAGAGCAGAACTGAAGGAGATAGAGACACAAAAAACCCTCCAAAAAATCAATGAATCCAGGAGTTGGTTTTTTGAAAAGATCAACAAAATTGACCGACCGCTAGCAAGACTAATAAAGAAGAAAAGAGAGAAGAATCAAATCGACGCAATAAAAAATGATAAAGGGGATATCACCACCGACCCCACAGAAATACAAACTACCATCAGAGAATACTATAAACACCTCTACACAAATAAACTGGAAAATCTAGAAGAAATGGATAATTTCCTGGACACTTACACTCTTCCAGGACTAAACCAGGAAGAAGTTGAATCCCTGAATAGATCAATAGCAGGCTCTGAAATTGAGGCAATAATTAATAGCCTACCAACCAAAAAAAGTCCAGGACCAGATGGATTCACAGCTGAATTCTACCAGAGGTACAAGGAGGAGTTGGTACCATTCCTTCTGAAACTATTCCAATCAATAGAAAAAGAGGGAATCCTCCCTAACTCATTTTATGAGGCCAACATCATCCTGATACCAAAGCCTGGCAGAGACACAACAAAAAAAGAGAATTTTAGACCAATATCCCTGATGAACATCGATGCAAAAATCCTCAATAAAATACTGGCAAACCGGATTCAGCAACACATCAAAAAGCTTATCCACCATGATCAAGTGGGCTTCATCCCTGGGATGCAAGGCTGGTTCAACATTCGCAAATCAATAAACATAATCCAGCATATAAACATAACCAAAGACAAGAACCACATGATTATCTCAATAGATGCAGAAAAGGCTTTTGACAAAATTCAACAGCCCTTCATGCTAAAAACACTCAATAAATTCGGTATTGATGGAACGTACCTCAAAATAATAAGAGTTATTTATGACAAACCCACAGCCAATATCATATTGAATGGGCAAAAACTGGAAAAATTCCCTTTGAAAACTGGCACAAGACAGGGATGCCCTCTCTCACCACTCCTATTCAACATAGTGTTGGAAGTTCTGGCTAGGGCAATGAGGCAAGAGAAAGAAATCAAGGGCATTCAGTTAGGAAAAGAAGAAGTCAAATTGTCCCTCTTTGCAGATGACATGATTGTATATTTAGAAAACCCCATTGTCTCAGCCCAAAATCTCCTTAAGCTGATAAGCAACTTCAGCAAAGTCTCAGGATACAAAATTAATGTGCAAAAATCACAAGCATTCTTATACACCAGTAACAGACAAACAGAGAGCCAAATCATGAATGAACTTCCATTCACAATTGCTTCAAAGAGAATCAAATACCTAGGAATCCAACTTACAAGGGATGTAAAGGACCTCTTCAAGGAGAACTACAAACCACTGCTCAGTGAAATAAAAGAGGACACAAACAAATGGAAGAACATACCATGCTCATGGATAGGAAGAATCAATATCGTGAAAATGGCCATACTGCCCAAGGTAATTTATAGATTCAATGCCATCCCCATCAAGCTACCAATGAGTTTCTTCACAGAATTGGAAAAAACTGCTTTAAAGTTCATATGGAACCAAAAAAGAGCCCGCATCTCCAAGACAATCCTAAGTCAAAAGAACAAAGCTGGAGGCATCACGCTACCTGACTTCAAACTATACTACAAGGCTACAGTAACCAAAACAGCATGGTACTGGTACCAAAACAGAGATATAGACGAATGGAACAGAACAGAGTCCTCAGAAATAATACCACACATCTACAGCCATCTGATCTTTGACAAACCTGAGAGAAACAAGAAATGGGGAAAGGATTCCCTATTTAATAAATGGTGCTGGGAAAATTGGCTAGCCATAAGTAGAAAGCTGAAACTGGATCCTTTCCTTACTCCTTATACGAAAATTAATTCAAGATGGATTAGAGACTTAAATGTTAGACCTAATACCTTAAAAATCCTAGAGGAAAACCTAGGTAGTACCATTCAGGACATAGGCATGGGCAAAGACTTCATGTCTAAAACACCAAAAGCAATGGCAGCAAAAGCCAAAATTGACAAATGGGATGTCATTAAACTAAAGAGCTTCTGCACAGCAAAAGAAACTACCATCAGAGTGAACAGGCAACCTACAGAATGGGAGAAAATTTTTGCAATCTACTCATCTGACAAAGGGCTAATATCCAGAACCTACAAAGAACTCAAACAAATTTACAAGAAAAAAACAAACAACCCCATCAAAAAGTGGGCAAAGGATATGAACAGACATTTCTCAAAAGAAGACATTCATACAGCCAACAGACACATGAAAAAATGCTCGTCATCACTGGCCATCAGAGAAATGCAAATCAAAACCACAATGAGATACCATCTCACACCAGTTAGAATGGCGATCATTAAAAAGTCAGGAAACAACAGGTGCTGGAGAGGATGTGGAGACATAGGAACACTTTTACACTGTTGGTGGGATTGTAAACTAGTTCAACCATTATGGAAAACAGTATGGCGATTCCTCAAGGATCTAGAACTAGATGTACCATATGACCCAGCCATCCCATTACTGGGTATATACCCAAAGGATTATAAATCATGCTGCTATAAAGACACATGCACACGTATGTTTATTGCAGCACTATTCACAATAGCAAAGACTTGGAATCAACCCAAATGTCCATCAGTGACAGACTGGATTAAGAAAATGTGGCACATATACACCATGGAATACTATGCAGCCATAAAAAAGGATGAGTTTATGTCCTTTGTAGGGACATGGATGCAGCTGGAGACCATCATTCTTAGCAAACTATCGCAAGAACAGAAAACCAAACACCGCATGTTCTCACTCATAGGTGGGAACTGAACAATGAGATCACTTGGACTCAGGAAGGGGAACATCACACACTGGGGCCTATCATGGGGAGGGGGGGAGGGGGGAGGGATTGCATTGGGAGTTATACCTGATGTAAATGACGAGTTGATGGGTGCAGCACACCAACATGGCACAAGTATACATATGTAACAAACCTGCACGTTATGCACATGTACCCTACAACTTAAAGTATAATAATAATAATAATAATAAAAAATTATACTCACGGTATAGAAAAGATTATAATTTATTAGTAGCCATTAATTGTATGCTACCTATAGTAATGAGAGCTTCGGTGTAGAATGAGACATGATGGAGGATATTTTTTAAATTCCAGCTCAGCCCAAAGTAGTTGTGCAGGCTTGAGCAAATGGATTCACTCAACCGGACCCATATTCCTTATCTGAAAAATGAGCCAATTGGATCAGAAAGGTAAATTTCAAATTGTTTCAATTGTGAAACAATATATTCAAATGATGCCTCAATGAAGAAGCTTATTACTTAACACAGATAAAACCAAAACTGTTCTGGTTAAATCAGAGTTATAGGGTTTAGGTCATTGCCATTGATTTCTGACTCTACCTGCCTCCACAGTCCCTGAGAACCCTTTGAAACTATTGGACTTAATTTCTTGACCTTCATTCAGGTCTGTAATATTCATTTCTGATTCATGCCATCATCATATAAAATCTTGCATTTAACTCTACAGATATGATTGAATTATTAAGGAATGAAACGTCAACATAACTACTATATCTTTACACCATGAAAATCTCTACGTTTGATTTTTTATGAGAAATATCATTTTGCAACGTATGTTTTCACTTTGCAAAAACCCACCTTGAGGACAGTTTTTCTTCTTGATGGATCAATCTACTTTAAGAGGTGGAAGAAAAGTCAGATTTTCTTTATGTAGCAGTTGATCACATAGAACGGAGTGCTGTCTGGTTGGGTATCTAGTAAGTAAATGAATTACTTGTATTTTTTATTCTGGATTAAAACCAATATTCCTAATTCCATTTGTTATTACAATTGGTAATTTAGAGCCAAAATTGTTGGCACTAGAATTCTGCATCCACAGCTTAATTGCTATGTGATTATAGGAAAATTATTGAACCTCTCTGGGCCTCAGTTTCCCCATCTGTAGAATTGCTGTAAGATTATTGAGTATTAAGTGAGATAACACATTCAAGGCTCCTTGACCCACAGGAGATGATGCATTAGTGTTCAGCTGCTCTCCCCTCTACTTATCATTGAAAATACAAGTACATTTCACTATTTGGTGTTAGAATAAGCATTTTGTAATTAACCTTTTCTCTGTGCTTTTGGGGAAGATGGTATCAAAAATGATTTGATGTGTAGTCCCCAAATTCTATTTGATCTATGTTACTATCTTTCTCTGTAAGAAAACCTGTTTATAACACTACCAAGTCAAATATAGCCTGAATTGAGATTTTTCCTCTTTCCTCATTCTACTTTTATTTGAAAGAAGACTTGAATTACAAGTGAAGGGACAGTACCCCACACAGATCTTGGTAGTGAAAAGGAGCTCAAAGACCTTCATATAATCCAGAACTTGGTGAAATCAGTCCTTCCCTAATTGGAAATATTCTCTATTAAAATTGGATAATCTGCATGATTATGAATATTCTTCCTTGACATGAGTCCCAGAGAGATCTATCTTTTTTTATCATAAAAATACGTAGGGAAAATTGAAAAGCATTAGAATATTGAATTAAAATATTTCCTTTTCTCAATGTAACATTATGCCAATATATATTACATTTATTCTGTTTCTTAGAGCACAAAAGAATATTATGTCTGAGGCAGAAAGACCTATAATGATTGCAAGAAAATTTAAATTACATTTTCATATATCTACAGTGTCATATGACAAAATGAAAAATGTGAATAATATAGTTAGTTCTCAGAAAGATGGCCATTAGAATCCATCTTATTTTATTAGGATATATCAATGTCATTGGGAGCTGGCTATTATTTTCTCAAAATGCTAAATGATCACATGACTTTATGTTGAAATATCCATGGATGGTTTAAGCAATCTAAAGTGTGATATGGCTACAATGCCTCTTTAATGCAACTACTTTTTAATTTAATTAATATCACGTAAGGGTGTTAAAGTTTCACTGTTATTGGATCCTTGAGGGATGAGACAGTGTCTTCTTCATGTTTTGTAAATCATGTTAATAGATATTTGATGATGACTTTTATATGTTAAAGGTAGTACAGCAAAAGTATTCATTAATACACATGGAGGAAAGATCTTTGATCCAACAACTGTGACATGTTAAGACTTCTTTCATTCTAAGACAAGAGTGTAGGTCACATAAATGGGAAAAAAATCAAGATACAACAGGATTTGAGTAGTAACCAAACAGTTCTAATTTAGAATAATAGATTGTTTTATTATAAAATAGTTCAGACACACAGAACACTGCAGTAAGTTTTATAACCCCCCATGTATACTACTCGAAATAAGCAAAAGTACTAATATGTTGCATATTTACTTCAAATGGCTTTCTTAAAGATTAAAATATTTCAGAGTGGGTGCAGTGGCTCACGCCTGTAATACCAGCACTTTGGGACGCTGAGGCAGGCTGATCACAAGGTCAGGAGTTTGAGACCAGCCTGGCCAATATGGTGAAATCCCATGTCTACTAAAAATACAAAAATTAGCTGGGTATGGTGGTGGGTGCCTGTAGTCCCAGCTACTTGGGAGGCTGAGGCAGGAGAATTGCTTGAACCCAGGAGGCAGAGGTTGCAGTGAGCCAAGATCATGCCACTGCACTCCAGCCTGGGTGACAGAGTGAGACTCTGTCTCAAAAAAAAAAAAAAAGAATAAAGCATTTTACATATATTTAAATGTTTTCTTTTTAGATCTCCTTTTTATGCCTTCCTTGAAGCAACCATTAGCTTGAAGTTGGCATATATAATTCAATTCCATGCTTTTATAATTTCTTTATGTACATATACATCTATAATCAATATATTGTTTTGTTCATTCAAAATGTACATAAATGGTATATCCTATTGCTCATATAATTTTCTTTTATGTCCACTGTGTTATTTAATGTTTCTATTTAGCATACTTATTCCTTTTCCTTTTCCCTTTTCCATAGATTTCTAGGATTTGGAGTTGTCTTTACTTTTTCCAGTTCTACTTTTTTCTTCTTCACATTGATTTGGAAGTTATGTCTTTGTATTGGTAAGGGTCCAATACACAGAGCAATGCACAGATGACACACTTCAAAGGCGTTATTGAAAAGAGTTGAACAAAAAGACTGCATACAAAGATGTGGGCAGGGTTAACAAAAACAAGACATCATGGATAATCCTGAACATCTTTCTACAGACTCTAAGAGGCAAAAATAAGCTATTACTACCCCCGGGTCTGATGGGCAAGATGAGGCAGCCATTTATAGGGTGAAACAACTGCAAAAGCTGTAGGAGGGGCCCATTCAGTAGGAGATGTAACCTTTAACAGAGTAACAGAGCTGTGGACAAACTAAGAACCTGGAGGATAAGAAAGCCCAGTTGATACAGTCTTTAGAGATTAGCCTCTAGATGCATAGATCAGGGCAAGGAAGAGTTAAGACCAAGCAAATGGTACTGAGTCCTATATCTATTTCTGGTCCTATAATGGCCACCCTTAACATTTTTAACATACGTGCTTAAACTCTAAAGCTAATCAATGTTTCTTACTCCTCAAGCCTTTAGAAAGATTAAATCCAAACTCTGAAATTCTATTTTTCATTCCATGTAAATCTAACATTTTATCTTGTTATTCACCTTTCCAAACTTTTCATTGCTATTACTATTATTCATTGTCAATATTTATTTACATTTAGCAATATGTTGTAACAGATTCCTTTGCTTTTTTTTCCTACTTCTTCCTTAAGTTTCAATTTTCTTTATAAACGTAGAATTGTTATTTTATTTTTTTCCTGTTGAGGCCTCGCATGCCCATAAAGTGGGGCTACTCCTCTTGGTGCACTTCTGCATTAACTGCTTCAGGATTCCCGAGTTCAAGTCTTGTGCTAATTCTTACCTTTGTCCTTTTGCTATGCAATGGTTGGTGCATTTTTGTGTTTCATTATAGCAGTCATTAATGTTTTCACCCAAATTGATTTGTGGGTGGGAGTAGGGCAGAGTAGGACAGGGAAGATTGCTTGCTTTGTGTCTGGGAATACGTTTCCTATGAAAATACATTTCCCACTTAGTTCCACTTTTAATAGTAGACGTTGTTTGATAGACTTTATTCAGGCATCTCAGTTCTAGCTCCTTAGCCACACACAGGCCTGAGGCTTCTTCCAAGTTCATATCCCTCCTGCTCACTCTTTTGCTTTGAGGTCCAGTTTTATTTTTGTTGCTGGAGATTTCCCTTTCTTGCTTTTAGACTTCGGTATATCCTTTTTAAAAAGCCAAATGCATGTCATTGAGTATTTCTGTGTTTGAATCCAGAGGAGGTGTTTTCTGTGTCAGCACAGTTGACCATAATGATAGAAATTTACTAGTGGATTATTTCTAGCTGTATAAAACAATGAAGAGTATTTCTGCTTTGTGGGTTTTTTGTTGTTGTGGTTGTTGTTTTCCTACTGCTATTTTTCATCCACTTTTCTTATTTCTTTACTCAGATGTTTTGATCTCTTGACCTCACTTGGCTTATTTTTCTTTCTACTCTCTTCTTTTACTTGATTCAGATGATTATTTTTTCACGTTATAGAAAAATGGAAAGCTAATGTCCCGCTTATTATGGTTTCAGTTCTATTTTAAACTTTATATTTTTTAGTTGTCTCCAAAATCTCAGTTGTCTTTTTGTTATCTCCATACATTGGATGTCTCCTCTACACTGTGAAAGTTCTTCAATTAGTCACAAGTCACCATCTCTCCCTATACTTATGCCTACATCTTGTCACTTGCTGAGTTCATTTGCTCCTCAGCTTGCTGCATTTGGGTTGTTGCCTGGAAACAACTTCTGGGCATTTTTTTCTCTAGATATCCAGAATGGCAAAACTGAAACACCAAATAAAACTGCCATAAGGTTATTTTTTTCATGAAAATATTTTTTTACTCTAATATATTCAGTTGATTTTATCCAATTTCCAGGAAAAAAGTAGACCTTATTTTGGGGATTAAAAAATAATAAGAAAACATAAATTATGAATACAAGCTTATCTGGCTGCAGGTTGGTTTTACTTTATATCTGAACCCGGGAAGCCCGTATGACATTGCCAGTGTAGTTGTAGGAGAAAATCAGCATTCAGGTCTCATTGTTTATATTGGACAGCCTTAAGAGGAGATGTTTGAAAATTATTAGGTCTACATGTTCAGTTTTGCAAGAAAAACTTCCTACTTCTTCTTATAGCTCAACTTTTCTTTCTCTTTGTTTTTATTTTTGTTTTTCTAACATCGTGTGTATCTTATTCAAAACGGTATGTGTTAAAAACTTATATAAAGGCTTCAAGGCTCATAAAGAAAGACAACATCTCTCTCTTCACATGTCAAAACCCTGTTCTTCTGGATTTTACTTTCCTATTTCTAAATAATGTGCATATGCTTCCAGTAAGGTTTTTTTTTTTTTTTTTTCAATTTTAGATATTAGCTGTTTTATATACGATGGAAAGTGTAGATTTAGCCACTACCACACCACCCTCACATACTCTCAGTTACCCTTTCCACACCATCCAAACACTATTAGAATTTTTGGTTTATTAAGTAGTCAGTGTCTTTATACAAATTATTCACAAAACAGTCATACACATATATCTTACCTGCTATGAGGCTTTGTTTGCCTAGACTAGATAATTGCCTTGATTCTTCACTTGATTACTCTTTAATATAAAGTCATATATTCTTCCTTAAACTGCCCTGTATAACTGTAAAATCTTTCTTCAAGGAGATCACTATTCTATCATTTTTTGTTTGTTTTTTCTCTTCTTGGAACTGTCTGTCCTGTTCTTACAGCTTTCTGGACTGATGTACATTGAAATATTTTTATTTCCATCTAACCCCATCTTAAGAATCCCCTTCACAATTCTCCTTATTTGAATTTCCTGTAGTTATTTTGTTTCATGTTGGTCAGTTTCTTCTGAGAAGAATGTCCAAACACCTGCCTAGGGTATGCATATCAGAGTTCTCACAGTCTAGAAGGGATAAAAAGAACTGATTTTCAACTGATCTTC
This sequence comes from Papio anubis, assembly GCF_008728515.1. Classification (NCBI taxonomy): domain Eukaryota; kingdom Metazoa; phylum Chordata; class Mammalia; order Primates; family Cercopithecidae; genus Papio; species Papio anubis. The sequence goes on along the minus strand of NC_044996.1, from coordinate 8,821,846 downwards.
AGAACTGATGCAGGATCACTTCTGTCACACTCCATTGATTAAAGAAAATCACAGGGCCAGCCCAGAGTCAAGGTGAAGGAACTACACAGGAGTCTGAATGCTAACAATAATGACGTTCTGGTGGTTACTTTGGTGACAGACTACTTCAGTAAACACATTTCAGACCTGCTTACTTAACTAAGGGGCTTTGGATTTCCATCTTCTAACATGTTGTTAACCTGTCTTCTATGCTGTTTTCTATTTCCTCATTCCTTTTTCTTCTTTCCTCCCTTCTTTCCTTCCTCCCTCCCTCCCTCCCTCCCTCTTTCCCTCCTTCCTTCCTTCCTTCCTTCCTTCCTTCCTTCCTTCCTTCCTTCCTTCCTTCCTTCCTTCCTTCCTTCCTTCCTTCTTTCTTTCTTTCTTTCTTTTTTTGAGACGGAGTTTTGCTCTTGTTGCCCAGGCTGGAGTGCAATGGTGCGATCTCGGCTCACTGCAACCTCTGCCTCCCAGGTTCAAGCAATTCTCCTGCCTCAGCCTCCCGAGTAGGTAGGATTACAGGCATGCACCACCACACCCGACTAATTTTGTATTTAGTAGAGATGGGGTTTCTCCATGTTGGTCAGGCTGATCTTGAACTCCCAATCTCAGGTGATCTGCCTGCCTTGGCCTCCCAAAGTGCTGAGATTGCAGATGTGAGCCACCACGCCTGGCCAACTCCCTTTTCTTTCTTTTAGTGTCATTTTATTGAGGATTGTAGGAGTTGTAGTAAATATGTATATTTCATTCACCAATTTTTAACCAAACCTCTCCCACCCATTAAAAAAATTTCCTTCAATTACTTTCCTAATTCAACAGCACTTACCTGAAACTTGTATGGTAAGATGTCACAAATAACCACAGCCACAAATAACTGTGCCTGACTCTCACTAGATTGTTACTCTCATCGGTTTTTAGTCTAGGGTAGTTTTATGGTTATATTATGACATCGAAATATTTATTAAATCATATTTTTTCAAAATTTGAAAAAAATTTAGTGGTGAATTAGGCATCTGAAGTGAAACGATGTTTCTTGGCTTTGATTTTGTTTATATTTTCTATAGACAACAGAATGAAGAAATGTATGATAGGATGAACCCCATTTGGGTGGAGCAGGACTCAAAGAGGAAACTGACATTCAAGTCTATTGCATGCGATCTGAGAAGGCGCCCCCTTTAGTTATAGGAAGACAGTGGAATATAAGTAAAAAGAGTAAGAGGTTTAACTTTAGACTTCTCAGATTACAATCTGACAGGTAGCACATGTTAGCAATATGACTCTGAGCACTTTTATCTTTCTGATTCCAAGTACTTTGTACCTAAAATTGAGATATTTGAGAGAACTGAAGTCATATATATTAAATGAGATCTAACATGTGAAAATAATAATTCAAAGCATAAATGTTCTGGAATACTTTATTCTGAAATGCATAAAAATTAATCCCAAGATAATACTTAAACATGTATGCAATTAGTTTTTAGTAGGATATTCATTGAAAAGTTTATAATGGCAAAAGGGTAAAGCAACCAAAAGGTTAATTAATAAGGGATTTCTTACGTAAGTTATGATCCATTCATACAATGAAGTACTATATTAATTTTCAAAAGAATTAGTTAGATTTGTCCTTTGAGGCAAATAGGACAGTGGTTAAGTATATAAATTCAAAAGCTCAGCTACCTGGGTTTACGTTCTGGTGAACTACCCACCAACTGCATGATTGGTGCTTCCGTTTTATCTTCTATAAAGTATGGAAAGCAGTAGTTACCAGTTCATTGGGGAAAGCACTCAGAACATTGATTGGCATATAGTAAGTGCTATATAAATATTTTCTATTATTATTTATTGAGCATTGATTTTCACATACTAACTATATATGTTGCATTTTTAGAAATCCTTTGGCCGTTTGTTCTGATTGAATTATTTAAAATCGTGTCACATTTCTTAACATGCTTTATGTGTCAGTTGATGTTCAATAAGGCACAAGAATTTGACAAGAGGTAGACAATAGGAAACATGTCCTGGGAACCATTAAATGGCTCCTTATTCAAAAATAACATTGACTCCATAAATATTTTCTTAGAGCATATGTTCAGTAATACATCTGACCTTTGGAAAGAAAAAAACAGATTTATGCAGAAGGCACATTGCCAACATAGAATAAATTCATGGGTAGGTTGCTTGGTTTTGTATTACCATTACGAAATATAAGAAAATATGAAGTCTGACCCACAGCTAGGAAAGGGTAAATGTTTATTTCTATGTTCTTAGAAGGGTAATTTAATGGCCCTAGGACTCTGACCTATAAATGCTATAGACACACAATGACACTGAATACCAAACATTATATTTCCCTTAAGGCCCAGGTTTATGGTTTCCAAAAATATTACCTGATTTTATCTTCACAACAACCAACAATGCTATGACTTAATTAGGATGGCTGGTTTATCCCCTTTTTATAGGGAGGGGAATGGGCACCACTAACTAAAATCTCTTGTGTTGAAGAACATATTCTATTAAAAAGTGGAACTGAGACTTCAGTCTTGATTTGCGGAATTCAAGTCCAGTGGTATTTCCACTATACCATTCAGTTCTTTACCCATTCAATTAAAATCACAAACGTTGTAAAGACTTGTCTTAAGTGGAACTCAAAGAAGTAGAAGGCCACCCTTGTCCCTTACACTATGTGAATTTCATTAGGGAGACAACATGCAAGATGGCCAAAATGGAGGGTATCATATGTAAACATGAAAGTGATTATTTTGAGCTTGTGATTGTCCTTAAAGAATGAATGGAGGAGAATGATTGTATTATGAGCCTTGGGGGCAATTGTGAAGGTTGAGAAGAGGTGGCCAGCAGCAGTAGCATGAGCAAAGGTCTGGATCACATGATAAACTTGCCCCTGTTGAGAGGGACAGGAGGAGCGGAAACAAAAAAATGATGAGAGGACTTGAAGATTAGAAAGATGAGGTCTGTGATGTACAGCTGTATGGAGCTGACTGAGGCACTGGCCATGACTTTCTACGCAGCAGGGAATCACCAGAGCTATTAGGTAGAGAAATGAAATGGGGAAAGCTTGGCATAAGGTAAACTGGAATGAGCTAAACTAAAGGAGGAAGAACTAAGAAGAAAACTGACACTCCAATTGTAACTACACTGCACAAGAAATATTTAAGCAATAAACCCACAGTAGGGCAGGCAGCATTTTCCCATAGAAAGGTCATTTGTTTTTTCCACCCTCATTTCTGTTACCTTTGATGGAGGAAAGGTTCAACAGTAGAAGCCGAGAAATAAATATAGAGCAAATAATTTCTGAGTGTTACAGTGAATTAGCTTTCAAGTTGCACTTTCTCTCTAAGATGTTTTCCCCATTTAAAATCACTAATGTCTACAAACCTCCACTTACATCACAAAAGTAATATATGAAACATTCATGAACAGTTTGTTGAAGGTAATGATGACTTAAATTCACACTGAAGGCTGAGTGCGGTGGCTCACGCCTGTAATCCCAGCATTTTGGGACGCCGAGGCAGGTGGATCACCTGAGGTCAGGAGTTCAAGACCAGCCTGGCCAACATGGTGAAACCCCGTCTCCACTAAAAATATAAAAATTAGCCGGGAGTGGTGGTGTGCACCTGTAGTCCCAACTACTTGAGAGGCTGAGGCCAGAGAATCGCTTGACCCCGGAAGGTAGAAGCTGCAGTGAGCCGAGATTACACCACTGCACTCCAGCCTGGGTGACAGAGTGAGACTCTGCCTCAGAAAAAAAAAAAGAAAAAGAAAAAGAAAAAAAAAAACCACACACTGAAGGTTAGCCACACTTCAGAGTTTTAAGAATTTGTGTGCACTTGGGTTAAAAAGCATTGAACTTACTGGCTCAGAAATAGCTAAAATAATAGACAATTGACATTTGTGTAGTTGAGGCAAAAGGTCTCTGTACTTAAATTTTAGACAGTGACACTGAGGGAACTCTCCTGTTTAAATGTCATCCCTGGCACATGGATATATGTAGATTGGTGTGCATCCATGAGCGATGTAAATAGAAGGGATTCTTATCAAAATTTCAAAGAAAAAGTTGAGACTAAGACAAATGGGAGAGAATACACCTCCATTTTCCCATTGCCTTCCATAACAGTGGTTAATATTTAACACACGATTCACACTGTAGTTATTCTTGTGTAGTGGTTAATGATAGTAATGATTATTTTCTCTCTACATACATATGCATTGCATATTTTTATGTATATCCTGTATGCTAAGTTTAGTTATCCTCAATTTACATTACACTGCCTCCCGTCCTGATTCAGTGCCAAGATTGAATATTGTAAGTAAATATTTCTCCCTAAAAGAAGAGCATCCAAAGAGGAACTAGTTTGGGGGCCCATTATGAGGGAAGCTTGGAGATGACTGATGACAGCAGCAATGTAGAAAAGTTAAAGTCTCGCGAAAGACGGATCAGCAGGTCTAAGAAAATGCCTGCATATAATAGTCAGGTGGAAGGAGTCACTCGGATGAAAGTTCAGCAAAAAAGCCAGATAGACCTGGAGAATGATAATGTTCCTTTAAGTGACAGCAATGGCTGGTTGGACTACACATTTTGGAGGCTAAACCTATGACCTCATGTTTCATATTTTAGATTTGAAACAATGATGAGATATCTAGGTAGAGTGGCCTGCAGACAGTTAGTATATGAGGTTAGAGCCTTAGATAAGTGGTAAGAAAAGAGAAATAACAACTTAAGAGCTATCAGCGTAAACTTTAGTGAAAGCTGTTATCAGCGGGGGAAAATGAAAATAAAAAGCAGAAGGCTAAGTTCACCCACAGTGAGAAGAAAAAGAACAATAAGACAGTAGAGGAGTAACTGTAGATATGGACACAAGGTGTCCGGGCGTGGTGACTCATGCCTGTAATCCCAGCACTTTGGGAGGCTGAGACAGGTGGATCACGGGGTCAGGAGTTCAAGACCAGCCTGGCCAAGATGGTGAAATCCTGTCTCTACTAAAAATACAAAAATTAGCCAGGCATGGTGGCAGGTGCCTGTAATCCCAGCTACTCGGGAGGCTGAGACAGGAGAATTGCTTGAATCCGGGAGGCAGAGGTTGCAGTGAGGCAAGATTGTGCCACTGCACTCTAGATTGGGTGACAGAGCAAGACTTGGTCTTGGGGGATTAAAAAAAGAAAAAAAAAGATATGGACACAAGGCAAGATTGCCATGTTTAACAAAAAGACGGAACACCCAGGTACATTTGAATTTCAGATAAACAAGAAATGCTTTTTTAGTATAGGTATGTCCCAGATATTGCATGGAACATATTTACTCTGAAACAAATCTGTTATTTACCTGAAATTCAAATTGAACTGTTTAAGTGGACCTTCTGTATTTCATCTGGCAAATCATATCATTTTGACATGATAACATGACAAAAGCTGCAGAGGTGTAAAAGGGTCATGAGAAACATTTATGAATTAGCACATTAGAAGGCATCCATTGTTGCAACTTCCTAGTAATTAATGCCATGTCACACGTAGTGTCTACTCACCATGGGAATGTCTTGTCAAGCAATGAATTTCTTGTCTGCCTCTTTTCAAGTAAAGACGTGGCTTTTTTTTTTTTTTTTTTTTTTTTTTTTCTATATCTTGACTTGTGTTATTTTAACTGAGATCTTTTGGCTAGTTATTTCCTTTTTCCCTGCCATTCTCCTTCATTCTGATTTATTTAAGGGTTCATTCAACAAATATTTATTGAAATGTACTATGTGTCTAACATTAACTAAAGTGCTGGGGATAAAATTGTGGTCCAGATAAACAAATTTTGTTACATCTTGGAAACTATAGGTCTGAGGATGAAAAAGACTTGTTAAACAAATAATCATAAAAATCCAGTGTAACATGGTAGCTGAGACAAATACTACAAAGAACGTATCTTGTAATAAGGAGATGATTTCCCGAAGAAGAGGTGACGGATCTGAGGTGTGAAGTATAATTACACAAAGGGAAGGAGGTGGTATCTCAGGCCTATGGGCCAGTACATGCAGAGTTCTGTGATGAAAGAAAACATAGTTGACTAAAAGAATGTCAGTGTAATCACAGCACGAGAGTAAGGGTGAGTTTGATGTGGCAAAGAGGGTGGAGTCAGAACATAAAAAACGTATTAAAAAGTTTTGTTTATCCTTAACCTAATAGCATTGCAAAGTTTTAAGGAAGGAAGTAATATGTTCCACACTTTTTAAAAGATCACCCTGGCTTTTGGAAGAAGATGAATTGGAGGGGAACCAGAACAGGTGCCAGCAATGCAGTTAAGAATGTATAGCAACAATGTAGTTGAGCTATGGTGGCAGCTTTGACTAATGAAGCAGTAGTGAGTAAGAGGAGAGGTGGGTGGATCCCATTTGTAGGTAAAATACATAAGAATTATGATGATTGGAGATGAGAATGAGGTTGGTAGAAGCAACAATGAGAACTCCTGGATTTCTGGCTTATATAGCAAGATGGACAGTGGTGCTCTTAATGAGAGAGTAAACAGTGGGGGAAAAATGAAATCCTTTTGGGTAGGAAGTTTATTAGCTCAATTTTAGACATTTTGGTCCTGAGGTGCCTTTGAAACGTTGAAGAAATTTCAGGTAAACAATTGGAAACACAGAGCTGATACTTAGAAAAGAGGTCTACATGGAAGATGAAAACTTTGGAACCATCTGTATATAGGTGTTGATTTAAGCCATGAGTGTGGGTGACTTCACCTGGGAATGATGAAATAAGTGAGCTTAGAACCAAGTCATGAGGTACTCCAGTATTTATTGACCAGGTTGAAGAGTATTCATTTGAAATAAAAATGGAGAAAAAAAAAAGAGAAGGAGAAAAAAGGATAATGCATCATGTTAGCCAAGAAAGGAATGTGTCTCCCAAAAAACAGGTGTGGCCAATGACATGAAAAGTTGTTGCAGTAAAGTAAGATGAGAACTGCAAAGTGCCCGTTAGCTTTTAGCAACATGGAAGTCATGAATTTAGTTGTAATGTTGCTGAAAGTCTTAGGGAGTCAAATAGAAATGAATGAGAGGTTAGGAAATGCAGAAAGATCATGAGTGCAGAGAAATCTTTGAAGAGATTTGGTTAGGACAGGAGGAGAGATAGAAATAACCAGAAAAAGTGTGAGGTTACATGATATATTTTTAATTTTTTGGTGGGGGAGGGACTAGGTCTCCCTCTGTCATCCAGGCTGGAGTGGAGTGGCGCAGTCTCTACTCATGGCAACCTTCACCCCCCAGTCCCAAGCAATTCTCCCACCTCAGCCTGCTGAGTAGCTGGGGCTACAGGAGTGCACTACCACATTCAGCTAATTTTTGAATGTTTTTGTAGAGACAGGGTTTCGTCATGTTAGCCAGGCTGGTCTTGAACTCCTGGGCTCAAGCGATCCTCTTGCCTCAGGCTCCAAAAGTGCTGGCATTACAGGTGTGAGCCACTGTGCGCAGCCTCTTCTTTTTTGTTTATTGTTTATTGTGTGTGTGTGTGTGTGTGTTTTAATAGTGGAGACTTAAGCATGACTAAATCTAATGGAAGGATCTGTGTGAAAAAAAGTGATTGAATATGCAAAAGAGAGAAGGATAATTACTACCATAAGCAGGAGTTCCTGAAAAGGATGGGGCCTTAGGATAGATGAATGTTGTCCATAGACAGGAGTGGCTCCTCTTATGTGAATGGTTATAGAAATAGATTATAGATTAGATATGAGAATAAATTTGGTAACAGAGAATATATCACATCTATCTGGTGGCTTTTATCTTCTATGTAAAGTAAAAAGTAAGGTCCTCTGCAAGAGGGAGAAGGATAGGTGGTAGAGGAGTTGATTAATTGAGTAGTTTGGAGGATTTCTGAAATAGACATTTGGGGAGAGTGGAAATGTTGATTAAAAGGATGTAATAGGCTAGATAGGCCATATTGAGGGCAAATGACAGTTAATGTTTATGAATTTGTAGTGGAAGCAATTTGTATTTTTGAGTGTAATATGGTGTCCAATAATGTACTAACAAACATTTTTTAACAAGGGTCCCAACTTGAGCCTAAAACATGCTTGCATTGGGAATCATTAATGTCTGCAGGGCTAGCTGGGGAGACTCCCAGATGTTAAGTGCTAGCACATTCTGCTGTCACAGCATGCAAAGTAAAACGAATAAAATAATTACATAGAATTGCAATGCTTGCATTAGTTCAACCTACTAGTAGTGACGGCACTAGAGCTGATAACGCTTATGTACCATCCGTTCAGGAGCTAGGAGAAAATGATGAATCTAACCTGGATATTTCTGGAGTGCAAGTTTAGGAAAACTTTTTTTGGCAAATAAGAGAAAGCAGAAATATGTTGCGGAGGCAGAAGAGCCTTATTGAAATTTCAAATCAGAAAATTCTAAAAATGATGCAGTGATGGATTCAAATATGGTAGTTGTCATGTGTTTACCTGATCTCTCCTATAACAGCGGTTTTTCCTATCATTCTCTCTCTTGTGGTTTTCATTAATTCCCAGGGATAATCTCTGTTCTTTCCTCCACTCAACTGTCCATCAATGCTTTTGGAGAGTCAGTCATCATTAAAGTGCCTGCCTCAAAGAGTTATTCATGATGAATGTAATCAAACATCCTGCCTTTAAACTCTGTACTACAAAGGCATATAAGAAAAAAGGTGATGCTAGGTGTGTCTTTGTACAACATACTTTCTAGGTTCTTAAAGAGTAGGAGGACACACAGAAAAAGTCCCAAATAAAGGACATATGCTTTCAGGATCACATAGGTGATATGTGGGGTTACATTTACTAATTGTAAAAATAATTTTGGTTTTACCATTCCCAATAAAATGCCCACGATGCTACTTTTCCTGTGCTCCTGTAAATTGGAAACGATAACATTTGCCTGGATCCTCTCAGAGCTGTATAAAATTCTCTTGAGATAATGGCAGAATAGGCTGTAAAACAGCAAGTGAATAGGAGTATTGCCTATATGATAATTCAAATTTTCTTTAATTCCACAGCTATTTTATGCACTTGGATTTGAAGGCAGCTGTGAATTGTGTTGTGCTTTTCCTCATTCAGTTTCTAATTTTATTCTGGAAAGAATTTCCTCTCAAATCCACTCATCATGTACTCAGTGCCCACCATGCACTAGGCACTGTGTGTGTGCTAAATGCTGGGGATTTAGTGGCAAAAACAGCAAACACAGTTCCTGTCCTCATGGAGCTTGTAATCAGGTCATGTAAGTACCTCCCTCCCCAATTATACAAAGATACCTTAGAAAAATATTCATTTAAGCTTTTGAATGCCCTGACTTATAATAGCAACAATGTTGGGAACCTTGTAATAGTAGCTTTAGACTCTGTGTTTACTTGACTATTTCCATACCTTAGGTCCTTCTCTTAAGGTATTATTAAGTTTGTTACCATTATTGTTAGTATATGTAGCAGCATTGCTGATACCTGCTTAATGATCATTCCTTAGGTTGGTAAAATGTGTAATAACTGTAGGCTGTCATGAGCCAAGATTAAAGGGGCATAAACGGAGTTACCATTTGCATGGTGGTTTACATTTCTGAGAGGAGGTGTGTTTTATTTGCTTTAGCTTAGGAGCACTGGCGGAACGTGGGGTTTGATTTGTACTGATATATACAGATATCCTGATTTTATTTATTTTGTTTTGCATAAAACATGGTTTTACAGCATCAACACAATAGTTGCTAAGAAACCACATCGTTCCTCCTTCCCTAAGATTTTATTGCAAGGGATATAAAAGTATGCTGTTATAGAAAGCATTTCATTTATATAGATATTCTTCCTATTATGTCAACAGGATGCATTGTTTTTATTCTAAGGCTTGTCTACAAAAGTGGAGACTGAAAGTGACGATTTCTTTCAAAGTAAAAGCAGAAACGTTGACACAAATGAGCCACTTGCGTTAATTTATTTATCAAAATCACCAATTAATTGCTGAAGTTTCTACTTTATTGCCTGGCTACACTCGGGGAAGTATTCAGGCTTACCAATAATATATTGATAGGGCAATCTTATGCAATTTGTCAAATTGTCTCTTTGAGGATAACTGTCAATTGAAGGCACATTTGCATACACATTTTAACAGATGTATTTAGCTGAGTACCCAAGGGTACTCTGCTTTTCTTTTCTTTGTTTTGTTAGAAAAATACTCTCCCTATGTTCCTCATATGTACTGAAAAAGAAAAAAAAAAAACAATAGAGGGAAAATTTGAGTGGATATTTTTCATTTCAGTTTCTGCATCATTCTGGTTCCAGTTTTTCAGACTTCACAATTTTAAGTGCTAGAATAAAGAATTCACAGCTTGTGTTTTCAAGGAATTCACAATTCAGTAAGTAAAAAACATGTAAAAGGATGATTGCAGGGGTGCGATTGTCAGAGACATTTGAACCAGAGCAACTCCATCTCAAATAGTGGCTGGGTGAAATAAGGCAGAGGAGACCTGCTGGACTGTATTCCCAGAAGGTGAAGGCATTCTAAGTCACAGGATGAGATAAGAGGTCAGCACAAGATACAGGTCATAAAGACCTTGCTGATAAAACAGGTTGCAGTAAAGAAGCTGGCCAAATCCCACTAAAACCAAGACGGTGATGAGAGTGACCTCTCGTTGTCCTCACTACTACACTCCTACCAGGACCATGACAGTTGCAAATGCCATGGCTATGTCAGGATGTTACCCTATATAGTCTTAAAAGGGGAGGCATGAATAATCCACCCCTTGTTTAGCATATAATCAAGAAATAACCCTAAAAATGGGCAACCAGCAGCCCTTGGGGCTGTTCCTCAGGGCTGCCTATGGAGTAGCCATTTTTTATTCCTTTACATTCTTAATAAACTTGCTTTCACTTGACTCTCTAGACTCACCTCAAATTCTTTCTCCCTCAAAACCCAAGAACCTCTCTTGGGTCTGGATAGGGACCCCTTTCCAGTAACAGGATGACTACTATAATAGACAGTACTGCCGTGAAAGTATAAAGGCAGTAACAAGCAAATCTACTTAGTCAGGGAAAAGAGTTAGGAAAGGCTTCAGGCAGCAGAGTGTACTAGAAATAAATGGCACACATGGAGGACATCTATGAACAGGCCCATATCCTCAGGCAAACACATTGATATTCTGGATAACATAGAGTTCAAAATCAATATATACATACACGTATGCTTGTGCATTTTTATATATACATATACATGCACATGCACAGTTCTATGCATACATCTAATCCTATACTGCTTATGTAGGTTAAATACTAGAAGCTCTCAAAACCAAGTAAAAATTGGACAAGGACCATACAATCTGTATGGGGCCCCAAAAAAGGAAATAGAAAATCACTTTGTAAGGGCATTTTTGTAACCTAGGGCACAGAAGCTCAATGAGGAAAACAAAAACAAACCAACTCTAACCTGAGGATTAGGCCCAGATAAAATAATTGTAAATCATGTGATCAAACTAGCAATAATAGAAAGAGCCAGCAAATATAACAAATTACAAATCTAACACCCCAAGAAATTCAGATAACAAAGATCCGGGAAAGACTATAAAATACGTATGTTTAAAATGGTGGAAAAGGTAAAAGACAATCTAAAAGTGATAATGAATGAACTGGAGAGTAATTGTTTAAAAAAGAACATACAAAAAAATCAATAGATAAAATGGAAAAACTAATATGAATACAGATAATTTGATCAATCTAATAAGTGAACTTGATTAGCGAACAGATGCAGAGCGTTTCACCTAAATAGTAGAAAATACAGATCTTTCAAGAACACGTGGAAGAGTTCCAAAAAACAAACGACCTTGGACTAGGCTGCAAAAGGAGTCTAAACAATTCATAGAGGATTTATATTGTATCATGAAGATCATATTTTGTGATTATAGCAAATTAAATAGCAATAAAGGGGGCCAAAATCACCACTTTTTATATGTTTGATAATAAAAATTATACTTTTCAGTAACCCATGGATCCAGGAAAAAAATCAGTGAAAATTATGATTTAGTGATGACTAAATGATGAGCAAAGCACCTTATTTAAGAAAATAAGGATGCAGTTAAATTGCTCCATAAATGAAAAATGTTAGCCAAAAAGTGTTATATATAGAAGAATGCTGAGAATTAATGCATTGCACTCAATGCATGAATATAGAAGAAGAAGAAAGTAAAACTAAAGAAAATGGAAGGAAAGGAAAAATATAAATTACTGAAATTGATTTTTAAAAACAATTTTCTAGTTAGATCAGTAAATCATCAAACCCAAAAGTTGTTTGTTTGAAAATAATAAACATCTGACAAGATTTCTCTGGAAAAATATAATAGAGTTGGCAAAAATAAAATAAAATAAAACGCTATTTTAAAAGGTGGTATAGTAGTGTGGAGATTAAAAGCATGGTAAGATTCAAAATAACAACCTGTCAATAAATTTGAAAGCTTAGATACAGTAGAACTTTGCTAGAAAAATATTTTTTAACATTGAAACAGTATTCATATGATGAGTTGATTATGCACAGTGCTTTTATTTTTCAAATGACATCTAACAGTTACATCTCAATTTAAAAAATAACACTTTTTTCAGTATGGATGACTAACCATTGTTTCATTTTATTAAAACTATCGTAGTATTTCAAACTAAACATGCTATGTCTAAAATTTATTTGTAAAATTCCAGATTAAAATCCATCTGAAGCAATTCTTAGCATATTTCTTTGAGCTTGCATATATTAGCGATTTTTGTTTTATAACCATAGCTGAGTGCAGTTCTGCTCGACAGCTCTTGGCACTACTTCCTTAACAAGAGATTGTAAGAGCAAATACCCATAGTTCAAGGCTGTTAGAAAATAATGGATTTCTTGGAGCATGATCCTAACACACCTGATAATAATCCAGACTGGCACAGATTTAGACTTTTCCTTTGTATTGCTAAAACTTACTCTATAATGCAAGAGTTACTTTATTGACCCACCAGATCCAGTTAATCTATGAATTACAATTTAACCCTATCACCTGATTGGAATTGTGAGAAACTATTTCAGCTTGACATATTTCTTACTCATCTTAACCACTTGATATAAAAAACCAAGATTTCTTGGTACTACCTATTGCCATAAAATATATGAACCAGAAAGAACTGACTTGAGTAAGGCTTGATTTAAAGCAACTCTGAAAGAAAGAAATGTTGAAAATAAGAAATAAACGTGGCATGATATATTACATAGTTTGCTACGCAGGTATAAACACGATGCCATCTGCACACACATGAATGCAGAGGAACTAGACGATGCATACATTATCACTCTCATCCCATTTTACAGATGAAGAAACAGACTCGAAGTTTGACAGCCCTTTGTCAAGGTTATATAGTCAACAAATATTTGTGGAAGGACTAATGTTAGGATTTACTCCTTTACTTTGCATTACAGAAACCAAATTAGTGTCTACAAAGTGAGAACAGTTCCTCACTGGAAGTAAGACACACGTATCATCTCTGTTTTGGTTCTTTACTAATCACTATTTCCTCATTACCTATTATATGCCAGGCACTATATTTGAGTTCTCAATATATAATTGGTGTGCCTTTGGCCTTATTTTCCCAATTTTTACAGCTATTTTTTTCTTCCATGCTTTTCTGGTACTCTTTGGCTCAAACAATTTGCTATTTTCAACAGCTAATCAACAGGTTCCACTGAAGCAAAGCAGGACTGGATAACGTGGGCTTCCATAACCAGAGGTGGATCCTGTAAGGTGGTTGTCATTTTTGTGCAGAGAAGTAAGGGCTATTCGATGAGCAGAATGCTTCCTTGTATTGGGCCATAAGTCAATTTCTTACGGAGAGGTAGAAGAGAACACTGAAAATTGGAGGAAAGCGCCATCCAAAATTTGAGACTATATTAGGAAATTTTCTCAAATGTCCTTGACACATTTTTACTAGATGTTGGGAATTTGAGATAACTATTAATTGGATAGGAATATGACATATACTCTGATTGTTTGGCACAGTAATGTCATAGGGCTAAGATCTACAAACATCACTTGGCTATTCAATGTAAGGTGACCCTGCATTATGGCCTCTGGCCAGTTCATTATTATTATGGATGCCCAACTTTTGTATCTGACTGTATTTCCTTGGAAGGACTTGAGGGAGCTTGACTTCTTCTGAACTATAGTCTGCCAACAACCATAATAAAAATATTATAAAATATCATATGATGTCACAAAACCTAGTTAGATAAGATGCTTAAATTTCAATTGTTTTCAAAATAATTAGTTGTCTGACCAATTAAAATGATTTTTCTTGCCAAAACTGTTTCTGTGCGTGCATCCGCAAAGGCAGAACATTGCTTATTCCCAAGATGGTGAGCAAACTGGTATTGGATTCCCTGTACTGTAATGGTATGTGGTAGTTTTTCCCTATTAAAAGTCCAGAATTCACTGCAGGTTAGCAAAGATGTCATAACAAAAGCATTTGTCTAAGTTCCTTAGAAGAAACAATTAGAGCTTGTTGGGGAGAGGCTGTGTGTGAATACTAAGTGTTATTTTTTATGTTCTGATTGGTTTTAAACAAATAGTGATATGTTCACAAAATAGAAACATACAATATTCTTTTTGACATGGGCTTCCACTAAAAAAAAATCTCAACCTTCCTGTGAATGTCACAGTGCCTGGGGATGATACATCCATCCAGTTGATGCTCCAGGCTCCTCTTGATGCTCCTCTGTTTTTAACTTGTTTAGTTTTGTGTGTGTGTTTTTTTTTTTTTTTTTGCCAAGTCCATTGTAAGCAAGCAGACTTCTTTTCTTGCCTACTCCATGTTAGTATGCAGAGCAAAATTTTTGTGGAAGTACTGAGGATATTTGGGTCATTTAACTGCAGTAGTAAAACACAAATTTACAGAAAAATTGCTGACATCATTAGTATAAAACATTGACATCTGCAGGTTACACATGCTAGATGCATAATATCTGTTAATTATAGTTGTAATAGGAGACCACTGGGAGTGTGAATCAAGATTTATGCGAAATTTTTGCTACTGTCAGACATACAGAATTCTACTTGTACTATTTAATTTATAAAAATGAGGATAATGCTATATGTGGATAGGGATATTGGTGAGTACAACATGTTTGAAAATGAATCCAATCTGTTCTTTATTTCTTTTCTTTCCAAAAACATTTGAGTAATCTTAATATTAATAACATAGAAACATAAACTTTCCATTCCTTTGTTTCTAAAAATGCACTGATTATTTGGGTAAAATTATTTATTTCTATGTTATCTTGTGTGACTTCCCATTATTATCATGACACAGTGATTATTACCCTTCTCTACTGTTTTCAATTAACTTCAACATTTTACATATATTTTGTTTAATTTACTCTTCAATTGTCTTCTCATCTCACTTTATACTGTATTGAACTATATCTCTAAGGGCATTAATGAAGTTGATTCTTTATTATAATAATTATGTGTGTTGAAAATATATGTGGCCTGAACTGAGGAACTCAGCAATTTGATGAGTTTAAGAGATATGAAAAAAAATAAACATTAGAGATTTTGTAATTGAAACTTGGGAGTATGAGACAGAAAAATAGTTACAATTGCAAGTGACTGATGACTTTCCCTGGATTTGACAGACTTGACTTTTTTGCCTGTGAGTTCTGTCCTTGACAGAAGTGGTAGACAACATTTAGGCAGTAATGTAGACAACGTTTAGAATCTTCTTTGCACTGGTTTTTCATGCAGTTAGTGATATATAACCAATTCTCCAAATGCCCTTTAAACAGGCCTGCTACTGATCATCAGCTTTTCTCTGCATAGCAGATTTGCATTATTTTTAATAATTTTTATATCACCCCAACCAAAGTCACACATACTTGAAACAATTGATTGGATTCAACTAAGACTTGTACCCTGGAGTAAATTTGTCTGAATAATTTAATGATAGATGAGGGGGATGCATTGAAAAAAGAAAATACTAGAAGGGCTACAAAAACTTGTGGAGATACTCTGAAAAATGGCACACGAATGGGTAAGGATTAGAAAATTGAGCAGCCAAAGACATGCCACTACATAAATCTAGCAATATCTGAAAACCTGTGGGACGGAAATAAAGTTACGGAAAGAAGAAGAATGATACTCCACATGCGAATTAATTTCAGTCCACAAACAAGGCGTGTAAGAAATTTAGCTTTATTTTCTAAAACAACTGAATTTTTTTTATAAATCCTGTTCACTAGGGCAGGATATAAGTATTGTGGTTCTGCTGAGGGTCCCTTCCTTTCTTTGGGGCTGTGCTTGAAATCTGAAGGAGGTCACATATGTCAAAGTGTTGAAGATTCATTTAGACTTCTATTTTATATGTCCACACTGATATTTGATGAGACACCTATTAGTCCATCCTAGCTGCAATAAAATGGACATGCAGGTCACCAGAGTGATACCCATCATTCCTTACCTGTGGGTCCCTTTAAAGGCCCCTTTCTCCTGCATTCTTCTCATGTTGGGGCATATATAAAGCAAGCTACTGCCTCTAAATGACACGTGGGAGAAGGAAAATCCACGAGACTGCCTAAGGCTCAATTTTCCAAATGAGCCACACAGCCAGTTCTACTCTGTAACTTGCCACTTCCCTGATCTGTCCCTTAGTAACAGGGCAGAAGTCTATCTTGCTTTCATATCTCACAAACATAGCTAGGGTGATTTACCTACTCCTGGGACTCGGACCTCTCTTTGGCACCCAACATCATCCAGTCTCTTGACTTCCCCTCTGATTCTCTTTTCCTCTAGCCTGGGAGCTTCCATTCTAGCTCAGGGGTTATGATGTCTTTCTCTAACTCTAAAGCTTTCTTTCAAAATTCATTCTCTAAAGAGAATTGATTATGTGATTTCTTGGTATCCTCCTCTCTGCCCTTTGTTCTACCAGGTTGAACTATTAGATCATTTAATTGTCATCATTCAGTGAAAGGCTGTGACAGCCTCAAGCAAAAGAAGTATCTTCCAGCTTTTGAAACACAAAACTCCATTCTCTTTAGAGGTCAGTTTAATCTGAACAAGCAAGTCATGTGCTCAGCAAATTCAAAATTTAAATGGAAAAGTGAATGCCAGACAATAACCAAAAAAACATATGTAAAAGAAAAATCATAAGGCTAGGACTTGGTAGATATTAGAATATACTATGAAACCTTTGTAATGAAACTTATTATTTCATTTCTCTAACCAGTACGTATTGATCTCCTGGTATGAACTAAATCTGTTCCAGGTATTGGAGATAAAGTGGTGAAAAAAACAGACAAAAATATTCTTTACTCACGAAGCTGGCACTTTAGTGGAGGAATAGAAAGTAAGCAAAATAGTTAAATATAGAGATATGTTATAATGTTATAAATGCTATGGAGAAAAACAAAGAAGAGATGGGTAATGTAGGGGTCAAGGATTACAATTTAAAACAGAGTGGTCAGAGAAAGTGATATTTAAACAATAACCTGAGGAAAGAGGTAGCCAAGCTTATACTTAGGGGAAGAGCAACTTAGGCAAGGGGAACATCCAGTACAATCGTTTTAAGGTGTGTTGAAGAGAAACAAGGAGGACAGTATGGCTACATCCTCTAGCATTCCAATTACTTTATTGGCATTTTATTCCCTGTATTGGATCCCTGCTTGGTTACAATAGCTGTTGTGGTTTCAATTTCCTTCCCTGAAATCTTACTGATATAGAAATGATACATTTTAGATGTCTAGCAGACACACAAGTAAAGGTGTTGAGAAGGGAGTTAATATCGGCATATTGAGTCAGGCCAGAAGGGCTGGAGATTTAATTTGAGGGTTGTCCACATGTAACTGGTATTTAAACCTATGAAAGGATGAAATGGCCAAGGGAGTCAGTGTGCATAGAGACCAAGTCTAGAGAGAGAACCCTCAGATTGACTGCCTACCATTTAGAGGTAATGTTCTGGAAGCCAAAGAAATAATAAATTGCTTCACAATAAGGAAAATGATTAACTGTTCAGCTGCTACCACTAGGAATAGTAAAATAAGGCTAATAATTGATTAATGAATTTAGCTTTCTGGAAATCATTGGTAATCTCAACAAAATAAGTTTGAGGGAGTGGATATGGAATGGTGGGTGGGGCAAAATTCTAATTGGTTAGAAATAGTGACAAGGATCCTAAAGCTAAAACTCTTATAGAATGAGGGAGAGTGATCCAGGTTGGCAGCTGACCCTGCAAGTGATGGGTAATGAGTTCTACAGTCTGGTGACACAAATTTCAAAGCAGGATGGTATTGGGCACAAAAGAGAAACAGGGTATGGATGTAGCAATAAGAAGGAGAGAGAACATCTACGCTGCCTCTGTAGGGTACTGGGCATAGTAGAGCAAAAGTGTGATGGAGAAATTAGACACCACTTGAGAGGGCTGTAGGGAAACTGGAGCCCTCAAGGGAATTTTGGAAAAAGGAAAAGGGGAGCATTTGGTGAATATTGGTGCTGTTGGTGTAGAAATAAACAAGCAGAAATAGATCCTCATATAAATGAAAAATGTGTATATGTCAAGAGAAGGATTTCAAATTTGGTGAGATGATGATGGATTATTCATCAGATTGTTCTGGTACAACTAGCTCTTCATCAGGAAGAAAATAAAAATGTATTCCTATCTTATACCAAATACAAAAGTAAATTCCAGAGGAAGTGAGACCTAACAGCTAATATATAAGATAAAAATTCTACAAGAATATTTAGGAGACTATGGGTATGTTTTAGAGGTGAAGGAATTTTTCTTAAGTAAGATTATAAATTTAGAAGCTATGAAAGAAAAAAACATATTTGCTATACAAATTTTGTCAATGTTACAGAAAATAACAAAGTGAATAGACAACAGACTTGCAAAACAAAAGAATTGCAACACAAAGTTGAGAAAGAGAGGTTTTATAATGTAAAGAGTTCTTACACGTTAAAAGGAAGGCAATGAATTCAGAAGAAAATGGGTAAAGAAATGAATAGGCAGTTTAAAAAACAGAAAATTCATATTGCCCCAAATGAATTAAATGATTGTGAGACTCATTTGTTAGGAAAATGCAAATAAAATAACAATAAAATATTACTTAACTTTTATCAGGTTAGAAAAAATTCAACAACCACCATAATATATTGATTGTGGGGCTATAGGGTTAAGAGTGCTCTCAGATACTATTGTTAAACTGTGGGTTATTACACTCCTTTGAAAAAAATTCATGTCTTCTAAAATTTTTAAAAATTATGTACCCTTTGATGCATCAATGATACTCCTAGTGATTATCCACAGACAGAAATGCCCAGTTTATAAAGATGTGCATGTAGGTATGCTTAGGAAACAAAGTAAATCCCCAGAAATAAGAAAATGTTTAACTAAACTATGGGTCGTGCACATTGTGGATTATCATGAGACCATCAGAAAGAATGAATTACAGATGTACTAAGTGGCGAATTGAGACATTGTTAAGTGAGCAAAACAGGGTATATATTATCAATTTTTATAAGATGGTGATAACTATCTCCTTCTATGATCATACAAAAATAAGTTTATATATGATTATATGAACTTGGAGAAATACATGGGATGATATAAGATAGATTTCCAACCCAGGTTACTAAAGATGAGACAGACTGAACAAGGAAAGAAGAGAGTCAAGAAAAATACTAAAAAATAAAAAAATAAAAAATAAAAAAATACAATTTACAAGTCAAAAAAAGTTACAGAGGAGTTAATAGATGCTAATTTCAAAACAGAGATATATTTTTGACTGTAAATTTTATGTTATACAATTTACAAAGCCATCCTATGTATAAATTATTACATATATTAATGGCCAATGAATCTATTTAAATAATCAAAAGATATTCTCTCTTTGTGGGGAGAACAACAATAATATTTTTTTTCTGGTCATCATAATATATTTTTCTAGTTGCAGTTGGCAGGATTCTTTTCTTCTCTCCACTCAATGGTTATATTTTTCACTAAAGATTATTTTAGGATCTTGTCTTAAACTTCTTAATAGAAAAGAGAATTGTCAAACATAGAGTCATTTGTGAATTGCCCCACCTAATAGCATATTTATACACTGTTTGGTGGTGTTGATGACAGATACCATGTTTGAACGTTTTAGTTCTGACATGAATCATATTTTTGCTTTCCTGAATTATACAGAAAAGTTACCCTGTTGCAGGGATCAAACATAGTTATTTTGCTTTCAAGAATATTAGGATGTGTTTTCATGTACATAGTATTTTTAATATAAATATATTTTGCCATTCCTTATCTAGAAGTATCAAATATTATTAATCTTTTATAGCTGATTTCATTTTTCTTTCTCTTAGCTTGTAGCATAGTCACTGAAACCTCCTTTTGCTGACGTCACTAATTATAACCCTAAGCTACTCCAAGAAACACACATGTGCATACATATGTATGAATGCATGTACAATTTTACACTTCTTCTATACTTAAGATTTTCCCTTCACCAAAATCGACTGTCTCTAAATTTTCTAAGTTATCTAATTTGCCACATTCATCAATCTGATACAGTATTTTAAATAATCCTGAACTTTTGTGATGGTCATGAGACATCTGTTTCCCAAATAAGTCTTGCAAGTGGTGTTTTGACCTTTTTATAATTTTTTATAGCCAAGCCAATTTTCATTTATTTGGTCAATTTTATTGCGGTATAATTTACAGGAAATAAACTAAACTTATTACTAGTAAACAATTCAATGAATTTTGAAACCATCAGAATCTGGATTTAAACACTGACATCCCAAAAGTTCCCTGGTGCTTTTTGTAGTCAATTAACTTCCCTCGCTTCTAGCCCCAGACAATTAATTATGGTCATTTAGTATATACAGAGAGTAGGATATACTGTAAAACATGCAGTAAGATCTCAGTTTGTTTAAAATGATTACATATATGCTTAGAAAAAGTACTGTATGGGAAAGCACAAATATATTAATGGTGGTTATCACAACAGCAGTATCTCTGGTAAAAGAAAGAGTAGCTTTTCATTTTGCCATTGCACCTTTTTTTTTTTTTTTTTCAGATTCTTCATGATAAGAATGTAACTTTCATAATGAAAGGGACAGCTGTTATTTCATTAAAATTATATAAATAATAAAATTATATCTAACAAAATATCTGGAAATTACCATAATCACCATATTCCATTTCAGTGACTGAACCCTTCTTCCAGGTCACAGAACACCAACAATCCACAGAAAAATGCTCTGACAGAATAACTGTCCTCCAGATGGTCAAGACTTATGGCTTTGCCATTGATACAGCAGTTTCTTTGTTCCCTGAAAAAGCATTATTCAAATGCATGTCTTTTGTGGTTTGAGGATGATCATTAGCCTGATGGGCATGGGCTCTTTATTCAGACTGAGGCGATCATGGTAGTATTTAAAAATAGCACAGTTTAATATATTTCTTAGATGGAGTAGTACTAAATTAAGCTCTTAAACCACTAAGATGTAGTTAGAAATATAAAAATCACTATGACCAAAAGCTAAAAACCATCTAACGGACTGTGGTGAGCATGAGAAAATAATTCTAGTGATACCATAGAATTAAGAGTAGCTGCCAAACTGGCAGAATAATAAGATCTTAAGTCACTAGAAAACATTGTGAACCACTGTTAGCTACTATGAGATGAAAACGATAATAAAGGAAGTCACCAAAGAAAGGACTAAACAAGAACAGCTAGACGATTCAGGGTCCGAACATCTGTTTGCTGTCCCAACTCAACCAAGGGGCTATTTTTAAAGCCAATGTTGAATTTGTTTACTGAGGGAGCAGGAGTTCTACATTTCCATATGATCTTATACAGTGAATTCTGAATAATTAAATCTGCAAGCTTCAACATATTTTGAACTGAAGTTGTTCTTTTTCAATAATACACCTGTTATTTCTTTTAATTTTTAACTTCTGTGAGTACATAATAGGTGTATGTATTTATGGTTTACATCAGATATTTTGATACAGGTATGTAATGCATAACAATCACATCAGGGTAAATGGGGTATCCATCCAGTTAAGCATTTATACTTTTTGTTACAAGCAATCCAATTGTACTCTTCTAGTTATTTTAAAAATTACAATTAAATTATTTTGACTATAGTCACCATATTTTGCTATTAAATACTACGTCTTAATAATTCTTTCCAAATATTTTTCATACCCATTAAAAATCTTCATTTCTCCCCAAGCCCCTCTCTACTCTTCCCATCCTCTGGTAACAATCCTTCTACTCTCTATCTCCTTTAGTTCAATTACTTTAATTTCTAGATCCTAAAAACAAGTGAGAACATGTGATATTTCTCATTCTATGCCTGGCTTATTTCAATTAACATAATGACTTCCCTTTCCATCCATGTTGTTACAAATGACAGAATTTCATTCTTTTTTATGGCTGGATAGTACTCCATTGTGTATATGTGCCACCTTATCTTAATCCATTTATCTGTCGATGGGCACTTAGGTTGCCTGCATTTCTTTGGCTATGGTAAATAGTGCTGGAATAAACATGGGGGTGCAGATATCTCTTTGATATAATAATTTCCCTTCTTTTGGGTATATGCATAGGAATGGGATTGCTGTCTTGTGTGGTAGATATATTTTTAGTTTTTTGAGGAACCTCTAAACTGTTCTCCATAGTGGTTGAACTAATTACAACCCCACCAACAGTGTACAAGGGTTCCCTTTTCTCCACATTCTCACCAGCTTTTGTTTTTGCCTAACTTTTGAATAAAAGCCATTTTAACTGGAAGGAGATGATAACACATTGTAGTTTTGATTTGCATTTCTCTGATTATCAATGACTTTGCGCACCTTTTCAAATGGCTGTTTGCCATTTGTATATCTTATTTTGAGAAATGTCTATTCAAGCCTTTTTGCCCATTTTTAAATTGGATTAGATTTGTTTTTCTATAGAGTTGTTTCAGATTTTCATATATTCTAGTTATTAATCCTTTATCATATTGGTAGTTTGCAGATATTTTCTTCCATTCTCTGGATTGTCTCTTCATTTTGTTGAGTCTTTTCTTTGCTCTGCAGTAGCTTTTTAAACTTGATGTCATCCTATTTGTCCATTGTTGCTTTGATCATCTGTACTTCTGCGGTATTACCTAAGAAATCTTTGCCCAGCACAGTGTCCTGGAGGGTTTCCCCAAAGTTTTCCTGTAGTACTTTCAAGGTTTATGGTCTTAGATTTAAGTCTTTAATCTATTTTTATTTGACCTTTGTATGTGTTGAGAGATAGGGGTCTAGTTACATTTTTCTGCAAATGGTATCCAGTTTTCCCAGCACCGTTTATTGAACAGATTGTCCTTTCCCTAATGCATGTTCTTGTCCACTTTGTCGAAAATGAGTTTATTGTAGATGTATGGACTTATCGGTGGTTCTTTATTCTGTTCCACTGATCTATGTGTCTGTTTTATGCCAGTATCATGCCATTTTGGTTACTACAGCTCTGCAGTATGAATATAATTTAGTCAGGTAATATGATTCCTCCAGTTTTGTTCTTTTTGCTTAGAATAGCTTTGGCTATTCTGGGTATTTTGTGGCTGCAAATACATTTTAGGATTGTTTTTTCTATGTCTTTGAAGAACGTCGTTGGCATTTTGATAGGGATTGCATTCAATCTGTAGATTCATTTGGGTAGTGCAGACATTTAACAATATTGATTTTCCCCATTCGTGAACAAGGAATTTCTTTCCATGTTTTGTGTCTTCTTCAATTTCTTGCCTCAATATTTTATACTTCTCCTTGAAGACATCTTTTATTTCTTTGGTTAATTCCAAGGTGTTTATTTTGATTTGTAGTTTTAAATAGAATTGCTTTCTCATTTCAATTAATATGATTTCTTTTTCATATTGTTCACTATTGCTATATAGAAATGCTATTGAATTTTGTATGTTGATTTTGTGTCCTGTTACTTTACTGAATTTGATTATCAGTTCTAATAGATTTTTGGTGGAGTCTTTAGGTTTCTTCAAATATAAGAGCAAATATAACTTCCTTCTCAGTACTGCTTTCACTGTATTCCGTATGTTTTGGCATGTTGTATTTCCTTTATCATTTTTTATCTGCAGTTTATCTGCAGATAAACATAATTTGTCTTCTTCCCTTCCAATTTGGATGCCCTTTATTTCTTTCTTTTGTTTGATTTTTCTAGCTAGGACTTCCAGTACTATGTTAAATAACAGTTGTTAAAGTGGGCATCCTTGTCAGATTCCTGGTCTTAGAGGAAAAGCTTTTGGTTTTTCTGCATTCAGTATGATACTAGCTATTGGTAAATCAGATACAGCTTTTACTATGTTGAAAAATGTTTCTTGTATACCCAGTTTTGTTTATGTTTTTATCATGAAGAGATGTTGATTTCATCAAATGTTTTCTCAGCATCAATTGAAATGATCATATGGTTTATGTCCTTCATTCTGTTGATATGATATATCACATTAATTGATTTGCATATGTTGAACAATACTTGCATCTCTGAGATGAATCCCACTTCACCATAATGAATGATCTTTTTAATGTATTGTTGAATTAAATTTTCTAGTATTTTGTTGAGGACTTTTTCATCAATATTCATCGGTGATATTGGCCTATTTTTTATTGATATGAATTTGCCTGGTTTTGTTATCAGGGTAACACCGGCCTCGTAGCATGAGTTTGGAAGTTTTCCCTCCTTGTGTATTTTTCAGAATAGCTTGAGTAGGATTGGTATTAGTTCTTCTTTAAATGTTTGCTAGAAAATTCAGCAGTGAAGCTTTTGGGTCTCGGGTTTTTCCTTGTGGGGAGACATTTATTATGCCATCAAAATTGTTACTTGATATTGGCCTGTTCAAGTTTTGGATTTCATCCTGGTTCAATCTTGGTAGAATGTATGTGTATAGAAATTAATCCATTTCTTCTAGATTTTCCAATTTATTGACATACAGTTGCTCATAGAATCTTCTAATGATCCTTTGAATTTCTGCAATACTAGTTGTTCTGTCTCCTTTCTCATCTCTGATTTTATTTGAGTCTTCTCTAGTTTTTTGTAATTATTCCAGAAAAAGAGTTTGTCTATCTTATTCTTTAAAAACAACTACTGATTGTTTTGTTGATGTTTTGTATTGTTTTCTTCATTTCAATTTCCTTTATTTCTGCTCTGACCTTTGTAATTTCTTTTCTTTTATTAATTTTGGGTTTGGTTTACTCTTGATTTTCTAGCTCTTTAAGATGCATTATGAGGCTTTTTTTTTTTGAAGTTTTTCTTCATTTTTTCTGTGGGCACTTATAGCTATAAACTTCCTTCTCAGTACTGCTTTCACTGTATTCCATATGTTTTGGCATGTTGTATTTCCTTTATCATTTTTTTCATGAAATTATTAATCTTTTTCTTAATTTCTTTATTGACCCACTGGTCATTCAGGAGCATATTGTATAATTTCCATGCATTTGTATAGTTTCCAAAATTCCTGTGTTTATTGATTTCTAATTCTACTCCATTGTGGTCAGTTAAGATGCTTGATATTGTTTTAATTTTGTAAACGTTTTAAGACTTTTTTATGACCTAATATATAGATTATCCATGAGAATGATTCATGTACCAAGGAAAAGAGTGTATTCTGTAGCCATTAGATGAAATGGTCTGTAAATATCCATTGGTCCATTTGTTTTATAGAGCAGATAAAGTCCAGTTGTCTTTAATTTTCCCTCTGAAAGATCTGTCCAATGCTCAACTTGGGATGTTAAAGTCTCACACAATTATATTATTGGTGTCTACCTCTATATAGCTCTAATAATATTTGCATTATACATCTGTGTGCTCCAGGGTTGAGTATGTATATATTTAAAATTGTTATATCCTCTTGCTGAATTGACCCCTTTATCATTGCTTAGGGACCATCTTTATCTCTTGTACTTTTGTCTTGAAATCTATTTTGTCTGATATAAGTATAGCTATTCCCATTCCTTTTGGTTTCTATTGACACTGGATACTTTTTTCATTCAGTCTATGTGTGTCCTTATAGGAAAAGTGTGTTTCTTGTAGACCACAGATCAGTGGGTCTTGTTTTTGTCATCCATTCAGCCACCCTATGTCATTTCATTGAAGATTTTAGCCCATTTACAGTCAATGTTATTATTGATAAGTAAGGACTTATGCCTGCCA
The DNA here is from genome assembly GCF_008728515.1 of Papio anubis. Classification (NCBI taxonomy): domain Eukaryota; kingdom Metazoa; phylum Chordata; class Mammalia; order Primates; family Cercopithecidae; genus Papio; species Papio anubis. The sequence goes on along the minus strand of NC_044996.1, from coordinate 8,795,640 downwards.
TTTTGTTATTTATTTTCTGGATCTCTTGGTATTCTCTTCTCTTTCTCTTCCTTCCTGTCTTCCTTTTAGTGAAACTCATTTTCTCTTGTGACATGATATTATTTTTTGCTTTTTATTTTATGCATATATTTTTAAGTGTATTGGTTTGAGGTTATCATGATTCTTGCATGTGCTATGTTATAACCCATTTTAAGCTGATAACACTGTTTGCATAAACAAACAAACAAACAAGCAGGAAAAAGAAAACCGATAAAAACTACACCTTATCTTAGTCTCCTCAAATTTTAACTTTTTGTTGTTTCTATTTATATCTCATTATATTGTCCATGTCTCGAACAATTGTTTCTATTATTTTTTATTGGTTCATCATTTAGCCTTTCCACATAGTGTAAGAATAGTTTACACACCACAGTTACAGTATTATAATACGCTGTGTTTTTGTGTATTTATTACTATTACCACCAAGTTTTTTTACCTTCAGATGATTTCTTAATGCTCAATAACATCCTTTTCCTTCATATTGAAGTACTCCCTTCAGCTGGGTCAGACCTGAAGCCAGCACAGCACTGTGTCTCACCCAAGGTCTGCTATAACTACTGCTATAACTACTGCCTGGCTATTGCCAATGTTCCCTCCATGTCCCAGGGCTCTAAAATCATCAGGTTGTAAAGCCAGTCAAGCTTCTATCCTTGCTTTTAGGGTTTCAAGATCCTCCAGGTTCTGGGCAGGTCCAGGGGCGCCATCTTGGAACCAGGGACTGGAGTAAAACACCTTATAAGTCTACCTGGTAGTCTATTGTACTGCTGCCGTGCTGGCACTCAAACCATAAGACACAGTTCTTCCAACTCTTACCACCCTTTTTCTCAGGCAGAGGAGCCTCAACCCATGGATACCAGCACCACAGGACCGTGGGGAGTACTGCCAGCATATTGTTGATGTTCACTTTATGGTCAATGTCTCTTTAGTCGGTTTATGGTGAATGCTACCAGGCCTAGGACTCACACCTCAGGGCAGTGGGCTCCCCTCTGGCTCAAAGCCATTCAAGAAATGTCTTCCAGTAGCCAAGGCATGGAATCTGGGACCCAGGAGCTGACTTGGTGTTCTACACCCCTTTCCTGAGCTGGTACATAAGATATAAGACAAAATCCCTTTTGTGTTTCCCTCTACTTTTTGTAATCAAAAGGAGTCTCTCCCCATACTCTCCCCATAGCTACTACAGCTGGGAATCTGCTGAGTCTCATCTGAAGCCAGGTACTCTCAGAGTCTTACCCAAGCCCCACAGCATACTACCTGGGTATCACTGCTGGTTATTTAGAACCATAGGGCTCTTTAGTCAGTATGTGATGGGTCCTTCCAGGACTAGGTCCTTCCCTTCAAGGCATTCGTTTTCTTTCTGTCCCAGGCCATGTCTAGAAATGTCATTTGGTAGCTAGGGCCTGGAAATAGGACCTCAAACTTTGACTGGTGATCTATCCTGCTGTGGCTGATCTGGTATTCAAAATACAAGACAAATTCCTCTTTACTGTTCCCTCTCTTCTCCTTAAGTGAAAAGAAGGGGTATCTTTTGGACCACAAGTTGTGCAGCATGGGGTTGGGGAAGGGGTGATGCAAGCACCGCTTTAACTGCCCCAGCTGGTGTCTCAGTAGGTCATGTGCTCCCCAAGTTCACTGGCTCTGAGCCCAGTTCTCTACTAGAACTCATCTAGCGGTTGCAGTCCTTGTGGCCTAGATTGTATTTTAATATTATTTAGGGACCCAGAGTAGTTTAGCCCATGGTGGTGAGGCTTGCCAGAATTCAAGTTCCAACTGCTGGCATGGGTGATTCCTTTCTAACTAGGGCTGGTTTAAATACTCCTTCTGTGGGTAAGAGTCAGTTGAGTTCAGACTAGTTTTGCTTTCTGCTGTGACAGGGCAGCACTAAGATGAATGCAATGTCTCACAGAACCAAGTGTACTGATTTTCTCTCCATGCCACATGGTCACTGTGAGGGGATGGGGGAGGGGTGGTGTTGGTGCTTAAAGCCTGTCTTTCCCACCCTCTTCCAGTGCCTCTTTCAGTGATTTGAAGTTAAAAGCAGGTACTCAGAATGCTTATCTTGTTTTTGGTTCATAAGAAGATACTTTGTTGTGTGTATATAGTTTTTAAAATGGGGTCCATTCTATTTGGCCATATTCCTCTTAGAAAGATCTAAACTTAAGTTTTAAATGACTGTCTTATAACTCTTATAAATGTACATATACGTGTGTGTGTGTGTGTATACACACATATATATATATCTTGCTTTTGAGCCCAGTGTTTTTTAACCTCTTCAAGTGTCTAACATGAATTTTATATCCATCCCTTCTAAATAAAATATTTCCTATGCAGTCAAAAAAGTTTCCGTTTGTGTAATTTGGATTGAATTTGTTCATTTACAAACAGGCCATTCACTGCCTAATTGTACTGCGTAAATTTGTTTTCGAAGTGTAGTTTCCTGGACCATGACCATCTGTTATCAGAATCATTAAACTGTGGTGAAATATATATATACACATATACACACATATATATGTGTGTGTGTATATATGTGTGTGTGTGTGTGTGTATGTAAATCTCAGTCCTCTCAATATCTAGATCTGGAATCTACATAGTTAATAAGTATCCAAGTTTGATAACTGTTGATCCATGGGTATATAGTTCTTTATATCCATCCTCAAAGAAAAGGAATGTTCTAAATTCATTAAATTCTAAGATACCGGTTGGTTCCCTGTGATGATGAGTGGAGATATCACACCTTATTTAAAGGTCTAGGGAACTTGGATTTGACCTCTTTTCATATGATTTCATGATGAGGCTGAGGTAAAAAGAGTGAGATGATCTCTCTTTTTTCCTTCTCTTCTACTCATTAGCTGTTGAAACTGAGCAAATCCTATGGCTAACTCCTCCAATTTCTAGAGACCCTGACATCTCTTTCTATCTCTACCTTCTCTTCCTATCTTTCACGTCTAAAGATTTTATTAGCTCTACTCTAGGCATTAAAGGAAAAAAAATCTTTCTCATTCTCTTTGGATGCTTTATTTCTGACACTCACAGGCATTTCTTAGACTAGCCTATTCTTTTCAGACCAGCCTTTTCAAGTAAGACAAGATTTATAATCCAGTGTTGGGTTTATGGCAAACATAACAGTCTAATGACCACTTTTGTTTTGAGGTTCTTTTAGTCTAACTAGTTAGGAAAAAAGGAGAACTCCAAGGGTTCTAGTCTTGCTTATGAGATATTGTTGACATCTTAGCTGCCTATTTAAGCATTCTCTACCCCACTCCCTCCCTAAGAATATTTTAATAATGTTCAGGTAGGCATTCCTCACCCACGTGATTCAGAGGAGGGTGACCTCATCATCAGCTTTAGGAGTAGATCTTGATTTCTTTAACCCAGTGTTTAATTTTTAAAAAGAAGTAAAAGAATAATGGAGATGCTGTTAACATTTTGCAGGAAAATTCTTTGTGAGACTATCTAGAACATTGCCAGCAGTTCTTTCCAAGCATCCTGACAACCAAAAACACCTCTATACATTTCAAAAATTCCATGAGGTAGTAGTTTGTACCACCGGTACATCTTTTATAGCAGTCCTATTCTCCTTGCTGTTGATTAAGAATGAACTTACAACCCTGTTCTGGCCAATTAATACCTGAAAGAGAATCTGTTGGGGGAGAAAGAGTATTTGTAATCTCTTTAAAAAAAAAAAAAAAATTGGCTGGGCACAGTGGTTTACACCTGTAATCCCAGCAATTTGGGAGGCTGAGGCGGGCAGATCACTAGGTCAGGAGTTTGAGACCAGCCTGGCCAACATGGTGAAACCCCATCTCTACTAAAAAATACAAAAAGTAGCCGGGTGTGGTGACACATGCCTGTAGACCCAGCTACTTGGGAGGCTGAGGTGGGAGAATCACTTGAACCTGGAAGGCGGACATTGTAGTGAGCTGAGATCACACCACTGCACTCCAACCCGGGCGACAGAGCGAGACTCCATCTCAAAATAAATAAATAAATAAATAAATAAATAAATAAATAAATAAAAGTAACACCAGATAAGATAGTACCTTCTTTTACTTTTCTGGACTTTCTTGTGTATGGATATGCCACCAGGAACTATTGCAGTCATCTTGCTACTAGCCTGAGGATGACACCAGCACATGGAAGGGCAGAGAGCCAAAGAATCATGAAGAGTTGAACTTTAGAACTGTGGATGGAGTCTGGCCGACCACTGAACTTGTTAGTTGAGAAGACAAATGTCTTTATTTTTTTATTTTTTTGGCTAGTTTGATTCCAGAATGTTTTTGCCCTTTGTGTCTGTAAATACTGCAACTGATACAGTTGAGATGTACCTTGGAATTTACAGGTCAACATTTTAGTTAACAATAAGTGTTGCTTTGCTTACCCGTGTCTCTTTTATGCATACTATTCAATTGACTTACGTAGAGATGTGACAATGCCAGCAGGCAAGATTTGGGCTTTCCCTCATTCCTGAATGAACAAGATTATAACGTCACATGGATACAACCCCTTAATAGCTTCACTTTTATTGCCAATCAGCAAGCAGTCTTTCCATTGCTGAAAGAGAATATATAAATTTGCCTTATGACATTTAAAGAGAGGAGACTACCTGGAGTAGCCATTTCATTTACTAATTAATTCACTGATATATTCAGCAAACATTTATTGAGCATCTACTAGGTATCAGGCACTGTGCCCACAGCCAGGGCTACAACAATAAAGAAGTTAGAACAGATTTACATGGATACACACGGAAATATGTAAACAGCATTTGATTACAACTATTTGATGTACTGTTCAGAGTGTATTATGCCTGAGTTTTCCTGGATAATCATTTCCCCTGTGCTCAGGTAGATAGGGCCACACCCTAGCTCTGCCCTGATGATGCCAGGATTGGTATATCAAATTATAAGAGCAATTATATGGGCAAAAATCTCAGCCCTAACAGATTTTGTATCTAGACAGGAAAATAGAAAGTAATTAAGTAATCAGATAAATATATGATTTCAAATTACAATAGTTATGAAGGAAACCGAGTACAATGGTAAATAGTAAATAGTGGGAGAGGAGAGGAAGAGGTAGTTGGATGGTGAGGCTGCAGGATATGAAGATGCCAGCCATGTGAGAGCCAGAGTGAAAATACTTGAGTACAGAGAAGAGAATGTACATGGTCCCTGTAACGTGAGAGAAGTTGGCATGCTGGAGAGACTGAAATAAAGCACAGTAGGCTTGGGGGAGAGTGGAACTTGATAAAAGGAAAAAGGTAGGTAGTCATTAGTTAATATTACAGCATGGATGTTTCTGGGTACCATTTTTCAAGATTACACCTTTAATAGTGGCACTCTAATCCACTTGATTTAGGTCTCTTTAGTAGGAGTGGAAGGAGAGGGGAAGTGAAGCAGAATGGTTTAAGAGTATTTATAATGAGCCTGGCAGCCTGTGCTTGAATTCTGGCTCAGCCACTTTGTTAACCATGTGACATTAGGCATGCCATTTCTTCTCTCTGGGCCTCAGTTTCCTGATGTGTAAAATGAGGATAATCATAGTGCCTACTCTGCTATTCTGTAAAGCTGTTGCAAGCATTAAATCGGTTGATGTATGCCAGGTGCTTAGAATAATACCTAATGCAGAGCAAGTACTTAATAAGTGTTGGTTTTTCAAAAGGGAGGAAGGCGTTAGTGGAGGTGCAGCTAGTGTCCCAGGGATTCTTTGAGGGTATTTCATGCATATGGACTTCATTAGTCATTTGGTCCATGAAAAAAGGAAAGATTGAGAGCTGCTTGTTTTCTGCTATGGAGTAAGTGATGTGATAGCCAAGAACTGAATATGCCAGACATATATGAAAAAAACTAATGGTATTGACAGCTCTTTCATTTGGGTTTGTTTGTGTCAGGAGCATGCATCCCTGTTCCCTCTGAAGTCTGAATCAATTGAGACATAGTTTACAGAAGTAGATACAAATTTTGATTTACGGTGACAATGTCAATAAACATTACACTTTTTTTTTTTCAAGTAATGATTTGTTTCTGTATATCTCTACTATGGCGAATGACCTCCTAAGGTGAGAAACATTTTTAGATGATGATAAAAGCTTGGTTTGGGAATAGGGGGAAAAGAGTTAAGAGGAACAATTTCAAAGAGTTTTATTTTAAAAGGGGGCAAAACAATGGGACAGAAGCTGGAAGAGGATGTGGGGGCTGAGATAGCTTTCTTTAAAAAAAATGGGATCTATTGTATAATATTTGGATGCTGAAGGCTATTATCTGGTGAGTAGCAAAATATCGGTGTTGCAGGAGACTGGAGTCAATCGTACCAGCAAAGTTCTTGGGTAGATAAGGAAGCTCCAGTGCCCTGATGAAGTGTTACTTTACTGGGCAGCCAGGACAAATTCACCCATTATAGCAATAGAGGAAGTGGAATTTATAGAGAAGAGAGAATTTACTAAGGAAATATGGTTAGGTCCCTGAGGAAATACAGAGTATACAATTCAGAATTGTGGCCCTAAGTTTAATGTAAGATGAGTCAGTCAGTATTATTGCTATTTTTCGGTAGCCACATTTGGCTGCGAAAACAAAAGCTCCAGAGATTTATGTTTGAGTAGTGCTAGAATTTTGTCAATAGAGAGAAAGAAGAGAGAGAGAAGGACACGGAGTTTTATTGACATATATTTAACTCCCTTGTTAACAGACGCTGGCCTCTAGAAGCTATGATGGGTAAGAGGAGAAGGAGGTAATAAACAGTTTAAAGACGAATAGGTTATTTGTGTTAGAGGTCTTCATATGATCACAAAACTGATGGAATGGATGTAGTACTATCAGGAATATGGAAAGGCAGAAGATAGTAAGATATTGTTCATTTATTAGTGATAGTAAGGTTTATAAAGTTAGACTTAAAATTTTGCTGAGAATTGATATCATGTAGACCACACAATCAATGAAAATGTAGATGACTAATTGAATATCATAGGTTTTAAAAATTGAAAGCAAATTGCTGAGTAGTTCATAAGTCCAAGAATAAATAATGATATTAATTAGAAAATGCCTGTGTACAATAAGGAAAACATTAAATATGAAAACTAACTGGATGCAGCTCAAGTAGCACGTAGAGGGACATGTATAGTCTTTTTTAAATACTTTATATTCTAGGGTACATGTGTACAACGTGCAGGTTTGTTACATATGTATACATGTGCCATGTTGTTGTGCTGTACCCATTAACTCGTCATTTACATTAGGTATATCTCCTAATGCTATCCCTTCCCCCTCCCCCTACCCCACAACAGGCCCCGATGTGTGATGATCCCCTTCCTGTATCGAAGTGATCTCATTGTTCAATTCCCACCTATGAGTGAGAACACGCGGTGTTTGGTTTTCTGTTCTTGCCATAGTTTGCTGAGAATGATGGTTTCCAGCTGCATCCATGTCCCTACAAAGGACATGAACTCATTGTTTTTTATGGCTGCATAGTATTCCATGGTGTATATGTGCCACATTTTCTTAATCCAGTCTGTCATTGATGGACATTTGGGTTGGTTCCAAGTCTTTGCTATTGTGAATAGTGTCACAATAAACATACGTGTGCAGGTGTCTTTGGAGCAGCATGATTTATAATCCTTTGGGTATATACCGAGTAATGGGATGGCTGGGTCAAATGGTATTTCTAGTTCTAGATCCTTGAGGAATCACCACACTGTCTTCTACAATGGTTGAACTAGTTTACAGTCCCACCAACAGTGTAAAAGTGTTCCTATTTCTCCACATCCTCTCCAGCACCTGTTGTTTCCTGACTTTTTAATGATCGCCATTCTAACTGGCATGAGATGGTATCTCATTGTGGTTTTGATTTGCATTTCTCTGATGGCCAGTGATGATGAGCATTTTTTCATGTGTCTGTTGGCTGCATAAATATCTTCTTTTGAGAAGTGTCTGTTCATATCCTTTGCCCACTTTTTGATGGGGTTGTTTGTTTTTTTCTTGTAAATTTGTTTGAGTTCTTTGTAGGTTCTGGATATTAGCCCATTGTCAGATGAGTAGATTGCAAAAATTTTCTCCCATTCTGTAGGTTGCCTGTTCACTCTGATGGTAATTTCTTTTGCTGTGCAGAAACTCTTTAGTTTAATTAGAACCCATTTGTCAATTTTGGCTTTTGTTGCCATTGCTTTTGGTGTTTTAGACATGAAGTCCTTGCCCATGCCTATGTCCTGAATGGTATTGCCTAGGTTTTCTTGTCGGGTTTTTGTGGTTTTAGGTCTAACATTTAAGTCTCTAATCCATCTTGAATAAATTTTTGTGTAAGGTGTAAGGAAGGGATCCAGTTTCTGCTTTCTACTTATGGCTAGCCAGTTTTCCCAGCACCATTTATTAAATAGGGAATCCTTTCCCCATTTCTTGTTTTTGTCAGGTTTGTCAAAGATCAGATAGTTGTAAATGTGTGGTATTATTTCTGAGGGCTCTGCTCTGTTCCATTGGTCTATATCTCTGTTTTGGTACCAGTACCATGCTATTTTGGTTACTGTGGCCTTGTAGTATAGTTTGAAGACAGGTAACATGATGCCTCCAGCTTTGTTCTTTTGACTTAGGATTGTCTTGGCAATGCAGGCTCTTTTTTGGTTCCATATGAACTTCAAAGTAGTTTTTTCCAATTCTGTGAAGAAACTCATTGATAGCTTAATGGGGATGAAATTGAATCTATGAATTACCTTGGGCAGTATGGTCATTATCATAATATAGATTCTTCCTATCCATGAGCATGGAATGTTCTTCCATTTGTTTGTGTCCTCTTTTATTTCATTGAGCAGTGGTTTGTAGTTCTCCTTGAAGAGGTCCTTCACATCCCTTGTAAGTTGGATTCCTAGGTATTTTATTCTCTTTGAAGCAATTATGAATGGGAGTTCATTCATTATTTGGCTCTCTGTTTGTCTGTTATTGGTGTATAAGAATGCTTGTGATTTTTGCACATTGATTTTGTATCCTAAGACTTTGTTGAAGTTGCTTATCAGCTTAAGGAGATTTGGGGCTGAGACGATGGGGTTTTCTAAATAGACAATCATGTCATCTGCACACAGGGACAATTTGACTTCCTCTTTTCCTAACTGAATACCCTTGATTTCTTTCTCTTGCCTGATTGCCCTGGCCAGAACTTCCAACACTATGTTGAATAGGAGTGGTGAGAGAGGGAATCCCTGTCTTGTGCCAGGTTTCAAAGGGAATGCTTCCAGTTTTTGCCCATTCAGTATGATACTGGCTGTGGGTTTCTCATAAGTAGCTCTTATTATTTTGAGATACGTTCCATCAATACCAAATTTATTGAGAGTTTTTATCATGAAGGCTGTTGAATTTTGTCAAAGGCCTTTTCTGTATCTATTGAGATAATCATGTGGTTTTTGTCTTTGATTCTGTTTATATGCTGGGTTACATTTATTGATTTGTGTACATTGAACCAGCCTTGCATCCCAGGGTTGAATCCCACTTTATCATGGTGGAAAAGCTTTTTGATGTGCTGCTGGATTTGGTTTGCCAGTATTTTATTGAGGATTTTTGCATCGATGTTCATCAGGGATATTGGTCTAAAATTCTCTTTTTTTGTTGTGTCTCTGCCAGACTTTGGTATCAGGATGATGTTGGCCTCATAAAATGAGTTAGGGAGGATTCCCTCTTTTTCTATTGATTGGAATAGTTTCAAAAGGAATGGTATCAACTCCTTCTTTTACCTCTGGTAGAATTTGGCTTTGAATCCATCTAGTCCTGGACTTTTTTTGGTTGGTAGACTTTTAATTATTGCCTCAATTTCGGAGTCTGTTATTGGTCTAATCAGAGATTCAACTTCTTCTTGGTTTAGTCTTGGGAGAGTGTATGTGTCTAGGAATTTATCCATTTCTTCTAGGTTTTCTAGTTTATTTGTGTAGAGGTATTTGCAGCATTCTGTGATAGTAGTTTGTATTTCTGTGGGGTCAGTGGTGATATCCCCTTTATCATTTTTTATTGCATCTGTTTGATTCTTCTCTCTTTTCTTCTTTATTAGTCTTGCTAGCCATCTATCAATTTTGTTGATCTTTTCAAAAAACTGGCTCCTGGATTCATTGATTTTTTGAAGGGTTTTGTATGTCTCTATCTCCTTCAGTTCTGCTCTGATCTTAGTTATTTCTTGCCTTCTGCTAGCTTTTGAATGTGTTTGCTCTTGCTTCTCTAGTTCTTTTAATTGTGATGTTAGGGTGTCAATTTTAGATCTTTCCTGCTTCCTCTTGTGGGCATTTATTACTATAAATTTCCCTCTGCACACTGCTTTAAATGGAGGGACATGTATAGTCTTAAAACTTCCATGAGATGGGTGAGCTGAAAATAATGAGCAAGTAATTCCAGATAATAAGTTAGAAAAATAATATATAAGAAACTCAAATAAAGTAGAAGAAAATAATAAGGATAATAAAAGGAATGTATTACGTAGAAACATATATAGAAGAGAGAATCAACCAAGCCGGATGCTTAATATGTAAAAAGATAGTTAAAATTGATAGATCTCAGATAAATTTATCAAGAAAAAAGAAAGAACAAAGAAAACACAATGGGAATGAAAAGGTTATGCAATGGCAGATGTGGTAGAGATGACAAGGGTAAGAGGATATTATAAACAATTTTGTGACAAAGTATTTGAAAATATATGGTATATAGACAAAATGCTAGAAAAAGAGACATTACCAAATGTATTCAAGAAAAAATAGAAACATGGGTTTGTCTCATAAATATAAAAGAAATCTGCATTTAAAAGTCTTTCTATGAAGAAAACATAAATCTCAGGTGGTTTTATAATGGATTTTTATCAATAGTTTAAGGAAGAGATAAATTTCCTACTTGCAGAATTCTTCAGTAAATATAAACAAACAAATAAACAAAATATCCTTCTTTTTGTGGTGCTAGTAGAACCATAATAGCAAAGAAAGCAAAGAGTAATATGAAAAAAATGATAAGCACAGCCCAGCCCACACATGCACATAGATGCAAAAATCCTAATATATGGGATGCAGATCTTTAAATATATCCACTAACTGGCCACTTCTCACTGCTTCTTTCATTACCATCCTGAGATAAGCCACCATCACCTTTGCCTTGAATTAGTATTCTAATGGCATCCCTGCTGTACCTTTGCTCCCAATTCAACACAGCCGCCAGAGGGATCCTTCTGAAATGCATATCAGGTCCTATTCTTTAGCTACTCAGAGCTCTCCAGTGTTTCCATATCTCAATCATTGAAACCTAAAGCCCTCACAATGGTCTTCAAGGCCCTAGAACAGAGGATGGTTAACTGTGACCCATGAGCCAATTCCAGCCTGCTAACTATTTTTGTATTGCCCATGTTTAATAGTTTTAATATTTTAATAATAAATTTAATAATTTTAAAACTTTATTTTAATATTTAAAAAAATAACGAGAAGAAAATTTCATGACGTGAAAACTGTATGATATTCAAATGTCAGTGGTTTCAAGTAAAGTCTTATTGGCACACATTGACATCCATTTGTTTATGTACTGTCTAAGGCTGCATTGTATAACAACCAGCAACACTGACACCTTTATTTGTTAAAAATGCAAGGGATGTGTCTGAAATTGCTGTCCCCTCTGCCTGGATTGCTCTTCCAGTTAACAGAATGGCCTAATCCCTCCCTAATTCTTTCAGATCACTTTATCACTGAGCCTTTCTTGGCCACCCAGTATAAAATCGAAACCATTCTGTCCTGACCTAGATAGTCCCCATTCCATTTTCCCAATTTGTTTTTCTCCATTGTACTTGTCACCATCGAATATCCTTTCTATATTTTACTTATATATCTTGTTTGTTTTTTTGTCTCATGATGGGGAGTATTTTTCTTCTGTTGGCTGTTGGCCTGACATATAGAAAGTGCTCAATAAATGTTAGTAAATGAATAGATAAGTTGGTGATTAATAAAAATAGCCAGAATTATTGCATAGTCGTTATAAGTTAGACACTGTATTTTAAAATATTTGTCTTTAATTCGCAGAATAATAATGCAATGTGGGCATCACTAGCCCTGTTTTCTGAAGCAAGTAGCTAAGGTTCAAAGAGGTTATGTAACATACCAAAATGTGAGAAGGAATACAGAAATTCAGGTCACTAGTGAGCATTGTAGACCTTAGAAGAAACGCATTAAGCATGGGGGAGATCATTTTGAGAAGATTCTGGGCTGACATTTTGCTGGTTTGAGGAGTGATTTAACCAGGGACAGGGGTCTTTATTCTATTTGCATTCTATAGCAATTCAAAAGAAATTCGAGTTTGAAAAAAGACCTCTGAATAAATCAGTCACTAGGCAGGGATGGCAAACATGCTTATTGTGTTTCGATAAGTGCCACCTGTCATGGTGATATCACAGATGACGACTGTAAAATAAATATCACATGGAGTTAAAAAAAGCTATGGGGGCAGAATGCATTGCAAAGACCTAATAACTAGTGCAAGTGAAATATTTTGTAGTATTAAAGTGAAACTAATAACAGTCATTATGGATCAACACTGCTGCACTGAGGGACAAATATTCCATTTGCTCTGAGGATTGAGGAGTCTAATTTTATAGTTGGTAATTTTATAGCTGCACAAAGTTCTTTTATGAAACCATGTAGCAATATTTAATGTTTCAGAATCAAATATTGTATTTATTTTTTCTCTTTCTTCTAGGGAAAATAAAGTTGCAACGGCTTTTTCCTGGAATTTATCAAGGTTGACAAGTGAAGTTTTATGAATATGATTTCTATATCATCTCTTAAGGTTGCTGCAGTAAATATCCATAAGGTAAGACAAACAAGTAACTGGAGTTATTTCAGTGACTGATGCTTACCTGTGGGTTCACATTAAAACCACCCGGAAACTTTATAAAAAAGGACTTATGTCTGCCTGGCACCAGATATTTTAATAAATTTCCAACAACCAGCTTTTTGTTCCTTTTATCTTTTGTGATTTTATTGTTTCAATTTCATTTAGTTCAGCTCTGATCTTTGTTATTTATTTTCTTCTGCTGGGTTTGGATTTGGTTTGTTCTTGTTTCTCCAGTTCCATGAGGGTTTGTCTTGATGACCTGTCTAGTGCTGTCAGTGGAGTGTTGGAGTCCCCCACTATTATTGTGTTGCTGTGTATCTCATCTTTTAGGTCTAGTAGTAATTGTTTTATAAATTTGGAAGTGCCAGTATTATGTGCATAGATATGTAGAATTGTAGTATTTTCCTATTAGACTAGTCCTTTCATCATTATATAATGTTCCTCTTTATCTTTTTTAACCGTTGTTGCTTTAAAGTTTGTTTTGTCTGATATAAGAATAGCTACTCCTACTCATTTTAAGCATCTATTTGAATGGAATATCTTTTCCCACCACTTTAATTTAAGGCCCATGATATGGACCTTCAGGTTTCCCAGTGATGTGTTTGGGGGCAGACATTCACCTTCTCAAACTTTTGGCACTCACAGATTTTGGCTGTCTTATGGAGCCTGCAGAGGCAAGCTGCTTCCTGCACAGGGTCTGTGGATTCTCTGGACTTTTCTGGTATGTTCCTGCAGTAGTTCTTGGAGCAAAAGTTCATGATGTGAGTCTCCACATGCTGCTCTGTCTGTCCAAGCAGGAGCTGCAAGTTAGCCTTGCCCCCATCTGCCACTTTTCTCTAATTTTCAATTCATTATTTTATTCAGCCTTGTAATGAATTGTGATATGAATTACCAGAGACTAAGAATCAAAGTAAGGAATGCAGGAATTTCTCTACTTGGCTCTTCAAAGTGCCAAGAAAAGACCAATAATAATCACATGAATGGATTTTATTTCATTTCATCAGATATTAGGTGTTGAAAGGAACTGACTTACAATGGTTCAGAGTACAGGTACTGTGGAGAAACTGTATAATTTTGGTTCCCAGGTCAGCCACTAATTAACTCTGTGTATTGTGATAAGTTGCATACCTTCTCTGTTCTGTAGTGTTTATAATGGGGTTAACAATAATTTCTAGTGTAAAATAATACATGTTTTCTGTAACAAATATTATTAGAGTTGTTTTGTGCTAAATGAAAGCTATAGCTGAAAGACTCAATGAGGATGATGAAAAGGTTTAGCTTTACAAGGAGTCTGTGGGTTCTGGATCCAAGAAGACTCTGCCACTCTTCCTGGGTAATCTCATTCACTCCAATTAAAAATCATTCTCGTCTGTATGTAGATTGTCTTAAATCATTAGTCCCAGCCCAGATTGTCTCTTAAGTTCAGGTTCTATACTGTACTTACAAATTTCTCTGGGTCATCTCCAACTGGAGGTCTCATAAAAACCTGCAATTCATCATGCCTAAACTCACATTTACTCGATCACATTCCAGTTTACTCTGCCCCTTCCCCTGTCAATATTGGATAATAGCCTCACCATCTGCCTCAGTAAAATCTACTCTTTCAAGCCCTCTTTACCATTCTTATCATATCTGCTTTATTCCAGGCTTAGAAGGCAGCCTGGCAGAGTAAAAAGAGTGGTAAGTTACTTATCTTTTTACTTGTAAAATCATCATGTAAAATCTACCTTTGGTAGGCAGAGAAAAAAGTGGAAAGAGTACAGACTACAAGATCTATTCCCACTCTGCTACTTACATGATGTGTGCCTTGGCAAAATTACTGAATCTTTGATCCTCAGTTTACTCATCTGGAAAATGATGATCCTAATACCTACCTTGAGTGCAGGTTCCCAGGTCAGCCACTAATTAACTCTGTGTATTGTGATAAGTTACATACCTTCTGCGTAATGGAGACAGAAGAAGTTCAAGAAATGTAAGCCTCCTTTTGAATCTGTTGATACATGCCATCTGATCTTGTAAGCAGTTTAGCTCAGCAGTCGAAGAACAGTTTAAAATAATTTTATTCTTTACTAGCATCTCTTGAGGAATGTTAGTGTGAGATCTAACTTGCAATCCATTGAACTAAGCCTTCAAGTCTCCTTCCATTCCTTAATTCCCTTTCAGTCACATCTTCCCCAGAGCCATTCCCATGTCTAATTTATCTCTTCAACTCCAAACCTGATTCAATGTGATTAAAAACAAACATACAATCAGACCAAAAACAATAAAAAACAAACAAAAAAAAACCTTTATTGATTTCATTGTCATCTCTTCTACTTCTTTTACATCCACTCATCCTCTCTCCCAGAAAGCAAGACTCCTTAGGCTTCCAGAGGCTAAAGGAGGAAAGCAAGTTGCTGTGTATGTTGGTGGTGGGAGAGAAGGACAAGGGAAGAATCTGAGAGGGAAAATATAAAATTCTCTTTTCCTTGGAGGGGGTGGCAGCCTGTAAACCTTCAAAAGTCCACAAAGCAATGTGTATGCTGTCACAGGAGCCATTATTCAAACCATTAACATCTCTTGTCTATTGCTATAGCCTCCTAACCTGATCTCCATCTCCCTCCAGTCTCTCAATGACCAATTCATCTTTTATACTACCACTAGAGTATTTTTTTTCTGTAAAAAAAGCTCTTGAGATAGCAATATTTCTCTGCCACTCCCAGCCCAGGCTTTCTACCAACTGTATGATAAAGTCCAAAGCCTCTAGCACAGTATATAAGCACAATCTAACCTTCTATATGTTTTTTTCTTTTTTTTTCAAATTGTCCAGTTCCGCTGATCCCCTTCCTGTCCCCACCCCTGCCTCTTAATCAAGATACTAACTAGTGAGAACACATTGTCCTGTTCCAGGTGTCAATAAATCTGCACATATTGTTGTCTTTGACCGGAAGATCATGCTGTCTTTTTCTTTATGTGTGTGTTTATATATTCATACTTGAGGGCTCTAAGTACTAGGTTTTTCTCTTTTTTTGGTTATCCATAGGGAAGTCTACTTCTGATATTTTGTACAACACATTCATTAGATGACAACTAGTTAACAAGTGCCTCTATGCCCCAGGTCACAACATACCTCCTAGAGCAGATGCAGGAGTAGAAATGTTGCTTCTCTTTGTCTTTCATATCCTGTATTCTTTCCACTACATCATGTTGCATTCTTAGTATCAGATTCTATGTTAGGAATTAAGGATGAAATCATCTTGGAATGTTCATCTGCTTTGAAAATCCCTTAGTAAATATAATGTCTGCTTGACTTAAGTTATAACTAAAGCTTTCTGACATTCCCTAATGACATTAGGAAACAGAGTTCTATTGCTGGTCCCCTTTTGTGTTTTTCCATTACTGTGTCTCACCCTGTTAACCATGACTGAGACACAATTTTTGATATTTTTGCTGGTGCTTACATGCATCCCTTGCCGTGACCATTGAAAGTGCATCAATAATTATGCTATGCTTTCTGACAAGGAAAAAACCGGAATGACCTTGTAAGGCCTCAGGGAGGCAAGTGGATGAAACCCCAGCTGTGTCACAGAGTTCCAATTTACTGCCACTCTGTTGATTATATGCTTGCCTATTTCCTGAAATAGTGAAAAGCTGTCAACTTGTAAAGCAAATAGACCACACACGGCCAATGGTGAGGGTTTGTAATCTGAGAATTTGGTGAAGTGAGCATTGAATATCTGTACTGATGCTCTAAACTGTGTGAGGAATGTTTATATCACTTAGGAATCGTAAAGTAAGGTACTTTTTTTTGAAGTCTTCCTATTTCAAGGTGAAGAAGTGAATGTGGCTGATACAACATCAGCTACCAGAAAGCAGACCAAGACATAGAGATACTATCACATCCAACATCACAGTATTTGGAAAGCCTATACTTATGGGATTCAGGTTTACCATGCTTTTTATCTTAGAGGGTGCTTTTACAAACTGTATTTAATTTGATCCTAGTGACAACTGTAATGTAAGGATAGTGATAATTATCGTCATTTTGTCCATGAGGAAACTGAGGCACAGAGTGGCGATGACTTGACCAAAGTCACTCAGCTTGTCAGTGGTAGAGCTCAGGTCTGTCATTTTACAGTATCACACTGCTGTCTTTCTCTTAAATAATGCATTCTTTATAAGACCAGAAGATTGAGAGAGAAGAGTGGAAAAGGGGAGTAACCAGCTATGAAATTTCACTGTTAGCTAAATGCTGTGCTAGCTGCTTTTTATCTCCTTTTAACCTCTCAAAAACTTTATTAGGTCCTTGTCTTCCTGTAACTGAAGAGGTTGCCAGGAGTTAGGAGTTTCAGTGCTAAAACCAAAAACATGTGGTCAATGTATGTAAAATATTGCGAATTTCATTGAGTGGATATGAAATTTGAGGCTTGACATGATTGGGTAACTTGTACCCAGAAATGTATGATTTTTTTGTTTTGTTTTGTTTTGTTTTGTTTTGGTTGTTGTTTTGTTTGTTTGTGACAGAGTCTTGCTCTTTCGCCAGGCTGGAGTGCAGTGGTGCAATCTCGGCTCACTGCAACCTCTGCCTCCCAGGTTCAATTGATTCCCTTGCCTCAGCCTCCCGAGTAGGTAGGACTACAGGCATGCGCCACAATGCCCGGCTAATTTTTTGTATTTTAGTAGAGACGGGATTTCACCATGTTGTCCAGGATGGTCTCGATCTCTTGACCTCGTGATCCTCCCGCCTTAGCCTCCCAAAGTGCTGGGATTACAGGCGTGACCCACCACGCCCAGCCAAAATTTCACTGTCAGCTAAATGCTGTGCTAGCTGCTTTTTGTCTCCTTTCAACCTCTCAAAAACTGTATTAGGTCCTTGTCTTTCTGCAACTGAAGAGGTTGCCAGGAGTTAGCAGTTTCAGTGCTAAAACCAAAAAGATGTGGTCAACATACGTAAAATATTGTGAATTTAATTGAATGGATATGAAATTTCTGGCAATGTTTGTACATATGAACAAAATAATTTTACAATCATGTTCTCAATAAATTCATGTTTTAAGTGCATGTTTGGTGGAAATTAATATTCTATATTGGAAATATAATAATGAGAAGTAATTTTAGAAAAAAGATGGTTTAAAAATGCATTTAATTAAAACATGAAAATTTACATTATTTAGAATCTGACTTTTTATTACAGTTTACAACTTAATTTACAGTAAGATAATAGAGGAAGACATAATATGAAAATTAAACTCTGAAAAGAGAAGGGCTTAAGAAGAGATAAAACTGAAAATGTACAAAGAAATGTCAAAAGGTTATTTTTAATATGAGCTTTAAAATTGTTGGTTGAAGAAAAGTTAGGAAAATGAAAAATCTTATTAAACAGTTACCCGAAAATATAAAAGAAGTCCTGGGCATAGTTACCAGAAAGGGAAAGTTCCATGACTGAGGAATGATTTAATATAATAATATAGCTGAATCAAAGGATCAGAGAGGAGGCTGGGTGGAAATAAGAGTAATTCTCTGGAACCTGTTGACCTACCTGTTGGAGGATGGGAACAACCGGTGAGGATGGGTTTGGTTTTAAAACTATTTTTCCAGTAATGAAGTTCTAATTTGCATGGCTGCATCGTCAATTTCCATATCTCTGGTTAGAAAACTAAAAAGGCACAAAAGTCAAAAAAGTAATGGTGCAGACAATTTGAAATCTTATACATGCAGGGCACAGCCAAAACCTACTTTTTCTTTTAGAGAGGCTGTATATTCAACCTAAACCCTCATTAGGAAAGTTTAACTATGAATGCTAACACAAGGGCCCCTGACAATGCTGCCGCCAGGAGTCTGCAAGTGTCTCAAAATAGTAGTTTTGCCAGAGTAGTCTAGGCATTTGGATAATTTATACAAAACCTCTTTTCTGAAGGAATTCACATAAGTGAGAGGAGACTGTCAATCTCTACCAGAAATCAAACTATGTAGAAACCCCAAAATAGTATTTAAACTTACAAATGGCTTCAATAATATGTCAATTAATAATATAAAGTCTTATGAGTAAAAAGTACATTGCAAACTCAGTTTCAACATGAGATAATTAAATATGCAATATAATAGTAAGATACTTAATATCCTCTTGTCTTTATCCTTGTTTCCTTAAGAATTGTGGTTAAGACTATTATTCCTCACAACTTTATATATAAGCTAATTTTTCTTATTTTCCCATTTTTTCTCCAACTAGTTTCTGGCAAGAGCCTAAATATAGACATTCCCTTAACCTAATTAAGAATGCATTAAGTTAATTAGGTCATGTATAATATACTTTCCATATTAATCAGCCTCAATCCTGGAGACTTACTTTCCCTCAGTCAAATTTCTGGTATTTCCTTTACCTGTCATGTCCCTACAGAATCCCTGTCAGTTTTCTTCATCCTGTCAGAAAACGGAGGCCAACCTCCGCTACCTCTTCTTTATCTAAATGTTTACTCAACTTAATGTTACACAAGATTATAAGCATCTAATGTCCCTGCTTTCAAATAATTCCATTATAAATTACCCAAGGTTTTCATTACCAGTAGGAATGTTGAAAGCACTCAATTAATATTCACTGACTGTGTTCTTATTAAATACAGAAGTGCTCATCTTGTAAAATCTACCTTTAGCAGCCTGAGAAATTGACTGGACATATATAGGTGCTGACTTCACCACCTGACAGTATGAAAACAATAAGGACTGCAGCTATTCTGCTGAAGGATTACATATGAAAATATCACAAACTTGTAACATGCTAATATCACACCATGAAGCAAATATAATGCCTGCAATGTAGCTAAAGTTGCATAAACAAATAATGAAATTCTGAATGGCTTCCCTCTGTGAGTTTAGAGTTTAGCAATTGCACTTAGCTATCACATGCATATTTTTCCTAAGGTATTATCACAGCTATTTAAATTCCCTTCTTCAAATTCAAAGAAGATAATGTAACATCACTGTAGAGCATGCCTGACAGAAAATGGGCACACGTAACTGCTGAGTGACCAATCACGACTAGGAAGAGATGAATCTTTCTTAAGATAATTTTTATAAAATTACACCCCATATCATTAATGAACTAGATAAATGAAAGTATGTCAGGCACAAGGTGGTCTGGTCTTGAAGTCATTGAGCTACTTAAAACACTCCCTCAAGAGAAACAGTCAAGATGGCAGAATAGAAGTCTTCACCAAACACCCCCCACACAAAGATACAACATTAACAACTACACACACACAAAAAGCACTTTCATAAGAACCAAATACCATGTGAGAATACACAATACGTGGTTTTAACTTCATTTCACTGAAAGAGACACTGAAGAGGTAGGAAAAATAATGTAGAATCACAGGTGCTACCCTTCCCCAGTCACCTGCAGCAGTGGCATAGTGCAGAGAGCAATTCTGTATGCTGGGGATATAGAGACTGTAACAATTGTGAGGCATTGAATTCAGTGTTTCCCTCTTGGGCCAGAAGGGACCCCACTGCCTTAAAGGGAAGGACCCAGTCCTGGTAGGATATATCACCTGTTAACTGAAGAGACCTTGGCTCATAAATAACTAGTAGTGATGAACACCAAATAAGCTCCTAGGGACTCCAGTTCCAGACCTTGGCTCTTGAATAGCATTTCTGGAATGGCTCTGGGCCCAGAGTGGAGCCCACTGCTCTGAAGGGTGCATCCCAGGCCAGGCAGCATTCACTGCAAGCTGACTGAAGAGACCTTGGGCATAAAGGGAAAATTGGTACCCTGGAAGAAAAAAAGTTACGCTGGGAGAACTGCTTGTGGGCCTGTAGGTACTGGTGGTTACAGGGTGAGGATTCTCTGACACTGGAAAGGGGCAGGAAGAGTAGAAAGGACTGCATCTCGTGCTTTTAGTGCCAGCACAGCGGCAGTACAATAGAACACCAGGTAGACTTCTAAGGTTTTTTACTGTAGTCCTTGGCACCCAGAGGATGGCACATCTGGACCCACCTGGGGCTTGACGGAATTCACTGCCATGAAAGGAAGCACACAGGCTTGGCTGGCTTTAGTACCTGCTGATTGCAGAGTCATGGAGCCAGATTTGAGGCTTGTAGACGGGGAGTGATTACAGTGGAC
Organism: Papio anubis; assembly: GCF_008728515.1. Lineage (NCBI taxonomy): Eukaryota > Metazoa > Chordata > Mammalia > Primates > Cercopithecidae > Papio > Papio anubis. The sequence continues at coordinate 8,774,685 of NC_044996.1, read as the reverse complement.
CTTGGGTGAGAATCGCTACCATGCTGGCTTGAGGTCTGACCCAGTTTAGTCCCAGTGGTGGTGGCCACAGGGGTGCTTGTGTCACTCCACCCTCAGCTCTAGGCAGTTCGGAAAAGAGAGAGGATACTGTAAGTTTGGGAGAAAGTAAGGGAATAGAACAAGAGTCTCTGCCTGGTAATTCAGAGTATTCTTTCAGATCTTACCCAAGACCATCAAGGTAGTACCTCTACAGGTCCATAAAAACCACAGCATTTCTGGGATTAGGATGCCTTCTAAAGCAGATACAGCTTAGATCACGGCATAAAAGTCCTTTTGAATACCTGGAAAGTCTTTCCAACTAGAACAGGTACAAACAATCCCATACTGTGAACACTACAATAAATACCTAACTCTTCAATGCCCAGACACAGATGAATATCCACAAGCATCAAGATCATCCCGGAAATCATGACCTCACCAAATGAAATAAGGCACCAGGGTTCAATCCTGGAGAAACAGACATACGTGAAATTTCAGACAGAAAATTCAAAATGGTTGTCTTGATAAAACTCAAAGAAATTCAAGATAACACAGAACGAATTTAGAATTATATTAGATAAATCGAACAGAGATTGAAATAATTAAAAGAAATCAAGCAGAAATTCTTGAGTTAAAAAACGCAATTGGCATACTGAGGAATGCATCAGCACTCTTTACTAGCAGAATTCATCAAGCAGAAGAAAGAATTAATGAGCTTGAAGGTAGGCTATTTCGAAATACACAGGGAGAGAAAACAAAAAAAGAAAAGAATAAAAAACAAGAAGCATACCTACAGGATCTAGAAAGTACTCTCAAAAGGCAAATCTAAGAGTAATTTGCCTTAAAGAGGAGGTAGAGTAAGAGAGGGGGTAGAACGTTTATTCAAAGGGATAATAACAGAGAACTTCTCAAATCTAGGAAAAGATATCAATATTCAGTACAAGAAGGCTATAGAACACTAAGCAGATTAACCCAAAGAAGACTCCCTCAAGGAATGTATTAATTAAACTTCCAAATATCATGGATAAAGGGTTCTAAAAGCAGCAAGAGAAAAGAAACAAATGACATACAATGAAGCTCTAATACATCTGACTGCAGACTTTTCAGTGGAAACCTCACAGGCAGGAGACAGTGACATGACATATTTAACATGCTGAAGGAAAACTTTTACTCTAGAATAGCATATCCAGTGAAAACATCTTTCAAACCTGAAGGAGAAATAAAAACATTCCCAACTAAAAGCTGAGAGATTTCATCAATACCAGATCTGTCCTACAAGAAATGCTAAAGGGACTAATTCAATCAGAAAGAAAAGGATGTTAATGAGCAATGAATAGTCATCTGAAGGTACAAAACTCACTAACAATAGTAAGTACACAGAAAAACACAGAATATTATGAAACTGTAACTGTGGTGTGTAAACAATTCTTATCCTACATAGAAAGACTAAATAATGAACCAATAAAAAATAATAAATACAGCAACTTTTCAAGACATGGACAATATAATGAGATATAAATAGGAACAGCAAAAGTCAAAATGCCTGGGAATGAAATCAAGGTGTAGAAATTTTGTTAGCATTTATTTGCTTATTTCTTTGATTATGCAAACAGCATTAAGTTGTTGTCACATTAAAATAATGGGTTATGAGATACTATTTGCGAGCCTCATGGTAACCTCAAAGCAAAAATTATACAAGGGATGCATAAGAAATAAAAATAAAAAATTAAATCTTACCACCAGAAAACAATATCAAAGATCAATGAAACAAAAACCAGGCTTTTCAACAAGTTAAACAAAGTTGACACACCTTTAGTAGGACTGACTAGGAAAAAATAAGACCCGAATAAACAAAATCATAGATGAAAAGGAAAACATTACAATTGATACTACAGGAATTCAAAGGATTAGTACTGGCTACTATGAGCAATTGTATGCTAATAAAGTAGAAAATCTAGGAAAAGTGGACAAATTTCTAGACACATACAACTTACCAAGATTTAACCATGAAGAAACCCAAAACTTGAACAAACCTATAAAAAGTAACAAGAATGAAGCCATAATAAAAAGTCTCCCAGTAAAGAAAAGCTCAGAACCTGGTGATTTCACTGCAGAATTGTATCAGACATTTAATGAAATAATACCAATCCTTCTCAAGGTATTTTAAAAACAGAGGGGATGGGAACACTTCCAAACTCATTCTATGAGGCCAGTATTACCTTGTTACCAAAACAAAACAAAGACACTTCAAAAAAAGAAAACTTCAGGCCAATCTCTCTGAAAAATATTGCAGAAATCCTCAACAAAATAATAGCAAACTGAATTCAGCAATACATTAAAAAGATAATTTATCGTGATCAAGTAGGATTTATTCCTGGGATACAAGGATGGTTCAACATACACAGATCAATCAATGTGATACATCATATCAACAAAATGGAGGGCAAAAACATGACTATTTCTTTCTTTTTTTTTTTTTTTTTTAGAGGGAGTTTTGCTCTGTCATCCAGGCTGGAGTGCAGTGGCACAATCTCGGCTCACTGCAAACTCGCCTCCCGAGTTCATGCCATTCTCCTGTCTCAGCCTCCAGAGTAGCTGGGACTACAGGCGCCTGCCACCACGCCCGGCTAATTCTTTTGTATTTTTAGTAGAGACGGGATTTCGCCGCATTAGCCAGTATGGTCTCGATCTCCTGACCTCGTGATCCGCCCGCCTCAGCCTCCCAAAGTCCTGGGATTACAGGTGTGAGCCACCACGCCCGGCATAACTGTTTCAATTAATGATGAAAAGCATTTTATAAAATTCAGTGTGCTTTCGTGATAACAAAATAAAAAACAAACCCTCAGAAAACTGAAAAGAAACATACTTCAACATAAAAGCCATATACAATAAACTTGCAGCTAGCACTATACTAAATGACAAAAAACTGAAAGCCTTTCCTCTAATGTCTGGAATAATACAAGCATGCCTACTTTCCCCACTGGTATTCAACATAGTACTAGAAGTCCCAGAGGGAGGGAGGGAGGGAGGGAGGGAAGGAGGGAGGGAGGAAGGGAGGGAGGGAGGGAGGGAGGGAAGGTTCAAATTGGAAAGGAAGTAGTCAAATTATCCTTGTTTGCTGATGGTATGATCTTATATTTGGAAAAAAACTAAAGACTCTACCAGAAAACAGAACTGATCAACAAATTCAGTTGATAAACAATAAAGTTGCAGGATACAAGATTAACATACAAAATTCAGTATCATTTCTTTATAGCAACAGTGAACAATCTGAAAAAGACACAAAACCGTAATGCCATTTATAACAACCACAAATAAAATTAAATACCTAGGAATTAACCAGAGAAATGAAAGATTGCTACAATGAAAACTATAAAACACTGATGAAAGAAATTAAAGAGGACACCAAAAATGAAAGTTACTCAAAAACTTAAATATAGAGCTACTGTACAATCCAGCAAACTCACTGTAGGTATAGACTCAAAGGAAAGGAAATCAGTATGTTGAAGAGATATCTGCACTCCAATGTTTGTTGCAGCACTATTCACAATAGTCAAAATTTGGAAGCAACCTAAGTGTCCATCAACAGAAAAATAAAGCAAATGTGGTACCTATACACAATGAAATACTATTCAGCCATAAAAAGGAATGAGGTCCAGTCATATGCAACAACATGGATGGAACTGGAGGTCATTACATTAAGTGAAATAAGCCAAGCATAGAAAGACAAACATCTCATGTTCTCACTTTAGGATCTAAAAATCTAAACAATTGAACTCATGGATATAAAAAGTAGAAGGATGCTTACCAGAGGCTGGAAAGGGTAGTGAAGGAATGAGGAGTATGTGGGGATGGTTAATGTGTACCAAAAATTAGTTATAATAAATGAATAAGACCTAGTATTTGCTGGGACAACAGGGTGACTATAGGCAATAATAACTTAACTATATATTTTTAAATAACTAAAAGAGTATAATTGGATTGTTTGTAACACAAAGGATACACGCTTGAGGGGATGGATACCCCATTTTCCATGATGTGACTATTACATATTGCATACCTGTATCAAAACTTCTCATGTAACCATACGTATATACACCTATTATGTATCCACAAAACTTAAATTTTTAAAAATCCCCTTGGTATGACTGAGCACTATGGTGTCTCAATGCAGCAGCAAATAAATTCCACATGTATCAGTCTTATATGTATACTCTCATGCTCACAATATTTTATAAGTAAAACTGTTCATAAAAAGAAGGGTGCACTGGAAAAGTTATAGACATCTATTGCTCCTGCTGGGATAAATAAAAAGATATGTAAATTAGAAAAAATTGGAAAATAAAACATAATTCAAATTCTTACTTGCCCACAATTAAACATCATCTATGGGCACTGACTGAGCACTTGGTGCTGTCATTTTTATGTCCCTTCACTACTTGTCTTTCCAATGTAATCTCCCACTAGCCTATATATGTGGCAGGACAATTATTAATTGTCATTCTTAAGTATCTACAGTAATTTTACACTACAGTTAGGAACTTTTTTGTGTGTGTATGTGTTCTCTGCTGCTAAAATAATTAGATCTTGACTCCAAATTAGTTAAAACCTGAGAATCAATTCTCTCCTGGTTTTTATTTGTTTGTTTGCTTGCTTTGTTTTTAGTTCATGTTCCTGGCTATGCTTATGGTTCAAATGTTAAGCTTCGATTAGGTCTTTTCAGTTGTCACGTGGATATTCTATTCAGAAGCTAAATACTGTTTTCTATTATTAGGATAAATTTTATTGTTTGCTTTCCCTCTTTTCTCATCTAAAATTTTACTTGACTCCTGAGAAAACACAATACCCCAATTCTCTTAGTATTTTTCTACTCTATTAGGACATAAAATCTTCCACATTTCCCTAGAATTTTGTCTGTTTAAATTCAAATATGCCTCTTTGGCCTCATCCTTCCAGAAAAGCTGTGACCCTTATTATAATTTACAACTTCTGGCTTTCAGTTTCCTAGAGTCTTTTGTTAAGCTGGCAAGTGATAATGACTGCCAAATGGTAATGATACAGAGTTGTGACTCATGCATTAACTATTTCATAACTGTTTAACCCCCTTTTATTTTTAAGTTCTGATAACTTTATTATCCCTAATTATCAATTTTTACATGTCTTTTAAATTACAAAGGCCATGAAGAAAACACATTTTAGAAAAGCACTTTTTTTAGTTCTAGTTTTCTTTCTAAGATGATGTAGTGACAGCAAATTAATTTTTGTTTAGCTATTTCCTGTTTGTTTAGTAACAAAGAGGAGATACTGGAAGCTGTTCAAAAAAAGGTAGAGAAATTCTGAAACAAAAAGAACTGAGCAGGTGGATGTATTTCCTCCTAGAAGGATAAGGAAAAAGACATGGAGTATGAAATTAATTGGGACGAGAAAGAAAATTAGCATATGCCAAATAAATTAAGAAAATAAAAAAGATGATGAGTAGGTGAAAAAGACATCTGGGGCTTCTTGGAGAAAAGCTGAAGTCTAGGCCAGTTATCAAACCCTAGAGTGGACATCTAGAGGAGATGAAGGTGGAGAGAGAGGAAGGAAGCAGGGTGGGTGGGGTATGGGAAAGAGAGAAAGAGGAGAGGCAGAGGGAAGGAGAAGTAGGAATGGAGAGAAGATGGCACAGGGAGCAAGGAGGGAGAGAGTAAAAGGAAGAGGGGTGTTGAAAGAGGCAGGGTGGGAGGGGGAAGAGAGGGAAAGGGAGCAGAAGAAGGGGGGATATAGATGGAAGAAAAGGTTGAAAAGAAGAGAAACAGAGAGTAAGGGAAACAGTGAGGGATGTAGAGAGAGAAGAAGGGAAAGGAAATGAAAAAGAAAAAGTACAGTGGGGAGGGAGAGAAAAGGGAAGGTATGAGAAGAAAAAGAAGGGAGAAAGAGGGAAGGAGAGAGGGGAAGAGGTTTTTGCTAGCTACTTTTGGTCCATTCGGTCCTTGGTTGGGCTCTACCAGCTGTATTCTTACCAACCAGCCAGTGTATGACATAAGCAAATGTTTAAAGTTCAATTGTACATGCTCCTCATTCATGTTTAATTAGTTGAGTTGGAAGAGGACTGATATTTCAATCAGAGTAAGTTTCTGTACCTGGTTTTTGGAAGGTCTTATAATACCCAAATATATTTGATGCAATTGCATTTGAGAGGAAGATTTAGTAACCATCAATTGTGATGAAAAATATTGTTTCTTATAGTCCTCTCAAACCTCAAATCCAAAATTTAGTGGCATATTTAAGGAACGCATTTTGTATATATATTTTAAGTTCATGCCTCCACTTTTATTAACTTTTTGTGTTTTAAATTCCAGCTGCTACTAATCAAAGCATTAAAAAAATCATCATAATGTTAAGGACATTTCTACATATCTCTTTCCCTGGTGATGCACTCCTGGACTGAAATACTTGGATTATCTGCCGTAAAGAGCATCGTTTGATTCAAATCAAGATACAGAGTCATGGTTGAATGACTCTACCTGAGGTCAAACTGTCTGGCTTTAGATCCCAGATCACCATTTGTTCTTTTATTGGATGAGGATGACTTCAGAAGATGGGCAATGGAGGAAGATACTTACAATTTTCACCCAAGTTACTCATCATGGATGTGAAACCTGTTCTTGGGTGTAAATTCCCAGGCCACAGGAATACATGTTACATATGCTGGTATGACATGGCTTTCAGTTTTTGTTACACAAACACAAGCAAAAAACTAAATGCCATTTTTTTTGTTGTTGTTGTTTTTGAGACAGAGTCTTGCTCTGTCGCCAGGCTGGAGTGTAGTGGTGAGATCTCGACTCACTGCAACCTCCGCCTCCCGGGTTCAAGCGATTCTCCTGCCTCAGCCTCCTGAGTAGCTGGGACTACAGGAGCATGCCACCATGCCCAGATAATTTTTGTATTTTTTTTTTTTTTTTTTTTTTTTTTTGAGGCAGTCTGCTCTGTCCCCAGGCTGGAGTGCGGTGGCGGGATCTCGGCTCACTGCAAGCTCCGCCTCCGGGTTCGCAGCCATTCTCGGCCTCAGCCTCCAGTGCTTCTGGGACTACAGAAGGCCGCCACCTACGCCCGGCTAGTTTTGTATTTCTTAATAGAGGCGGGTTTCACCCGTGTTAGCCAGGATGGTCTCGATCTCCTGACCTGCGTGATCCAGCCCGTCTGGGGCCTCCCCAAAGAGATGCTGGGATTACAGGCTTGAGCCACCGCGCCCGGCCAATTTTTGTATTTTTAATAGAGGCAGGGTTTCACCATATTGGCCAGGCTGGTCTCGAACTCCTGACCTTGTGATCTGCCCACCTCGGCCTCCCAAAGTGCTGGGATTACAGGTGTGAGCCACCATGCCTGGCCAAGAAAATGACTTCTTGAACAAAGAAGCATAGGGCTATTATGGTTATCAAAGCATATCCTTTTATTGCTTTCCGTGACTGTGCTGTTCATTAAGCAGAAGTGTTATTATCATATAGTATCCACTTTATAGATCAAAAAAATAAAAGCTCAAAGATATTACTTATTTAAATCTCAGTCAGCTTTTCTGACTTTTGCTTCATATTATGATGGGGAAGCATGAATTTCTATTGTTAAGCCTCAATCCTCCTCTTATGACTCAACAAGTTATTTTAAAACTTAGAACCTATAAAAGGGAAAATAATATTACCTCATAGGGTAAAGAATGGCAAGAGATGACATATAAAGTATCTAACGCTTGTCTGGCACATTTTATGCAGACAAAAACACCAGGTACTTTTATTTCCAGAACATTGCCCTGCCTTTGATTAAAAGTATCATCTTTTAATGATAACAAGTGTTACTGTTTTTTCCTAATCACTTTAATAGTGTTTTCATTGTCAAAGATGTATAAAACTTAGATAAGAACAAAAAAGAAAATTAAAATCACCTATAATTTCACCACTCAGAGATATGTCATAAAATGTAGGCCTTTGGGTGTATATATTTATAGTCGATGTAATGTGTATATATCTGTATACATACATATATATAAAACAGAGCATGGGTTCACAACCTATGTGGTTGCACAGAGCCGCATGTTTAGAAGGATACTTGGTTTAATTTACTGCTGTTACCTTCTTGAAATTCTTAATAAGTTTTGAGTAGGAGGCCTCACATTTTCATTTTGCACTCTGCTTCACAAATCATGTCGCTAGTCTGGCACTCACAGTAGAGTTTTTAAAAAATTGGAAAGATGTTTGAAGTTAGACTGTGAATATATACTGTTTAGTAATCTGACGTTTGCACATAATAAATTGTGTCCATTTTCCCATGTCATCAAATATTTTTATCACATGATTTTCATGAGTGCATTGTGTTTTCTATTGTCCAGTCCATGAAGTCTCAGTATTCACAGTTTTTACTCTTGACGCTACTATCGGCTTCAGTTTATAATTATCTGAAAATAAACAATATCCATACATATTTTAAATACAATATCTAGGAAGGTTGTAATTTAAAATTAATTGGTACACTATGAATTCTCAAAAATGCTGTCTTTTTAGCCATATCAAGAGTTCACTTTACCTGGTAAAATGCACTACCTTTCTATGTTAGTAAAATTCTTAGACTAGGACTATTAAATGATGTGTTAGGAGATCTTACCTCCATTTACTCATGTAGGTAAGATTTTGCTTGCCTTTCCCAAGCACATTCTAACTGAGGGAGAAGTAAAGAATTTATAAGTGACTTAGCACTTAAACCTAACCCGAAGCACCCTACAAGATAACTAGAGTAATAATTTATTCTGAGTAGAAACTCCTAAACTTGGTAATAAATTCGATAATATAAATATGTTAACAAATAGTTAAAAAGGAGGATAAATCTTTTTTTCCAATATCTGAGCAGTATGAAATAAGAGCTCTTGGCAAATGAATCCAATAAAAAATTCCCTAATTGCAGAAAAGCAGTTCGAAAGTGATTTTGCAAATCAAAGGGAGCATTTGGGATTAGCTTTCAAAATGAAGACTGGAGTCCTACATCTTTATTACAGCAAGAATGGTGAGCCGAGCAAGCTTAAAAAGTGGTCACGTGAAACAGTAAAAAGAATAGAATCTTGATTATAGTAAATTTAAATTTGGCCTGACTAGAAATGGTAAATTTTGCAGAAAGGCAACGGAAATTACACTGGAACTTGGCATATCTCTCAGGAAGTAGACGAGATGAATAATAACAGCAAATTTCATGGCTTTGAGAGCTCAAAGAATCATCATATGTACATGCACAGTTCCTTTAAAAAGCCATGCTTTCTATCCAGCGTTGATTTTTGAGAATCTCTTTACAGATTAAGTAAGTTCTTTTTATTTATTGCAAATGTGATTGCTCCTCAGTAATGTGCCCTTATGTCCCTTCGGGATTCTTACTAAACTGAAGCCAATAATAGCATCAAATACCGAAAACTGTGAACACTGGGGTTTCATGGGACATCATTTAATGGTATATTTAATATTTTCACTAACATATAAAGATAATGCCTTTCTTACCACTCAGAATGAGTAGGTAAATTGGACTTTTGATGCAGTTTACAAGATCTAGCATATTTGAGAATTTGTAGTATGAGAATTAATTTTACATATCTAACTGCTGAGAGTGAATTTTAAATACAAAATATATATTGCATGTATTTAAAAGCAATTTTAACTGATGAATAATATTTGTACACATTAATGAGGGTTCATGTAATATTTTGTTACATGCATAGCATGATTTCATAAGCCTCTTTGCCATTTGTATATTTTCTGTTTTGAAATATCTATTCATATATTTTGTCTATTGTTTAATTGAATTATTAGATTTTTTCCTATATAATTGTTTGTGCTCCTTATATATTCTTATAATTAATCCCTATAATTAACGGGTAGTTTGCAGATATTTTCTTTCATTCTGTGGGTTATCTCTTCATTTTGTTAATTTTTTCCTTTGCTGTGCAGAAACTTTACAACTTGATATGATCCCATTTGGCTACTTTTGCTTTGGATGCCTGTGCTTGTGGGCTACTACTCAGGAAATTTTCTCCCAGATCAATGTCCTGGAGATTTTCCCCAAAGTTGTCTTGTAGTTGTTTCCCAGTCTTAGGTCTTAGATATAAGTCTTTAATTCATTTTGATTTGATTATCGTATATGTTGAGAGATAGAAGTCTAGTTCATTCTTCACCGTATAAATATTCAGTTTTACCAGAACCATTGATTGAAAAAACTGTTGTTGTTGTTGTTTTTTACCAGTGTATGTTTTTGGCCCCATAGTTAAAAGTAAGTTTGCTGTAGCTGTGTGGATGTATTTCTGCATTCTCTATTCTGTTATATTTGTCTTTGTGTAAGTTGTTATACCAGTATCATACCATTTTGGTTACTACAGCTCTGCAGTATAATTTGAAGTCAGGTAATGTGATTCCTCTGGTTTTCTTCTTTTTTCTTACAATAACTTTGGTTATTCTGGGTCTTTTGTGGTTCCACATATATTTTAGGATAGTTTTTTTCTATTTCTGTGAAAAATGTCATCGGTATTTTGATAGGAATTGCATTGAATCTATAGATTGATTTGAGTAGTATAGACATTTTGGTATTGATTCTTCTAATTGATGAACATGGAATATCTTTCCATTTTTGGTGTCCTCTTCAATTTCATTGGTCAGCATTTTATACTTTTTATTATAGTAATCTTTCATTTCTTTGACTAAGTTAATTCCTAGGTATTTAATTCTATGTGTGGCTATTGTAAATGGGATTACTTTTATGATTTCTTATTCAAATTTTTCACTGTTGACATATAGAAATGCTACTAATATTTCTATGTTGATTTTTATCCTGCAATTTTACAGAATTTGTGTATCAATTTGAATATTTTTCATGGGTCTTTAGGCTTATCCAAATATGAGATCATATCATCTGCAAACAATGATTATTAGAATTCTGTTTTTCCCATTTGGATACCCTTTACATTTTTCTCTTATGTGACTACTCTAAGACTTCCAGTACTGTGTTGAATAACAGTGGTGAAAGGTGGCATCCTTGTTGTGTTTCAGATCTTAGAGGAAAGGCTTTCTGTTTTTCCTCATTTAGTATAGTGCTAGTTGTGTGTCTGTCATATGTGGCTTTTATTATGTTGAGATATGTTCTTTCCATACCCTGTTTTTTAGTGTTTTTATTGTGAAGGGATGTTGAATTTTATCAAATGCTTTTCAGTATCAATTTAAGTGATCATATTGATTTTGTCTTTATTCTGTTGTTACAACGTGTCATGTTGATTGATTTGCATATATTGAACCATCCTTGAATTCCAGGGACAAATTCCACTTGATTCTGATGAATGATATTTTTAATGTACTGTTGAATTTGGTTTGCTTGTATATTGGTTCACGATTTTGCATCAATATTCAACAGTTATGTTAGCCTGTAGTTTTCTTTTTTCGATGGGTCTTTGTCTGCTTTCAGTATCAAGGTAATATTGGGCTCATACAATGAGTTTGGAAGTATTCCCTTCTCTATTTTTTGGAATATATTGAGTAGAAATGCTATTAGTTCTTACTAAATGTTTGGTAGAATTCAGTAGTAAAATCATCAGTTCTTGGGAGTTTCTTATCAGGGAGATATTTTTATTATGGTTTTGATCTTGTTACTTGGTGTTGCTCAGTTTAGGTTTTGGATTTTGTCACGGTTCAGTTTTGGTAAGTTATATAAGCCTAAGAATTTGTCTACTTTTTCTAGATTTCCAAGTTATTGGTGTATAGTCACTCATAGTAGCCAGTAATAATCCTGTGAATTTATGCAGTATCAACTGTAATTTCTCCTTTTGCATATCTGATTTTATTTATTTTGATTTTCTTTCTTTATGTCTTAATGTCACTAAAAGTTTGTCAATTTTGTTTAATTTTTCAATAACATAACTTTTCATTCTTTGACCTTTTGTACTGTTTTGTCATTTCAAATTCATTTATTTCTCCTCTGATCTTTGTATTTCTTCTCCTTCTTCTTTCTCTTCCTTCCTTCCTTCCTTCCTTCCTTCCTTCCTTCCTTCCTTCCTTTTCTTTCTTTCTTTCTTTCTTTCTTTCTTTCTTTCTTTCTTTCTTTCTTTCTTTCTTTCCTTCCTTCCTTCCTTCCTTCCTTCCTTCCACCCTTCTTCCTTCCTTCTTCCTTTTCTTTCTTCCTCCTTTCTTCGTGCTTCCTTCCTTCCTTCCTTCCTTCCTTCCTTCTTCCTTCCTTCTTTTCTTCCTTTCTTTCTTCCTCTCTTTCTTTCCTGTTCGTAGTCCATATTAATTATTCTTCCTTTTATCCTTCCTTCCTTCCTTCCTTCCTTCCTTCCTTCCTTCCTTCTTCCTCCTCACTATTCCCTCTCTCTCTACTCTCCTCTTTCTCTCTTTCTCTCTTTTTCTCTCTTTCTCTCTTTCTCTTTCTCTCTTTCTCTCTTTCTCTCTTTCTCTCTTTCTCTCTTTCTCTCTTTCTTTCTTTCTTTCTTTCTTTCTTTCTTTCTTTCTTCTGAGACAGAGTTTCACTACTAAAAGACTTGGATACATTCTTTCGCTATGCCAATTTTTTTTTTCTGATCCATAATACCTGCTTGATCCTTTTTAAAATTATTTCAATCTCTTTGAAAAATTTATCTGATAGAATTGAGTTCATTCTCTGTGTTATATTATTTTTTGAGCTATCTCAAAACAAATATTTTGAATGCTCTGAAATGTCACATATTTCTTTTTCCCCAGTGTGGGTCCCTGGTGCCTTAGTTAGTTCATTGGGTGAGGTTATTTTCTTCTGAATGTCTTGATACTTGCAGATAGTCATCTGTGTCAGGGCATTAAAGAGTTTGGCATGTATCGTAGTCATCACTGACTGTACTTCTTTGTACCCATGCGTCTTGGAAAGGCTTTCCACATATTCAAAAGGACTTGGCTGTTGTGATCTAAGATGTGTCTGCTTTAGGGTGCACCCCAAACCCAGTAACACTGTGGTTCTTGCAGACTTATATAGGTACCACTTTCATGATTCTGAACAAGATCCAGGAGAATTCGCTGGATTACTAAGCACAGACTTTTTTTTTTCTATTCCCTTACTGTCTCTCAAACAAATGAAATCTCTCTCTGTTCTGAACCACCTGAAGCTGGGGGTAGAGTGAGCAAAGCGCCCTTGTAGCCACCACCACTATGACTGCTGTTTCAGGATGGTGTAGGAAGGACAACTCAAACACTCCAGTGGGAGGGAGAGGAAAACTAAAACTTTACTACTATAAGCAAATATCCCAACAAAAACAACCTTATAAGAAGAGAAGACAAAATGTAACCAGATTCTCATCAGACTGCAGGAAGAGTCATCATCAGAGTTGAAAGGCAGATGCCCGGGATCCTGCAGTCGAAGTTTTAAGCAAATGTCACAGCAAAAACAGCCTTACAAGAAGAGAAGACAAAATGTAACCAAAGCTTACCAGACCACAGGAAGTTCATTACCAGAGTCACAAGGCACACACCTGGGGTCCTGCAGTCGGACTTGGGTAATCTGCCAGCATACGACAACACAGCAGCCTTCAGCTCCTCCTTTGTGTAAGCTCCTTTTATTAGTCCGGTTGTTACCTTGGTCACCCTCTCTTGCTTCCTTGGGAGGGCCCTTCCCGAGCAAGCAACATTTAAACAATTGCTGCAGGAGCGGTGTTTTGGAAGCAGTGTTGCAGGACATGCTCAGGGACTTGAACAATCGTTCCAGGAGCAGTTTCCAGGAACGTGTTCCAGGATTTGACTTAATTTCTAGGCTTTTAGCCAAATCTTACACAAGGTGTTTACCTTTACACTTTAGGTGCCCCTGCCTTTTATTCTTTTATAGATGGAGGCATATTTTAAGATGGCGTTAGCATGGCCAATTTTTCCTCTTCCTACAACCAAGCTGGGTCAGACCTAAAGCCAGCACAGCACTCGATACCTCGCCCAATGCCTGCTCTAACCACTCCCTGGTTACCACCTATGTTTGCTCAAGACCTTGGAGCTCTACAATCAGCAGGTGGCAAAGCCAGCCAGGCTTATGTCATTCCCGTCAGGGTTGTAAGCTACCCCAGTCTTTGGTAGGGTCCAGAAGTGCTATCTAGGAGCCAGGGACTAAAGTTTAAAACCTTAGAAGTCTACCCGGTGTTCTATTTACTGCAGCTGAGCTAGCACTCAAACCACAAGATGCAATTCTTCCCACTCTTTCCTCCACTTTCCAAAGGCAGTGGAGCCTCACCCCATGGCCAACACCAGCATAGGTTTATGGATAGTACTGCCAGACTACTATCAATGTCCCCTTAAGGCTCAAGGGCTCTTAAGTCAACTTGTGGTGAATGCAGCCTTACATGGAACTCATCCTTCAGGGCAGGGAGCTCCCCTCTGTCCCACAACAGGTTCAGAAATGCCATCCAAGAGCCAAGTTCTGGAACTGGAGACCCCATGTGCCCACTTGGTGCTCTACTTTGCTGAACTCAATCAGAAGGTGTCTCATTCCATATTCACCACAGCTATGCATGTGCTGAGTCTCTTCTGAAGCCAGCAGGTCTCAGTGCCTCACCCACAGCCCTTTACCTAATACATTTGTATCACATCTGGTTATCCAGTACCCAAAGGCCCTTCAGTTAGCAGGTGACAAATCCTGCCAAAACTGGGTTCTGCAAGGCAGCGGGTTCCCTTCTGGCCCAGAGGCTGCCTAGAAATGTCATCCAGCAGCTAGGGCCTTAAAAGCAGGCTTATGGAACACTGAACAGTACCCTGTCCTGCTGTGGCTGAGCTGGTATCCAAGATACAAAGTCCTCCCCACTCTTTCCTCTTCTTTCCTAAAGTGGAAGGAAGCTGTCTCTACTGTACCCATGAGCTGTGTAACCTGGGTTTGGGGGAAGGGTGATGCAGCACTCCTTTAGCCACCCAAGCTGCTGTTTCTGTAGGTGGCATGCCCACCTGGCCTACTGTCTCTGGGCCCATTTCCACAATAGGTCTTAGATCAAAATTGCAGTCCTTGCTGCCTAGACTGCTTGTCGAGTTTAGTAGGGCCCCAGAGCACTTTATCCTGTGGTGACAAGGCATGCAGGAACTCCGTTTCTGACCACTGGGATCAGTCATTCTTTTCTGATTTGGGCTGGCTTCAATGCTCTCTCCAAAGGTGTCAGCTGAGTTTCTTTCGAATTTGCTTTCTGTTATGACAGACAGCACAGAGTTCAATGTCTCACAATTGCAGTGCTTTCCCTCAGCCAGCATGCAGAAACACTCTCCCCACCATGCCACCACTATAGGGACTGGAGGAGAGGTGGCACTAGTGATTCAACACTGTCCTACCTCTTCAGTGCCTCTTTCAGTGGCATACAATTAAAACAAGTTACTGTGAGTGCTCACCTGATTTTTACCTCTTATAAAAGTGCTTTTCTTGTGTAGATGTTTATTAAATTGGTGTCCTTGCAGGACAGATGATCGATGGAGCCTTCTGTTCCACCATCTTGCTCCCTGTGGAGAGTTCTTATCATGAAGAAATGTTGAATTTTATTAAATGCATTTTCTGTTCCTATTAAAATGATCATATGGTTTTTGTCCTATATTCTGTTTATGTGATGCATCACTTTTATTTATTTGTGTATGTTAAATTATCCTTGCCTCCCTGAAATATATCCCAGTTGATCATGGTGTATTATCTTTTTGATGTACAGGTGGATTTGGTTTTCTAGTATATTGTTGTGAATTTTTGCATCTATATTCTTCAGGGATATTGACCTCTAGTGTGTTTTAGTTTACTTTTTATTTTGTGTATGCATGTGTGTGTGTGGTATTATTGTCTTCTTTTGATATCAGAGAATGCTGGACTCATAGAATGAGTTAGAAAGAACAATTCTAACTTTGTTTATTTGGGTCTTTTTTCTTGGTTACTCTAGCTAATGTTTTATCAGTTTTATGGATTTAAAAAAACAGCTTTTCATTTTGTTGATTTTTTGTATTGCCTTTTTAGTCTCTATTTTGTTTAGCTCTCCTCTGCTTTATTATTTCTTTCCTTCTAATGATTTTTAGATTGATATGTTATTACTTTTAAACTTCCTTGAAATGCATCTTTAAATTGTTTACTTGAATTTTTTTTACTTTTTATGTAGTCATTTATGGCTATAAACTTCCCTCTTAACACTGCTTTTTGCTATATCCCATAGGTTTAGTTTAGTTACATTGTGTTTTCACTTTCATTTATATCAAACATATTTTTTACTTTAATCTCAATTTCTTCGTTGACCCAATAGTTATTCAGGTGCATGTTGTTTAATTCTTAGGTATTTGTATAATTTCTGAAGTTCTGTGAAGATACTTAATATAATTTCAACTTCAAAAACTTGATTGAGACTTGTTTTGTGACCTAAAATATGGTCTATTCTCTAGAATGTTTCATGTGCTGATAGAAAGAATGTGTATCTGTAGCTGTTAGATATAATGTTCTGTAAATATCTGTTAAGTCAATTTGGTCTAAAGTGTAGTTTAAACTCAATGTTTCTTTGTTAATTTTCTGTTTAGATGATCTGTCGAATGCTGAGAGTCATGTGTTAAATTTATCCATTATTATTGTAATTGAGTCTTATCTCTTCATTTAGATCTAGTAATATTGGATTTCTACATCTGTGCGTTCCAGTGTTGGATATATATATATATGTGTGTGTATATATATATATATATATATATATATAGAGAGAGAGAGAGAGAGAGAGAGAATTATTATATCATTTTGCTAAATGTATTTATTTTCTTTCTTTTATTTTAGGTTCAAGGGATACATGCGCAGAATTGTTACATGGGTAAGTTGTGTCTCATGGGGGTTTGGTGTACCGATAATTTTGTCACCCAGGTAATTAGTGTGGTCCTAACCCTCCTCTCATCCTCCATCTTCAAATAGACCCCAGTGTCTATTATTCTCTTATTTGAGTCCATGTGTACTCAATGAATTGCATCTACTTATAAGTGAGAACATGGGGTATTGGGTTTTCTGTTCCTGAATTAGTATTTCAAACATAATGGCCTCCAGCTCCACCCGTGTTTCTACAAAGGCCATGGTCTTATTCTTTTTATGGCTTCATAGTGTTCCATGGTATATAATGATGTTCTTTTTTTCTTTTTATTGTTTTTGATTTAAAATTTGTTTTATCTTATATGACGATAGAAACCCCTGCTTGCTTTTGGTTTGTCTTTGCTTGGAATATTTTCTTCCATCTCTCTACTTTCAGTCTATACGTGTCCCTAGTGGTGACATGTGTTTCTTTTCAGCAGCATACAGTTAGGTCTTGTTTCCTGAATCCATTCAGTCCATTTGTATAATTGAAGTGGCAAACTTTTTTCATTCAAAGTTATTATTGACATATGAGGTTTTCTTTCTGACATAGTGCAATTTTTATCTGGATGTTCTGAGTATTCTTTGTTCTTTTTTAACCTATTATTGTTTAGTGTTGTGGTATGGTGGCTTTCTGTAGTGGTAAAATTTGAGACTTTTTATTATTCATTGGTGTGTTTCCTTTAACAGTGAGTTTTATACTTTAATGTGTTTTCAAGATAGTAGATTTTGCCCTTTTTCTTCCAGGTTAGGACTTTATTAAGCATTTCTTGTAGTGCCAGTCTAATGGTTATGAATTTCCTCAGTTTTTGCTTGTTTGGCAAACATTTACTTAACTTTTTTTTTTTAAATAAATGATCTGGGTATAGTTTTTCTGGATAACAGTTGTTTTCTTTCAGCACTTAACATCTCATGCCATTCTCTCTGGGACAGTTAAATTTTGGCTGAGAAATCCATTCTTAATCTGATGGAGATTTGTTTATATGTGAATAGATGCTTTTATTTTGCTGTTTTTAGAATCATCCCTTTGTCTCTGACTTACGGCAGTTTCACTATCATATGCCAGTGAGACATTTTTGAATTGTATTTATTTGGGTTGATATGGTTTGGCTCTGTGTCCCCACCAAATCTCACCTTGAATTAAATCCCCATAATCCCCATGTGTTAAGGGTGGGACCAGGTGGAGATAGTTGAATCATGAGGGCAGTTTCCTCCATGCTGTTCTCATGATAGTAAGCGAGTTCTCACAAGATCGGACAGTTTTATAAGTATCTGGCATTTCCCCTGCTTGCACTCCTTTCATCCTGCCACCCTGTAAAAAAAGTGCCTGTTTCTCCTTTGCATTCTGCCGTGATTATAAATGTCTTGAGGCCTCCCAGCCATGTGGAACTTTGAGTCAATTAAACTTTTTTTTTAAAATAAATCACCCAGTCTTGGGTATTTCTTCATAGCAGTGTATAAATAGACTTATACAGTAAATTGTTACCTAGGTAGTGGGGTGCTGCTATCAGGATACCCAAAAATGTGGAAGCGACTTTGGAACCGGGTAACAGGCAGAGATTGGAACAGTTTGGAGGACTTAGAATAAGATAGGAAAGTGGGGGAAAGATAGAAACTTCCTAGAGATTTGGAGGACTTGGAAGAAAGGAAGATGTGGCAAAGTTTGGAACTTCCGAGAGACTTGTTAAATGGCTTTGACCACAATGCTGATAATGGTATGTGCAATAAAATCCAGGCTGAGGTGGTCTCAGATGGTGATGAGGAATGTGCTGGGAACTGGAATAAAGGTGACCCTTGCTATGTTTTAGCAAAGAGATTGGCAGCATTTTGGCCCTGCCCTAACGATTTGTGGAATTCTGAACTTGAGGGAGATGGTTTGACTTGGGTGCTGTTAAAAGAATTCCATTTTAAAAGGAAATCAGCATAAAAGTTCAGAAAATTTACTGCCTGACAATGTGATAGAAAAGAAAAACCCATTTTCTGAGCAGAAATTCAACCTGGCTGCAGAAATTTGCATAAGTAACAAGGAGCCAAATGTTAATTTCCAAGATCATGGGGAAAATGACTCCAGGACGTGTGGCAGACCTTTGCAGTTGCCCCTCCCATCACAGGCCCAGAGGCCTAGGAGTAAAACATGGTTTCCTGGGCCAGATGCAGGGCCGGCCTACCTGCTATGTGCAACTTAGGGACTTGGTGCCCTGTGTCTCAGCTACTCCCATCATGGCTAAAAGGGGCCAAGGTACAGCTTGGGTTGTTGCTTCAGAGGGTGCAAGCCCCAAGCCTTGGCAGCTTACATGTGGTGTTGAGCCTGTGGGTGCACGGAAGTCAAGAACTGAGGTTTGGGAACTTCTGCCTAGATTTCAGAGGATATCTGGAAACACCTGGATGCCCAGGCAGAAGTTTGCTGCAGGGGCAGGGCCCTCATGGAGAACATCTGCTAGGGCAGTGCAGAAGACAAATGTGGGGTTGGAGCCTCCACAGAGAGGGCCTACTGGGGAACCACCTAGTGGAGCTGTGAGAAGAGGAGCATTGTCCTCCAGACCCCAGAATGGTAGATCCATTGACAACTTGCACTGTGTACCTGAAAAATCAATAGACACTCAACACCAGCCTGTAAATGCAGCCAGGAGCAGGCTATACCCTACAAAGCAACAGGGGCGGAGCTGCCCAAGGCTGTGGGAGCCCACCGCTTGCATCAGCGTGACGCGGTGTGAGACATGGAGTCAACGGAGATCATTTTGGAGCTTTAAGATTTGACTGCCCCGCTGGATTTTGGACTTGCATGGGGCCTTTAGCTCCTTTATTTTGGCCATTTTCTCCCATTTGGAATAGTTGTATTTACCCAATGCTTGTACCCCCATTGTCTAGAGGAAGTAACTAACTTGCTTTTTAATTTTACAGGCTTGTAGGCAGAAAGGGCTTGCCCTGTCTCAGATAACACTTTGGTCTGTGGATTTTTGAGTTAATGCTGAAATGAGTTAAGACTTTGGGGGACTGTTGGGAAGGCATGATTGGTTTTGAAATGTGAGGACATGAGACTTGGCAAAAGACCAAGGGCGGAATGATATGGTTTGACTCTGTCTGCACCTAAACATTATCTTGAATTGTAGTTCCAATAATTCCCACATGTTGTGGGAGGGACCTGGTGAGAGATAATTGATTATTGGGGGCAGTTTCCCCCATACCATTGTGGTAGTGAATAAGTCTCATGAGATCTGATGATTTTATAAGGGGTTTCCGCTTTGGCTTCTCTCTCATCCTCTCTTGCCACCACGATGAAAGCACTTTTTACCTTCCTTCACAATTGTGAGGCCTCCCCAGCCATGTGGAAGTGTGCGTCCATTAAACCTGTTTCTTCCAAGTCTTAGGTATGTCTTTATCAGCAGGTCTACAGATTTGTCAATGGTTTTGTTAAATTATGCCAAAATTAATAATGTTTATAAGCTATGTAATCATAGACCAATTTATATATTTTCTGTTTTGTTTTGCTCTTTTTTTGTCATTGGGGAAATTTTAGAAACTGTAAGTGTAAAGAAGAAAATTAAAATTATATGTTTACTTCAAGAGATAACCACTATTTGCATTTTACTTTCCAAGATAATTTAAGCTCTAGGCCCCTCGTTTTATTAAGGCAGTATAATACCTTTACCTGCCGGGATTTAGACAGCAATGCAGGAAATAGATGTGGACCCTCCCTTTATAAGACTTTCAGTCTGGTTGCAAAAGACAAATTCCAAATGACACAAATGAAAACAAATAAGGTGTTGATAAAATGGTTCAATGAAATGAAGATAAGGACCTGAAAGCAGTAAAATAGAATAATAGAAAGATGGGGAGATGGGAAGCAATTTGACTGTCTTGAGACTTGAAGTTGAACCAGAGTTGATCCATTGAGACCCAAAAGGGAACCAGACAGAATAAAGGACTTGGATGAAATACCCAACATTAACTTTCTGAAAGAAACCTAAAGCATGAAAAACACCATGCAGCAGAGTTAGCTGGGCTCAGGTGTACAATCTCGACTCAATGTAAAAATTCTGAGCCTGGAAACAAATGGAAAAAGTAGTTTGTAACACTGTCTCCTAGGGGTGTTTCCACAGCTCAAGCCATTCATGAGAGAAAACAGAAGAAAAATATCACTTTCAGGGAAGATGAGCTGTAGGGTAAAAATTCCTAAATAAGTACACAAAGAAAGAAATGAAAGTACAACTCCATGTAAAAGAGTTTACAGATAAACTGTACTTGAGAAATTAGAGCCAATAGAGCAATTTAAAGATGTCTGTACATATGTTTATACATTTTAGAGATAAAAAAAGAAGTGACAAATATTTTGTTCATTTAACAGGAAGCTAAGAAGCATATGCAAACTAATATGAACAATAATTGAGTATGATATGAACTGATATAAACAATAACCTTAGAGATAAAAAAGTAGTTAACATGAAACAAAATATATGAGTTAAATATTACTCCTGACATAACTAAACAAATAATTAATGGACTAGAAGAGAAAGTCAACATTTTCTTTGATCAAAAAATAAGAAAAAAAATTAAAATAGGCTAGGTGGAATGGCTCATGCCTGTAATCCTAGCACTTTGGGAGGCTGAGGCAGGTGGATCACGAGGTCAGGAGATCAAGACCATCCTGGCCAACATGGTGAAACCCCGTCTCTACTAAAAATACAAAAATTAGCTGGGCATGGTGGTGCACACCTGTAGTCCCAGCTACTTGGGAGGCTGAGGCAGAAGAATCACTTGAACCCGGGAGGCAGAGGTTTCAAGATTGTGCCATTGCACTCCAGCCTGGCAACAGAGTGAGACTCCATCTCAAAAAACTAAATAAGTAAATAAATAAAATATAACCAGAATATTCTGCTACAGGAAGAAGAGAATGAGGAGCTCTACCATAGAGCTTAAAGTGGAGAGAATAAAATGTCAAAGAGGAAATACTTGAAGATATTAAATATTCTGAGAGATTATATTAAATAAATATTATGGCAATATTCAAAGGAATATTTCAAAAATGAGAACTTGAGAAATTCCACAGTGTGAAGTTCACTTTAAAAATAACTGTCCCTAAATACATTGTAATGAAAGCATAAGGAGCATAAATTAAAAATTTAACGTACAAAGAAACAACGTAGAACAATGTTCTTCTTGAGGTGAGTTTTCCTATTGCTTTTATATTTAGAGATTTTTCTTCCCTTGAATGTTTTTTATTACTTTTTGAGAGTCCTAGGACCAAACAACACATTTGATGTGATACAAAGAACACAATCCAAAGATACAATTTGATTAGGAGATTTTTAAAAAGAGATTTTATTTATCTGTGATACACCTCATGCCATAGAAATTTTGCCAGATGTAAAAAGACACTTTCACAAATATGGTTTTTAATTGTTTAAAGTTGAAATACTTCAATACTATAATATCCAATCTTCTTCCAGCAGCTCTCCACTCCTATTGTAACAGCAAAATGGAAGAGTCCTGTTTTTATTTTGCCCCCACTAACTTTGTTCAATTGTTGGAAATTTAAAGTTTTTATAACACCACCAATAATTTGTCATTATACCTTTAAAATATCATATTACCTAAATTTATGTATCAGCAGAGATTACACCTATCGGATATATTTGAAAACTAAAAAAATAATAATCAAACACAATTTTCTGAAAATGAAATGAACTGGTAAGTCACCTTACAATCCTGTGGCTAGATGTCCATTATTTTGACTAGAGGAAATAATGGGGATAGAGAACTATCTTAGTCAGCTTGGGCTGCTATAACAAAATGCCATAAATTGGGTGGCTTATAAACAATGGAAACATTTCTCACAGTTCTAAAGTCTGCAAGTTGGGAATCAGGTTCCCAGTATTTTTTATTTCTGATAAGGATTCTCTTATCTTCTGAGCTGCACACTGACTGACTTCTTGTTTAATGTTCACCTGGCAGAGAGTAGACCAAGGAAACATATTCTCTTGACACTTATAAGGGCATTAATCATATTTATGAGGGCTTCAGCCTTATGACCTCATTTAATCCTAATCATTTCACAAAGGCCCCATTTCCTAATACTATCCCAATGAGAGGAAGTTGTCAATATAGGAAATTTTGGGGAACTTAAGTATTCAGCCTGATACAGTTTGACTCTGTTCGCACCCAAATCTCACCTTGAATTGTAATCTCCATAATACCCACGTGTAGTAGGAGGGACTGATGGGAGGTAATTGAAACATGGGGTCAGTTTCCCCCATGCTATTCTCATGGTAGCAAGTTCTCACAACCAAAATCTGATGGTTTGGTAAGGGGCTTCCCCCTTTGCTTGGTTCTCATTCTTCTTCCTGCTGCTATGTGAAGAAGGACATGTTTGCTTTCTCTTTTGCTATGATTGAAAGTTTCCTCAGGCCTCTCCATCCCTGTGGAACTGTATCAATTAAACCTCTTTTCTTTATAATTTATGAAGCCTTGGGCAGCTTTTTATAGCAGCATGAAAACGGAACAATAAAAGTACCAATGCAAAAGGTTTCTGTCCTTTAGAACTCCTCAATTAATATTACGCCTCTGTAATCATATTATATTCATATTCTTGAACATTATGTTAAATATCCACCTACATGTTCTTTAGAGTTTTCATGGCTTATGTATTTTACATTCAGCTCTTTAATACATTTGAAATTTACCTTAGTATTTGATTTGAGATGAGGATATACTTAAGAGATTTTCAAATAGTTATCTTCTTTGCTTGACATCATTTAAGGAATATTTTGTTTCAATTGTTTTGTGGTGATTCACTTTTAATTTGCTGATTTTGCTTTTATAATATAGTTCATGCAATTTGTCTGTCTATTGATTCTTGCATCAGTACCAAATTCTTAATGCCTGTGACTGACAGTCATTTTAATATCTGGTTGAGCAAATCTCTCTGCAATGTCCTTTTTTCACTTCTTCAACATGTTCCTAGCTATTACAAGTATCAAAAGTTTATTTTTACAGAAGAATGTTGGAATATAATTTTAATTCAATTTTTCCTATGATATTTTTATTTGAATTTGAAGGGGTCCGAAGAAGACAGGAAGGTGAGGGAAAGCTTGGAACTTCATAGATACTTGTTTAAAACTATAAACTAATTTAACAAAAATGAATATATTTATGATATGTAATATTCTTATTGAAGAGATCATTACAAATCCTGATGGCTCTTTAGTTATTACAATATTTTCTAAATAATCTTTCATCTATCTTTTTTTAGTTCCCTTTATTTAGGTTCAATAAATTATTTTAAGATCATTTCTAGATATTGCATGTCTTCTATTTCTATTGTGAATGTAATTCTCTATATAGTTAGTAACACTTACACTTAATTTTTAAAATAATTATTGTCTGTTGCACTGATATTTTCAACTAGAAAAGCTCTAGAACTCCCATATAATTTTATTTTATTATGCTTCCATTTTTTTCTGGTGTATATTCCAGGTAGATCATTAGATCATATAGTACTTTTAACAATTTTTTTCCTAGTTCTGCTATTCAGAGCATAAAAGTTCATGGCTGTTACTTCTTCGTGGTGAAATGAAACTTTTATATATGAATGGTATCTCAAATTGGTAAAGGTGACTTAGGTCACAACCTTTTCTTTCCTCAGAACTCTGTAGACACTGCTTCATTTTCTTCCAGTGCTCAATATTGCAGAAAAAAGTTCTGATATCAGATTGGGATTTTTGTTCCTTTGTAAGTTGCCTGATTTTTCTACTGAGCTGTATATAGAATTTTTTTTGTACATGTAATTAAAAAATATCACTAGGATTTGTCTACATATTTTTCTCTTTTCATTAACTTTAATTGAAATACAATTAATTTTTTTCATCAGCACACCCTTTATTCAGCTCAGAAAAAAGTCCTTCTATTATGCCTTTAGTTATTCTTTTGGCTTCATTAATTTTGGTTTCTTCCTTTGGGTAGCCAATTACCTGCAAATCAAATTTTGCCTGTCTCTTGTCCTATCCCTCATTTTCTTTCATTATTTTCATCTCTTCATTGTAGTTTTCTGTAGTTTAGTGTGGAGGACATACTAATAGAGTTCAGGATCTGACAAAGAGTAAGAAGCCAGGAAATAATTACTGTATAATTATATCCAAAGTCCTTCTTTACTCAGAATTTATTCAATGAATGAAGGTCTTAACAAATTCCATTGTTGTACAAATTTAAGACTAATAAATCATTTCACATCCATAATTTTATTTGACTCTCACAACAACACTTAGAAGTGAGATATTATTGTTACTATTTTATAGATGGAAAAACTGATGTTCAGAAAGGTTAAGTAATTTAAGATTGCACAACTGGGTACTGGTGGATCTAAGAATAGGGACCTCATTTTAGAGAGTGCCCAAATCATTACTCTTTCCTCTCTTGGGCAGCACTGATACTTGGTAACTGTTCCTTCAGAATATAAAATCCTCCAAATAAAGAATTAGCTATGGAATTTCAGCTTGAGGGATTTGTACTTTCAGGAAGCAAGAAATCATTATTTGTCATTTTTTTATTTGTTTAAACTGACGTCATGGCATTTTCTGTTCTTCAAACAGATATTCTAATCACTCGAGCAATATAAAGCAATTGTAATCACAGATGTACTTGATCCTTCTTGCTGGCTCTCTTTTCCAAAAATAGAATCTTTGCTTCAGATTCCTCATGAAATAGTGCAGTTGAGCCTTTGTGTTTAAAAATCCTCATTATTTGAAAATAGCTTTATCTTCAAACTGCAATACCGTAAAAAGAGAATAAAAATATAAGAAAAAAAGAAAAACTTTACCACAGTTTTTTGACATACGTCACACATTCATAAAAGCTTTCCTCACACACTAAATGGCAGTTGAATATTTAACTCTGAAATTTAGTATTTCATATTTAGTGGTATAAATATGATTATGCTTTTTGGCTCTAAAATAGTAGATCATTATTTGTTAAGGATCGAGGCATTGCATTTCTAAAACCAGTTATATGAATATTGCATGGTGAATTTATATATAAAATCTATCTCTATCTCAGTTGTGTATAGGCTCATGTTGCTGTACTGGTAGTGGGCCCTGATGCTAGACCATCCTCTGCTCCTTGGGCCTCTTCACAAACACACATACAATCACAAACACACACAAACATCTACACCAATTGTAATCTCGTAGGGTCCAAGACTAATGGAGACAATACAAAGACTCATCTTCTTTGGGATACTTTCTTACCCCTGTAATGCCAGAAGACCTGCTCAAGAGAGCTCTGTGAAGCATTTTTTTCCATAGTGAATTACAGGAACAGAGTTTTACTCTCTGCTCCTTCTAGGGTAATATCCAGGATTATACCTCCCTGGTTAAGACTCAAAGGGAGGGCCAAGAAATTTCTCAGCCCTTGAGCTTTTATATTAATTCTAATTCCAAACTACCTTCCTTTTGATTGCATTCTCTATAGCCTTTGACTGCTTCAAGCAGAATACTTGAAAAGGTAGAGGCATCATACTACTTATCTTCAAAATACATTACAAAGCAATCGTAATCAAAACAGTGTAGTATCGTCATAAAAACAGATACATAGACAAATGAAACAGAATGGAGAACCCAGAAATAAATTCACACATTTACAGCCAACTGGTTTTTCACAAAGGAGCCAAGAACACACACTGGGCAAATGATAGTCTCTTCAGGAAGTGTTGCTGAGAAAATTAGGTATCCAGATATCTAGTTTTGCTAGATATATACATTATACATAGCATATATATTTATATATCCTATAGATATATACATTATATACACACACAGTGGAATACTAGACAGAGTCCTAAAAAAAATTCTCTCATTTGGTATAATAAGCATGAACTCCTAGTAGTCATTATATTAGGTGAGTCAATTAAACCTGTTTTCTTTATAAATTACCTAGTCTCATGTATTTTCTATAGTAGTGTGAGAATTGACTAATACACGAGTTCCAGTTGTTTAAAAGCATGTAGCATCGTCTCTTCCTCCTGCTCCAGCCATGTAAGACATGCTTGCTTCCCCTTCACCTTCCACCATGATTGAAAGTTTCCTGAAGCCACCCCAGAAGCTATCATGCTTTGTGTACAGCCTGTGAAATTGTGAAGGACTTAAACCTCATTTCTTTATAAATTACCCAGTCTCAGTTATTTATTTATAGCAATGTGAGAAAGGACTAATACACTGATTAAAAATGGTAAAAATATCTGGATAGGCATTTATCTAAAGAAGAAACAGAAATTGCCAACAGATATATGAAAAAAATGTTAAATGTATCTAATAATCAGTAAAATGCAAATCAAAACCACAGTGTGATATCATTTCATCCCAGTTAGAATAAATATTATCATAAAGAATGAAAAAATAAATACTGGCAAAGATATGAAGAAAAGGGAACTTTAATACCCTGTTGGTAGGAATGTATGTTAGTAAAGCCATTATAGAAAACTCTATGGAGTGTCCTCAAAATACTGAAAATAGAATTACTATATAGTACAGCAGTCTCACTTCTGGGTATATATCCAAAAGACATGGAATCAGCACATTGCAGAGATATCTGCACTCTCATGTTCATTGCAGCACTCTTCACAATAGCCAAGAAACAGAATCCACCTAAGTGTCCATCAACACATGAATGCTTAAAGAAAATGTTATGTGTATATATATACACACACACACACTATATATGTCGTATATATTTATATATCATATAGATATATACATTATACACACACACAATGGAATACTATACAGAGTCCTACAAAAATAAAATTATCTCATTTGGGATAATATGGATGAACTCCTAGGAGTCGTTATGTTAGGTGAAGTAAGCCCAGCACAAAACGAAAAATAACATATGATCTCACTCATATGGAATCTTAAAAAGTTTACTTCCTGGAAGTAGAGAGTAGAATAGTGGTTACCAGATGCTGGGGAGAAGACGGAGGGACAATGGAGACATGCTGGTTAAAGAATGCATATTGGGAATTCTCTGTGTCCTGGGAACTCTCTGGCTCCTGGATCCAGGAGAATCGCTTGAATCCAGGAGGCAGAGGTTGTAGTAAGCTGAGATTGCGCCACTGTACTCTGCACTCCTGGGCAACAGAGCGACACTGCCAAAAAACAAACAAACAAACAAAAAAACCTTATTCTGGGCCTAAAGTCAACACTGGATTAAAAGGACCTGCTGGACATCCACAGAACTCTCCACCCAAAAACAACAGAATATACACTCTACTCCTCACTACATGGCACATACGGTAAAATAGACCACACGGTTGGACATAAAAGAATCCTCAGCAAATGTAAAAGAATCAAAATCATATCAAACACTCCCTCAGACCAACTGCAATGAAAATAGAATTCAAGACTTAAGAAAATTGCTCAAAACCATACAATTACATGGAAATTAAACAATCTGCTCATGAGTGATTTGGGGTAAATAATGGAATTAAGGCAGAAATCAAGAAGTTCTTTGAAACTAATGAGAACAAGTATACAACATACCAGAATATCTGGGACAAAGATAAGGCAGTGTTGAAAGGGAAATTTATAGCACTAAATGCACATATCAAAATGTTAGAAAGACCTCAAATTAACAACATAATATCACAACTGAAAGAACTAAAGAAGCAGGAACAAACCAATTCCATAGCTAGCAGAAGACAGGAAATAACCAAAATCAGAGCTGAACTGAAAAAGATTGACTCACAAAAAAATAAGATCAGTGAATCCAGGAGCTGATTTGTTGAAAGAAAGAATAAGATGGATAGACTGCCAGCAAGACTGATAAAGAAGTAGAGAGAGAAGATCCAAATAAATACAAGTAGAAACAACCAAGGGGATATTATTACTGACCCCACAGAAATAAAAATAACAATCAGAGACTACTATGAACACCTATGTGTACACAAACTAAAAAATCTGAAAAAAAAAGACAAATTCCTGGACACATACACCCTCCCAACCTCCCAAGACTGAACCAGGAAGAAACTAAATCCCTGAACACACCAATATTGAGGTTCAAAATTGAATCAGTAACAAATAGCTGTATTAGTTCATTCTTCCATTGATATAAAGAAATACCTGAGACAGGATCATTTATAAAGAAAAGAGGTTTAATTGGCTCACTGGTCTGCAGGCTGTACAGAAAGTGTAACATTGGCATCTGCTTCTGGGGCAATCTCTGGAAGCTTAAAATTATGGTGGAAGGTGAAGTGAGAGTTTTTGCACCACATGGCAAAAGCTGGATCAGGAGAGAGAAGGGGGAGGTGCTACACACTTTTAAACAACCAGATCTCATGAGAACGGCCTATTTCAAGGACAGTACCAAGGGGAATACTAAACCATTCATGAGTAATCCGCTAATCATAATTCAATCACCTTTTCCCCAGAAGACCCCATCTTTAACATTGGGGATTACAATTTGACATGAGATTTGAGGGGAACACAGGTCCAATCCATATCAATAGCCTACCAACCAAAATATGCTCAGGACTGGAAGAATTCTCAGCCAAATTCTACCAGATATACAAAGAAGAGCTGGTACCATTTCTTCTGAAACTATTCCAAAAAAATTGAAGAGGAAGTCTCCTCCCCAAGTAATTTTATGAAGCCAGCGTCATCCTGATACCAAAACCTGGCAAAGACACAACAACAACAAAACTTCAGGCCAATATTCTTGATGAACATTGATGAAAAATTACTCAACAAAATGCTAGCAAACTGAATTCAGCAGCACATTAAAATGCTAATCCACCACGATCAAGAAAGCTTTATCCCTGGGATGCAAGTTTGGTTCAACATATGCAAATCAATAAGCATGATTCATCACACAAACAGAATTAAAGACATAGACATCATAATCATCTCAATAGATGCAAAAAAGGCTTTCAATAAAATTCAACATCCTTTAATGTTAAAAACTCTGAACAATCTAGGTATTGAAGGAACATATGTCAACATATAAGAACCATCTATGAAAAACCCACAGCCAATATAATACTGAATAGACAAAAGCTGGAAGCATTTCACTTGACAACTGGCACAAGAAAAGGATGCCCTCTCACCAGTTCTATTCAACGTAGTATTGGAAGTCCTGGCTAGAGCAATCAGGAAAAAATAATAAATAAAGGGTGTCCAAATAGAAAGAGAGGAAGTCAAACTATACCTGTTTTGCAGATGACATGATTCTATATCTAGAAAACTCCATAGTCTTGACCCAAAAGCTCCTTCAGCTGATAAAAAAAAAAAAAAAAAAAAAAAAAAAAAAAAAAAAAGAACTTCAGCAAAATTTCAGGATACAAAATCAATGTACAAAAATCACCATGATTCCATATACCAACTACAGCCAAGCTGAGAGCCAAATCAGGAATGCAATCCCATTCACAGTTACCACTAAAATAGTAAAATATTTAGGAATACAGCTAACCAGGTAGCTAAATTGTCTCTACAGCGAGAATTTAAAAATAATGTTAAAAGAAAGCAGAGATGACACAAACAAATGAAAAATCATTCCATGCTCATGGACAGGAAGAATAAATATCATTAAAATGACCATACTACCAAAAAGAATTTACAGATTCAATGCTATTCCTATCAAACTACCAATGACATTTTTCACAGATTAGAAAAAAAAAAAAACTATTTTCAAAATCATATGGAACAAGAAAAGACCCCGAATAGCCAAGACAATCTTAAGCAAAAAGAACAAACCTGCAGGCATCACGCTGACCAACTTTAAACTATTCTACAGGGCTGCAGTAACCAAAACAGCATGGTACTGGTACAAGTACAGACACATTGACCAATGGAACAGAATGGAGAACTCAGAAATAAGACCACACACCTATAGCAATCTGACCTTTGACAAACTTGACAAAAACAAGCAATGGAGAAAGTATTCACTATTCAATAAATGGTGCTGGGATAAATGGCTAGCCATATGCAGAAGATTGAAACTGGACCCCTTGCTTATACCACATACAAAAATTAACTCAAGACGGATTAAAGACTTAAATGCTTGCCATGTTTCAGGCTCTAGGCTTAGATTATCTTAAAATAAGAGATCTATACTTTGTAAACTTCACTGTTTTACACTCTTGATATTTTCCTTTATTCATTTCCTTTGAGGATTTTGCCTAACTTCAGTAATGTTTCTTTTGAAAACCCCAGACAGTATCACTTCTGCTGAGGGTTCTTGGCTTTATCTATACTAAGGTTATCATCTTCAAAGGGCAACAAGGACCTGTGGGAGGACAGGCATGCTGGTAGCAGTAAACATCATATAAGTGGACTTCAAGAAGAATAGAAATCCTCATTGTAGCAAATTACTATTGCTTGATCCTCTTGAACTATCCTTACCCACTAGAGGTTCATTTCAGAACCTGCAGGACTTTGTGCTTTGCTTTAACTAAAAGGATATTTCATTTTATGTGGAAGTTTGTTCCTTTATGTATCCTGAATTTATTTGACTTTGTTTTGCAGAATATCTATCGGGTAGAGCTTAGGTCATACTGGTAATAAGTCATGTAGTACATGTCATTCTTACAGATGACACCTTGATATGTTGACACTTTTGTTTTCTATAAAAATATAATTAATATGTCCCTGGACTTGAAAATAGTCTCTAGATAAAGACAAAACAGTTACATTTATCCAGGGTGTTCTGGACACCATAAATTATTTCATAGAAAACCTGGCTTTCAGAAATAATGCACCCCAGATGGAGAAACCTCATTTTAAAGGACACCCAAGGCCAAATCAACCATCTTAATTTGACAGATGTTGCTTAGCAAAGTGTTTACAATACCAATTTCCAGATCTGAATTTTGTTGCTTTAAGTAATCATGTACGTACTGGGGAAAATAAATGAAAGTCAACACAAAACTGATCTGCCGTGTGGTTTTAAATAACTGTCAAAGATGAAATTGAATCATAGGTGCTGAACTTCCCTGTAAATTCCAACATCACAAAAATATACAGCATTTTTAGACTAGTCCTCCCTCACTCCTGAGTTTCTGCATTTAAAAAGATAATAGTGAAAAACATCAATATATACTTTTGTTCTAAATAAATCTGTTAATATTTTTAAATGGTAACAACAAAATAAGAAATAAGTTGCTTGAATCCTAAATGATTTTAGAGTTCTCTGTAAATATATCAAATGTATGCCAGACTATTTTGAACCAATATGTGTTTTATTCTGATTGATTGTTGTGTTTCATCTTCTATTGTACAATTCACAATTTTCTTGTACCTCAAATATTTAATTTTCCTGCTTATTCTTGAAGTCTATTCTTGAAAGCAGAGATTTCCTCAGTAGTTAAAATAATCAGCCAAGTTACAGTCCCCCTGGGGCCCTGAAAGGCATTATATATTACCTATTATACTCTCTGTTCAGGCACTCTCCTCCTTCTCTAGGTTTATGATAATAGCACAAACAAGCACAGAAACGAATGGTAATAGAAAAACAAACATGTACACAAAATCATGGTGTCCCAATCTTCTATTTGCTCTCACCCACATTTCCTTCAGCTAGAAGCTTATGTTATTGAACATGGGAGGAACTGCCATGTATTAAGTATTTAACAATACTTAATACTGATACTGTATTAAGTATTTAACAATACTTAATACTGATACTGTATTAAGTAGATACAGCTGATTCTTTTGGCTTATGTCTGCATGGTTATATCAAAGAGCATTATAAAAGTATCCATGAGTGGAAATGACCCTTCCAGGGTACTCAAGGAGAAGACTTTTGTAACTGACTAATAACCTAAAACATACTTTTATTTCCTATAAATACTGACAGCATTTATAAAGGTTATAAGGTTGAAATTTAAAAGGTAATTGTAGGAAGGGCACAGTGGCTCACGCCTGTAATCCCAGCACTTTGGGAGGCTGAGGCGGGCGGATCACAAGGTCATGAGATCGAGACCATCCTGGCTAACACGGTGAAACCCCATCTCTACTGAAAATACAAAAAATTAGCCGGCGTGGTTGCGGACGCCTGTAGTCCCAGCTACTCGGGAGGCTGAGGCAGGAGAATGGTGTGAACCCGAGGGGCAGTGAGCCGAGATGCACCACTGCATTCCAGCCTGGGCAACAGAGCATGACTCCATCTCAAAAAAAAAAAAAAAAAAAAAGTAATTGTAAAAAAAAAAAAGAATGAAATAAAAGTGCTTATTGACCGAAAATCACATGGAAAAACGTCTGATCTAAGTGTGTGGGGTACCTGCCATTACTCTGGAAAAATGTCTAATGTAAGTGTATGGGGCACCTGCCATTACTCTTATCTTTCCAGTAAGTGGTCTCCAAAGTATACACCTTTCTCTAGTTTCTCGACCACTGCCTGGGTGCAACTCTAATGACAGTAGTGGAATTTCACATTAATTTGCATAATTCTTGATCAATGTCTTTCTCCTCCAGTATATGATAAATGTCCCATCATAGGGGCCACATCAGTTTTGTTCACTGCCATATCCTCTAGGCCAAGCCAAGAATAATATCCGGCTTACGGTAAGTTTTCCATTAATGTAAAGGAAGGCAATACTTCTATGAAGTGGGAGGTTAGGGAACTATGGTCCACAGTTATGGAAATTTGAAAGTTTAAAAGTCCAAATGTAGGGGGTTCTGTGGAGAGCAGAATTTGGCCTGCCAAAATGTCCATGTCTTAATCTGGGAAACCTGTGGATAAGTGACCTTACATGCCAAAAGGAGCATGGAAGATGTCATTAATTTAGTCATCCTGAGATAGGGAGATTATCCTGGATTATCCAGGCGAGTCTAATGTAATCACAAATAGAAGAGAGGGGAAGAAGCCAGAGTGATGCGAGAGGGGAGGGTCTGAAGCTCTCCATTGCTGTCTTTGAAGATAGAGGAAGGGATCATAAGCAAAGGAATGCAAAACACAGAGATAAGTTTCATTTGTAAAAGCACAGCACATAGAATAACAAAGCACAGGATAAGTTTTGTTTTAAAAAGCATGCGTACTTCTGTCATTCAAGATCCCCTGCTCAGTGCTGGCAAAGTGTCACCCGTGACACTAAGCCTCTGTTCTCACAACTAACACTCTTGAAGCTTCATATCTCTTGCCCTACAAGTCCCCCAAAAGAAAATTGTATGCAAATGCAATTGCGTCACTGCTGACATCAGGGAGGGGCATTGCTTTAGAGTACAGGGAGCATTTGAGTGGAGAAGTACTTAGGTAACAGAAGAGACAAATTAACCCGTTTTTCTTCTTTAATAGAATGAATGCAATGCATTTTTCCATACTATTGCTTCCCAGAAGTGCCAAACTTTGATTTTTTTTTTAATTTATATTTCTAGAAATACACACCAATTAGCATGGTATTCTTAACAGTTACATAGCAACTGAAGAACATTTTTCAATATTAAATGACTCATATTTTCATAGCTTTCTATTTATATAGGTTTAGAGCTAATATATATAAAGTGTAATATCATTTCTTTACATGAGCAAGAATAGACATTGAAAACTGGAATGGTTTTATTTTTTATAGAACTACTTAAGAACTATTTAAATTTAAAAATTGGCCAGGCACGATGGTTCATGCCTGTTAGCACTTTGGGAGGCTGAGGCGGGCAGATGACCTGAGGTCAGGAGTTTGAGATCAGCCTGGCCAACATGGTGAAACCCCATCTCTACTAAAAATACAAAAAATTAGCTGGGCATGGTGGCAGGTATCTATAATTCCAGCTACTCGGGAGGCTGAGGCAGAAGAATTGCTTGAACCCTGGAGGTGGAGGTTGCAGTGAGCCAAGATCACACCATTGCATGCCAACCTGGGTGACAGTGTGAGACTCCATCTCAAAAAAAATTTAAAAATTAATAATATTTCTAAAAATTTCCTCTAAAGATATGTTTTATTTCCCTAACATTGATTTTAGATTTCATATTTATTAATTATAATTCATATGTTTTAATTTAATGATGTTTGAAAATTTAAGAGAAAATAACTTTTGTATACAAGGTAACAAATTTTTATTTTTAAAATACAATTTACATTGTTATTAAAATGTACTAAAATTTTGCACACTTTACAATTTAGTTTCCTAAACCTTTATATCATTATTTTCAGTGAATACAAGCTATACAAAAATCTTGACTGTAACAACATAATGAAGAATTTTGATGAAATAAAGGTGAGAAAAACAAATCCCTTTGAATAAACACATAATAGTTTGTTAATAAAGTACAACTTTGTTTTGGTCCCCACCCAAACATTGCCAGTCAATAGAGTAAATCCAGATCTGTGTTATATTTTTAGTTCCTTTTGACATTTTAACAACTTTAAGTGATATAAAAACTATAGCTTTATATTTTTTGATATAGTTATTATGGATCTATAGTTGTCAAGATTAGAGAATACAATACAACATATTTAATTTAACTTTTAATAGGTTTAATAGGTTGATTTAGAATTTTAAAATATTGCCGGGCGCGGTGGCTAACGCCTGTAATCCCACCACTTTGGGAGGCCAAGACAGGCAGATCACAAGGTCAGGAGTCTGAGACCAGCTTGACCAACATGGTGAAATCCCACCTCTACTAAAAATACAAGAATTAGCTGGGTTTGGTAGCACACGCCTGTAATCCCACCTACTCAGGAGGCTGAGGCAGGAGAATCACTTGAACCCAGGAGGCGGAGGTTGCAGTGAGGCAAGATTGCGCCATTGCACTCCAGCCTGGGTGACAGAGCAAGACTCTGTATTGCAAAAAAAAAAAAAAGAAGAATTTAAAAATATTTATACATAATGATCTCCATTTTCTTTCTTGTTCCAGGGTCTTGGAAGTAGCAGACCTAATTATTATTAATCCCATTTTACAGCTAAGGAATCTAGGGCTTAGAAAGGCAAAGAAAAGATGTTCCTCAGCCAGTGGTGTGCTGGTAAAAAGGCTCTCCAAAATGAATGAATGAATGAATCATTTTGAAAAATGCTAATTTGTAGCATTTGATGATTTCTGTGGTGTAAATACTCTCACCAATATTACTTTCAAGCCGTCAATATTTCTTCAACAGCTTAAAAAAAATTCTGAAAATTTAATAGGCTTTCACAAATGATATGACTTGGTTTTGTGTCCCCACCCAACTCTCATCTGGAATTGTAATCCCCACGTGTCAAGGGGGAGACCTGGTTAGAGGTGATTGGATCATGCAGTGGTTTCCCCCATGCTGTTCTCATGATAGTGGGTGAATTCTTATGAGATCTGATGGTTTTATAAGAGGATCTTTTCCCTTTGCTCTTCCATTCTTCTCTCTGCTGCCTTGTGAAGAGGTGTCTGCTTCCCCTTTGCCTTCCACCATGGCTGTAAATTTCCTGAGGCCTCCCCAGCCATGTGGCATTGTGAGTCAATTAAACCTTTTTTCTTTATAAATTACCCAGTCTGGGGTAGTTCTTCATAGCAGTGTGAAAATGGACTAATACAATATATCAGCATAAAGCTAGTTCCAGTACACCACTTCCAAGTCACAGGGCTAGTAAAGTGATTGAAGCAGATGTTTGCTCCTGAGCTGTCCTTGGACAACAGGGTACTGTCCCCCAGCCATGGGCATATGCTTCTTGTGTCTCAGTTCCATGGTCTTCTATTTACTAATTGGGAAATGACCTCATTAGCTTACCTATGCTGAGACCTTTTAAATCCTACTCACCTACCCAGTATGAATTTGGAGGAACTAAACACAAAATGTTCAGTCATGCGTCACTACAGCATTGTTAATGATTTTGTTGTGCGAACATCAGAATATACTTACGTAGACTAGATGGTATAGCTTACTACACATGTAGGCTGTATATTATAATTTACTGCTTCTAGGCCACAAACCTGTACAGCATGTTACTGTAGTGAATACTGTAGACAAGTGCCACACAATGGTAAATCTTTGTGTATCTGAGGTTTAGATGCTGACATTAGGGCTGTATCTTATTGGGATTTCAGCTGAGTCCCTTGTTGTTATTCAGCTATGCTGCTACTTCATTTGCATTTCAAATGAAAAGCCAGCAACTACTCCCTTTTATCCAGAATTTTCTTCACCACATATTTACAGATTAAAGTCCACCAAGAGCAAGGTCACTTGTGCATGATTTGGAATGAAGAAGATATATAGAGGACATTATTTTCAGGAGGCCGTTACAGGCAGACATGGGAAGACAAGGGGTTTGAAACCACTTAATGGGAGAATTTCTTCAGAATCACTTGCATCCTGAGGGATTTCCAGGAAAACACTTAAGAACAACCTGCTTTGGTCTGTTGTTACTGGCTAGACTGTCTGTAGTGACTTCCTTGGCCTCTTCTCCAGCACTTTTGATTAATTCTCCTAAGTCTGATAGAAATAAACAAACAAAAAAACAACCTTCACACTAAGAGTATATCCAGCGGCTTCTATTTTCCTGATTAAACCTTGACTGATACAGAATTCTAGGTGAAAAGGGCTTCCTCCCATTCTCCTCATATAGTTTCTAAAACAATAACATTTCCAAGACTATTTCATTTCATAAGTAATTTTGCTAGATGTGAAATTGTTATTTTAATTACAGAATATTACAGTCAGCCATCTTATCAATGCATGCATGACATTACTTCACATAGGTACACATCATAGTTTATCCATCCCTATTCCTATTGATGAACATTTAAAGATATTTTCCAATTTTTAGCTATGTTATACACTGCTGTGATTAACATCTGTGCACTTCAATCTCCGTTTGAATTTTGTATTTTTCCTTAGCACAAATTCTTGTCCTGAATATAACTATTTGGAAACTTTGGTCTCTTCTGCTCAAAATACCTATCAATTGTTTCTATAGGCCACACATTGTGTTAGTTACTGGGGATGCTGTATTGAAACAGACAAACATAGACTCCTCCCTAACAGAGTTTACAGTTTAGCTGAACTACAGTACAGTGAAAAGGCAAATAACATAGTTTGCAACCAGCCTGGCCAACATGGTGAAACCCTGTTTCTACTAAAAATACAAAAGTTGGTCGGGCGTGGTGGCTCATGCCTGTAATCCCAGCACTTTGGGAGGCCGAGGCGGGTGGATCATGAAGTCAGGAGATCGAGAGCATCCTGGCCAACATGGTGAAACCCCATCTCTACTAAAAATACAAAAATTAGCTGGGTATGGTGGTGCACACCTGTAATCCCAGCTAATCGGGAGGCTGAGGCAGGAGAATCGCTTGAACCAGGGAACCGGAGGTTGCAGTGAGCAGAGATCGCACCACTGCACTCCAGCCTGGGTGACAGAGCAAGACTCTATCTCAAAAAAAAAAAAAAAAACTTAGCCAAGTGTGGCAGCACATGCCTGTAGTCCCAGCTACCCAGGAGGCTGATGCAGGAGAATCGCTTGAACCTGGGAGATGGAAGTTGCAGTGAGCCGAGATTGCACCACTGTACTTCAGCCTGGGTGACAGAGCAAGACACTGTCTTAAAAAAATGCAAATGACAATCGTTATGACCCTTATACAGAGAAATATATAGTATTGGGCAGGAAGACCTCCTGGAAGAAATGACATTTACTGCAATTAAGGAATAGACAGGAACTAAGCAGTAAAGCATGATGGCAGAAGCAAAAGCATGATAAAGGCCAGCTTGTAAGAGAACAGGGTGTTTTGATATAACTGAAAGAAGTTCACAATTCTCAGAGTATAAGACATGAAAGGGAGGCCATGGCATAGGTGAAAGTGGACACGTGCCAAGAAGCCAGCTCATTCAGGAACTGGTAGGCCACCTTAGGTTTTAGATTTTAACTTGAGTGCAACGGGTAGCCATTGGAGAGCTTTCAGCACTATAATTGGGGACATTGATAAGCAGTACATTGGAGGAGGAGAGATAATAGGCTCACTGTTGAACAAACTGAAATTGAGGTACTTGTGGGACATCCAAGGGAAGCTCCCTAATAGGAAGTTAAGTACATAAGTCTAGACCTCCAGAAAGGTGATATGATTGGAAATACAGATTTGGAAATTATTCTATATTGAAGCTGGATATGAAGTCGGGAGGCTGGTGGATGAGGGTAATCTGTGGCATACTCTGGCTACTGCCTACATCAGAGTTATCTGCTATCTCTTAGAAATGTATACACCAAAATAGTACTTCAGACCTGATGAAGCTATCTATGAGAAGTACTTATGAAATTTCCATTTTTAACAGGCTACTCAGGTAATTTCTTTGCACACTAAAACATAAAAATCATGGTCTACAGATAGTCTATATCAGGAATCCTCACCCTGGGTGCATATTGGAATTACATGGACAGATCAACTATATACAGTGTATATGCCAAGGATCATTCCTGAACATTTGGTTTGACTTCTTCCCAGCCACTTGGTCTCAATTTCTCCCCATCTTCTACTATGTATAGGAATCCACTCCTCAAATTAGCATTAGTGTAGCAATTCTTAATTGTTTGAAATTCCTCAGATGTGGATCCTGCTTTACCCTACTAGCTGTCCCTATCCTGTGGTACTGTAAGCAATCCATTTTCACTTGGCTAGCCTCTGCTCAGTCTCTAAGACTCAGCTGAGATATCATCTCTTCTAGGAAGCGTTCCCTGATGCCCCCCGACCCTCTATATTGGTTGGCCCTTCTTTGTGCTTCTACTGGGTCTTCATATAGCGAAGCACTTAGGTCATTGCATTGGAGTTAGCAGTTTGCATGTCTGCTTCTCTACTAGTGGATGAGGTCCTCAAGATTCTGTCTTATTTTATTCTTCTTTCTAGTTCCCTAAATTTTATACTGTGCCGACTACGTAGTAAGCATGTAGGACGTGCTGTGTTTGTTGAACTGAACTGAATTTTGGCTCCTCTACTTATTAGTCCTATGTATTTGTGCAAATCAATTGACGTCTTTGAGTGTCAGTTCTTTAATCTACGACTCAGAGATGTTTTCTGTCCCGCCTGCATTGTATCATGGAATTGTTATGCAGATTACATGAGATTAAAGATGAGAGAATGTTTTGTTTCATATAAAGCACTATTAAGCCATGAGTTAGTTATTATTACAAAATGATGGTGTTAAGTAGAATATTGTATTTGCATGAGGCTTTTGACTTTGGACGATAAATGATGGTGTCATCATTGCTCAAAATACTTGTGGGATTTCATCTTGTTGCACTGTCTTTGCTGATTTATGATGATGGTAGTCTGAATGTTTGAAGGCTGCACCAGTCTTGAATACAATCGCACTGATACTTGGCTCTAGGCATCCATGCAGTATTGCGACTGTGCTTCCTTCTTTGTGGGCCTGGGTGGTTTACACTGCTCCTAGGCAGCCATCGCAATTTTCAGATCCTTCAAAATCAGCATCCTTTCATGCAATTCCTACAGCTGTGTTCTATATTCCTGAAGGGGAAGATGGCTTTCTGCCAAGGAATTATAGCCATTTCAATCAACCTTGAGACATTAAATAACTGTAGATCTTACAGTCGCAGAAAGATTCCCTGATTCTTTCAACTTTCTGAGCCCTTCTGTCAACAAATGTAAGTAAGTTATCTTGGAATACCATCTTGCTGATCTAACCGCTTATGTGCACCATGAACCTTTATTCCAAAGTGGAGACTAACTTTCTCTTCCCTTGAGGTGAGTCCCCAGTATTATCAGAGTATCATTTTCATTTTCCTACTGTGGACAGCATTGGATAAATTTTGATCCCCCAGTTATATGTCTTTTTGTTCCATGTCCTAGGGCTCTCCAAATCCCTTTAAGTCAGAAACTCAAGCTGCAGCCATTTCTGACTGGCTCAGTGTCTTTCACATAGTAAGTACTTGATAAATATTTGCTGAATTGAATCACTAAAACTCTATTCTCATTATTATACAGTCATACTTCATATACTAGACCAAAGATCTTCTTCCTTGTTACAGAAATAATTTCAATTACACATATTTTCAAAAACCAAGGTTGAAATTGAATATTTACTTTTCCCCCAAAGCAAGGAACTCTAAGAAAAATGTGTGATACACACTTGCCATACAAATGTGCTCTTCTTACATACTATTCTATCCTTGACCCAGTACAAGGAGGCAAAGTACAGTGAGGGTTTTTTTTCCCAGTAATTAGTTTAAATACCTACCAATCCAGACTCTGTTATTTGTCTTCCTTACTCCTGTGGCCTGTAGTTTCAGAGCCAGTGTCTAGATATGAAAAGCACTGGAAACCAAATTAATTCAAATGGGGAGTCACAAGTATGTCAGGTCCAATACCATGTCCCAAGATTCTTAGATGGAAGAATATACCTAACGTCTGTTCAGATTTCAGGTGGCAAAAGCCTAAAACCTCCACAAAAGGTCTGCTTTTCTGCGTAATACAAGAACATCACCTGCAAGTAATCTGAGATGTTAAAAAGCAAGTTAAAAAAGAGTGGCAGAGCAGCTGATCCTGTAGACTTTTTCTTCTGACCAGCTTCACAACCCTTTAGAGGCAGATGGGACACTAAAGAATGTTTAGTCCCATTGTCTGCTTTTACCTACAGGTGACATGGGACTTGAGTGACCACAGGATAGCAGTTATGAGCATGGACCCAGGAGCCTCATGCAAATCCGAGCTCCAAATCTCACAAACTGTGTGAGCTTGGGAATGCTCTTCGAGTTGATTCTTATCTCTCAGGTGGATCAAATGAGCTAAAGAGTCTGATGCAAAGCTGGTGGGTGCCTGTCGACAGGGATCTAGCTGTTGCTCTTGTCAGTCTTTGTTTCCTCAGCTAAGGACTGCGTTCTGGAGTTCCCATGTCTGTGTTCCTTCCCTCTCCTGAACCTCCAGGAACCACAAGCACCTGCCAAGCTTCCTTCCTGAGGTCAGGTTGAGGCACTGCTGCCCGTGCCACAGCCAGCAGGTGACCAGGGAGTAGCGCTGGATGGCCTCTGCATGGGAGAATAACCTCGCCTGGCACTGGAATGCAGGACTTGAATGAGCCACAGTGGGGCACTTAAGTATAAAAGGAGAGGCAGGTGAGTCTCGGCAATCTGAGGCAGAAACTATCCCTAGAGGGGGAGTTAGCTGTCCAAGTCCCATGAGAGAAAAGTGACAGTGTGCCAGGTGATAGCATGGCAAGGTAATGGTGGGGAGGATAGGAGGAGGGCAGCAGTGTATTGGGGCGCAGTACGTGGTGGATGCATGGAGAAGTGAGGCTTCACTCCACTCTGCTTCAACCACACTGGACTCCTTGCTTCCCCCTGGATCATGCTGGGTTCATTCCCTAATTAGGGCCTTTGCACTGGCTGCTGCTTCATCCTGGGATGATTCCTCTCTATACATCCACAGCACTGACCCTCTTACACCTTTCAGGTCAAATGCCACCTTTTCATTGAGGCCTATGCTGGCCACCTTTTCTAAAATTGCAGGCTTCCCTCACCCCAAGGCACATCCATTTTGCTCTATCCTACTGTATTTTTTCTTTATTCCACAGAACTTATCACCTCCTAACCTATTATATAATTAACTCATTCTTTGTGCCTATGGTCTCTTGTCTGCCTCATGCCACTAGAAAGTTAGGAAAATAATCTGTCTTTTGTTCACTGATATGCTTCACACTTCTGGAATAGTGCTTTGTTCAAAGCAGATACTTCAAAAATATTTGCTGAATGAATGAATGAAGGCCTATCACAATATAATCCGGGGCTATATATTTTTTATAGCCTAGAGTGAATACATACACACATATGTATACACATGCATGTGTGTATATCAGAATTATGCCATCTTAAGCTTTGATTTTTTTTTAGTCATGTTAATTGTGACCGATTTCACAAGTATTACTTACTCCAATATTTTAGAACTACTTCCGAATGAATGTAGTGGAACTAAATATTAACAGTATGTTGTTCAGTGGCCACGGATCATAAAAGTTTTGGAAGATCTGGTTATGTAATTGAATAGATTACATTCCATATTAAATAACTGCAACTCTTACATTCTAACACTTTATAATACTAACAATTTATAACAATTCTCATCGTAACTATATACAACTATAGCTGTAGCCAAAAACTATAATTATAAATACAGCTACCTATAACCAACTAATCCTATAACTCTGTATTACTATACCCATAATCAACTTTAACTATAACTAGAACCAACCACAAGTACACCAGACCTAAGTATAACTAACCACAACTCCAATTAGCCATAACTGGAAACCACAACTAGTTATTAACCACAGTCAGTAACCACAACTTGTTAACAAGTACACACAGTAACCACAACTACATAGAAACCACAAAACAGCAACTACAAAGTAGAAACCACGAGCACTTAGCACCCACAAAGCAGAATCGTAACTAGTTTGTAGTCACAAACTCACAACCACAACTTGTTATCCCCCCAACAAGGTAACCAGCACTAGTCAACAGTCAGAAGTGAGTAACTACAACATTTTAGTAGCAACATATTATAGCCATGACTAGTTAGCAGTCATGAACTGGTAAGTACAAGCTATTTTCAAGCCAGCCACCTCAACTACTTAATGATCACAAACGGGAAAACTTCAACTAGTTAGTAGCCCAACATGGTAACCAGAACTAATTAGCAGTCACAAATTGGCATCAGCTACTAATGA
Organism: Papio anubis; assembly: GCF_008728515.1. Lineage (NCBI taxonomy): Eukaryota > Metazoa > Chordata > Mammalia > Primates > Cercopithecidae > Papio > Papio anubis. The sequence continues at coordinate 8,731,238 of NC_044996.1, read as the reverse complement.
GTAACCAGTGGGTTAACTATAACTAGTTAGCCACAATCCAGTAACTACCACTAGTTTTTAGCCACAGCACAGTAACCACAATTAGTAACTATGCCTAGTAACAATGACTAGTTAGCGGTTGTAAACCAGAAACTGCAACTAGTTTGTTGTAGCTACAACCAGCAACCACAACTGGTTAGAACTTATAATACTAGCCATAATTGATCATAACTATAGCTGGTAACCATAAAAGGTAGTATTTGTAACCAACCATAACAAATCGTAACTAACTATATGACTATAAGTATCATGAAATATAATTACTACTTTAACAAATTTGAAGACAAATCTGATGGTACAGAAACTGCCTACCTAAAGCATTCTGGAAATACATTTAGATACATGTGGTATTAGGATATGTAGGAATCCTACATATGTAGGAATGTGAGGAAGAAGGGAATGTCCAGTGCTTTGGGAAAGCTGGACTGTCAATAGTGTGTGTAGGTTCTGCTCTGAGGTTTATGCTCTTTATGAAAGGCTGCTATTCTGGGGGCTACTCCTTGGGTAAAACAAAGGCAAAGTAGTCAACCTTTAGTCTATGGTTAGTTCAAGGCTGAGAGTTTCAGCTAGTGGGGCGGAAGCAGAGAGAATGACTGTTCTACGAATAGGGCCTGGTGAAATGACACAAATAAACGCTGACTGCTCATGTATGTAAGTTTAATTATTGTAAGAGATGGGTTTGGGGAAGTAATAATATCCATTGAAAGGCATTTATCAACCCAGGGAGGCAGAACAGGGCACACATGTAATTGAGTGTTTCGTTGAAAGAGGGGTTTTTTTTGTTCTATTTTTATTTGTTTGAGTAGCTAACAATGGAGAAAGAGAGTGAGATAGGAGCAAAGATTTGGTTCTATATGGGCATTGCTTTACTCAGCATAGAGCCACTTCAGATTACATGGCTCTTCTCTGTCCTGGGAGTAGCTAAGCATACAACAAAAGTGTCTCATGGAATTCTAATTATGTTGGAGCAGAGATTATCAATGGATCATCTGTTGGCCTACTCTTCAACAGGTCCTATTCTTCAAAGTGAATTGGCTCCCATTCAAGGCTGAATAGCACTGGGCTGACATTGGTAAGTCTTCTGGAGAAGTTTTCTGAATGTGTGAGAAATCAGACAACTAGTGACTTTTAGCAACCCGTGTTGCCTCTACCTTTCCTTTGAACCTGTTTTTTTTCTGGAACATGCTCTCATCCATGGGTATCAATTGGGATGAAGTCATCCTCATGCCCACTAGAGTGAGCTTGTGTCAATACTGTTTTACAATGGGATGGCCACATTCTCTATGTCTTGACTCTGTGTTAGGGTGGGTTGGAGTTAGGATATGGAGTAATATTTGGGGTGGCATTGGATTCAGTGGTCACTGGTAGGAGTATCTGGGAAGTACCTGGATTGTCTCAGTTGTGCACTTGGAGTAAGGACTGCAGACCAGGTAAACCAATCACAAAGTCGTGAACATCTGGCCCCTAATTAGTTTGGAGAAGGAACTTGCAATGGCTTGGTAACAGAAGAGACATGAGGTAGGCAGATGCTGACAGATGAGGTTGAGTGACAGCCAATCACAGAACTGTGGGCCTGGAGGAGAGGAACCATATTTGGAGGTGGGAGTGGGGAGCAATGATCAGAGATCAGGTGCCCTTGAGAGGAGCTTGTTTTACTGTTTGCCATTGAGGAATGGAGTGGTGAGATAAGACAGACCCAAGCAGGATCCCCCTGAATCTGGACAGTGGCTGCTTTGGGGCTATTATCATACTTGCAGGTGCCACCCTGAGAAGATTTATATCTGATGCAAGTTAAAGAATGTGAGATTTTTCAAAAAAACAGAAATGCCTTCTGTATACCTGGCAGCAGTAATTTATATTACGTGACCACAAAAGCAGAGCTTTGAATAACAGAAATTAAAATGCACACATATTCAACGCAAAGGACAACTATGACTTACCCCAAAATGGAATGATTGTCTCACATAGTTGAAAGCAAACTGCCACTGGACATGCTTAAAGAAAGGCTGAACAAACAGCTTTCATGGATTCTGTAATCTCTGTTAAATGTTTGGATGGATGACTTTTGCAGCCTTCTTACTCTGAAATAATATGATCCTTATGTGATGAAAATAATAAAATGATAGATTCACTAAGACAGCCATGTAAGAGTTACCCAATTCCATCCACATTTCTCCATCCTATAGCATATTCTCATTCCTCTTGTTACTTGCTTTTTTAATAGCAGTGAACACAGTTGATTACTCTCTACTTTCTGAAATACTATCATCACCTGACTTCTGGAACACTGTTCTCTCCCAGGTTTCCTCCTCCTTTTCTGATTGCTCTTTTTCCATCTCCCTTGCTGGATCCTCCTCATCTCCCCAGCTTGAAAACATTGAAGTGTCCAGGACTTGAATGTTTTCACTTTTCTCCCATCCAAGTACTAACCAGGCCCGACCCTGCTTAGCTTCCAAGATCAGCTGAGATAAGGCACATTCCGAGTGGTACAGCTATAGACTATTTTTACTTTTCTATTTACAGTTCTTATATTGCCTCACCCAGGTTCATGGCTTTACGTGCCACGTATATTCTGATGCCCCCCAGAGCTATATCTTCTGCTTAGACCCCTGTGCAGAACTCCTGATTCACATATCTAGCTACTCATTTAGCATCTACAACTCGATTTCTGTTAGACGTTGCAAAATTAATCTGTCCAAAACCAAAGAGCTGATTTTCCCAGCTCAATCTGCTCCTTTCATGGGTTGCCTTATTTCAGGAAATTACACTGCATTCCTTTCCTTGCTCTGGCCAAAAAAACTTGGAGCCGCCCTTGTTTTTTCTCCCTCACACCCCACATCAAACCTGTTAGCAAATGCCACTGACTGTAATTTTATAATGTATCTGGAATATGACCACTTTATACTGCACCCATTGATTTGATGTTGACCTTCTTATAATGAGCCACAGAGCTCTATTCCGTGTGCCACTTTGCTTTGCGACCTCATGTCCTACAACTTTCCTAGCTAGTTTCATGGAATCTTGCCGTATTATTCTCTTTTGTTGTTACTCACAGACAATAGGCATGTTACTGCCTCGTGGCTCTTGCTTGCATTTACTGTTCTCTTATTTTGGAATGTTCTTCCTTTAGATATCTACATGGTTCATTTATTCACTTCCTTTACATATTTACTTAAATGTCAGTGAGACCTTCTCGAGCTACCTCATCTAAAATGGCAACTCCCACACCACCCTTCTTCTCCCTGCTATATTTTTCTTCATAGCCTTTTGCACCATCGTCTAACATTCTCTATATTCAACTTCTATTGCCACTATGTGTCTCCTCTGCTAACATTTAAGCTCCATGAGAGTAAGGATTATTGTTTATTTATTTATTACTTTAAGGCCTAGAAGAGTGTCTGGTGTATAGTAAGCATGTAATGAATATTTACATTAGTTAGGATCTAGATTTGGTTGCTAGAATAGAGACCCAAAGTTAAGAGTGGCTTAAACAAGATTAAAGTTTTTTTTTTTCTCTCACATAACAGGCTTGATGTGAGAAATTAATGGCTGCTGTGAGTGATACACAGGGTCAGAGACTCAGATTCCTTCTCTCTTATTATCTTCCTGTTTTCAATGTATTAAATCAGACAACCTGGTCCAACGTGGCCCACCACTTCACTAAGTCTTTATTCCAGTGTGAAGCAAAGGGAAAAGAAGGCGGAGGTGACCCTTCCACTCACATTCCATTGTCCATAACTTTATCACACTGTCACATATTGTCTGAAAGGAGGATGAGGCATGGAGCCTTTATTTCTGGGGAGCTAAATCAGGGGTTCTTTTACTTCAGAAGAGGGAAAGAAGAATTACAAAAATAAGGGATATTGGTGATCAACTAGCAATCTCTAGATCTCTGCTATTGTACCCCATCAATGATCTAGGTAAATGACTGAGGGGTTCATTCACATCATTCAATCTGGGAGGGTACCTGGGTGTTTGTAATTCTTTTATGTATCCTTGAAAGGTTCCAAAATGGCTAATAAATATAAATTTAAAAGGAAAAAAAGACACTTTTATTAAACTATAAGACATTAGTATCTACCTGGGCACAAAAGATATTCCTGGCCACATGGCGCACAGCCCATGCCTTGAGGCTGGTGGCAGTAGTGTGCACAACATTTTATCTCCTCTGGAAATAAGCAATGAGCTACCATCCAGGTTTCATCAACTTATGATTTGCCTTCCTCTCCCTACCTTTCTGTCTCACACATTGACACTCTCTTTCCTCATGTAGCCCAACACAAGATGTTCTGCAATAAGGAGACCCTGTTTTTCTCCCAGATGGGGCCTGGATGGACCCTCTCCGCTCTTTGGGCACTAAGCCTTTCCTAAAATTTGGTAGCATTTTTAATCACAGGTTTAAAATACGCTAATAATTTATATTTCTTTCATCTCTTTCCTCTGAAATCTCTGTTTTGATAAAAAGCATCTTTATTTCTTGTTTCCTAGAAATAAATTGTGGAATGTTATGATGCTCCCTATTCACTTCAACCTCAGCCTGTTCCCAGTTAATTGATGTAATAACTCAAAATTGCATAAGTATTTTCAAAGGTATGTTTGTGTGTAGGAGGGATTGAGATCTGTGATTTAAAATATCTACGCCTACTCAGAAACATACCATTATATTAAATTGAAATGGAAAAAATTGGCCAGACACAACTGAAATTCCAGAGAAATATTACAATAAATTCACAAAGCCTGTGATGATAGCTGCGCTAGTTTACAACTGCTACCACAAATCCCCAATAAAATCCCGAAAGAAATATTTTACATATGCTTTATTTCTTATGATTCCATTTCATTGTAATTGTGGTGAGGGAGCAGGGCATACTTAGTGGTAAATATGGAAGGCTCAAAGTGAAAGTAATGAACTTTGATCAGCAATGTCCTGTCAACTGCGTTATTAACCAGAATATCAAGTTACCCGTCCCTCCTACCTGATTTCCTAAACTAATAGAACTCCATTTACTGGCTGCATGTAGTTGGAGTTGACGTGTCATTTGATACCAAAATAATTTTGACTACGGAATCACTGTAATTGCAACCAAAAGCAACAAAAAGAAAAGGATTGATTTTGTGTTTCAGTAATAAAGAAGGTACATGAAGATTTCCAGTCTTTAGTATTATATACAGACAAATACGTTTTAATGTTTTGTTATGCATGATATTCGTGGCCTTCAGAATGAATCAATAATTGAAAAATCTATTTGAAAAGGTAATTACTTTAATAATCTTTAAAAAAATATTAAGCCCTCTCCTTTTCTAGCTCACTGGGGTGCTGACTAGGCATGTTCTTCTCCGCATTGTCTTGCCACTGCTACTGTTTTGGTTCTTTTTATCTGCTACTACACCGATTTTGTTCTGCCTGCTAGGCTGTGTGTGTCCATGCGTGCATATGTGTGTGCGTGTGTGTGTGTGTGTATGTGTTTGTGTGTGTGCATGCAGCAAGGAAGAAATCTTACCTGCAGAACATTTCTTAGATTTACCTGCTTTATCCCATGTAGGTGCTAGCTCTTTCCTATATATTAAGCTATGGTCCTGCCCTGGAGAAAGGGGGCTGGTTTCTTTTTAGGGGGCTAAAATACCTTAATTCCCTTGTGAATGAGAAAAGTTACCGCTTTTTGAGTTTTCCCACAGTATAGGTTGTCTGAAATGTAATGAACTAATAATTTTATGGAGATGCAGCCTATCTCCAAATTAACAGTGTACAGTTACCCATCATGCCTCCATGCATTTTCTGTCAGCTGTCCACCTCACCACACACAAAGCCATTGTGTGAAATGGGAGCAAGAGTTTCCAACATAAAGAGAAAATAACACAGCAAGGAAAATAAAGCTGGGCAGGTGAGCTCCACATGCTCATGAGGATATGCTGCTTCCAGAGCCAAATGTGGAGGTTTTGGTTTTATTCCAGAAATTTCTGCTGCTGCCTTCTAAAGCCTAATACAGATTTGAAGATGGACTTGCTCTTTGCATCCACCTTCAAATTATTTTGTTTTCGCTCAGGCTTTCTCTGTAAAAATTATAAAAGCTCTTAATAACATTTTTTGACTTGAAAATGGTAATGATACATGATGTGGGGCTTATAATTCATGATGAGGCCACTGCCTCCTCAGTTTTTTATTAAAAAGTAGCATCAGCTGACAGAATTGCATGTTCATTGAGGCTTTAGAGAAACTAGAATAAAGTGATGAAATTGCAGGCTGTTATTCCATTTACTGGTTATTTGTCAGTACTTTTTGACATATTGTACGCATTCTGCATCCGTGTGATAAATATTTTGACTACATAGATTCTTTATAAGATATCATCTTATTTTTAAATAAATGTAAATATAATTTTTAAATTTTAAAAATTATGTTATTTGGGAGGCTGAGGCGGGTGGATCATGAGGTCGGGAGATTAAGACCATCCTGGCTAACACAGTGAAACCCCGTCTCTACTAAAAATACAAAAAATTAGCCAGGCATGGTGATGGGCACCTGTAGTTCCAGCTACTGGGGAGGCTGAGGCAGGAGAATGGCATGAACCCAGGAGGTGGAACTTGCAGTGAGCCGAGATCGTGCCACTGCACTCCAGCCTGGGCGACAGAGTGAGACTGTCTCAAAAAAAAAAAAATTATGTTAAATGAAACTATTTGCAATTTTATTTTCCTTTGACATACACAGAGTTTCTCTGAAATACTATAGAATTAAATTTATACATACCAAGATTGATGCTCAGTATGTCTTGGTAGCTCATCTGTTACCCCTTAAAAATTTTCCAGTTTTTAAAGCCAAGTGTGGTGGCTCACGCCTGTTGTCCCAGCACTTTGGTAGGCTAAGGTGGATGGATTCTTTGAGCCCAGGAGTTCAAGACCACCCTGGGCAGCATGGTCAATCCTCTTCTCTACCAAAAATACAAAAAATAGCCAGGCATGGCAGACACCTATAGTCTCTGCTACTCTGGAAGCTGAAGTCAGAGGATCACTGGAGCCAAGGAGGTCGAGGCAATCCTAAGTAAAAAGAACCAAGTTGGAGGCATCATGCTACCTAACTTCAAACTATACAAAAGGGCTACGGTAACCAAAACATGATAGTACTTGTACAAAAACAGGCACATAGACCAATGGAACAGAACAGAGAACCCAGAAATAGGACTGCACACCTACAACTCTCTGATGCTTGACAAACCTGAGAAAAACAAGCAATGGGGAAAGAACTCCTTATTTAATAACTGGTGTTGGGATAACTGGTTAGCCATATGAAGAAGATTGAAACCAGACCCCTTCTTACACCATATGCAAAAGTTAACTCAAGAGGGATTAAACACTTAAATGTAAAACCCAAAATATGCAAAAAGTGGTAGAAAACCTAGGCAATACCATTTAGGACATAGGCATGAGCAAAGATTTTATGAAGAAGACAACAAAAGCAATTGCAATAAAGCAAAAATTGACAAATGGGATCTAGTTAAACTAGAGAGCTTCTGCACAACAAGAGAAACTATCAACAGAATAAACAGACCACCTACAGAATGGGAGAAAATTTTTGCAAACTATACATCCAACAAAGGTCAAATATCCAGCATGTATAAGGAACTTAAACAAATTTACACACAAAAAAAACAACACCAAACAACCACATTAAAAAGGTGGGCAAAAGACATGAACAGACACTTTTTAAAAGAAGACATACATGTGGCCAACGATCAGATAATAAAATGCTCAACATCACTGATCGTTAGAAACATGGAAAGCAAAACTGCAATGAGATACCATCCCACACCAGTCAGGATGACTATCATTAAAAAGTCAAAAAATAACAGATGTTGGCAAGGTTGTGGAGTAAAAGAAATGCTTATACACTGTTGGTGGGAATGTAAATTAGTTCAGCGATTATGGAAGACAGGGTGGTGATTCCTCAAAGACAGAAATACCATTCAACCTAGTGATTCCATTACTGGGTATGTACCCAAAGAAATATAAATCATTCTATTATAAAGACACATGCATGCATATGTTCATTGCAGCACTATTCACAATAGCAAAGACATGCAATGCCCATGAATGATAGACCAGATAAAGAAAATGTAGTACATATATACCATGGAATACTATGTAGCCTTAAAAAAATATGAGACCCTGTTCTTTGCAGGGGTGTGGATGGCGCTGGATGCCATTATCCTTAGCAAACTAACATAGGAACAGAAAACCAAATACCGCATGTTCTCACTTACAATTGGGAGCTAAATGATGAAAACACATGAACACATAGAGGGGAATGATACATACTGGGGCCTTTTGTAGGGTGGAGGGTGGAGGGTGACAGGAGGGACAATACCAAAAAAAAAAAAAAAACACACACAACAACTAATGGGTATTAGGCTTAATACCTTGGTGATTAAATAATCTATACAACAAACTCCCATGATACAAGTTTACCTATGAAACAAACCTGCACTTGTACCCCTGAACTTAAAATAAAAGTTAAAAAGAGTAATATATATATATATGTAATGTTTATACATGTGATATATATAAAATATATATAAATATGCATTATATATGTGCCACTCTGCCACTGCTCATGAAGGGGTAGAGGTGGTGTAGTTCAAGACTGTTTTCCCACCTCTTCAGTGCCTCTTTCAGTGACATGAATTTAAAACTGTGCACTGTGAGTGCTCACCTGATTTTTGTTTCTTATGAAGGCGGCATTTTTGTGTAGATAGTTGTTAATTTTGTGTCCTTGTGAGGGGGACGACCAGTGGAGCCTTCGATTCTGTGGTCTTCCTGTGCTACAAGTTATTTGTGTGTCTCTGTTTCACCAAATTAAAATTTAAAATATGATTCATAGAAGCTTAAACAGTCCTAAAATGCAATAAATGTGTGCCACTTTCTGTACCATGTTACCATATTAAAACTGCATTACTCAATATACACATGACAGTGATTTTGGAGGTGGAAAACTGAGTAGATAGGGTAGCCCTGTAGACACAGGAAGTGGATGAGAGGCAGGAAAACCCACAGAGAGAAGAGTCACTGGATGACTCACAAAAGTAGTGGTTGTTTCACTTCTCTTGGTTTGTGCTTGTCTCTGGTGGAAAATTATATACCTAAGGAGCTACTGTGAGAGACAGAGGCTCAGGTGAAGAATGGCCTTGTCTAGAAAGGTGACATTTTTACTGAAGTGATCAAGAAGATATGACTCAAAAGTGCTAAGTCTTAGAACAAGCTGTGGTGTAATGAGAAAAGTGGGCAGCTGAATATAGGAACAAGAAAATCTAAGATTCAGTGGTTTGAACCTGATTAAGACACTTAACTTCCTTGAACATCTATTTCTTTTTGTAAAATGGCAGTAATACCTACTTTGCAAGATTGTTGTGAGAATTAAAAATGATTAAAGTCCCTAATATAGTGTCTGGTACAGTGATTATTCCCATGAAAAAGCAATTATTATTTAAAACCATGCTAGAGACTCTACAAGCAGCAGAAACAACATGGGAAGAATATGAACCCATTCCAGGAGGTTATTAAAAAGACAAAATGTTGACTAAATAATATCACCACTATCAGAGAAGGTAAAATCTGTGTCTTAGAGTGATTTATTTTCTGAGCTTTCTACTTCAGTTGTGTATTTTAGTCCATCCAGCAGTTTATTTAAAGGATCTTTCTTATACCTTTTTTTCTGGTATACCTTTTTTCTTACCAAAGGGTCTTGCAACTCTTCAGGCCAAGTTCACCATTAGCAGTGCGAAAGTACCTGAAGTTGCCTCAGTAACTCTGCCCTTTACTTATGGCTGGTGCAGTATATCTGCTTCAGTTTTCTAGTTATCCACCCAACCTCATGAGGCCTGACAATTGACATGGATTTTGGAGGTCCACGTGATGTGACCCTCTAGTATTTATGTCCCCTTAACACTTGTTTATCTGACCTCTTGCCCAAACCCATTTAATGAGTTCAAGTTTCTTTCTGTTCCCTTCAATTCCATTGCTGCCTACATGAATCCAGCATGGCACTGAGATAGTAAATTAGTCCAACTAACTTTAAACACCTGAGTCACAAACTTGTTCAACCTCCAGAAATCAATGGCAAACGAAAATACTAAGAGAGGATGATTTATTATTAGGCCAGTGGTTAAAAAGTTTTTTACAAGCTTTGGTTTTATCTGTGCAACAGTTCTATTATCACTCCGGTAAATTGTAGAGCTTTTCTGTGCTGAGCAAAATGGGTATATTGTTCTCATTTAGACACTTTTAACTAGAACTCTCACTCAAAATAGGCTCTTAAATAAGCCTGTTTGAACCATTTATGAAAAAGTCATAAGAACATCATTTTGTCATATATATATATATCTTATCACCTCCATTTTTTCTATACAGGAGCTAATTTGAGATATTTCTTGATAATTTAACAACATATTTCTGATGTGGACTTTTTAGGTCATTTATAACACATTTATTCTCCACTGGAAAACTTTTACCCACTGCTTACATTACATTTGTCTTCAGAAATAATGTCTGCTGATCCTAGGAAAAAATGGCTTGGATTAAGATGGAAAAGAGAAAAGCAGCCAGTGACATCCAGATGCTGGACTGATACGATCACTGTCTGTACGTTGCTACAAGACAATATTGCATTCATTGCTAGGCCTTGGTATTCTGTTGAACATGAACAATGTCACAGAACATCAAACAAGGCCACTCTTTGACCATGATGGATCAAGACAAAAAGACAGTTTTGTAATCATTACTGAACACAAGCAAAACACAAACATTGTCCAAGTTAAAAAATATCAAACATTCCCCTACCCTGGCTGATATGAATGGCTGATGCTTCTTTACTTATTACAGCTTTAGCCTCACTCTGGGTCTACCTTCCCTATATATTAGATTTATTAAAATATCTAATTATAGAATTAGCCCACTTCCTAACAGCATCCAATCCAGAGTGAAACCCTCATTCCTTAAACCTTCCTCAAAATAATCTAACATGAGCGCAAATTAAGTAAGTTCTATGATAAATCCTTTCTATGGTTCACATTCTTCCTTCCTGCAGTGAGTAATAAATACAACTTAACTAATTACATGTTCCTGGTGGTCTTTGCTTGGAGGGCATCGACAGAAATGGAGGTTATCCTATGATTTAGCTGATGTACTACTCTCTGCTTTGAACCAGGAAACTCAACTCAGTCATAATATGTATATTGGAGATTCCATATGTTTCTCTCTGTTTGATATTCTACCTTTCCCATGGCTAAAAAGCAAATTCGTTATGAATTAAGATCTACTATTTCACTGAAGCTCTTCAACATTGGGTTTGTTTTATTTTCCTAGGAATACAATGAGGTCAGATGGAATAATTATGTTACCTGATGAGATGTGTATTATTCCTTGGTAAATTGTTTTGAAGCTTTATAATACGTGCTCCTGTGGTCTGTCTGCTGTTCCAGTGTCTTGAATGATGTTTGCCCATAAGAAGAAAAGTCTATGAACAGAAAACAAGTATAAGTCCAACAAGTCATCCTTGACCTGGTCCCAGGTGTTGAGGTATTCAGAATCCCTCCTCAGACAAGGGTCCTTGGGACAATCATTATCATGGGTCATCATTATGAAATCTGAAAAAGACCTCCTCCTCAGTCCTGCCTTTGGTTCCAGAGAATTGTTCTATTTAGTTTCAGCTTCCCAGAATCAGGAGGCTTTGTCTGGCCTCTGATTGGCGATGATCTACCTTTAGCTAAACACTGGATTCACTAAGTTACAAAAACACTGTTCTTACAGATCGTTCAGTTTTCATGTGATATTCTGCTTCTAAAACTATGCCTTTTACAGACTGAATGCCTGCTTCCTTCATGTTTTCTTATTAGAAAGCTAAATTTTATGCTTATTTTTCTAACTGGAACCATTTCATCAGGGACAAGGTGGAGGAGTAGTAGCGACTTTGGTGGAGCTTTTGACATGACCAAAATTGTTCATGTGAGTAGTGCCTTAGAATAAAAGCAAATAAACTCTCATGAGGAGACTGTCATGTTTGCCTGAAAGAGGCATCATTTTGTTTAATGTGACAGACTTACCCTTTTTTTCTGTACATTAAAGATTAATAAGTGCCAGCTTTCTAAATGTATGACTTAAAATTGTCAATGGCCCAACTCATGTCAAAACTGACTGTGTGATATTCTCTTTTCTGTGTGTATATGTCAAATCTCTTTTTCTACATCTAAACTTTCTTTCCTCTCTTTGCAGAAATAACATAATCGGCCTTTTACAATGATAATTTCATATTTATCTGAAGCTTCCTTCCTGTCATAATAATTTCATATGTGTCTGGAGCTGGCTCTCTCCTCATTTTTTCTTTCCCCTCCCTTATGAAACTTGAAAGATTATCTGATCAAAAAATAATTCACTTGTTTTTTGTGCACTCTAAGAATATGTAATCTAGATAATCAATGTTGTCTAAAAAATGAAAACAATGAAGCAAATATATTAAACAGTATTTCTTTTTGTGGACACTGAAAAGTATATTTACATAATACCCTTTGTTACTATAGCTATGAGATAAATAAGAAAGGGCTTTAGTTTCAAGATAAAATAAGACATTTGGCATGATTCGGAGTTTTCATAGTATTAGTTTGCCACGCACAAATAATGTTAAGAAAATATTTTGGATCATTCAAGACCAGGGCTAATTTCCTTGCAATTCACAATTTTATATTTCCCACATTGATTTAATGAGTTTTAAAAAGTTATTGTTTTCACAAATTGTTTAAAATTAAAAATTATATGTATAAAATTCAGCAATTATGTATAATAATGGATATATTTTTAAAGAGTTTAAGTATATGAAAATCTGCACAATTTAAAAAAAGACACAAAATACTGGTTATTACACATTTTAATTATTTCTTAAAATGACCACAGACTAAATAGATTAACAAAAATACAAGTGATTTTGGATGATATCTTAGTCCGTTGGCATTGCTATCAGGGAATACTCCAGGCTGGGTAATTAATTTATTTAAAAAAGAGGTTTATTTTGCTCAAGATTCTGCCAGCTGTACAAGACGCATGGTGCCAGTATCTGTTTCCAGTGAGGCCTCATGAGCTTTCACTCATTGCAGAAGGCAAGCTTCAGCCAGTGTGTAGAGATCACAGGGCAAGAGATAAGCAAGAGAGAGCAAAGGGAGGGGTGCTATGCTTTTTTAACGAGTTCTCACATGAACTTATACAGTGAAAACCCACTCATTACCATGGGGAGGGCACCAAGCCATTCATGAGGGATCCTACATCATGACCCAAACACCACCCACTAGACCCAACACTCAACATTGAGGATCACACTTGAATATGAAATTCGGAGAAGACAGACATCCAAACTATATCAGATGATATTTTAAACACCTATGTATGTGTGTATTCATGCATGTGTGTATTTGTTTTTACCTCTAAAAAATTGCTAAAATAATCCAAAATATTTATTCATGGAAAAATAAACAGCAAATTATTTCTTGATTGTTTTTTATTCTCTAGTATTTCTTGGTCTGAAGAAAAAGCATTGATTATGTTGGTTAAAGATTATAATTACCATAAAGGGTTAATTATTCTAGGCCAATAATTGTAGAAAAATATAAATATGTCTACAAGGCAATCAATATCAATTTCTTTTTCATAAAAGTTTCCAATTTATTCAGAAGGTAAATCTAATATATATCGATTTATTTAATATTTTGATAAATTATATTTTAAAACCATAGTTAAAAGCTTTAAAGTTTTACATATTTGTACATGTATACATACGTGGTGCCTAAATACATATATATCAAACTATATTAACAAAGTCTTTACTGCAAATTGTTGCATGTATCATATACAAAATTGCAAAATTGGGACAGAGTACTAAGATTATAAACAAAAATAGAGAAAGTTTCATGGAGAAATAAGGCTGTTTATGTGTCAAAAGAGCAGAGAAACCTAGAAAAATCAGAACTAAAAATATTGTGTCTTGCAATATGTTGGTCACTGGTGATATTTGAAAATGCAGATTCATTATAGTGATAGGAGTTGAAATTGCACTGAATTGTGGAGTATGTGGGAAATAAGAACATGTAGATAAAATTTAAATTCATCTTTCTAGGGCCTGGCATGGTTGCTCAAGCCTGTAATGGTAGCAGTTTGGGAGGCCGAGGTGGGTGGATCACCTTAGCTCAGGGGTTTGAGGCAAGCCTGGGTAACATGGCAATACCCTGTCTCTACAAGAGATACAAAAATTAACTGGGCTTGGTTTTGTGTGCCTGTAGTCTCAGTTACTCAAGAGACTGAGACAGGAGAATCACTTGAGTCTGAAAGGCAGAGGGTTCAGCGAACCGAGAGATTCTGCCACTGTACTCTAGCCTGAGCAACAGAAAGAGACCCTGTCTCAATTAAAATAAATAAATAAATATAGATAGGTAGGTAGATAGATAGATGGATGATAGATACACATAATGTGTGTGTGTATGTGTGTGTGTGTGTATGTTTCTAAAAGATAATTTGATATTAGGAAGGTAGAGAAAGCATAGTAGGTAGAAGGAGATATCAAATTTATAGTGTAAACAGTATTAATTATTGCTCTTTCAGGCTAATGTAAAAATGTAATTATGAACCCTATTCAAAATCTCTGTTCTGCTTATACGGGGTATACCTGATAATATAAGTTCACCTTTATTTAAAAATTCAGAATTTTAAACATCTATATAGCAATATACAGTTTACAAAGCACCATTACACCTGCTACAAAGTGTCTTAAGATATTGGCGGGAGTTGTGTAACTACTTTGTCACTGTGTTCTGGCTCCAGTTCTGGAGATGACATTTTGTATTGTAGACCCCAAATATATGAGCCAGGTCTCAGTCAATATAGAAAATTCATTTTACCAACGTTAAGGATGTGTGCCCATGACACAGCCACAGGAGGTCTTGACCACATGTGCCCAAGGTGTTTGGGGCACAGCTAGGTTTTATATGTTTTATGGAGATAGGAGACATCAATCAGTATATGTAAGATGTACATTAGTTCAGTCCAGAAAGGTGGGACAATTCAAAGCAGAGAGAGCACTTCCAGGTCATAGGTAGATACGAGACAAACGGTTGCATTTTTTTTTTTTTTTTTTTTTTTTTGAGTTTCTGGTTAGTCTTTCCAAAGGAAGCAATCAGAAATGCATTTATCTCAGTGACAAAAGGGATGACTTTGAAAAGAATGGAATTATTGTGAACTGCTTTTACTTTTATCCTTTTCAAAAGGTGGTTTTATAATCAGCATAGGACTCTGACAGGTGCTCTTGATTGCAGGTTTTGGAGACTGTGACACTACAACAGAGAAAAATCTTCCAAGATTCCCATGGAGAGCTGCAGTGTTCATGAATATCAAGCTGAACAGTCAAGCAGTTCCCAGCCTGACTTTTCCCTTTAGCTTAACGATTTTGGGGTCCCAAGATTTATTTTCCTATCACAATTACCGCATTTTTTTTTTTCTGAAATCTTTCAGAGTAAGCATTTTAGAAGAAAATAGGTCCTTGGTCTCAGGTTTCCTCTGATCTCTCATGGCCAGCTAAGATAGTTTATTCCTAAACAGATAAGTCATCCCACGTTATTAGGAAAGCTCATTTTTAGCAGGTTGTGAAGTCTCACATTCTACAAAGAGAAAATAGGCGGAGGAAAGGAGAAAAACAACAACGAACAAAAAGAGAATAATCCTGGAAAATCGATAGGCCATATTACTCTGAAGTCCATACATCAGTAGGCAGGTATGAAAGTGACTTATGTATGTAAATAAGTTGCCGTTATTTTCTTCTGAAGTTTAAGTTGTCTCATTTCAATTCTCAGGGCTTTAAGAAAACACAACTTAGTTTTCAGTGATTTCAAATTATGAAAAATGGGTGAGGAAGGAAAAAAATGAAAATATTATTTTGGAGTCTTGTAGTCAGGGAAATTTTAAAATTCAGTCCAAACTGTAGAAAACAATAAAAATTTAAAAACATTAGGCAAGACTAGAATCTAAAAACAGGTATCCTATAGTTTATTTTGAAACATAATTTCTCTCTCCAGTCCTTTTTTCACTAAAGACAAATCATAGAAAAATTCATTTGCAAAATAAACTTTAGTCTTATTATACTTGGCTGGAGTATTTGCATAAGGTCAGCAAAAATAATTATTTGTTATATAGTCTCCTCATATTTAAAAATTAGTTTGCTATAACTTTATTTTATAAGGAATCTCAGATTCGACTTTAATGACATAAGCCCAGCCTGTACCTGTAAATACTGTATTAGTTGGGTAAATTTCTCATCTAGAAGTCTCAAGAAGGCTTGGGGCTCCTGGGCCTGTCAGAAAGTAACATTCGTTACTTACCACAGGTCAGGAACCTATGCAGGGACTGTGTAGACAAGATATGAGGCCAGCTTTCCCAAGGGGCTTTTATTGGCTCTATAAGTAAACTTTGATTCCTTAAAGGAGTCTTTATCTGATAGTATGCCATTCCAGTCAAAACCCTGGTAAAACAACCAGTGTCTCCAATTGTGTCCTGTTATGAAAGAGAACAGTTTCTTATTGCACTTATGCAAATAACTATATTGCTGTAAGTTAAGAATACTCACTAGTTTCCGAATTTTGAAGAAATTATGTAGAGAGAAATATGCTCCATTTTTTCACAGGGGTATCCTTTACTCAGTTATTAAAAGCTGTAAATAGCTCAAGAGAAAAGTTTTATTGGCTCTGAAAAACAAAGAAAGGATCATCAACATTTTCAGTAAAAAGTCATAAAAGAATTATTTCAGTCTTCTATCAGTTCAGTCCTTGCAGCTAACTCCTGTTTTACTTGATATTCATGAACATTTCAGCTCTCCATAGGAGTCTTCAAAGGTTTTTCTCTTTTCGAGTGTCACAGTCTCCAAAACCTGAATTCAGGAGCACCTGTCAGAGTCCAATGCTGATTATAAAACCACCTTTTCAAAAGAATAAAAGTAAAACAACTGTGGATGACAAAAGTCTTAAAACAGTCATAGCTAAAGACACAATTGACAAGGAAACTCGGTTACTTCTGGGGCATACAGAAATTTTACATAATAATCATAATTGCTATTAGATAAGTGCAAAAATAATTACGGTTTTATCCATGATAAATAATGGCAAAACCCGCAATTACTTTTACACCAACGTATACTGATAACATATGCTAAAACGTATCAGAATCACATGAATTTCATATAATTCTGGAATATACACTAATAGCACATTTTTATAAATATAATTCAAAGAAGGTCAAACATGATTCATATTTAACAATACTTCCTATATGATTGTATTATATCAAATAAGCTGAATATGTCTCTTTTGGACTTCAGGAGACTAATATCAAAAACTAATAAGGACCTAAGTTAGAATTTGACTTTGGAAAGTTTGTCAAATATAAAAAATTGAAAACACTTGATATTACAAAATAGTACCAAAGGTCATTGTAAAATAAGTCATGCATTTAGTCAAAGTGATAACTCAAAGATTGCAAGATTGCAAAAAAAGGTGAAAACCTTTATTCTTTGAGAGAAGAGACTTAATTTTTCAAACAATAAGCCCTAATAAAAACAGCATGAGACCAATTAAACTTGTTTTTCAAGATTTTATAAACAATCTATAAAGTCCTGATGGCCTGGGCCCACGGTGGTCAGGGCACAGCGTCATTGTATATATGTTTCATGTGCCCAAGGTGGTTGGGGCACAGTGTAATTTTATATATGCTTTAGGGAGACACGAGACATCAGTCAACATATATAAGATGTACATTGGTTTGGTCCTGAAAGGCAGGAAAACTCGAAGCCGGGAGGGGACTTCCAGATCATAGGTAGATATAAGACAAGTGGTTGTATTCTTTTGAGTTTCTGATTAGTCTTTCCAAAGGAAACGATCAGAAATGCATTTATCTCAGTGAGCAGAGGGATGACTTTGAATAGAATGGGAGGAAGGTTGGCCCTAAGCAGTTTCCAGCTTGACTTTTCCCTTTAGCTTATTGATTTTGGACTCTCAAGATTTATTTTCTTTTCACAGTATATATGGGTAGCAATCAATGCTTCATTTAATACTGTCAAAGTTTTTGGTGGACCCAACACCCAGTAATACCTGCTCTCATTCTCCTCATCCCAACTTTAATGAGGAATGATTGAAAAATAAAATTGTATATGTTTAGAGTATATAAGGAAATGATTATATATATATATATACACACACACACAAAATACAACACACACGCACTGTAAAATGATTTCCACAATCAAGTTAGTTAACACATCTAGCACCTCATATAGTTACCATTTTTTTGTGTGGTGAGAACACTTAAGTTCTACTCTGTTAGAAAATATCAGACATATAATAAAATATTATCAAATATAGTAACAATGCTGTATATTAGGAAGCACAGACAACACAAGCAAAAAGAAATGGGGCTACATCAAACTACAGAGCTTCAGCAAAACCAAGGGAAAAATCATCAAAATAAAAAGACAACCTATGGAATGTAAGAAAATATTTGTAAACCAGACATCTGATAAGGAGTTAATATCCAAAATATATAAGGAACTCATGCACCTCAATATCAAAATAACCAAACAAACAATAATTTGATTAAAACAGATCCAAAGGACCTGAATAGACATTCAAAAGAAGACAAACAAATGACCAACAGTTATATAAAAATGAATTCAACAATACTAATCATTCAGGACATTCAAATGAAAATCACAATGAGCTATCACTACACAACTGTTAAAATGACTATTATAAAACCAAACAGAAACAAAAAGAACAAAAGATGCCAAGTGCTGGCAAGAATGTGGATAAAAGTAAATTTTTATTCACTGCTGGTTAGAATGTACATTGTCACAGTCATTATGAAAAACAATATGGAGTTTCCTCAAAAAATAAAAACATATAGCTACCATATGGTTAACAAATCTCACTTTTAGAAACAAATACAAAGGAAACAAAATCAATATTTTGAAGATATCTGCACTCCCATGTTCATTGCAGCATTATTTATAATAGCCAAGATACACACCTGTTTGTGGATGAATAAACGAATAAAGAAAATGTGGTGTATATACAATGGAATATTATTCAGCCATGAAAAGAAGGAAACTTTGTGATTTGTAATGACATAGATGAACCTTGAGGACAGTATGCCAAATAGAATAAACTAGATGAAGACAAATACTGTACAATTTTCACTTACATGTGGAATCAAAAACAGTTGAACTCATAGAAACAGAGAGAAATATGTGGTTCCCAGGGACTGGGACATAAAGGAAACGGGAGGATGTTGGTCAAGGGGTACCTACTCTTTAAGGTATTAACACACAATTAAAAATCAATAACCTCCATGAAAGCCATGAAAGTTATCCTATGCTTTAATGTAAAATGCATAGTAAGATGTGACTCAGCAGTAATAGATTTTTATAGGAGGAAATTTTAGTAGAAAGTTAGAAGACACAGAAACTCCATCAACTCATACATGAATTATGAATTACCCTAGCAGTAGGGTATTATCTGGAAAAAGTGCAGTATTTACAGTTAGCTAGAATTTTACTTTAATCTTAGATAATTAATAGCTTGATAACCTTGGGCTACTCAGTTATTCTTGTTGAGGTTCACTTACTTTTCAGGGTTGTTGTAAGGATTATGGACACTGTACAAAAAAATCAGTTATCACACTGCCTAGCTCACAGTAAATATACCATACATGTTAGAAGTTGCTTTCTTGGTGGTATTGTAATCACTATTACTACAGCACTTCAGCAAAATATAGAATGTCAGAGTGAAAGAAATTTATAGCAGAAACTTCAATATCACATCTCTTTTTAGTACATGGAATGCCTGATTTATTTATTTATTAAACACATATTTATTGAGTGTTTACTACATGACCAGAATTCTTCCAGACACTATGGAAAGAGCAGTAAACAAAAGGGTTAAACATCCCTACTCTCTCTTGAAGATTACTGTTTATGGCATGGAGATATTAAATAAAAACAAAATGGACTTTGGAGGCCATTGTGATGACTACTATTTTTACCTGAGATAGGAAGCCATGACAGACATTTTTTAAAAGAAGACATACAAGTGGCCAACAAACATATGAAAATAATGCTCAACATCACTGACCATTAGAGAAATGCAAGTTAAAACTACAGCAAGATACCATCTTATGCCATTCAGAATGCCTAGTATTAAAAAGTCAAAACACAGCAAATGTTGTTGAGGATGCTGAGAAAAGGGAATGCTTATACAGTGTTGGTGGGTATGTAAATTAGCACAGCCTCCATGGAAAACAGTATGGATACTTCTCAAAGAACTAAAAATAAAACTACCATTTGACCAAGCAATCCTATTCCTGGGTATTTACCCAAAGGAAAAGAAATCATTATGTAAAAAGGCACCTTAATTTGTGTGTTCATCGCAGCACTATTCACATTGGCAAAGTCATGGAATCAGCCTAAGTGCCCATCAATGGATGACTGGGTAAAGAAAATGTAGAATATATATACTATGGGATACTGCTCAGTCACAACAAAGAATGAAATCATGTCATTTCCAGCAACACTTATGGAACTGAAGGTGACTATCTTATTAATCCTTTCTCACATTGCTACAAAAAACTACCTGAGATGGGGTAATTTATGAAGAAAAGAGGTGTAATTGACTCACAGTTCCACAGACTGTACAGGAAGCCTGACTGGGAGCTCTCAGGAAACTTACAATCATGGCAGAAGGCAAAGGAGAAGCAGGCACCATCTTCACAAGGTGGCAGGGGAGAGAGGGTGAAGGGTGAAGTATCACACACATTTAAACCATCAAATCTTATGAACAGTCATTCACTGTCACGAGAGCAGCAAGGGGGAAGTCCACCCCCATGATCCAATCACCTCCCACCAGGCCCCTCCATGTACACATGGGGACTACAATTCAAGATGAGATTTGCATGTGGACACAGAGCCAAACCATATCATTCCATACCTGGTCGCTCCTAAATCTCATGTCCTTCTCGCATCTCAAAACACAATTATGCTTTCCCAGTAGTCCCCCAAAGTCTTAAGTCATTCCAGCATTAACTCAAAAGTCCAAGTCCAAGTCTCATCTGAGGCAAAGCAGCTACCTTCCACCTATGAGCATGTAAAATAAAATTTATAAAAGGTAATTACTTCCAAGATACAATAAGGGTACAGGCATTGGGTAAAAGCTGCCATTCCAAATGGGAAAAACTGGCCAAAACAAAGGGATGCAAGCTGTCAGTGGGTCTACCATTCTGGAGTCTGGAGGATGGTGGCCCTCTTCTCACAGCTCCACAAGGCTTTGCCCCAGTGGAGACTCTATGTGAGGGCTCCAACCCCACACTTCCCTTCCGCACTGCCCTAGCAGAGGTTCTCCACTGACAGCTTGCACCGTGTGCCTGGAAAAGCTGCAGGCACTCAACGCCAGCCTGTGAAAGCAGCCACAAAGGCTGTACCCTACAGAGCCATAGAGGCAGAGTGGCCCAAGGTTGTAGGAGCCTACTGTTTGCATCAGCATGCCCTAAATATGAGTCATGGAGTCAACAGAGATAATTTCAGAGCTTTAAGATTGAATGACTGCCCCACTGCGTTTCGGGCTTGCAGGGGACCTGTGGCCTCTCTGTTTTGGCCAATTTTTCCCATTCAAAATGGGAGTATTTACCTAATGTCTGTACCCTCATTGCATCTTGGAAATAATTAACTTCTTTTTTATTTTACGTGCTGGAATGAGTTAAGACTTTGGGGGACTGTTGGGAAGGCATGATTGGTTTTGAAATGTGAGAAGGACATGAAATTTGGGAGGGGCCAGGGTGGAATGATATGGTTTGGCTCTGTGTCGCCAAATCTCGATTTGTAGTCCCCATGTGTCCAGGGAGGGACCTGGGGGGGGAGGTGACTGGATCATGTGGGTGGTTTACTACATGCTGTTCTCATGATAGTGAGTTCTCATGAGATCTTATGTTTTTACAAGTGGCAGTTTCCCCTGATCCCTCTCTCCTGACACCTTGTGAAGATGGTGCCTGCTTCCCCTTCAACTCCTACCATGACTGTAAGTTTCCTGAGGTCTCCCCAGCCATGCAGAACTAAGTCAATTAATCTTCTTTTGTTTATAAATTACCCAGTCTCAGTTATTATCTTTATAGCAGTGTGAAAGGGGAGTAATACGAATTTATTGGAAGGATCATCTATTTGAAGACTGAAATCATTAAGAATTATGATAAGAATCAGTATTGGAGTTAATAAGAGGCTTCTGAGTGCTAAAGTCCTCAAAAATGATAGTCCCTATAGGAGAGGAATATATTCCTCTTGCTCAGCATTGCCCTTCCAGACTATTATTCCTCCCTCTTTCCTAAGCCTTCCCCAAGCTTTGAAGCCCATGCCATTAAATTGCCATCCTCAATCTCTCATTGTCAGTCATCTAGAGACTTCAGGCCCAGTGGTATGAGGGAAACAAAACAAGTCCTATGTAGAAGGCCTTCAGGGAAAGCAGTGTCTAGGTTTCAGTTAGGTACTAAAACAAGAAGGGAAAGGAAAACATTAAGACAAGAATATCAAGGATTTTGCTGAAGAGTTCCAGAAGACAGTGAAAAAGGCTTCAGGAATTGGAGAGGAGCGAGATATAATGTAAAATAAAGGGTTGTCTAGAGAACGTTAGAAGGCAGCTACTGGGCGTGCTGACATATTAATAATATTTGATATAATATATCAAATAATATTTATATTTGATTTATATTTGATATATATCAAATAATATTATAATATATCAATAATATTTGATTAATAATATTTGATATAATCTGGGATAAATAGCCATGTGTAAAATAATGATGCACATGTTACTGATAATTTTCTTCAAAAGTATCCCCCTTAAACTCCATGTGTGAAACATTATGGAATGAGATAATAGGAATGAAAATATTATGTAAACTCTAAAGCACACTATGAAATCTAAACATTACTATTATTATTGAGATTATAGTCATCATAATTTCTTGCTACATCTGGAGTCCTAGAAAGCATGATCTTCATTAAACACTGGAGAATTTCAGTTGGCAGAACAATTTTGAGTTGAAAACCTTTAATGTTGAAATTCATTGAGTGTATGATTGCTTAGGGGAGTGCAATAGATAATAAATGACTAGAGGTGGAAAAGCTGTTGGAATCTTACCTTTTGCAAAAATTGCTCTATGAGCGAGAACATCATAGAGTTGGCTGTAGTCTCTGGATATGGTGTTACTAGAGTGTCCTATCAGTAAAGGTTGTAGAGTCTTCAGGGTTTAACTTACCTTACCTTTTAACAACAGACTCAGAGTCATAACCTACCAGTCATTGGGTAACTGGTTCTAGGACATCTTTATTGGATACTCAAATTATCTTCTTATTTGCCTCCTTCTGATTTGATGTTCTACCCAATAATAGCTTGTTAAACTCCTGGTAGTAACTTATAGTCAGCTAAATTTCACCTTCTCCCCAAACAAGGATACTATTTTTCACCTTACATATAGACTCTTTTATTTAATCACTTCTTCATAGATGGGAAAACCAAAGCTCTTATGATTAAGTGATTAGTACATTCACTCAGACAATAATTAAGGCACCAGGACAGTAATTTACATAGCTGAGACAGGTTTCCTCTGCTCACACTTTGGAACTCACAGTTTTCTGCCTGTCCACAAAATTTGCAGCAGTGTGCCACTTCTTTCAAAGGATCTGTGAATTCTTTCAGTTTTCCTGGTATGCTCCTGTGGTGGTTCCTGGAACAAAAGTTCAATCCCAGTAGGAGATGCACTTTAGCCCTGCCTCCTATCTACCATCTTCCTCCTGTCTCCAGACTAACATAATTTTGATTGGCAACATTTCATATTTGTAATGAATCCAGTTAATGATTCATTTTTTTCCCAGAGACATAAGTGGGTTATAATTATTTAAAGCATTAGTTTTGATATCAGAGACTTGGGTTTTTATTGCAGATCTGTCACTTACTAGCTCTATGGTTGAAAACAAGTTAGCCCCTTATACTTTTGGAGTTTCAGTGTTCTCCCCTGTAAAAAAAAAAAAAAAAAAAAAACCGTAATAAAAATGCCAACTTCATAGGATTGTGGACATTAAATGTGACTTTGCGAAGAATGAACTTAGCATGGTGGCTGTTGCATAACAAGTGCTCCACAAATATTATCTCTGGTTATTACAACAGAAAGTGGGCTTAGGGCAACAGGTGAATTTGTGCTTTGGCTGGATCTAAGAGGAATGACACTAGTGTAGTGTTGCCAGTAAAACACGGGATACCCAGTTAAATTTGAATTATGTATATGTTTTTCATATAAGTATGTGTATGTTTTTTCATGTAAGTATGTGTCATTTGAGTGTATGTTTTTCATATAAGTATGTGCCATTTAAGTATATGATATTTACAACACATTTGTGCTGAAACTATTTTTGTTTATATGAAATTCAAATTTAACTAGGTGTCTCATGTTTTTATTTACT
This sequence comes from Papio anubis, assembly GCF_008728515.1. Lineage (NCBI taxonomy): Eukaryota > Metazoa > Chordata > Mammalia > Primates > Cercopithecidae > Papio > Papio anubis. Next base: position 8,706,631 of record NC_044996.1, on the reverse strand, counting down.
AAGTATGGCCACCCTACACAGGTTCCTTTTGTGAGCACCCACTTTCTTGAAGACTCCCTTGAGGAATGTGTCAGAAAACTCATGTAATTGGGCTGTAGTTTGTTCCTCTTGTGTGAACCACTACTTTTGAGAGTCTACTGAGCTTCCATCTGGCTGTGATAAAGCAGAAATATTCTAGTGTTGTCATCTTAAAGAATATGAATTAATTTTCAGTGTTTACTCTGGGTCATATATGGTATCTTGCATGTTAATTTCATTAATATATTTAGCATCACCCCCCCCCCACAGTCTTATGTGATTAGTGCTATTGATATTGTCATTTTGAAAAATAAGGAAACTGAGGTTCACAGAGGTTAAATGACCTTTCCTTTGAGAAGAGTTAGTAAATAAGGGAACATGCACTTGAATTGCAGTGGATTAAATTGCAGTCCCATGTTCTTATGCTGTATGCTGTGCTGCACATATATACCAAATATGCAGTATGGTCTACAACCACTGCAGATAGTTCTGTAAAAATATACTGTAGAAAGTGTTACATTTCCCCAGGCACCAGGTTGAGGAAGCCAGCTGTCATACCTGCTTCAGAGTGAAGGCCTGGTTAGAGCTCCTTCACATGGACATAGCACAGCTTTCTACCTGTCTTCTGCCTTTTAAGTTAAAGCCTAGCTCATTTATCTGAGATTTTTACTAGGTTGTTGGATTCCATTCATGGAATTAAAATCTTGGAAGCAGAAACTATAGTCTTTTGTTATCTCTCTTAATTTCATTAAGTATGTTAGTCTTACATGAAACAGAGTCAGCAACATAAGGTACTATTCTAGCACGTGTTTGGGATCCATTGATAATATGAAATATAAAATATTTGTCTTTTACTGGATAGTCTGTTTGGTTTCCTTAAAGCCAGAGTGAAAACTTTTCAGCATAGAAATCCGAGTAAGAGGTTTAACTAGTCTCAGACTCTTCAGGGAGGGCTGAAAAGAGGCATTTTATTTATAACAGTTTTCATTGTGGAGGCCATATTCAATTGCTCTTTAGAATTGCATAAGAATGGCTTAATCCTGACCTTGCTGCTAACCATCTTTTTTTTTTTTTTTTTTTTTTTTTTTTTTTTTTTTTTTTTTTTTTTTAACAGCATTCTATTCTCTTTGCTAAAAGGTGTTATATCAGGTAGCAATTAAACAGGCAAGGAAGGCAAAGACCCTCAGAAATCCCTTATTAGAATCAGACAAAGCTACTCAACCAAAGCCCTATCCTACACACTGACTTCTGAAATTAGAAGACAACAAAATAGCAAAACATTCAGCCATAGTACCTTCTTTTAAACAACATCTTACTTTCCTTCCAAATTTTGCCCCTCTTTTGTCCTGCATACCACTGATCTATCTTCGACCCCCTTTTATCATTCATGTTTCAGGCCCCATAAATCCTTGCTTGGATAGATCATACGGTCTTCTTCCCACTCTGAGAAGCAAGTACCTTTAATTTGTTTTAAGAGAATGCCTCATTCTCAGATTACTGGTTTGAGCTAAGAAAGGATGATTAGCTTGCATTGCACACCATACAATCTGAGGATGGTTCCTCACAAGGATTTTTAATAAGGGTTGTTCTGGCTTAGCTCCAAAATCCAAAGTGCCCACAATTGCATGCTCCCAGGCACTTCACTCGCCCTGAAATGTAGGCAATAATTGTTGAATTGAGCTCCGGGAGAGAGAGATGCCAGACTGCAGTTCATGTGTAGGGATGCTAGGACCCAGGCAGAGAGTGATGTACTTGAGTCCAAACAGAGACCCAGTCATACTGCTCTGAGAACTGCATCAGCTGGGGGCCTGGGAAATTTTCAGATATGTACCATGAATCCCCCAAAACGTTATGCATCAGCCTAGCAGCTTTTACATTTGTTAATATTTCATTGACTCAGCAATAGGCACTATACAAATCAGAGAGTTTTGTTTCCCAGAACAAAACAGATCTTTGGAATTGAAATTCTCCCTGGTATACTCATAAGAAACAAATTAAACACAAGCATGCAGGGCTGGGAGGTTTTGAAACTTAATGTTTTAGGCTGTAAATCTTGTATACATTCAGAATAAATGTGGTTTCTTCTTCTTCTTAATGGTGCCTTTTTCTTACATTCTCTAATATTTACCCTGTGGAAAAAGGCAAGTCAAATACTAAATCGTTTGTGATGCCCTCTTTAAAATTACCTGTGTAAATCCTCAACTGGCCTGCAAAGTGCAATGGTTATTTTAGCCTTTTTTTCCCCCAAAGAACTACAGATTACTAAACAGCTCTATACATTCATGGATTTAGAGTTTCCTGTGGTTTCTTGGTGGTCACAGAAAGACATTGAGCACAAGTATCCCTCTGAATGTTAATTTATCTCGGTTTTCTTTGGGCTGGTTTTGATGATATTCATCAGTTGAAATGATGCCCTAGCAGACAGATCACAATTTGTATTTTTTTCAAATACTATAGCTTTATTATTTATGATAAAGTCATATGGATGTTTTCTGTGTCTATCATTGGTCAATAACATCTTAATATGAAAAAGCATCTTACTTAAAGTTTCCTTATACATGAAAAATTACCAAAGCTTGCTTTAAACTCCTAATATAGCTATGTGTAAACCTCCAACAACAACTCAGACACCTCTTCCTGCCACTTTATGCATAAATTATCCTATCAAAGAGCTGGTATTTATTCTGAGCTCTTTGAAATTCTAATCACTTGTATACACCTCCCCAGGCCAGTTGTCTTTTGAAATTTGGATTACTTACAATTGGCTATTCATAAGTGCTGGAATATACAATGTGGAGTGCCACCCATTTAGGAGCCTTTAAAGATTCATTGTTCTATTTTCCTTAATGGAAATTTAAATGTTTAATAATGATTCTAAAATGATTCTGCAATTCTCTTTATTTTAATATTAATGTCATTTTTAGTATCTTCTGTGCATGTTGAATAGCTTTTTAATTAAACAGAGATAGTACCCAGAAATCATAGACCAGAAACCACCTAAAGATTCCATCAAGTTATTTTCTCCTGATTTGCCCTCCTAGTGGTGAGAATGTGCAGGGACATGCATGAACCAATGTGTACACACACACACACACACACACACACACACACACACCCTTTTTTACTAAAAATATCCTCAAAAGAGGCTTTATAGTTTTATTGAATTATCAAATTTTTGTTTCACTCAGTACCATTTCAGTAGATTCTTACTCATATCTGCTTTAATCTTCTTTTTTGCAATTTTGGTTCTTGCCCTGTATCTGAGACAAAATATGCTCAAACACGCCTCTATTTTGTGGATTGCTAGAGGACATAATTTGCAATCACTTTGGTTTATCCTGGCTGCTGCCAGAAAACAACAGGAGACCCTTTACTTATGACATATTTCATATCACTTTCCACTTATAACATGAGTTTTAAATGATGTATTAGTTCCTGAGTACTGCCATTCTCACCTAGGTTGATTCTCATCATTCTATGCGTGGATTGCAACAGCAACTTACTAATATATTGGTCTAATTCCCATTGTAATGGGTCAGCTTCACTTTCATTTACTGTATCAAGCCTGCCTCATCTTTTCCAATTCACAGTTACGTTGCCTTCTCTTGCCCTCTTTCTCCTCTTAAATGAGCAATTATTGCCAGTCTAGTCTTGAAAAAGAAGATTGAAATTGATGTTTCTTGTTATTTGCTGGCTGCATATGTATGTCTTATCCTCAGTGTAGGAATATTAGGTCTTCAGAGCTGCAATTATGCTTAATATTTTCTAATATTCCTGAAAACACCTGATACAAGGCTTTAATTGGGATAATTTTAACTTTCTAGTTATATATATAAGTGAAGATATGAAACTAAGCTTATAGTAGGCCCTCAATATCTATGTGATATTTTCCTGTATTCACACACACATGCATATATATATAATGTTTCATATTATATGTGACAACAAAAAGAACCTTAAATGATTTCTATAGAAATAAGTCATGGTTCTGAGAAATGAGATACTTTCTTTTTTTTTTTTTTTTTTTTTTGAGACGGAGTCTCGCTCTGCCCCCCAGGCTGGAGTGTAGTGGCTGGATCTCAGCTCACTGCAAGCTCCGCCTCCCAGGTTCACGCCATTCTCCTGCCTCAGCCTCCCAAGTAGCTGGGACTACAGGCGCCCGCCACCTTGCTAGTTTGTTTTTTTGTTTTTGTTTTTTTTTTTGTATTTTTTAGTAGAGAAGAGGTTTCCCCGTGTTAGCCAGAATGGTCTTGATCTCCTGACCTCGTGATCCGCCGGTCTCAGCCTCTCAAAGTGCTGGGATTATAGGCTTGAGCCACCGCGCCTGGCCAAGATACTTTCATTACTAAATTTTTTCTGTTATGATTTCATTGAGCCAAAAACTATAAAAAATATCATTTTCCATCATTTCTGACCTTCTTAATAGGTCCTCCCCCCGACCCACAAGCGTACCCTATGAGTTTATAAAGTTCTAGTCATAGGATCATCTGTCTTTGTCCTGTTGCATTCATTTTGATCCACAATTATTCATTTTCATTATCTCTGGAATTCTTACATTCATTTGACTGTATACCTTGACTCATGAGTTCTGATTTACATACTGGTGGATTGATTACTTCAGTTGGTTAAACTTCTTAGGATTGGCCTGGCACCCGACTATTTGCCCTCTGCCATCATGTAACACATTTAAAGCAAGATAGACTCCTAGAATTTTAGAAAACATCTCTAAAGGAGCTACCTAATCTATACTTGACCTACCTAATATGGGAGAGTAATCAGAGAGTAAGAGTTCATTGCCTATGCTTTGATTAGATACATTCAGAATTAAAACAGAGTTCTTATACTGATATCATTCTACATAATCTTATTATTATGTATGACTTAGTATGACTTATTTGTGTTATTTTACATCTAAGATACAGTTGACACAGCATTGTTCCATGCAATATTCAAATAAACTTTTATATTTTCTGAAAGATTTATGTTATACGATGTTAAAGAAAAAAGAATTGATTCTGTGAATTATTTACTAAGCTTAAAAGAACTTAGAAGCTGTTTCTGCATTTTTAAATGTATCTCTCCCTTGTGAAAATCAAGAGCTGCTTATTTTGGCATTTGAGGCAAAGGAATGAAGTGTTTTATTTCATTTTGCTTTAGCTAATGATTCTAAACTCAAAAGTTTACTGTTGGTTAATGATTCTACACTAGGATATTTTAGGAGATTACAAAACATTATCTTTTCAGAACATTGTTAATTTTCAGTCAACCCAGTTTAATTTCCCATGAAAAACTAAATTTTGAGCTAGATTTTTAACTTACTAAAGCATAAAAGTAAATCAGAGATAATACAGCAAACATTATATTCTTATTAAAATGTCCATCTTTTTTAATATTATGAGTTCAGCATAATTGCAGAAAAGCAACTAATGTTTTAAGAACTTCATATTATATTTTTGAAAAATAACAGAAGAATAAGTTCAATAGTCAATTAGGTTTTTGTTGTCCAAGATGGCAGATTGGAGGCTTTCATCATGCCTCTGCCGCTTGGGAAGAGCAAAATCATGCATAAAGATAAACTCCGTAAGCTTTAATTCAACAATGAAAATGGGAATCCACCAAAATACTGAAAGACACTTCAGATTCCATAGAGAAGGTAGACAAGCAGCCCCCATGATGACGTTCAATGAACAAAAGTGAGTGAATAAGAAAGGGGCAGGAAGTCTCTGTGATTCACTTTTCCACTGGGGATCTAAGCAACCTAGAAGAAGGGAGAGAAGATTATTTCTCCCAAGCCTTGGAGCTACCTTACAGACAGGCTAGAAGACATTGAGAAGAGAAGACAGTGGGGAGAGCTATAAGCATTTTCCCAGACCAGGGATGGAAAGCAGGACACCATTTTTATTCAGGCCCATGCAAAGTCAGTCATTCTTTGGTGACCTGGGATCATGGCCATGCAGGCATTTGATCTCTTGGGTCAAAGATGGTAGTGCCCACTCTGGAGTGGGTTAGGGGCCTCCATAGCCAGAACTGTGGAAAGCACCTTAGAGGCAGGCGCTAGAATTGCACTGTCCCCCATCACAGGTTAAGGGAGTGAGGAGAACTGCTACAGCTGCAGTTTCTCCTTGGTAACAAGACTTGCAGCCAATGCCAGTTTAGCAATCGGGAACTGGCCTGCATGTGACATTGCTCAGCACTGCAGCCTGTTCACCTGGCCTTGTGGTGCACAGGGGCCCTCTCTATTCCAGACCCAGGCAGATCTCCATGCATTCGGAGCACTCACTTGCACAGATTAGAGTCTAGTGGGACCCTTTCCACTCTATTCCTCTAGGCAATTGGTACACTCCCTTGCCTGGAGCAGCTGCCTGAACTGCCCCACCCTTCCTGTGCATAGATTGTGGTATAGCCCGGCCCTTTCTGCTCTATGCCCAGGCAGATTTCCTTGTATTTGGAGTGTCTGCTTACTTGGATCTGCAGACTGATTCACCCCACCATTCTAGTGCAGAGATTGTGGTGCAATGTGACCACCTATGCTCCATGCCCAGGCAGATCTGCAGGCATCTGGAGCACCTGCTCTCTTGGATTAGGAGTAAACGCAGACCTCCCTGACCATATAGAAAACATGGGGTAAAGGAGGTTCCCCAGCTCCATGCCTAGGTACACCTCTGAGAAATTGGTGACTGGCCAGTTGACACCCCTCAGTGCTGATATTTTAGTGCCATTGAGTAATCTATAGGCGGGCCTGACTGGTCCAACCCCACCCATCTTGGTTTCCTGCTATGGGGCTTTTCAGGGAGCTCACACCACTGTGCACTCCACAGATCAGCCCATTTCATAAACAAGTATATACTCATCCACATTAGCTGCAGACAGCTTTTACCTATAAGCACCATCTACTGGCCTGTAGGTTGAACCACACAGCCCAATATAAAATCAGCTAAAGGAAGTGTATAGGGCTGTAGAAACAAAGCCAAAAGACAGTACCCAACAGTCTGTAGAGTAAAATATACTCTACAGTCACGTCTCCTGGGAAGGGAGGGAAGGGGAAAAATTAATAATAATAATGTAGCAAAAATAGGAAAATATTCCTATACACATGAAAATAATTGCAAAAGTTAGAAGCACCAGTGTCCCCAGATAAGAAGGAACCAATGTAAGAATTCTGGTACCATGAAAAATCTGAATGTCGTGACATCACCAAATAATCACACTAACTCCCCAGCAATGGTTCCTAATCAAAATGGAAAATTGGAAATGACAGATAAATAATTCAAAGCATGGATCACAAGGAAGCTTAATAAGATCCAGGAAAAAGTTGAAAACCATCACAAAGAAACTTATAAAGCAATTCAGAAAATAAAGGAAGAGATAAACATCTTGAAGATAAATCAACCAGAGCATTTGGAATTGAAAGATTGACTTAAGGAATTTTAAAACACAGATGAAAGCTTTAATAGACTACACCAAACAGAAGAAAGAATTTCAGAGGTTGAGGAACAGTCTTGCAAGTAAACTCAGATAAAAACAAGAAAAAAATTTAAATGAAGAAGGCCTTTTAGAAATATGGGATTATGTAGGCCGGGTGCGGTGGCTCAAGCCTGTAATCCCAGCACTTTGGGAGGCCGAGACGGGTGGATCACGAGGTCAGGAGATGGAGACCATTCTGGCTAACATGGTGAAACCCCGTCTCTACTAAAAATACAAAAACTTAGCCGGGCGAGGTGGCAGGCGCCTGTAGTCCCAGCTACTCGGGAGGCTGAGGCAGGAGAATGGCGTAAACCCGGGAGGTGGAGCTTGCAGTGAGCTGAGATCTGGCCACTGCACTCCAGCGTGGGTGACAGAGCGAGACTCCGTCTCAAAAAAAAAAAAAAAATATGGGATTATGTAAAACAACCAAACCTACAATTTATTGGCATTCCTTAGAGAGAAAGAGAAAAAGTAAACAACCCAGACAATTTATTTGAAGGAATAATCTAAGAAAATTTCCGTAGTCTTGCTGGAGAGGTAGACATCCGGGCACAAGAAATTTAGAGAACATCTATGAGATACTATACAAAATAAATATCACAAGGAATATATAGTCACTAGACTGTTCAAGGTCAACACTAAATGAAAGATCTTAAAAGCAGCTGGGGAAAAAGTCAGATCACTTATGAAAGTAACCTCATCAGGCTAACAGCAGACTTCTCAGCAGGAACCTTACAAACCACAAGGGAGTGGGGACCTATTTTCAGTATTCTTGAAGAAAAGAAATCCAACCAAAAATTTCATACTTTTCCAATCTAAACTTCATGAGTGAAGGAGAAATAAAATATTTTCCAGACAAGCAATCACTAAAGGAGTTCATTACCAGTAGACTAGGCTTACAAGAGATCCTCAAGAGAGCAATAAATATGGAGACAAAACAACAATCCCTTACCACAAACCGCGTTTAAATATATAGTCCGCAGACCCAATCAAGCAACTACATAATAGAAACTACAAAGCAACCAGCTAACAACTTCACGATAGTATCAAAACTTAACCTATCAATATAAACCTTAAGTGTTAATCATCTAACTACACCACTTAAAAGACACAGAGTGGTAAGTTGAGTATAAAATTAGACCCATCCATCTGTTGTCTTCAAGAAACTAATTTCACAGGTAATGACACCCACAGGCTCATGGTAAAAGGTTGGAGAATGTTATATCATACAAATAGAAAAAAGAGCAGGAGTCATAACTCTTATATCAGATAAAACAGACTTTAAACAAGCAACAGTAAAAACAGACAAAGAGGGACATTACATAAAGTTAAAATATCCAATTCAACAAGAGGACTTAAATATCCTAAATATATACACACTCAGCATTGGAAAATGCAGACACATAAAACAAGTACTTCTAGATCTACAAAAAGACTTAACAACCACACAATAATACCGGGGAACTTTGTCACTCCACTGACTGCATTAGACAGATTATTGCGTGAGAAAAGTAACAAAAAATTTTGGACTTAAATTCCATTCTTGACCAATTCTACCTAATAGTCATCTACAGACTACTCTCTCCATCAACCACAGAATATGCATTCCTTTCATCTGCACACAGAACATACTCTAAGACTTAGCACATGCTTGGTCATAAAGCAAGTCCTAATAATTTCATAAAAATCAAAATTATACTAACCATACTCTCAGACCAATGTGGAATAAACATAGAAATCAGTAACAAGAAGATCTCTCAAAACCAGGCAATTATATGGAAATTTAAAAACTTGTTTCTGAATGACTTTTGAGTAAAAAACAAAATTAAGGCAGAAATCAAAAATTATTTGAAATCAATCAAAGCAGACATTGCGTACCAAAATTTCTGGGATATAGCAAAAAGCATTAAGAGAAAACTTTGTAGCACTAAACACTTACATCAAGAAATTTGAAAGATCTCAAATTATCCATGTAACCTCACACCTAGAGGACAAGTAAATAAATAAATAAATAACTCCAAAACTATAGGAAGAAAACAAATAACTAAAATCAGAGCTTAACTGAATGAAACTCAGCCTCCCAAATCCATACAAAGGATAAATGAGACCTAAAGTTGGTTCTCTGAAAAGACAAAATTAAGAGACTGCCAGCTAGATGAACAAAGAAAAACGGGAGATCTATGCGCACAATCAGAAAGGACAAAGGAGGTAACATTGTAACTGATCCTACAGAGATACAAAAAATTCTCAGAGACTATTATGAACATGTCTATGCACACAAATTAGAAAATCTAGATGAAATGGACAAATTCCTAGAAACACATCTTCCCAAGATTGAATCAGGAAGAAATGGTAACTAAACAGACCAATATCGAGTTCCAAACTTGAATCAGTTATAAAAAATCCACCAAACAAGAAAAGTCTTGCACTGATGCATTTACAGCAAAGTTCTACCTGATGTAGAGAGTAGAGCTGATACTAATTTTACTGCAACTATTCCAAAAAATTGAGGAAGTGAGACTCCTCCTTAACTCATTCTATGAAGCCAGCATTACCCTGATTAAAAAATAAATAAATAAAAATAAAACAAAACCTGGCAAAGATACAATGACAAAAGAAAACTTTAGGGCAATATTTCTTCTGAACATAGACACAAAAATTCTAAACAAAATACTAGCCAACAGAATGCAGCAGCACATCAATAAGTTAATTCACCACAGTCAAGTAGGCTTTATTACTGGGATGCAAGGTTGGTTCAACATACACAAATCAATAAATGTGATTCACACATAAACAGAATTAAAAATAAAAACTGTATGATCATCTGAATAGATGCAGAGAAAGCTTTCAATAAAATCCAACATCCCCTCACGATAAAAACCCTCAACCATCTAGGCATTAAAATAATCTACCTCAAAATAATAAGAACCTTCTGTGACAGATAGCAAACGTCATACTGAATGGAGAAAACCTGGAAGCACTACCCTTAAGAACAGGATCGAGACAAGGATGCCTACTCTCACCACTCCTATCCAACATAGTACTGGAAGTTGTATCCAGGGCAATGAAGCGAGAGAGAGAAATAAAAGCCATTCAAATAGGTAAACGTGGATGCAGCTGGAGGCCATCACCCTAAGTGAATGAATGTAGAAACAGAAAACCAAATATTGCTTATTCTAATTTATTAGTGGGAGCCCCTAAACATATGGGAGTACTCATGGACATAACGATAGCAACAATAGACACTGGGGACTACTAGAGGTGAGAGGAGGGAGGGA